>NW_027518696.1:15390000-16775000 GCF_043159265.1 Tasmannia lanceolata | reverse complement strand
TAACCCTAGTGTATCTCTATATATAGGGGCTGGAGGCAACAAACTTGGTATTCCAAACTAGATACCTTGGGTGTAATGCTTCAAGCAAACCTTGCTTGACTCTAACAATCGAGACGATTTTGCTAAACCTCCTAATAAGAGAATGGTTGTATTTTATGTATTCACTCTAATAATTCATTTTGCTAAAAAATTCTAACAATGATCTTGCTAAATAATTCAAACAATTTTTCATAGGGATAATTAGATTTACACCCCCTCAACAATAGCCAAATTCCACTTCTGACCCCGTGGTATCGACTTCACCAAAGACACCCCCTCAACTTTCAATAATGCTTGTTACGTGACATGGTGGATGGGAATGAAGAAATTGTCAGGGGGCGTCTTTGATGAATTTTGAACTATAGGGTCAAAAGTCAGGGGGTCTACTTACAAATGTCAGAATGTTGAGGGGGTGTCTTTGGTACCTTTGATACCACAGGGTTAGAAGTGGATTTTGGCCATAGTTGAGGGGGTGTATCTGTGTTTTCCCTTTTTCATAACTGCAAAATGAAACCGTTGCTAATTAATTAGTTCCATCCAATTTTTCAATGATTTCAGCTATTAATTTGCTTATATGCGTTGTTATTGACAAAAGAGACACCAAAGGGGACAATCGAACAAATATTGATTTATGTATTCATCCGACGTCCAGATTGTCTAAAATCTCTTTGAGTGAATCTAGACCACCCAAGGGGTTTTCATATGCATACGCCTCAAGGTCTGCCACAAGGAAAGGCGTACCAAACACTTCTATGTGTAATAAGGCTAGCTTGGAAGACATATGCCTTAAGCTCGGGAGGCTTTATTAGGCTTACAACTTTCAATTGCGGTGTATACTCTCTTTCTTTGATTTGAAACAAATGGAGCTTCGAGAAGAGTGGGATTCCGGTAAGGTCCATGTTCACTCATTCTGCCTTCAACGATTTTCTAGAAGAACATGATCCCTATCGGAATCCACTCTCCTCGAAGAGCCCTTTTGCTTGTGAAATTATTTCGTTGATTCATGCAGAAAGAAATGGATTTGTGCACTAGCTTTTTTGACTCGAAGTAGGTTGGACCTTAATTCAGTCTCAATGCCCTATTCGGCCTTCCTAGTGGCTTCTGTTTATAACCCTTCTCTCATCTATGCCTTATATAGGTTTTTGGGAGGCTTAAGATTTTCTTATTTTCCGATGTGGGACTAACTTTGGGAGGGAAAGTAAGCTCCATCATCGCACAAAAACCAAACATGTTTTGATTGCTGACGTCAGGAAGAAATATTGCCTTTTAAGCTCTACCTTCCAAAAAAGTGAAAGGCCGATAAATGTACATGGAACTCCAACACGAGCACCACTAAGGGTGTCAATTTTGGCTCGGGCTCGGGCTCGGCAGCTCGCTCGAGCTTGGCTCGAGCTTGGCTCGAATCCTTAACGAGCCGAGCCCGATTTAGGCCAAGCTCGGCTCTTTAAGGCTCGTTAAGATTTTAATATATATATATATATATATATATATATATATATATATATATATTAATATATACACTAAAAGGGTTGTCCAGGGAGTGAAAGGGGGAGGCAAAATATGTCACTTCATTTTTGGAACCCCATTTGTTACTTGGACCACCCCCATAATGTAAAAAAAGTAGTCAAACTACACTAGATAGGGCTGTCCAGGGAAGATGAGAGGTGTGAACTTAATATAACCTGAGCTCGGTAAGGCTCGCAAGCCTGGCCGAGTCTGACCGAGCCGAGCCGAGCCCGAGCTGAGCTTTTGAGTTTAACGAGCCGAGCCGAGCCGAGCCTGGCCAAGCTCGGCTCGGCTCGGCTCGTTTACACCCCTAAGCACCACATACCCTTAATGAGTATATGGAAAAAACCTAAATTAAGAAACTTTTAAAACTCATTTAAAAAATTGTAAACAATTCTGACAATAATTATTTGTCCAAATGATTTTTGCTAAGCCTCCTAGCAAGCGAATGGTTGCATTTTATAGATTTACTCTAATAATCATTTTGCTAAACAATTCTAACAATGATTTCGTTAAATGATTCTAACAATTTTTCTTAACTTCAAAATGAAACCATTGCTAATTAAAAATTTTCATTCAATTTTTTTCATTGATTTTAGCAATTAGTTTGCTTATATGCATTTTTATTGACATCTAATTTTTCACGCATGGACAATACTTAATTTTGAAGGGAGGGCTAGATAAAAAGGAAAATGGTGCGTAACACAAAATAGAGGAGGTGACATGAATAATTTTTATGAATTGAAAGACAACAAAGGGGACAATCGAATAAATGCTGATTTATGTTTTCATCCGACGATCAAATTGTGTTAAATCTCTTTGAGTGAATCTAGACCACCTAAGGATTTTCATATGCATATGCCACAAGGCTTGCCTCAAGGCAAGGCGTACCAAACACTTCTATGTTTAAAAAGCCTATGCTTGAAAGGCATATAAGGCGTAACCAAACACTTTTATGTTTCAAAAGCCTATGCTGCCTATGCTGCCGATGCTTGAAAGGCAAATAAGGCGTACCAAACACTTTTATATTTAAAAAGCCTATTCTTGCAAGGCATATATGCCTTAAAGCTCGTGAGGCTTTATTAGGCTTATGGATCTACAAGAACATGATCCCTATCGGAATCCACTCTCTCGGATTTGTGCACTAGGTTTTTTTACTCGAACTCGGCTGGACCTTCACCCAATCTCAATGCCCTATTCGGTCTTTCTAGTGTCTTCTGTCTTTAAACCTTCTCTCATCTATGCCTTATATAGGTTTCTAGGAGGCTTAATATTTTCTTATTTTCTGATGTAGGACTAACTTTGGAAGGGAAAGTAAGCTCGCACAAAAAACAAACATGTTTCGATAGCTGACGTCAAGGAGAAATATTGCCTTTTAAGCTGAACCTTCCTAGAAAAGTGAAAGGCCGATTCATGTTCATAAAATTCCAACACGAGCTCTACATCAAAATAATACCAAAATACCCTTAACGAGTATTTAGAAATAACTAAATTAAGAAACTTCTGAAAATTCATTTAAAAAATCGTTAACAATTCTGACAATAATTGGTTATCTAGTTGATTTTACTAAGCCTCTAGTAAGTGAATAGTTGTAATTTATGGTGTAGGCCCAAACTTTCTTTGCTTCAACTTGTTATAAGTCCCTGTTAGAAACCTTTCCTTGCGAAGATACACCATAACAAGATCTCCTTCTTTAAACTTAACATGGCATCTAAGTGCATCAGCTTTTGCTCTGTAGTATTGTGTGACGTTTTGCAAATTTTGTTGAACTTGCTTGTGCATTGCTTGTATACGCTCCACAAACTCTTCTTCTTCCATGCTTGTATAATTTGGACATGGCAAAGGTAAAAAGTCCAAAACATCACGAGGATTTCGACCATACACAACCTCAAATGGCGAACTCGGCTTGTCGTAGTACAAATTTCCGTTTTTTTGGATTTTGTACCACCAAGCTTCGCAAGAGATTCCCAATAGATCCATTGACAACCTCTGTCTGTCCATCAGTTTGTGGATGATACTCACTTGAGAATTGTAGACGAGCTCCCATGAGTCTCCATAGAGTACACCAAAAGCGACTTACAATTCGCACATCTCTATCCGATGTAATTGATCTTGGAACTCCGTACAAGTGAACAATCTCTCGAAAAAATAGATTCGCTATGTGAGATGCATCTGTGGAGTTCTTGAATGGCGCAAAATGGACCATCTTAGAAAATTGATTAACAATAACAAAAATGGAGTCACACTCACGTTAAGTCCTACGTAGGCCAAGAATGAAGTCCATAGAGAGATCTTCCCACGGACATTCAGGTATTGGTAGGGGCTCATATAAACCCACATTTTGACAAAAATAGAGTCACACTCTCGTTCGCAAATAACGCACCTTTGCACAAAGCGAGCATCCCTCTTCAATGTAGGCCAAAAGTTTGGTTCCTTTACAAGAGCCGCTGTCTTGTCTAGCCATAAATGCCCACCAAGTCCACCACTATGTAACTCAGTGATAATGTAGTAGTAATGAACATGTAGGTAGACATAGCTGAATTACTTTGAAGAGGTAGCCATTAATCACGCTATAGTCATTGCATGTTCTTTCTTGATAGTCTTGCAACACTTTGGAAAAGAATGGATCCATAGAATAATATTTTTGCAAGAGATCAAATCCTAATCTCATAAGAAAGAGTAGTGACTAAACTATAATTTCTGTTGAGAGCATCTGCTACCTTGTTGGCTGTACCAGCTTTGTGATGAAGGACAAATGTGAATTCTTGCAAGTAGGACACCCAACTCACATGGGGAGGATTCAACCTTTTTTGCATTGAAAAACTTGAGTGCTTGATGATCTGAATGGAGAACAAGGTCCTTATTGATAAGATAATGACACCAATACCGTAATACTTGAACTATAGTCTCTCTCTCTCTCTCTGTCTCTGTCTCTCTCTCTCTCTCTCTCTATATATATATCAACATCATAAGTAGAATACTTCTTTTTGGCATCACTCAGCTTCTCACTGGAATGGGCTATCAGACTTCCTTCTTGAGTGAGGAAAACACCAATGCCAACATGTGAGGCATCCCATTCAACTTGGAATGTCTTAGGGAAATTGGGTAAATCCAACACGGGTGCTTCTGTAAGCTTTGTGTAAGCCCAATGGTTCTAACCTTTGCAATCTTCTATGTTTTGATGATTCCAAACACAAGTTGAAATGTGTTGTATTTCTAACGTGTTTGATATTTAAGTGCATGTATTGAAGAATCAGGCTTTTCAAACACTTAGATCAAGGAAAACTGCATGGATCGGGGCTTGTACATCCTTGAACATCATTTGAAGCCAAAGGATGAAGAAGGGTTGGAGCATTCAAGGAGAGATCTTGAAGAGCCAAAGAAATGGAGATGATCCATGCAAGAGTTCAAGACTTGAAGATGTGCTTCAAAAAGTAGAAGATTTGAAGGCTTAAGTCTTGTGTTAGATTGTACATCTAATCCCTATTAGGAACCCCACCTTGAGGCATAATGGAGTCACCAAACAACTGACCTTAATTGAATAACAATCCCATCTATGTGTAATTTGGAAGCCCTTGAAGCCCAAAAATTATCAGCATAAATAATCTGGAAAATCTACTGATTTAGGCTTCTCGGAACTCCGAGAAAGTTCTCGCAGCTCCGAGATTTGGTCCAGTAGCATTCTTCTAAATTATGTTTGTATTCCCGGAACTCCGAGATAAATTCTCGAAACTCCGAGACCACTGTGTCGGGAACAAAATTATGACTGTTGGGAAAATTCACAGAATTACAACTATGCCCCTGTAACGGTCATATTTGGGTTTTCTCTATATATATGTGTTCTCTATGTCTTAGAACACATCTCTCTCATTCTTAAACATGTTCTAAACATATTAGAGAGTGGTAATCACCCTTGTGCCTCAATTTGGGATATCTAGAGGGATTAGACCTATGCTTGAATTTGTACATCATTTCAAAGAGTGGAATTTGTGTGAGCTTGAGAGCTATCTACCCTTTCAAGAGGGAGTTGTAATTTTCTATTTTCTTTGATTGTTTTTGGGCGAGTGTTCGGAGAAGCGTAGCCCTCTCTCCGTGGTGAGGATTGCCACCAAGGTTAAAGCGATTGTAATCGGCACCGATCTTCGCCGTGGTTAAGAAGATCAACATAGTGAAGCCATCAACGGGTTTGGTTGGTGGAGTGGAGTAGGCCTTGTGCATTTGAGGACCGAACCACTTTAAATCTCGGGTGCACTCTTTCTTGTCTCTTGCTCTATTTCTTGCATTGCACTTTAGATTTAACTCACTTGCTTAAGTTGTTTTATTCTTAGATCTCTTCATCCTTCATTAGAGAGTTTAAATATTTTAGGTTAAAATTTCAAAAGGTAAATTTTATTTGTATCAACCTAATCTCCTTTTAAATTGCCACTAGGGCCCACCCTTGGAACTTCACTTTGATTTTAGGAATTCAAAGCTCTTTTCTGCCTCCTTGGTCCATTGGAACACCTTTTGCTTTAACACATCTATCATAGGATCGATTATGCTCCTAAAACCTTTTATGAACCACCGATAGAATAAATGCCAATCAATGGTGGCTTGGAGTTTTTCAGTATCCATTTGGATGCAACCTACAGTCAAACATGGCCTAAGAATATAGTATGGCATGTACATCAATATGTCATCAAAGTAAATCAATGTGTGACTTTTCATCCTTGCTGTATATCAATATGCCATCAAAGTACACAATGAAGAATCTTTCCAAAAGCTCCTTCAAGACTTGTGTCATAAGTCTCATGAAAGTTCTTGGTGCATTAGACAATCCAAGTGTCATTAAAAGTGATTCAAAGAGACCACTTTTGTCTTAAATACTGTCTTCCGTTCATTACGAGATTGAATTCAGATTTGGTGATAACAACTTCGCAAATCAATCTTTGAAAATAATTTTGCAACGCCAAGCATGTCAATCATATCATCAAGATGAGGAATTGGAAACCGATACTTCACAGTTTTCATGTTCACAGCACGACTATCGATACACATCTTTTTTAGAAGTAAGAATGGTTGGAACGGCACAAGGGCTAAGACTCTCTCTTACAAGTCCTTTTTACAACATGTCCTCAACTTGCCTTTGTAATACAACATGCTCTATTGGGCTCATTCGATAATGAAACAAATTAGGGAGTGTACTTCCTGGAATGAGGTCAATCCGATATTGGATATCACGCATGGCTGGAACGCCATGAGGTAATTCATCATGAATAAAATCTTTGAACTCATTTAACAAGTTAGAAACAATTATTAAAATTTCTTTTTCAAACTCTTGACTTTCTCCCATAGCTACCAAATCATAGACCGCCTCCTTTTCTTCGCAACATTGTTCAAAGCTTTTGTAGGATAGCAAACTGATTTGACTATCCCATTGCGCCTTAATAGGCTTGTCTTTCAATGGGTGAAGCACATACATCAACCGATGATTAATAAGAGAGTAGGTGTTTCTTTTCCCATAATGGTGAACACATATATCAAATTACCACGGCTTTCCAAGAAGAAGATGACAAGCATCCATAGGAAGGACGTCAAATAAAATCTCATCATCATATTTTCCAATTGAGAACTTGATTCAACACCTCTTAGAAATCATGACTTCATCTTCCCGTTTAAACCATGAAACTTTGTAAGGTCTACGGTGGTACTCACATTTGAGTTTAAGCTATTCAACCATGGCATTAGACACCATATTTTCACAGCTTCTAGAATCAATCATCACTGTACACATTTTTTCCCATATGATGTGCAATATGTTAGAAAAATAATATGTCTAATCCACTTGTCATCCTCTTGGACAGAGATCACACAACGAATAACAAGGTTATCAAGATCAAATGAAGATTACAATACTCTTCTTCTCCTTCATTTTCAAGTTCTTCATCATAGATAGGTTCTTTTTCTTCCTCATTTTCTACAACTTCATCTTCAACAATGTTTATTTCAGCCTTTTTCTTAGAGCACTCATATGCCCTATGTCTAGGTTCACCACACCTAAAATAATAATTTAGTGGCGTAACAACCATGCTACGCTCCTTTCCTCGTCCGTCACGTGAGTTTAGACGCTTAGAAGCGTGTGAAGAATTCTTCTGAGCTTGAGAAAAAGTCTTTTCTTTCGTTATCTTAGAGGATTCACCCCTCTTGAAAGAATTTCAGCTGAACGTTTCTTCGGCCTTAAGAGCCATTTGATACGCCTCTTCGAGAATGTGAAGAGAATGCATTACATGCTCTCCATAAATACTATATTTAAGTCCACTCAATTATCGTCCCACAAGCTGGTCATCATTTTTACTCAGATCAATACGACTCAATAATTTATAAAATTGTTCGGTATAATTAGCCACAATTGATCATTTCATTGGCATATTGATGGAAGTTCTTGTAAAGAGATTAAGAATAGTCCAAGGGTAGAAACTTATCATCCAGCTTAAGTTTCATCTTTGCCCATGTAATAATTCTTCTAACCCCCCTTCTTTCATGATTGTTTTTATATTGTTGTCAGCAAACACGAGAATGCCCTTTGAGTTTTGTGGCAACAAATTGCACCTTTCTTTCATTTGAGAGATTTTTCCATCCAAAGAATGATTCTAGTGATGCTATCCAATCAAAATACTCATCGGGATTGAGCTTGTCTTAAAAATCCTGAACATTCACTTATATTCTTCTATCCATTCCTTCAAGAGCTCTAGCTAAACGTTCCATACTCCATTGGTCATTTGGCGTTGCTGCTGGAGCTTCAACAAACCTAGAGAAGTCACCATCTTCATTCGTATTCCTCCTTTCATGTCTAAATGATGCACTTCTCCTACTTCGAGGAGAAGAAGGAGCCGACGCTAATTTATTGCTTGACCTTGTCGTCGGCAGGCTGAGGAGAGAGACGGGAGGGGAGGCGAAGTAAATCATTGACCTAAACAGAACCTTCGGCAGGCGAAGGAAATCCGAACCAGACGTCTCAGAGGAGATGGAGAACATAATGAAGACAGAGAGAGCAGTGAGACAATGAAAACCGCTCAGCTTTTTTTGGAAATGGGGGAGATGACCACCGCTGCAAATAGATCGGGTTCATAACACTTCCGGCCCTCCGCCTCATCTCCGATTGCGTGGCTCCGCGGCCTCCATTAGTCCGCCTCATCTCCGGCTCCGCCGCCTCTCCACCGCTCTGTTTTCCTCCTCCCTCATCCAAAATATTCTTGTCTTTGAGAAGAGGGTTTAGAGCTCAAAAGGGGGAAAATGATGTATTAGGGTTTTCCGTGGGTACATCAAAAGAAATTACATATCTTGGTGAGCACAAGATGTGGATCTGAGGATCGGACACCCATCTTGAGCCATCCTGCCTCATGAATTTCTTGTTGGTGGCAGAGCTTGATCCCCACCCACCTTGAGCCACCATCACTACCACCGCCACTTTTTTTTTTCACCACCACCGATCACCACCACCACTGCAATTTCTGCGCCTCGAACCGACGACCACCTCCACCGCCTCATCTTCATCTCTACCTCCACCGACCGGCCACCTCATCATCACCATCATCTTACCTCTTCTTCCCCTCCTTTTTGCAGCCACCATTAAATCCGACCTCCCTACCCAAATCAACCACCCTTACCACCACAAAACCCATTTCATTTTAACCTCTCCCATTTTTGATCTTTTATAAACCCATTTCACCACCTACCTCCACCCTCAGCCACCTCTGCAGATTTCCTTCTTCCCCTTCTCAGCCGTTCCACCTCCTACCACCATCTTTTTCAACCTTCATTGTTTCCCTCTATTCTAGGCCATAAAACCCATTCCCTCCATTGTGCTGCGGAAGAAAAAAGGGGGGAGAAGAGAATGGTGGTTCCTTGGGCGAAGCAGAAGAATCGCAGGGAGAAGAGAATAGATAGAATAGGAAAGAAGAGAGTGGAACAGCTGAGGGGAGACTGGCAGTGCTGCAAGTGCTGGTTCTACAATTTCAAGAGAAGGGTTGAGTGTTGGCAATGCGGGAAGATCTGGTCGTCGTATGACTGCAATGTCGATACGAGTCCGACAAAACCAAAGACCAACGCATTGAATGCATCAAGTAGTGGGAGTATCGAAGGGATTGATAAGCCTGAGTCTGGCAGTAGGAAAACTCCTTTGAATATTGTCTTTGGCGAGCCGGACAATGGAGCGGTTCTTCCATTGGTCTCTTTGAAAGGAACAGAACGTAGTTTGTGGGGCAAAATCGGGGAAGGATGGTCTGGCAATGTTCAGGCTTTGGAAGCTTGGTTGTTTGAAAGGAAAGTTGCAGAAGGGGCTGTTAAAGTTTACAAAATAGATGAAAGGGAAGTTATGATTGTTTTAAAGGCAGAATCTGCTCTTGAGCAATCGAAGATAGCCTGGTTTACTGCTAGAAATTCGCCATTTGTTGAATTGAGCTCTTGGTCGAAGAAGTTTGAGAATCTGACAAGGGTGGAGTGGTGGTTCATTTCTGGAATTCCACCTCAAGCTTGGTGTGTGGAGAATTTCAGAAACATCGGGAAGAGGATTGGTAGGGTAATTGAGATGGATGATTCCTGCAAAGCTGCTAGAGGATATCAGTGGGCCAAAGTTCGGATTGCCACAAGCTCTGGCTGCCCAGTCGTGGTGGCTTTTCCGGTAGGCATCGACGGAGCAACAATGTGGGTGAAATGCGAAATGGAGTCGGCGCGCAAAAAGGTGGATGGGGGGAAGACATATTCCACTCAATTCAGCTCGGATGATGATGAGGATGGGTTTGGGGCTGATGGATGTTCGGAAAAACAGTCTGGTAGTGGGGAGGAGGAGCAGGTTAGCATGGATTGGGCTGGAAGGAATAGGGTGGTGCACGATAGCGGGGAGGCACACGATAGCAGGGGGGCGCACGATAGCGCAGAATTTGCAAATCAAATTTCCCAAATTTGTGGTGAGGAAAGAGTGGAAGGGAGTGGGCTGGAGTTTCTGGAAGGTCAGACGTCTGGTGTTGACAGAGGTAGGGGGGTTGACTTGATTGACGCTAGGATGGTGGGCTTGCCAGATGATCAAATCAGTGGACATATTAATGGGCTTAGAAGACATTTGAACCTGCTGGTGGAGAATATTATTGGACTGGTGGAGAACAACTCAGGGAGAGGTTGTGGGCCTGTTACACCTTTAAGACAAATGCCAATTACTAGGAAATTTTGCAACATTGCTGATGGCCCGCCCTTGATTGACATGTCACCAGATCAAGGGAGCATAAACTTTGGGGCAGATTTGCATGGTGTTGCTGGCAATGAAATTAGCCTGGAAGAATGGAGGGCTGATTCAAGAGCAGTGGATAGTGTCTCTTCAAGTGACGCTGAATTAAGGCGAACATCGGTGAGTCGTAGGGAAGATTCTAACATTGCTTTGAGGGGAGGGTGTGAGGAATACTCTCGGAGGATTATCCCTTCAGAATTGGTTTTCCGGAGAATTAATGATGGGTTGGGTAACTCAGAGCACTCTGTACAGTTCAGCCTGGACCGAGCGGGAGAGAAAAGCACCACAAGTGCCGTAGAAGATCCTATCTTACCAGGTATTGGTGGGTTAATGAAAATATTTCAAGTCAATCAATCACAACTGGAATGCGATGGTTGTAGTCTTGGCTTCAACTCCCCCAAAGGTATCAACTCTTTGTTTTCATTTCGTGGCAATGAGGTGTCTTTTCCTTATCCAAATATGCAGGGCACAAAAATGGGTTTCTATGTAGAGGACGAAATCAGTGAGTCTTTGGGTATGGATGTCCCAAACCATTGCTTGCTATCCTCTCCTATTCCTTCTTGTTATGCGCATCTTGATAAGAGGGCTTTGTTGGGCCGGGAAAATTCCAATAGTCCCGAGGAGATAGAGGGGGTTGAGGGGTCTGAGGGTAACATGGAGCTACTGGAGAGGGCAGTGGATAAGGTGATAGATGTTAGTGGGAAGGTGGGGTTAAGATACCTCGGACCATTACCGGAGTTTCGTGGTATGATTCGGTCGATTGAATTAAGGGATATGGTTGGGGGAGAGGTTAACGAGTCTCACAGGGGTGATTCTTCGAAGAAGTCACTCCGAGAGTTGGCTAGATTGAAATCGGGTGTTAATTATGGGGATAAGAAGAGTGAGGGAGGTAAGAAGAGTGAGGGAGGTGAGAAGAGTTCTCCATTGAGGAGTGTCAAGTCAGGGAGAAAGGGGAGAAAGTACGTGAAAATTGTTTCCTTATGAAGACGTTATCATGGAATGTAAATGGATTGGGTTCTTTGGCGAAGAGAGCTCAAGTGAAGGAAATGGTTAAAAGATGTAAACCGAGTCTTGTATCTCTACAAGAAACCAAATTAGAGGTTATTGATAAGGTTACTGTTCAGAGTATTGGTCTCACAGGTCAGTGGAGCTTCTCTTTTGTGGGTTCAATTGGCCTTTCTGGGGGGATTTTGGTTGCTTGGGAGGAGTCTTATTGGAATGTGGTCGAGGAATGGAAGGGTAGGTTCTCCTTGTCTGTTGTTCTGGAAAGGGTGGAAGACACGGTGAGGGTTGTTTTCTCTGGGATCTATGGGCCTTCTCAAAGGGTGGAGAAAAGGTTGTTATGGGGGGAGTTAGATGGGATTAGGGCGCGATGGTCCCATCCTTGGTGTTTAGGTGGAGACTTTAATGAAATTAGATTTGCGTGTGAAAGGGTGGATTGCACGAGGTCTAATAGAAATATGGTCTTGTTCGCTGATTTCATTTCTAAGCATGAGTTAATCGATCTTCCATTATCTGGGGCTCGTTTCACGTGGAATAGAGGGGAGAGTCATAGTAGGATTGATCGCTTCCTTGTATGTCCACTGTGGATGTGCTTGACTCCTGAGGTGATACAAAAATCCCTGGTTCATTCGGTTTCAGATCACTGTCCTATTCTTCTGGATCCGAGGTTAGAATCTTGGGGGCCCCCACCTTTTCGATTTGAGATTGCATGGCTCCAGGATCCGAATATGGAAGAAAGGATGGGAAAATGGTGGGCCTCTGAAAATTTTGAGGGGCCTGCAGACGTTAGAATAGGGAGAAAATTGAGATTTGTTAAGAAGATGTTGAAGGAATGGATTAAGGAGAAAAGAGGGTCTGACTCTTGCAGAAAGAATTGGTTGGAAAGTAGGATTGTAGAACTAGGAGATTTAGAGGAAGAGGGATTGGGGAACATTGTTTCTAGGGAGGAATTGGGGCGTCTTCGTGAAGAACATAAAAGTATTCTTCTACATGAAGAGATATCCTGGAGGCAAAAGTCGAGGGTCAAGTGGCTGAAGGAAGGTGATAAAAATACAGCTTACTTTCATGCTATGGCTAGTGCTAGAAGAAGGGGTAATAGGATTGTCTCATTGATGGTGGACGGGGCGGTGGTTTCCGGAAAGGAAGATATTTCGAGTGCTATATTGAGCTTTTATAATGCCTTATATACATCAGATGGTATATTGAAGCCTATTCCGGAGGGGGTGGATTTTAATCATTTAGAATGTGATCAGAGTAGGAAATTGGAGGATCCGTTTGAGGTCGACGAGATTGAGAGGGCTGTTTTCTCTTTGAGTAGAGATAAGGCTCCCGGGCCGGATGGCTTTTGTTTGGCATTTTTCCAATCTTGTTGGGAATATGTCAAGGGTGACCTAGTGGTATTTTTTCATGAGTTCCATCAAGGAATGGAGTTGGATAGAGGTTCGGGGGCTACTTTCATTACTCTAATTCCTAAGGTGGAAGGTGCTAGCAGGATATCAGAGTTTAGGCCTATCAGTCTTGTGGGATGCCTTTATAAGGTTTTGGCTAAAGTTTTAGCGGATCGCTTAAAAAGGGTACTTCCATCAATCATATCGGATTATCAATGTGCTTTCGTAGAAAAAAGACAAATTTTAGATTGCTCCTTGATTGCAAATGAGGCTATTGACTCATATCGCAAACTTCGTAAGCAAGGCATCTTGTGTAAGTTGGACATGGAGAAAGCTTATGATAGAGTGGATTGGGGATGTATGGATTACTCTCTTCAGCGTATGGGATTCGGATGTCTATGGCGTTCGTGGATGAAGAATTGTGTGTCATCTGCTTGGTTTTCTATTCTCATTAATGGATCTCCAAAGGGTTTCTTCAAGTCGTCTAGAGGGCTTAGACAAGGGGATCCTTTATCCCCTTTCTTGTTTATCATTGTGGCGGAAACCCTTAGTAGGTTACTGGCGAAGGGAAGCGGTCTTGATCTTTTTAGAGGATTCAGGATCGGCTTGGAGGAGGTGGAGGTCTCCCACTTGCAATTTGCTGATGATACATTATTATTTTGTGAGCCGGAGATTGGGCAAGTGAGAAACTTAAAAGCCATTTTGAGATGCTATGAGCTTATTTCAGGCCAAAAATCTAATTTCCACAAGTCTAAAATTTTTGCTTTGAATATTCCTGAGGAGAGGGCTCTGGAAATTGCTGTGATTCTGGGATGTCAGCTGGACACATTGCCTTCCTCATATTTGGGCCTTCCTTTAGGGGTTGGTAGACCGAATAAAGACATGTGGGTTCCTATAGTTGAGAGGATCGAGAGAAGATTAGGTTCATGGAAAAGGAATCTTGTTTCTCGTGGTGGTAGGCTTGTGCTGGTTAAGGCAGTATTGTCCAATATACCTATATACTTCATGTCTTTATTTAAATGCCCTGTTAGTGTCTCCCTCAGGATTGAACAGATTCAGAGGAGATTTTTGTGGGGTGGGAATGAGGATAAGAGAGGAATTGCTTTGGTCAAATGGGAGGAGGTTTGTATACCCATCAAGTTGGGTGGTTTGGGTATCAGGAGAATTAGAGATTTTAATCATGCGCTCTTGGGTAAATGGTTATGGAGATTTGGGGATGAGCATGATCGTTGGTGGGTCAAGGTCATTAGAAGTAAGTATGGATGTGATATGGGGAGATGGGAATCCTTGGACTTGTTTGAAAAAAAAGGGTTGTCGGTTTGGAGAGACATTCTAAAAATCTCTTCTCTTTTCAAGTTAAAGGTTAGATTTAGAGTGTATAGGGGTGATAGAATATCTTTCTGGCAGGATGTGTGGTGTGGGGATGTGTCCTTTAAGTGTCGATTTCCGAGATTATTCAATATGGCTTCAAATAGGGAGGCCTTTGTTAGCGATTGCTTTGAGTGGAATGAGGGTGTTCTTGTGTGGAACCCTGGGTTTAGAAGATCATTTTTTGAGTGGGAGGTGGAATTGGTCTCTAGCCTGCGGGCCCTTCTTGCGGGTTGTTACATTAAAAGGAATGGGGAGGATAAAAGGCTTTGGATTGAGGAACCTTCTGGGACTTTCTCAGTTAAATCTTTCTATAAAAGTATTATGCCCATTTCTAACCCTTCATGTTCGGCAAAGGTATGGAAATTTAATTGCCCACCTAGAGTTTGTATCTTTGGTTGGGCGGTTTGTCGTGATAGAATACAAACTATCAATTTTCTGAGAAACCGTGGTATGTGGCTTATTGATCATTGCCCACTATGTCTGCATGATGGGGAATCTGTGGATCACTTGTTTATGCATTGTTCATTCACTAGGCTCATATGGCATTTCATCTTCATGCGATTTGGGATTTGTTGGGTTTTTCCAAAATCTATTCCGTCGCTATTGCACCAATGGGGAGGGGTTCCTTGGAAGGAAAAAGGAAAAACCTTGTGGAATTTTTGTTTACTTGCTACGTGGTGGTCTATATGGAAGGAGAGGAACTCTAGAGTCTTTGAGGGGAAAGCCATGAATCCTCATTGGATTTACTTGAAGATCATCACCTTGGTTATATCTTGGGTGAGATGCCTCCCATCCTTTCGGTTTGTATCGGCTTTTGATCTTTGGGAAGGTTGGCGGGAGGTGTGCTTTAGTGTTGAGCGCAGAGATCTTATTTTGCATAGGTGGAAGCCCCCTGCTCAAAACATGTATAAGGTTAATTTCGATGGTGCAAGTTCCGGCAATCCGGGTCCGGCAGGAGTGGGAGGGGTTTGTCACAATGATAAGGGGGATGTTATGTGGGCATACTACGGCTCTATTGGTGTGTCTGATTCCTCAGATGCGGAAGTAAGGGCGGCACATTGTGGCATTTTGAATATTGATAGAAGGTTGATGGATCAGACCATTGTTGAGGGTGATTCGCTAAATGTGATTCGTTGGCTGAAAGGTGAGGTGGCTCCTCCGTGGAGATTTCTTTCCATTTTTGATGAGATTGAGGACTTAACTGCGGGGTCCGCTATCGGCTTTCAACATGTTAGAAGATCAGCAAATGAAAAAGCGGATGCGCTAGCTAAGCGTGGTGTCTCCGGTGGTTCTATTCTGTGGTTCGACCACCTTCCTCCCTGATAAGGGTTTTCTCTGTATTTTGTTTTTTCTTCGTTCCTGTGTCTTTCTTGCTTCCTATTGTAGATATGGGTGGTCCATCTCGGCCTCCTAAATTTGCTATATATTATTATTGCCATTTCAAAAAAAAGAAGGAGCCGACGCTCTTTCTAAAAGTTCATTCACTATTTGTCGAAGCTCTTAATTAGATTGAGGTAGTTCGGCAAGTTCGGATCGCACATCGACATTATATATTTCAGTAATAGGTCACCCACAATCTCGCCATCCACCACACACTCTATAAACTTGAAAAATCAAGGAAACTCTGATTGACAGTCCCCTCAGTCGGCCTTTAGGAAAATATTAATATCTCGTAGAAAACTCCGATTGATGATCCATTTCTTACGCTAGATACTAAACTCAAAGATTTGACCAAAAAGAACAGAAAAAAACAGTAGATAATTCTTGTCGTGAAAAAATTCTGACAACACGTGATGCAAAAGCAAAGATTGTTTGGAGATCTCCCACAAACAAGCGTGCCATCCTATCGTCTCTTTAATTACAATTTCAATGTTGTTTTGCTGTCATGATTTTATGGCCACTGGATTATCCAATATAGGGCCTACTAAATAGGCGGTTCACATCAACCGATATTGAGGCCCACTAATGAAATGTAGCTCCATATATTATTTTTTATTATTACAGGGGCTCCCTTCAATCTAGCATTCCTCTTCTTTTTGTTAGCATGGATGATTGACATCCGCTCTACCATATTTGAAGCACATTACTCCAGATGCTATTAAATCAAACATTCAATCAGGACAGTGGAAAACTAAGTGAGTAGTGCCATTATCAAAATATGGCAAGAGTATAAAAGGCATAATTTGAAATTCCCCACTACCATATTTTGGTAATAGCACTCATAAAATGGGTACTTAATAGTGGAGATAGTTTCGGGATTTTCGGCGTGTTTGCTTTGGATTCGTTCACTCTGAAATTAAGATGTAAGTAATGGAAAGAAATGATTTCTAAGTGCTCGATCTATGATCGGACCCACGAACAAATTGTTTGAAATCAATGATCTTGGCCGTCCAAATTTGAATGGATGTGCCAAATTGTTCCTCCCCTTTGAAAATACAATAAATATCGTATCCTTTATTTCTTTTTAAAGCTCATTAATATTACGTTGAACATGGCGTATCTATGGTGATTGAAAATCATAATCGATCAATCCGGGAGGATTTTTATTTTATTTTTTTGGATTTTTTTCAGGTTTTCCCCATTTATCATTGAAGACTGCAAATTTCAAGCCGTAATTGAATGGATAAGATCATTTAATCGCCGTCATTTTGAAAATTCCATTGTGTCTACATATAGGTGCCTGAGCATTTAATGCCCTTCTACCCATCGCAATTGTGAGATCCCACATCGGAAAGGGAGGAAAAGTTACTGGGCTATATATGTGGATTTCCACGCTCCCCGTGGAGTCACGTTTTCAGCATCTCCTGGGGGAGGACCCGACGAGTGCGTCGGGCACGGTTAGCTGCTGGAAAACAAAACTAGGGAGGGTGGAAGATCTAGAACCGGACAATATTTACACTGTGGGATCAGGGCGTGACAACAACCTTTGGGTGAGGGTGATTGTAATGAATGAAGATTAAAGTAATAGGATTTCTAGTTACAGTTAATGTAAAAAATTCAAAGTTTCTGTAATTTATGGATTTTTCTTAGAATTTTATTTGAGAAATTTGATAGTATCTCTTTTGAGTGTAAATTGAACCCTTTAAATAAGGTCTAAACATTTGGAAAATGCTATTCAAAATCGACATGGGACTAAAATCCTGGGGCAATACCAATTACAATTAAACTTTAGCTGGAAAAAAATGAGATTTAATTTGAAAAGTGATGTGCCCATAACAAACAAGTAATACTACTACTGCTAATAATAGTAATAATAATGATGATGGCGGCGGCGACGATAATGATATTCTATTTTTTAATTTTTTTTGAAATGGCCAAAATTTATATTAAGGGGAGGAGCGAGCCCCAAGACCGACAAGGTCGCAAAAACATGAAGCTAAAGAACACAAGAAGGTAGATCTTGTATTATGCTAATAATGGTAAAAACCCAATATGAATGTTGAAAAATTATAACAACAATTATTTTACCTATTTTGATAAATTAAATGTTATTGGATGTTTATATCTTTTTTTTCAATTGATTTCTTTTTTCTATTTGCATTTTTTTATCTTTAACTGCCAGGATCGTTAAATAACGATAATCCTCCTTGGCAATTATAACATCCTATAGATTGTTGTTTTAATCTTTGATCTAACTATACTTGTTTTAGAAAAGGGTGAACTATTTACTCTTGATATTTAATGGTGACGCATACGTGTAGCCTAATCCTATTTCAAAATAATAATAAAACGTCCCCTAAATTACCGTGAGACCCTTTATAATTCATCGAACAAGGCTAGACTTAGACGCCCAACATTCGTGCACAAGTAACACATCTTGTTTTCAGGCAAATTTACTAGGCTCTTACTCGACATACAAGGCTATTAGGTGTATGCATAGTTACAGAGTTCAAATTAAGAAATAAATATGCGAGGACAATGTTCAGAAAAAATTAGAATTTCAAGGTAGAAAAGTTTGGAATAATAATTTTAAACGTAATGAAGCGTTCTTGAATATATTAAAATTTGAGTTTTTTTTTATAATGCATTATTATGAAACATGTTAAATGTTTTGAATTATTCATGAACTTTTTTTTTCTCATGCAGCACATAAAAACTTACAATTGTTTTTTCAAATTTTTCAGTTAATGGCAAACTCTAGCAAGGTGTGTTGGCCCTAGCAGCACTTACCGATTTGGCCACAACTTCATTTGAAATAGAAGCATGAAAATTACTCATTGAAGCACCTAGCGAGAGAGAGAGAGAGAGAGAGAGAGAGAGAGAGAGAGAGAGAGAGAGAGAGAGAGAGAGAGAGAGAGAGAGAGAGAGAGAGAGAGAGAGAGAGAGAGAGAGAGGTGGGGTTGGGTTGGGTTGGGTAAATAACTCATTTTTAATTAATTAGCTTAAAATAAAAGAACAAAATGGTGGTCAAATTCTTATTTTTAATGAGCCTATTTTGGAAATTTCAGTAATGAAACAAGGGCAACTTTTCGTCAAAAAAAAAATGGTAGAATGGTAAGTTAGGTAACATAGGAGTGCAGTTTGGAAATCTATTCATCTATATAATCACATTTGCAGCCAAAAGCCTCTGTATTATGCCATGAGCAGCCAAAAGCCGTAGAATAACACATTCAACTCCTCTCATCTCTCCTCTCCCTGCAACTTCTTCTTCTTCTTCATCCTCTCGCCATATCACGAAGATCCACGGTCACCCCGGCCCTTTGTTTATCACCGATTATCAACCCCTCTGTTTCAACTCAACATCCATAATTTAACTACCCAAGAAATCCCCTCTTTGCCAACCAATTCCTCCTTCAAATTATATCCTTGTTACCGATTCTTTTAACACCTCAAAATCCAACCTATTTGTTGTTCTTTAACCCATTAACAGTTCTTTCATTCTCATCATATTGAAAACTCCCTTTCTTGATTTCAACAGCCCATTAACCTTGTGTCCCGTCTGTTTCCAACACCCTTTGCACGTGCCTTTTCAATTTTTTCACAACCCTCTTGATATCAAAGCTTCCGCTATCCGGCCCTACGTCATCATCATCATCATCATGTCCCTTTTCATTTTTTTCACAACCCTCTTGATATCAAAGCTTCCGCTATCTGGCCCTACGTCGTCATCATCATCATTGCCATCCCTCCTCCGCCTCCTCCTCTTCCTCATTTCTCTCTCTCTCTCTCTCTCTCTGAAAAAATGCAGCCAAGTAGTTCTCTTTGTCCGCTATTTCAGAATAAAGACCGTTTTGAAAAAAGCCCCACTCCAGCACGAATCATGTTCTACTCACACTCAGAATGGTCTGATTACCCATACGATAACTTCCAAGTACTCAAGATGGCTTTTGTTTCAGGATTTCCTTCCACCATTTTGGAAATCCAAAGCCATCGTTACCTCATAGATTTCCTTCGTATGCTACAAACTGATTTGACTTCTGGATCAGAACGATCCATCGCCGATGTTTCCGGGAAATGTTTCTTCCCCTGTAGTGTTCATCAACCAATTGCAGAAGAAAAAGGAGAAACTCAGCCCCCAACTTCCAATAGACGGGTTCGTATCTCCCAAGAAGAAGAGGATGTAATCCCAGCCGTTGATGTTGCGTGTATAGTAAAGCTAGATTTCAACTTAATAGGAATGAAGCTGAATGAGGAGAGTGTAGATTATAAGAAGATTAAGAATATATTTATGAAGGGGATGAGGGAAATGGATAAAAAGGCGAAGGTGAGCGCTATCCATTGCTGCTTGTATAAGGGGGCCAAGAGGATAGAAAGGTTACAGGAATTTCGGAGATATATGAGGTTGACTGAGTTACTTCGTGGGGATGCCAATGTTGCTTATGGATGGTATGGTGGATCGCCACAAGCTGTAGAGAATTTTATTTTGCACGGTTTTGGAGAGCTGGAATATGGAAGATTGCATGATGGGTCCTCTTCCAAAGTTGGAGCCTATCTATATCATGAAGACTATTCTCATGTTGCAAGGTAACCAAACCCTAATTTTATTAGGAAGCTTTCTTTGGGGAAGTGACATATTCTCCCCACTTTCTTCCCGGGACCACCAACACTTTTTTACGCTCGAAAGTGTGGCCCAGGATAGAAAAGGGGGTGAATATATCATTTTCAGATTTTTAATTTTGCTGATCCAAACTATTCAGATGCTGGGCCCAAACGTCTTGACCATCGAATAGATCAATTTCTATTGATTTTCTGAGGCAAGGCCCATTCATAGTAAAGCCTAGATGAACGGTTTGGACCATGTGAAAACGATGGCGGATCCCACTTCCCATTCATATCATTCTTTAGATATTAATACATGCAGCCATGGCATGATTCATATTTTAATGGTAAGTTCAATTTAATGTGATTGGAAATGTTTAAATATTCATTATTATTTCTCCATAACGATCCATTTTTTGGCATTCTCCTCATTCTATAATAGAGGGTTAGGATCGTCTAATGTGGGAGATTCCTTGAGAGATGGTCCATCATCCATAATGAAGCCTATTAGATATAAAAGAATTGGATCGGACCATCGAATGAAAATACATAAATCTTGCCCACTATAAGAAATGCGCACATGGCGACGGACAAAATCCTTCGCCAAAAGACAAAAAATCGTCGCTATATACACTACAATGAACAAATATTCATAACAATATATGGCGTCCTAATGACCCTGTTTGGATTGCAAGAAAATCATTTTTGACAGAAATTTTTCTCTTAACTTTTTTTCTTTTCACGATTTAGAGCGAAATAATGTGATTATTGTTAATTTAGACGGCTATTATTATAAATACAAAGCCCCTCTATGTAAAAATTGAATAGGATTGGTTCAAGTTATATCTTTTCATGTTTAAAACAAATAAGAAACTTTAGAAATATTTTCCTTTCCAAACTTTTCCACACAGTTCCTGCAATCCAAACAGGCCTAAGGGCATGTTTGGGAAAATATTTCTCTTGAAAATGCACAGTCCAAGATTTGCTTAAGAAGTTTAACGAAGATTTTAAAATATCAATCAAAGTTTTACTGTCTGCTTCAAACCAAATGTTAGATAGGCAAAATACTTTACAGTACCTCAGCCCATCTAACATACTTCTAGTCTATGCTTGCAAGTTATTGTCATTATAATAAATGTGAGAAAAATCAAATAAAATCTTATAATTTATGGTTTCTTATAATTCGTCCTTCACGTAATAAACCGGGATTGAATTTGAAGGCACCATCCATGCTCAATTTGAACTCCTTCTTAGGCTTAATCCACTTCACCTAACACATTCTTATTTATCATGTTAATATCCTTTCTTCACTCCTTTCTCCCTCCATTTTCGTCTTCCTCAGAGCGATTGCAATAGATTTTCATCATTCTCATACCAGTCTTTTAGTAAATGCAGAGGACATATACTCTAGCTGTCAAGATCCTTTCGAAAATATACACTCAATTCATCACCTTTCTCCCCAAAAATGTGTTTGAATTCGTCTTTCCCCTTTTCTATCTCCTTTCTCCCTTTCGTTTCAAATTTTGGATTGAAAATCAGCTTTCTCCCCAAAATGTGTATGATTTTCCCTTTGTTAGCTCCTTATGGATTAAACATCAGTACTCCATTCATATTTCCTATGATTTCCTCTTTTCTCTATATTTTCCCTCTTTATCCTCTCCATTCCCCTTGCTTGAGTGGTTGTGATGTTGGCAAAAACATGGTTTAGATAGGGATGAACATGGAGAGAGATGAACAACATTAATGGAGCAGACGATATTAATGGGTCTCATAAAAGGATTTTAAAGTTTAGTAGGTCGGAGAGAGTGACGCCTAGGTTGTTCCCACAAGGATCTGAAAACATTCTTGGAACCGGTGCTTGATGGAAGGATTTTGACAGAAGAGGACTACCGGAGATCGAGGTGACAAACTGCAGGGGTTTTTCGGCAAACCTTACTATCCTGCGAGAGAGAAAGAGAGTGGGGTTGCTATCAAACAACCAGTTACTCCAAAACCTTAAGCTGTTGGAAAGGCATTTTTTATTCTTTTATACTTTAACACTCCCCTTCACGTGTGACCCCACTTTCTTTGGGTTGGCCTACACATGGCACATGTGGCCCCACTTTTTTGGTTGACCATTGATTGTGGATTTTTGACAACAAGGAGGCTTGAACTCAGGACCT
Source organism: Tasmannia lanceolata (assembly GCF_043159265.1). Taxonomy (NCBI): domain Eukaryota; kingdom Viridiplantae; phylum Streptophyta; class Magnoliopsida; order Canellales; family Winteraceae; genus Tasmannia; species Tasmannia lanceolata. The sequence continues at coordinate 16,752,294 of NW_027518696.1, read as the reverse complement.
TTGCACTTATACCATTTCAAACAACTAGTTTTCCAAAAGCTTAAGCTGTTGGAGAAGGCGTTTTTATTCTTTTATACTTCAACAGTTGCAACCAAAACCATAGAATTAAAAAAGTAGAAAAAAAAATTGATAAAGAAGCTTCCAAGAATGTTTTATTTTACAAAATTTCCTTTTCGATAGATCCAAACGTGCCCTAAATACATTCAATGATGTATTTGATGTTTCGAGATCTGTCTCAAATTATTACGAAATGGGGACGGATAAACTCTGTTGCTAAATAGAAAATAGAAAATATAATTTATAATATAAATTTTGTTTTGCCATCGGATGACAAAAAGCCATCACCAATGGTATGCTATTAGCAACAGATTTTTTTTTAACCGTCTCCATAATGTGTTTTTAACGGCGGAATGATATCAACAGTTAGTTTTCCATTAATATATGGTGTTTTTCTCGTTGTGGTGGCATGATTCCTATTTTAAAGGAAGTTCAATATGATGAGATAAAAAAGGTTTACATATCGCATAATATCTTCCAAATTTTCAACTTATATATATTGGTTTTTTCTATGATTTAGCCTACACTTTGAATTTATTCTTGACACACATGTCCACACATGTTCGACACGACACTTGTGTCCACACTTGTCGACACTCATTTTAACACTTTAAATGTGTTCCTATAAGGTTCAGACTTAACGTGGGTCTGTCAACAAGTTTTTGTACTATGTCAATTGTGACATTCTAGTTTATTATTGAATATATTGCCTCTTTTACTATGAACTCTTCTTTTATTATATTCTCTTCTTCTTTTTTTTGAAAAGGGCAAAATATATATATATATATATATATATATGTAAAAACAGAACCGAGGTGGTCCTGAAGGAACAAAGATAATACAAAGATAGCAGTACAATAATTCAAGGAGGTAGATAGTCAAAGCACTCAAACGCGGCCCGAAAGACTCCTTTCTTGGCAAGGGAGTTTGCTTCCGCATTGGCTGATCTCCTGACATGGCGAAAAACTATTGAGGAACCCTTAGCTCTATCCTCTATTTCCTTTAAAAGAGGCAAAAATCGCCAGGGGGGAGAAGCGGGTCCCGAAAGCCAGCGAATAACATTTAAGGAATCCCGTTCGACGAGAATTTTGTCGCACTCCAGACGAGGCATCGAAAGAAGCCCGCTATGAACGGCTCGGACCTCTGCCTCGTTTGAGTCTGCCACTCCAATAGGCCCCGAGTAGGCCCAGAGGACTTCCCCTTTGTGGTTTCTACACAACCCCCTACTCCTGCCACTCCTGGATTGCCGATAGACGATCCGTCAAAGTTAAGCTTCAGGGACCCCGGAGGAGGAGGAGTCCAGGAGGGGAGGATTTTCACTTTGGTAGCCGATTCCAAGCATATGATTGACCATCCTTCCCAGAGGTCGAAAGCTGAAACAAAACGAAACAGAGGAAGGCTTCGAGCCCAGGATATGACCGCATCTATCAACTGAATATAAATCCAATAGGGAGATCTAGCCTTCCCTTCAAAGATACGAGCATTCCTCTCTTTCCACAAGAACCACCATGAGGCCAGGAGACACATCTTCCACAGTGTTCTGCCTTTCCTTTTGCAAGGAGTCCATGCCCAACTCTGAATGAATTCAGCCATAGAGTTGGAGGGGACCTAACTGATTCCAAAACGAGAAAAAATAAGACCCCAAATATGGCGAGCAACCTTACAGTGTATGAAAAGGTGGTCAATGGATTCCCCAGCGGATAAACATAGAGGACAGTGATCTACCAACCACATTCCTCGCTTCCTCAAAAAGTCCATAGTTTGAATGCGGCCCCAGCTAACCGACCACCCAAAGAAAGCAACTCTCGGAGGGCAAGATTGTCTCCAAACCGAGGAGGACACATGCTCCACTAAAGAAGGGATCAGATGGTTATAAAAAGATTTGACTGAAAATATCCCCGAAGGATTCTAAATCCAAATCCGACGATCTACGCCCGAAGACTTGATGAAGCAAGAATCCAATAAGGAGAGGAAGGCGCTGTAAGAGCTTAACTCCCTAACAAAGAAGTCTCTGCGAAACTTAGGAGACCAAGCCACTTTCCCTTGATCCCTTGCAAAACATTCCGATACCTAGGCCTCTTTCTGAGATGAAACGATGAATAAGTCAGGAAACATCACTTGAAGGGGATCATCCGAACACCAAGGATCCTGCCAGAACCGAATCCGATCCCCCCTATATTCTCTGAATCGGACGCCAGGAGCAAATAACGACTTCAACTTCAAGATGTCCCTCCAAACCGTGAGACCTTTGAGTTTAAAATTATCAACAGAGTCCCAATGCCCATGATCTGAACCATACTTACTTCCAATGACCCGGACCCACAAAGAGGATTGTTCTTCGCCAAATCTCCACAGCCACTTGCCCATAAGGGCCTGGTTAAAACTCTGAACCCTCCTGATACCCAAACCTCCATTTTTAGTAGGCAAGCAGACCATACTCCATTTAATCAGGGAGACTTCTTTTAGCTCCTCTTTAACTAATATTTGTTGTTATATCCCTTCCCGTAAACATAAAACCCTAAACAAACTCTCATTCAAATATTATATTCAATGTATCCTATTGGTCTCCCGTTCTCACTGCACATAAGTGACTGAGGAGAACTATATTGAATTGATGAATTTGTTGTTATTTGTTTATCTCACATTTATTTTAGATTATAGTTGACTAATCCTAAGATTTATTAGTTGGTTAAACGAATACCGTATTTATATTGTTGCAAATTATGTTAGTAATCAATAGTTTTATATGTATGTGTGTGCATGGGTGTGTCACAATTTCTAGATTTTTGGGGTTTGCCTTGTCAGACACTTAGTATCCGTGTTGAAGCTTTACACACATACTTGCAAATTATGGTAGCAATCAATAGAATTGTATTTAGGTTTGTATTTCTCTTAAAATTCCCCTTTTTCTATGTTTAAAAATCTTCTTTTCTGACTTCATTAGTGTTATAAAGTCCTTTTACTTTAACATTTGATCTTTTGTAAATGAAATTTTGCATAATTTTCCTACTATTTTATGCCAATTCAAACATAGAAAGATTCAAAACTTTGTAATTGTCCAATTATATAATCTTACATGAATACACCAAAATACTTGCAAATAGATAAAAGCATTGTGTTTTATGTCTAATTGTTCAGCTAAAGACATAATCTATAATTGTTTTGTAGTGCATCTCAGTCAGAACCAGACATTGACAACGAATTTCATTTGGTTCTCTGCAATGTTATTATGGGATATATGGAGCAAATCTCAGAAGGTTCCGATGAATTTGGACCCAGCAGTGCAAGCTTCGACAATAGCGTTGATGCCTTGTTTGGAAGACCAACATGAGAACCCACATTCTCCCTAGATATGTTGTGAGCTTCACAGTATCAAAACTGTCTCAAGGTAGATTTTCTGAACAAATTCTGTCAAAAAACTAATTACTCCAAAAGCTTTGGCCGTTGGAGTTGGTGTTATTTAAACTTTTATACTAACACTCCCCCTCACGTGTGACCCATCTTTTTTGGGTTGGCTTCTTGGTGGCACACTGCGCCTCTTTTGGGTTGGCTATTACGTGTGGATTTTTAATACCAAGGAGTTTTGAACCCAGGGCAATTGCCCTTTGCCCTGATACCATGTCAGACAACCAATTACCCCAAAAGCATAAGCTGTTGGAGAAGGCATTATATAATCTTTTATATTTTAACAAATTCTACCTTAAAATATTACTTTCTGCTAGGAGCGCAACCTTGGCCAGGTTGGGTCGGGTTAAGGCCAACCCTAGCTCAACCGCAGGTACCATTACCTAACCTTATAGAATAAAGTACTCAACACCGGATTTCTAAACTCTATCTATATCTCATGTAATCTTATCTTCTATTTCTTGTACTTTATCTTCTATAAACCCTAAATGGACCTAACGTGAAACTTGTTAGAGAATAAAATCACATCTCTCAAGATCTTAGATTGATTAGGCATAGTTTAGGCATACTGATTTGAATAGGTAATTAGATTAGATTATGTTTATCTCTTTCCGTTCTTATTAGTATCTCTTTCTATGTTTATCCCATGAGTGTTTTATATAAACACTCTTTGGGCTCTTTGTAATGAATCCAAGATTTAGTGAAATATCAAAATTTATCATGGTATTAGAGCAGGTCGATCGGACCTAGCACAATCCATCAAGCTTCGTTCTCTGGCGGACGGCCGATCAAGCCACCGGCCGTCCGCCCGGCCACAATAAGCCCTTAGTTTTTTCTCTCTCTTCCATTTCCTTGCTCTCTTCCAATATCTTCTCGAACAATCATAGATCACAGTTGTCCACCATCCCCACTGGATTGTTCGTTTCAATATGCCTTTGCCTTTCTTGTTCAGCCTCCAAACTGTAGCCCAAAGCCGCTCTCTCCTTGTTCTCTTTGAGGTTAATACAAACTGCAAATTCCATTTCCCGGAAAATTTTGTTGTCATTTCTAAATATCCATTAACACAGTGAATCCCAGCCCTTCCGGGTTTCTAGTTGTCATGCCGGGCATATGCAATCTCTTCTCCTTCACAAACAAGCACCAGGCTGAATGTTTTCGCTTGTGCAAGCACAGCCGAACCAGCCACTTATCCTCAACTTGCTACTCCTTTGGGCTGTAAAAATGGCAATTTTTACTTTCTCCATTTCGCATAAGAGAACTTCTCTTTTCCCTCTTTTTTTGGGTTGCGTATCCAATACATAACCTAATGTTTGAAAATATTGCCATCGGAGAAAAGTTTCCTACAGTTTTATTCCAAACCCATCTTTTGATTTTGATAATGGCACATCCTTCCATCTTTACGCAAGTATCTTTTTTTTGCTCTCCTTCCTCTATCCTATGTAAAGAACATATCCCCATGTTGATAACTGCACCCCCTTCATTTGTCTTGCACAAGAGTTGCTTGTTGTCATGTCTTTCCTGATGTCACTAAAGTTTACCGTGAGTCCTTCGTTGTCGCTCATCTCGCATCCCTTTTCTCCCATATTCTGATTTTTTCAATTCTTCTTTTCCTATTTCAGTTGAGGTGCCTTTCTTAAGGCGCGTGCCTAAAATATCCAATCCTTTCGGTTGAGGTGCTTCATTGAAGTGCATGCCCGAGAGTGTAATTCTCTTCCATGAGGATCGGTATCTAAAGCCGACCCATGTTCTTGCCCATTGAGGCTTCCTTTTGCCATTGAGCATTGGTCCATAGTGACCCATTCCTGCAAGGATCGGTATTCTAAAATCGACCCGTGAAGAACTCGCCCATCGAGGCTTGAGGTCCATCCAGTCCATTGTGACTCATCTTTCAAGCGACACATCTAGGGCATCAATCATCGTAATTACATTTGGCAACAGATATCAATAATCACCATTGGCGGACATTCTTCATCCACTTTCAATCGGGTGAATCAACTAGAGGATTCAAACTACATTTCTTAATTTGGGATATCTTATTTGAGGAATTTTATTGTAATCAAACGTATATCGATTTTCAATCCACATACGTTTGAGGGGGCATGTTAGAGAATAAAATCACATCTCTCAAGATCTTAGATTGATTAGGCATAGTTTAGGCATACTGATTTGAATAGGTAATTAGATTAGATTAGATTATGTTTATCTCTTTCCGTTCTTATCAGTATCTCTTTCTATGTTTATCCCATGAGTGTTTTATATAAACACTCTTTGGGCTCTTTGTAATGAATCCAAGATTTAGTGAAATATCAGAATTTATCAAAACTTAGGTTGAGATGGTCAACACTAACCCTCCCCCCCTATAAATCCGTCAGCCCTAACCCAACCAGCTACCCAACTGTCCAAATCGGGTTGGGTTGAGTTCAAGTAGGCTCTGGGACAAAACATAAAAGAAATACCAAAAAAATGGATATTGGATTTGGGTTCACTCTCGGATGGGTCGCAGTAAAATTGCAATAAAATTAGGAGGATGAGATCGTGTTCAGGTTCGGATGCCCAATGCCTACAACCTAACTCAACCCGTAATTAAAGCGGGTTGGCTTACTCCAATTCTAACCCAACCCAACTTGACGGAAGGCCAACCCAACGTGACCAAAAATCAGTTTAAAACCCGTTGGGCCCGTTGAGGTTGGGCACAACCCAAGTTTTACCTCTACTTTCTACCATTTCTGAATGTTCCTATCATTTGTTCAAGAAAGCTAAACATGTTTTTCATTGCTTGAATGTGCTAGAACTGTTGAGGAGAAAATCTACATCGGGATCTTCTTCAACTTGAAATTCGAGACCTCCCACTCAAGCAGTATGATGCCAACATGATTTTCATTGATACTTGTCATTTTAGGCCATGTTTGGCCGCCATGAAATTTTTTCCATGGAATATTAGTTTATCAAGTAGTTGGAGAGGGGCAAGGAGGGTGGGAGAGGGAGAGAATTGAGAGGCATGAGTGAGGAGAGGGTGAGAAGTAGCTGCAAAATAAGGGAGAGAATTGAGAGGCATGAGTGAGGAAGGGATGAGAAGTAGCTGCAAAATAAGGAAAATAAAAACTCTATTCGACACTTGCTTATTTTTCAAAATAGAGCTTTTGTGTTCTATATTTTCAGCCACTTTGCACTATATCCTCACTCATGCTTTCTCAATTCTCTCCCTCAACCACTCTCTCTACACTCTCTCAACAATTGCTAAGATAATATTCCATGAAAAAAAACTATGGTTCCCAAACATCGCCTTACTGTACATAGAATTTACTTTTCATGGAGTATTTTTTAGGGTGTTTAGGTTCCACTCATGCTGCCTCCTCCTCCTCCTCCTCCTCTTCCTCCAATAAGTGCGCAAGGACAGTAAAATGACAGATTTCCCCGTGCAATTGTAGATCACAACAGGGCATTCCCGTTGTTAGTCTATGTACTGAGAAAACGCCTTCCCCAAAGCAGTATTTATCCATTACTGAAAGTATATTATGATTTTAAGGTAATTAGATTTAAAAATACTTGGTGTATGTTCTTTCTTTCTTTTTTCTTGGTGCATAGTTACAAAGTTCTGAATTGGGAACAATCTTGAAAGGAAATTATTTAGATAAGTAGGGAAATGTTTGGAAAGAGTTTTGAAAATAAGTAAAGAAAAAGAATGGAAGAATATGGTTAACTGTCCAATAGTTTTGAGCTATTTAAGAGATTAACAAATACTATTTAAGAGATTAACATAATTGAAAGCTTTCCTGTTTAATATTCTACGTATTAATCGAGTTTGTAGAAGTGCAATTCTTTGCTAACATCATGGATGTCATGGTTACTCCTTGGTTGGTTTTCCACTGATGTATATATAAAGCTACATTATAGTTGAAACGGGGGATGAAACCCTATTCCTCTATCTATAACTAGAGATATAAAAAAAGAAAAAGAAAACGTACGAAGACAATTGTGTTAAGGTTGCTACAAAAAGCGGATCTTTTGATCCTCTTCATTCTCTCCCTCAATGTTGCCCTACCCATTGAGAGGGTTTTTCTAGGGTTTTGGGAAACATAAAAAGGAATTAATTTTACATAGAGATTGAGAGATTGGAGAAGGTTTGCAGAGAAACATTTTCTTTTCAAGTAAAGCGGCTTCAATGCTGAAAAGTTGAGGCGATTGGGGGTGAAACCCTAGTGCTGAAAAGGGCGCCTCTCCGATTCGACTATAATCCCTCCAATCTCGTGATATTCTCGCCACGAAAAACCCTAAATTCCCTATTTTCTTAAGGCATCGTCAACTATGTTAGGGTTTGTTCTCTGCTTCTGTACTTTGTATTGAGTTGCTGAGGGTTTTAGGGTTCTTGAGTTTATTCCATTCCAGAAAGATGATTTTAGGGTTCTTATGTCTCTGATTTCTCTTATCATCCTCTCATTTCAGTTGGTCGATACTCTCATGTTTGTTCCATAGCTCTTTTTTCAATTCATTACGTATGGAGGAAGATGACAATGACCCCCCCTAGTCATCCTCTCCCCCAACACTTTCTATAGCTCAACTCATTTGACATAAGACCCAAACTACCAACTCCCTAGTGTTAAGTGAATCGATGTAGAAGCTGAAGGAGATAGATAATGAGGGAAAACAAGAAGAACTACTGACATCCCCACTATAAATGTCATTACAAGAAAAAATGGAATTGTTGAAAGAGATTGAGAATGAGCTCAATGTCACTCCATCTCAAAAGAATCCCCTAAATGAATTAGAAAGCATCTCTTCTAAGATAAAAAAAAGGAAGCAGGCACAAGTCAAAAAAAATTCTCCAGAAAGATATTGAGGAAGATGAGATCGTCTTTAAACATTCTGCACCCCAAGCTTCAAACACGGTAATAGTAACCGTGGCCATAAATTTTTCAGTGAATATCACCTTGAAATCTCATAAGAAGAATCTTCACACTTTGGTGAAAGAGCAGATTTCTATCCCTCCAGGCCAGCTATCAACTATCTAGCTACCTGAAGGAAATGCAGAAATCAGCAAAACTAGGGTAGGTAGATGTTTCAAAGGAAGTGAAATCCCAAAGGCCAACCCAAGAGAGGGGTGAATTGGGTAATTTAAAATTTTTCTTAACCTTCAAGGGAGTTTGAAATGAATCTTACGTTGTTCTAACCCTTGTTCAATTAATATTATAAATAAAGGAAAGAGATTACCAAACACTACAAAGAGAGAGATCAAGAGTGAGGAAACCACACAACGATATATATTGGTTCGGTCACAAACGGACCTACTCCACTACCCAAGTACTTAGTCTTTTCTTGGGATTTTCCTTCACTATTGTGAGATTCCACACGTCGAATCTTTGGGCTTTACAATGAATGTCACCTCCAAAGGGAATAAACCCTCTTTACAAGAACCGCCTCAAAGGACGTTAACCCTCTTGCACACTGCCTCAAAGGGTATAACTCCTCTCCTCAAATACAATAAATAAAAATGAACAAGAAAGCTCTCAAGCCTCGTAAAGGCGAATACACAACACTAAAAGCTTACAATCACTCCTAAAGATTACAAATCAATGTTCTATGGAATGCCTTATGACAAGAAGTAAACGCACAAATTAAATGCTCAAGAGGAAGAAGAAGAATCCTTGTGATTTCAAGAGTAAAAACTCTAGGGTTTCATAAATGATCTTTCAAAAGATCCCTTAGAAGGTTTAGGATATGGTATTTATAGCCCAAGCAAAGATATTACCGTTTGGGGCCAAAACTGTAAATAATGGGTCAAGAGAAAGCAAGCCGCTCGAGCCTCAACATCTACTTTGCCAGACGGGGGCGGTCGACTGAGGTATCACGGTCGCCCTCCCTTATCGGACGCCTTTTTATTTTGAATTTTGAAACCGCCGCAGTCGACCTGGGTATTGCGGTCGCCCGCCGAGGGCTTTCTGTACGTTTTAATTTCTATTGATGAGAAACCTACCCGCGATCGGCTGAGCCTATGGCGGTCGACCGCCGAGACCTTTCTGTATGGCTCCGAATTTTCCAAAAGCCCATCCGCATTCGACCAGGATTGCCACGGTCGACCGGCCTGCTTTTGCTGGGTAGATGCTGGACTTTCAGCATCCATCCCACGGTTGACCGGGATGCCTCGGTCGATCGGCCTTGCTTTGAAAACTTTGTTTTACATGTTTTAACCATAAGGCTTTGGGCCATAGTCTTTGGGCTTTTGACCTATGTTTTCAAATACCTTTTTTAGTTTGTTGAAATGGTTTTGACAAGGTTTTGAAAACACAAATTCATGCAACTACTTAATGTCAAAAGAATTGTAATACATTCTAAAAGGTAAGGGACCTTGAGTCTTCTTGATCTCTAATCTTCTGTGCAATTTCATGGGTTATTCATTAACTTTGGAGAGTCTTCTATCTTGATTCTGCGCTTGTAGTTTCCTTGATTCTCATAGACTGTGTCCCAATGGGATAACTCACTTGTAGGCTACTTTTTAGGAAGAAGACCATACTTCCAATCCCTCGAAAGCCACCTATCCTGTATTTGGAAACTAAAAGGCGACCTTCAGTTGTATGCGCTCTAGAATGGGTTTTGTCTATTTAAGTTCTCCAACCCTGAAGATTGCACTCATGTCCTTCAGTCAAGCTCTCACAACTATGGTGGCCGACTACTCTTCCTTCGTCGTTGGACACCTGAGCTATCCCTCGAAAGACTCACGCTCACCTTGGTGCCAATCTGGTCCATCTCCATAGCCTTCATCTCAAATTTTGGCCCCAACGTGGCCTGAGTAAGATTGCAAGTAGAATTGGAAATCCATTATATATGGATTCCCAAACAACAATAGCCTCTCGTCTTAGCTACACCAGAATCTGTATTGAAGTATAAGCTGGAAGGTCCCTACCAGATCAGTTAATAATCAACACTCCAACAAGACAAGTGATCCAGAAAATTGAATATGATTGGAAGCCCCCCTTCCTGCTACATCTGTAAGGACTTCAACCATCCCAATTCATCCTGTCCAAAAAAAAAAAGGTAAATAATCAGAGCAAACCTCCATATTAGAGTGGAGACCTGTTTAGAAAAAAAGGCCTGGAAACAAATGAAGTCATCCCCGAAATTTGCCAAGCAAAGAGACATCCCCCACAAGACGCTCAAATATCTAAGGATGACTCTATAGCTATAGACCAGCCCCTTACTTCCAAGATAAAAGATAAGCCTCACCAACGCTCCATCCCCTCCCCACTACTCACACCCATAACTCCTATGAGATCCTTGGAGAGATGGAGGAAGACGAAAACCAGCTTGAGAAAATTGATCCATCAACTTCTCTTGCAGCCATTGTGTCTAGCCCAAGACCCTTAGCTAAAGACTAGGGCCAACCAGTGATTCATGAGTTGTGGAAAATCAAGAGAATAAGGAGGTATAGCCAGAAGATAATAGACCTCCTCGATCACAACAAACATGGCTCCACCTGAGTAGTGGGCACTACTCTAAGGATCTCATGTATGTTCTTTTCTCTTGCTTGTTGAGTTTGTCTTCAAGGGTATCTTGTCCCTAGTTGTTCTTTCCTTTCTCTTAGGCATTGTACCAAGTATTGGACAGTAATCTTGGTCCTTCAATTGTATCATCTTTCTTTATTAATATACTGGTAGGGGTCCGCCTAACCCCAGTTTTCCCATAAAAAAAAAGCAATAGTAATAGAATATCATTACTTTTTCACATTTATTTCTTGGCGAAAAACTGAAAATTTCATCACATAAATCCCAAAGATTCTGAAACTACCAGTAAAGCTCATTTTCTTTAAGCAAATGATAACATAAGTTTGTCATACAAGAAAAAGGATGATACTACCAGTTTGAACGTTTTATTCTATTTGGTCCGTCTGTTTTTTCTTCCTCGAGTTCTCCCTCCCTACATATCCTATCTCTCTCATTTTCCTCCCAACATAGAAACCGGTAACCCTTTTATATAATTTTTTCTGCTTATTCTTTTTTCCTCTTTTGCTTTTTATTTTATCCACTTTTTGTTTTGCTTCTTCTTCCATTTAGAATTTTCTTTTCTTTATGTCTTTTTTTTGTTGAAAACTATGAGATCTCTAATCTCTCAAAATAGGATCAAATATGATGTGCAATAAACGATAAGATGAGATGCAAGAAACACAAACCACACAAATCAAGATCACAAAATTTACATGATTTGATTGTGTGCCTACATGCACAAGAGAAGAGAGTCATTATATCAGTTAGTGTTACAAAAATCCTCTTTCTTTCCTCTTACCCAAGAAATACACAAAAACTCTTACCTCCCCAAACCCATATATATATATATATATATATATATATATATATATATATATCTTTTTGTTGCTAACACCTGACCTCCTGGTTGTGGAAGTGGCTTATATCATCAAAAAATTACCGAAATACCTTCATCGTAAAAACCAAAAATTGAATTTTCCTTCCAGTGCATTGCCCCAAAAATCCTAGCAGGGGCTCACTATCTCCTACAACACCAATGAGGGATGATTGCACGACTCGACTCATGTGTGCGTCACACACATTAGTCCGCCAAGGTGATGAATCATTGCTAGACAATAAGACATCTGAACTACTTTTTTTATTTTCACATTTTCTTCACCTCGGTGACCATATCAGTTAGGCTTTACATGCAAACATTCATGAAAACTTAATATCATTTTTTTAGAATTTATTCAATCACTAATCCGCCCTAGTTGACTTGGTTTTCTCTAGGCTGAGTATTTATCCATGTAAGAGTTAGTATTTATCCATGTAAGAGTTTTGCCCTACAAAGCCATTCAAAAAACTACTTTTACCTAAGCTTAATTATCGTCTAAGTCATGGTTTTTTGTGACATTGTAAATTATTGTTTTATATACAAACATATGCATTCTAGTTTGTGTGTTGTGTTTCTTACTATTTTGTGAAAGGACTATGAGAAAAGATATCAGCACACCCTTGTTTTTATAATCTCACTTCCCCCTTTATTAGTCACTTTCTTCACTAGTTTTTAATAGCTTTTTCCGAAGTGTGCAGCCTTTAACAACTAATTAGAAAGTGTAAAATAGAGATAGGAATGATAAATCATGAGAATGTAGATATCATACCAAAGGGTATAGTTGTCGTTAAAAATACAATCTTGAAAGGATGGGTGAAAAGGAATGGAATCTACAAAAAAACCCTATTGAAAACTCCCTTTCTTGATTTTAACAGCCCATTAACCTTGAGTTCCGTCTCTTTTCAAGGCCCTTTTCATAATTTTCACAACCCTGTTGATATCAAAGCTTCGGCTATCCACTCCTTTTTCATCTTCCTCCTCCTCCTCCTCTCTCTCTCTCTCTCTCTCTCTCTCTCTAAAATTACAGCACAATACAGGAAATGAAAATAGTGGTAAAAGGGTTGCCTGCATCTTGGAGGAATGTCTTTCTCTGATTTGAAACAAATGGAGCTTCGAGAAGAGTGGGATTCCGATAAGGAACATGTTCAACCATTCTGGCTAGAACGGTTTCTAGAAGAACATGATCCCTATCAGAATCCACTCTCCTCGAAAAGTCCTTTTGTTTGGGAAATACTTCGTTGATTCGTGCAGAAAGAAATAGATTTTTACACTAGGTTTTTTTTACTCGAACTAGCTTGGACCTTAATTCAGTCTCAATGCCCTATTCGGTCTTCCTAGTGGCTTCTATCTTTAAACCTTCTCCAATATATGCCTTATATAGATTTTTGGGAGGCTTAAGATTTTCTTATTTTCTGATGTGGGACTAACTTCGGGAGGGAAAGCAAGCTCTGCCGGTCGCACATAAAACAAACACGTTTCGATAGCCGACGTCTAGAAGAAATATTGCCTTTTACGCTCAACCTTCCTAAAAAAGTGAAAGGACGATTTATGAGCATGGAACTCCAGCACAAGCACCACATCAAAATAATACCAAAATATCCTTAATGAGTATAGAGAAAAAACTCAATTAAGAAAATCTTGAAAATTCATTTAAAATTTTGTAAACAATTCTGACAATAATTGGTTGTCCATGTTGGGTATATGATATAACCCATGTATGTTCTAATATAAGCCCAATAAGATAATGGACCGGTGTAGTGGGCCTACATGGGCTAGAGTCCATTAACCAGTCACTAACCCTAGTGTGTCTCTATATATAGGGGCTGGAGGCAACAAACTTGGTATTCCAAACTAGATACCTTGGGTGTAATGCTTCAAGCAAAACTTGCTTGACTCTAACAGTCCAGACGATTTTGCTAAACCTCCTAATAAGAGAATGGTTGCATTTTATGGATTCACTCTAATAATTCATTTTGCTAAAAAATTCTAACAATGATCTTGCTAAATAATTCAAACAATTTTTCATAGGGATAATTAGATTTGCACCCCCTCAACTATAGCCAAATTCCACTTCTGACCCCGTGGTATCGACGTCACCAAAGACACCCCCTCATCTTTCAATAATGCTTGTTACGTGACATGGTGGATGGGAACGAAGAAATTGTCAGGAGGTGTCTTTGATGAATTTTGAACTATAGGGTCAAAAGTCAGGGGGTCTACTTACAAATGTCAGAATGTTGAGGGGGTGTCTTTGGTACCTTCGATACCACGGGGTTAGAAGTGGATTTTGGCCATAGTTGAGGTGGTGTATCTGTGTTTTCCCTTTTTCATAACTGCAAAATGAAACCATTGCTAATTAATTAGTTCCATCCAATTTTTCAATGATTTCAGCTATTAATTTGCTTATATGCGTTATTATTGACAAAAGAGACACCAAAGGGGACAATCGAACAAATATTGATTTATGTATTCATCCGACGTCCAGATTGTCTAAAATCTCTTTGAGTGAATCTAGACCACCCAAGGGGTTTTCATATGCATACGCCTCAAGGTCTGCCACAAGGAAAGGCGTACCAAACACTTCTATGTGTAATAAGGCTATGCTTGGAAGACATATGCCTTAAGCTCGGGAGGCTTTATTAGGCTTACAACTTTCAATTGCGGTGTATACTCTCTTTCTTTGATTTGAAACAAATGGAGCTTCGAGAAGAGTGGGATTCCGGTAAGGTCCATGTTCACCCATTCTGCCTTGAACAGTTTTCTAGAAGAACATGATCCCTATCGGAATCCACTCTCCTCGAAGAGCCCTTTTGCTTGTGAAATTATTTCGTTGATTCGTGCAGAAAGAAATGGATTTGTGCACTAGCTTTTTTGACTCGAAGTAGGTTGGACCTTAATTCAGTCTCAATGCCCTATTCGGCCTTCCTAGTGTCTTCTGTTTATAACCCTTCTCTCATCTATGCCTTATATAGGTTTTTGGGAGGCTTAAGATTTTCTTATTTTCCGATGTGGGACTAACTTTGGGAGGGAAAGTAAGCTCCATCAATCACACAAAAAACAAACATGTTTTGATAGCTGACGTCAGGAAGAAATATTGCCTTTTAAGCTCTACCTTCCAAAAAAGTGAAAGGCCGATAAATGTACATGGAACTCCAACACGAGCACCACTAAGGGTGTCAATTTTGGCTCGGGCTCGGAAGCTCGCTCGAGCTTGGCTCGAAAAAAGCTTGGCTCGAGCTTGGCTCGAATCCTTAACGAGCCGAGCCCGATTTAGGCCAAGCTCGGGTCGGCTCGGCTCGTTAAGGTTCGTTAAGATAATAATATATATATATATATATATATATATATATTATATTAATATATACACTAAAAGGGTCGTCCAGGGAGTGAAAGGGGAGGCAAAACATGTCACTTCATTTTTGGAACCCCATTTGTTACTTGGACCACCCCCATAGTGTAAAAAAAGTAGTCAAATTACACTAGATAGGGCTGTCCAGGGAAGATGAGGGGTGTGAACATATTATAACCCGAGCTCGGTAAGGCTCGCGAGCCTGGCCGAGCCTGACCGAGCCGAGCCGAGCCCGAGCTGAGCTTTTGAGTTTAACGAGCCGAGCCGAGCCTGGCCAAGCTCGGCTCGACTCGTTTGCACCCCTAAGCACCACATACCCTTAATGAGTATATGGAAAAAACCTAAATTAAGAAACTTTTAAAACTTCATTTAAAAAATTGTAAACAATTCTGACAATAATTGTTTGTCCAAATGATTTTTGCTAAGCCTCCTAGCAAGCGAATGGTTGCATTTTATAGATTTACTCTAATAATCATTTTGCTAAACAATTCTAACAATGATTTCGTTAAATGATTCTAACAATTTTTCTTAACTTCAAAATGAAACCATTGCTAATTAAAAAGTTTCATTCAATTTTTTTCATTGATTTTAGCAATTAGTTCGCTTATATGCATTTTTATTGACATCTAATTTTTCACGCATGGACAATACTTAATTTTGAAGGGAGGGCTAGATAAAAAGGAAAATGGGGCGTAACACAAAATAGAGGGGGTGACATGAATAATTTTTATGAATTGAAAGACAACAAAGGGGACAATCGAACAAATGCTGATTTATGTTTTCATCCGATCAGATTGTGTTAAATCTCTTTGAGTGAATCTAGACCACCCAAGGATTTTCATATGCATATGCCACAAGGCCTGCCTCAAGGCAAGGCATACCAAACACTTCTATGTTTAAAAGGCCTATCTTGAAAGGCAAAGGCATATAAGGTGTACCAAACACTTTTATGTTTAAAAGCCTATGCTTCCTATGCTTGAAAGGCAAATAAGGCGTACCAAACACTTTTATGTTTAAAAAGCATATATGCCTTAAAGCTCGGAATCGACTCTCTCAGATTTGTGCACTAGGTTTTTTTACTCGAACTCGGCTGGACCTTTACCCAATCTCAATGCCCTATTCGGTCTTTCTAGTGTCTTCTGTCTTTAAACCTTCTCTCATCTATGCCTTATATAGGTTTTTGGGAGGCTTAAGATTTTCTTATTTTCAGATGTGGGACTAACTTTGGAAGGGAAAGTAAGCTCCGTCAGTCGCACAAAAAACATGCATGTTTCGATAGCTGACGTCAAGGAGAAATATTTCATTTTAAGCTGAACCTTCCTAGAAAAGTGAAAGGCCGATTCATGTTCATAAAATTCCAACACGAGCTCCACATCAAAATAATACCAAAATACCCTTAACGAGTATTTAGAAAAAACTAAATTAAGAAACTTCTGAAAATTCATTTAAAAAATCGTTAACAATTCTGACAATAATTGGTTATCTAGTTGATTTTACTAAGCCTCTAGTAAGTGAATAGTAGTAATTTATGGTGCAGGCCCAAACTTTCTTTGCTTCAACTTGTTATAAGTCCCCGTTAGAAACCTTTCCTTGTGAAGATACACCATAACAAGATCTCCTTCTTTAAAATAACATGGCATCTCTGTGCATTAGCTTTTGCTCTGTAGTATTGTGTGGCGTTTTGCAAATTTTGTTGAACTTGCTTGTGCATTGCTTGTATATGCTCAGCAAACTCTTCTTCTTCCATGCTTGTACAATTTGGACATGGCAAAGGTAAAGTCCAAAACATGACGAGGATTTCGACCATACACAACCTCAAATGGCGAACTCGGCTTGTCGTAGTACAAGTTTCCGTTTTTTTGGATTTTCTACCACCAAGTTTCGCAAGAGATTCCCAAGAGATCCATTGACAACCTCTGTTTGCCCATCAGTTTGTGGATGATACGCACTTGAGAATTGTAGACGAGCTCCCATGAGTCTCCATAGAGTACGCCAAAAGTGACTTACAAATCGCACATCTATATCCGATGTAATTGATCTTGGAACCCCGTACAAGCAAACAATCTCTCGAAAAAAATAGATTCGCTATGTGAGATGCATCTGTGGAGTTCTTGAATGGCGCAAAATGTGCCATCTTAGAAAATCGATTAACAATAACAAAAATGGAGTCACACTCACATTAAGTCCTAGGTAGGCCAAGAATGAAGTCCATAGAGAGATCTTCCCACGAACATTCAGGTATAGGTAGGGCCTGATATAAACCCACATTTGACAAAAATGGAGTCCCACTCTCGTTCGCAAATAAGGCACCTTTGCACAAAGCGAGCATCACTCTTCAATGTAGGCCAAAAGTACGGCTCCTTTACAACAGACTCCGTCTTGTCTGGCCGTAAATGCCCACCAAGTCCACCACGATGTAACTCAGTGATAATGCAGTAGTATTGAACGTGTAGGTAGACATAGCTGAATTGCTTTGAAGAGGTAGCCATTAACCACGCTATAGTCATTGCATGTTCTTTCTTGATAGTCTTGCAACACTTTGGAAAAGAATGGATCCATAGAATAATTTTTCGGCGAGAGATCAAAACCTAATCTCATAAGAAGAGTAGTGACTAAACTATAATTTCTGTTGAGAGCATCTGCTACCTTGTTGGCTGTACCAGCTTTGTGATGAAGGACAAATGTGAATTCTTGCAAGTAGGACACCCAACTCACATGGGGAGGATTCAACTTTTTTTGCATTGAAAAACTTGAGTGCTTGATGATCTGAAGAGAGAACAAAGTCCTTATTGATAAGATAATGACACGAATACTGTAATACTTGAACAATAGTCTCTCTCTCTCTCTATATATATATATATGTATATATATATCAACATCATAAGAAGATTACTTCTTTTTGGCATCATTCAGCTTCTCACTGGAATAGGCTATCGGACTTCCTTCTTGAGTGAGGACAACACCAATGCCAACATGTGAGGCATCCCATTCAACTTGGAATGTCTTAGGGAAATTGGGTAAATCCAACACGGGTGCTACTGTAAGCTTTGATTTTAGGAATTCAAAGCTCTTTCTGCCTCCTTGGTCCATTGGAACACCTTTTGCCTTAACACATCTATCATAGGAGCGATTATGCCCCTGAAACCTTTTATGAACCACCGATAGAATAAAGGCCAATCAATGGTGGCTTGGAGTTTTTCAGTATCCATTTGGATGCAACCTACAGTCAAACATGGCCTAGAATATAGTATGGCATGTACATCAATATGTCATCAAAGTAAATCAATGTGAGACTTTTCATCCTTGCTGTAAATCAATATGCCATCAAAGTACACAATGAAGAATCTTTCCAAAAGCTCCTTCAAGACTTGTGTCATAAGTCTCATGAAAGTTCTTGGTGCATTAGACAATCCAAATGTCATTAAAAGTGATTCAAAGAGACCACTTTTGTCTTAAATGCTGTCTTCCGTTCATTACGAGATTGAATTCAGATTTGGTGATAACCACTTCGCAAATCAATCTTTGAAAATAATTTTGCACCGCCAAGCATGTCAATCATATCATCAAGATGAGGAATTGGAAACCGATACTTCAAAGTTTTCATGTTCACAGCACGACTATCGATACACATCTTCCACGTCCCATCTTTTTTAGGAGTAAGAATGGTTGGAATGGCACAAGGGCTAAGACTCTCTCTTACGAGTCCTTTTTACAACATGTCCTCAACTTGCCTTTGTAATACAACATGCTCTATTGGGCTCATTCGATAATGAAACAAATTAGGGAGTGTACTTCCTGGAATGAGGTCAATCCGATATTGGATATCACGCATGGGTGGAACGCCATGAGGTAATTCATCATGAATTAAATCTTTGAACTCATTTAACAAGTTAGAAACAATTATTAAAATTTCTTTTTCAAACTCTTGACTTTCTCCCGTAGCTACCAAAGCATAGACCACCTCCTTTTCTTCGCAACATTGTTCAAAGCTTTTGTAGGATAGCAAACTGATTTGACTATTCCATTGCGCCTTAATAGGCTTGTCTTTCAATGGGTGAAGCACATACG
Organism: Tasmannia lanceolata; assembly: GCF_043159265.1. Classification (NCBI taxonomy): domain Eukaryota; kingdom Viridiplantae; phylum Streptophyta; class Magnoliopsida; order Canellales; family Winteraceae; genus Tasmannia; species Tasmannia lanceolata. Next base: position 16,733,063 of record NW_027518696.1, on the reverse strand, counting down.
TCAACCGATGATTAATAAGAGAGTAGGTGTTTCTTTTACCATAATGGTGAACACATATATCAAATTACCACGGCTTTCCAAGAAGGAGATGACAAGCATCCATAGGAAGGACGTCAAACAAAATCTCATCATCATATTTTCCAATTGAGAACTTGATTCAACACCTCTTAGAAATCATGACTTCATCTTCCCGTTTAAACCATGAAACTTTGTAAGGTCTAGGGTGGTGCTCACATTTGAGTTTAGGCTATTCAACCATGGCATTAGACACCATATTTTCACAGCTTCTAGAATCAATCATCACTACACATTTTTTCCCGTATGATGTGCAATATGTTAGAAAAATAATATGTCTGATCCACTTGTCATCCTCTTGGACAGAGAACACACAACGAATAACAAGGTTATCAAGATCTCAATCAGGATTACAATACTCTTCTTCTCCTTCATTTTCAAGTTCTTCATCATAGATAGGTTCTTTTTTTTTCTCATTTTCTACAACTTCATCTTCAACAATGTTTATTTCAGCCTTTTTCTTAGAGCACTCATATGCCCTATGTCTAGGTTTACCACACCTAAAATAAGAATTTAGTGACGTAACAACCATGTTACGCTCCTTTCCTCGCCCGTCACGTGAGTTTAGATGCTTAGAAGCGTGTGAAGAATTTTTCTTAGCTTGTGAAAAAGTCTTTTGTTTCGTTATCTTAGAGGATTCACCCCTCTTGAAAGAATTTCACCTGAACTTTTCTTCGGCCTTAAGAGCCATTTGATACGCCTCTTCGAGACTGTGAAGAGAATGCATCACAAGCTCTCCATAAGTACTATATTTCAGTCCACTCAATTATTGTCCCACAAGCTGGTCATCATTTTTATTCAGATCAATACGACTCAATAATTTATAAAATTGTTCTGTATAATTAGCCACGGATTGATCATTTCATTGGCACAATTGATGGAAGTTTTTCTAAAGAGATTAAGAATAGTCCAAGAGTAGAAACTTATCATCCAGCTTAAGTTTCATCTTTGCCCATGTAATAATTCTTCTAACCCCCCTTCTTTCATGATTGTTTTGGTATTGTTGTCCACAAACAAGTGTTGGAGCAAGCGGTTGAAAACAATGGATCTACTAATGAAAAACTGTGCAAAAATATAAAATTATACTGACTTGAATGGAGGATGGATTAATAACGATCTTGATTGCGATATTGCCGTACGTCCTTAAACACCCACCTTAAAGTGTTATTCGGCCCAACTCCAGTGCAAGGATCACATGACCGAACCACCTCCAGGGGCTCTATTTATAGAGTTCAAATAGCAACCCAAAGGTCTCATTGGAAAACCAAGGGACTCCTTGAAGAGATACACCCATTTAATGTGACGATTAACGGATTCATAGAATTCATCCAACTTGTTATAAGTCCCCGTTAGAAACCTTTCCTTGCGAAGATACACCATAACAAGATCTCCTTCTTTAAACTTAACATGCTATCTATGTGCATCAGCTTTTGCTCTGTAGTATTGTGTGACGTTTTGCAAATTTTGTTGAACTTGCTTGTGCATTGCTTGTATATGCTCAGCAAACTCTTCTTCTTCCATGCTTGTATAATTTGGACATGGCAAAGGTAAAAAGTCCAAAACATGACGAGGATTTCGACCATACACAACCTCAAATGGCGAACTCGGCTTGTTGTAGTACAAGTTTCCATTTTTTTGGATTTTCTACCACCAAGCTTCGCAAGAGATTCCCAACAGATCCATTGACAACCTCTGTTTGTCCATCAGTTTGTGGATGATACGCACTTGAGAATTGTAGACGAGCTCCCATGAGTCTCCATAGAGTATGCTAAAAGCGACTTACAAATCGCACATCTCTATCCGATGTAATTGATCTTGGAACTCAGTACAAGCAAACAATCTCTCGAAAAAATAGATTCGCTATGTGAGATGCATCTGTGGAGTTCTTGAATGGCGCAAAATGGGCCATCTTAGAAAATCGATTAACAATAACAAAAATGGAGTCACACTCACGTTAAGTCCTAGGTAGGCCAAGAATGAAGTCCATAGAGAGATCTTCCCATGGACATTCAGGTATAGGTAGGGGCTGATATAAACCCACATTTTGACAAAAATAGACTCACACTCTCGTTCGCAAATAAGGCACCTTTGTACAAAGCGAGCATCACTCTTCAATGTAGGCCAAAAGTATGGCTCCTTTACAAGAGACTCTGTCTTGTCTCGCCATAAATGCCCACCAAGTCCACCACGATGTAACTCAGTGATAATGCAGTAGTAATGAACATGTAGGTAGACATAGCTGAATTACTTTGAAGAGGTAGCCATTAATCACGCTATAGTCATTGCATGTTCTTTCTTGATATCTTGCAACACTTTGGAAAAGAATGGATCCATAGAATAATATTTCAGCAAGAGATCAAAACCTAATCTCATAAGAAAGAGGAGTGACTAAACTATAATTTCTGTTGAGAGCATCTGCTACCTTGTTGGCTGTACCAGCTTTGTGATGAAGGACAAATGTGAATTCTTGCAAGTAGGACACCCAACTCACATGGGGAGGATCCAACTTTTTTTGCATTGAAAAACTTGAGTGCTTGATGATCTGAATAGAGAACAAAGTCCTTATTGATAAGATAATGACGCCAATACCGTAATACTTGAACTATAGTCTCTCTCTCTCTCTCTCTCTCTCTCTATATATATATATATATATATATATATATATATATATATATATATATATATGTGGAAACTGTTGGTGCGCTTAAGCTCACCAAACTTATGGTGAGCTTAAGCGCCCCAATCACATGGGGGCCCACTTTGTTAGGTGATCCAAAGCATTCATTTTAAAGTCCCTTACATGGATAGGGGGTGTACCAAAAATCAGCTCCATAGGATCATCCTAACCCCTCCATTTGTGGAGGACAAAAATGGACAGACACAAATCTGCCCATTTTTGTCCTCCCCAAATGAAGGGGTTAGGATGATCCTATTGAGCTGATTTTTGGTACACCCCCTATCTATCATAAGGCCTTTAAAATGAATGCTTTGGATCACCTAACAAAGTGGGCCCCCATGTGATTGGGGAGGTTAAGCGCACCATAGGTTTGGTGCGCTTAAGCTCACCAACAGTTTTCTCTCTCTCTCTCTCTCTCTCTCTCACTCTATATATATATATATATATATATATCAACATCATAAGTAGAATACTTCTTTTTGGCATCACTCAGCTTCTCACTGGAATAGGCTATCGGACTTCCTTCTTGAGTGAGGAAAACACCAATGCCAACATGTGAGGCATCCCATTCAACTTGGAATGTCTTAGGGAAATTGGGTATATCCAACACGGGTGCTTTTGTAAGCTTTGATTTTAGGAATTCAAAGCTCTTTTCTGCCTCCTTGGTCCATTGGAACACCTTTTGCTTTAACACATCTATCATAGGAGCGATTATGCTCCTAAAACCTTTTATGAACCACCGATAGAATAAATGCCAACCAATGGTGGCTTGGAGTTTTTCAGTATCCATTTGGATGCAACCTACAGTCAAACATGGCCTAAGAATATAGTATGGCATGTACATCAATATGCCATCAAAGTAAATCAATGTGAGACTTTTCATCCTTGCTGTAAATCAATATGCCATCAAAGTACACAATGAAGAATCTTTCCAAAAGCTCCTTCAAGACTTGTGTCATAAGTCTCATGAAAGTTCTTGGTGCATTAGACAATCCAAATGTCAATAAAAGTGATTCAAAGAGACCACTTTTGTCTTAAATGTTGTCTTCTGTTCATTACGAGATTGAATTCAGATTTGGTGATAACCACTTCGCAAATCAATCTTTGAAAATAATTTTGCACTGCCAAGCATGTCAATCATATCATCAAGATGAGGAATTGGAAACCGATACTTCACAATTTTCATGTTCACAGCACGACTATCGATACACATCTTCCACGTCCCATCTTTTTTAGGAGTAAGAATGGTTGGAATGGCACAAGGGCTAAGACTCTCTCTTACGAGTCCTTTTTACAACATGTCCTCAACTTGCCTTTGTAATACAACATGCTCTATTGGGCTCATTCGATAATGAAACAAATTAGGGAGTGTACTTCCTGGAATGAGGTCAATCCGATATTGGATATCACGCATGGGTGGAACGCCATGAGGTAATTCATCATGAATACAATCTTTGAACTCATTTAACAAGTTAGAAACAATTATTAAAATTTCTTTTTCAAACTCTTGACTTTCTCCCGTAGCTACCAAAGCATAGACCACCTTCTTTTCTTCGCAACATTGTTCAATGCTTTTGTAGGATAGCAAACTGATTTGACTATCCCATTGCGCCTTAATAGGCTTGTCTTTCAATGGGTGAAGCACATACGTCAAGCGATGATTAATAAGAGAGTAGGTGTTTCTTTTCCCATAATGGTGAACACATATATCAAATTACCACGGCTTTCCAAGAAGAAGATGACAAGCATCCATAGGAAGGACGTCAAATAAAATCTCATCATCATATTTTCCAATTGAGAACTTGATTCAACACCTCTTAGAAATCATGACTTCCTCTTCCCGTTTAAGCCATGAAACTTTGTAAGGTCTAGGTGGTGCTCACATTTGAGTTTTGGCTATTCAACCATGGCATTAGACACCATATTTTCACAGCTTCTAGAATCAATCATCACTACACATTTTTTCCCGTATGATGTGCAATATGTTAGAAAAATAATACGTCTCATCCACTTGTCATCCTCTTGGACAGAGAACACACAACGAATAACAAGGTTATCAAGATCACAATCAGGATTACAATACTCTTCTTCTCCTTCATTTTCAAGTTCTTCATCATAGATAGGTTCTTTTTTTTTCTCATTTTCTACAACTTCATCTTCAACAATGTTTATTTCAGCCTTTTTCTTAGAGCACTCATATGCCCTACGTCTAGGTTCACCACACCTAAAATAAGAATTTAGTGACGTATTATGATAATAATGCTAAAAACCAAATATGAATGTTGAAAAATTATAACAACAATTATTTTACCTATTTTGATAAATTAAATGTTATTGGATGTTTATATCTTTTTTTTTCATTTGATTTCTTTTTTCTATTTGCATTTTTTTATCTTTAACTGCCAGGATCGTTAAATAACGATAATCCTCCTTGGCAATTATAACATCCTATACATTGTTGTTTTAATCTTTGATCTTACTATACTTGTTTTAGAAAAGGGTGAACTATTTACTCTTGATATCTAATGGTGACGCATACGTGTAGCCTAATCCTATTTGGAGAAAAATTAACCTCAGATCGAAAGTTCAAAGATCGTTCGAATCGGGTTCGAAAATTTTAAAATTATGACAAACAGTAACATAAAGTTAATCTGATCATTCCGAGATATTTCAAAATATTAAAAACGTCCCCTAAATTACCATGAGACCCTTTATAATTCATCGAACAAGGCTAGACTTAGACGCCCAACATTCGTGCACAAGTAACACATCTTATTTTCAGGCAAATTTACTAGGGTCTTACTCGACATACAAGGCTATTAGGTGTATGCATAGTCACAGAGTTCAAATTAAGAAATAAATATGCGAGGAAAATGTTCAGAAAAAATTAGAATTTCAAGGTAGAAAAGTTTGGAATAATAATTTTAAACGTAATGAAGCGTTCTTGAATATATTAAAATTTGAGTTTTTTTTTATGATGCATTATTATGAAACATGTGAAATGTTTTGAATTATTCATGAACTTTTTTTTTTCTCATGTAGCACATAAAAACTTACAATTGTTTTTTCAAATTTTTCAGTTAATGGCAAACTCTAGCAAGGTGTGTTGGCCCTAGCAGCACTTACCGATTTGGCCACAACTTCATTTGAAATAGAAGCATGAAAATTACTCATTGAAGCACCTAGCGAGAGAGAGAGAGAGAGAGAGAGAGAGAGAGAGAGAGAGAGAGAGAGAGGTGGGGTTGGGTAAATAACTCATTTTTAATTAATTAGCTTAAAATAAAAGAACAAAATGGTGGTCAAATTCTTATTTTTAATGAGCCTATTTTGGAAATTTCAGTAATGAAACAAGGGCAACTTTTCCTCAAGAAAAAAAATGGTAGAATGGTAATTTAGGTAACATAGGAGTGCAGTTTGGAAATCTATTCATCCATATAATCACATTTGCAGCCAAAAGCCTCTGTATCATGCCATGAGCAGCCAAAAGCCGTAGAATAACATATTCAACTCCTCTCATCTCTCCTCTCCCTGCAACTTCTTCTTCTTCTTCATCCTCTCGCCATATCACGAAGATCCACGGTCACCCCGGCCCTTTGATTATCACCGATTGTCAACCCCTCTGTTTCAACTCAACATCCATAATTTAACTACCCAAGAAATCCCCTCTTTCCTAACCAATTCCTCCTTCAAGTTATATCCTTGTTACCGATTCTTTTAACACCTCAAAATCCAACCTATTTGTTGTTCTTTAACCCATTAACAGTTCTTTCATTCTCATCATATTGAAAACTCCCTTTCTTGATTTCAACAGCCCATTAACCTTGTGTCCCGTCTGTTTCCAACACCCTTCGCACGTGCCTTTTCAATTTTTTTACAACCCTCTTGATATCAAAGCTTCCGCTATCCGGCCCTACGTCGTCATCATCATCATCAGGTCCCTTTTCATTTTTTTCACAACCCTCTTGATATCAAAGCTTCCGCTATCTGGCCCTACGTCATCATCATCATCATTGCCATCCCTCCTCCGCCTCCTCCTCCTCCTCCGCATCTCTCTCTCTCTCTCTCTCTCTCTCTCTCTCTCTCTCTCTCTCTCTCTATCTCTCTCTGAAAAAAATGCAGCCAAGCAGTTCTCTTTCTCCGCTATTTCAGAATAAAGACCGTTTTGAAAAAAGCGCCACTCCAGCGCGAATCATGTTCTACTCACACTCAGAATGGTCTGATTACCCATACGATAACTTCCAAGTACTCAAGACGGCTTTTGTTTCAGGATTTCCTTCCACCATTTTGGAAATCCAAAGTCATCGTTACCTCATAGATTTCCTTCGTATGCTACAAACTGATTTGACATCTGGATCAGAACGATCCATCGCTTGGATAGATGTTTCCGGGAAATGTTTCTTCCCCTGTAGTGTTCATCAACCAATTGCAGAAGAAAAAGGAGAAACTCAGCCCCCAACTTCCAATAAACGGGTTCGTATCTCCCAAGAAGAAGAGGATGTAATCCCAGCCGTTGATGTTGCGTGTATAGTAAAGCTAGATTTCAACTTAATAGGAATGAAGCTGAATGAGGAGAGTGTAGATTATAAGAAGATTAAGAATATATTTATGAAGGGGATGAGGGAAATGGATAAAAAGGCGAAGGTGACCGCTATCCATTGCTGCTTGTATAAGGGGGCCAAGAGGATAGAAAGGTTACAGGAATTTCGGAGATATATGAGGTTGACTGAGTTACTTCGTGGGGATGCCAATGTTGCTTATGGATGGTATGGTGGATCGCCACAAGCTGTGGAGAATTTTATTTTGCATGGTTTGGGAGAGCTGGAATATGGAAGATTGCATGATGGATCCTCTTCCAAAGTTGGAGCCTATCTATATCATGAAGACTATTCTCATGTTGCAAGGTAACCAAACCCTAATTTTATTAGGAAGCTTTCTTTGGGGAAGTGACATATTCTCCCCACTTTCTTCCCGGGACCACCAACACTTTTTTACGCTCGAAAGTGTGGCCCAGGGTAGAAAAGGGGGTGAATATATCATTTTCAGATTTTTAATTTAGTATATGTGTGGGGCCACATTTTGGTGATCCAAACTATTCAGATGCTGGGCCCAAACGTCTTGACCATAGAATAGATCAATTTCTATTGATTTTCTGAGGCAAGGCCCATTCATAGTAAAGCCTAGATGAACGGTTTGGACCATGTGAAAACGATGGCGGATCCCACTTCCCATTCAATATCATTCTTTAGATACTAATACATGCAGCCATGGCATGATTCATATTTTAATGGTAAGTTCAATTTAATGTGATTGGAAATGTTTAAATATTCATTATTATTTCTCCATAACGATCCATTTTTTGGCATTCTCCTCATTCTATAATAGAGGGTTAGGATCTTCTAATGTGGGAGATTCCTTGAGAGATGGTCCATCATCCATAACGAAGCCTATTAGATATAAAAGAATTGGATCAGACCATCGAATGAAAATACATATATCTTGCCCACTATAAGAAATGGTCTCATTGGCGACGGACAATTAAATTCCTTCACCAAAGGACAAATAGACGTCGCTATGTACACTACAATGAACAAATATTCGTAACAATATATGGCGTCTATGACCCTATTTGGATTGCAAGAAAATCATTGTTGATAGAAGTTTTTCTCTTTGTTTTTTTTACTTTTCATGATTTAGAGCGAAATAATGTGATTATTGTTAATTTACAAGGCTATTATCATAAATAGAAAGTCCCTCTATGTAAAAATTGAATAGGATTGGTTCAACTTATATCTTTTCATGTATAAAACAAATAAGAAATTTTAGAAATATTTCCTTTCCAAACTTTTCCACAAAATTCCTGCTATCCAAACAGGCCTAAGGGCATGTTTGGGAAAATATTTCTCTTCAAAATGCACAGTCCAATATTTGCTTAAGAATTTTAACGAAGATTTTAAAATTCTCGCATAAAACTTTCTCTAAAAACAAGGAAAGAAGAAAACCCTTGTCAACCAATTTTTTTCCAAGAAAGTTCATTTCTCATTTATCATATTTTTTTTCAGAATTTATCTAGGAACCTGGGGGCACCTCAAAATTTTATTGATAGAATAGAAAAGTATAAATGGAAATACCACCTTACCTCAAAGCCAAAACAAAAGGGAAATTACTTATAGCGAATAGCTACAAGGCCAAAAGAGTCACATCTTAAGGTGGCCCTAGCATTTCTAGGAAGGTCCTTCCACTGCTAGTATGCATGATTCTCTTTTCTTTTACTGGCAAAATCAGCTAAAGAGTCAGCAGTCTGGTAAGCTTCTCTAAATTAATTTGATACTTTCAGCCTCAACTCTAAAACCAAAGATTGAAGTCCCTGGCAATAATATTTAATGGACCATGGGGGATCCTTCTTGTCAATGAGTATATCAATCAAAGTTTTACTGTCTCCTTCAAGCCAAATGTTAGATAGGCCAAATACTGTATAGTACCTCAGCCCATCTAACATACTTGTAGTCTCTGCCTGCAAGTTATTGTCATTATCATAAAAGTGAGAAAAAGCAAACAAAATCTTATAATTTATGGTTTCTTATAATTCTTCCTCCACCTGATATACCAGGATTGACTATGAAGGCACCATCCATGTTCAGTTTGAACTCCTTCTTAGGCTTAATCCACTTCAATATAATTTATAATATAAATTTTGTTTTGGCATCAGATGACAAAAAGCCATCACCAATGGTGTGCTATTAGCAACGGATTTTCTGTAACCGTCTCCATAATGTGTTTTTTAACGGTGGAATGATATCAACAGTTAGTTTTCCATTGCTATATGATGTTTTTCTCGTTGCGGTGGCATGATTCCTATTTTAAAGGAAGTTCAATATAATGAGATAATAAAGGTTTACATATTGCTTAATATCTTCCAAATTTCCTTCTTATATTGGTTTTTTCTATGATTTAGCCGACACTTCGAATTTATTGTTGACACACATGTCCACACGTGTCCGACACGACACACATGTCGACACTCCTTTGAAAACTTTAAATGTGTTCCTATAAGTTTCAGACTTAACATGGGTGTGTCAACATGTTTTTGTACTATGTGAATTGTGGCATTCTAGTTTATTATTGAATATTTTGCTTCTTTTACTATGAACTCTTCTTTTATTATATTCTCTTCTTTTAGCTCTTCTTTAACTAATATTTGTTGTTATATCCCCTCCCATGAATATAAAATCCTAAACAAACTCTTATTCAAATATTATATTCATTGTATCCTATTGGTCTCCCTTTCTCACTGCACATAAGTTACTGAGGAGAATTATATTTGAAAGATCCCACATTGGAAAGGGAGGAAAAGTTATTGGGCTATATATGTGGATTCCCTCTCTCCCTATGTCGAAGCGTTTTCAGCATCTCCAAGGGGCGGGCCCCACGGAGTGGGTCGGGCACGGTTATTACTAGTGGAAAATAAAACTGGGGCGGGTTATGACCCAGAACCGGACAATATCTACACAGTGGGGTCGGGGCGTGACATAATGGTATCAGAGCGGGACCTCCCATCCAATACGGTGTGCCAGCGAGGACGTTAGACCCTAATGGGGTGGATTGAAAGATCCCACATCAGAAAGGGAGGAAAAGTTAGTGGGCTATATATGTGGATTTCTCCTCTCCCTATGTAGAAAGTTTTCGGCATCTCCATGGGGCGGGCCCCACGGAGTGGGTCGGGCATGGTTAGTGCTGCTGGAAAACAAAACTGGGGCGGGTTATGACCCAGAAGTGGACAATATCTACACAGTGGGGTCAGGGCGTGACAATATTGAATTGATGAATTTGTTGTTATTTGATTATCTCACATTCATTTTAGATTATAGTTGACTAATCCTATGATTTATTAGTTGGTTAAATGAATGTCGTATTTATATTGTCGCAAATTATGGTAGTAATCAATAGTTTTATATGTATGTGTGTATGGATGTGTCACCATTTCTAGATTTTAGGGGGTTGCCTTGTCCGACACTTTGTATCCGTGTTGAAGCTTGACACACGTAGTTGCAAATTAGGTAGTAATCAATAGTGATTGTATTTAGCTTTGTATTTCTCTTAAAAGTCCCCTTTTTCTATGTTTAAAAATCTTTTTTCTGACTTCATTGGTGTTATCAAGTCCTTTTACTTCAATATTTGATCTTTTGTAAATGAAATTTTACGTAATGTTCCCGGTGTTTTATGCCAATTCAAAAGTAGAAAGATTCAAAACTTTGTAATTGTCCAATCATATAATCTTAAATGAATACACCAAAATACTTGCAAATAGATAAAAGAATTGTGTTTTGTATGTCTAATTGTTCAGCTAAAGACATAATCTATAATTGTTTTGTAGTGCATCTCAGTCAGAACCAGATGTTGACAACGAATTTCACTTGGTTCTCTGCAATGTTATTCTGGGATATACGGAGCAAATCTCAGAAGGTTCCGATCAATTTGGACCCAGCAGTGGAAGCTTCGACAATGGCGTTGATGATCTCAGGAATCCAAAGCGCTACCTTGTCTGGAAGACCCACATGAGAAGCCACATTCTCCCTAGATATGCTGTGAGCTTCACAGCAACAAAACTGTCTCAAGGTAGATTTTCTGAACAAATTGTTTCAAAAAAGCTTAAGCCGTTGGAGTTGGTGTTATTTAAACATTTATACTTAACACTTCCCCTCACACGTTACCCCTCTTTTTTGGGTTGGCCTATAGGTGGCACACTGGCCTCTCTTTTGGGTTGGCTATTACATTTGGATTTTTAATACCAAGGTGTTTTGAACCCAGGGCAATTGCCCTTTGCCCTGATACCATGTCAAACAACCAATTACTCCAAAAGCTTAAGCTGTTGGAGAAGGCGTTATATAATCTTTTATATTTTAACAAATTCTACCTTAAAATATTACTTTCTGCTAGGAGTGCAACCTTGGCCGGGTAGGGTCGGTTTGAGGCAAACCCTAACCCAACCAGAGGTACGATTACGTAACCTTATAGAATAAAGTACTCAACACTGGATTTCTAAACTCTATCTGAATCTCATGTAATCTTATCTTCTATTTCTTGTACTTTATCTTCTACAAACCTTAAATTGACCTAACCTGAAACTCAGGTTGAGATGGTCAACACTAACCCTCCCCAACTTTAAATCCGGCAGCCCTAACCCAACCCAGCTAACCCAACTGTCCAAATCGGGTTGGGTTGAGTTCAAGTAAGCTATGGGACAAAAACATAAAAGAAATCCAAAAAAATGGATATTGGATTTCGGTTCAGCTCGGTTGGGTCGCGGTAAAATTGCAATAAAATTAGGAGGATGAGATCATGTTCAGGTTCGGATGCCCAATGCCTATACGCCTATAATGTAATCCAACCCGTAATTAATGTGGTTGGCTTACTCCAATTCTAACCCAACCCAACTTGAGGGAAGGCCAACCCAACGCGAGAAAAAATCAGTTTAAAACCTTTGGACCCATTGAGGTTAGGCCCAGCCCAAGTTTCACCTCTACTTTCTACCATTTCTGCATGTTCCAATCATTTGTTCAAGAAAGCTAAACATGTTTTTCATTGCTTGAATGTGCTAGAACTGTTGAGGAGAAAATCTACATCGGGATCTTCTTCAACAGGAAATTCGAAACCTCCCACTCAAGCAGTACGATGCCAACATTATTTTCAATGATACTTGTCATGCCATGTTTGGCTGCCATGAAATTTTTTCAATGGAATATTAATTTATCATGTAGTTGGGAGGGGCATGGAGGGTGGGAGAGGGAGAGAATTGAGAGGCATGAGTGAGGAGGGGGTGAGAAGTAGCTGCAAAATAAGGAAAATAAAAACTCTATTCAACAACACTTGCTTATTTTTCAAAATAGAGTTTTTGTGTTCTATATTTTTCAGCAACTTTGCACCATATCCTCACTCATGCTTTCTCGATTCTCTCCCTCTCCTACTCTCCCTACACTCTCTCAACAATTGCTAAGATAATATTCCATGAAAAAAAATTATGGTTCCCAAACATCGCCTTACTGTACATAGAATTTACCTTTCATGGAGTATTTTTTTTATGGTGTTTAGGTTCCACTCATGCTGCCTCCTCCCCCTCCAATAAGTGCACAAGGACAGTAAAATGACAGATTTCCTCGTGCAATTGTAGATCACAACATGGCGTTCCCGTTGTTAGTCTCTGTACTGAGAAAACACCTTCCCCAAAGCAGTATTTATCCATTACTGAAAGTATATTATGATTTTATGGTAATTAGATTTTAAAATACTTGGTGTATGTTCTTTCTTTCTTTTTTCTTGGTGCATAGTTACAAAGTTCGGAATTGGGAACAATCTTGGAAGGAAATTATTTAGATAAGTAGGGAAATGTTTGGGAAGAGTTTTGAAAATAGAGTGTGGTTAACTGTCCAATAGTTTTGAGCTATTTAAGAGATTTACAAATATTATTTCAGTAATGGATAAATTATTTTTCAAATTCATTTGAAAATTTGAAAATTCGGGTTGAAGTGGGAATATTTGTGATAATTCGAAAATCGTTAAAATTATTTAATTTTGAATTATAGTTGAAACAGGGAATAAAATTTGAGATTTTTTTTGCTATTCAGTGAATTCAGCAATTATTTTTTTGTCTTTGAATAAATGAATGGCCTAAATCACTCTATACTACAACTCCAGGATTGGAAAATCGACAAAAACATGTTGATCAAAATGATAGGATCCATTGCCAGAGATCGATTACTTGATGAAGTTATCAAAGTCGTTAATATTCAGTTATGGTTTAAGTTTTTTTTTTTTAGTGATTGATGCAGTGCCAACATGGTAGCCATGTCATGCCTAGGTGGTTTTGGTGGAGTTCCAAGGTGCAGTCCCTTATTAATGTTGCTGGCTCATTTTGAACCTGATTGTTGAGCTTCTAAATGAAAGAATTATGGAAAGTGGTAAACTACAAAGTTGTAGGTCTCTTTCAGATCTTTCCAACAAGTATTTGTGCTTGAAAATTGGACAAGAGGGTAGAAAGTTATGGCAGTTTTGGTGGACTGTGTCTGTGGGTTCCCAAAGCAGTCAAAGTTAGTGAGTTCCTATGCAATTAATGTTATGTTAGTCTCTAAGCTAGCTAGTGGAGGAGCTTGAACGAATTTGCTTTGGTTTTCTTTTATTTAAAGAGTTAGAAACTATCTTGAGAGGGGATTTTGGATGTTGATAAACTTATGTAATTGATGGAATATCAATTGGGTTGAGCTTTGCTCCCATTTTCTTCTTCTTCTCTAAGTTGTGTTCTTGTGTTCTAATTTTCTTCTTCTTCCCTCTTAAGCACCTGCATTATCTGGTATCAGAGCTAACGTTACTCTCTTGGGCTAGCTTCGATTTGATTTTCATGGCGGCACGAAGAGGTAGAGGAAGGCGTGGTAACCAAATGATGGAAGATTTGAGAGATGAAAGAGATGATGAACTTCAAGCACTTCGAAGACAAGTTGAACAACTTACCATGCGACTTGAACGCCAAGAGGCTCGTAGTGAGCGTGGTAGATCAAGCCATAAAGGTTCTAGTGATGAATCCGATGTGAATCCCTTCGCCAATACTTGTGAAGAAGGTAGGTTGGGAAGGTTCTATCGTGATTTCGACACCGTCAAGATTGACTTGTCGGAGTTCCATGGTCGTCTACAACCCAAAGAGTTTCTTGAATGGATTAGTGCCATTGAGAAGTTCTTTGATTACAAGGAGACACCCGAAAGCCAACGTGTGAAGCTTGTGGCTACAAGGCTTCGTGGCTACGCTTCAACATGATGGGATAAGGTTCAAGAGATGAGAATCCGCAAAGGAAAGCGTAAGATCTCTTCTTGGGAGAAAATGAAGTCAAGGCTTAAGGAGAAATTTCTTCCGTTAGATTTTTCCCAAATTATCTTTTCTCAATTCAACAACCTACGCCAAGAATCCAAGATTGTGTTGGACTACACCGAAGAATTCTACAAACTCATGGCTCGTAATGATATTTAAGAGGGTGAAGATCAACTTGTGGCAAGGTATGTTGATGGTTTGAAGTTTTCCATTCGTGATGAGGTGAAAATGCACGGATCATTGAGCGTCAATAATGCTTATCAACTATCCTTGAAGGTGGAGGCTAAGCTTTTTCGTTGTAGTGCTAAAAAGTATGTGGATGTTTGTAGTCTCTATCCTTCTTCTAAAGGTGAATCTTCACATGGTGGAGGTACAAAGTCAAGGTCCGAATATTTTAACAAAAATTCTACAAAATCAGCCCCTACATATCAAGTTGGAAATCAGCCCAATCGTCCCAACAATTCAAATGCTTGTTTCAAGTGTGGTCAAGTTGGCCATCGTTTCAAAGATTGTCCAAAGAGGCAAGTAGTTGCCTTCGGTGATGAAGAAAATGATGATAATTTTGATTCAAATCAGCCCATATATGATGAGGATCTTATTGACTATTCAAATCAACCCATATATGATGAGGAAGATGGCATACAAAATGTAGAAATCGAACCTGAAGGAGAAAGTTTGGTGATCCAAAGAGCACTTGCTACACCAAAGGTTGAATCCGATGATGATTGGCTTCGTTCCGATATTTTCAAGACTCGATGCGAATCTCATGACAAGGTTTGCTCCATTGTGATTGATGGTGGGAGTTCTGAGAACATCGTATCTCATAAAATGGTGAACAAGCACAAACTCAAAACCGAACAACATCCAAAGCAGTATCGGATTGCATGGTTCAAGAAAGGAAATGAGAGTAACTTTTTTATTTCCAAGAACGAATTTGATCAAGAGACTAGTGATAATGGTAAATTCAATGCTCTACTTGTTGTTGAAACTAACGAGGAGTATGAGGAACTTCAACGGCAATTCAATGAATTCATCACCAAAGAAATTGTATCCAATTGCATATTAGGTGAACCGATGGATATTGAAGTGATGGGTGAATGGAAAAATATTACATCAATTTTTTCACCCAATTACATCGATCCATTTTTATTCGATCCTACATTGAAGCTCACAGTTGACGTTTATATATTCAAACATGTTCAAAATCTAGACAAGTTATCACTTCTTCATGGAGATTATGAAGCGGAGTTTGATCTTGGGAAGTTTCAATTGATGATCATTCGTCGATACTTCAAGGTTCGAGGGCGAGTTTTCTTGAACGAAGGAAGTTTAGCAAATTTCAAGATCGTGTGGATGCCCCTTTTCAAGTGCTTCAGAAAATTGGGGATAGTGCATTCAAGGTTAAGCTCCCTCCAAATATTAATACTCACCCAATTTCAATGTTAAGACTTGACAACTTATCATGGAGAGCTTGATGAGAACTCGTGGGCTAGTTCTTTCTCACCCGGAAATAATGATGCAGTGCCAACATGGTAGCCATGTCATGCCTAGGTGGTTTTGGTGGAGTTCCATGGTGCAGTCCCTCATTAATGTTGCTGGCCTGTTTTGAACCTGATGTTTGAGCTTCTAAATGAAAGAATTATGGAAAGTGGTAAACTACAAAGTTGTAGGTCTCTTTGAGATCTTTCCAACAAGTATTTGTGCTTGAAAATTGGACAAGAGGGTAGAAAGTTATGATAGTTTTGATGGACTGTGTCTGTGGGTTCCCTAAACAGTCAAAGTTAGTGAGTTCCTATGCAATTAATGTTATGTTAGTCCCTAAGCTAGCTAGTGGAGGAGCTTGAACGAATTTGCTTTGGTTTTATTTTATTTAAAGAGTTAGAAACTATCTTGAGAGGGGATTTTGGATGTTGATAAACTTATGTAATTGATGGAATATCAATTGGGTTGAGCTTTGCTCCCATTTTCTTCTTCTTCTCTAAGTTGTGTTCTTGTGTTCTAATTTTCTTCTTCTTCCCTCTTAAGCACCCGCATTAGTGATGGATCCATTTAACATAATTGAAAGCTTTCTTATTTAATATTCTATGTATTAATCGAGTTTGTAGAAGTGCAATTCTTGGCTAACATCATGGATGCCATGGTTAATCCTTGGTTGATTTTCCACTCATGTATATATAAAGATGCACTATAGTTGAAACGGGGGATGAAACCCTATTCCTCTATCTATAACTAGAGAAATACATAACAAGAAGAAAAAGTATGAAGACAATTGTGTTAAGGTTGCTACAAAAAGCGGATCTTTGGATCCTCTTCATTCTCTCCCTCAACGTTGCCCTAGCCATGGAGAGGGTTTTCCTAGGGTTTTGGGAAACATAAAAAGGGATTATTTTACTTAGAGATTGGGAGATTGGAGAAGGTTTGCAGAGAAACATTTTCTTTTCAAGTAAAGCGGCCTCAGTGCTGAAAAGTTGAGGCGATTGGGGGGTGAAACCCTAGTGCTGAAAAGGGCGCCTCTCCGAATCGACTATAATCCCTCCAGTCTCGTGATATTCTCACCACGAATCCGGAGTAGTAAGTTTCAGAAACCCTAAATTCCCTATTTCCTAAGACTTCGTCAACTATGTTAGGGTTTGTTCTCTGCTTCTGTACTTTGTATTGAGCTACTGAGGGTTTTAGGGTTCTTAAGTTTACTTCCATTCCAAAAAGTTGATTTTAGGGTTCTTATGTCTCTGATTTCTCTTATCATCTTCTCATTTCAGTTGGTAGATACTCTCATGTCTACTCCATAGCTCTTTTTTCAATTCATTACTTATGGAGGAAGATGACAGTGACCCCCCTAGTCATCCTCTCCCCCAACACTTTCTATAGCTCAACTCATTAGACATAAGATCCAATCTACCAACCCCCCAGTGTTAAGTGAAAGGATGTAGAAGCTGAAGGAGATAGATAACGAAGGAAAACGAGAAGAACTGTATAGAACCTGAAGGAGATAGATAATGAAGGAAAACGAGAAGAACTGCTAACAACCCCACCAGAAATGTCATTACAAGAAAAAATGGAATTGTTGAAAGAGATTGAGAGCTCAATGTCACTCCATCTCAAAACAATCCCCTAAATGAATTAGAAAGCATCTCTTCTAAGATAAGAAGGAAGCAGGAACTAGTCAAAAAAAATTATCCAGGAAGATATTGAGGAAGATGAGATCGTCTTCACACCCCAAGCTTCAAACATGGTAGTAGTAACCATGGCCGGAAATTTTTCAATGAATATCACCTTCAAATCTGGTAAGAAGAATCTTCACACTTTGGTGAAAGAGCAGATTTCTATCCCTCCAGGCCAGCTTTTAACTATATACTAGAAGGAAATGCAGAAATCAGCAAAACTAAGGCAGGCAGATGTTTCAAAGGAATTGAAATCCTATAGGGCAACCCAAGAGGGGGGTGAATTGGGTAATTTAAAAAAATTCTTAACCTACAAGGGAGTTTGAAATTAACCCTTGTTCAATTAATATTACAAATAAAAGAAAGATATTACAAAACACCACAAAGAGAGAGATGAAGAGTGAGGAGACCACACAACGGTATATAGTGGTTCGGTCACAAACGGACCTACTCCACTACCCAAGTACTTGGTCTTTTCTTGGAATTTTCCTTTGCTATTGTGAGATTCCACACGCCGAATCTGCAGGCTTTACAATGAATGTCACCTACAAAGGGAACAAACCTTCTTTGCAAGAACCGTCTCGAAGGACGTTAACCCTCTTGCACACCGCCTCGAAAGGTATAACTCCTCTCCGTAAATACAAGAAATAAAACTAAAGAAGAAAGCTCCCAAAGCCTAGTAAAAGCGAGTACACAACACTCAAAGCTCACAATCACTCCTAAAGATTACAAATCAATGCTCTTTGGAATGCCTCTTGACAAGAAGTAAATGCACAAGAGAAAGAAGAAGAATCCTTTTTGATTTCAAGAGTAAAAGCTCTAGGGCTTCATAAATGATCTTTCAAAAGGCCCTTTAGAAGGTCTGAGTGGTTTTACCCAAACCAGATGAAAGAAACATGGTATTCGAATGATCTTTGGCAATTTCAATGGGGGCTGCAACCAGGAGCCGCTTAACTCTATCCTCACAGCTAGAAAAAATTTCCTTCTCTTCTACCATGTGTTGTTGGAAGAAAGACTTTGCTTTCTTTCTGCTTTTCTTATTCTTCTCTTTCTTACTGGATGAGGAGTTAGATTCATTAGAAGAAGGAGACTGAGATAGCTCAGCATCAATAAGCTTGAAGATTTATGTTTTCTCTTTCACGGATAAAGAGTCATCGATGCCTTTAGATTGCACAAGCTGAGAAGTTTTTCACTGGGAGTGACATTGTTCAGCTTGTCGAGGACGAATTGAATGAAGGATAATGGTTGAAGTTTCTCATCAAATTGCTCGGGTAAGATGTAACTCAGTGACCCTTCTTCATTTGATCTTTTTGCCAATGATTCCAAAAGAACAGATTTCCCCACAGAGGAAGCATCCAAGAAAGGAGTTGGTTCCACCAATGGAGCAGGATTTCCATTTTCCACCAAAGTTCCTCTTTCCTTGAGTGGAACTTGCTGAAGTCCAGGAGACCAATCCTTATTTAGGTTGGCAAAGGAGACGGCGATGGGAATCTGCATCTGAAGCTTCTTCCTCCGAATCTGAGAGTAGCTTAGCAACTGGTGTTCCATGATCTTCTTCAGAGGATTCAGAGTGTAGATGGGACCTCACAAGGGTAGCTACCACCAGATTTTCCGTGTGTAGAACTGAACAGAACTTGAACTAGAACTGAACAGAACTTGAACAGAGCTAATATTGAACAAAAGCTAAATCTAAAAAATCTAAACCAAACATAAAACCAGGGCTTAACTAAGTGAAACCAGTGAGAAGCAGAAGATGAAGGCTAACCCATTTCACATCTTAATTGCAGATGACATGCCCATGTTTATTGCACGGTCTTTTGACAGGTTCTGAATCATTAGACAAACAATTCGGTAGAGAAAAACTAGTGGGTCGTAGATTACATCCCACTATAGCTAATTAGAAAACAGAAGCAAAAAGCATTCTTATGCTAGCCAAATGGAAAAATGTAATTGATGAGTGCACTATTTCAATGAGCCTTAAAATAAAATCTGAATGGCATGTAAGTCAATTATATTAAAAGCATAAGAAACTAAAAACCAATTTATTGAAAGATTAGAGGTTGGAATAATTAGCACATAATAGCACTTCTATCTGAAATTGTAGAATTCCTTGACTTACAAATCTGCAACAGTGTTGTAAGCATATTAAGCTTCTCAAATCAAAGAGATGATGCCTATTTTTGCAACAGCTAGATAAAAAAATCAAAACATCCAACCCTAACATATAACCAAAAAACCCTTCTTCACCTATACTTTCAAAGAAAACCATTCAAGAAAAAACCTTCCACCAATCAAATCGATTTCCCAGAAATCAAGAATAAGACTATAAATTATTATTAAAACAAGAATTTGACAATAAATTATAAGAAAATTGTTTGATAGAATGAAATATAGATCAATCTAGTATGTCAATATCCTAGGGCAAGAGTAGTGCAAAAATGCCAGATAAAACATGAATCCAATGAGAAAAATGCCAAAAAGTGAATGCAATGCCAATTATCATCATAAAATCCCCAATCTAGGTAATATTAGGGCAAATAATTCAAAGCAAAAATAGAACTAAAATGCATTGAAAGGAAATAATGCAGATCTGCTAAGTAAGATACGCTATTGAAAGATTAAAATTCTAATACAGGGCAATATTAGGGTAAATTTTCAATGTAAAACCTAGCATACCTCTTGCAGATTGATGCAACCAGCACTAGCAAGAATTCAGCCAATAAGATATCGGAGAAAAGTCAAGAGAGCAACCTTCGGAAAACAGTTCTAAAATCCGATGTAAATATTAGAACGGTTTTTCAATGCCCGCCGGACCACTCTTCTTCGGTCGGATTTTCCTCCGAGGTCATAGTGCCACCAATCCGTTATTTTTCTCTTTTAAATTTTTTAAAATGACAAAATTTCGCACAGCCCTCTCTCTCTCTCTCTCTTCACGGTTCATTCTCACGGTAGTAGTAGTACTACAGGGGTGCAACTTGGGCGGGCTCAACCCGAACCCGACTGGTTCAACCCGGCAAAAAGTCGGGTCGGGTCGTGTTCGGGTTCGGGTTTCTCAACCCGGGTTGAGTTTGGGTCGGGTTCGGGTTCGGGTTTCTCAACCCGGGTTGAGTTCGGGTCGGGTTCGAATTGAGGGCTTTGGCAACCCGACCCGAGTGAACCTGACATTTTTAATATTTTTTATTTTTTAAGGTTAAAATCTTGGGTTGGGTCAGGTTGAACTCGGGTTCGGGTTGAACAAAAAGGGTTCCTCAGGTCGGGTCAGGTTGAATCTCGTTGGGTTGGAACTCAGGTCGGGTCGAGTTGAGCAAATTGTTGTTCGGATCGGGTGGCCGAGCCGGATGGACCCACAGGTGCCCATAAAAACACAAATGAACAAGATTTTATATGGTGTAAGCCCTTATAGGCCCATATCTTTCAAAAAGTACTATATTGACCACATAATAGGATGGATGATCTAAACCGCACACAGTAAATAGGTCACCCACCAAAAATCATTTCCATAGGATGATCCTAGCCCTCCGATCTACGGAGGTTTCCACAAATAATAATATGCAATTCCTCCATGCTACGATCATCCTATGGACATGATCTTTTGAACACAACCTATTTACGTTATGGCCCACCACATGGATGGTTTGGATCATCCTATTGTAGTGTGGGAATAAAAATAGAAAAAAAAATCGGGTGACCCGCGGGTCTACCCGGCTGTACGGGTGGGGTCCAATTCCCATTCAATAAGGTGATTGCCTTAACCATATATTGGGTGCAAACTTTAGAAAGTTTCATATTTGTATCAGCATATGGTTTCTGGCATTGTTTGAAAGTGATTTGCTAGGCATCTAGTAACAATCCCAAAGTTATCCAAGTTTGTTCCCCTCCTTCCCATGGGATTGTCAAACTTAATTTTGATGGCTCAAGTTTGGGGAATCAGAGGCCTGAGGAGATTGGAGGTCTTTGAAGAATGAAGTAGTAATATGGGCTTTCAGTGGCCCTATAAGTGTGGCTAATGTTACGTGCAACTTAGGGATGGGTTTGGTTGTTGCTACTTTTTAGGAAATTAAAAAAAGATTGAATATTTATTGTTACTAGGATAAGCTATGGTGGAACGTTGTGGTAGGATAGGATGTTTGCACATAATCTTAGTTTCCTATTTTGTAGGTTTTATTCCTACTTTGTTGGTAGTTAGGAGAGTCATTATAAGGTGGATTGTAATTGATGTTTTTTGCTTAATAAATGAAAAACTTGTTCCAAAACGTGTCTTGTGCACAAAGGAGGATTGATCCTTCCCTCGAAGTGGATCAAGAGGCCGATCTTCCCTTTAAGAAGATCAATCGCGTTGCGAATCGATCTAGATTCCTAAAAAGTTGTATCAGAGCCATCGATCTTTCACCATGGGAATCCATACATGAAGATCTGGAAAAGATTAAAGCACCAGTTTTGAAAATGGTAGAAGGACAACAACTATTTGTAGAAGGCTTGAAAAAAAATCAACATGACGATTGAGAAGCCCTACACGATGAAAAAGAGACGTCGAAATAGAAAAATAGGGGAAAAGAAGGGAGAAAGAATGAAAATAGAAGGAAAGAAAAATGCAAAAAAGAAGCGTCGTCAATTTCGGCAAAGTCGTCGCCCCTCTTGACCTATACACCATCAAGAAGATTCCCATCCATGACCATTCCTACGCCAAAATCGTAGTTGTTCCAAACAAGCATGACGATGGAGCTTTGATGAAAAACACGATCAGATCGACTTGAAAATGAAGCTTCCTCAACACTTGGTGACTAATCGCAAGACAAAGAGAAGAAATGCAGCGACGAAAGAAAAAAGAAAAAGAGAAGAGGGAATAATTTAGAAAGGTTCTGCGCAAATCTTTCGCGGCCAACGGCTAATTCCAACCTTGAGCACATGATTGATTCCAAGAGGGGTGGAATGCGACGTGCAACTTAGGGATGGGTTTGGTTGTTGCTACTTTTTAGGAAATTAAAAAAAGATTGAATATTTATTATTACTAGGATAAGGTATGGTGGAACGTTCTGGTAGGATAGGATGTTTGCACGTAGCTACTAACACTAATGAGGCGGAAGTCTCAATGTAATTAGGTGGCTAAGAGGCTCGCGTACTGCTCCTTGGAAATTCGGCGCTCTAGAGTTGGATCTTCTTTGATCTCCTTCATCCTCATCAGAGTTCCACGAATGCAGAGGCTGGCAAACTCGCTAGAGAGGGTGTATTTAGGCATAATATTGAGCTTTTTTATTTTCTTCATCCCTAGTAGCTATGATTTCCGTAATTTTATCTTGATCTTGTTCCTTTATTTTGTACTCTTTGGCACCTCCTCTGTCTAGCCTTCAATGAATTTTCACTTGCCATTCAAAAAAAAGAGAATTTATATGATGGGTGGCCGTGAAAACACGTGAAGTCTAAAAAAACTTGGTACGTCCCACTTTTTTTTATGATCCAAGCCGTTCATCTGTTTGGGCACAACATAAATAGGTTGTGCCTAAACAATCATTTCCATAAGATGATCCTAACCCTCCGATCTATAGAAGTTTCCATAAATTGGAAATCTCCATATTCAGATCGGTTCAGATTGGAGGGTTAGGATAATCCTATGGAAATGATTTTTTGGGAACAACCTATTTACGTTGTGTCCAAGCAGATGAACGGTTTGGATCATAAAAAAAGTGGGCCGCACCTACTTTTTTTAGACTTCACGTGTTTTCACGGCTACCTACCCATCATATAAATTCTCCAAAAAAAAAACAAGGAAAGGGGTGCTAGTATCAAAACATACGATGGTGAGAGTATCATTTCCTAGTCCTTTTTAGTTAAATTCAGCCTAATCTCTTGTCTCTTTACCTACGCCACCTCTTCCCAATGACGCCGCCAAGGTTGCTCAGTTTCTTACACCGGAACTACCGGACGGTCCGAGAAGGGTATTTGGTTCAAGCCTTGCAATCGGAGCTCAAACACGAGAAATCTTCTAACCCTTTTCAGGTAATATAAAAAAAGCAAAACCCAACTTTAGAATTCTCAGAAACCCTACAAAATTGAGCCTCATCTCTTAAACTCTTCAAGAAAATTGCATTTGTAGAAAACCTAATAACAGTCTCTCCATTCATAAGAACTCTGCAAATCCAGATCTCTTTCAATGGAGACTATACTTTCAAAGTGATTGGAACTAGTATTTTGGTGCTTGAGTTCCTCATGGTGATGGTTAATGCCATGTTTTTTATCTCATTATTCTATGAGAAAAATAAAGAAAAAAAGAAGAGGAGAGTTTCAAAATGTCCAACACATACTCTGGGTCTATGGTGTTCAACTCAGTATTTAATGGGATTGGTCATTATTACCCACTAGGCAGATCTGCATCTATAGCACAACTAAGGCTTTTATTTTTATTTTTAGCACACCTTAGTTTTGCGTCATCTAATTCGACAGTGATCATTTCACTGTAGTTTGTGATCCAATTTAGATGTTGTACACTGGATTATTCATTAACAAAAAAATTGATTAGTTCTATTGTGGGGAATTTCCATTCTTCATTGAAACTCTGTCATCTAGTTCCTCTGCTGATAATTTCATTTGAATGGAAAGTGAGAACTTTCAAGAGCAAAACATTAACTAGTATACAACTTGATTCTGCTATTACTATTGCTATTGCAGGCATTTTCTATTATTATTCTCTCTAACCCTCTAACTAGACCTATGGACAAGGCTTGTTTAGTGATTGCTGATTTACGCCAGCCATCTGGTCGCTTTATTAGTAATGCCTCAGTTTGCTGGCCCAATTTCCCATCTCAACTCAACAATCTCCAAAGAATGGTTAGGGGATAATCATTTAAAAAGAAGAAGAAGAATAGTTAGGGGATTTACTGGATGCAACTTCATTTTATGTGACCCTACAAAATCATCTTTAGTAACATGAGTAAATAGCTATGATCTGTGGACACGGACACAAGTGTCGCGTGTAGACACAGACACAAGTGTCACGTGTCGACACAGACACCAAGTGTCGGACACGGCAAACCCCCAAACTTTAGAAACGGGGACACGGCTAAAATAGAAAGTATATGTAATAATGATTTGTGGATATGGATTCGTGTGTCCAGTTTTGACATGGATACGAGTTGTCTAAATGACGTAAACAGAATATTCAATAAAAATCAGAATGTCACACTTGACACGGTACAAAAATATGTCCACACACCCACATTAAGTCTAACACTTACAGCAATATAAGTAAAAATGTCCAAAGGAGTGTCGACACGTGTGGACGCGTGTCGTGTCGGACACGACATGACACGTGAGTCGGCAATAAATTCGAAGTGTCGGCCAAATCATAGGTAAATAGGTATATCTGTTCAGAATTAATAAGTTAATAGGTACATATCTTCAGAATTAATGAGCCTTCCAAATACTATAATCCTGAATTTTGTATGCTCTGCAGAACCATGAAAGTGGCTCTTTGGGGGATTTTGTTTTGGATTGGGATGCCTCTCATTCCCAAGATGTTGTCTTAAGAAGATATAGTCCTGGAGAAGAGATTGCTGTGTCCTCTTTGTTGGGTTTTGGAAGTTTTGAAGAAAATAGTTTGTTACCAAGAAAAGCTTTGATGAAGGTCTGCATAGTGAAGCCTGGATTAAGCCCTGTCTTGCAGTTTGATTGCGATATTTTCAGCCGAGAACATCTTGATGCAGTCAACTAACATGATTTTGGTCACGGACATCCCATGCGATAAAGAACAAAAAAAAATCAGCAGCTTATATTTTATTACTATAATCCTAAAGGAAGCTTATAGATCAAGGGCTTAGGATTATCCGTCGAAAATAATCTCAACGGCTTTCAACCTTAGTTGTGAACGTTGTTTGGATTAACGGATCTGATTACATACATGGCGCAAATAGGTCCAAAGACTGATTCTTACGAAAAAGCGACTTTTAGCAATGGAATTGTTGGTTTCATTCAAATAATCCATCATAGATAATTTGAAAATCATTTCAAGTGATGATAAATAACTGCCTAATCATGCCTTCTCTTGTTACATGCACGTGTTTTAAATCTGGTATTGTGAATTGATGCACTGTGTTTAGCCAAAATCACTCAAATATCACTTTACTGTTATGTTCTTTAAATGGTCAAATAGCACCTGATTTTATTCTCCTTTAAACCAATGAGCTTCTCACATATTGGTTAAGATAGCGTGAAATACCCCAAAACGATTTAACGTTTCTGGAGGGGTATTTTAGTCATTTTAATTAATGAAATTAATTAAATTAAATGCTAATTTTCGTCCAAAAATTAGAGGAAAAATAGGATGACCTAGTTTGAGTCAATTAGGGCTTCTAAAGGCTACTAAATAAAGGACTCATAGAGGGGAAACTATAAATACACTCTTTTAAGCCACAAAGTTGCAAAAATCTAACCCTAGGAAGAGAGGAAACGTAGAGAGAGAGATTGGAGTCTTGGAGGAAGAAGAGCGTAAGGAATTCTTGAGGAAATCACCAACAAAAGGTATGTAGAATTTAATTTTATAATTAATTCTATTCTCCACCGAGATCCAAGATCTCTTGAGGAGAAGATTAAAAGTTTAATCTAGGGTTTGTTGGATTTGAAACGACAACCATAGATTCGAAGTGGAAATCTTGTATTCCTCGAGTAAAGAATCATAGATTAAGGTTGTGGGAATTGATTTCCTGAAGATTTTCACGACTTTCCCCGTTTGATGCCCTAATTGATTGAGGAAATCAAGAGGGAATTTATTAAGATATTTTAATATGCTTAAAGGAAGGAGAAAAGAGGGTTTTATGGTAGAAAATCAAAGGAAACTCGTGTTCTTGCACGAATTTATTAAGGTATTATGTACTGAGTTTTTCAGCTGACTGTAGTTATATAACATTTTCAGGTCTTGACCGTCGTGAAGGAAACAAGGAATAGGACGCTTACCTTGGGATTGGACTTTGACTCAGAGAACTAGTTTAGTTGTTTCCAGTTCATTAGGAAGTGAGTGCTTTGAAGAAGATGCAAAGACCATATTTATTTTGCTTTGACTCTTGGGAGAGAGATGAGATTTGATTTGACACTGATGGGTCCGCATTAATTGAACTTTGATATTTAGTTATGAATCGCTAGGTTATTTCTGTTATTGCTATGTAGCCTTGTACATTTGTGGGATTCGTCTTGCAGGTGTATAGCGCTGTCATGTCCTATGTCCAGGGTGGGGGCTTGGGGCGTGACAGGATCAGAACGATCCAACGCTTGGATCGATGTTTCCGGGAAATGTTTGGATCAATGTTTCCGGGAAATGTTTCTTCCTTGTAGTGTTCATCAACCAATTGCAGAAGAAAAAAGGAGAAACGCAGCCCCCAACTTCCAATAAACGGGTCTGTATCTCCCAAGAAGAAGAGGATGAAATCCCAGCCGTTGATGTTGCGTGTATAGTAAAGCTAGATTTTAACTTTATAGGAATGAAGCTGAATGAGGAGAGTGTAGATTATAAGAAGATTAAGAATATATTTATGAAGGGGATGAGGGAAATGGATAAAAAGACGAAGGTGGTCGCTATCCATTGCTGCTTGTATGAGGAGGCCAAGAGGATAGAAAGGTTGCAGGAATTTCGGAGATATATGAGGTTGACTGAGTTACTTCGTGGGGATGCTAATGTTGCTTATGGATGGTATGGTGGATCGCCACAAGCTGTGAAGAATTTTATTTTGCATGGTTTTGGAGAGCTGGAATATGGAATATTGCATGGTGGGTCCTCTTCCAAAGTTGGAGCCTATCTATATCATGAACACTATTCTCATGTTGCCAAAACCTAATTTTTTTTTTAACTAGGAAGCTTTCTTTGGGGAAGTGACATATTTGCCCCCACTTTCTTCCCGGGACCACCCCTTTAGTGCATTTATGAACACATTTTTACTCTAGAAAGTGTGGCCCAGGGAAGAACAAGGTGTGAATATATCATTTTCAGATTTTAAATTTAGTATATCTGTGGGGCCACATTTTGTTGATCCAAACTATTCACATGCTGGGCCCAAACATCTTCACCATCGAATAGATCAATTTCTATTGAAACCATCGATTTTCTGAGGCAAGGCCCATTCATAGTAAAGCCTAGATGAACGGTTTGGACCATGAAAACAATGGCGGATCCCACTTCCCATTCATATCATTCTTTAGAATACTATTACATGCAGCCATGGCATGATTCATATTTTAATGGTAAGTTCATTTTAATGAGATTGGGAATGTTTAAATATTCATTATTATTTCTCCATACCGATCCATTTTTTGGCATTCTCCTTATTCTATAATAGAGGGCTAGGATCGTCTAATGTGGGAGATTCCTTGAGGGATGGTCCATCATCCATAATGAAGCCAATTAGATATAAAAGAATTGGATCGGACCATCGAATGAAAATACATAAATCTTGCCCACTATAAGAAATGCGCACATTGGCGACGGACAAAATCCTTCGCCAAAAGACAAAAAATCGTCGCTATATACACTACAATGAACAAATATTCATAACAATATATGGCGTCCTAATGACCCTGTTTGGATTGCAAGAAAATCATTTTTGACAGAAATTTTTCTCTTAACTTTTTTTCTTTTCACGATTTAGAGCGAAATAATGTGATTATTGTTAATTTATACGGCTATTATTATAAATACAAAGCCCCTCTATGTAAAAATTGAATAGTATTGGTTCAAGTTATATCTATTCATGTATAAAACAAATAAGAAATTTTAGAAATATTTTCCTTTCCAAACTTTTCCACACAATTCCTGCAATCCAAACAGGCCTAAGGGCATGTTTGGGAAAATATTTCTCTTGAAAATGCACAGTCCAAGATTTGCTTAAGAATTTTAACGAAGATTTTAAAATATCAATCAAAGTTTTACTGTCTGCTTCAAACCAAATGTTAGATAGGCAAAATACTTTACAGTACCTCAGCCCATCTAACATACTTCTAGTCTATGCTTGCAAGTTATTGTCATTATAATAAATGTGAGAAAAATCAAATAAAATCTTATAATTTATGGTTTCTTATAATTCGTCCTTCACGTAATAAACCGGGATTGAATTTGAAGGTACCATCCATGCTCAATTTGAACTCCTTCTTAGGCTTAATCCACTTCACCTAACACATTCTTATTTATCATGTTAATATCCTTTCTTCACTCCTTTCTCCCTCCATTTTCGTCTTCCTCAGAGCGATTGCAATAGATTTTCATCATTCTCATACCAGTCTTTCACTAAATGTAGAGGACATATACTCTAGCTGTCAAGATCCTTTCGAAAATATACACTCAATTCATCACCTTTCTCCCCAAAAATGTGTTTGAATTCGTCTTTCCCCTTTTCTATCTCCTTTCTCCCTTTCGTTTCAAATTTTGGATTGAAAATCAGCTTTCTCCCCAAAATGTGTATGATTTTCCCTTTGTCACCTCCTTATGGATTAAACATCAGTACTCCATTCATATTTCCTATGATTTCCTCTTTTCTCTATATTTTCCCTCTTTATCCTCTCCATTCCCCTTGCTTGAGTGGTTGTGATGTTGGCAAAAACATGGTTTAGATAGGGATGAACATGGAGAGAGATGAACAACATTAATGGAGCAGACGATATTAATTGGTCTCATAAAAGGATTTTAAAGTTTAGTAGGTCGGAGAGAGTGACGCCTAGGTTGTTCCCACAAGGATCTGAAAACATTCTTGGAACCGGTGCTTGCTGGAAGGATTTTGATAGAAGAGGACTACCGGAGATCGAGGTGACAAACTGCAGGGGTTTTTTGGCAAACCTTACTATCCTGCGAGAGAGAAAGAGAGTGGGGTTGCTATCAAACAACCAGTTACTCCAAAACCTTAAGCTGTTGGAAAGGCATTTTTTATTCTTTTATACTTTAACACTCCCCCTCACATGTGACCCCACTTTCTTTGGGTTGGCCTACACATGGCACATGTGGCCCCACTTTTTTGGTTGACCATTGCTTGTGGATTTTTGACAACAAGCTAGGAGGCTTGAACTCAGGACCTTTGCACTTATACCATGTCAAACAACTAGTTTTCCAAAAGCTTAAGCTGTTGGAGAAGGCATTTTTTTCTTTTATACTTCAACAGTTGCAACCAAAACCATAGAATTAAAAAAGTAGAAAAAAAATTGATAAAGAAGCTTCCAAGAAAGTTTTATTTTACAAAATTTCCTTTTCAATAGATCCAAACGTGCCCTAAATACATTCAATGATGTATTTGATGTTTCGAGATCTGTCGCAAATTATTACGAAATGGGGCGGATAAACTCTGTTGCTAAATAGAAAATAGAAAATATAATTTATAATATAAATTTTGTTTTGGCATCGGATGACAAAAAGCCATCACCAATGGTATGCTATTCGCAACGGATTTTTTTTAACCGTCTCCATAATGTGTTTTTAACGGCGGAATGATATCAACAGTTAGTTTTCCATTACTATATGGTGTTTTTCTCGTTGTGGTGGCATGATTCCTATTTTAAAGGAAGTTCAATATGATGAGATAAAAAAGGTTTACATATCGCATAATATCTTCCAAATTTTCAACTTATATATATTGGTTTTTTCTATGATTTAGCCTACACTTTGAATTTATTCTTGACACACATGTCCACACATGTTCGACACGACACTTGTGTCCACACTTGTCGACACTCATTTTAACACTTTAAATGTGTTCCTATAAGGTTCAGACTTAACGTGGGTCTGTCAACAAGTTTTTGTACTATGTCAATTGTGGCATTCTAGTTTATTATTGAATATATTGCCTCTTTTACTATGAACTCTTCTTTTATTATATTCTCTTCTTTTAGCTCCTCTTTAACTAATATTTGTTGTTATATCCCTTCCCGTAAACATAAAACCCTAAACAAACTCTCATTCAAATATTATATTCAATGTATCCTATTGGTCTCCCTTTCTCACTGCACATAAGTGACTGAGGAGAACTATATTGAATTGATGAATTTGTTGTTATTTGTTTATCTCACATTTATTTTAGATTATAGTTGACTAATCCTAAGATTTATTAGTTGGTTAAACGAATACCGTATTTATATTGTTGCAAATTATGGTAGTAATCAATAGTTTTATATGTATGTGTGTGCATGGGTGTGTCACCATTTCTAGATTTTTGGGGTTTGCCTTGTCAGACACTTAGTATCGTGTTGAAGCTTTACACACATAGTTGCAAATTATGGTAGCAATCAATAGTAATTGTATTTAGGTTTGTATTTCTCTTAAAATTCCCCTTTTTCTATGTTTAAAAATCTTTTTTTCTGACTTCATTAGTGTTATAAAGTCCTTTTACTTTAATATTTGATCTGTTGTAAATGAAATTTTGCATAATTTTCCTACTGTTTTATGCCAATTCAAACACAGAAAGATTCAAAACTTTGTAATTGTCCAATTATATAATCTTACATGAATACACCAAAATACTTGCAAATAGATAAAAGCATTGTGTTTTATGTCTAATTGTTCAGCTAAAGACATAATCTATAATTGTTTTGTAGTGCATCTCAGTCAGAACCAGACATTGACAACGAATTTCATTTGGTTCTCTGCAATGTTATTATGGGATATATGGAGCAAATCTCAGAAGGTTCCGATCAATTTGGACCCAACAGTGCAAGCTTCGACAATAGCGTTGATGCCTTGTCTGGAAGACCAACATGAGAACCCACATTCTCCCTAGATATGTTGTGAGCTTCACAGTATCAAAACTGTCTCAAGGTAGATTTTCTGAACAAATTCTGTCAAAAAACTAATTACTCCAAAAGCTTTGGCCGTTGGAGTTGGTGTTATTTAAACTTTTATACTAACAGTCCCCCTCACGTGTGACCCATCTTTTTTGGGTTGGCCTATTGGTGGCACACTGCGCCTCTTTTAGGTTGGCTATTACGTGTGGATTTTTAATACCAAGTGTAGACACCCTCATTTTGCTACACTTTAACCAACAATAACCTAATATATTGATCCGTGGAATTTCATTGGTAAAGTATGCATCCTCAAATTTTCTGAAAACCGAAATGATAAAGAGATGTACCTGGTGAGATGATTAGATCCGAAAAATTGAAAAATACCCTGATTGGTGAATTTAGTGTGTTAAATCCATGTGAGAGCCCCTCTATCATGGATTTATATGTTTTAGGTCATTAATATCTCGATCTGAATTTACGGATCATCAATCGGGACAAAATAAGCTAGGGTCACTTCACAGCCCGGGACCTGATTCCATTCCGAGACCCGATTTCCGTAAATCGTTAGATCAAGGGCAGATCTTAACCTGGGTGTC
Source organism: Tasmannia lanceolata (assembly GCF_043159265.1). NCBI lineage: Eukaryota > Viridiplantae > Streptophyta > Magnoliopsida > Canellales > Winteraceae > Tasmannia > Tasmannia lanceolata. The sequence continues at coordinate 16,700,966 of NW_027518696.1, read as the reverse complement.
TTTCCTTACTAAGAATTTGTGATCATTTAGTCAAAATAGGATCGATCAAGGTTAATCTCAAATTCAGATTAAACATTGTGTCACTTAATTGAGCAAAAACCCAGTGAAAAATCACGGATCAATGTGGGTGAACGAGAGCCGTCGAAATAATTTAACCAAATTATCAACAACAGTGCTTTCAGTACTTTAATTGTTGTCAAAATTCATATTTCAAAGGTTAGGATCATTCATCAAAAATTGATTAAGTTGGTTGGATCAATCGAATCGTCAATTTGATCAACGGTTGGAAAAACGATTCGCTGTTAAAAACCGACGGCTCGCATTGGTCAAAAATTCTGAAAATAATATTTCTATGGCAACATTGGGCTTAAATGAAAGATTAAAAAATCAACGATTTTAATGGCGAAAGAATTATCGAAATCGGACTTCAAAATCTCCTGAAAACCGCGTTTCTCGATTTTTACATTCAAAATATTTGAAAAATCTTTTACAAGATTCTAGGAGATTTGGAGGCATCATCTCGTCCATTCTTTCGATCGAAATTGATCTCAACCACCCAATTTTATTCCATATCATTGCAAAGATTTCAGGATATTTGGAGACCCGATCTCGCCCGTTCTTTCGATCACATGGAGATTGCAGTTAATCGCAACCATCCAAATCGTTGCCATTCTCTACAAAGGCAACCAAATTGGACATTTCCCTTACCTTGAAATTTGCTTCCAAAATCTACAAAGATTCCAAGGACAAATGGCATCATCTTGGACCTTGAATTGTTCCTAAATCTTTAGTACTTGATCCTGGCCGCATAAGTGCCTGCCATTTTTAACATAGCCATGGCTTAAATGGAAGATGCCAAAGAAGAGGGAGAATATTCTAGAAAAATCCGATCTTGGCCGTTCTTTCCCCTTCCTTTTTCCATCACTCAATCTCCACCCTACACCTCTAGACCCTAAAGATGGCAACCTGGCTCATCCCTCACCTATAAATACCCATGCTCTCTTCTTTCAAAAAAGGAGAAAAAAAGAGGAAGAAGACTCAAAGAAAACTACTAGAGAAATCCTCCATATCCCCGCCTTCAAATCTTGTCTTATTCAAAGGATACCCAAAATCTCCATCACAGGTAGGTGCACTATTCTCAGATTTTTTTCAGGATTGTTTGATATTTTTTTATGTATTTTTGCACGAGTTTTAGCATTTAATTGAATTTAATTCAATATTATATGTGTGTGCTCAAAATCACGATCTGCATGAGTGTTTCAATTCCGATTCGTCCCGAAATTTAATACACGGATCTATTTAAATAGACTAAAATAACCATCGGATTGGATCGGACATTGAATCAAAGGATTTCAAAAGTTTGAGTGATGAGTGGAATTTTATTTAAAATAATGGCTGAGAAATTACAAAATTCGAAAAAATAGCCATCTCAGGATGATCTATTTTTTGGAATTTAAAATTTTTCTTGTGTTCATCATATCAGAACAAGATTAAAGGACGTTTTCCGGAGACGTAATTTTCTCGAAAATCGTGTTTTAAAAATAGAAAACTCTTCAAAAATATCTTTTGACGAAGAAAAATAAATTATATACTAAACGGATTCGAAAATTAATGGAATTTCGTGGCAAAATAATATGATACTGGTATATTCTACCATGAATTTTTGAGAATTTTTGGAATTGGTTTGGTATATTATTTTATGCTTTCTTTGAAAATTATCAGATTTTGGGAGAATTTGTACAGACATCAGATCACAGATAAAATTCCCACAATTTTTACCGCAGTCTTATATTCCATATTTCTAGTTGCTGTAAAATTTTCAAGTGATTTAGATCTTGTTTCATATGGGATGTAGTGTTAATTCATAATCTGGTCTGAAAATTGAAAAATCCGAAACTGATAGTAAATAGTTTCCAAAATTCATGAAAATCTCACAGCATGCTATATTTACTCATATCTTATTTCTGAAGAAATTTCATTGAATTTAGATTTCTATTTCTAGTAGTTTCTGTGTTATTTTTGCAATCAAGTCAATTAATTGTTAAATCAAAATTAAATATGATCTTAATGTAAAAATCTGTAAAAATATTCCAGTAAGCTACACTTCATCATATCTTGCTGCTGTAGAATTTTCAACTAATTTCGAATTCGTTTGCAACAGTTCTACTTGTAAAAATCACTCATATGTTTAAAATTGATAAAATTCATTGAAAATCGAAAATTAATTGAAAATCATCTGAAAATCTCTAAAGAACCTTAAATCTCTGTCACATATTAACTCCTTAATCCATTAAAACAGAAATTTTAGGGTCTTTAGATTTTCCTGGAAAAATGGCCAGTGCATCCATAATCGTATCCCAATTGCACTCGATCTTTGACAATTTGAATATTTAAGCTATAGCATGTTGTTGGCTCCGAGGTTCACTGTCCACGGAAATCCTGAGATATGCCAGGTAATAAGATGCTATAACCTAAGTATTAAATTGCACAAGGAAAGAGCGCACGATTCCCTTCCTTGGATGCCATTCGAGGCTGAAATTGGTGAACCCTAGAACCATTAGTATTCCTTAAATATCCAGAAACCGAAAATCCTTGAAATCTGAAATTAATTAACCTGAAGAACTTGAATCGATTTACTTTGTGTCTTTCGGAACCGTTGGATCACGGTTTCCGTCATAAGAACCATTAGAGCCCAATTTAGGAACACTTGTATCAGGTCGTGTCCTAGGTTTTAGGGAGTCTTAGGTTTTAGGGAGTCCTAGAGTTAGGAGTCCAGCCTCATCACGTACGTTTGCTATGGATAGCAACCGTGCCTTAGGTCTAGTTACACTAGTCACCCACTCTTTTCCTAGGACAAGCCTAGTAAACTAGGATGTAGGTTAACCTGCATTAGTCTAAGGAACCACTTGCATTTAGATAAGAATCATATAGCATCTTAGATGAAATCTTAGGATAATAAAATCCTCAACTTGAATTAAATAACTTCTCCTGAAACTGTTGAAACAGTCAAATCCGTCTAGGTCGGTGTCTTAGTTGAGTTAGGCATATGTAGCTTAGCTTAGGTGCACCGAACTACGTCGACTCTGATCCCAGTGAGGCTTGGGTACGTAGGTGTAGACACCCCATTTTGACCGGACCCAAGTTCGCTATGCTTGGGAGAAACCCCATCCGATCATTTCCGCCATGTTTCGCATTTTTCCGTGAGAGGTTGAGAGAGATTATTCATAAGAATCCAAGCGAGGGAGAATTTGGACCCGTTTGGTGGGCCCGCATTGAACATTTGTTTAAAATTCGAATCAACCGAGGGCCCACATTGTGGGGCCCACGTTGTGGGGCCCGCGTTGTGGGGCCCACATTGTGGGGCCTCAGTAGGGCCTCTTGTGAGGCCTCTTATGAAGAACAATAATGATGGATTCTCCACTAAAGAAACATGATGGGCCCTCCACTAAGAAGAATGATGATGGATTCTCCACTAAGAAACATGATGGGCCCTCCACTAAGAAGAATGATGATGGATTCTCCACTAAGAAACATGATGGGCCCTCCACTAAGAAGAATGATGATGGATTCTCCACTAAGAAACATGATGGGCCCTCCACTAAGAAGAATGATGATGGATTCTCCACTAAGAGGGACAACATGATGAGCTCTCCACCAACACATCTCTCTCTCTCTCTTTCTCTCCCTATATATATCTTCCTTCCCATCCATAAAAAAAAGAGGAGAAAGAGGAGGAGATTTACCTTCCATTATCTCTTTCTCTTCCATTATCTCTTCCAATCACTCCCTCAAATCCCTTTCCCTATATTCTTCTTCCATTATCTCTCCCAATCACCTCCCAATCCTTCCCTCTAAGAGAAAGCGAAAGACGGCGGATCGGATCGGCGGCGGCAAGATCTTCACCACAGGTAGGTGCATTTTTCTCAAAATATTTCTGTATTTTTCCGAATTTTTCTGATTTTTTCCGCAAATTGTGTTTTAAAAATAGAAAACTCTTCAAAAAAACATCTTTTGACAAAGAAAAATTAAATTATATACCAAACAGATTCCAAATTTAATGCAATTTCGTGGGAAATTAATATGGTACTGATTCATTTTACCATGAATTTTTAAGGATTTTTGGAGTTTATTTGGTATATTATTTAATGCTTTCTTTGAAAATTATCAGATTTTGTGAGACTTGTTACTGACATCAAATCACCCTTAAAATTCTTAAACTTTTTACAGTAGTCTTATCTTCCATATTTCTTGTTACTGTAAACTTTTCGAGTGATTTGGATCTGTTTTCATATGGGATGTAGTGTTAATTCTTAATCTGGTCTGAAAATTGTAAAATCCGAAATCGGTAGTAAATAGTCTTTATAATTTATGAAATTCTCACCGCATGCTCATTTTATTGATATCTTATTTCTGTAGAAATTTCATAGAATTTATATGTCTATTTCTTGTAGTTTCTGTGTTAATTTGGCAATCTGGTCATTTAATTGTTAAATCAAGATTAAATATGAATTTAATGTAAAAATCTGCAAAACTCATCTATTAAGCTACATACATTCCCATCTTGCTGCTGTAGAAATTTCAACTCATTTCGAATTCGTTTGCAATAATTTCACTTGTAAAATCATTCATATGCTTAAAATTGATACAATCCATTGAAAATTTGAAATTAATTACTACCAAGTGATTTTCAACATTCGAAATTCGAAATTAAAATTGATAAAATTCATTGATAAAATCACATTTACTCAAACTTAATCTAACAAAACCTGAAGGTATCATAGATTGCGCGAACTTATTGCACACACTTACATCACTTGCATCTAAACCCCTGCATCTCACATGCACACACGTCCTATTTTAGGAACCCGGAGTGTTATCTAGCATGGTTGACTGGGATTTCATCACCTGGTGCCTCTGTGCTAGAGAAGCATTCCACCCTTAGCCTAGTACCTTTATGGTACGTAAACGGATCTCTTGTTCACGTACTGATACGCCGGACACTGGTACAGTATATCGAACATGGATTCGCGCTAAGGGAACTCTTGGCCTTACCCCTAGATTAACCCACACATGCATGTAGTATACGAACACATGTGCATCACGTGTGTGAGCCTAGTTTAAGATATCCTACCCATTTGTGTCTAGATTAGGCCGTAGTCCATCTTCCAATGGCTACGATCGGTCCTAGGTACACAAACAAAGTCATGAGTCGAGATCCTCTCTCCACTCCGCTAGATTATGGTTAGGGTTGATGCCTTCAGGTAACACTGATAAAATGTGCGAAGATTAAAAAAACTTTTCCTTTGGGGTTAGGATGTAAATCCCATTCATTTCCAAAGATCTCATAGGATTAGTCATTCATGATCCATCCGTTGAAAGCAATCTTATGCTATCTCATTTCATCTTGATCACAGATTTTCAATCTTATATTATCTGATTTGACTCGTGTTTTCATCTCTTTTAGAGAGTCTTTGACTCATTTATCCTTTAGTTGGTGTTAGTGGAGTCTTTGACTCGTGTTTCTTTTCCTTTAGAGAGTCTTTGACTCATATATCCTTTAGTTGGTGTTAGTAGAGTCTTTGACTCGTGTTTTCATCTCTTTTAGAGAGTCTTTGACTCATTTATCCTTTAATTGGTGTTAGTAGAGTCTTTGACTCATGTTTCTTTTCCTTTAGAGAGTCTTTGACTCATTTAGCCTTTAGTTGGTGTTAGTAGAGTCTTTGACTCGTGTTTCTTTTCCTTTAGAGAGTCTTTGACTCATATATCCTTTAGTTGGTGTTAGTGGAGTCTTTGACTCGTATTTCCATCTCTTTTAGAGAGTCTTTGACTCATTTATCCTTTAGTTGGTGTTAGTGGAATCTTTGACTCGTATTTCTTTTCCTTTAGAGAGTCTTTGACTCATATATCCTTTAGTTGGTGTTAGTGGAGTCTTTGACTCATATTTTCATCTCTTTTAGAGAGTCTTTGACTCATTTATCCTTTAGTTGGTGTTAGTGGAGTCTTTGACTCGTATTTCTTTTCCTTTAGAGAGTCTTTGACTCATATATCCTTTAGTTGGTGTTAGTGGAGTCTTTGACTCGTGTTTTTCATCTCTTTTAGAGAGTCTTTACTCATTAATCCTTTAGTTAATGTTAGTGGAGTCTTTGACTCGTATTTCTTTTCTTTTAGAGAGTCTTTGACTCATTCGTTCTTTTGTTGGATTACTAGGAAGTCTTTGACTCATTGGTTCTTCTGTTGGCGTTATTTGGGAGTCTTTGACTCATTCCTCCTCTAAGTTGTAGTATTAGAGAGTCTCTGACTCATTTGTTCCCCTCTTTAGTGTTGTTAGTTCGGAGTTTCTCCTTTAGAGTTGTTGATTACTTCGCTTTTGATTAGAGGCTAACTCAGTCTTATTAGAGCTTTGCTTGCTTGGGATCTTGGATCGTTTTCTCTCTTCTTGGGACGCTATCTTTCTTGTTGTGGTTTGTCTCTTTGAGACGCTAGTTGCTTATTCGGGGTTTCCCCTTTTGCTTTAGGGCTTTGCCCTAGTTTATGGTATTACTTGCAGATTGAAAATATTTTAAGGTCCTGAGCATTGGAAAAGCTTTAAAATCCAAAAAAAATTAGAAATTTAAAACTCAAAAAACATTTGAAAACATCAAAAACCTTAAAAAAATCTAAAGTGTTGAGTGTTTTCTTTTATAAGCGTAGTTTGAGAGTTCGTTTCGAACTACGTTGGCTTGATCCTCTTCCACGAGGTACGTAGTGCAGCTTGGGATCCACATCCCAAGTCCAGCCAAACCTTTAAAAATAAACATTTTAAACCTTTGAAAATTACAAAAATATTCAAACCATTTTCAAAAAGATCTTCCTCTAGAGTTAGGAGTATGTCCTAGCTGTTTAGGTTGTGTTCTAGAGTTAGGAGTTTGTCTTGATTTGTATTGATATGGTATGTCCTGTCGTGTGAGTGTCCCTAGAGTTAGGAGGCCTCGAGTCGATCGGTTAGACATTTAGTCGAACCGATGGCTAGACTAGGCATATAGTCATCCCGTGGTTTTCATTAGGTTGCACGGCCTAGTTACACATAGGATTGTAGGAACCACCTGCATTAGCTTAAGGCTAATCAATCTGCATTTAGTTAGGGCATATAGGATGTCCTAAAATCCACCATTCATTGGAATTTAAATAATAGTTCAAGAAGCTTTAATAACTAGTCCGGTCTTTTAGATCGAGTCTAGGATAGAGGTCTAGGTGTCTTAGGCATCATAATTTTGAATAGGGCATCGAACTACGTGGGCTCCGATTCTTCCCGAGGCCGGGATACGTAGTGCAGCTAGGATGGATGGCCATTCTGGTCCGAGTCCAGTCCTGCATTAGAGTTAGGACTTGTCTTGTCCCGTCATACATAGCATAGATTTGTGTCTCATGTTTTGATATGTTTTCTTACTTTCTTGTACTGATACTATACCTTTGGTTGTAGCTTGCATGTGCGTGTCCACCAGAAACTTAGACACCCATTAGGCATGTCACTCATAACCTAGCTTTGCTTAGGTGACACATTTTTCATTTCATTTTACGTGTTTATTTCTCCATTCTCAGGAAATGCATGCTTAGGTAGACGATTCCTGAGGATTGTTCCCATTTCACATGATTTTTACTCAAACTTCTTTGGAATTAATGAAAATGGCATAAGAGACCAAGTGCTTGCACTCGGGCGAATTGGGGGTGCTCTCAGACCTTCCCCATTCGTAACCAGGCACGAACCCATATATATTTCTGGTTATCCATTGCACAGAGGATTTGATTTTAGGGTTCCATGGCCTATCCATGGATGGCGACTCTGAGTTCTTTTTAGGTACATCTCGGTTTCGAGCCCTGGCTCCTGATCAGGATGTATCTCATTCGTTTTGTATCGCCACTCGTGCTATGCTGTGAGGGTGGCATCCGTTTCGAGAGTTCCTTGGCAGAGCTCTCCTTCACATTGTGGAGATCTTAGAGGATTGCTGTGGGGACCTCGCGTCCCTCGCCGCACTCGTCCTCTCCGGATCGGGGTCCACAGGCTGGCGACTCTGCTGGGGAGTTCTTGAAACATTGCCTAACTCTTTAAAAATGCCATTTTTATTAACTTTGGAGAAATTTGAGCTAAAATCATTTTAAATGGGAACTCTATCGTTAGAATCCAGGGGCACCAGGTAGGTGCGTAATTAAAACAAAGGATTCACACACTGCACATCATGCATTGTCATATTTTTTATTTTTTTTATTATTTTTCATTGTTTTTCATTATTGGCTCCATGGGATAGATTCAATGCGTGCCTGACTGGGATGTTATTACATCCTGATGGTACTGTTGAATCTATTTCCAAGCTATGCGCCAGCGCTGCAGCATATTAAGTATGTTTCATACGCATAGTACCCATTAGATTGAGTCCGGAGCCCTACTTTGTTTTATATATATTATATATATACTTACTGACCTAGTGAAGCCCAACTAGGGAGTACCCGTGTGTATATTGCATTCATATAGGGTCGAACATCTGTTGCTTACACATGTGGAGCCTAGAGGAGCTTTGCCCCATTTGTAGACTAGGGTAGCTCATTTTTACATTGCTACAACACTGTCCTAGTACACTCATTAGTCTGTCTTGAGTCGAGATTTTCTCGACTCCGCTAGATTAGAATTAGGGCTGGTGCCCCTGGTTAGGATTTGTGTGTATGTGTATTTACTTATATATACTGATTATGTATATTATGGTTCTCCTCTTAGTCAGAGATTCCTTATTCCTTTCAGTCGGTTATATCCATTCCGAATTTAGATCTAGATCTAGTCAGTGGATTTTGACCGTCATTACCTTGGCCGGGTTTAGCCCTTGATCTGTTGATTATAGGGTTTGACCCATTGTTGTATATTCTCACCTTTGGTTAGTCCATCTGTTGATCACCCTTCTCTAGTAACCGTTATTCATACCTTTCGATTGAGCTAGGGTGATCCCTTGTATAGTCGTTATGCTGCCGGATTTTATCCAGAACATTTTGAGCATGACGGCTACTCTTTAGAGTCAGTTTACTTAGTCTGGACCTTGACCTCCTCGTATAGCCGTTATGCTGCTGGATTTTATCCAAAAGCATGTTAAGCATGATTGCTATCCTTTGGAGTCAGTCTGCCTTATCTTGATTCTCATATATACATCACTCAGTGGGATTAGATCCTTGTCTTTGTCTACCTGTTTTATCTTGAGACCTGGCCGATGGCTCTTTTGCTGTCCTTATGACCATGGTCTATCATTTCTGATCATATTGATCGTACAGTTGTTGATATCCATCATTCAGATTTTAGATCTGGTCTTTGACCCTACTTTTGTCATTCTTATGGCCATGGTCTATTATCTGAGCCATTGATTTTTTGATCCATGTTTACCTATCATATATCTTTTACCCTTGGATCATATCGAAATCATTAATGGAAAAGTTTGATCTTACCTGTATTCTTTGAGTGCATGATCATTGCTGAGATCGAAATTTATTTTGATTATGGATGTTTATCGTTCCTGACTCTTTCATTCCCAAAAAGAAGAGCAGTTATACTCAAATGAGACTTCAAGGTGTGGATTGAGAATTCATTGAAACCCTGTTGATGTAGGTCATAATATCACTGTCTATTTCGCTTTGACCTTCATAGACAGTATTTCTTTGATTTTTAGAATAAAATACCCTTTGGTGTATTTCAAGATTACTCTTTTCTCTGTTTGTTCAGAATCTTTATCCCATGACTATTGATCTAGTGTGTGTGCTTCCAAGTCAAGAGTCTATGTTTAGCGAAAGACCATTTTTTCTAAAGACTGACTATTTCTAATCATACTTGATCCAGGCAGTCTATTGTTTTACCCACATTGTCAACATAAGCCTTTTGTTGCCCCATTTAACCTAGACCTTGTGGAGTTGCCTTTTCTGTGATTTCTACTCCGGGATTGAACTTTATAGTTATCATTATCATGAGGAAAGGTGTATCACCTATAAGCTTTCAGTGTCAGTTCACTACCTTTGAAGAAGTGTCCTGTATCTTTAGATTTGTCTTTCATTGAGTGTACATCAACTTTCTTCTCTCTAAGTTGAAAAAGTTCAGTTACGTAGATGTTAAAAAAAAAAAAAAATGAAGTCATGTCTGTCAATCTTTCTTATACAGAGTCAGTATTCTGTTTTCTATCAGGACTGATGAAGAGCCCTTCGAGGTGTGTCAAAAATCATCAATGTACTTACAGTCCTCAATTCAATAAAATTGTTGATTTCGTATCTTTGATACTCTATGATTCACTCTTAGATCTAATGTTTAAACAACTAAAGACCCCCTTCTCGGATGAGAATGCAGACGAAATTCACCTCGAGATCTGAAAGATGGTCGAACGAGAGGAAGAGCGTCGAGCATAGCCACTTAAAGAAGAAATCAAAGCCATTGATAGTGGTATCGAAATCCGAAACTCGGGATGGATGGATTGGAAAAACTTTATCTCCTAAGGAGCGCAAAGAATTGATAAACCTGTTTAGAGGGGTTTGAGGTAGTCTTGCTTGATCCTATAAGGATAAACCAGGGGAATGCCCTGTCGTTGATCAAAGCAAGACTTCATCTGCATTAGACATCCAGTTGAGGAATAAATTTTTAAAGAGATAAGCGTCAGGCATCCTGTGGAGCTGATGAGATATTGAGAGAAGATTTTCAGACAGAGTTGTGGAATCTTGAGCATAAATTCAAGATCTTCGAGATGGGAGTGGAGCACAGTGGTTGAAGTTTTGCCAGAAAACCGCCAGACTCCTCAAAAAAAAATAAAAATTTCAAAGGCTTTGAACCTTAAACAAAAGGGCTTGTACATCAAATACATCAGGAGGCCATCCTTGATCGTTTGAGCTTTTATAGCCAAAATCCTAATGTTTTAAAATCCATTTGTAAACCCTTTGGGCCAAAAGCAAAATTAAAACAACTTCTTTTCAAACACATTATAAACCCGGGGCATTTATGCACCCGAACTACGTCGGACCTGATCCCCACCTCTTCAGGGGTACGTAGGCAACTTGATTAATTCAAGTTCGGTCAAACCTTGGGATAAAATCCCCTTTGAAAATTTTGAAGCTAAATGCTAAACCATTCTTTGAAAAATCCCAAAGCGAACTACGCGGATCTGATCCTCCATCTTTGGGGTATGTAGGTAGTCTGGCTAGACCAGATTCGGTTCAAATCTTTAGAACCTTAGGTATTCAACCCTTTCGAACCCAAGCCCACCTAGAAAGTCCTTCTGGTGAAACAAGCAAAGGTTCGAGGCGAATGAAAAGAAAAACAGAAAGAAAAGAATGAGAGTCTGAAGACCCACTAGGTTGAAAACCCGAAAGGGCGGCCTAGAGATATACATTTGCTAAGTTAACAGCCAAAAGAGTTAGCTTATGCAAAAAGTCAGGGTAGTGGTCTGCTGGATTGAAAACTTGAAGAGGTAATCCAGTCAAGGGCAAAGACTTCCCATGAACAGTTGAGTTGAATAGAAGCAGAAGGAGTTCCTCAGTTACGTAGAATTCCCAAGTTTGAGTACAAGCAAAAGTTGAGATAAGTGGTCTTTCAGACTGAAAGCTTGGAAAGCAAAAGTTATGACTTCTTTTGAAGAGAGAAATCAGGGAGACGGAGAAGCCACCTCTGCACAGGGCAGAATCCTGGAATCCGAGTAGTGTCAGCGAGACTTATTTTGATACCTTTTTAAACTAGGGGCATTAAGACCGAGCAATCCGAAAGGGATAATAACCATGACGGAGATCCCGATGGAGGAAATTAGGCCATCTTGACATAGTTTTTTAGACTACTCTGAGAGTGGCTAACCTTACCATAACAAAATAACACATTTTATCTAAGGGTGAATCAAAATTTAGTCAAGTCCCTTGAATATTGTAAGTCTTCTTTGAAAGAGTCATCAGAAGTCTGTTTCTGGTTTATCATTGTTTTTCTTTTAGAATCAAAAGTGTTTGGCACTGGAGAGAATGGGTGTATACCTTCCAAAGTGAAAAGAAAATTCAAAGTAGATCCTGGTTTAAGAATCAAAGAAGGGCAAGAGATTTGTTATTCAGACCTGCCTGAAACATCAAAGCCTCAAGCACTGAGCAAAATGAAGAATTCTTACATTCAGCCTTTGTGGAGATGGTTTTACCACTATACCAAAGAAAGAACCCATGCAAACTCAAATTTTTTCTACTTACCTTGCTTTTGCCTTCTTAAGACTTTGTCATGGAAGCACATCATACTAGAGGCATCTTTTATGACTTACGTCATAAAAGATATTACACAATGATAACTGGGATATCTATTCTTAGCAAATAGAAAGCAGAGAAGCTTGAACATGCTCTTTGAGTTGAATTCCTTGATCCAATTGTTTCTTTTGGAGTCAGTTTCAGAAACTTTAATTCCCAGCGGAGTATAAAATCTACTCCTGCATCCTTCAAACCTCATCAAAATGCTTCTCACCTGTTAAAGAGAGTCAGCACCTGAAAATCTCATCAATCTATTTGAGTTTTGCTTTCAGCAAAGATCATGCGCTCCTAGTTATTCTTGGTAAGAGATGACTGGCCCATTAGTGAAATTGATCAAAGATGGTAAATTCTTCATTCCTTTTGAAAGATTTTAACAGAGTTTGAAATTACCGAACTTGCGTTACGCGGTTTGGTCTTTTTGAAAGATTTTAACAGAGTTTGAAATTACCGAACCTGTGTTACACAGTTTGGTCGTTTTGAAAGTTTTTAACAGAGATAGAAATTACCGAACCTGTGTTACACGGTTTGGTCCTTTTGAAAGATTTTAATAGAGATGGAAATTATCGAACCTGTGTTACACGGTTTGGTCTTTTTGAAATGTTTTAATAAGGAAAATATTTCCGATCCTGTGTTACACGGATTGGTCTTTTCTTCCTTCTCCCGGGTATTTAGTACCCCGATGATTAGTAGTGTAATGTCAAGTAGTGACTTACCTAATCATCGTTCCGCAATGTGCAGCTTCTTAACGAGTTAGGAGTCATGTGTATCTGCGAAGAGGTTTGTAGGGGACTGTTTAGCAGGACCTACGAATTTGGGTTTATGTGGAACTGTTTAGCAGAACCGCGTGATCCAGAGTGATTCGCTACCTTGAAAGAGAGGAGTCAGAGTTACTCGGATAGTTAAACAGATTTATTTTCAGTAATGATCTGTATAACTATCGCTAGGCTTGAGACTTAGTCTCGCCTCTGGTACTTAGTACCCAGATGATTAGTAGTGTAATGTCAAGTGGTGACTTACCTAATCATCGTCCCGCAATGTGCAGCTTCCTAACGTGTTAGGAGTCATGTGTATCTGCGAAGAGGTTTGTAGGGGACTGTTTAGCAGGACCTACGAATTTGGATTTACGTGGAACTGTTTAGCAGAACCGCATGATCCGGAGTGATTCGCTACCTTGAAAGAGAGGAGTCAGAGTTACTCGGATAGTTACACAGATTTATTTTCAGCAATGATCTGTATAACTATCGCTGGGCTTGAGACTTAGTCTCGCCTCGGGTATTAGAAGTTTGAGTTTAGCTTGAATATTCGATTACCCTAATAATTGGTCGAGTCTTTGACTGATCGGCATGATTTAAAAAAAAAAAAAAAAAAACTCTTTGAGTGTTTGGTTTTGAACTTGTTTTGGACGAGTTTCAATACATTGGTCTTTGGCCTATTTTTGTAGGTTTCTAAAAAGAAAAAAAACTCTTTGAGTGTTTGGTTTTGAACTTGTTTTGGACGAGTTTCAATACATTGGTCTTTGGCCTATTTTTGCAGGTTTCTAAAAAGGAAAAACTCTTTGAGTGTTTGGTTTTGAACTTGTTTTGGACGAGTTTCAATACATTGGTCTTTGGCCTATTTTTGCAGGTTTCTAAAAAGGAAAAACTCTTTGAGTGTTTGGTTTTGAACTTGTTTTGGACGAGTTTCAATACATTGGTCTTTGGCCTATTTTTGCAGGTTTCTAAAAAGGAAAAACTCTTTAAGTGTTTGAGTTTGTGCTTGTCTTAGACAAATTGCAACGTGGTTTCTAAGAAAAAAAAAAAAAAAAATGAAAGCTCTTTGAGTAATTGAAGTGATTGGTTTGTTTGTTTGGTTTGTGCTCTTTGAGCAATTGTTATGTGTACTTTGGCTTAGCCTGATATATAAAAAAAAAAAAAAAAAAAATGTTTGTGTTTTTGTAATCGTTCGTTCGTTTTTTATTAATTAGTCGAGTCATGAGTATTAGGGAGAGACTATCTCTTTGAGATGTCTTAGTTGCCGAGTTAAGAGTCGGTGAGAGACTATCTCCCTATTGTTAGTAGAGTTTTATCTTTGTGAATATCGTTTTAAAACTGAAAACCCAAAAATTTGCTTTGTTTTGGTTTCGGGTCAGTCAAAATGTGTCGTCTGTTCAGCTTTGCCATTCCCGTGTTACACACGCTCTGCCAAAGAGGGGCATCTGTAGACACCCCATTTTGACCGGACCCAAGTTCGCTATGCTTGGGAGAAACCCCATCCGATCATTTCCGCCATGTTTCGCATTTTTCCGTGAGAGGTTGAGAGAGATTATTCATAAGAATCCAAGCGAGGGAGAATTTGGACCCGTTTGGTGGGCCCGCATTGAACATTTGTTTAAAATTCGAATCAACCGAGGGCCCACATTGTGGGGCCCACGTTGTGGGGCCCGCGTTGTGGGGCCCACATTGTGGGGCCTCAGTAGGGCCTCTTGTGAGGCCTCTTATGAAGAACAATAATGATGGATTCTCCACTAAAGAAACATGATGGGCCCTCCACTAAGAAGAATGATGATGGATTCTCCACTAAGAAACATGATGGGCCCTCCACTAAGAAGAATGATGATGGATTCTCCACTAAGAAACATGATGGGCCCTCCACTAAGAAGAATGATGATGGATTCTCCACTAAGAAACATGATGGGCCCTCCACTAAGAAGAATGATGATGGATTCTCCACTAAGAGGGACAACATGATGAGCTCTCCACCAACACATCTCTCTCTCTCTCTTTCTCTCCCTATATATATCTTCCTTCCCATCCATAAAAAAAAGAGGAGAAAGAGGAGGAGATTTACCTTCCATTATCTCTTTCTCTTCCATTATCTCTTCCAATCACTCCCTCAAATCCCTTTCCCTATATTCTTCTTCCATTATCTCTCCCAATCACCTCCCAATCCTTCCCTCTAAGAGAAAGCGAAAGACGGCGGATCGGATCGGCGGCGGCAAGATCTTCACCACAGGTAGGTGCATTTTTCTCAAAATATTTCTGTATTTTTCCGAATTTTTCTGATTTTTTCCGCAAATTGTGTTTTAAAAATAGAAAACTCTTCAAAAAAACATCTTTTGACAAAGAAAAATTAAATTATATACCAAACAGATTCCAAATTTAATGCAATTTCGTGGGAAATTAATATGGTACTGATTCATTTTACCATGAATTTTTAAGGATTTTTGGAGTTTATTTGGTATATTATTTAATGCTTTCTTTGAAAATTATCAGATTTTGTGAGACTTGTTACTGACATCAAATCACCCTTAAAATTCTTAAAATTTTTACAGTAGTCTTATCTTCCATATTTCTTGTTACTGTAAACTTTTCGAGTGATTTGGATCTGTTTTCATATGGGATGTAGTGTTAATTCTTAATCTGGTCTGAAAATTGTAAAATCCGAAATCGGTAGTAAATAGTCTTTATAATTTATGAAATTCTCACCGCATGCTCATTTTATTGATATCTTATTTCTGTAGAAATTTCATAGAATTTATATGTCTATTTCTTGTAGTTTCTGTGTTAATTTGGCAATCTGGTCATTTAATTGTTAAATCAAGATTAAATATGAATTTAATGTAAAAATCTGCAAAACTCATCTATTAAGCTACATACATTCCCATCTTGCTGCTGTAGAAATTTCAACTCATTTCGAATTCGTTTGCAATAATTTCACTTGTAAAATCATTCATATGCTTAAAATTGATACAATCCATTGAAAATTTGAAATTAATTACTACCAAGTGATTTTCAACATTCGAAATTCGAAATTAAAATTGATAAAATTCATTGATAAAATCACATTTACTCAAACTTAATCTAACAAAACCTGAAGGTATCATAGATTGCGCGAACTTATTGCACACACTTACATCACTTGCATCTAAACCCCTGCATCTCACATGCACACACGTCCTATTTTAGGAACCCGGAGTGTTATCTAGCATGGTTGACTGGGATTTCATCACCTGGTGCCTCTGTGCTAGAGAAGCATTCCACCCTTAGCCTAGTACCTTTATGGTACGTAAACGGATCTCTTGTTCACGTACTGATACGCCGGACACTGGTACAGTATATCGAACATGGATTCGCGCTAAGGGAACTCTTGGCCTTACCCCTAGATTAACCCACACATGCATGTAGTATACGAACACATGTGCATCACGTGTGTGAGCCTAGTTTAAGATATCCTACCCATTTGTGTCTAGATTAGGCCGTAGTCCATCTTCCAATGGCTACGATCGGTCCTAGGTACACAAACAAAGTCATGAGTCGAGATCCTCTCTCCACTCCGCTAGATTATGGTTAGGGTTGATGCCTTCAGGTAACACTGATAAAATGTGCGAAGATTAAAAAAACTTTTCCTTTGGGGTTAGGATGTAAATCCCATTCATTTCCAAAGATCTCATAGGATTAGTCATTCATGATCCATCCGTTGAAAGCAATCTTATGCTATCTCATTTCATCTTGATCACAGATTTTCAATCTTATATTATCTGATTTGACTCGTGTTTTCATCTCTTTTAGAGAGTCTTTGACTCATTTATCCTTTAGTTGGTGTTAGTGGAGTCTTTGACTCGTGTTTCTTTTCCTTTAGAGAGTCTTTGACTCATATATCCTTTAGTTGGTGTTAGTAGAGTCTTTGACTCGTGTTTTCATCTCTTTTAGAGAGTCTTTGACTCATTTATCCTTTAATTGGTGTTAGTAGAGTCTTTGACTCATGTTTCTTTTCCTTTAGAGAGTCTTTGACTCATTTAGCCTTTAGTTGGTGTTAGTAGAGTCTTTGACTCGTGTTTCTTTTCCTTTAGAGAGTCTTTGACTCATATATCCTTTAGTTGGTGTTAGTGGAGTCTTTGACTCGTATTTCCATCTCTTTTAGAGAGTCTTTGACTCATTTATCCTTTAGTTGGTGTTAGTGGAATCTTTGACTCGTATTTCTTTTCCTTTAGAGAGTCTTTGACTCATATATCCTTTAGTTGGTGTTAGTGGAGTCTTTGACTCGTATTTTCATCTCTTTTAGAGAGTCTTTGACTCATTTATCCTTTAGTTGGTGTTAGTGGAGTCTTTGACTCGTATTTCTTTTCCTTTAGAGAGTCTTTGACTCATATATCCTTTAGTTGGTGTTAGTGGAGTCTTTGACTCGTGTTTTTCATCTCTTTTAGAGAGTCTTTACTCATTAATCCTTTAGTTAATGTTAGTGGAGTCTTTGACTCGTATTTCTTTTCTTTTAGAGAGTCTTTGACTCATTCGTTCTTTTGTTGGATTACTAGGAAGTCTTTGACTCATTGGTTCTTCTGTTGGCGTTATTTGGGAGTCTTTGACTCATTCCTCCTCTAAGTTGTAGTATTAGAGAGTCTCTGACTCATTTGTTCCCCTCTTTAGTGTTGTTAGTTCGGAGTTTCTCCTTTAGAGTTGTTGATTACTTCGCTTTTGATTAGAGGCTAACTCAGTCTTATTAGAGCTTTGCTTGCTTGGGATCTTGGATCGTTTTCTCTCTTCTTGGGACGCTATCTTTCTTGTTGTGGTTTGTCTCTTTGAGACGCTAGTTGCTTATTCGGGGTTTCCCCTTTTGCTTTAGGGCTTTGCCCTAGTTTATGGTATTACTTGCAGATTGAAAATATTTTAAGGTCCTGAGCATTGGAAAAGCTTTAAAATCCAAAAAAAATTAGAAATTTAAAACTCAAAAAACATTTGAAAACATCAAAAACCTTAAAAAAATCTAAAGTGTTGAGTGTTTTCTTTTATAAGCGTAGTTTGAGAGTTCGTTTCGAACTACGTTGGCTTGATCCTCTTCCACGAGGTACGTAGTGCAGCTTGGGATCCACATCCCAAGTCCAGCCAAACCTTTAAAAATAAACATTTTAAACCTTTGAAAATTACAAAAATATTCAAACCATTTTCAAAAAGATCTTCCTCTAGAGTTAGGAGTATGTCCTAGCTGTTTAGGTTGTGTTCTAGAGTTAGGAGTTTGTCTTGATTTGTATTGATATGGTATGTCCTGTCGTGTGAGTGTCCCTAGAGTTAGGAGGCCTCGAGTCGATCGGTTAGACATTTAGTCGAACCGATGGCTAGACTAGGCATATAGTCATCCCGTGGTTTTCATTAGGTTGCACGGCCTAGTTACACATAGGATTGTAGGAACCACCTGCATTAGCTTAAGGCTAATCAATCTGCATTTAGTTAGGGCATATAGGATGTCCTAAAATCCACCATTCATTGGAATTTAAATAATAGTTCAAGAAGCTTTAATAACTAGTCCGGTCTTTTAGATCGAGTCTAGGATAGAGGTCTAGGTGTCTTAGGCATCATAATTTTGAATAGGGCATCGAACTACGTGGGCTCCGATTCTTCCCGAGGCCGGGATACGTAGTGCAGCTAGGATGGATGGCCATTCTGGTCCGAGTCCAGTCCTGCATTAGAGTTAGGACTTGTCTTGTCCCGTCATACATAGCATAGATTTGTGTCTCATGTTTTGATATGTTTTCTTACTTTCTTGTACTGATACTATACCTTTGGTTGTAGCTTGCATGTGCGTGTCCACCAGAAACTTAGACACCCATTAGGCATGTCACTCATAACCTAGCTTTGCTTAGGTGACACATTTTTCATTTCATTTTACGTGTTTATTTCTCCATTCTCAGGAAATGCATGCTTAGGTAGACGATTCCTGAGGATTGTTCCCATTTCACATGATTTTTACTCAAACTTCTTTGGAATTAATGAAAATGGCATAAGAGACCAAGTGCTTGCACTCGGGCGAATTGGGGGTGCTCTCAGACCTTCCCCATTCGTAACCAGGCACGAACCCATATATATTTCTGGTTATCCATTGCACAGAGGATTTGATTTTAGGGTTCCATGGCCTATCCATGGATGGCGACTCTGAGTTCTTTTTAGGTACATCTCGGTTTCGAGCCCTGGCTCCTGATCAGGATGTATCTCATTCGTTTTGTATCGCCACTCGTGCTATGCTGTGAGGGTGGCATCCGTTTCGAGAGTTCCTTGGCAGAGCTCTCCTTCACATTGTGGAGATCTTAGAGGATTGCTGTGGGGACCTCGCGTCCCTCGCCGCACTCGTCCTCTCCGGATCGGGGTCCACAGTAGGCAGCTTGGATGTCTGATGGCATACCAACCGCGAGTCGGCACTACAACAAATTGTGGTGTTTTGTATATTAATTTTCTTGTAAATTCTTAATTAAATCACTTAGGATTCCCCATGAAATTAGAATCTTAGGAGAACTTGCACTTAGATTGAATCCAGACAAATTAAGAAATCAAGATACACATTTAGGATTCACATTGAAATTAGATCATAGGATGCATGTCCCGTAGTTCGCACATTAACAGAGAGTTGAATGAGCCATTTAAAATAAATTTAAAAGAGTTAGCTTTTGGAATCGAAGACCGATTATCGGGCAGGAATGGTGCATGTGGTGGATAACTCCCCATACCTTCCATTCTCGTAACCAGGTAGCGAGTCTAGATTTCTGGTTAATTATGGGTCCTAGATCCCACATCTAGGTGGCGACTCTGTCAGTCTCTTTTGTGTGGAATTAGGATTGCCTTAGTGGTCCCAAGTTCACATAAAAGATGAATTAAAATCAATAATAAAAGAGCACACGCCAATCGCGTGGGTACGAGAGACCAAGAGAAGGCGTGGCGGCTCGCGCCCCACCCCTCTCGCGGGATCGGGTCCCACACCAAGGAGTTTTGAACCCAGGGCAATTGATCTTTGCCCTGATACCATGTCAGACAACCAATTACCCCAAAAGCATAAGCTGTTGGTGAAGGCATTATATAATCTTTTATATTTTAACAAATTCTACCTTAAAATATTACTTTCTGCTAGGAGCGCAACCTTGGCCGGGTTGGGTCGGGTTAAGGCCAACCCTAGCTCAACCGCAGGTACCATTACCTAACCTTATAGAATAAAGTACTCAACACTGGATTTCTAAACTCTATCTATATCTCATGTAATCTTATCTTCTATTTCTTGTACTTTATCTTCTATAAACCCTAAATGGACCTAACCTGAAACTTGTTAGAGAATAAAATCACATCTCTCAAGATCTTAGATTGATTAGGCATAGTTTAGGCATACTGATTTGAATAGGTAATTAGATTAGATTATGTTTATCTCTTTCCGTTCTTATCAGTATATCTTTCTATGTTTATCCCATGAGTGTTTTATATAAACACTCTTTGGGCTCTTTGTAATGAATCCAAAATTTAGTGAAATATCAGAATTTATCATGGTATCAAAGCAGGTCGATCGGACCTAGCACAATCCATCAAGCTTCGTTCTCCGGCGGACGGCCGATCAAGCCACCGGCCATCCACCCGGCCACAATAAGCCCTTAGTTTTTTCTCTCTCTTCCATTTCCTTGCTCTCTTCCAATCTCTTCTCGAACAATCATAGATCACAGCTGTCCACCATCCCCACTGGATTGTTCGTTTCAATGTGCCTTTGCCTTTCTTGTTCAGCCTCCAAACTGTAGCCCAAAGCCGCTCTCTCCTTGTTCTCTTTGAGGTTAATACAAACTGCAAATTCCATTTCCCGGAAAATTTTGTTGTCATTTCTAAATATCCATTAACACAGTGAATCCCAACCCTTCCGGGTTTCCAGTTGTCATGCCGGGCATATGCAATCTCTTCTCCTTCACAAACAAGCACCAAGCTGAATGTTTTCGCTTGTGCAAGCACAGCCGAACCTGCCACCTAACCTCAACTTGCTGCTCCTTTGGGCTGCAAAAATGGCAATTTTTAGTTTCTCCATTTCACATAAGAGAACTTCTCTTTTCCCTCTTTTTTTGGGTTGCGTATCCAATACATAACCTAATGTTTGAAAATATTGCCATCGGAGAAAAGCTTCCTACAGTTTTATTCCAAACCCATCTTTTGATTTTGATAATGGCACATCCTTCCATCTTTACCCAAGTATCTTTTTTTTGCTCTCCTTCCTCTATCCTATGTGAAGAACATATCCCCATGTTGATAACTGCACCCCCTTCATTTGTCTTGCACAAGAGTTGCTTGTTGTCATGTCTTTCCTGATGTCACTAAAGTTTACCGTGAGTCCTTCGTTGTCGCTCATCTCGCATCCCTTTTCTCCCATATTCTGATTTTTCAATTCTTCTTTTCCTATTTCAGTTGAGGTGCCTTTCTTAAGGCGCGTGCCTAAAATATCCAATCCTTTCGGTTGAGGCGTGCCCGAGAGTGTAATTCTCTTCCATGGGGATCGGTATCTAAAGTCGACCCATGTTCTTGCCCATTGAGGCTTCCTTTTGCCATTGAGCATTGGTCCATAGTGACCCATTCCTACGAGGATCGGTATTCTAAAATCGACCCTTGAAGAACTCGCCCATCGAGGCTTGAGGTCCATCCAGTCCATTGTGACTCATCTTTCAAGCAACACATCTACGGCATCAATCATCGTAATTACATTTGGCAACAGATATCAATAATTACCATTGGCGGACATTCTTCATCCACTTTCAATCAGGTGAATCAACTAGAGGATTCAAACTACATTTCTTAATTTGGGATATCTTATTTGAGGAATTTTATTGTAATCAGACGTATATCGATTTTCAATCCATATACGTTTGAGGGGGCATGTTAGAGAATAAAATCACATCTCTCAAGATCTTAGATTGATTAGGCATAGTTTAGGCATACTTATTTGAATAGGTAATTAGATTAGATTATGTTTGTCTCTTTCCGTTCTTATCAGTATCTCTTTCTATGTTTATCCCATGAGTGTTTTATATAAACACTCTTTGGGCTCTTTGTAATGAATCCAAGATTTAGTGAAATATCAGAATTTATCAAAACTTAGGTTGAGATGGTCAACACTAACCCTCCCCCCCTATAAATCCGTCAGCCCTAACCCAACCAGCTAACCCAATTGTCCAAATCGGGTTGGGTTGAGTTCAAGTAGGCTCTGGGACAAAACATAAAAGAAATACCAAAAAAATGGATGTTGGATTTGGGTTCACTCTCGGATGGGTCGCAGTAAAATTGCAATAAAATTAGGAGGATGAGATCGTGTTCAGGTTCGGATGCCCAATGCCTACAACCTAACTCAACCCGTAATTAAAGCGGGTTGGCTTACTCCAATTCTAACCCAACCCAACTTGACGGAAGGCCAACCCAAGGGTGAGCAAAAATCAGTTTAAAACCCATTGGGCCCGTTGAGGTTGGGCACAACCCAAGTTTCACCTCTACTTTCTACCATTTCTGAATGTTCGAATCATTTGTTCAAGAAAGCTAAACATGTTTTTCATTGCTTGAATGTGCTAGAACTGTTGAGGAGAAAATCTACATCGGGATCTTCTTCAACTGGAAATTCGAGACCTCCCACTCAAGCAGTATGATGCCAACATGATTTTCATTGATACTTGTCATTTTAGGCCATGTTTGGCTGCCATGAAATTTTTTCCATGGAATATTAGTTTATCAAGTAGTTGGAGAGGGGCAAGGAGGGTGGGAGAGGGAGAGAATTGAGAGGCATGAGTGAGGAGGGGGTGAGAAGTAGCTGCAAAATAAGGGAGAGAATTGAGAGGCATGAGTGAGGAGGGGGTGAGAAGTAGCTGCAAAATAAGGAAAATAAAAACTCTATTCAACACTTGAGCTTTTGTGTTCTATATTTTCAGCCACTTTGCACTATATCCTCACTCATGCTTTCTCAATTCTCTCCCTCTCCCACTCTCCCTACACTCTCTCAACAATTGCTAAGATAATATTCCATGAAAAAAACTATGGTTCCCAACAATCGCCTTACTATACATAGAATTTACTTTTCATGGAGTATTTTTTAGGGTGTTTAGGTTCCACTCATGCTGCCTCCTCCTCCTCCCCCTCCAATAAGTGCGCAAGGACAGTAAAATGACAGATTTCCCCGTGCAATTGTAGATCACAACAGGGCGTTCCCGTTGTTAGTCTATGTACTGAGAAAACACCTTCCCCAAAGCAGTATTTATCCATTACTGAAAGTATATTATGATTTTAAGGTAATTAGATTTAAAAATACTTGGTGTATGTTCTTTCTTTCTTTTTTCTTGGTGCATAGTTACAAAGTTCTGAATTGGGAACAATCTTGAAAGGAAATTATTTAGATAAGTAGGGAAATGTTTGGAAAGAGTTTTGAAAATAAGTAAAGAAAAAGAATGGAAGAATATGGTTAACTGTCCAATAGTTTTGAGCTATTTAAGAGATTAACATAATTGAAAGCTTTCCTGTTTAATATTCTACGTATTAATCGAGTTTGTAGAAGTGCAATTATTTGCTAACATCATGATGTCATGGTTACTGCTTGGTTGGTTTTCCACTGATGTATATATAAAGCTACATTATAGTTGAAACGGGGGATGAAACCCTATTCCTCTATCTATAACTAGAGATATAAAAAAAGAAAAAGAAAACGTACGAAGACAATTGTGTTAAGGTTGCTACAAAAAGCGGATCTTTTGATCCTCTTCATTCTCTCCCTCAATGTTGCCCTACCCATCGAGAGGGTTTTTCTAGGGTTTTGGGAAACATAAAAAGGAATTAATTTTACATAGAGATTGATAGATTGGAGAAGGTTTGCAGAGAAACATTTTCTTTTCAAGTAAAGCGGCTTCAATGCTGAAAAGTTGAGGCGATTGGGGGTGAAACCCTAGTGCTGAAAAGGGCGCCTCTCCGATTCGACTATAATCCCTCCAATCTCGTGATATTCTCGCCACGAATCCGGAGTAGTAAGTTTCAGAAACCCTAAATTCCCTATTTTCTTAAGGCATCGTCAACTATGTTAGGGTTTGTTCTCTGCTTCTGTACTTTGTATTGAGTTGCTAAGGGTTTTAGGGTTCTTGAGTTTACTTCCATTCCAGAAAGATGATTTTAGGGTTCTTATGTCTCTGATTTCTCTTATCATCTTCTCATTTCAGTTGGTAGATACTCTCATGTCTGTTCCATAGCTCTTTTTTCAATTCATTACGTATGGAGGAAGATGACAGTGACCCCCCCTAGTCATCCTCTCCCCCAACACTTTCTATAGCTCAACTCATTTGACATAAGATCCAAACTACCAACTCCCTAGTGTTAAGTGAATCGATGTAGAAGCTGAAGGAGATAGATAATGAGGGAAAACAAGAAGAACTACTGACATCCCCACTATAAATGTCATTACAAGAAAAAATGGAATTGTTGAAAGAGATTGTGAATGAGCTCAATGTCACTCCATCTCAAAAGAAGGCTCTGTTCACTTGCGTTCCCGGGAAAGCAAATCCCTGGAAAACAGCCTCTTTTTTCCTTGACAAGACTTTGACAAAACTGAATTCTGGTGTTCACTTGCTTTCCTGAGAAAGTAACAAGCCTAGGTGGAAAATGTCTAATAATGACATGGAAATTGGCAAAAATGATGTGGAAATGTCTCTTTTCTCACAAGTGTGGGAAACCAAATCCCACTATTTTGGTCGGATTTGCTTTCCCGAGAAAACTAGTGAAAAAGGTGGGCAAGCAGTTTCTCGGGAAACCTTTTCCTGTACAGTTCCTGCGCACGTGAACAGGCACGAGAAACTCTTTCCTACACAGTTTCCCTGGATTTCCGGAAAACCTTTTCTTTTCCTTTCCCGGGAAAACAAGTGAACAGAGCCTAAATGAATTAGAAAGCATCTCTTCTAAGATAAAAAAGGAAGCAGGCACAAATCAAAAAAAATTCTCCAGAAAGATATTGAGGAAGATGAGATCGTCTTTAAACATTCTGCACCCCAAGCTTCAAACACGGTAATAGTAACCATGGCCATAAATTTTTCAGTGAATATCACCTTGAAATCTCATAAGAAGAATCTTCACACTTTGGTGAAAGAGCAGATTCTATCCCTCCAGGCCAGCTATCAACTATCTACCTGAAGGAAATGCAGAAATCAGCAAAACTAGGGTAGGTAGATGTTTCAAAGGAAGTGAAATCCCAAAGGGCAACCCAAGAGAGGGGTGAATTGGGTAATTTAAAATTTTTCTTAACCTTCAAGGGAGTTTGAAATTAATCTTAGGTTGTTCTAACCCTTGTTCAATTAATATTGTAAATAAAGGAAAGAGATTACCAAACACTACAAAGAGAGAGATCAAGAGTGAGGAGACCACACAACGATATATATTGGTTCGGTCACAAACGGACCTACTCCACTACCCAAGTACTTAGTCTTTTCTTGGGATTTTCCTTCACTATTGTGAGATTCCACACGTCGA
Source organism: Tasmannia lanceolata (assembly GCF_043159265.1). Lineage (NCBI taxonomy): Eukaryota > Viridiplantae > Streptophyta > Magnoliopsida > Canellales > Winteraceae > Tasmannia > Tasmannia lanceolata. The sequence goes on along the minus strand of NW_027518696.1, from coordinate 16,675,461 downwards.
ATCTCTGGGCTTTATAATGAATGTCACCTCCAAAGGGAACAAACCCTCTTTGCAAGAACCGCCTCAAAGGACGTTAACCCTCTTGCACACTGCCTCAAAGGGTATAACTCCTCTCCTCAAATACAATAAATAAAAATGAAGAAGAAAGCTCTCAAGCCTCGTAAAGGCGAATACACAACACTAAAAGCTTACAATCACTCCTAAAGATTACAAATCAATGTTCTATGGAATGCCTCCTGACAAGAAGTAAACGCACAAATTAAATGCTCAAGAGGAAGAAGAAGAATCCTTGTGATTTCAAGAGTAAACACTCTAAGGTTTCATAAATGATCTTTCAAAGATCCCTTAGAAGGTTTAGGATAGGGTATTTATAGCCCAAGCAAAGATATCACCGTTTGGGGCCAAAACTGTAAATAATGGGTCAAGAGAAAGCAAGGGCCTCGAGCCTCAACATCTACTTTGCCAGACGGGGGCGGTCGACCGAGGTGTCGCGGTCACCCTTCCTTATCGGACGCCTTTTTATTTTGAATTTTGAAACCGCCGCAGTCGACCTGGGTATCGCGGTCGCCCGCCAAGGTCTTTCTGTACTTTTTAATTTTTATTGATGAGAAACCTACCCGCGATCGGTTGAGCCTATGGCGGTCGACGGCCGAGACCTTTCTGTATGGCTCTGAATTTTCCAGAAGCCCATCCGCAATCGACCAGGATTTTTCTGGATGCTGGACTTTCAGCATCCATCCCACGGTTGACCGGGATGCCTCGGTTGATCGGCCTTGTTTTGAAAACTTTGTTTTACATGTTTTAATCTTAAGGCTTTAGGCCATAGTCTTTGGGATTTTGACCTATGTTTTCAAGTACCTTTTTGAGTTTGTTGAAATGGTTTTGACAAGGTTTTGAAAACACAAATTCATGCAACTACTTAGTGCCAAGAGGATTGTAATACATTCTAAAAGGTAAGGGACCTTGAGTCTTCTTGATCTCTAATCTTCTATGCGATTTCATGGGTTGTTCATTAACTTTGGAGAGTCTTCTATCTTGATTTTGTGCTTGTAGTTTCCTTGATTCTTCAATGAACTTTAAGAGTTGTAGGAAGACCACCAAAGCTTGACTTTCTCCAAGTTGTGCCATTCTTCTTCTTGCCTCAAGTGTTTGCTTTGATTTATCCTGTCTAAATCACAACACTAGATATGCCTTTAGCAACCTACCATCAATTTGAATTTGTTGATCATGAAAATATTAGTGGGCGGTACCCTTGGGCTTACAGGAAGTATACCTCAGTGTTTCAAGCTGAAAATCAGAGATAGTCTCATTGAAGAAGGCGTCATCCACAACCCAAGTATAGTGAAGCAAAGGAAATTTAAACAGACATAAAACCCAAATCAGAGTCTCTTTCTAGAATATCACCCAAACAGAGCGAGCAAAGGCAACTCAAAACAAAAATCAGCCATGGAGCTCTTTGTTCGTGAGCAACCTTCCACTGCCTACCTCAAAACTGAACTACGTCAAGCCATCAGATAAAGAAGAAGAAAGCATTGAATTCTCTGATGAGGAATTCTCATAGACTGTGTCCCAATGGGATAACTCACTTGTAGGCTACTTTTTAGGAAGAAGACCATACTTCCAATCCCTCGAAAGCCACCTATCCCGTATTTGGAAACTAGAAGGCGACCTTCAGTTGTATGATCTCTAGAATGGGTTTTGTCTATTTAAGTTCTCCAACCCTGAAGATTGCACTCATGTCCTTCAGTCAAGCTCTCACAACTATGGTGGCCGACTACTCTTCCTTCGTCGTTGGAAACCTGAGCTATCCCTCGAAAGACTCACGCTCACCTCGGTGCCAATCTGGTCCATCTCCATAGCCTTCATCTCAAATTTTGGCCCCAACGTGGCCTGAGTAAGATTGCAAGTAGAATTGGAAATCCATTATATATGGATTCCCAAACAACAATAGCCTCTCGTCTTAGCTACACCAGAATCTGTATTGAAGTATAAGCTGGAAGGTCCCTACCAGATCAGTTAATAATCAACACTCCAACAAGACAAGTGATCCAGAAAATTGAATATGATTGGAAGCCCCCCTTCCTGCTACATCTGTAAGGACTTCAACCATCCCAATTCCTCCTGTCCAAAAAAAAATGGTAAATAATCAGAGCAAACCTCCATATTAGAGTGGAGAGCTGTTTAGAAAAAAAGGCCTGGAAACAAATGAAGTCATCCCCGAAATTGGCCAAGCAAAGAGACATCCCCCACAAGACACTCAAATATCTAAGGATGACTCTATACCTATAGACCAGCCCCTTACTTCCAAGATAAAAGATAAGCCTCACCAATGCTCCATCCCCTCCCCACTACTCACACCCACAACTCCTATGAGATCCTTGGAGAGATGGAGGAAGACGAAAACCAGCTTGAGAAAATTGAAGGCCAATGTAAGCTCTCTCTATAACTAGAGTGATCCATCAACTTCTTTTGCAGCCATTGTGTCTAGGCCAAGACCCATACCTAAAGACTAGGGCCAACCAGTGATTCATGAGTTGTGGAAAATCAAGAGAATAAGGAGGTATAGCCAGAAGATAATAGACCTCCTCGATCACAACAAACATGGCTCCACCTGAGTATTGGGCACTAAGGATCTCATGTATGTTCTTTTCTCTTGCTTGTTGAGTTTGTCTTCAAGGGTATCTTGTCCCTAGTTGGTCTTTCCTTTCTCTTAGGCATTGTACCAAGTATTGGACAGTAATCTTGGTCCTTCAATTGTATCATCTTTCTTTATTAATATACTGGTAGGGGTCCGCCTAACCCCAGTTTTCCCATATAAAAAAAAGCAATAGTAATAGAATATCATTACTTTTTCACATTTATTTCCTGGCGAAAAACAGAAAATTTCATCACATAAATCCAAAAGATTCTGAAACTACCAGTAAAGGTCATTTTATTTAAGCAAATGATAACATAAGTTTGTCATAAAAGAAAAAGGTGATACTACCAGTTTGAGCGTTTTATTCTATTTGGTCCCTCTTGTTTTTCTTCCTCGAGTTCTCCCTCACATATCCTATCTCTCTCATTTTCCTCCCAACACAGAAACCGGTAACCCTTTTATATTTTTTTTTCTGCTTCTTCTTTTTTCCTCTTTTGCTTTTTATTTTATCCACTTTTTGTTTTGCTTCTTCTTCCATTTAGAATTTTCTTTTCTTTATGTCCTTTTTTTGTTGAAAACTATGAGATCTCTAATCTCTCAAAATAGGATCAAATAGGATGTGCAATAAACGATAAGATGAGATGCAAGAAACACAAACCACACAAATCAAGAACAGAAATTTTACATGATTTGATTGTGTGCCTACATCCACAGGAGAAGAGAGTCATTATATCAGTTAGTGTTACAAAAATCCTCTTTCTTTCTTCTTACCCAAGAAATACACAAAAACTCTTACCTCCCCTAACCCATATATATATATATATATATATATATATATATATATATATATATATATATATAGAGAGAGAGAGAGAGAGGAAAATGATCATATAGCTTATATGAGCTTGAGGGCCCAAACACATGTGGGCCCACATTGTTAGGATGATCCGAAGCATTCATTTGAAAGGCCCTTACATAGATAGGGTGTGTACAAAAAATCAGCTCCATAGGATCATCCTAACCCATCCAAAAGTGGAGGGCAAAATAGATAGACACCGTTTGCCACAAATCTGCCCATTTTTGCCCTCTGCTTTTGGAGGGGTTAAGATGATCCAATGGAGCTGATTTTTGGTACACACCCTATCTATGATGGGTCCTTGCAAATGAATGGTTTGGATCACCACAAAAAATGTGGGACCCATGTGTTTGGGCCCTCAAGCTCATATAAGCTATATGAGCTTCAAGCTCACAATCATTTTCCTCATATATATATATATATATATATATATATATATATATATATATATAGATATATATATGAGGAAAGTTTTTCTAGTCAGCCGAGTAGAGAACCTTCTCTAGTCCGCCGACCAAAAACACAGTGGGCCCATGTTGTTTGGATGATCCAAAGCATTCATTTGATGGGCCCTGGCATAGATAGGGTGTGCCCTAAAAATCAGCTCCATAGGATCATCCTAGCCCTTCGATTTGTGGAGGTTAAAAATAGACAGTGGAGGTTAAAAACACAGTGAGCCCATGTTGTTTTGATGATCCAAAGCATTCATTTGAGGGGCCCTGACATAGATAGGATGTGCCTAAAAAATCATCTTCATAGGATCATCCTAACCCTTCGATTTATGGAGGTAAAAATGGCCGCTTATAAACTCCACAAATCTGTTCATTTTTAACCTCCACAAATCAAAGGTTAGGATGATCCTATGCAGCTGATTTTGGGCACACCCTATTTATGCTAGGGCCTATCAAATGAATGTTTTGGATCATCCAAATAATGTGGGACCACTGTGTTTTTTGGTCGGCGGACTAGAGAAGGTTCTCTAGTCGGCCGACTAGAAAAACTTTCCTCATATATATATATATATATATATATATATATATATATATATATATAACACCTGACCTCCTGGTTGTGGAAGTGGCTTATATCATCAAAAAATTACCGAAATACCTTCATCGCAAAAACCGAAAATTGAATTTTCCTTCCAGTGCATTGCCCCAAAAATCCTAGCAGGGGCTCACTATCTCCTACAACACCAATGAGGGATGATTGCACGACTCGACTCATGTGTGCGTCACACACATTAGTCCGCCAGGGTGATGAATCATTGCTAGACAATAAGACATCTGAACAACTTTTTTTATTTTCACTTTTTCTTCACCTCGGTGACCATATCAGTTAGGCTTTACATGCAAATATTTATGAAAACTTAATATCATTTTTTAAGAATTTATTCAATCACTAATCCGCCCTAGTTGACTTGGTTTTCTCTAGACTGAGTATTTATCCATGTAAGAGTTTTGCCCTACAAAGCCATTCAAAAAACTACTTTTACCTAAGCTTATTTCTCGTCTAAGTCATAGTTTTTTGTGACATTGTAAATTCTTGTTTTATATACAAACATATGCATTCTAGTTTGTGTGTTGTGTTTCTTACTATTTTGTGAAAGGACTATGAGAAATGATATCAGCACACCCTTGTTTTTATAATCTCACTTCCCCTTTATTAGTCACTTTCTTCACTAGTTTTTAATAGCTTTTTCCGAAGTGTGCAGCCTTTAACAACTAATTAGAAAGTGTAAAATAGAGATAGGAATGATAAATCATGAGAATGTAGATATCATACCAAAGGGTATAGTTGTCGTTAAAAATACAATCTTGAAAGGATGGGTGAAAAGGAATGGAATCTACAAAAAAACCCTATTGAAAACTCCCTTTCTTGATTTTAACAGCCCATTAACCTTGAGTTTCGTCTCTTTTCAAGGCCCTTTTCATAATTTTCACAACCCTGTTGATATCAAAGCGTCGGCTATCCGCTCCTTTTTCATCTTCCTCCTCTCTCTCTCTCTCTCTATCTAAAATTACAGCTCAATAGAGGAAATGAAAATAGTGGTAAAAGGGTTGCCTGCATCTTGGAGGAATGTCTTTCTTTGATTTGAAACAAATGGAGCTTCGAGAAGAGTGGGATTCCGGTAAGGAACATGTTCAACCATTCTGGCTAGAACGGTTTCTAGAAGAACATGATCCCTATCGGAATCCACTCTCCTCGAAAAGTCCTTTTGTTTGGGATATACTTCGTTGATTCGTGCAAAAAGAAATGGATTTTTACACTAGGTTTTTTTTACTCGAACTAGTTTGGATCTTAATTCAGTCTCAATGCCCTATTCGGTGTTCCTAGTGGCTTCTATCTTTAAACCTTCTCCAATATATGCCTTATATAGATTCTTGGGAGGCTTAAGATTTTCTTATTTTCTGATGTGGGACTAACTTCGGGAGGGAAAGCAAGCTCTGCCGGTCCCACATAAAACAAACACGTTTCGATAGCCGACGTCTAGAAGAAATATTGCCTTTTACGCTCAACCTTCCTAAAAAAGTGGAAGGACGATTTATGAGCATGGAACTCCAACACAAACACCACATCAAAATAATACCAAAATATCCTTAATGAGTATAGAGAAAAAACTCAATTATGAAAATCTTGAAAATTCATTTAAAAATTTGTAAACAATTCTGACAATAATTGGTTGTCCATGTTGGGTATATGATATAACCCATGTATGTTCTAAAATAAGCCCAATAAGATAATGGACCGGTGTAGTGGGCCTACATGGGCTAGAGTCCATTAACCAGTCATTAACCCTAGTGTATCTCTATATATAGGGGCTGGAGGCAACAAACTTGGTATTCCAAACTAGATACCTTGGGTGTAATGCTTCAAGCAAACCTTGCTTGACTCTAACAGTCCAGACGATTTTGCTAAACCTCCTAATAAGAGAATGGTTGCATTTTATGGATTCACTCTAATAATTCATTTTGCTAAAAAATTCTAACAATGATCTTGCTAAATAATTCAAACAATTTTTCATAGGGATAATTAGATTTGCACCCCCTCAACTATAGCCAAATTCCACTTCTGACCCCGTGGTATCGACTTCACCAAAGACACCCCCTCAACTTTCAATAATGCTTGTTACGTGACATGGTGGATGGGAACGAAGAAATTGTCAGGGGGCGTCTTTGATGAATTTTGAACGATAGGGTCAAAAGTCAGGGGGTCTACTTACAAATGTCAGAATGTTGAGGGGGTGTCTTTGGTACCTTCGATACCACGGGGTTAGAAGTGGATTTTGGCCATAGTTGAGGGGGTGTATCTGTGTTTTCCCTTTTTCATAACTGCAGAATGAAACCGTTGCTAATTAATTAGTTCCATCCAATTTTTCAATGATTTCAGCTATTAATTTGCTTATATGCGTTATTATTGACAAAAGAGACACCAAAGGGGACAATCGAACAAATATTGATTTATGTATTCATCCGATGTCCAGATTGTCTAAAATCTCTTTGAGTGAATCTAGACCACCCAAGGGGTTTTCATATGCATACGCCTCAAGGTCTGCCACAAGGAAAGGCATACCAAACACTTCTATGTGTAATAAGGCTAACTTGGAAGACATATGCCTTAAGCTCGGGAGGCTTTATTAGGCTTACAACTTTCAATTGCGGTGTATACTCTCTTTCTTTGATTTGAAACAAATGGAGCTTCGAGAAGAGTGGGATTCCGGTAAGGTCCATGTTCACCCATTCTGCCTTCAACGATTTTCTAGAAGAACATGATCCCTATCGGAATCCACTCTCCTCGAAGAGCCCTTTTGCTTGTGAAATTATTTCGTTGATTCGTGCAGAAAGAAATGGATTTGTGCACTAGCTTTTTTGACTCGAAGTAGGTTGGACCTTAATTCAGTCTCAATGCCCTATTCGGCCTTCCTAGTGTCTTCTGTTTATAACCCTTCTCTCATCTATGCCTTATATAGGTTTTTGGGAGGCTTAAGATTTTCTTATTTTCCGATGTGGGACTAACTTTGGGAGGGAAAGTAAGCTCCATCATCGCACAAAAACCAAACATGTTTTGATAGCTGACGTCCGGAAGAAATATTGCCTTTTAAGCTCTACCTTCCAAAAAAGTGAAAGGCCGATAAATGTACATGGAACTCCAACACGAGCACCACTAAGGGTGTCAATTTTGGCTCGGGCTCAGCAGCTGGCTCGAGCTTGGCTCGAATCCTTAACGAGCCGAGCCCGATTTAGGCCCAGCTCGGCTCGGATTTAGGCCAGGCTCGGCTCTTTAAGGCTTGTTAAGATTTTAATATATTTAAATATATATATATATATATATATATATATATATATATATTAATATATACACTAAAAGGGTTGTCCAGGGAGTGAAAGGGGGAGGCAAAATATGTCACTTCATTTTTGGAACCCCATTTGTTACTTGGACCACCCCCATAATGTAAAAAAAGTAGTCAAATTACACTAGATAGGGCTGTCTAGGGAAGATGAGAGGTGTGAATTTAATATAACCTGAGCTCGGTAAGGCTCGCGAGCCTGGCCGAGCCTGACCGAGCCGAGCTGAGCCCGAGATGAGCTTTTGAGTTTAACGAGCCGAGCCGAGCCTGGCCAAGCTCGGCTCGGCTCGGCTCGTTTACACCCCTAAGCACCACATACCCTTAATGAGTCTATGGAAAAAGCCTAAATTAAGAAACTTTTAAAACTCATTTAAAAAATTGTAAACAATTCTGACAATAATTGGTTGTCCAAATGATTTTTGCTAAGCCTCCTAGCAAGCGAATGGTTGCATTTTATAGATTTACTCTAATAATCATTTTGCTAAACAATTCTAACAATGATTTCGTTAAATGATTCTAACAATTTTTCTTAACTTCAAAATGAAACCATTGCTAATTAAAAAGTTTCATTCAATTTTTTTCATTGATTTTAGCAATTAGTTTGCTTATATGCATTTTTATTGACATCTAATTTTTCACGCATGGACAATACTTAATTTTGAAGGGAGGGCTAGATAAAAAGGAAAATGGTGCGTAACACAAAATAGAGGAGTTGACATGAATAATTTTTATGAATTGAAAGACAACAAAGGGGACAATCGAACAAATGCTGATTTATGTTTTCATCCGACGATCAAATTGTGTTAAATCTCTTTGAGTGAATCTAGACCACCTAAGGATTTTCATATGCATATGCCACAAGGCTTGCCTCAAGGCAAGGCGTACCAAACACTTCCATGTTTAAAAAGCCTATGCTTGAAAGGCATATAAGGCGTAACCAAACACTTTTATGTTTCAAAAGCCTATGCTGCCTATGCTGCCGATGCTTGAAAGGCAAATAAGGCGTACCAAACACTTTTATATTTAAAAAGCCTATGCTTGCAAGGCATATATGCCTTAAAGCTCGTGAGGCTTTATTAGGCTTATGGATCTACAAAACATGATCCCTATCGGAATCCACTCTCTCGGATTTGTGCACTAGGTTTTTTCACTCGAACTCGGCTGGACCTTCACCCAATCTCAATGCCCTATTTGGTCTTTCTAGTGTCTTCTGTCTTTAAACCTTCTCTCATCTATGCCTTATATAGGTTTCTGGGAGGCTTAATATTTTCTTATTTTCTGATGTAGGACTAACTTTGGAAGGGAAAGTAAGCTCCGTTAGTCGCACAAAAAACAAACATGTTTCGATAGCTGACGTCAAGGAGAAATATTGCCTTTTAAGCTGAACCTTCCTAGAAAAGTGAAAGGCCGATTCATGTTCATAAAATTCCAACACGAGCTCCACATCAAAATAATACCAAAATACCCTTAACGAGTATTTAGAAATAGCTAAATTAAGAAACTTCTGAAAATTCATTTAAAAAATCGTTAACAATTCTGACAATAATTGGTTATCTAGTTGATTTTACTAAGCCTCTAGTAAGTGAATAGTTGTAATTTATGGTGCAGGCCCAAACTTTCTTTGCTTCAACTTGTTATAAGTCCCTGTTAGAAACCTTACCTTGCGAAGATACACCATAACAAGATCTCCTTCTTTAAACTTAACATGGCATCTATGTGCATCAGCTTTTGCTCTATAGTATTGTGTGACGTTTTGCAAATTTTGTTGAACTTGCTTCTGCATTGCTTGTATATGCTCCACAAACTCTTCTTCTTCCATGCTTGTATAATTTGGACATGGCAAAGGTAAAAAGTCCAAAACATCACGAGGATTTCGACCATACACAACCTCAAATGGCGAACTCGGCTTGTCGTAGTACAAATTTCCGTTTTTTTGGATTTTGTACCACCAAGCTTCGCAAGAGATTCCCAATAGATCCATTGACAACCTCTGTTTGTCCATCAGTTTGTGGATGATACTCACTTGAGAATTGTAGACGAGCTCCCATGAGTCTCCATAGAGTACGCCAAAAGCGACTTACAAATCGCACATCTCTATCCGATGTAATTGATCTTGGAACTCCGTACAAGCAAACAATCTCTCGAAAAAATAGATTCGCTATGTGAGATGCATCTATGGAGTTCTTGAATAGCGCAAAATGGGCCATCTTAGAAAATCGATTAACAATAACAAAAATGGAGTCACACTCACGTTAAGTCCTAGGTAGGCCAAGAATGAAGTCCATAGAGAGATCTTCCCACGGACATTCAGGTATTGGTAGGGGCTGATATAAACCCACATTTTGACAAAAATAGAGTCACACTCTCGTTCGCAAATAAGGCACCTTTGCACAAAGCGAGCATCACTCTTCAATGTAGGCCAAAAGTATGGCTCCTTTACAAGAGCCGCTGTCTTGTCTAGCCATAAATGCCCACCAAGTCCACCACGATGTAACTCAGTGATAATGCAGTAGTAATGAACATGTAGGTAGACATAGCTGAATTACTTTGAAGAGGTAGCCATTAATCACGCTATAGTCATTGCATGCTCTTTCTTGATAGTCTTGCAACACTTTGGAAAAGAATGGATCCATAGAATAATATTTTTGCAAGAGATCAAAACCTAATCTCATAAGAAAGAGTAGTGACTAAACTATAATTTCTGTTGAGAGCATCTGCTACCTTGTTGGCTGTACCAGCTTTGTGATGAAGGACAAATGTGAATTCTTGCAAGTAGGACACCCAACTCACATGGGGAGGATTCAACTTTTTTTGCATTGAAAAACTTGAGTGCTTGATGATCTGAATGGAGAACAAGGTCCTTATTGATAAGATAATGACGCCAATACCTTAATACTTGAACTATAGTCTCTCTCTCTCTCTCTCTCTCTCTATATATATATATATATATATATCAACATCATAAGTAGAATACTTCTTTTTGGCATCACTCAGCTTCTCACTGGAATGGGCTATCGGACTTCCTTCTTGAGTGAGGAAAACACCAATGCCAACATGTGAGGCATCCCATTCAACTTGGAATGTCTTAGAGAAATTGGGTAAATCCAACACGGGTGCTTCTGTAAGCTTTGTGTAAGCCCAATGGTTCTCACCTTTGCAATCTTCTATAAGCTATGTTTTGATGATTCCAAACACAAGTTGAAATGTGTTGTATTTCTAACGTGTTTGATATTTAAGTGCATGTATTGAAGAATCAGGCTTTTCAAACACTTAGATCAAGGAAAACGGCATGGATCGAGGCTTGTACATCCTTGAACATCATTTGAAGCCAAAGGATGAAGAAGGCTTGGAGCATTCGAGGAGAGATCTTGAAGAGCCAAAGAAATGGAGATGATCCATGCAAGAGTTCAAGACTTGAAGATGTGCTTCAAAAAGTAGAAGATTTGAAGGCTTAAGTCTTGTGTTAGATTGTACATCTAATCCCTATTAGGAGCCCCACCTTGAGGCATAATGGAGTCACCAAACAACTGACCTTAATTGAATAACAATCCCATCTATGTGTAATTTGGAAGCCCTTGAAGCCCAAAAATTATCAGCATAAATAATCTGGAAAATCTACTGATTTAGGCTTCTCGAAACTCCGAGAAAGTTCTCGGAGCTCCGAGATTTGGTCCAGTAGCATTCTTCTAAATTATGTTTGTATTCCCGGAACTCCGAGATAAATTCTCGAAACTCCGAGAATTTCTCGAAACTCCGAGACCACTGTGTCGGGAACAAAATTATGACTGTTGGGAAAATTCACAGAATTACAACTATGCCCCTATAACGGTCATATTTGAGTTTTCTCTATATATATATGTGTTCTCTATGTCTTAGAACGCATCTCTCTCATTCTTAAACATGTTCTAAACATATTAGAGAGTGGTAATCACCCTTGTGCCTCAATTTGGGATATCTAGAGGGATTAGACCTAAGCTTGAATTTGTACATCATTTCAAAGAGTAAAATTTGTGTGAGCTTGAGAGCTATCTACCCTTCAAGAGGTAGTTGTAATTTTCTATTTTCTTTGATTGTTTTTGGGCGGAGAAGCGTAGCCCTCTCTCCGTGGTGAGGATTGCCACCAAGGTTAAAGCGATTGTAATCGGCACCGATCTTCGCCGTGGTTAAGAAGATCAACATAGTGAAGCCATCAACGGGTTTGGTTGGTGGAGTGGAGTAGGCCTTGTGCGTTTGAGGACCGAACCACTTTAAATCTCGGGTGCAATCTTTCTTGTCTCTTGCTCTATTTCTTGCATTGCACTTTAGATTTAACTCACTTGCTTAAGTTGTTTTATTCTTTGATCTCTTAATCCTTCATTAGAGAGTTTAAATATTTTAGGTTAAAATTTCAAAAGGTAAATTTTATTTGTATCAACCTAATCTCCTTTTAGATTGCCACTAGGGCCCACCCTTGGAACTTCACTTTGATTTTAGGAATTCAAAGCTCTTTTCTGCCTCGTTGGTCCATTGGAACACCTTTTGCTTTAACACATCTATCATAGGAGCGATTATGCTCCTAAAACCTTTTATGAACCACCGATAGAATAAATGCCAATCAATGGTGGCTTGGAGTTTTTCAGTATCCATTTGGATGCAACCTACAGTCAAACATGGCCTAAGAATATAGTATGGCATGTACATCAATATGTCATCAAAGTAAATCAATGTGTGACTTTTCATCCTTGCTGTAAATCAATATGCCATCAAAGTACACAATGAAGAATCTTTCCAAAAGCTCCTTCAAGACTTGTGTCATAAGTCTCATGAAAGTTCTTGGTGCATTAGACAATCCAAATGTCATTAAAAGTGATTCAAAGAGACCACTTTTGTCTTAAATGCTGTCTTCCGTTCATTACAAGATTGAATTTAGATTTGGTGATAACCACTTCGCAAATCAATCTTTTAAAATAATTTTGCAACGCCAAGCATGTCAATCATATCATCAAGATGAGGAATTGGAAACCGATACTTCACAGTTTTCATGTTCACAGCACGACTATCGATACACATCTTCCATGTCCCATCTTTTTTAGGAGTAAGAATGGTTGGAACGGCACAAGGGCTAAGACTCTCTCTTACAAGTCCTTTTTACAACATGTCCTCAACTTGCCTTTGTAATACAACATGCTCTATTGGGCTCATTCGATAATGAAACAAATTAGGGAGTGTACTTCCTGGAATGAGGTCAATCCGATATTGGATATCACGCATGGCTGGAACACCATGAGGTAATTCATCATGAATAAAATCTTTGAACTCATTTAACAAGTTAGAAACATTTATTAAAATTTCTTTTTCAAACTCTTGACTTTCTCCCATAGCTACCAAATCATAGACCGCCTCCTTTTCTTCGCAACATTGTTCAAAGCTTTTGTAGGATAGCAAACTGATTTGACTATCCCATTGCGCATTAATAGGCTTGTCTTTCAATGGGTGAAGCACATACATCAACCGATGATTAATAAGAGAGTAGGTGTTTCTTTTCCCATAATGGTGAACACATATATCAAATTACCACGGCTTTCCAAGAAGAAGATGACAAGCATCCATAGGAAGGACGTCAAATAAAATCTCATCATCATATTTTCCAATTGAGAACTTGATTCAACACCTCTTAGAAATCATGACTTCATCTTCCCGTTTAAACCATGAAACTTTGTAAGGTCTAGGGTGGTACTCACATTTGAGTTTAAGCTATTCAACCATGGCATTAGACACCATATTTTCACAGCTTCTAGAATCAATCATCACTGTACACATTTTTTCCCATATGATGTGCAATATGTTAGAAAAATAATATGTCTAATCCACTTGTCATCCTCTTGGACAGAGATCACACAACGAATAACAAGGTTATCAAGATCAAATCAGGATTACAATACTCTTCTTCTCCTTCATTTTCAAGTTCTTCATCATAGATAGGTTCTTTTTTTTCCTCATTTTCTACAACTTCATCTTCAACAATGTTTATTTCAGCCTTTTTCTTAGAGCACTCATATGCCCTATGTCTAGGTTCACCACACCTAAAATAAGAATTTAGTGGCGTAACAACCATGCTACGCTCCTTTCCTCGTCCGTCACGTGAGTTTAGACGCTTAGAAGCGTGTGAAGAATTCTTCTGAGCTTGAGAAAAAGTCTTTTCTTTCGTTATCTTAGAGGATTCACCCCTCTTGAAAGAATTTCAGCTGAACGTTTCTTCGGCCTTAAGAGCCATTTGATACGCCTCTTCGAGAATGTGAAGAGAATGCATTACATGCTCTCCATAAATACTATATTTAAGTCCACTCAATTATCGTCCCACAAGCTGGTCATCATTTTTACTCAGATCAATACGACTCAATAATTTATAAAATTGTTCGGTATAATTAGCCACAATTGATCATTTCATTGGCATATTGATGGAAGTTCTTGTAAAGAGATTAAGAATAGTCCAAGCGTAGAAACTTATCATCCAGCTTAAGTTTCATCTTTGCCCATGTAATAATTCTTCTAACCCCCCTTCTTTCATGATTGTTTTGATATTGTTGTCACCAAACACGAGAATGCCCTTTGAGTTTTGTGGCAACAAATTGCACCTTTCTTTCATCTGAGAGATTTTTCCATTCAAAGAATGATTCTAGTGATGCTATCCAATCAAAATACTCATCGGGATTGAGCTTGTCTTAAAAATCCTGAACATTCACTTATATTCTTCTATCCATTCCTTCAAGAGCTCTAGCTAAACGTTCCATACTCCATTGGTCGTTTGGCGTTGCTGCTGGAGGTTCAACAAACCTAGAGAAGTCACCATCTTCATTCGTATTCCTCCTTTCATGTCTAAATGATGCACTTCTCCTACTTCGAGGAGAAGAAGGAGCCGACGCTCTTTCTAAAAGCTCATTCACTATTTGTCGAAGCTCTTAATTAGATTGACGTAGTTCGGCAAGTTCGGATCGCATCGACATTATATATTTCAGTAATAGGTCACCCACAATCTCGCCATCCACCACACCCTCTATAAACTTGAAAAATCAAGGAAACTCTGATTGGCAGTCCCCTCAGTCGGCCTTTAGGAAAATATTAATATCTCGTAGAAAACTCCGATTGATGATCCATTTGTTACGCTAGAAACTAAACTCAAAGATTTGAACAAAAAGAACAGAAAAAAACAGTAGATAATTGTTGTCGTGAAAAAATTCTGACAACACGTGATGCAAAAGCAAAGATTGTTTGGAGATCTCCCACAAACAAGCGTGCCATCCTATCATCTCTTTAATTACAATTTCAATGTTGTTTTGCTATCATGATTTTATGGCCACTGGATTATCCAATATAGGGCCTACTAAATAGGCGGTTCACATCAACCGATATTGAGGCCCACTAATGAAATGTAGCTCCATATATTATTTTTTATTATTACAGGGGCTCCCTTCAATCTAGCATTCCTCTTCTTTTTGTTAGTATGGATGATTGACATCCGCTCTACCATATTTGAAGCACATTACTCCAGATGCTATCAAATCAAACATTCAATCAGGACAGTGGAAAACTAAGTGAGTAGTGCCATTATCAAAATATGGCAAGAGTATAAAAGGCATAATTTGAAATTCCCCACTACCATATTTTGGTAATAGCACTCATAAAATGGGTACTTAATAGTGGAGATAGTTTCGGGATTTTCGGCGTGTTTGCTTTGGATTCGTTCACTCTGAAATTAAGATGTAAGTAATGGAAAGAAATGATTTCTAAGTGCTCGATCTATGATCGGACCCACGAACAAATTGTTTGAAATCAATGATCTTGGCCGTCCAAATTTGAATGGATGTGCCAAATTGTTCCTCCCCTTTGAAAATACAATAAATATCGTATCCTTTATTTCTTTTTAAAGCTCATTAATATTACGTTGAACATGGCGTATCTATGGTGATTGAAAATCATAATCGATCAATCCGGGAGGATTTTTATTTTATTTTTTTGGATTTTTTTCAGGTTTTCCCCATTTATCATTGAAGACTGCAAATTTCAAGCCGTAATTGAATGGATAAGATCATTTAATCGCCGTCATTTTGAAAATTCCATTGTGTCTACATATAGGTGCCTGAGCATTTAATGCCCTTCTACCCATCGCAATTGTGAGATCCCACATCGGAAAGGGAGGAAAAGTTACTGGGCTATATATGTGGATTTCCACGCTCCCCGTGGAGTCATGTTTTCAGCATCTCCTGGGGGAGGACCCGACGAGTGCGTCGGGCACGGTTAGCTGCTGGAAAACAAAACTAGGGAGGGTGGAAGATCTAGAACCGGACAATATTTACACTGTGGGATCAGGGCGTGACAACAACCTTTGGGTGAGGGTGATTGTAATGAATGAAGATTAAAGTAATAGGATTTCTAGTTACAGTTAATGTAAAAAATTCAAAGTTTCTGTAATTTATGGATTTTTCTTAGAATTTTATTTGAGAAATTTGATAGTATCTCTTTTGAGTGTAAATTGAACCCTTTAAATAAGGTCTAAACATTTGGAAAATGCTATTCAAAATCGACATGGGACTAAAATCCTGGGGCAATACCAATTACAATTAAACTTTAGCTGGAAAAAAATGAGATTTAATTTGAAAAGTGATGTGCCCATAACAATCAAGTAATACTACTACTACTGCTAATAATAGTAATAATAATGATGATGGCGGCGGCGACGATAATGATATTCTATTTTTTAATTTTTTTTGAAATGGCCAAAATTTATATTAAGGGGAGGAGCGAGCCCCAAGACCGACAAGGTCGCAAAAACATGAAGCTAAAGAACACAAGAAGGTAGATCTTGTATTATGCTAATAATGGTAAAAACCCAATATGAATGTTGAAAAATTATAACAACAATTATTTTACCTATTTTGATAAATTAAATGTTATTGGATGTTTATATCTTTTTTTTTCAATTGATTTCTTTTTTCTATTTGCATTTTTTTATCTTTAACTGCCAGGATCGTTAAATAACGATAATCCTCCTTGGCAATTATAACATCCTATACATTGTTGTTTTAATCTTTGATCTAACTATACTTGTTTTAGAAAAGGGTGAACTATTTACTCTTGATATTTAATGGTGACGCATACGTGTAGCCTAATCCTATTTGGAGAAAAATTAACCTCAGATCGAAAGTTCAAAGATCGTTCGAATCGGGTTCAAAAATTTTAAAATTATGACAAACAGTAACATAAAGTTAATCTGATCATTCCGAGATATTTCAAAATAATAAAAAAACGTCCCCTAAATTACCGTGAGACCCTTTATAATTCATCGAACAAGGCTAGACTTAGACGCCCAACATTCGTGCACAAGTAACACATCTTGTTTTCAGGCAAATTTACTAGGCTCTTACTCGACATACAAGGCTATTAGGTGTATGCATAGTTACAGAGTTCAAATTAAGAAATAAATATGCGAGGACAATGTTCAGAAAAAATTAGAATTTCAAGGTAGAAAAGTTTGGAATAATAATTTTAAACGTAATGAAGCGTTCTTGAATATATTAAAATTTGAGTTTTTTTTTATAATGCATTATTATGAAACATGTGAAATGTTTTGAATTATTCATGAACTTTTTTTTTCTCATGCAGCACATAAAAACTTACAATTGTTCTTTCAAATTTTTCAGTTAATGGCAAACTCTAGCAAGGTGTGTTGGCCCTAGCAGCACTTACCGATTTGGCCACAACTTCATTTGAAATAGAAGCATGAAAATTACTCATTGAAGCACCTAGCGAGAGAGAGAGATAGAGAGAGAGAGAGAGAGAGAGAGAGAGAGAGAGAGAGAGGTGGGGTTGGGTAAATAACTCATTTTTAATTAATTAGCTTAAAATAAAAGAACAAAATGGTGGTCAAATTCTTATTTTTAATGAGCCTATTTTGGAAATTTCAGTAATGAAACAAGGGCAACTTTTCGTCAAGAAAAAAAATGGTAGAATGGTAAGTTAGGTAACATAGGAGTGCAGTTTGGAAATCTATTCATCTATATAATCACATTTGCAGCCAAAAGCCTCTGTATCATGCCATGAGCAGCCAAAAGCCGTAGAATAACACATTCAACTCCTCTCATCTCTCCTCTCCCTGCAACTTCTTCTTCTTCTTCATCCTCTCGCCATATCACGAAGATCCACGGTCACCCCGGCCCTTTGTTTATCACCGATTATCAACCCCTCTGTTTCAACTCAACATCCATAATTTAACTACCCAAGAAATCCCCTCTTTGCTAACCAATTCCTCCTTCAAATTATATCCTTGTTACCGATTCTTTTAACACCTCAAAATCCAACCTATTTGTTGTTCTTTAACCCATTAACAGTTCTTTCATTCTCATCATATTGAAAACTCCCTTTCTTGATTTCAACAGCCCATTAACCTTATGTCCCGTCTGTTTCCAACACCCTTTGCACGTGCCTTTTCAATTTTTTCACAACCCTCTTGATATCAAAGCTTCCGCTATCCGGTCCTACGTCATCATCATCATCATCACGTCCCTTTTCATTTTTTTCACAACCCTCTTGATATCAAAGCTTCCGCTATCTGGCCCTACGTCGTCATCATCATCATTGCCATCCCTCCTCCGCCTCCTCCTCTTCCTCATTTCTCTCTCTCTCTCTCTCTCTCTCTCTGAAAAAATGCAGCCAAGTAGTTCTCTTTGTCCGCTATTTCAGAATAAAGACCGTTTTGAAAAAAGCCCCACTCCAGCACGAATCATGTTCTACTCACACTCAGAATGGTCTGATTACCCATACGATAACTTCCAAGTACTCAAGATGGCTTTTGTTTCAGGATTTCCTTCCACCATTTTGGAAATCCAAAGCCATCGTTACCTCATAGATTTCCTTCGTATGCTACAAACTGATTTGACTTCTGGATCAGAACGATCCATCGCCGATGTTTCCGGGAAATGTTTCTTCCCCTGTAGTGTTCATCAACCAATTGCAGAAGAAAAAGGAGAAACTCAGCCCCCAACTTCCAATAGACGGGTTCGTATCTCCCAAGAAGAAGAGGATGTAATCCCAGCCGTTGATGTTGCGTGTATAGTAAAGCTAGATTTCAACTTAATAGGAATGAAGCTGAATGAGGAGAGTGTAGATTATAAGAAGATTAAGAATATATTTATGAAGGGGATGAGGGAAATGGATAAAAAGGCGAAGGTGAGCGCTATCCATTGCTGCTTGTATAAGGGGGCCAAGAGGATAGAAAGGTTACAGGAATTTCGGAGATATATGAGGTTGACTGAGTTACTTCGTGGGGATGCCAATGTTGCTTATGGATGGTATGGTGGATCGCCACAAGCTGTAGAGAATTTTATTTTGCCCGGTTTTGGAGAGCTGGAATATGGAAGATTGCATGATGGGTCCTCTTCCAAAGTTGGAGCCTATCTATATCATGAAGACTATTCTCATGTTGCAAGGTAACCAAACCCTAATTTTATTAGGAAGCTTTCTTTGGGGAAGTGACATATTCTCCCCACTTTCTTCCCGGGACCACCAACACTTTTTTACGCTCGAAAGTGTGGCCCAGGATAGAAAAGGGGGTGAATATATCATTTTCAGATTTTTAATTTTGCTGATCCAAACTATTCAGATGCTGGGCCCAAACGTCTTGACCATCGAATAGATCAATTTCTATTGATTTTCTGAGGCAAGGCCCATTCATAGTAAAGCCTAGATGAACGGTTTGGACCATGTGAAAACGATGGCGGATCCCACTTCCCATTCATATCATTCTTTAGATATTAATACATGCAGCCATGGCATGATTCATATTTTAATGGTAAGTTCAATTTAATGTGATTGGAAATGTTTAAATATTCATTATTATTTCTCCATAACGATCCATTTTTTGGCATTCTCCTCATTCTATAATAGAGGGTTAGGATCGTCTAATGTGGGAGATTCCTTGAGAGATGGTCCATCATTCATAATGAAGCCTATTAGATATAAAAGAATTGGATCGGACCATCGAATGAAAATACATAAATCTTGCCCACTATAAGAAATGCGCACATGGCGACGGACAAAATCCTTCGCCAAAAGACAAAAAATCGTCGCTATATACACTACAATGAACAAATATTCATAACAATATATGGCGTCCTAATGACCCTGTTTGGATTGCAAGAAAATCATTTTTGACAGAAATTTTTCTCTTAACTTTTTTTCTTTTCACGATTTAGAGCGAAATAATGTGATTATTGTTAATTTAGACGGCTATTATTATAAATACAAAGCCCCTCTATGTAAAAATTGAATAGGATTGGTTCAAGTTATATCTTTTCATGTTTAAAACAAATAAGAAACTTTAGAAATATTTTCCTTTCCAAACTTTTCCACACAATTCCTGCAATCCAAATAGGCCTAAGGGCATGTTTGGGAAAATATTTCTCTTGAAAATGCACAGTCCAAGATTTGCTTAAGAATTTTAACGAAGATTTTAAAATATCAATCAAAGTTTTACTGTCTGCTTCAAACCAAATGTTAGATAGGCAAAATACTTTACAGTACCTCAGCCCATCTAACATACTTCTAGTCTATGCTTGCAAGTTATTGTCATTATAATAAATGTGAGAAAAATCAAATAAAATCTTATAATTTATGGTTTCTTATAATTCGTCCTTCACGTAATAAACCGGGATTGAATTTGAAGGTACCATCCATGCTCAATTTGAACTCCTTCTTAGGCTTAATCCACTTCACCTAACACATTCTTATTTATCATGTTAATATCCTTTCTTCACCCCTTTCTCCCTCCATTTTCGTCTTCCTCAGAGCGATTGCAATAGATTTTCATCATTCTCATACCAGTCTTTCAGTAAATGTAGAGGACATATACTCTAGCTGTCAAGATCCTTTCGAAAATATACACTCAATTCATCACCTTTCTCCCCAAAAATGTGTTTGAATTCGTCTTTCCCCTTTTCTATCTCCTTTCTCCCTTTCGTTTCAAATTTTGGATTGAAAATCAGCTTTCTCCCCAAAATGTGTATGATTTTCCCTTTGTCACCTCCTTATGGATTAAACATCAGTACTCCATTCATATTTCCTATGATTTCCTCTTTTCTCTATATTTTCCCTCTTTATCCTCTCCATTCCCCTTGCTTGAGTGGTTGTGATGTTGGCAAAAACATGGTTTAGATAGGGATGAACATGGAGAGAGATGAACAACATTAATGGAGCAGACGATATTAATGGGTCTCATAAAAGGATTTTAAAGTTTAGTAGGTCGGAGAGAGTGACGCCTAGGTTGTTCCCACAAGGATCTGAAAACATTCTTGGAACCGGTGCTTGATGGAAGGATTTTGACAGAAGAGGACTACCGGAGATCGAGGTGACAAACTGCAGGGGTTTTTCGGCAAACCTTACTATCCTGCGAGAGAGAAAGAGAGTGGGGTTGCTATCAAACAACCAGTTACTCCAAAACCTTAAGCTGTTGGAAAGGCATTTTTTATTCTTTTATACTTTAACACTCCCCCTCACGTGTGACCCCACTTTCTTTGGGTTGGCCTACACATGGCACATGTGGCCCCACTTTTTTGGTTGACCATTGATTGTGGATTTTTGACAACAAGGAGGCTTGAACTCAGGACCTTTGCACTTATACCATTTCAAACAACTAGTTTTCCAAAAGCTTAAGCTGTTGGAGAAGGCGTTTTTATTCTTTTATACTTCAACAGTTGCAACCAAAACCATAGAATTAAAAAAGTAGAAAAAAATTGATAAAGAAGCTTCCAAGAATGTTTTATTTTACAAAATTTCCTTTTCGATAGATCCAAACGTGCCCTAAATACATTCAATGATGTATTTGATGTTTCGAGATCTGTCTCAAATTATTACGAAATGGGGACGGATAAACTCTGTTGCTAAATAGAAAATAGAAAATATAATTTATAATATAAATTTTGTTTTGCCATCGGATGACAAAAAGCCATCACCAATGGTATGCTATTAGCAACAGATTTTTTTTTAACCGTCTCCATAATGTGTTTTTAACGGCGGAATGATATCAACAGTTAGTTTTCCATTAATATATGGTGTTTTTCTCGTTGTGGTGGCATGATTCCTATTTTAAAGGAAGTTCAATATGATGAGATAAAAAAGGTTTACATATCGCATAATATCTTCCAAATTTTCAACTTATATATATTGGTTTTTTCTATGATTTAGCCTACACTTTGAATTTATTCTTGAGACACATGTCCACACATGTTCGACACGACACTTGTGTCCACACTTGTCGACACTCATTTTAACACTTTAAATGTGTTCCTATAAGGTTCAGACTTAACGTGGGTCTGTCAACAAGTTTTTGTACTATGTCAATTGTGACATTCTAGTTTATTATTGAATATATTGCCTCTTTTACTATGAACTCTTCTTTTATTATATTCTCTTCTTCTTTTTTTTGAAAAGGGCAAAATATATATATATATATATATATATATATATATATATATATATATATATATATGTAAAAACAGAACCGAGGTGGTCATGAAGGAACAAAGATAATACAAAGATAGCAGTACAATAATTTAAGGAGGTAGATAGTCAAAGCACTCAAACGCGGCCCGAAAGACTCCTTTCTTGGCAAGGGAGTTTGCTTCCGCATTGGCTGATCTCCTGACATGGCGAAAAACTATTGAGGAACCCTTAGCTCTATCCTCTATTTCCTTTAAAAGAGGCAAAAATCGCCAGGGGGGAGAAGCAGGTCCCGAAAGCCAGCGAATAACATTTAAGGAATCCCGTTCGTCGAGAATTTTGTCGCACTCCAGACGAGGCATCGAAAGAAGCCCGCTATGAACGGCTCGGACCTCTGCCTCGTTTGAGTCTGCCACTCCAATAGGCCCCTAGTAGGCCCAGAGGACTTCCCCTTTGTGGTTTCTACACAACCCCCCTACTCCTGCCACTCCTGGATTGCCGATAGACGATCCGTCAAAGTTAAGCTTCAGGGACCCCGGAGGAGGAGGAGTCCAGGAGGGGAGGATTTTCACTTTGGTAGCCGATTCCAAGCATATGATTGACCATCCTTCCCAGAGGTCGAAAGCTGAAACAAAACGAAACAGAGGAAGGCTTCGAGCCCAGGATATGACCGCATCTATCAACTGAATATAAATCCAATAGGGAGATCTAGCCTTCCCTTCAAGGATACGAGCATTCCTCTCTTTCCACAAGAACCACCATGAGGCCAGGAGACACATCTTCCACAGTGTTCTGCCTTTCCTTTTGCAAGGAGTCCATGCCCAACTCTGAATGAATTCAGCCATAGAGTTGGAGGGGACCTAACTGATTCCAAAACGAGAAAAAATAAGACCCCAAATATGGCGAGCAACCTTACAGTGTATGAAAAGGTGGTCAATGGATTCCCCAGCGGATAAACATAGAGGACAGTGATCTACCAACCACATTCCTCGCTTCCTCAAAAAGTCCATAGTTTGAATGCGGCCCCGGCTAACCGACCACCCAAAGAAAGCAACTCTCGGAGGGCAAGATTGTCTCCAAACCGAGGAGGACACATGCTCCACTAAAGAAGGGATCAGATGGTTATAAAAAGATTTGACTGAAAATATCCCCGAAGGATTCTAAATCCAAATCCGACAATCTACGCCCGAAGACTTGATGAAGCAAGAATCCAATAAGGAGAGGAGGGCGCTGTAAGAGCTTAACTCCCTAACAAAGAAGTCTCTGCGAAACTTAGGAGACCAAGCCACTTTCCCTTGATCCCTTGCAAAACATTCCGATACCTAGGCCTCTTTCTGAGATGAAACGATGAATAAGTCAGGAAACATCACTTGAAGGGGATCATCCGAACACCAAGGATCCTGCCAGAACCGAATCCGATCCCCCCTATATTCTCTGAATCGGACGCCAGGAGCAAATAATGACTTCAACTTCAAGATGTCCCTCCAAACCGTGAGACCTTTGAGTTTAACATTATCAACAGAGTCCCAATGCCCATGATCTGAACCATACTTACTTCCAATGACCCGGACCCACAAAGAGGATTGTTCTTCGCCAAATCTCCACAGCCACTTGCCCATAAGGGCCTGGTTAAAACTCTGAACCCTCCTGATACCCAAACCTCCATTTTTAGTAGGCAAGCAGACCATACTCCATTTAATCAGGGAGACTTCTTTTAGCTCCTCTTTAACTAATATTTGTTGTTATATCCCTTCCCGTAAACATAAAACCCTAAACAAACTCTCATTCAAATATTATATTCAATGTATCCTATTGGTCTCCCTTTCTCACTGCACATAAGTGACTGAGGAGAACTATATTGAATTGATGAATTTGTTGTTATTTGTTTATCTCACATTTATTTTAGATTATAGTTGACTAATCCTAAGATTTATTAGTTGGTTAAACGAATACCGTATTTATATTGTTGCAAATTATGTTAGTAATCAATAGTTTTATATGTATGTGTGTGCATGGGTGTGTCACAATTTCTAGATTTTTGGGGTTTGCCTTGTCAGACACTTAGTATCCGTGTTGAAGCTTTACACACATACTTGCAAATTATGGTAGCAATCAATAGAATTGTATTTAGGTTTGTATTTCTCTTAAAATTCCCCTTTTTCTATGTTTAAAAATCTTTTTTTCTGACTTCATTAGTGTTATAAAGTCCTTTTACTTTAACATTTGATCTTTTGTAAATGAAATTTTGCATAATTTTCCTACTATTTTATGCCAATTCAAACATAGAAAGATTCAAAACTTTGTAATTGTCCAATTATATAATCTTACATGAATACACCAAAATACTTGCAAATAGATAAAAGCATTGTGTTTTATGTCTAATTGTTCAGCTAAAGACATAATCTATAATTGTTTTGTAGTGCATCTCAGTCAGAACCCGACATTGACAACGAATTTCATTTGGTTCTCTGCAATGTTATTATGGGATATATGGAGCAAATCTCAGAAGGTTCCGATGAATTTGGACCCAGCAGTGCAAGCTTCGACAATAGCGTTGATGCCTTGTTTGGAAGACCAACATGAGAACCCACATTCTCCCTAGATATGTTGTGAGCTTCACAGTATCAAAACTGTCTCAAGGTAGATTTTCTGAACAAATTCTGTCAAAAAACTAATTACTCCAAAAGCTTTGGCCGTTGGAGTTGGTGTTATTTAAACTTTTATACTAACACTCCCCCTCACGTGTGACCCATCTTTTTTGGGTTGGCTTCTTGGTGGCACACTGCGCCTCTTTTGGGTTGGCTATTACGTGTGGATTTTTAATACCAAGGAGTTTTGAACCCAGGGCAATTGCCCTTTGCCCTGATACCATGTCAGACAACCAATTACCCCAAAAGCATAAGCTGTTGGAGAAGGCATTATATAATCTTTTATATTTTAACAAATTCTACCTTAAAATATTACTTTCTGCTAGGAGCGCAACCTTGGCCAGGTTGGGTCGGGTTAAGGCCAACCCTAGCTCAACCGCAGGTACCATTACCTAACCTTATAGAATAAAGTACTCAACACCGGATTTCTAAACTCTATCTATATCTCATGTAATCTTATCTTCTATTTCTTGTACTTTATCTTCTATAAACCCTAACTGGACCTAACGTGAAACTTGTTAGAGAATAAAATCACATCTCTCAAGATCTTAGATTGATTAGGCATAGTTTAGGCATACTGATTTGAATAGGTAATTAGATTAGATTATGTTTATCTCTTTCCGTTCTTATTAGTATCTCTTTCTATGTTTATCCCATGAGTGTTTTATATAAACACTCTTTGGGCTCTTTGTAATGAATCCAAGATTTAGTGAAATATCAAAATTTATCATGGTATTAGAGCAGGTCGATCGGACCTAGCACAATCCATCAAGCTTCGTTCTCTGGCGGACGGCCGATCAAGCCACCGGCCGTCCGCCCGGCCACAATAAGCCCTTAGTTTTTTCTCTCTCTTCCATTTCCTTGCTCTCTTCCAATCTCTTCTCGAACAATCATAGATCACAGTTGTCCACCATCCCCACTGGATTGTTCGTTTCAATATGCCTTTGCCTTTCTTGTTCAGCCTCCAAACTGTAGCCCAAAGCCGCTCTCTCCTTGTTCTCTTTGAGGTTAATACAAACTGCAAATTCCATTTCCCGGAAAATTTTGTTGTCATTTCTAAATATCCATTAACACAATGAATCCCAGCCCTTCCGGGTTTCTAGTTGTCATGCCGGGCATATGCAATCTCTTCTCCTTCACAAACAAGCACCAGGCTGAATGTTTTCGCTTGTGCAAGCACAGCCGAACCAGCCACTTATCCTCAACTTGCTACTCCTTTGGGCTGCAAAAATGGCAATTTTTACTTTCTCCATTTCGCATAAGAGAACTTCTCTTTTCCCTCTTTTTTTGGGTTGCGTATCCAATACATAACCTAATGTTTGAAAATATTGCCATCGGAGAAAAGTTTCCTACAGTTTTATTCCAAACCCATCTTTTGATTTTGATAATGGCACATCCTTCCATCTTTACCCAAGTATCTTTTTTTTGCTCTCCTTCCTCTATCCTATGTAAAGAACATATCCCCATGTTGATAACTGCACCATGTTGATAACTGCACCCCCTTCATTTGTCTTGCACAAGAGTTGCTTGTTGTCATGTCTTTCCTGATGTCACTAAAGTTTACCGTGAGTCCTTCGTTGTCGCTCATCTCGCATCCCTTTTCTCCCATATTCTGATTTTTTCAATTCTTCTTTTCCTATTTCAGTTGAGGTGCCTTTCTTAAGGCGCGTGCCTAAAATATCCAATCCTTTCGGTTGAGGTGCTTCATTGAAGTGCATGCCCGAGAGTGTAATTCTCTTCCATGAGGATCGGTATCTAAAGCCGACCCATGTTCTTGCCCATTGAGGCTTCCTTTTGCCATTGAGCATTGGTCCATAGTGACCCATTCCTGCAAGGATCGGTATTCTAAAATCGACCCGTGAAGAACTCGCCCATCGAGGCTTGAGGTCCATCCAGTCCATTGTGACTCATCTTTCAAGCGACACATCTAGGGCATCAATCATCGTAATTACATTTGGCAACAGATATCAATAATCACCATTGGCGGACATTCTTCATCCACTTTTAATCGGGTGAATCAACTAGAGGATTCAAACTACATTTCTTAATTTGGGATATCTTATTTGAGGAATTTTATTGTAATCAAACGTATATCGATTTTCAATCCACATACGTTTGAGGGGGCATGTTAGAGAATAAAATCACATCTCTCAAGATCTTAGATTGATTAGGCATAGTTTAGGCATACTGATTTGAATAGGTAATTAGATTAGATTAGATTATGTTTATCTCTTTCCGTTCTTATCAGTATCTCTTTCTATGTTTATCCCATGAGTGTTTTATATAAACACTCTTTGGGCTCTTTGTAATGAATCCAAGATTTAGTGAAATATCAGAATTTATCAAAACTTAGGTTGAGATGGTCAACACTAACCCTCCCCCCCCTATAAATCCGTCAGCCCTAACCCAACCAGCTACCCAACTGTCCAAATCGGGTTGGGTTGAGTTCAAGTAGGCTCTGGGACAAAACATAAAAGAAATACCAAAAAAATGGATATTGGATTTGGGTTCACTCTCGGATGGGTCGCAGTAAAATTGCAATAAAATTAGGAGGATGAGATCGTGTTCAGGTTCGGATGCCCAATGCCTACAACCTAACTCAACCCGTAATTAAAGCGGGTTGGCTTACTCCAATTCTAACCCAACCCAACTTGACGGAAGGCCAACCCAACGTGACCAAAAATCAGTTTAAAACCCGTTGGGCCCGTTGATGTTGGGCACAACCCAAGTTTTACCTCTACTTTCTACCATTTCTGAATGTTCCAATCATTTGTTCAAGAAAGCTAAACATGTTTTTCATTGCTTGAATGTGCTAGAACTGTTGAGGAGAAAATCTACATCGGGATCTTCTTCAACTTGAAATTCGAGACCTCCCACTCAAGCAGTATGATGCCAACATGATTTTCATTGATACTTGTCATTTTAGGCCATGTTTGGCTGCCATGAAATTTTTTCCATGGAATATTAGTTTATCAAGTAGTTGGAGAGGGGCAAGGAGGGTGGGAGAGGGAGAGAATTGAGAGGCATGAGTGAGGAGAGGGTGAGAAGTAGCTGCAAAATAAGGGAGAGAATTGAGAGGCATGAGTGAGGAAGGGATGAGAAGTAGCTGCAAAATAAGGAAAATAAAAACTCTATTCGACACTTGCTTATTTTTCAAAATAGAGCTTTTGTGTTCTATATTTTCAGCCACTTTGCACTATATCCTCACTCATGCTTTCTCAATTCTCTCCCTCAACCACTCTCCCTACACTCTCTCAACAATTGCTAAGATAATATTCCATAAAAAAAAACTATGGTTCCCAAACATCGCCTTACTGTACATAGAATTTACTTTTCATGGAGTATTTTTTAGGGTGTTTAGGTTCCACTCATGCTGCCTCCTCCTCCTCCTCCTCCTCTTCCTCCAATAAGTGCGCAAGGACAGTAAAATGACAGATTTCCCCGTGCAATTGTAGATCACAACAGGGCATTCCCGTTGTTAGTCTATGTACTGAGAAAATGCCTTCCCCAAAGCAGTATTTATCCATTACTGAAAGTATATTATGATTTTAAGGTAATTAGATTTAAAAATACTTGGTGTATGTTCTTTCTTTCTTTTTTCTTGGTGCATAGTTACAAAGTTCTGAATTGGGAACAATCTTGAAAGGAAATTATTTAGATAAGTAGGGAAATGTTTGGAAAGAGTTTTGAAAATAAATAAAGAAAAAGAATGGAAGAATATGGTTAACTGTCCAATAGTTTTGAGCTATTTAAGAGATTAACAAATACTATTTAAGAGATTAACATAATTGAAAGCTTTCCTGTTTAATATTCTACGTATTAATCGAGTTTGTAGAAGTGCAATTCTTTGCTAACATCATGGATGTCATGGTTACTCCTTGGTTGGTTTTCCACTGATGTATATATAAAGCTACATTATAGTTGAAACGGGGGATGAAACCCTATTCCTCTATCTATAACTAGAGATATAAAAAAAGAAAAAGAAAACGTACGAAGACAATTGTGTTAAGGTTGCTACAAAAAGCGGATCTTTTGATCCTCTTCATTCTCTCCCTCAATGTTGCCCTACCCATTGAGAGGGTTTTTCTAGGGTTTTGGGAAACATAAAAAGGAATTAATTTTACATAGAGATTGAGAGATTGGAGAAGGTTTGCAGAGAAACATTTTCTTTTCAAGTAAAGCGGCTTCAATGCTGAAAAGTTGAGGCGATTGGGGGTGAAACCCTAGTGCTGAAAAGGGCGCCTCTCCGATTCGACTATAATCCCTCCAATCTCGTGATATTCTCGCCACGAAAAACCCTAAATTCCCTATTTTCTTAAGGCATCGTCAACTATGTTAGGGTTTGTTCTCTGCTTCTGTACTTTGTATTGAGTTGCTGAGGGTTTTAGGGTTCTTGAGTTTATTCCATTCCAGAAAGATGATTTTAGGGTTCTTATGTCTCTGATTTCTCTTATCATCCTCTCATTTCAGTTGGTCGATACTCTCATGTCTGTTCCATAGCTCTTTTTTCAATTCATTACGTATGGAGGAAGATGACAGTGACCCCCCCTAGTCATCCTCTCCCCCAACACTTTCTATAGCTCAACTCATTTGACATAAGACCCAAACTACCAACTCCCTAGTGTTAAGTGAATCGATGTAGAAGCTGAAGGAGATAGATAATGAGGGAAAACAAGAAGAACTACTGACATCCCCACTATAAATGTCATTACAAGAAAAAATGGAATTGTTGAAAGAGATTGAGAATGAGCTCAATGTCACTCCATCTCAAAAGAATCCCCTAAATGAATTAGAAAGCATCTCTTCTAAGATAAAAAAAAGGAAGCAGGCACAAGTCAAAAAAAATTCTCCAGAAAGATATTGAGGAAGATGAGATCGTCTTTAAACATTCTGCACCCGAAGCTTCAAACACGGTAATAGTAACCATGGCCATAAATTTTTCAGTGAATATCACCTTGAAATCTCATAAGAAGAATCTTCACACTTTGGTGAAAGAGCAGATTTCTATCCCTCCAGGCCAGCTATCAACTATGTAGCTACCTGAAGGAAATGCAGAAATCAGCAAAACTAGGGTAGGTAGATGTTTCAAAGGAAGTGAAATCCCAAAGGCCAACCCAAGAGAGGGGTGAATTGGGTAATTTAAAATTTTTCTTAACCTTCAAGGGAGTTTGAAATTAATCTTACGTTGTTCTAACCCTTGTTCAATTAATATTATAAATAAAGGAAAGAGATTACCAAACACTACAAAGAGAGAGATCAAGAGTGAGGAAACCACACAACGATATATATTGGTTCGGTCACAAACGGACCTACTCCACTACCCAAGTACTTAGTCTTTTCTTGGGATTTTCCTTCACTATTGTGAGATTCCACACATCGAATCTTTGGGCTTTACAATGAATGTCACCTCCAAAGGGAACAAACCCTCTTTACAAGAACCGCCTCAAAGGACGTTAACCCTCTTGCACACTGCCTCAAAGGGTATAACTCCTCTCCTCAAATACAATAAATAAAAATGAACAAGAAAGCTCTCAAGCCTCGTAAAGGCGAATACACAACACTAAAAGCTTACAATCACTCCTAAAGATTACAAATCAATGTTCTATGGAATGCCTTATGACAAGAAGTAAACGCACAAATTAAATGCTCAAGAGGAAGAAGAAGAATCCTTGTGATTTCAAGAGTAAAAACTCTAGGGTTTCATAAATGATCTTTCAAAAGATCCCTTAGAAGGTTTAGGATATGGTATTTATAGCCCAAGCAAAGATATTACCGTTTGGGGCCAAAACTGTAAATAATGGGTCAAGAGAAAGCAAGCCGCTCGAGCCTCAACATCTACTTTGCCAGACGGGGGCGGTCGACCGAGGTGTCACGGTCGCCCTCCCTTATCGGACGCCTTTTTATTTTGAATTTTGAAACCGCCGTAGTCGACCTGGGTATTGCGGTCGCCCGCCGAGGGCTTTCTGTACGTTTTAATTTCTATTGATGAGAAACCTACCCGCGATCGGCTGAGCCTATGGCGGTCGACCGCCGAGACCTTTCTGTATGGCTCCGAATTTTCCAAAAGCCCATCCGCATTCGACCAGGATTGCCACGGTCGACCGGCCTGCTTTTGCTGGGTAGATGCTGGACTTTCAGCATCCATCCCACGGTTGACCGGGATGCCTCGGTCGATCGGCCTTGCTTTGAAAACTTTGTTTTACATGTTTTAACCATAAAGCTTTGGGCCATAGTCTTTGGGCTTTTGACCTATGTTTTCAAATACCTTTTTTAGTTTGTTGAAATGGTTTTGAGAAGGTTTTGAAAACACAAATTCATGCAACTACTTAATGTCAAGAGAATTGTAATACATTCTAAAAGGTAAGGGACCTTGAGTCTTCTTGATCTCTAATCTTCTGTGCAATTTCATGGGTTATTCATTAACTTTGGAGAGTCTTCTATCTTGATTCTGCGCTTGTAGTTTCCTTGATTCTCATAGACTGTGTCCCAATGGGATAACTCACTTGTAGGCTACTTTTTAGGAAGAAGACCATACTTCCAATCCCTCGAAAGCCACCTATCCTGTATTTGGAAACTAAAAGGCGACCTTCAGTTGTATGCGCTCTAGAATGGGTTTTGTCTATTTAAGTTCTCCAACCCTGAAGATTGCACTCATGTCCTTCAGTCAAGCTCTCACAACTATGGTGGCCGACTACTCTTCCTTCGTCGTTGGACACCTGAGCTATCCCTCGAAAGACTCACGCTCACCTTGGTGCCAATCTGGTCCATCTCCATAGCCTTCATCTCAAATTTTGGCCCCAACGTGGCCTGAGTAAGATTGCAAGTAGAATTGGAAATCCATTATATATGGATTCCCAAACAACAATAGCCTCTCGTCTTAGCTACACCAGAATCTGTATTGAAGTATAAGCTGGAAGGTCCCTACCAGATCAGTTAATAATCAACACTCCAACAAGACAAGTGATCCAGAAAATTGAATATGATTGGAAGCCCCCCTTCCTGCTACATCTGTAAGGACTTCAACCATCCCAATTCCTCCTGTCCAAAAAAAAAAGGTAAATAATCAGAGCAAACCTCCATATTAGAGTGGAGACCTGTTTAGAAAAAAAGGCCTGGAAATAAATGAAGTCATCCCCGAAATTTGCCAAGCAAAGAGACATCCCCCACAAGACGCTCAAATATCTAAGGATGACTCTATAGCTATAGACCAGCCCCTTACTTCCAAGATAAAAGATAAGCCTCACCAACGCTCCATCCCCTCCCCACTACTCACACCCACAACTCCTATGAGATCCTTGGAGAGATGGAGGAAGACGAAAACCAGCTTGAGAAAATTGATCCATCAACTTCTCTTGCAGCCATTGTGTCTAGCCCAAGACCCTTAGCTAAAGACTAGGGCCAACCAGTGATTCATGAGTTGTGGAAAATCAAGAGAATAAGGAGGTATAGCCAGAAGATAATAGACCTCCTCGATCACAACAAACATGGCTCCACCTGAGTAGTGGGCACTACTCTAAGGATCTCATGTATGTTCTTTTCTCTTGCTTGTTGAGTTTGTCTTCAAGGTTATCTTGTCCCTAGTTGTTCTTTCCTTTCTCTTAGGCATTGTACCAAGTATTGGACAGTAATCTTGGTCCTTCAATTGTATCATCTTTCTTTATTAATATACTGGTAGGGGTCCGCCTAACCCCAGTTTTCCCATATAAAAAAAGCAATAGTAATAGAATATCATTACTTTTTCACATTTATTTCTTGGCAAAAAACTGAAAATTTCATCACATAAATCCCAAAGATTCTGAAACTACCAGTAAAGCTCATTTTCTTTAAGCAAATGATAACATAAGTTTGTCATACAAGAAAAAGGATGATACTACCAGTTTGAACGTTTTATTCTATTTGGTCCGTCTGTTTTTTCTTCCTCAAGTTCTCCCTCCCTACATATCCTATCTCTCTCATTTTCCTCCCAACATAGAAACCGGTAACCCTTTTATTTATTTTTTTCTGCTTATTCTTTTTTCCTCTTTTGCTTTTTATTTTATCCACTTTTTGTTTTGCTTCTTCTTCCATTTAGAATTTTCTTTTCTTTATGTCTTTTTTTTGTTGAAAACTATGAGATCTCTAATCTCTCAAAATAGGATCAAATATGATGTGCAATAAACGATAAGATGAGATGCAAGAAACACAAACCACACAAATCAAGATCACAAAATTTACATGATTTGATTGTGTGCCTACATGCACAAGAGAAGAGAGTCATTATATCAGTTAGTGTTACAAAAATCCTCTTTCTTTCCTCTTACCCAAGAAATACACAAAAACTCTTACCTCCCCAAACCCATATATATATATATATATATATATATATATATATATATATATATATATATATATATCTTTTTGTTGCTAACACCTGACCTCCTGGTTGTGGAAGTGGCTTATATCATCAAAAAATTACCGAAATACCTTCATCGTAAAAACCAAAAATTGAATTTTCCTTCCAGTGCATTGCCCCAAAAATCCTAGCAGGGGCTCACTATCTCCTACAACACCAATGAGGGATGATTGCACGACTCGACTCATGTGTGCGTCACACACATTAGTCCGCCAAGGTGATGAATCATTGCTAGACAATAAGACATCTGAACTACTTTTTTTATTTTCACTTTTTCTTCACCTCGGTGACCATATCAGTTAGGCTTTACATGCAAACATTCATGAAAACTTAATATCATTTTTTTAGAATTTATTCAATCACTAATCCGCCCTAGTTGACTTGGTTTTCTCTAGGCTGAGTATTTATCCATGTAAGAGTTAGTATTTATCCATGTAAGAGTTTTGCCCTACAAAGCCATTCAAAAAACTACTTTTACCTAAGCTTAATTATCGTCTAAGTCATGGTTTTTTGTGACATTGTAAATTCTTGTTTTATATACAAACATATGCATTCTAGTTTGTGTGTTGTGTTTCTTACTATTTTGTGAAAGGACTATGAGAAAAGATATCAGCACACCCTTGTTTTTATAATCTCACTTCCCCCTTTATTAGTCACTTTCTTCACTAGTTTTTAATAGCTTTTTCCGAAGTGTGCAGCCTTTAACAACTAATTAGAAAGTGTAAAATAGAGATAGGAATGATAAATCATGAGAATGTAGATATCATACCAAAGGGTATAGTTGTCGTTAAAAATACAATCTTGAAAGGATGGGTGAAAAGGAATGGAATCTACAAAAAAACCCTATTGAAAACTCCCTTTCTTGATTTTAACAGCCCATTAACCTTGAGTTCCGTCTCTTTTCAAGGCCCTTTTCATAATTTTCACAACCCTGTTGATATCAAAGCTTCGGCTATCCACTCCTTTTTCATCTTCCTCCTCCTCCTCCTCTCTCTCTCTCTCTCTAAAATTACAGCACAATACAGGAAATGAAAATAGTGGTAAAAGGGTTGCCTGCATCTTGGAGGAATGTCTTTCTCTGATTTGAAACAAATGGAGCTTCGAGAAGAGTGGGATTCCGATAAGGAACATGTTCAACCATTCTGGCTAGAACGGTTTCTAGAAGAACATGATCCCTATCAGAATCCACTCTCCTCGAAAAGTCCTTTTGTTTGGGAAATACTTCGTTGATTCGTGCAGAAAGAAATAGATTTTTACACTAGGTTTTTTTTACTCGAACTAGCTTGGACCTTAATTCAGTCTCAATGCCCTATTCGGTCTTCCTAGTGGCTTCTATCTTTAACCCTTCTCCAATATATGCCTTATATAGATTTTTGGGAGGCTTAAGATTTTCTTATTTTCTGATGTGGGACTAACTTCGGGAGGGAAAGCAAGCTCTGCCGGTCGCACATAAAACAAACACGTTTCGATAGCCGACGTCTAGAAGAAATATTGCCTTTTACGCTCAACCTTCCTAAAAAAGTGAAAGGACGATTTATGAGCATGGAACTCCAGCACAAGCACCACATCAAAATAATACCAAAATATCCTTAATGAGTATAGAGAAAAAACTCAATTAAGAAAATCTTGAAAATTCATTTAAAATTTTGTAAACAATTCTGACAATAATTGGTTGTCCATGTTGGGTATATGATATAACCCATGTATGTTCTAATATAAGCCCAATAAGATAATGGACCGGTGTAGTGGGCCTACATGGGCTAGAGTCCATTAACCAGTCACTAACCCTAGTGTGTCTCTATATATAGGGGCTGGAGGCAACAAACTTGGTATTCCAAACTAGATACCTTGGGTGTAATGCTTCAAGCAAACCTTGCTTGACTCTAACAGTCCAGACGATTTTGCTAAACCTCCTAATAAGAGAATGGTTGCATTTTATGGATTCACTCTAATAATTCATTTTGCTAAAAAATTCTAACAATGATCTTGCTAAATAATTCAAACAATTTTTCATAGGGATAATTAGATTTGCACCCCCTCAACTATAGCCAAATTCCACTTCTGACCCCGTGGTATCGACGTCACCAAAGACACCCCCTCATCTTTCAATAATGCTTGTTACGTGACATGGTGGATGGGAACGAAGAAATTGTTAGGAGGTGTCTTTGATGAATTTTGAACTATAGGGTCAAAAGTCAGGGGGTCTACTTACAAATGTCAGAATGTTGAGGGGGTGTCTTTGGTACCTTCGATACCATGGGGTTAGAAGTGGATTTTGGCCATAGTTGAGGTGGTGTATCTTTGTTTTCCCTTTTTCATAACTGCAAAATGAAACCATTGCTAATTAATTAGTTCCATCCAATTTTTCAATGATTTCAGCTATTAATTTGCTTATATGCGTTATTATTGAGAAAAGAGACACCAAAGGGGACAATCGAACAAATATTGATTTATGTATTCATCCGACGTCCAGATTGTCTAAAATCTCTTTGAGTGAATCTAGACCACCCAAGGGGTTTTCATATGCATACGCCTCAAGGTCTGCCACAAGGAAAGGCGTACCAAACACTTCTATGTGTAATAAGGCTATGCTTGGAAGACATATGCCTTAAGCTCGTGAGGCTTTATTAGGCTTACAACTTTCAATTGCGGTGTATACTCTCTTTCTTTGATTTGAAACAAATGGAGCTTCGAGAAGAGTGGGATTCCGGTAAGGTCCATGTTCACCCATTCTGCCTTGAACGGTTTTCTAGAAGAACATGATCCCTATCGGAATCCACTCTCCTCGAAGAGCCCTTTTGCTTGTGAAATTATTTCGTTGATTCGTGCAGAAAGAAATGGATTTGTGCACTAGCTTTTTTGACTCAAAGTAGGTTGGACCTTAATTCAGTCTCAATGCCCTATTCGGCCTTCCTAGTGTCTTCTGTTTATAACCCTTCTCTCATCTATGCCTTATATAGGTTTTTGGGAGGCTTAAGATTTTCTTATTTTCCGATGTGGGACTAACTTTGGGAGGGAAAGTAAGCTCCATCAATCACACAAAAAACAAACATGTTTTGATAGCTGACGTCAGGAAGAAATATTGCCTTTTAAGCTCTACCTTCCAAAAAAGTGAAAGGCCGATAAATGTACATGGAACTCCAACACGAGCACCATTAAGGGTGTCAATTTTGGCTCGGGCTCGGAAGCTCGCTCGAGCTTGGCTCGAAAAAAGCTTGGCTCGAGCTTGGCTCGAATCCTTAACGAGCCGAGCCCGATTTAGGCCAAGCTCGGCTCGGCTCGGCTCGTTAAGGTTTGTTAAGATAATAATATATATATATAATAATATATATATATATATTATATTAATATATACACTAAAAGGGTCGTCCACGGAGTGAAAGGGGAGGCAAAATATGTCACTTCATTTTTGGAACCCCATTTGTTACTTGGACCACCCCCATAGTGTAAAAAAAGTAGTCAAATTACACTAGATAGGGCTGTCCAGGGAAGATGAGGGGTGTGAACATATTATAACCCGAGCTCGGTAAGGCTCGCGAGCCTGGCCGAGCCTGACCGAGCCGAGCCGAGCCCGAGCTGAGCTTTTGAGTTTAACGAGCCGAGCCGAGCCTGATCAAGCTCGGCTCGGCTCGTTTGCACCCCTAAGCACCACATACCCTTAATGAGTATATGGAAAAAACCTAAATTAAGAAACTTTTAAAACTTCATTTAAAAAATTGTAAACAATTCTGACAATAATTGTTTGTCCAAATGATTTTTGCTAAGCCTCCTAGCAAGCGAATGGTTGCATTTTATAGATTTACTCTAATAATCATTTTGCTAAACAATTCTAACAATGATTTCGTTAAATGATTCTAACAATTTTTCTTAACTTCAAAATGAAACCATTGCTAATTAAAAAGTTTCATTCAATTTTTTTCATTGATTTTAGCAATTAGTTCGCTTATATGCATTTTTATTGACATCTAATTTTTCACGCATGGACAATACTTAATTTTGAAGGGAGGGCTAGATAAAAAGGAAAATGGGGCGTAACACAAAATAGAGGGGGTGACATGAATAATTTTTATGAATTGAAAGACAACAAAGGGGACAATCGAACAAATGCTGATTTATGTTTTCATCCGATCAGATTGTGTTAAATCTCTTTGAGTGAATCTAGACCACCCAAGGATTTTCATATGCATATGCCACAAGGCCTGCCTCAAGGCAAGGCGTACCAAACACTTCTATGTTTAAAAGGCCTATCTTGAAAGGCAAAGGCATATAAGGTGTACCAAACACTTTTATGTTTAAGAGCCTATGCTGCCTATGCTTGAAAGGCAAATAAGGCGTACCAAACACTTTTATGTTTAAAAAGCATATATGCCTTAAAGCTCGGAATCCACTCTCTCAGATTTGTGCACTAGGTTTTTTTACTCGAACTCGGCTGGACCTTTACCCAATCTCAATGCCCTATTCGGTCTTTCTAGTGTCTTCTGTCTTTAAACCTTCTCTCATTTATGCCTTATATAGGTTTTTGGGAGGCTTAAGATTTTCTTATTTTCAGATGTGGGACTAACTTTGGAAGGGAAAGTAAGCTCCGTCAGTCGCACAAAAAACATGCATGTTTCGATAGCTGACGTCAAGGAGAAATATTTCATTTTAAGCTGAACCTTCCTAGAAAAGTGAAAGGCCGATTCATGTTCATAAAATTCCAACACGAGCTCCACATCAAAATAATACCAAAATACCCTTAACGAGTATTTAGAAAAAACTAAATTAAGAAACTTCTGAAAATTCATTTAAAAAATCGTTAACAATTCTGACAATAATTGGTTATCTAGTTGATTTTACTAAGCCTCTAGTAAGTGAATAGTAGTAATTTATGGTGCAAGCCCAAACTTTCTTTGCTTCAACTTGTTATAAGTCCCCGTTAGAAACCTTTCCTTGCGAAGATACACCATAACAAGATCTCCTTCTTTAAAATAACATGGCATCTCTGTGCATTAGCTTTTGCTCTGTAGTATTGTGTGGCGTTTTGCAAATTTTGTTGAACTTGCTTGTGCATTGCTTGTATATGCTCAGCAAACTCTTCTTCTTCCATGCTTGTACAATTTGGACATGGCAAAGGTAAAGTCCAAAACATGACGAGGATTTCGACCATACACAAGCTCAAATGGCGAACTCGGCTTGTCGTAGTACAAGTTTCCGTTTTTTTGGATTTTCTACCACCAAGCTTCGCAAGAGATTCCCAAGAGATCCATTGACAACCTCTGTTTGCCCATCAGTTTGTGGATGATACGCACTTGAGAATTGTAGACGAGCTCCCATGAGTCTCTATAGAGTACGCCAAAACTGACTTACAAATCGCACATCTATATCCGATGTAATTGATCTTGGAACCCCGTACAACCAAACAATCTCTCGAAAAAAATAGATTCGCTATGTGAGATGCATCTGTGGAGTTCTTGAATGGCGCAAAATGTGCCATCTTAGAAAATCGATTAACAATAACAAAAATGGAGTCACACTCACATTAAGTCCTAGGTAGGCCAAGAATGAAGTCCATAGAGAGATCTTCCCACGAACATTCAGGTATAGGTAGGGCCTGATATAAACCCACATTTGACAAAAATGGAGTCCCACTCTCGTTCGCAAATAAGGCACCTTTGCACAAAGCGAGCATCACTCTTCAATGTAGGCCAAAAGTACGGCTCCTTTACAACAGACTCCGTCTTGTCTGGCCGTAAATGCCCACCAAGTCCACCACGATGTAACTCAGTGATAATGCAGTAGTATTGAACGTGTAGGTAGACATAGCTGAATTGCTTTGAAGAGGTAGCCATTAACCACGCTAGAGTCATTGCATGTTCTTTCTTGATAGTCTTGCAACACTTTGGAAAAGAATGGATCCATAGAATAATATTTCGGCAAGAGATCAAAACCTAATCTCATAAGAAAGAGTAGTGACTAAACTATAATTTCTGTTGAGAGCATCTGCTACCTTGTTGGCTGTACCAGCTTTGTGATGAAGGACAAATGTGAATTCTTGCAAGTAGGACACCCAACTCACATGGGGAGGATTCAACTTTTTTTGCATTGAAAAACTTGAGTGCTTGATGATCTGAAGAGAGAACAAAGTCCTTATTGATAAGATAATGACACGAATACTGTAATACTTGAACAATAGTCTCTCTCTCTCTCTCTCTCTCTCTCTCTCTCTCTCTCTCTCTCTATATATATATATATATATATATATATATATATCAACATCATAAGAAGATTACTTCTTTTTGGCATCATTCAGCTTCTCACTGGAATAGGCTATCGGACTTCCTTCTTGAGTGAGGACAACACCAATGCCAACATGTGAGGCATCCCATTCAACTTGGAATGTCTTAGGGAAATTGGGTAAATCCAACACGGGTGCTACTGTAAGCTTTGATTTTAGGAATTCAAAGCTCTTTCTGCCTCCTTGGTCCATTGGAACACCTTTTGCCTTAACACATCTATCATAGGAGCGATTATGCCCCTGAAACCTTTTATGAACCACCGATAGAATAATGGCCAATCAATGGTGGCTTGGAGTTTTTCAGTATCCATTTGGATGCAACCTACAGTCAAACATGGCCTAGAATATAGTATGGCATGTACATCAATATGTCATCAAAGTAAATCAATGTGTGACTTTTCATCCTTGCTGTAAATCAATATGCCATCAAAGTACACAATGAAGAATCTTTCCAAAAGCTCCTTCAAGACTTGTGTCATAAGTCTCATGAAAGTTCTTGGTGCATTAGACAATCCAAATGTCATTAAAAGTGATTCAAAGAGACCACTTTTGTCTTAAATGCTGTCTTCCGTTCATTACGAGATTGAATTCAGATTTGGTGATAACCACTTCGCAAATCAATCTTTGAAAATAATTTTGCACCGCCAAGCATGTCAATCATATCATCAAGATGAGGAATTGGAAACCGATACTTCAAAGTTTTCATGTTCACAGCACGACTATCGATACACATCTTCCACGTCCCATCTTTTTTAGGAGTAAGAATGGTTGGAATGGCACAAGGGCTAAGACTCTCTCTTACGAGTCCTTTTTACAACATGTCCTCAACTTGCCTTTGTAATACAACATGCTCTATTGGGCTCATTCGATAATGAAACAAATTAGGGAGTGTACTTCCTGGAATGAGGTCAATCCGATATTGGATATCACGCATGGGTGGAACACCATGAGGTAATTCATCATGAATTAAATCTTTGAACTCATTTAACAAGTTAGAAACAATTATTAAAATTTCTTTTTCAAACTCTTGACTTTCTCCCGTAG
This sequence comes from Tasmannia lanceolata, assembly GCF_043159265.1. Classification (NCBI taxonomy): domain Eukaryota; kingdom Viridiplantae; phylum Streptophyta; class Magnoliopsida; order Canellales; family Winteraceae; genus Tasmannia; species Tasmannia lanceolata. Next base: position 16,634,792 of record NW_027518696.1, on the reverse strand, counting down.
CTACCAAAGCATAGACCACCTCCTTTTCTTCGCAACATTGTTCAAAGCTTTTGTAGGATAGCAAACTGATTTGACTATCCCATTGCGCCTTAATAGGCTTGTCTTTCAATGGGTGAAGCACATACGTCAACCGATGATTAATAAGAGAGTAGGTGTTTCTTTTACCATAATGGTGAACACATATATCAAATTACCACGGCTTTCCAAGAAGGAGATGACAAGCATCCATAGGAAGGACGTCAAACAAAATCTCATCATCATATTTTCCAATTGAGAACTTGATTCAACACCTCTTAGAAATCATGACTTCATCTTCCCGTTTAAACCATGAAACTTTGTAAGGTCTAGGGTGGTGCTCACATTTGAGTTTAGGCTATTCAACCATGGCATTAGACACCATATTTTCACAGCTTCTAGAATCAATCATCACTACACATTTTTTCCCGTATGATGTGCAATATGTTAGAAAAATAATATGTCTGATCCACTTGTCATCCTCTTGGACAGAGAACACACAACGAATAACAAGGTTATCAAGATCTCAATCAGGATTACAATACTCTTCTTCTCCTTCATTTTCAAGTTCTTCATCATAGATAGGTTCTTTTTTTTTCTCATTTTCTACAACTTCATCTTCAACAATGTTTATTTCAGCCTTTTTCTTAGAGCACTCATATGCCCTATGTCTAGGTTTACCACACCTAAAATAAGAATTTATTGACGTAACAACCATGTTACGCTCCTTTCCTCGCCCGTCACGTGAGTTTAGATGCTTAGAAGCGTGTGAAGAATTTTTCTTAGCTTGTGAAAAAGTCTTTTGTTTCGTTATCTTAGAGGATTCACCCCTCTTGAAAGAATTTCACCTGAACTTTTCTTCGGCCTTAAGAGCAATTTGATACGCCTCTTCGAGACTGTGAAGAGAATGCATCACAAGCTCTCCATAAGTACTATATTTCAGTCCACTCAATTATTGTCCCACAAGCTGGTCATCATTTTTATTCAGATCAATACGACTCAATAATTTATAAAATTGTTCTGTATAATTAGCCACGGATTGATCATTTCATTGGCACAATTGATGGAAGTTTTTCTAAAGAGATTAAGAATAGTCCAAGAGTAGAAACTTATCATCCAGCTTAAGTTTCATCTTTGCCCATGTAATAATTCTTCTAACCCCCCTTCTTTCATGATTGTTTTGGTATTGTTGTCACCAAACAAGTGTTGGAGCAAGCGGTTGAAAACAATGGATCTACTAATGAAAAACTGTGCAAAAATATAAAATTATACTGACTTGAATGGAGGATGGATTAATAACGATCTTGATTGCGATATTGCCGTACGTCCTTAAACGCCCACCTTAAAGTGTTATTCGGCCCAACTCCAGTGCAAGGATCACATGACCGAACCACCTCCAGGGGCTCTATTTATAGAGTTCAAATAGCAACCCAAAGGTCTCATTGGAAAACCAAGGGACTCCTTGAAGAGATACACCCATTTAATGTGACAATTAACGGATTCATAGAATTCATCCAACTTGTTATAAGTCCCCGTTAGAAACCTTTCCTTGCGAAGATACACCATAACAAGATCTCCTTCTTTAAACTTAACATGCTATCTATGTGCATCAGCTTTTGCTCTGTAGTATTGTGTGACGTTTTGCAAATTTTGTTGAACTTGCTTGTGCATTGCTTGTATATGCTCAGCAAACTCTTCTTCTTCCATGCTTGTATAATTTGGACATGGCAAAGGTAAAAAGTCCAAAACATGACGAGGATTTCGACCATACACAACCTCAAATGGCGAACTCGGCTTGTTGTAGTACAAGTTTCCATTTTTTTGGATTTTCTACCACCAAGCTTCGCAAGAGATTCCCAACAGATCCATTGACAACCTCTGTTTGTCCATCAGTTTGTGGATGATACGCACTTGAGAATTGTAGACGAGCTCCCATGAGTCTCCATAGAGTATGCTAAAAGCGACTTACAAATCGCACATCTCTATCCGATGTAATTGATCTTGGAACTCAGTACAAGCAAACAATCTCTCGAAAAAATAGATTCGCTATGTGAGATGCATCTGTGGAGTTCTTGAATGGCGCAAAATGGGCCATCTTAGAAAATCGATTAACAATAACAAAAATGGAGTCACACTCACGTTAAGTCCTAGGTAGGCCAAGAATGAAGTCCATAGAGAGATCTTCCCATGGACATTCAGGTATAGGTAGGGGCTGATATAAACCCACATTTTGACAAAAATAGACTCACACTCTCGTTCGCAAATAAGGCACCTTTGTACAAAGCGAGCATCACTCTTCAATGTAGGCCAAAAGTATGGCTCCTTTACAAGAGACTCTGTCTTGTCTCGCCATAAATGCCCACCAACTCCACCACGATGTAACTCAGTGATAATGCAGTAGTAATGAACATGTAGGTAGACATAGCTGAATTACTTTGAAGAGGTAGCCATTAATCACGCTATAGTCATTGCATGTTCTTTCTTGATATCTTGCAACACTTTGGAAAAGAATGGATCCATAGAATAATATTTCAGCAAGAGATCAAAACCTAATCTCATAAGAAAGAGGAGTGACTAAACTATAATTTCTGTTGAGAGCATCTGCTACCTTGTTGGCTGTACCAGCTTTGTGATGAAGGACAAATGTGAATTCTTGCAAGTAGGACACCCAACTCACATGGGGAGGATCCAACTTTTTTTGCATTGAAAAACTTGAGTGCTTGATGATCTGAATAGAGAACAAAGTCCTTATTGATAAGATAATGACGCCAATACCGTAATACTTGAACTATAGTCTCTCTCTCTCTCTCTCTCTCTCTCTCTCTCTCTCTCTATATATATATATATATATATATATATATATATATATATATATATATATATATATATGAGGAAACTGTTGGTGCGCTTAAGCTCACCAAACTTATGGTGAGCTTAAGCGCCCCAATCACATGGGGGCCCACTTTGTTAGGTGATCCAAAGCATTCATTTTAAAGTCCCTTACATGGATAGGGGGTGTACCAAAAATCAGCTCCATAGGATCATCCTAACCCCTCCATTTGTGGAGGACAAAAATGGACAGACACAAATCTGCCCATTTTTGTCCTCCCCAAATGAAGGGGTTAGGATGATCCTATTGAGCTGATTTTTGGTACACCCCCTATCTATCATAAGGCCTTTAAAATGAATGCTTTGGATCACCTAACAAAGTGGGCCCCCATGTGATTGGGGAGGTTAAGCGCACCATAGGTTTGGTGCGCTTAAGCTCACCAACAGTTTTCTCTCTCTCTCTCTCTCTCTCTCTCTCTCTCTCTCTCTCTCTCTCTCTCTCTCTCTATATATATATATATATATATATATATATTTAGAATAATAAATATATATATATCAACATCATAAGTAGAATAATATATCAACATCATAAGTAGAATACTTCTTTTTGGCATCACTCAGCTTCTCACTGGAATAGGCTATCGGACTTCCTTCTTGAGTGAGGAAAACACCAATGCCAACATGTGAGGCATCCCATTCAACTTGGAATGTCTTAGGGAAATTGGGTATATCCAACACGGGTGCTTTTGTAAGCTTTGATTTTAGGAATTCAAAGCTCTTTTCTGCCTCCTTGGTCCATTGGAACACCTTTTGCTTTAACACATCTATCATAGGAGCGATTATGCTCCTAAAACCTTTTATGAACCACCGATAGAATAAATGCCAACCAATGGTGGCTTGGAGTTTTTCAGTATCCATTTGGATGCAACCTACAGTCAAACATGGCCTAAGAATATAGTATGGCATGTACATCAATATGCCATCAAAGTAAATCAATGTGAGACTTTTCATCCTTGCTGTAAATCAATATGCCATCAAAGTACACAATGAAGAATCTTTCCAAAAGCTCCTTCAAGACTTGTGTCATAAGTCTCATGAAAGTTCTTGGTGCATTAGACAATCCAAATGTCAATAAAAGTGATTCAAAGAGACCACTTTTGTCTTAAATGTTGTCTTCTGTTCATTACGAGATTGAATTCAGATTTGGTGATAACCACTTCGCAAATCAATCTTTGAAAATAATTTTGCACTGCCAAGCATGTCAATCATATCATCAAGATGAGGAATTGGAAACCGATACTTCACAATTTTCATGTTCACAGCACGACTATCGATACACATCTTCCACGTCCCATCTTTTTTAGGAGTAAGAATGGTTGGAATGGCACAAGGGCTAAGACTCTCTCTTACGAGTCCTTTTTACAACATGTCCTCAACTTGCCTTTGTAATACAACATGCTCTATTGGGCTCATTCGATAATGAAACAAATTAGGGAGTGTACTTCCTGGAATGAGGTCAATCCGATATTGGATATCACGCATGGGTGGAACGCCATGAGGTAATTCATCATGAATAAAATCTTTGAACTCATTTAACAAGTTAGAAACAATTATTAAAATTTCTTTTTCAAACTCTTGACTTTCTCCCGTAGCTACCAAAGCATAGACCACCTTCTTTTCTTCGCAACATTGTTCAATGCTTTTGTAGGATAGCAAACTGATTTGACTATCCCATTGCGCCTTAATAGGCTTGTCTTTCAATGGGTGAAGCACATACGTCAAGCGATGATTAATAAGAGAGTAGGTGTTTCTTTTCCCATAATGGTGAACACATATATCAAATTACCACGGCTTTCCAAGAAGAAGATGACAAGCATCCATAGGAAGGACGTCAAATAAAATCTCATCATCATATTTTCCAATTGAGAACTTGATTCAACACCTCTTAGAAATCATGACTTCCTCTTCCCGTTTAAGCCATGAAACTTTGTAAGGTCTAGGTGGTGCTCACATTTGAGTTTTGGCTATTCAACCATGGCATTAGACACCATATTTTCACAGCTTCTAGAATCAATCATCACTACACATTTTTTCCCGTATGATGTGCAATATGTTAGAAAAATAATACGTCTCATCCACTTGTCATCCTCTTGGACAGAGAACACACAACGAATAACAAGGTTATCAAGATCACAATCAGGATTACAATACTCTTCTTCTCCTTCATTTTCAAGTTCTTCATCATAGATAGGTTCTTTTTTTTTCTCATTTTCTACAACTTCATCTTCAACAATGTTTATTTCAGCCTTTTTCTTAGAGCACTCATATGCCCTATGTCTAGGTTCACCACACCTAAAATAAGAATTTAGTGACGTAACAACCATGTTACGCTCCTTTCCTCGCTCGTCACGTGAGTTTAGATGCTTAGAAGCATGTGAAGAATTTTTCTTAGCTTGAGAAAAAGTCTTTTCTTTCGTTATCTTAGAGGATTCACCCCTCTTGAAAGAATTTCAGCTGAACTTTTCTTCGGCCTTAAGAGTCATTTGATATGCCTCTTCGAGACTGTGAAGAGAATGCATTACAAGCTCTCCATAAATACTATATTTAAGTCCACTCAATTATCGTCCCACGAGCTGGTCATCATTTTTATTCAGATCAATACAACTCAATAATTTATAAAATTGTTCTGTATAATTAGCCACGGATTGATCATTTCATTGGCACAATTGATGGAAGTTCTTGTAAAGAGATTAAGAATAGTCCAAAGGTAGAAACTTATCATCCAGCTTAAGTTTCATCTTTGCCCATGTAATAATTCTTCTAACCCCCCTTCTTTCATGATTGTTTTGATATTGTTGTCACCAAACACGAGAATGCCCTTTGAGTTTTGTGGCAACAAATTGCACCTTTCTTTCATCTGAGAGATTTTTCCATTCAAAGAATGATTCTAGTGATGCTATCCAATCAAAATACTCATCGGGATTGAGCTTATCTTAAAAATCGTGAACATTCACTTATATTCTTCTATCCATTCCTTCAAGAGCTCTAGCTAAACGTTCCATACTCCATTGGTCGTTTGGCGTTGCTGCTAGAGGTTCAACAGACCTAGAGAAGTCACCATCTTCATTCATATTCCTCCTTTCATGTCTAAATGATGCACTTCTCCTACTTCGAGGAGAAGAAGGAGCCGACGCTCTTTCTAAAAGTTCATTCACTATTTGTCGAAGCTCTTAATTAGATTGATGTAGTTCGGCAAGTTCGGATCGCACATCGACATTATATATTTCAGTAATAGATCTCGCCATCCACCACACCCTCTATAAACTTGAAAAATCAAGGAAACTCTGATTGGCAGTCCCCTCAGTCGGCCTTTAGGAAAATATTAATAAATAGGCAGTTCACGTCAACCGATATTGAGGCCCACTAATGAAATGTAGCTCCATATATTGTTTTTTATTATTACAGGGGCTCCCTTCAATCTAGCATTCCTCTTCTTTTTGTTAGTATGGATGATTGACATCCGCTCTACCAAATTTGAAGCACAATACTCCAATGATATCAAATCAAACATTCAATCAGGACAGTGGAAAACTAAGTGAGTAGTGCCATTATCAAAATATGGCAAGAGTATAAAAGGCATAATTTGAAATTCCCCACTACTCACTTAGTTTTCCACTGTCCTGATTGAATGGGTACTTAATAGTGGAGATAGTTTCGGGATTTTCGGCGTGTTTGCTTGATTCGTTCAGACACATTTTGGGTAATCGAACTAAGTGTTTTGCTCAAATAACTTAAAGATACAGGTCACGACCCTTGGCCACAAAGATTTCCCTTACCTTAATTGGTTTCTGGATGAGGCTCGTGCTAGCCTTTCACCAACCGCCCCCAAGTTCCTAATAACTACCTAAATGCCCCTACTTCACTAAAAAACCCCAAGAACAATTTTAGAAATTTCTATTTGACAAAATGCCCTTAACTTTTCTCTTTGTTAAATTGAAGCTTCAAATTAGATATAAAATGTTAAATTTCACTCTGAAATTAAGATGTAAGTAATGGAAAGAAATGATTTCTAAGTGCTCGATCTATGATCGGACCCACGAACAAATTGTTTGAAATCAATGATCTGGCCGCCCAAATTTGAATGGATTTGCCAAATTGTTCCTCCCCTTTGAAAATACGGTAAATATTATATCCTTAATTTCTTTTTAAGGCTCATTAATATTACGTTGAAGACTGCAAATTTCAAGCCTTAATTGAATGGATAAGATCATTTAATCGCCGTCATTCGCCGTCATTTTGAAAATTCCATTGTGTCTACATATAGGTGCCTGAGCATTTAATACCCTTCTACCCATCGCAACTATGAGATCCCACATCGGAAAGGGAGGAAAAGTTACCGGGCTATATATGTAGATTTCCCCTCTCCCCGCGGAGTCACATTTTCAGCATCTCCAAGGGGAGGGCCCTGCGAGTGCGTCGGGCATGGTTAGCTGCTGGAAAACAAAACTATGGAGGGTGGAAGATCCAGAACCGGACAATATTTACATGGTGGGATAGAGGAGTGACAACAACCTTTGGGTGAGGGTGATTGTAATGAATGAAGATTAAACTAATAGGATTTCTAGTTACAGTTGATGCAAAAAATTCAAAATTTCTGTAATTTATGGATTTTTCTTAGAATTTTATTTGAGAAATTTGATAGTATCTCTTTTGAGTTTAAATTGAACCCTTTAAATACGGTCTAAACATTTGGAAAATGCTATTCAAATTCAACATGGGACTAAAATCCTGGGGCAATACCAATTACAATTAAACTTTAGCTGGACAAAAATGAGATTTAATTTGAAAAGTGATGTGCCCATAATAATCAAGTAATACTACTACTGCTGCTAATAATAGTAATAATAATGATGATGGCGGCGGCGATGATAATGATATTCTGTTTTTTTTTTTTTTTTTAAATGGCCAAAATTTATATTAAGAGGATACAAGAAGCTAAAGAAAAATTGAAGCTAAAGAATAGTAGATCTTGTATTATGATAATAATGCTAAAAACCAAATATGAATGTTGAAAAATTATAACAACAATTATTTTACCTATTTTGATAAATTAAATGTTATTGGATGTTTATATCTTTTTTTTTCATTTGATTTCTTTTTTCTATTTGCATTTTTTTATCTTTAACTGCCAGGATCGTTAAATAACGATAATCCTCCTTGGCAATTATAACATCCTATACATTGTTGTTTTAATCTTTGATCTTACTATACTTGTTTTAGAAAAGGGTGAACTATTTACTCTTGATATTTAATGGTGACGCATACGTGTAGCCTAATCCTATTTGGAGAAAAATTAACCTCAGATCGAAAGTTCAAAGATCGTTCGAATCGGGTTCGAAAATTTTAAAATTATGGCAAACAGTAACATAAAGTTAATCTGATCATTCCGAGATATTTCAAAATAATAAAAAAACGTCCCCTAAATTACCATGAGACCCTTTATTCATCGAACAAGGCTAGACTTAGACGCCCAACATTCGTGCACAAGTAACACATCTTGTTTTCAAGCAAATTTACTCGACATACAAGGCTATTAGGTGTATGCATAGTTACAGAGTTCAAATTAAGAAATAAATATGCGAGGAAAATGTTCAGAAAAAATTAGAATTTCAAGGTAGAAAAGTTTGGAATAATAATTTTAAACGTAATGAAGCGTTCTTGAATATATTAAAATTTGAGTTTTTTTTTATGATGCATTATTATGAAACATGTGAAATGTTTTGAATTATTCATGAATTTTTTTTTTCTCATGTAGCACATAAAAACTTACAATTGTTTTTTCAAAATTTTCAGTTAATGGCAAACTCTAGCAAGGTGTGTTGGCAGCACTTAACTCTAGGAAAATGTTCAGAAAAAATTAGAATTTCAAGTCAGCAGCACTTACCGATTTGGCCACAACATTACAACTTCATTTGAAATAGAAGCATGAAAATTACTCATTGAAGCACCTAGAGAGAGAGAGAGAGAGAGAGAGAGAGAGAGAGAGAGAGAGAGAGAGAGAGAGAGAGAGAGGTGGGGTTGGGTTGGGTAAATAACTCATTTTTAATTAATTAGTTTAAAATAAAAGAACAAAATGGTGGTCAAATTCTTATTTTTAATGAGCCTATTTTGGAAATTTCAGTAATGAAACAAGGGCAACTTTTCCTCAAGAAAAAAATAGTAGAATGGTAATTTAGGTAACATAGGAGTGCAGTTTGGAAATCTATTCATCTATATAATCACATTTGCAGCCAAAAGCCTCTGTATCATGCCATGAGCAGCCAAAAGCCGTAGAATAACACATTCAACTCCTCTCATCTCTCCTCTCCCTGCAACTTCTTCTTCTTCATCATCCTCTCGCCATATCACGAAGATCCACGGTCACCCCGGCCCTTTGATTATCACCGATTGTCAACCCCTCTGTTTCAACTCAACATCCATAATTTAACTACCCAAGAAATCCCCTCTTTCCTAACCAATTCCTCCTTCAAGTTATATCCTTGTTACCGATTCTTTTAACACCTCAAAATCCAACCTATTTGTTGTTCTTTAACCCATTAACAGTTCTTTCATTCTCATCATATTGAAAACTCCCTTTCTTGATTTCAACAGCCCATTAACCTTGTGTCCCGTCTGTTTCCAACACCCTTCGCACGTGCCTTTTCAATTTTTTTACAACCCTCTTGATATCAAAGCTTCCGCTATCCGGCCCTACGTCGTCATCATCATCATCAGGTCCCTTTTCATTTTTTTCACAACCCTCTTGATATCAAAGCTTCCGCTATCTGGCCCTACGTCATCATCATCATCATTGCCATCCCTCCTCCGCCTCCTCCGCCTCCTCCTCCTCCTCCGCATCTCTCTCTCTCTCTCTATCTCTCTCTGAAAAAAATGCAGCCAACCAGTTCTCTTTCTCCGCTATTTCAGAATAAAGACCGTTTTGAAAAAAGCGCCACTCCAGCGCGAATCATGTTCTACTCACACTCAGAATGGTCTGATTACCCATACGATAACTTCCAAGTACTCAAGACGGCTTTTGTTTCAGGATTTCCTTCCACCATTTTGGAAATCCAAAGTCATCGTTACCTCATAGATTTCCTTCGTATGCTACAAACTGATTTGACTTCTGGATCAGAACGATCCATCGCTTGGATAGATGTTTCCGGGAAATGTTTCTTCCCCTGTAGTGTTCATCAACCAATTGCAGAAGAAAAAGGAGAAACTCAGCCCCCAACTTCCAATAAACGGGTTCGTATCTCCCAAGAAGAAGAGGATGTAATCCCAGCCGTTGATGTTGCGTGTATAGTAAAGCTAGATTTCAACTTAATAGGAATGAAGCTGAATGAGGAGAGTGTAGATTATAAGAAGATTAAGAATATATTTATGAAGGGGATGAGGGAAATGGATAAAAAGGCGAAGGTGACCGCTATCCATTGCTGCTTGTATAAGGGGGCCAAGAGGATAGAAAGGTTACAGGAATTTCGGAGATATATGAGGTTGACTGAGTTACTTCGTGGGGATGCCAATGTTGCTTATGGATGGTATGGTGGATCTCCACAAGCTGTGGAGAATTTTATTTTGCATGGTTTTGGAGAGCTGGAATATGGAAGATTGCATGATGGGTCCTCTTCCAACGTTGGAGCCTATCTATATCATGAAGACTATTCTCATGTTGCAAGGTAACCAAACCCTAATTTTATTAGGAAGCTTTCTTTGGGGAAGTGACATATTCTCCCCACTTTCTTCCCGGGACCACCAACACTATTTTACGCTCGAAAGTGTGGCCCAGGGTAGAAAAGGGGGTGAATATATCATTTTCAGATTTTTAATTTAGTATATGTGTGGGGCCACATTTTGGTGATCCAAACTATTCAGATGCTGGGCCCAAACGTCTTGACCATAGAATAGATCAATTTCTATTGATTTTCTGAGGAACGGTTTGGACCATGTGAAAACGATGGCGGATCCCACTTCCCATTCAATATCATTCTATTTGTTGTTCTTTAACCCATTAACAGTTCTTTCATTCTCATCATATTGAAAACTCCCTTTCTTGATTTCAACAGCCCATTAAGCTTGTGTCCCGTCTGTTTCCAACACCCTTCGCACGTGCCTTTTCAATTTTTTTACAACCCTCTTGATATCAAAGCTTCCGCTATCCGGCCCTACGTCGTCATCATCATCATCAGGTCCCTTTTCATTTTTTTCACAACCCTCTTGATATCAAAGCTTCCGCTATCTGGCCCTACGTCATCATCATCATCATTGCCATCCCTCCTCCGCCTCCTCCTCCTCCTCCTCCTCCGCATCTCTCTCTCTCTCTCTATCTCTCTCTGAAAAAAATGCAGCCAACCAGTTCTCTTTCTCCGCTATTTCAGAATAAAGACCGTTTTGAAAAAAGCGCCACTCCAGCGCGAATCATGTTCTACTCACACTCAGAATGGTCTGATTACCCATACGATAACTTCCAAGTACTCAAGACGGCTTTTGTTTCAGGATTTCCTTCCACCATTTTGGAAATCCAAAGTCATCGTTACCTCATAGATTTCCTTCGTATGCTACAAACTGATTTGACTTCTGGATCAGAACGATCCATCGCTTGGATAGATGTTTCCGGGAAATGTTTCTTCCCCTGTAGTGTTCATCAACCAATTGCAGAAGAAAAAGGAGAAACTCAGCCCCCAACTTCCAATAAACGGGTTCGTATCTCCCAAGAAGAAGAGGATGTAATCCCAGCCGTTGATGTTGCGTGTATAGTAAAGCTAGATTTCAACTTAATAGGAATGAAGCTGAATGAGGAGAGTGTAGATTATAAGAAGATTAAGAATATATTTATGAAGGGGATGAGGGAAATGGATAAAAAGGCGAAGGTGACCGCTATCCATTGCTGCTTGTATAAGGGGGCCAAGAGGATAGAAAGGTTACAGGAATTTCGGAGATATATGAGGTTGACTGAGTTACTTCGTGGGGATGCCAATGTTGCTTATGGATGGTATGGTGGATCGCCACAAGCTGTGGAGAATTTTATTTTGCATGGTTTTGGAGAGCTGGAATATGGAAGATTGCATGATGGGTCCTCTTCCAAAGTTGGAGCCTATCTATATCATGAAGACTATTCTCATGTTGCAAGGTAACCAAACCCTAATTTTATTAGGAAGCTTTCTTTGGGGAAGTGACATATTCTCCCCACTTTCTTCCCGGGACCACCAACACTTTTTTACGCTCGAAAGTGTGGCCCAGGGTAGAAAAGGGGGTGAATATATCATTTTCAGATTTTTAATTTAGTATATGTGTGGGGCCACATTTTGGTGATCCAAACTATTCAGATGCTGGGCCCAAACGTCTTGACCATAGAATAGATCAATTTCTATTGATTTTCTGAGGAACGGTTTGGACCATGTGAAAACGATGGCGGATCCCACTTGCCATGGCATGATTCATATTTTAATGGTAAGTTCAATTTAATGTGATTGGAAATGTTTAAATATTCATTATTATTTCTCCATAACGATCCATTTTTTTGCATTCTCCTCATTCTATAATAGAGGGTTAGGATCGTCTAATGTGGGAGATTCCTTGAGAGATGGTCCATCATCCATAACGAAGCCTATTAGATATAAAAGAATTGGATCAGACCATCGAATGAAAATACATATATCTTGCCCACTTTAAGAAATGGTCTCATTGGCGACGGACAATTAAATTCCTTCACCAAAGGACAAATAGACGTCGCTATGTACACTACAATGAACAAATATTCGTAACAATATATGGCGTCTATGACCCTATTTGGATTGCAAGAAAATCATTGTTGATAGAAATTTTTCTCTTTGTTTTTTTTACTTTTCATGATTTAGAGCGAAATAATGTGATTATTGTTAATTTACAAGGCTATTATCATAAATAGAAAGTCCCTCTATGTAAAAATTGAATAGGATTGGTTCAACTTATATCTTTTCATGTATAAAACAAATAAGAAATTTTAGAAATATTTCCTTTCCAAACTTTTCCACAAAATTCCTGCAATCCAAACAGGCCTAAGGGCATGTTTGGGAAAATATTTCTCTTCAAAATGCACAGTCCAATATTTGCTTAAGAATTTTAACGAAGATTTTAAAATTCTCGCATAAAACTTTCTCTAAAAACAAGGAAAGAAGAAAACCCTTGTCAACCAATTTTTTTCCAAGAAAGTTCATTTCTCATTTATCATATTTTTTTTCAGAATTTATCTAGGAACCTGGGGGCACCTCAAAATTTTATTGATAGAATAGAAAAGTATAAATGGAAATACCACCTTACCTCAAAGCCAAAACAAAAGGGAAATTACTTATAGCGAATAGCTACAAGGCCAAAAGAGTCACATCTTAAGGTGGCCCTAGCATTTCTAGGAAGGTCCTTCCACTGCTAGTATGCATGATTCTCTTTTCTTTTACTGGCAAAATCAGCTAAAGAGTCAGCAGTCTGGTAAGCTTCTCTAAATTAATTTGATACTTTCAGCCTCAACTCTAAAACCAAAGATTGAAGTCCCTGGCAATAATATTTAATGGACCATGGGGGATCCTTCTTGTCAATGAGTATATCAATCAAAGTTTTACTGTCTCCTTCAAGCCAAATGTTAGATAGGCCAAATACTGTATAGTACCTCAGCCCATCTAACATACTTGTAGTCTCTGCCTGCAAGTTATTGTCATTATCATAAAAGTGAGAAAAATCAAACAAAATCTTATAATTTATGGTTTCTTATAATTCTTCCTCCACCTGATATACCAGGATTGACTATGAAGGCACCATCCATGTTCAGTTTGAACTCCTTCTTAGGCTTAATCCACTTCAATATAATTTATAATATAAATTTTGTTTTGGCATCAGATGACAAAAAGCCATCACCAATGGTGTGCTATTAGCAACGGATTTTCTGTAACCGTCTCCATAATGTGTTTTTTAACGGTGGAATGATATCAACAGTTAGTTTTCCATTGCTATATGGTGTTTTTCTCGTTGCGGTGGCATGATTCCTATTTTAAAGGAAGTTCAATATAATGAGATAATAAAGGTTTACATATTGCTTAATATCTTCCAAATTTCCTTCTTATATTGGTTTTTTCTATGATTTAGCCGACACTTCGAATTTATTGTTGACACACATGTCCACACGTGTCCGACACGACACACATGTCGACACTCCTTTGAAAACTTTAAATGTGTTCCTATCAGTTTCAGACTTAACATGGGTGTGTCAACATGTTTTTGTACTATGTGAATTGTGGCATTCTAGTTTATTATTGAATATTTTGCTTCTTTTACTATGAACTCTTCTTTTATTATATTCTCTTCTTTTAGCTCTTCTTTAACTAATATTTGTTGTTATATCCCCTCCCATGAATATAAAATCCTAAACAAACTCTTATTCAAATATTATATTCATTGTATCCTATTAGTCTCCCTTTCTCACTGCACATAAGTTACTGAGGAGAATTATATTTGAAAGATCCCACATTGGAAAGGGAGGAAAAGTTATTGGTCTATATATGTGGATTCCCTCTCTCCCTATGTCGAAGCGTTTTCAGCATCTTCAAGGGGCGGGCCCCACGGAGTGGGTCGGGCACGGTTAGTACTAGTGGAAAATAAAACTGGGGCGGGTTATGACCCAGAACCGGACAATATCTACACAGTGGGGTCGGGGCGTGACATAATGGTATCAGAGCGGGACCTCCCATCCAATACGGTGTGCCAGCGAGGACGTTAGACCCTAATGGGGTGGATTGAAAGATCCCACATCAGAAAGGGAGGAAAAGTTAGTGGGCTATATATGTGGATTTCTCCTCTCCCTATGTAGAAAGTTTTCGCCATCTCCATGGGGCGGGCCCCACGGAGTGGGTCGGGCATGGTTAGTGCTGCTGGAAAACAAAACTGGGGCGGGTTATGACCCAGAAGTGGACAATATCTACACAGTGGGGTCGGGGCGTGACAATATTGAATTGATGAATTTGTTGTTATTTGATTATCTCACATTCATTTTAGATTATAGTTGACTAATCCTATGATTTATTAGTTGGTTAAATGAATGTCGTATTTATATTGTCGCAAATTATGGTAGTAATCAATAGTTTTATATGTATGTGTGTATGGATGTGTCACCATTTCTAGATTTTAGGGGGTTGCCTTGTCCGACACTTTGTATCCGTGTTGAAGCTTGACACACGTAGTTGCAAATTAGGTAGTAATCAATAGTGATTGTATTTAGCTTTGTATTTCTCTTAAAAGTCCCCTTTTTCTATGTTTAAAAATCTTTTTTCTGACTTCATTGGTGTTATCAAGTCCTTTTACTTCAATATTTGATCTTTTGTAAATGAAATTTTACGTAATGTTCCCGGTGTTTTATGCCAATTCAAAAGTAGAAAGATTCAAAACTTTGTAATTGTCCAATCATATAATCTTAAATGAATACACCAAAATACTTGCAAATAGATAAAAGAATTGTGTTTTGTATGTCTAATTGTTCAGCTAAAGACATAATCTATAATTGTTTTGTAGTGCATCTCAGTCAGAACCAGATGTTGACAACGAATTTCACTTGGTTCTCTGCAATGTTATTCTGGGATATACGGAGCAAATCTCAGAAGGTTCCGATCAATTTGGACCCAGCAGTGGAAGCTTCGACAATGGCGTTGATGATCTCAGGAATCCAAAGCGCTACCTTGTCTGGAAGACCCACATGAGAAGCCACATTCTCCCTAGATATGCTGTGAGCTTCACAGCAACAAAACTGTCTCAAGGTAGATTTTCTGAACAAATTGTTTCAAAAAAGCTTAAGCCGTTGGAGTTGGTGTTATTTAAACATTTATACTTAACACTTCCCCTCACACGTTACCCCTCTTTTTTGGGTTGGCCTATAGGTGGCACACTGGCCTCTCTTTTGGGTTGGCTATTACATTTGGATTTTTAATACCAAGGTGTTTTGAACCCAGGGCAATTGCCCTTTGCCCTGATACCATGTCAAACAACCAATTACTCCAAAAGCTTAAGCTGTTGGAGAAGGCGTTATATAATCTTTTATATTTTAACAAATTCTACCTTAAAATATTACTTTCTGCTAGGAGTGCAACCTTGGCCGGGTAGGGTCGGTTTGAGGCAAACCCTAACCCAACCAGAGGTACGATTACGTAACCTTATAGAATAAAGTACTCAACACTGGATTTCTAAACTCTATCTGAATCTCATGTAATCTTATCTTCTATTTCTTGTACTTTATCTTCTACAAACCTTAAATTGACCTAACCTGAAACTCAGGTTGAGATGGTCAACACTAACCCTCCCCAACTTTAAATCCGGCAGCCCTAACCCAACCCAGCTAACCCAACTGTCCAAATCGGGTTGGGTTGAGTTCAAGTAAGCTATGGGACAAAAACATAAAAGAAATCCAAAAAAATGGATATTGGATTTCGGTTCAGCTCGGTTGGGTCGCGGTAAAATTGCAATAAAATTAGGAGGATGAGATCATGTTCAGGTTCGGATGCCCAATGCCTATACGCCTATAATGTAATCCAACCCGTAATTAATGTGGTTGGCTTACTCCAATTCTAACCCAACCCAACTTGAGGGAAGGCCAACCCAACGCGAGAAAAAATCAGTTTAAAACCTTTGGACCCATTGAGGTTAGGCCCAGCCCAAGTTTCACCTCTACTTTCTACCATTTCTGCATGTTCCAATCATTTGTTCAAGAAAGCTAAACATGTTTTTCATTGCTTGAATGTGCTAGAACTGTTGAGGAGAAAATCTACATCGGGATCTTCTTCAACAGGAAATTCGAAACCTCCCATTCAAGCAGTACGATGCCAACATTATTTTCAATGATACTTGTCATGCCATGTTTGGCTGCCATGAAATTTTTTCAATGGAATATTAATTTATCATGTAGTTGGGAGGGGCATGGAGGGTGGGAGAGGGAGAGAATTGAGAGGCATGAGTGAGGAGGGGGTGAGAAGTAGCTGCAAAATAAGGAAAATAAAAACTCTATTCAACAACACTTGCTTATTTTTCAAAATAGAGTTTTTGTGTTCAATATTTTTCAGCAACTTTGCACCATATCCTCACTCATGCTTTCTCGATTCTCTCCCTCTCCTACTCTCCCTACACTCTCTCAACAATTGCTAAGATAATATTCCATGAAAAAAAATTATGGTTCCCAAACATCGCCTTACTGTACATAGAATTTACCTTTCATGGAGTATTTTTTTTATGGTGTTTAGGTTCCACTCATGCTGCCTCCTCCCCCTCCAATAAGTGCACAAGGACAGTAAAATGACAGATTTCCTCGTGCAATTGTAGATCACAACATGGCGTTCCCGTTGTTAGTCTCTGTACTGAGAAAACACCTTCCCCAAAGCAGTATTTATCCATTACTGAAAGTATATTATGATTTTATGGTAATTAGATTTTAAAATACTTGGTGTATGTTCTTTCTTTCTTTTTTCTTGGTGCATAGTTACAAAGTTCGGAATTGGGAACAATCTTGGAAGGAAATTATTTAGATAAGTAGGGAAATGTTTGGGAAGAGTTTTGAAAATAGAGTGTGGTTAACTGTCCAATAGTTTTGAGCTATTTAAGAGATTTACAAATATTATTTCAGAAATGGATAAATTATTTTTCAAATTCATTTGAAAATTTGAAAATTCGGGTTGAAGTGGGAATATTTGTGATAATTCGAAAATCGTTAAAATTATTTAATTTTGAATTATAGTTGAAACAGGGCATAAAATTTGAGATTTTTTTTGCTATTCAGTGAATTCAGCAATTATTTTTTTGTCTTTGAATAAATGAATGGCCTAAATCACTCTATACTACAACTCCAGGATTGGAAAATCGACAAAAACATGTTGATCAAAATGATAGGATCCATTGCCAGAGATCGATTACTTGATGAAGTTATCAATGTCGTTAATATTCAGTTATGGTTTAAGTTTTTTTTTTTTAGTGATTGATGCAGTGCCAACATGGTAGCCATGTCATGCCTAGGTGGTTTTGGTGGAGTTCCAAGGTGCAGTCCCTCATTAATGTTGCTGGCTCATTTTGAACCTGATTGTTGAGCTTCTAAATGAAAGAATTATGGAAAGTGGTAAACTACAAAGTTGTAGGTCTCTTTCAGATCTTTCCAACAAGTATTTGTGCTTGAAAATTGGACAAGAGGGTAGAAAGTTATGGCAGTTTTGGTGGACTGTGTCTGTGGGTTCCCAAAGCAGTCAAAGTTAGTGAGTTCCTATGCAATTAATGTTATGTTAGTCCCTAAGCTAGCTAGTGGAGGAGCTTGAACGAATTTGCTTTGGTTTTCTTTTATTTAAAGAGTTAGAAACTATCTTGAGAGGGGATTTTGGATGTTGATAAACTTATGTAATTGATGGAATATCAATTGGGTTGAGCTTTGCTCCCATTTTCTTCTTCTTCTCTAAGTTGTGTTCTTGTGTTCTAATTTTCTTCTTCTTCCCTCTTAAGCACCTGCATTATCTGGTATCAGAGCTAACGTTACTCTCTTGGGCTAGCTTCGATTTGATTTTCATGGCGGCACGAAGAGGTAGAGGAAGGCATGGTAACCAAATGATGGAAGATTTGAGAGATGAAAGAGATGATGAACTTCAAGCACTTCGAAGACAAGTTGAACAACTTACCATGCGACTTGAACGCCAAGAGGCTCGTAGTGAGCGTGGTAGATCAAGCCATGGAGGTTCTAGTGATGAATCCGATGTGAATCCCTTCGCCAATACTTGTGAAGAAGGTAGGTTGGGAAGGTTCTATCGTGATTTCGACACCGTCAAGATTGACTTGTCGGAGTTCCATGGTCGTCTACAACCCAAAGAGTTTCTTGAATGGCTTAGTGCCATTGAGAAGTTCTTTGATTACAAGGAGACACCTGAAAGCCAACGTGTGAAGCTTGTGGCTACAAGGCTTCGTGGCTACGCTTCAACATGGTGGGATAAGGTTCAAGAGATGAGAATCCGCAAAGGAAAGCGTAAGATCTCTTCTTGGGAGAAAATGAAGTCAAGGCTTAAGGAGAAATTTCTTCCGTTAGATTTTTCCCAAATTATCTTTTCTCAATTCAACAACCTACGCCAAGAATCCAAGAGTGTGTTGGACTACACCGAAGAATTCTACAAACTCATGGCTCGTAATGATATTTAAGAGGGTGAAGATCAACTTGTGGCAAGGTATGTTGATGGTTTGAAGTTTTCCATTCGTGATGAGGTGAAAATGCACGGATCATTGAGCGTCAATGATGCTTATCAACTATCCTTGAAGGTGGAGGCTAAGCTTTTTCGTTGTGGTGCTAAAAAGTATGTGGATGTTTGTAGTCTCTATCCTTCTTCTAAAGGTGAATCTTCACATGGTGGAGGTACAAAGTCAAGGTCCGAATATTTTAACAAAAATTCTACAAAATCAGCCCCTACATATCAAGTTGGAAATCAGCCCAATCGTCCCAACAATTCAAATGCTTGTTTCAAGTGTGGTCAAGTTGGCCATCGTTTCAAAGATTGTCCAAAGAGGCAAGTAGTTGCCTTCGGTGATGAAGAAAATGATGATAATTTTATTGATGATTCAAATCAGCCCATATATGATGAGGATCTTATTGACTATTCAAATCAACCCATATATGATGAGGAAGATGGCATACAAAATGTAGAAATCGAACCTGAAGGAGAAAGTTTGGTGATCCAAAGAGCACTTGCTACACCAAAGGTTGAATCCGATGATGATTGGCTTCGTTCCGATATTTTCAAGACTCGATGCGAATCTCATGACAAGGTTTGCTCCATTGTGATTGATGGTGGGAGTTCTGAGAACATCGTATCTCATAAAATGGTGAACAAGCACAAACTCAAAACCGAACAACATCCAAAGCAGTATCGGATTGCATGGTTCAAGAAAGGAAATGAGAGTAACTTTTTTATTTCCAAGAACGAATTTGATCAAGAGACTAGTGATAATGGTAAATTCAATGCTCTACTTGTTGTTGAAACTAACGAGGAGTATGAGGAACTTCAACGGCAATTCAATGAATTCATCACCAAAGAAATTGTATCCAATTGCATATTAGGTGAACCGATGGATATTGAAGTGATGGGTGAATGGAAAAATATTACATCAATTTTTCACCCAATTACATCGATCCATTTTTATTCGATCCTAGATTGAAGCTCACAGTTGACGTTTATATATTCAAACATGTTCAAAATCTAGACAAGTTATCACTTCTTCATGGAGATTATGAAGCGGAGTTTGATCTTGGGAAGTTTCAATTGATGATCATCCGTCGATACTTCAAGGTTCGAGGGCGAGTTTTCTTGAACGAAGGAAGTTTAGCAAATTTCAAGATCGTGTGGATGCCCCTTTTCAAGTGCTTCAGAAAATTGGGGATAGTGCATTCAAGGTTAAGCTCCCTCCAAATATTAATACTCACCCAATTTCAATGTTAAGACTTGACAACTTATCATGGAGAGCTTGATGAGAACTCATGGGCTAGTTCTTTCTCACCCGGAAATAATGATGCAGTGCCAACATGGTAGCCATGTCATGCCTAGGTGGTTTTGGTGGAGTTCCATGGTGCAGTCCCTCATTAATGTTGCTGGCCTGTTTTGAACCTGATTTTTGAGCTTCTAAATGAAAGAATTATGGAAAGTGGTAAACTACAAAGTTGTAGGTCTCTTTGAGATCTTTCCAACAAGTATTTGTGCTTGAAAATTGGACAAGAGAGTAGAAAGTTATGATAGTTTTGATGGACTGTGTCTGTGGGTTCCCTAAACAGTCAAAGTTAGTGAGTTCCTATGCAATTAATGTTATGTTAGTCCCTAAGCTAGCTAGTGGAGGAGCTTGAACGAATTTGCTTTGGTTTTATTTTATTTAAAGAGTTAGAAACTATCTTGAGAGGGGATTTTGGATGTTGATAAACTTATGTAATTGATGGAATATCAATTGGGTTGAGCTTTGCTCCCATTTTCTTCTTCTTCTCTAAGTTGTGTTCTTGTGTTCTAATTTTCTCCTTCTTCCCTCTTAAGCACCCGCATTAGTGATGGATCCATTTAACACAATTGAAAGCTTTCTTGTTTAATATTCTATGTATTAATCGAGTTTGTAGAAGTGCAATTCTTGGCTAACATCATGGATGCCATGGTTAATCCTTGGTTGATTTTCCACTCATGTATATATAAAGATGCACTATAGTTGAAACGGGGGATGAAACCCTATTCCTCTATCTATAACTAGAGAAATACATAACAAGAAGAAAAAGTATGAAGACAATTGTGTTAAGGTTGCTACAAAAAGCGGATCTTTGGATCCTCTTCATTCTCTCCCTCAACGTTGCCCTAGCCATGGAGAGGGTTTTCCTAGGGTTTTGGGAAACATAAAAAGGGATTATTTTACTTAGAGATTGGGAGATTGGAGAAGGTTTGCAGAGAAACATTTTCTTTTCAAGTAAAGCGGCCTCAGTGCTGAAAAGTTGAGGCGATTGGGGGGTGAAACCCTAGTGCTGAAAAGGGCGCCTCTCCGAATCGACTATAATCCCTCCAATCTCGTGATATTCTCACCACAAATCCGGAGTAGTAAGTTTCAGAAACCCTAAATTCCCTATTTCCTAAGACTTCGTCAACTATGTTAGGGTTTGTTCTCTGCTTCTGTACTTTGTATTGAGCTACTGAGGGTTTTAGGGTTCTTAAGTTTACTTCCATTCCAGAAAGTTGATTTTAGGGTTCTTATGTCTCTGATTTCTCTTATCATCTTCTCATTTCAGTTGGTAGATACTCTCATGTCTACTCCATAGCTCTTTTTTCAATTCATTACTTATGGAGGAAGATGACAGTGACCCCCCTAGTCATCCTCTCCCCCAACACTTTCTATAGCTCAACTCATTAGACATAAGATCCAATCTACCAACCCCCCAGTGTTAAGTGAAAGGATGTAGAAGCTGAAGGAGATAGATAACGAAGGAAAACGAGAAGAACTGTATAGAACCTGAAGGAGATAGATAATGAAGGAAAACGAGAAGAACTGCTAACAACCCCACCAGAAATGTCATTACAAGAAAAAATGGAATTGTTGAAAGAGATTGAGAGCTCAATGTCACTCCATCTCAAAACAATCCCCTAAATGAATTAGAAAGCATCTCTTCTAAGATAAGAAGGAAGCAGGAACTAGTCAAAAAAAATTATCCAGGAAGATATTGAGGAAGATGAGATCGTCTTCACACCCCAAGCTTCAAACATGGTAGTAGTAACCATGGCCGGAAATTTTTCAATGAATATCACCTTCAAATCTGGTAAGAAGAATCTTCACACTTTGGTGAAAGAGCAGATTTCTATCCCTCCAGGCCAGCTTTTAACTATATACTAGAAGGAAATGCAGAAATCAGCAAAACTAAGGCAGGCAGATGTTTCAAAGGAATTGAAATCCTATAGGGCAACCCAAGAGGGGGGTGAATTGGGTAATTTAAAAAAATTCTTAACCTACAAGGGAGTTTGAAATTAATCCAAGGTTGTTCTAACCCTTGTTCAATTAATATTACAAATAAAAGAAAGATATTACAAAACACCACAAAGAGAGAGATGAAGAGTGAGGAGACCACACAACGGTATATAGTGGTTCGGTCACAAACGGACCTACTCCACTACCCAAGTACTTGGTCTTTTCTTGGAATTTTCCTTTGCTATTGTGAGATTCCACACGCCGAATCTGCAGGCTTTACAATAAATGCCACCTACAAAGGGAACAAACCTTCTTTGCAAGAACCGCCTCGAAGGACGTTAACCCTCTTTCACACCGCCTCGAAAGGTATAACTCCTCTCCGTAAATACAAGAAATAAAACTAAAGAAGAAAGCTCCCAAAGCCTAGTAAAAGCGAGTACACAACACTCAAAGCTCACAATCACTCCTAAAGATTACAAATCAATGCTCTTTGGAATGCCTCTTGACAAGAAGTAAATGCACAAGAGAAAGAAGAAGAATCCTTTTTGATTTCAAGAGTAAAAGCTCTAGGGCTTCATAAATGATCTTTCAAAAGGCCCTTTAGAAGGTCTGAGTGGTTTTACCCAAACCAGATGAAAGAAACATGGTATTCGAATGATCTTTGGCAATTTCAATGGGGGCTGCAACCAGGAGCCGCTTAACTCTATCCTCACAGCTAGAAAAAATTTCCTTCTCTTCTACCATGTGTTGTTGGAAGAAAGACTTTGCTTTCTTTCTGCTTTTCTTATTCTTCTCTTTCTTACTGGATGAGGAGTTAGATTCATTAGAAGAAGGAGACTGAGATAGCTCAGCATCAATAAGCTTGAAGATTTCTGTTTTCTCTTTCACGGATAAAGAGTCATCGATGCCTTTAGATTGCACAAGCTGAGAAGTTTTTCACTGGGAGTGACATTGTTCAGCTTGTCGAGGACGAATTGAATGAAGGATAATGTTGAAGTTTCTCATCAAATTGCTCGGGTAAGATGTAACTCAGTGACCCTTCTTCATTTGATCTTTTTGCCAATGATTCCAAAAGAACAGATTTCCCCACAGAGGAAGCATCCAAGAAAGGAGTTGGTTCCACCAATGGAGCAGGATTTCCATTTTCCACCAAAGTTCCTCTTTCCTTGAGTGGAACTTGCTGAAGTCCAGGAGACCAATCCTTATTTAGGTTGGCAAAGGAGACGGCGATGGGAATCTGCATCTGAAGCTTCTTCCTCCGAATCTGAGAGTAGCTTAGCAACTGGTGTTCCATGATCTTCTTCAGAGGATTCAGAGTGTAGATGGGACCTCACAAGGGTAGCTACCACCAGATTTTTCGTGTGTAGAACTGAACAGAACTTGAACTAGAACTGAACAGAACTTGAACAGAGCTAATATTGAACAAAAGCTAAATCTAAAAAATCTAAACCAAACATAAAACCAGGGCTTAACTAAGTGAAACCAGTGAGAAGCAGAAGATGAAGGCTAACCCATTTCACATCTTATTTGCAGATGACATGCCCATGTTTATTGCACGGTCTTTTGACAGGTTCTGAATCAATAGACAAACAATTCGGTAGAGAAAAACTAGTGGGTCGTAGATTACATCCCACTATAGCTAATTAGAAAACAGAAGCAAAAAGCATTCTTATGCTAGCCAAATGGAAAAATGTAATTGATGAGTGCACTATTTCAATGAGCCTTAAAATAAAATCTGAATGGCATGTAAGTCAATTATATTAAAAGCATAAGAAACTAAAAACCAATTTATTGAAAGATTAGAGGTTGGAATAATTAGCACATAATAGCACTTATATCTGAAATTGTAGAATTCCTTGACTTACAAATCTGCAACAGTGTTGTAAGCATATTAAGCTTCTCCAATCAAAGAGATGATGCCTATTTTTGCAACAGCTAGATAAAAAAATCAAAACATCCAACCCTAACATATAACCAAAAAACCCTTCTTCACCTATACTTTCAAAGAAAACCATTCAAGAAAAAACCTTCCACCAATCAAATCGATTTCCCAGAAATCAAGAATAAGACTATAAATTATTATTAAAACAAGAATTCGACAATAAATTATAAGAAAATTGTTTGATAGAATGAAATATAGATCAATCTAGTATGTCAATATCCTAGGGCAAGAGTAGTGCAAAAATGCCAGATAAAACATGAATCCAATGAGAAAAATGCCAAAAAGTGAATGCAATGCCAATTATCATCATAAAATCCCCAATCTAGGTAATATTAGGGCAAATAATTCAAAGCAAAAATAGAACTAAAATGCATTGAAAGGAAATAATGCAGATCTGCTAAGTAAGATACGCTATTGAAAGATTAAAATTCTAATACAGGGCAATATTAGGGTAAATTTTCAATGTAAAACCTAGCATACCTCTTGCAGATTGATGCAACCAGCACTAGCAAGAATCCAGCCAATAAGATATCGGAGAAAAGTCAAGAGAGCAACCTTCGGAAAACAGTTCTAAAATCCGATGTAAATATTAGAACGGTTTTTCAATGCCCGCCGGACCACTCTTCTTCGGTCGGATTTTCCTCCGAGGTCATAGTGCCACCAATCCGTTATTTTTCTCTTTTAAATTTTTTAAAATGACAAAATTTCGCACAGCCCTCTCTCTCTCTCTCTCTCTTCACGGTTCATTCTCACGGTAGTAGTAGTACTACAGGGGTGCAACTTGGGCGGGCTCAACCCGAACCCGACTGGTTCAACCCGGCAAAAAGTCGGATCGGTTCGTGTTCGGGTTCGGGTTTCTCAACCCGGGTTGAGTTCGGGTCGGGTTCGGGTTCGGGTTTCTCAACCCGGGTTGAGTTCGGGTCGGGTTCGAATTGAGGGCTTTGGCAACCCGACCCGAGTGAACCTGACATTTTTAATATTTTTTATTTTTTAAGGTTAAAATCTCGGGTTGGGTCAGGTTGAACTCGGGTTCGGGTTGAACAAAAAGGGTTCCTCAGGTCGAGTCAGGTTGAATCTCGTTGGGTTGGAACTCAGGTCGGGTCGAGTTGAGCAAATTGTTGTTCGGATCGGGTGGCCGAGCCGGATGGACCCACAGGTGCCCATAAAAACACAAATGAACAAGATTTTATATGGTGTAAGCCCTTATAGGCCCATATCTTTCAAAAAGTACTGTATTGACCACATAATAGGATGGATGATCTAAACCGCACACAGTAAATAGGTCACCCACCAAAAATCATTTCCATAGGATGATCCTAGCCCTCCGATCTACGGAGGTTTCCACAAATAATAATATGCAATTCCTCCATGCTACGATCATCCTATGGACATGATCTTTTGAACACAACCTATTTACGTTATGGCCCACCACATGGATGGTTTGGATCATCCTATTGTAGTGTGGGAATAAAAATAGAAAAAAAAATCGGGTGACCCACGGGTCTACCCGGCTGTACGGGTGGGGTCCAATTCCCATTCAATAAGGTGATTGCCTTAACCATATATTGGGTGCAAACTTTAGAAAGTTTCATATTTGTATCAGCATATGGTTTCTGGCATTGTTTGAAAGTGATTTGCTAGGCATCTAGTAACAATCCCAAAGTTATCCAAGTTTGTTCCCCTCCTTCCCATGGGATTGTCAAACTTAATTTTGATGGCTCAAGTTTGGGGAATCAGAGGCCTGAGGAGATTGGAGGTCTTTGAAGAATGAAGTAGTAATATGGGCTTTCAGTGGCCCTATAGGTGTGGCTAATGTTACGTGCAACTTAGGGATGGGTTTGGTTGTTGCTACTTTTTAGGAAATTAAAAAAAGATTGAATATTTATTGTTACTAGGATAAGCTATGGTGGAACGTTGTGGTAGGATAGGATGTTTGCACATAATCTTAGTTTCCTATTTTGTAGGTTTTATTCCTACTTTGTTGGTAGTTAGGAGAGTCATTATAAGGTGGATTGTAATTGATGTTTTTTGCTTAATAAATGAAAAACTTGTTCCAAAACGTGTCTTGTGCACAAAGGAGGATTGATCCTTCCCTCGAAGTGGATCAAGAGGCCGATCTTCCCTTTAAGAAGATCAATCGCGTTGCGAATCGATCTAGATTCGTAAAAAGTTGTATCAGAGCCATCGATCTTTCACCATGGGAATCCATACATGAAGATCTGGAAAAGATTAAAGCACCAGTTTTGAAAATGGTAGAAGGACAACAACTATTTGTAGAAGGCTTGAAAAAAAATCAACATGACGATTGAGAAGCCCTACACGATGAAAAAGAGACGTCGAAATAGAAAAATAGGGGAAAAGAAGGGAGAAAGAATGAAAATAGAAGGAAAGAAAAATGCAAAAAAGAAGCGTCGTCAATTTCGGCAAAGTCGTCGCCCCTCTTGACCTATACACCATCAAGAAGATTCCCATCCATGACCATTCCTACGCCAAAATCGTAGTTGTTCCAAACAAGCATGACGATTGAGCTTTGATGAAAAACACGATCAGATCGACTTGAAAATGAAGCTTCCTCAACACTTGGTGACTAATCGCAAGACAAAGAGAAGAAAGGCAGCGACGAAAGAAAAAAGAAAAAGAGAAGAGGGAATAATTTAGAAAGGTTCTGCGCAAATCTTTCGCGGCCAACGGTTAATTCCAACCTTGAGCACATGATTGATTCCAAGAGGGGTGGAATGCGACGTGCAACTTAGGGATGGGTTTGGTTGTTGCTACTTTTTAGGAAATTAAAAAAAGATTGAATATTTATTATTACTAGGATAAGGTATGGTGGAACGTTCTGGTAGGATAGGATGTTTGCACGTAGCTACTAACACTAATGAGGCGGAAGTCTCAATGTAATTAGGTGGCTAAGAGGCTCGCGTACTGCTCCTTGGAAATTCGGCGCTCTAGAGTTGGATCTTCTTTGATCTCCTTCATCCTCGTCAGAGTTCCACGAATGCAGAGGCTGGCAAACTCGCTAGAGAGGGTGTATTTAGGCATAATATTGAGCTTTTTTATTTTCTTCATCCCTAGTAGCTATGATTTCCG
Organism: Tasmannia lanceolata; assembly: GCF_043159265.1. Classification (NCBI taxonomy): domain Eukaryota; kingdom Viridiplantae; phylum Streptophyta; class Magnoliopsida; order Canellales; family Winteraceae; genus Tasmannia; species Tasmannia lanceolata. The sequence continues at coordinate 16,607,425 of NW_027518696.1, read as the reverse complement.
TAATTTTATCTTGATCTTGTTCCTTTATTTTGTACTCTTTGGCACCTCCTCTGTCTAGCCTTCAATGAATTTTCACTTGCCATTCAAAAAAAAGAGAATTTATATGATGGGTGGCCGTGAAAACACGTGAAGTCTAAAAAAACTTGGTACGTCCCACTTTTTTTTATGATCCAAGCCGTTCATCTGTTTGGGCACAACATAAATAGGTTGTGCCTAAAAAATCATTTCCATAAGATGATCCTAACCCTCCGATCTATAGAAGTTTCCATAAATTGGAAATCTCCATATTCAGATCGGTTCAGATTGGAGGGTTAGGATAATCCTATGGAAATGATTTTTTGGGAACAACCTATTTACGTTGTGTCCAAGCAGATGAACGGTTTGGATCATAAAAAAAGTGGGCCGCACCTACTTTTTTTAGACTTCACGTGTTTTCACGGCTACCTACCCATCATATAAATTCTCCAAAAAAAAAACAAGGAAAGGGGTGCTAGTATCAAAACATACGATGGTGAGAGTATCATTTCCTAGTCCTTTTTAGTTAAATTCAGCCTAATCTCTTGTCTCTTTACCTACGCCACCTCTTCCCAATGACGCCGCCAAGGTTGCTCAGTTTCTTACACCGGAACTACCGGACGGTCCGAGAAGGGTATTTGGTTCAAGCCTTGCAATCGGAGCTCAAACACGAGAAATCTTCTAACCCTTTTCAGGTAATATAAAAAAAGCAAAACCCAACTTTAGAATTCTCAGAAACCCTACAAAATTGAGCCTCATCTCTTAAACTCTTCAAGAAAATTGCATTTGTAGAAAACCTAATAACAGTCTCTCCATTCATAAGAACTCTGCAAATCCAGATCTCTTTCAATGGAGACTATACTTTCAAAGTGATTGGAACTAGTATTTTGGTGCTTGAGTTCCTCATGGTGATGGTTAATGCCATGTTTTTATCTCATTATTCTATGAGAAAAATAAAGAAAAAAAGAAGAGGAGAGTTTCAAAATGTCCAACACATACTCTGGGTCTATGGTGTTCAACTCAGGATTTAATGGGATTGGTCATTATTACCCACTAGGCAGATCTGCATCTATAGCACAACTAAGGCTTTTATTTTTATTTTTAGCACACCTTAGTTTTGCGTCATCTAATTCGACAGTGATCATTTCACTGTAGTTTGTGATCCAATTTAGATGTTGTACACTGGATTATTCATTAACAAAAAAATTGATTAGTTCTATTGTGGGGAATTTCCATTCTTCATTGAAACTCTGTCATCTAGTTCCTCTGCTGATAATTTCATTTGAATGGAAAGTGAGAACTTTCAAGAGCAAAACATTAACTAGTATACAACTTGATTCTGCTATTACTATTGCTATTGCAGGCATTTTCTATTATTATTCTCTCTAACCCTCTAACTAGACCTATGGACAAGGCTTGTTTAGTGATTCCTGATTTGCGCCAGCCATTTGGTCGCTTTATTAGTAATGCCTCAGTTTGCTGGCCCAATTTCCCATCTCAACTCAACAATCTCCAAAGAATGGTTAGGGGATAATCATTTAAAAAGAAGAAGAAGAATAGTTAGAGGATTTACTGGATGCAACTTCATTTTATGTGACCCTACAAAATCATCTTTAGTAACATGAGTAAATAGCTATGATCTGTGGACACGGACACAAGTGTCGCGTGTAGACACAGACACAAGTGTCACGTGTCGACACAGACACCAAGTGTCGGACACGGCAAACCCCCAAACTTTAGAAACGGGGACACGGCTAAAATAGAAAGTATATGTAATAATGATTTGTGGATATGGATTCGTGTGTCCAGTTTTGACATGGATACGAGTTGTCTAAATGACGTAAACAGAATATTCAATAAAAATCAGAATGTCACACTTGACACGGTACAAAAATATGTCCACACACCCACATTAAGTCTAACACTTACAGCAATATAAGTAAAAATGTCCAAAGGAGTGTCGACACGTGTGGACGCGTGTCGTGTCGGACACGACATGACACGTGAGTCGGCAATAAATTCGAAGTGTCGGCCAAATCATAGGTAAATAGGTATATCTGTTCAGAATTAATAAGTTAATAGGTACATATCTTCAGAATTAATGAGCCTTCCAAATACTATAATCCTGAATTTTGTATGCTCTGCAGAACCATGAAAGTGGCTCTTTGGGGGATTTTGTTTTGGATTGGGATGCCTCTCATTCCCAAGATGTTGTCTTAAGAAGATATAGTCCTGGAGAAGAGATTGCTGTGTCCTCTTTGTTGGGTTTTGGAAGTTTTGAAGAAAATAGTTTGTTACCAAGAAAAGCTTTGATGAAGGTCTGCATAGTGAAGCCTGGATTAAGCCCTGTCTTGCAGTTTGATTGCGATATTTTCAGCCGAGAACATCTTGATGCAGTCAACTAACATGATTTTGGTCACGGACATCCCATGCGATAAAGAACAAAAAAAAATCAGCAGCTTATATTTTATTACTATAATCCTAAAGGAAGCTTATAGATCAAGGGCTTAGGATTATCCGTCGAAAATAATCTCAACGGCTTTCAACCTTAGTTGTGAACGTTGTTTGGATTAACGGATCTGATTACATACATGGCGCAAATAGGTCCAAAGACTGATTCTTACGAAAAAGCGACTTTTAGCAATGGAATTGTTGGTTTCATTCAAATAATCCATCATAGATAATTTGAAAATCATTTCAAGTGATGATAAATAACTGCCTAATCATGCCTTCTCTTGTTACATGCACGTGTTTTAAATCTGGTATTGTGAATTGATGCACTGTGTTTAGCCAAAATCACTCAAATATCACTTTACTGTTATGTTCTTTAAATGGTCAAATAGCACCTGATTTTATTCTCCTTTAAACCAATGAGCTTCTCACATATTGGTTAAGATAGCGTGAAATACCCCAAAACGATTTAACGTTTCTGGAGGGGTATTTTAGTCATTTTAATTAATGAAATTAATTAAATTAAATGCTAATTTTCGTCCAAAAATTAGAGGAAAAATAGGATGACCTAGTTTGAGTCAATTAGGGCTTCTAAAGGCTACTAAATAAAGGACTCATAGAGGGGAAACTATAAATACACTCTTTTAAGCCACAAAGTTGCAAAAATCTAACCCTAGGAAGAGAGGAAACGTAGAGAGAGAGATTGGAGTCTTGGAGGAAGAAGAGCGTAAGGAATTCTTGAGGAAATCACCAACGAAAGGTATGTAGAATTTAATTTTATAATTAATTCTATTCTCCACCGAGATCCAAGATCTCTTGAGGAGAAGATTAAAAGTTTAATCTAGGGTTTGTTGGATTTGAAACGACAACCATAGATTCGAGGTGGAAATCTTGTATTCCTCGAGTAAAGAATCATAGATTAAGGTTGTGGGAATTGATTTCCTGAAGATTTTCACGACTTTCCGCGTTTGATGCCCTAATTGATTGAGGAAATCAAGAGGGAATTTATTAAGATATTTTAATATGCTTAAAGGAAGGAGAAAAGAGGGTTTTATGGTAGAAAATCAAAGGAAACTCGTGTTCTTGCACGGATTTATTAAGGTATTATGTACTGAGTTTTTCAGCTGACTGTAGTTATATAACATTTTCAGGTCTTGACCGTCGTGAAGGAAACAAGGAATAGGACGCTTACCTTGGGATTGGACTTTGACTCAGAGAACTAGTTTAGTTGTTTCCAGTTCATTAGGAAGTGAGTGCTTTGAAGAAGATGCAAAGACCATATTTATTTTGCTTTGACTCTTGGGAGAGAGATGAGATTTGATTTGACACTGATGGGTCCGCATTAATTGAACTTTGATATTTAGTTATGAATCGCTAGGTTATTTCTGTTATTGCTATGTAGCCTTGTACATTTGTGGGATTCGTCTTGCAGGTGTATAGCGCTGTCATGTCCTACATCCAGGGTGGGGGCTTGGGGCGTGACAGGATCAGAACGATCCATCGCTTGGATCGATGTTTCCGGGAAATGTTTGGATCAATGTTTCCGGGAAATGTTTCTTCCTTGTAGTGTTCATCAACCAATTGCAGAAGAAAAAAGGAGAAACGCAGCCCCCAACTTCCAATAAACGGGTCCGTATCTCCCAAGAAGAAGAGGATGAAATCCCAGCCGTTGATGTTGCGTGTATAGTAAAGCTAGATTTTAACTTTATAGGAATGAAGCTGAATGAGGAGAGTGTAGATTATAAGAAGATTAAGAATATATTTATGAAGGGGATGAGGGAAATGGATAAAAAGACGAAGGTGGTCGCTATCCATTGCTGCTTGTATGAGGAGGCCAAGAGGATAGAAAGGTTGCAGGAATTTCGGAGATATATGAGGTTGACTGAGTTACTTCGTGGGGATGCTAATGTTGCTTATGGATGGTATGGTGGATCGCCACAAGCTGTGAAGAATTTTATTTTGCATGGTTTTGGAGAGCTGGAATATGGAATATTGCATGGTGGGTCCTCTTCCAAAGTTGGAGCCTATCTATATCATGAACACTATTCTCATGTTGCCAAACCCTAATTTTTTTTTTAACTAGGAAGCTTTCTTTGGGGAAGTGACATATTTGCCCCCACTTTCTTCCCGGGACCACCCCTTTAGTGCATTTATGAACACATTTTTACTCTAGAAAGTGTGGCCCAGGGAAGAACAAGGTGTGAATATATCATTTTCAGATTTTAAATTTAGTATATCTGTGGGGCCACATTTTGTTGATCCAAACTATTCACATGCTGGGCCCAAACATCTTCACCATCGAATAGATCAATTTCTATTGAAACCATCGATTTTCTGAGGCAAGGCCCATTCATAGTAAAGCCTAGATGAACGGTTTGGACCATGAAAACAATGGCGGATCCCACTTCCCATTCATATCATTCTTTAGAATACTATTACATGCAGCCATGGCATGATTCATATTTTAATGGTAAGTTCATTTTAATGAGATTGGGAATGTTTAAATATTCATTATTATTTCTCCATACCGATCCAATTTTTGGCATTCTCCTTATTCTATAATAGAGGGCTAGGATCGTCTAATGTGGGAGATTCCTTGAGGGATGGTCCATCATCCATAATGACGCCAATTAGATATAAAAGAATTGGATCGGACCATCGAATGAAAATACATAAATCTTGCTCACTATAAGAAATGCGCACATTGGCGACGGACAAAATCCTTCGCCAAAAGACAAAAAATCGTCGCTATATACACTACAATGAACAAATATTCATAACAATATATGGCGTCCTAATGACCCTGTTTGGATTGCAAGAAAATCATTTTTGAAAGAAATTTTTCTCTTAACTTTTTTTCTTTTCACGATTTAGAGCGAAATAATGTGATTATTGTTAATTTATACGGCTATTATTATAAATACAAAGCCCCTCTATGTAAAAATTGAATAGTATTGGTTCAAGTTATATCTATTCATGTATAAAACAAATAAGAAATTTTAGAAATATTTTCCTTTCCAAACTTTTCCACACAATTCCTGCAATCCAAACAGGCCTAAGGGCATGTTTGGGAAAATATTTCTCTTGAAAATGCACAGTCCAAGATTTGCTTAAGAATTTTAACGAAGATTTTAAAATATCAATCAAAGTTTTACTGTCTGCTTCAAACCAAATGTTAGATAGGCAAAATACTTTACAGTACCTCAGCCCATCTAACATACTTCTAGTCTATGCTTGCAAGTTATTGTCATTATAATAAATGTGAGAAAAATCAAATAAAATCTTATAATTTATGGTTTCTTATAATTCGTCCTTCACGTAATAAACCGGGATTGAATTTGAAGGTACCATCCATGCTCAATTTGAACTCCTTCTTAGGCTTAATCCACTTCACCTAACACATTCTTATTTATCATGTTAATATCCTTTCTTCACTCCTTTCTCCCTCCATTTTTGTCTTCCTCAGAGCGATTGCAATAGATTTTCATCATTCTCATACCAGTCTTTCACTAAATGTAGAGGACATATACTCTAGCTGTCAAGATCCTTTCGAAAATATACACTCAATTCATCACCTTTCTCCCCAAAAATGTGTTTGAATTCGTCTTTCCCCTTTTCTATCTCCTTTCTCCCTTTCGTTTCAAATTTTGGATTGAAAATCAGCTTTCTCCCCAAAATGTGTATGATTTTCCCTTTGTCACCTCCTTATGGATTAAACATCAGTACTCCATTCATATTTCCTATGATTTCCTCTTTTCTCTATATTTTCCCTCTTTATCCTCTCCATTCCCCTTGCTTGAGTGGTTGTGATGTTGGCAAAAACATGGTTTAGATAGGGATGAACATGGAGAGAGATGAACAACATTAATGGAGCAGACGATATTAATGGGTCTCATAAAAGGATTTTAAAGTTTAGTAGGTCGGAGAGAGTGATGCCTAGGTTGTTCCCACAAGGATCTGAAAACATTCTTGGAACCGGTGCTTGCTGGAAGGATTTTGACAGAAGAGGACTTCCGGAGATCGAGGTGACAAACTGCAGGGGTTTTTTGGCAAACCTTACTATCCTGCGAGAGAGAAAGAGAGTGGGGTTGCTATCAAACAACCAGTTACTCCAAAACCTTAAGCTGTTGGAAAGGCATTTTTTATTCTTTTATACTTTAACACTCCCCCTCACATGTGACCCCACTTTCTTTGGGTTGGCCTACACATGGCACATGTGGCCCCACTTTTTTGGTTGACCATTGCTTGTGGATTTTTGACAACAAGCTAGGAAGCTTGAACTCAGGACCTTTGCACTTATACCATGTCAAACAACTAGTTTTCCAAAAGCTTAAGCTGTTGGAGAAGGCATTTTTTTCTTTTATACTTCAACAGTTGCAACCAAAACCATAGAATTAAAAAAGTAGAAAAAAAATTGATAAAGAAGCTTCCAAGAAAGTTTTATTTTACAAAATTTCCTTTTCGATAGATCCAAACGTGCCCTAAATACATTCAATGATGTATTTGATGTTTCGAGATCTGTCGCAAATTATTACGAAATGGGGACGGATAAACTCTGTTGCTAAATAGAAAATAGAAAATATAATATATAATATAAATTTTGTTTTGGCATCGGATGACAAAAAGCCATCACCAATGGTATGCTATTCGCAACGGATTTTTTTTAACCGTCTCCATAATGTGTTTTTAACGGCGGAATGATATCAACAGTTAGTTTTCCATTACTATATTGTGTTTTTCTCGTTGTGGTGGCATGATTCCTATTTTAAAGGAAGTTCAATATGATGAGATAAAAAAGGTTTACATATCGCATAATATCTTCCAAATTTTCAACTTATATATATTGGTTTTTTCTATGATTTAGCCTACACTTTGAATTTATTCTTGACACACATGTCCACACATGTTCGACACGACACTTGTGTCCACACTTGTCGACACTCATTTTAACACTTTAAATGTGTTCCTATAAGGTTCAGACTTAACGTGGGTCTGTCAACAAGTTTTTGTACTATGTCAATTGTGGCATTCTAGTTTATTATTGAATATATTGCCTCTTTTACTATGAACTCTTCTTTTATTATATTCTCTTCTTTTAGCTCCTCTTTAACTAATATTTGTTGTTATATCCCTTCCCGTAAACATAAAACCCTAAACAAACTCTCATTCAAATATTATATTCAATGTATCCTATTGGTCTCCCTTTCTCACTGCACATAAGTGACTGAGGAGAACTATATTGAATTGATGAATTTGTTGTTATTTGTTTATCTCACATTTATTTTAGATTATAGTTGACTAATCCTAAGATTTATTAGTTGGTTAAACGAATACCGTATTTATATTGTTGCAAATTATGGTAGTAATCAATAGTTTTATATGTATGTGTGTGCATGGGTGTGTCACAATTTCTAGATTTTTGGGGTTTGCCTTGTCAGACACTTAGTATCCGTGTTGAAGCTTTACACACATAGTTGCAAATTATGGTAGCAATCAATAGTAATTGTATTTAGGTTTGTATTTCTCTTAAAATTCCCCTTTTTCTATGTTTAAAAATCTTTTTTTCTGACTTCATTAGTGTTATAAAGTCCTTTTACTTTAATATTTGATCTGTTGCAAATGAAATTTTGCATAATTTTCCTACTGTTTTATGCCAATTCAAACACAGAAAGATTCAAAACTTTGTAATTGTCCAATTATATAATCTTACATGAATACACCAAAATACTTGCAAATAGATAAAAGCATTGTGTTTTATGTCTAATTGTTCAGCTAAAGACATAATCTATAATTGTTTTGTAGTGCATCTTAGTCAGAACCAGACATTGACAACGAATTTCATTTGGTTCTCTGCAATGTTATTATGGGATATATGGAGCAAATCTCAGAAGGTTCCGATCAATTTGGACCCAACAGTGCAAGCTTCGACAATAGCGTTGATGCCTTGTCTGGAAGACCAACATGAGAACCCACATTCTCCCTAGATATGTTGTGAGCTTCACAGTATCAAAACTGTCTCAAGGTAGATTTTCTGAACAAATTCTGTCAAAAAACTAATTACTCCAAAAGCTTTGGCCGTTGGAGTTGGTGTTATTTAAACTTTTATACTAACAGTCCCCCTCACGTGTGACCCATCTTTTTTGGGTTGGCCTATTGGTGGCACACTGCGCCTCTTTTGGGTTGGCTATTACGTGTGGATTTTTAATACCAAGTGTAGACACCCTCATTTTGCTACACTTTATCCAACAATAACCTAATATATTGATCCGTGGAATTTCATTGGTAAAGTATGCATCCTCAAATTTTCTGAAAACCGAAATGATAAAGAGATGTACCTGGTGAGATGATTAGATCCGAAAAATTGAAAAATACCCTGATTGGTGAATTTAGTGTGTTAAATTCATGTGAGAGCCCCTCTATCATGGATTTATATGTTTTAGGTCATTAATATCTCGATCTGACTTTACGGATCATCAATCGGGACAAAATAAGCTAGGGTCACTTCACAGCCCGGGACCTGATTCCATTCCGAGACCCGATTTCCGTAAATCGTTAGATCAAGGGCAGATCTTAACCTGGGTGTCTTTCCTTACTAAGAATTTGTGATCATTTAGTCAAAATAGGATCGATCAAGGTTAATCTCAAATTCAGATTAAACATTGTGTCACTTAATTGAGCAAAAACCCAGTGAAAAATCACGGATCAATGTGGGTGAACGAGAGCCGTCGAAATAATTTAACCAAATTATCAACAACAGTGCTTTCAGTACTTTAATTGTTGTCAAAATTCATATTTCAAAGGTTAGGATCATTCATCAAAAATTGATTAAGTTGGTTGGATCAATCGAATCGTCAATTTGATCAACGGTTGGAAAAACGATTCGCTGTTAAAACCCGACGGCTCGCATTGGTCAAAAATTCTGAAAATAATATTTCTATGGCAACATTGGGCTTAAATGAAAGATTAAAAAATCAACGATTTTAATGGCGAAAGAATTATCGAAATCGGACTTCAAAATCTCCTGAAAACCGCGTTTCTCGATTTTTACATTCAAAATATTTGAAAAATCTTTTACAAGATTCTAGGAGATTTGGAGGCATCATCTCGTCCATTCTTTCGATCGAAATTGATCTCAACCACCCAATTTTATTCCATATCATTGCAAAGATTTCAGGATATTTGGAGACCCGATCTCGCCCGTTCTTTCGATCACATGGAGATTGCAGTTAATCGCAACCATCCAAATCATTGCCATTCTCTACAAAGGCAACCAAATTGGACATTTCCCTTACCTTGAAATTTGCTTCCAAAATCTACAAAGATTCCAAGGACAAATGGCATCATCTTGGACCTTGAATTGTTCCTAAATCTTTAGTACTTGATCCTGGCCGCATAAGTGCCTGCCATTTTTAACATAGCCATGGCTTAAATGGAAGATGCCAAAGAAGAGGGAGAATATTCTAGAAAAATCCGATCTTGGCCGTTCTTTCCCCTTCCTTTTTCCATCACTCAATCTCCACCCTACACCTCTAGACCCTAAAGATGGCAACCTGGCTCATCCCTCACCTATAAATACCCATGCTCTCTTCTTTCAAAAAAGGAGAAAAAAAGAGGAAGAAGACTCAAAGAAAACTACTAGAGAAATCCTCCATATCCCCGCCTTCAAATCTTGTCTTATTCAAAGGATACCCAAAATCTCCATCACAGGTAGGTGCACTATTCTCAGATTTTTTCAGGATTGTTTGATATTTTTTTATGTATTTTTGCACGAGTTTTAGCATTTAATTGAATTTAATTCAATATTATATGTGTGTGCTCAAAATCACGATCTACATGAGTGTTTCAATTCCGATTCGTCCCGAAATTTAATACACGGATCTATTTAAATAGACTAAAATAACCATCGGATTGGATCGGACATTGAATCAAAGGATTTCGAAAATTTGAGTGATGAGTGGAATTTTATTTAAAATAATGGCTGAGAAATTACAAAATTCGAAAAAATAGCCATCTCAGGATGATCTATTTTTTGGAATTTAAAATTTTTCTTGTGTTCATCATATCAGAACAAGATTAAAGGACGTTTTCCGGAGATGTAATTTTCTCGAAAATCGTGTTTTAAAAATAGAAAACTCTTCAAAAATATCTTTTGACGAAGAAAAATAAATTATATACTAAACGGATTCGAAAATTAATGGAATTTCGTGGAAAAATAATATGATACTGGTATATTCTACCATGAATTTTTGAGAATTTTTGGAATTGGTTTGGTATATTATTTTATGCTTTCTTTGAAAATTATCAGATTTTGGGAGAATTTGTACAGACATCAGATCACAGATAAAATTCCCACAATTTTTACCGCAGTCTTATATTCCATATTTCTAGTTGCTTTAAAATTTTCAAGTGATTTAGATCTTGTTTCATATGGGATGTAGTGTTAATTCATAATCTGGTCTGAAAATTGAAAAATCCGAAACTGATAGTAAATAGTTTCCAAAATTCATGAAAATCTCACAGCATGCTATATTTACTCATATCTTATTTCTGAAGAAATTTCATTGAATTTAGATTTCTATTTCTAGTAGTTTCTGTGTTATTTTTGCAATCGAGTCAATTAATTGTTAAATCAAAATTAAATATGATCTTAATGTAAAAATATTCCAGTAAGCTACACTTCATCATATCTTGCTGCTGTAGAAGTTTCAACTAATTTCGAATTCGTTTGCAACAGTTCTACTTGTAAAAATCACTCATATGTTTAAAATTGATAAAATTCATTGAAAATCGGACATTAATTGAAAATCATCTGAAAATCTCTAAAGAACCTTAAATCTCTGTCACATATTAACTCCTTAATCCATTAAAATAGAAATTTTAGGGTCTTTAGATTTTCCTGGAAAAATGGCCAGTGCATCCATAATCGTATCCCAATTGCACTCGATCTTTGACAATTTGAATATTTAAGCTATAGCATGTTGTTGGCTCCGAGGTTCACTGTCCACGGAAATCCTGAGATATGCCAGGCAATAAGATGTTATAACCTAAGTATTAAATTGCACAAGGAAAGAGCGCATGATTCCCTTCCTTGGATGCCATTCGAGGCTGAAATTGGTGAACCCTAGAACCATTAGTATTCCTTAAATATCCAGAAACCGAAAATCCTTGAAATCTGAAATTAATTAACCTGAAGAACTTGAATCGATTTACTTTGTGTCTTTCGGAACCGTTGGATCACGGTTTCCGTCATAAGAACCATTAGAGCCCAATTTAGGAACACTTGTGTCAGGTCGTGTCCTAGGTTTTAGGGAGTCTTAGGTTTTAGGGAGTCCTAGAGTTAGGAGTCCAGCCTCATCACGTACGTTTGCTATGGATAGCAACCGTGCCTTAGGTCTAGTTACACTAGTCACCCACTCTTTTCCTAGGACAAGCCTAGTAAACTAGGATGTAGGTTAACCTGCATTAGTCTAAGGAACCACTTGCATTTAGATAAGAATCATATAGCATCTTAGATGAAATCTTAGGATAATAAAATCCTCAACTTGAATTAAATAACTTCTCATAAAACTGTTGAAACAGTCAAATCCGTCTAGGTCGGTGTCTTAGTTGAGTTAGGCATATGTAGCTTAGCTTAGGTGCACCGAACTACGTCGATTCTGATCCCAGTGAGGCTTGGGTACGTAGGCAGCTTGGATGTCTGATGGCATACCAACCGCGAGTCGGCACTCCCCCTCACATGTGACCCCACTTTCTTTGGGTTGGCCTACACATGGCACATGTGGCCCCACTTTTTTGGTTGACCATTGCTTGTGGATTTTTGACAACAAGGAGGCTTGGACTCAGGACCTTTGCACTTATACCATGTCAAACAACTAGTTTTCCAAAAGCTTAAGCTGTTGGAGAAGGCATTTTTTTCTTTTATACTTCAACAGTTGCAACCAAAACCATAGAATTAAAAAAGTAGAAAACAAATTGATAAAGAAGCTTCCAAGAAAGTTTTATTTTACAAAATTTCCTTTTCGATAGATCCAAACATGCCCTAAATACATTCAATGATGTATTTGATGTTTCGAGATCTGTCGCAAATTATTACGAAATGGGGACGGATAAACTCTGTTGCTAAATAGAAAATAGAAAATATAATTTATAATATAAATTTTGTTTTGGCATCGGATGACAAAAAGCCATCACCAATGGTATGCTATTAGCAACGGATTTTTTTTAACCGTCTCCATAATGTGTTTTTAACGGCGGAATGATATCAACAGTTAGTTTTCCATTACTATATGGTGTTTTTCTCGTTGTGTTGGCATGATTCCTATTTTAAAGGAAGTTCAATATGATGAGATAAAAAAGGTTTACATATCGTATAATATCTTCCAAATTTTCAACTTGTATATATTGGTTTTTTCTATGATTTAGCCTACACTTTGAATTTATTCTTGACACACATGTCCACACATGTTCGACACGACACTTGTGTCCACACTTGTCGACACTCATTTTAACACTTTAAATGTGTTCCTATAAGGTTCAGACTTAACGTGGGTCTGTTAAAAAGTTTTTGTACTATGTCAATTGTGGCATTCTAGTTTATTATTGAATATATTGCCTCTTTCACTATGAACTCTTCTTTTACTATATTCTCTTCTTTTAGCTCCTCTTTAACTAATATTTGTTGTTATATCCCTTCCCTTAAACATAAAACCCTAAACAAACTCTCATTCAAATATTATATTCAATGTATCCTATTGGTCTCCCTTTCTCACTTCACATAAGTGACTGAGGAGAACTATATTGAATTGATGAATTTGTTGTTATTTGTTTATCTCACATTTATTTTAGATTATAGTTGACTAATCCTAAGATTTATTAGTTGGTTAAACGAATACCGTATTTATATTGTTGCAAATTATGGTAGTAATCAATAGTTTTATATGTATGTGTGTGCATGAGTGTGTCACCATTTCTAGATTTTTGGGGTTTGCCTTGTCAGACACTTAGTATCCGTGTTGAAGCTTTACACACATAGTTGCAAATTATGGTAGCAATCAATAGTAATTGTATTTAGGTTTGTATTTCTCTTAAAATTCCCCTTTTTCTATGTTTAAAAATCTTTTTTTTCTGACTTCATTAGTGTTATAAAGTCCTTTTACTTTAATATTTGATCTGTTGTAAATGAAATTTTGCATAATTTTCCTACTGTTTTATGCCAATTCAAACATAGAAAGATTCAAACCTTTGTAATTGTCCAATTATATAATCTTACATGAATACACCAAAATACTTGCAAATAGATAAAAGAATTGTGTTTTATGTCTAATTGTTCAGCTAAAGACATAATCTATAATTGTTTTGTAGTGCATCTCAGTCAGAACCAGACATTGACAACGAATTTCATTTGGTTCTCTGCAATGTTATTATGGGATATATGGAGCAAATCTCAGAAGGTTCCGATCAATTTGGACCCAGCAGTGCAAGCTTCGACAATAGCGTTGATGCCTTGTCTGGAAGACCAACATGAGAACCCACATTCTCCCTAGATATGTTGTGAGCTTCACAGTATCAAAACTGTCTCAAGGTAGATTTTCTAAACAAATTCTGTCAAAAAACTAATTACTCCAAAAGCTTTGGCCGTTGGAGTTGGTGTTATTTAAACTTTTATACTAACACTCCCCCTCACGTGTGACCCATCCTTTTTGGGTTGGCCTATTGGTGGCACACTGCGCCTCTTTTGGGTTGGCTATTACGTGTGGATTTTTAATACCAAGGAGTTTTGAACCCAGGGCAATTGCCCTTTGCCCTGATACCATGTCAGACAACCAATTACCCCAAAAGCATAAGCTGTTGGAGAAGGCATTATATAATCTTTTATATTTAACAAATTCTACCTTAAAATATTACTTTCTGCTAGGAGCGCAACCCTGGCCGGGTTGGGTCGGGTTAAGGCCAACCCTAGCTCAACCGCAGGTACCATTACCTAACCTTATAGAATAAAGTACTCAACATTGGATTTCTAAACTCTATCTATATCTCATGTAATCTTATCTTCTATTTATTGTACTTTATCTTCTATAAACCCTAAATGGACCTAACCTGAAACTTGTTAGAGAATAAAATCACATCTCTCAAGATCTTAGATTGATTAGGCATAGTTTAGGCATACTGATTTGAATAGGTAATTAGATTAGATTATGTTTATCTCTTTCCGTTCTTATCAGTATCTCTTTCTATGTTTATCCCATGAGTGTTTTATATAAACACTCTTTGGGCTCTTTGTAATGAATCCAAAATTTAGTGAAATATCAGAATTTATCATGGTATCAAAGCAGGTCGATCGGACCTAGCACAATCCATCAAGCTTCGTTCTCCGGCGGACGGCCGATCAAGCCGCCGGCCGCCGGCCGTCTGCCCGGCCACAATAAGCCCTTAGTTTTTTCTCTCTCTTCCATTTCCTTGCTCTCTTCCAATCTCTTCTCGAACAAGAGATACTGTAGCCCACCATCCCCACTGGATTGTTCGTTTCAATGTGCCTTTGCCTTTCTTGTTCAGCCTCCAAACTGTAGCCCAAAGCCGCTCTCTCCTTGTTCTCTTTGAGGTTAATACAAACTGCAAATTCCATTTCCCGGAAAATTTTGTTGTCATTTCTAAATATCCATTAACACAGTGAATCCCAACCCTTCCGGGTTTCTAGTTGTCATGCCGGGCATATGCAATCTCTTCTCCTTCACAAACAAGCACCAGGCTGAATGTTTTCGCTTGTGCAAGCACAGCCGAACATGCCACTTATCCTCAACTTGCTGCTCTCCTTTGGGCTGCAAAAATGGCAATTTTTAGTTTCTCCATTTCACATAAGAGAACTTTTCTTTTCCCTCTTTTTTTGGGTTGCGTATCCAATACATAACCTAATGTTTGAAAATATTGCCATCGGAGAAAAGCTTCCTACAGTTTTATTCCAAACCCATCTTTTGATTTTGATAATGGCACATCCTTCCATCTTTACCCAAGTATCTTTATTTTGCTCTCCTTCCTCTATCCTATGTGAAGAACATATCCCCATGTTGATAACTGCACCCCCTTCATTTGTCTTGCACAAGAGTTGCTTGTTGTCATGTCTTTCCTGATGTCACTAAAGTTTACCGTGAGTCCTTCGTTGTCGCTCATCTCGCATCCCTTTTCTCCCATATTCTGATTTTTTCAATTCTTCTTTTCCTATTTCAGTTGAGGTGCCTTTCTTAAGGCGCGTGCCTAAAATATCCAATCCTTTCGGTTGAGGTGCTTCATTGAAGTGCGTGCCCGAGAGTGTAATTCTCTTCCATGAGGATCGGTATCTAAAGCCGACCCATGTTCTTGCCCATTGAGGCTTCCTTTTGCCATTGAGCATTGGTCCATAGTGACCCATTCCTACGAGGATCGGTATTCTAAAATCGACCCGTGAAGAACTCGCCCATCGAGGCTTGAGGTCCATCCAGTCCATTGTGACTCATCTTTCAAGCAACACATCTACGGCATCAATCATCGTAATTACATTTGGCAACAGATATCAATAATTACCATTGGCGGACATTCTTCATCCACTTTCAATCGGATGAATCAACTAGAGGATTCAAACTACATTTCTTAATTTGGGATATCTTATTTGAGGAATTTTATTGTAATCAAACGTATATCGATTTTCAATCCATATACGTTTGAGGGGGCATGTTAGAGAATAAAATCACATCTCTCAAGATCTTAGATTGATTAGGCATAGTTTAGGCATACTTATTTGAATAGGTAATTAGATTAGATTATGTTTGTCTCTTTCCGTTCTTATCAGTATCTCTTTCTATGTTTATCCCATGAGTGTTTTATATAAACACTCTTTGGGCTCTTTGTAATGAATCCAAGATTTAGTGAAATATCAGAATTTATCAAAACTTAGGTTGAGATGGTCAACACTAACCCTCCCCCCTATAAATCCGTCAGCCCTAACCCAACCAGCTAACCCAACTGTCCAAATCGGGTTGGGTTGAGTTCAAGTAGGCTCTAGGACAAAACATAAAAGAAATACCAAAAAAATGGATGTTGGATTTGGGTTCACTCTCGGATGGGTCTCAGTAAAATTGCAATAAAATTAGGAGGATGAGATCGTGTTCAGGTTCGGATGCCCAATGCCTACAACCTAACTCAACCCGTAATTAAAGCGGGTTGGCTTACTCCAATTCTAACCCAACCCAACTTGACGGAAGGCCAACCCAAGGGTGAGCAAAAATCAGTTTAAAACCCATTGGGCCCGTTGAGGTTGGGCACAACCCAAGTTTCACCTCTACTTTCTACCATTTCTGAATGTTCCAATCATTTGTTCAAGAAAGCTAAACATGTTTTTCATTGCTTGAATGTGCTAGAACTGTTGAGGAGAAAATCTACATCGGGATCTTCTTCAACTGGAAATTCCAGACCTCCCACTCAAGCAGTATGATGCCAACATGATTTTCATTGATACTTGTCATTTTAGGCCATGTTTGGCTGCCATGAAATTTTTTCCATGGAATATTAGTTTATCAAGTAGTTGGAGAGGGGCGAGGAGGGTGGGAGAGGGAGAGAATTGAGAGGCATGAGTGAGGAGGGGGTGAGAAGTAGCTGCAAAATAAGGGAGAGAATTGAGAGGCATGAGTGAGGAGGGGGTGAGAAGTAGCTGCAAAATAAGGAAAATAAAAACTCTATTCAACACTTGAGCTTTTGTGTTCTATATTTTCAGCCACTTTGCACTATATCCTCACTCATGCTTTCTCAATTCTCTCCCTCTCCCACTCTCCCTACACTCTCTCAACAATTGCTAAGATAATATTCCATGAAAAAAACTATGGTTCCCAAACATCGCCTTACTATACATAGAATTTACTTTTCATGGAGTATTTTTTAGGGTGTTTAGGTTCCACTCATGCTGCCTCCTCCTCCTCCCCCTCCAATAAGTGCGCAAGGACAGTAAAATGACAGATTTCCCCGTGCAATTGTAGATCACAACAGGGCGTTCCCGTTGTTAGTCTATGTACTGAGAAAACACCTTCCCCAAAACAGTATTTATCCATTACTGAAAGTATATTATGATTTTAAGGTAATTAGATTTAAAAATACTTGGTGTATGTTCTTTCTTTCTTTTTTCTTGGTGCATAGTTACAAAGTTCTGAATTGGGAACAATCTTGAAAGGAAATTATTTAGATAAGTAGGGAAATGTTTGGAAAGAGTTTTGAAAATAAGTAAAGAAAAAGAATGGAAGAATATGGTTAACTGTCCAATAGTTTTGAGCTATTTAAGAGATTAACAAATATTATTTAAGAGATTAACATAATTGAAAGCTTTCCTGTTTAATATTCTACGTATTAATCGAGTTTGTAGAAGTGCAATTCTTTGCTAACATCATGATGTCATGGTTACTGCTTGGTTGGTTTTCCACTGATGTATATATAAAGCTACATTATAGTTGAAACGGGGGATGAAACCCTATTCCTCTATCTATAACTAGAGATATAAAAAAAGAAAAAGAAAACGTACGAAGACAATTGTGTTAAGGTTGCTACAAAAAGCGGATCTTTTGATCCTCTTCATTCTCTCCCTCAATGTTGCCCTACCCATCGAGAGGGTTTTTCTAGGGTTTTGGGAAACATAAAAAGGAATTAATTTTACATAGAGATTGAGAGATTGGTGAAGGTTTGCAGAGAAACATTTTCTTTTCAAGTAAAGCGGCTTCAATGCTGAAAAGTTGAGGCGATTGGGGGTGAAACCCTAGTGCTGAAAAGGGCGCCTCTCCGATTCGACTATAATCCCTCCAATCTCGTGATATTCTCGCCACAAATCCGGAGTAGTAAGTTTCAGAAACCCTAAATTCCCTATTTTCTTAAGGCATCGTCAACTATGTTAGGGTTTGTTCTCTGCTTCTGTACTTTGTATTGAGTTGCTAAGGGTTTTAGGGTTCTTGAGTTTACTTCCATTCCAGAAAGATGATTTTAGGGTTCTTATGTCTCTGATTTCTCTTATCATCTTCTCATTTCAGTTGGTAGATACTCTCATGTCTGTTCCATAGCTCTTTTTTCAATTCATTACGTATGGAGGAAGATGACAGTGACCCCCCCTAGTCATCCTCTCCCCCAACACTTTCTATAGCTCAACTCATTTGACATAAGATCCAAACTACCAACTCCCTAGTGTTAAGTGAATCGATGTAGAAGCTGAAGGAGATAGATAATGAGGGAAAACAAGAAGAACTACTGACATCCCCACTATAAATGTCATTACAAGAAAAAATGGAATTGTTGAAAGAGATTGTGAATGAGCTCAATGTCACTCCATCTCAAAAGAAGGCTCTGTTCACTTGCGTTCCCGGGAAAGCAAATCCCTGGTAAACAGCCTCTTTTTCGCTTGACAAGACTTTGACAAAACTGAATTCTGGTGTTCACTTGCTTTCCTGAGAAAGTAACAAGCCTAGGTGGAAAATGTCTAATAATGACATGGAAATTGGCAAAAATGATGTGGAAATGTCTCTTTTCTCACAAGTGTGGGAAACCAAATCCCACTATTTTGGTCGGATTTGCTTTCCCGAGAAAACTAGTGAAAAAGGTGGGCAAGCAGTTTCTCGGGAAACCTTTTCCTGTACAGTTCCTGCGCACGAGAACAGGCACGAGAAACTCTTTCCTACACAGTTTCCCTGGATTTCCGGAAAACCTTTTCTTTTCCTTTCCCGGGAAAACAAGTGAACAGAGCCTAAATGAATTAGAAAGCATCTCTTCTAAGATAAAAAAGGAAGCAGGCACAAGTCAAAAAAAATTCTCCAGAAAGATATTGAGGAAGATGAGATCGTCTTTAAACATTCTGCACCCCAAGCTTCAAACACGGTAATAGTAACCATGGCCATAAATTTTTCAGTGAATATCACCTTGAAATCTCATAAGAAGAATCTTCACACTTTGGTGAAAGAGCAGATTTCTATCCCTCCAGGCCAGCTATCAACTATCTACCTGAAGGAAATGCAGAAATCAGCAAAACTAGGGTAGGTAGATGTTTCAAAGGAAGTGAAATCCCAAAGGGCAACCCAAGAGAGGGGTGAATTGGGTAATTTAAAAATTTTCTTAACCTTCAAGGGAGTTTGAAATTAATCTTAGGTTGTTCTAACCCTTGTTCAATTAATATTGTAAATAAAGGAAAGAGATTACCAAACACTACAAAGAGAGAGATCAAGAGTGAGGAGACCACACAACGATATATATTGGTTCGGTCACAAACGGACCTACTCCACTACCCAAGTACTTAGTCTTTTCTTGGGATTTTCCTTCACTATTGTGAGATTCCACACGCCGAATCTCTGGGCTTTATAATGAATGTCACCTCCAAAGGGAACAAACCCTCTTTGCAAGAACCGCCTCAAAGGACGTTAACCCTCTTGCACACTGCCTCAAAGGGTATAACTCCTCTCCTCAAATACAATAAATAAAAATGAAGAAGAAAGCTCTCAAGCCTCGTAAAGGCGAATACACAACACTAAAAGCTTACAATCACTCCTAAAGATTACAAATCAATGTTCTATGGAATGCCTCCTGACAAGAAGTAAACGCACAAATTAAATGCTCA
Source organism: Tasmannia lanceolata (assembly GCF_043159265.1). NCBI lineage: Eukaryota > Viridiplantae > Streptophyta > Magnoliopsida > Canellales > Winteraceae > Tasmannia > Tasmannia lanceolata. The sequence continues at coordinate 16,587,354 of NW_027518696.1, read as the reverse complement.
AGAGGAAGAAGAAGAATCCTTGTGATTTCAAGAGTAAACACTCTAGGGTTTCATAAATGATCTTTCAAAGATCCCTTAGAAGGTTTAGGATAGGGTATTTATAGCCCAAGCAAAGATATCACCGTTTGGGGCCAAAACTGTAAATAATGGGTCAAGAGAAAGCAAGGGCCTCGAGCCTCAACATCTACTTTGCCAGACGGGGGCGGTCGACCGAGGTGTCGCGGTCACCCTTCCTTATCGGACGCCTTTTTATTTTGAATTTTGAAACCGCCGCAGTCGACCTGGGTATCGCGGTCGCCCGCCAAGGTCTTTCTGTACTTTTTAATTTTTATTGATGAGAAACCTACCCGCGATTAGTTGAGCCTATGGCGGTCGACGGCCGAGACCTTTCTGTATGGCTCTGAATTTTCCAGAAGCCCATCCGCAATCGACCAGGATTTTTCTGAGTAGATGCTGGACTTTCAGCATCCATCCCACGGTTGACCGGGATGCCTCGGTTGATCGGCCTTGTTTTGAAAACTTTGTTTTACATGTTTTAATCTTAAGGCTTTAGGCCATAGTCTTTGGGATTTTGACCTATGTTTTCAAGTACCTTTTTGAGTTTGTTGAAATGGTTTTGACAAGGTTTTGAAAACACAAATTCATGCAACTACTTAGTGCCAAGAGGATTGTAATACATTCTAAAAGGTAAGGGACCTTGAGTCTTCTTGATCTCTAATCTTCTGTGCGATTTCATGGGTTGTTCATTAACTTTGGAGAGTCTTCTATCTTGATTTTGTGCTTGTAGTTTCCTTGATTCTTCAATGAACTTTAAGAGTTGTAGGAAGACCACCAAAGCTTGACTTTCTCCAAGTTGTGCCATTCTTCTTCTTGCCTCAAGTGTTTGCTTTGATTTATCCTGTCTAAATCACAACACTAGATATGCCTTTAGCAACCTACCATCAATTTGAATTTGTTGATCATGAAAATATTAGTGGGCGGTACCCTTGGGCTTACAGGAAGTATACCTCAGTGTTTCAAGCTGAAAATCAGAGATAGTCTCATTGAAGAAGGCGTCATCCACAACCCAAGTATAGTGAAGCAAAGGAAATTTAAACAGACATAAAACCCAAATCAGAGTCTCTTTCTAGAATATCACCCAAACAGAGCGAGCAAAGGCAACTCAAAACAAAAATCAGCCATGGAGCTCTTTGTTCGTGAGCAACCTTCCACTGCCTACCTCAAAACTGAACTACGTCAAGCCATCAGATAAAGAAGAAGAAAGCATTGAATTCTCTGATGAGGGATTCTCATAGACTGTGTCCCAATGGGATAACTCACTTGTAGGCTACTTTTTAGGAAGAAGACCATACTTCCAATCCCTCGAAAGCCACCTATCCCGTATTTGGAAACTAAAAGGCGACCTTCAGTTGTATGATCTCTAGAATGGGTTTTGTCTATTTAAGTTCTCCAACCCTGAAGATTGCACTCATGTAGCTCTCACAACTATGGTGGCCGACTACTCTTCCTTCGTCGTTGGAAACCTGAGCTATCCCTCGAAAGACTCACGCTCACCTCGGTGCCAATCTGGTCCATCTCCATAGCCTTCATCTCAAATTTTGGCCCCAACGTGGCCAGAGTAAGATTGCAAGTAGAATTGGAAATCCATTATATATGGATTCCCAAACAACAATAGCCTCTCGTCTTAGCTACACCAGAATCTGTATTGAAGTATAAGCTGGAAGGTCCCTACCAGATCAGTTAATAATCAACACTCCAACAAGACAAGTGATCCAGAAAATTGAATATGATTGGAAGCCCCCCTTCCTGCTACATCTGTAAGGACTTCAACCATCCCAATTCCTCCTGTCCAAAAAAAAATGGTAAATAATCAGAGCAAACCTCCATATTAGAGTGGAGAGCTGTTTAGAAAAAAAGGCCTGGAAACAAATGAAGTCATCCCCGAAATTGGCCAAGCAAAGAGACATCCCCCACAAGACACTCAAATATCTAAGGATGAATCTATACCTATAGACCAGCCCCTTACTTCCAAGATAAAAGATAAGCCTCACCAATGCTCCATCCCCTCCCCACTACTCACACCCACAACTCCTATGAGATCCTTGGAGAGATGGAGGAAGACGAAAACCAACTTGAGAAAATTGAAGGCCAATGTAAGCTCTCTCTATAACTAGAGTGATCCATCAACTTCTTTTGCAGCCATTGTGTCTAGGCCAAGACCCATACCTAAAGACTAGGGCCAACCAGTGATTCATGAGTTGTGGAAAATCAAGAGAATAAGGAGGTATAGCCAGAAGATAATAGACCTCCTCGATCACAACAAACATGGCTCCACCTGAGTATTGGGCACTAAGGATCTCATGTATGTTCTTTTCTCTTGCTTGTTGAGTTTGTCTTCAAGGGTATCTTGTCCCTAGTTGGTCTTTCCTTTCTCTTAGGCATTGTACCAAGTATTGGACAGTAATCTTGGTCCTTCAATTGTATCATCTTTCTTTATTAATATACTGGTAGGGGTCCGCCTAACCCCAGTTTTCCCATATAAAAAAAAGCAATAGTAATAGAATATCATTACTTTTTCACATTTATTTCCTGGCGAAAAACAGAAAATTTCATCACATAAATCCAAAAGATTCTGAAACTACCAGTAAAGCTCATTTTATTTAAGCAAATGATAACATAAGTTTGTCATAAAAGAAAAAGGATGATACTACCAGTTTGAGCGTTTTATTCTATTTGGTCCCTCTTGTTTTTCTTCCTCGAGTTCTCCCTCACATATCCTATCTCTCTCATTTTCCTCCCAACACAGAAACCGGTAACCCTTTTATATTTTTTTTTCTGCTTCTTCTTTTTTCCTCTTTTGCTTTTTATTTTATCCACTTTTTGTTTTGCTTCTTCTTCCATTTAGAATTTTCTTTTCTTTATGTCCTTTTTTTGTTGAAAACTATGAGATCTCTAATCTCTCAAAATAGGATCAAATATGATGTGCAATAAACGATAAGATGAGATGCAAGAAACACAAACCACACAAATCAAGATCAGAAATTTTACATGATTTGATTGTGTGCCTACATCCACAGGAGAAGAGAGTCATTATATCAGTTAGTGTTACAAAAATCCTCTTTCTTTCTTCTTACCCAAGAAATACACAAAAACTCTTACCTCCCCTAACCCATATATATATATATATATATATATATATATATATATATAGGAAAATGATCATATAGCTTATATGAGCTTGAGGGCCCAAACACATGTGGGCCCACATTGTTAGGATGATCTGAAGCATTCATTTGAAAGGCCCTTACATAGATAGGGTGTGTACAAAAAATCAGCTCCATAGGATCATCCTAACCCATCCAAAAGTGGAGGGCAAAATAGACAGACACCGTTTGCCACAAATCTGCCCATTTTTGCCCTCCGCTTTTGGAGGGGTTAGGATGATCCAATGGAGCTGATTTTTGGTACACACCCTATCTATGATGGGTCCTTGCAAATGAATGGTTTGGATCACCACAAAAAATGTGGGACCCATGTGTTTGGGCCCTTAAGCTCATATAAGCTATATGAGATTCAAGCTCACAATCATTTTCCTCATATATATATATATATATATATATATATATATATATATATATATGAGGAAAGTTTTTCTAGTCAGCCGAGTAGAGAACCTTCTCTAGTCCGCCGACCAAAAACACAGTGGGCCCATGTTGTTTGGATGATCCAAAGCATTCATTTGATGGGCCCTGGCATAGATAGGGTGTGCCCTAAAAATCAGCTCCATAGGATCATCCTAGCCCTTCGATTTGTGGAGGTTAAAAATAGACAGTGGAGGTTAAAAACACAGTGAGCCCATGTTGTTTTGATGATCCAAAGCATTCATTTGAGGGGCCCTGACATAGATAGGATGTGCCTAAAAAATCATCTTCATAGGATCATCCTAACCCTTCGATTTATGGAGGTTAAAATGGCCGCTTATAAACTCCACAAATCTGTCCATTTTTAACCTCCACAAATCAAAGGTTAGGATGATCCTATGCAGCTGATTTTGGGCACACCCTATTTATGCTAGGGCCTATCAAATGAATGTTTTGGATCATCCAAATAATGTGGGACCACTGTGTTTTTTGGTCGGCGGACTAGAGAAGGTTCTCTATTCGGCCGACTAGAAAAACTTTCCTCATATATATATATATATAACACCTGACCTCCTGGTTGTGGAAGTGGCTTATATCATCAAAAAATTACCGAAATACCTTCATCGCAAAAACCGAAAATTGAATTTTCCTTCCAGTGCATTGCCCCAAAAATCCTAGCAGGGGCTCACTATCTCCTACAACACCAATGAGGGATGATTGCACGACTCGACTCATGTGTGCGTCACACACATTAGTCCGCCAGGGTGATGAATCATTGCTAGACAATAAGACATCTGAACAACTTTTTTTATTTTCACTTTTTCTTCACCTCGGTGACCATATCAGTTAGGCTTTACATGCAAATATTTATGAAAACTTAATATCATTTTTTAAGAATTTATTCAATCACTAATCCGCCCTAGTTGACTTGGTTTTCTCTAGACTGAGTATTTATCCATGTAAGAGTTTTGCCCTACAAAGCCATTCAAAAAACTACTTTTACCTAAGCTTATTTCTCGTCTAAGTCATAGTTTTTTGTGACATTGTAAATTCTTGTTTTATGTACAAACATATGCATTCTAGTTTGTGTGTTGTGTTTCTTACTATTTTGTGAAAGGACTATGAGAAATGATATCAGCACACCCTTGTTTTTATAATCTCACTTCCCCTTTATTAGTCACTTTCTTCACTAGTTTTTAATAGCTTTTTCCGAAGTGTGCAGCCTTTAACACTAATTAGAAAGTGTAAAATAGAGATAGGAATGATAAATCATGAGAATGTAGATATCATACCAAAGGGTATAGTTGTCGTTAAAAATACAATCTTGAAAGGATGGGTGAAAAGGAATGGAATCTACAAAAAAACCCTATTGAAAACTCCCTTTCTTGATTTTAACAGCCCATTAACCTTGAGTTTCGTCTCTTTTCAAGGCCCTTTTCATAATTTTCACAACCCTGTTGATATCAAAGCGTCGGCTATCCGCTCCTTTTTCATCTTCCTCCTCTCTCTCTCTCTCTCTATCTAAAATTACAGCTCAATAGAGGAAATGAAAATAGTGGTAAAAGGGTTGCCTGCATCTTGGGGGAATGTCTTTCTTTGATTTGAAACAAATGGAGCTTCGAGAAGAGTGGGATTCCGGTAAGGAACATGTTCAACCATTCTGGCTAGAACGGTTTCTAGAAGAACATGATCCCTATCGGAATCCACTCTCCTCGAAAAGTCCTTTTGTTTGGGATATACTTCGTTGATTCGTGCAGAAAGAAATGGATTTTTACACTAGGTTTTTTTTACTCGAACTAGTTTGGATCTTAATTCAGTCTCAATGCCCTATTCGGTGTTCCTAGTGGCTTCTATCTTTAAACCTTCTCCAATATATGCCTTATATAGATTCTTGGGAGGCTTAAGATTTTCTTATTTTCTGATGTGGGACTAACTTCGGGAGGGAAAGCAAGCTCTGCCGGTCCCACATAAAACAAACACGTTTCGATAGCCGACGTCTAGAAGAAATATTGCCTTTTACGCTCAACCTTCCTAAAAAAGTGGAAGGACGATTTATGAGCATGGAACTCCAACACAAACACCACATCAAAATAATACCAAAATATCCTTAATGAGTATAGAGAAAAAACTCAATTATGAAAATCTTGAAAATTCATTTAAAAATTTGTAAACAATTCTGACAATAATTGGTTGTCCATGTTGGGTATATGATATAACCCATGTATGTTCTAATATAAGCCCAATAAGATAATGGACCGGTGTAGTGGGCCTACATGGGCTAGAGTCCATTAACCAGTCATTAACCCTAGTGTATCTCTATATATAGGGGCTGGAGGCAACAAACTTGGTATTCCAAACTAGATACCTTGGGTGTAATGCTTCAAGCAAACCTTGCTTGACTCTAACAGTCCAGACGATTTTGCTAAACCTCCTAATAAGAGAATGGTTGCATTTTATGGATTCACTCTAATAATTCATTTTGCTAAAAAATTCTAACAATGATCTTGCTAAATAATTCAAGCAATTTTTCATAGGGATAATTAGATTTACACCCCCTCAACTATAGCCAAATTCCACTTCTGACCCCGTGGTATCGACTTCACCAAAGACACCCCCTCAACTTTCAATAATGCTTGTTACGTGACATGGTGGATGGGAACGAAGAAATTGTCAGGAGGCGTCTTTGATGAATTTTGAACGATAGGGTCAAAAGTCAGGGGGTCTACTTACAAATGTCAGAATGTTGAGGGGGTGTCTTTGGTACCTTCGATACCACGGGGTTAGAAGTGGATTTTGGCCATAGTTGAGGGGGTGTATCTGTGTTTTCCCTTTTTCATAACTGCAAAATGAAACTGTTGCTAATTAATTAGTTCCATCCAATTTTTCAATGATTTCAGCTATTAATTTGCTTATATGCGTTATTATTGACAAAAGAGACACCAAAGGGGACAATCGAACAAATATTGATTTATGTATTCATCCGACGTCCAGATTGTCTAAAATCTCTTTGAGTGAATCTAGACCACCCAAGGGGTTTTCATATGCATACGCCTCAAGGTCTGCCACAAGGAAAGGCATACCAAACACTTCTATGTGTAATAAGGCTAGCTTGGAAGACATATGCCTTAAGCTCGGGAGGCTTTATTAGGCTTACAACTTTCAATTGCGGTGTATACTCTCTTTCTTTGATTTGAAACAAATGGAGCTTCGAGAAGAGTGGGATTCCGGTAAGGTCCATGTTCACCCATTCTGCCTTCAACGATTTTCTAGAAGAACATGATCCCTATCGGAATCCACTCTCCTCGAAGAGCCCTTTTGCTTGTGAAATTATTTCGTTGATTCGTGCAGAAAGAAATGGATTTGTGCACTAGCTTTTTTGACTCGAAGTAGGTTGGACCTTAATTCAGTCTCAATGCCCTATTCGGCCTTCCTAGTGTCTTCTGTTTATAACCCTTCTCTCATCTATGCCTTATATAGGTTTTTGGGAGGCTTAAGATTTTCTTATTTTCCGATGTGGGACTAACTTTGGGAGGGAAAGTAAGCTCCATCATCGCACAAAAACCAAACATGTTTTGATAGCTGACGTCAGGAAGAAATATTGCCTTTTAAGCTCTACCTTCCAAAAAAGTGAAAGGCCGATAAATGTACATGGAACTCCAACACGAGCACCACTAAGGGTGTCAATTTTGGCTCGGGCTCGGCAGCTGGCTCGAGCTTGGCTCGAATCCTTAACGAGCCGAGCCCGATTTAGGCCCAGCTCGGCTCGGATTTAGGCCAAGCTCGGCTCTTTAAGGCTCGTTAAGATTTTAATATATTTAAATATATTTATATATATATATATATATATATATATATATATTAATATATACACTAAAAGGGTTGTCCAGGGAGTGAAAGGGGGAGGCAAAATATGTCACTTCATTTTTGGAACCCCATTTGTTACTTGGACCACCCCCATAATGTAAAAAAAGTAGTCAAATTACACTAGATAGGGCTGTCTAGGGAAGATGAGAGGTGTGAATTTAATATAACCTGAGCTCGGTAAGGCTCGCGAGCCTGGCCGAGCCTGACCGAGCCGAGCCGAGCCCGAGCTGAGCTTTTGAGTTTAACGAGCCGAGCCGAGCCTGGCCAAGCTTGGCTCAGCTCGGCTCGTTTACACCCCTAAGCACCACATACCCTTAATGAGTATATGGAAAAAGCCTAAATTAAGAAACTTTTAAAACTCATTTAAAAAATTGTAAACAATTCTGACAATAATTGGTTGTCCAAATGATTTTTGCTAAGCCTCCTAGCAAGCGAATGGTTGCATTTTATAGATTTACTCTAATAATCATTTTGCTAAACAATTCTAACAATGATTTCGTTAAATGATTCTAACAATTTTTCTTAACTTCAAAATGAAACCATTGCTAATTAAAAAGTTTCATTCAATTTTTTTCATTGATTTTAGCAATTAGTTTGCTTATATGCATTTTTATTGACATCTAATTTTTCACGCATGGACAATACTTAATTTTGAAGGGAGGGCTAGATAAAAAGGAAAATGGTGCGTAACACAAAATAGAGGAGTTGACATGAATAATTTTTATGAATTGAAAGACAACAAAGGGGACAATCGAACAAATGCTGATTTATGTTTTCATCCAACGATCAAATTGTGTTAAATCTCTTTGAGTGAATCTAGACCACCTAAGGATTTTCATATGCATATGCCACAAGGCTTGCCTCAAGGCAAGGCGTACCAAACACTTCCATGTTTAAAAAGCCTATGCTTGAAAGGCATATATGGCGTAACCAAACACTTTTATGTTTCAAAAGCCTATGCTGCCTATGCTGCCGATGCTTGAAAGGCAAATAAGGCGTACCAAACCCTTTTATATTTAAAAAGCCTATGCTTGCAAGGCATATATGCCTTAAAGCTCGTGAGGCTTTATTAGGCTTATGGATCTACAAAACATGATCCCTATCGGAATCCACTCTCTCGGATTTGTGCACTAGGTTTTTTCACTCGAACTCGGCTGGACCTTCACCCAATCTCAATGCCCTATTTGGTCTTTCTAGTGTCTTCTGTCTTTAAACCTTCTCTCATCTATGCCTTATATAGGTTTCTGGGAGGCTTAATATTTTCTTATTTTCTGATGTAGGACTAACTTTGGAAGGGAAAGTAAGCTCCGTTAGTCGCACAAAAAACAAACATGTTTCGATAGCTGACGTCAAGGAGAAATATTGCCTTTTAAGCTGAACCTTCCTAGAAAAGTGAAAGGCCGATTCATGTTCATAAAATTCCAACACGAGCTCCACATCAAAATAATACCAAAATACCCTTAACGAGTATTTAGAAATAGCTAAATTAAGAAACTTCTGAAAATTCATTTAAAAAATCGTTAACAATTCTGACAATAATTGGTTATCTAGTTGATTTTACTAAGCCTCTAGTAAGTGAATAGTTGTAATTTATGGTGCAGGCCCAAACTTTCTTTGCTTCAACTTGTTATAAGTCCCTGTTAGAAACCTTACCTTGCGAAGATACACCATAACAAGATCTCCTTCTTTAAACTTAACATGGCATCTATGTGCATCAACTTTTGCTCTATAGTATTGTGTGACGTTTTGCAAATTTTGTTGAACTTGCTTCTGCATTGCTTGTATATGCTCCACAAACTCTTCTTCTTCCATGCTTGTATAATTTGGACATGGCAAAGGTAAAAAGTCCAAAACATCACGAGGATTTCGACCATACACAACCTCAAATGGCGAACTCGGCTTGTCGTAGTACAAATTTCCGTTTTTTTGGATTTTGTACCACCAAGCTTCGCAAGAGATTCCCAATAGATCCATTGACAACCTCTGTTTGTCCATCAGTTTGTGGATGATACTCACTTGAGAATTGTAGACGAGCTCCCATGAGTCTCCATAGAGTACGCCAAAAGCGACTTACAAATCGCACATCTCTATCCGATGTAATTGATCTTGGAACTCCGTACAAGCAAACAATCTCTCGAAAAAATAGATTCGCTATGTGAGATGCATCTATGGAGTTCTTGAATGGCGCAAAATGGGCCATCTTAGAAAATCGATTAACAATAACAAAAATGGAGTCACACTCACGTTAAGTCCTAGGTAGGCCAAGAATGAAGTCCATAGAGAGATCTTCCCACGGACATTCAGGTATTGGTAGGGGCTGATATAAACCCACATTTTGACAAAAATAGAGTCACACTCTCGTTCGCAAATAAGGCACCTTTGCACAAAGCGAGCATCACTCTTCAATGTAGGCCAAAAGTATGGCTCCTTTACAAGAGCCGCTGTCTTGTCTAGCCATAAATGCCCACCAAGTCCACCACGATGTAACTCAGTGATAATGCAGTAGTAATGAACATGTAGGTAGACATAGCTGAATTACTTTGAAGAGGTAGCCATTAATCACGCTATAGTCATTGCATGCTCTTTCTTGATAGTCTTGCAACACTTTGGAAAAGAATGGATCCATAGAATAATATTTTTGCAAGAGATCAAAACCTAATCTCATAAGAAAGAGTAGTGACTAAACTATAATTTCTGTTGAGAGCATCTGCTACCTTGTTGGCTGTACCAGCTTTGTGATGAAGGACAAATGTGAATTCTTGCAAGTAGGACACCCAACTCACATGGGGAGGATTCAACTTTTTTTGCATTGAAAAACTTGAGTGCTTGATGATCTGAATGGAGAACAAGGTCCTTATTGATAAGATAATGACGCCAATACCTTAATACTTGAACTATAGTCTCTCTCTCTCTCTCTCTCTCTCTCTCTATATATATATATATATATATATATATATATATATATATATATATATATATCAACATCATAAGTAGAATACTTCTTTTTGGCATCACTCAGCTTCTCACTGGAATGGGCTATCGGACTTCCTTCTTGAGTGAGGAAAACACCAATGCCAACATGTGAGGCATCCCATTCAACTTGGAATGTCTTAGAGAAATTGGGTAAATCCAACACGGGTGCTTCTGTAAGCTTTGTGTAAGCCCAATGGTTCTCACCTTTGCAATCTTCTATAAGCTATGTTTTGATGATTCCAAACACAAGTTGAAATGTGTTGTATTTCTAACGTGTTTGATATTTAAGTGCATGTATTGAAGAATCAGGCTTTTCAAACACTTAGATCAAGGAAAACGGCATGGATCGAGGCTTGTACATCCTTGAACATCATTTGAAGCCAAAGGATGAAGAAGGCTTGGAGCATTCGAGGAGAGATCTTGAAGAGCCAAAGAAATGGAGATGATCCATGCAAGAGTTCAAGACTTGAAGATGTGCTTCAAAAAGTAGAAGATTTGAAGGCATAAGTCTTGTGTTAGATTGTACATCTAATCCCTATTAGGAGCCCCACCTTGAGGCATAATGGAGTCACCAAACAACTGACCTTAATTGAATAACAATCCCATCTATGTGTAATTTGGAAGCCCTTGAAGCCCAAAAATTATCAGCATAAATAATCTGGAAAATCTACTGATTTAGGCTTCTCGAAACTCCGAGAAAGTTCTCGGAGCTCCGAGATTTGGTCCAGTAGCATTCTTCTAAATTATGTTTGTATTCCCGGAACTCCGAGATAAATTCTCGAAACTCCGAGAATTTCTCGAAACTCCGAGACCACTGTGTCGGGAACAAAATTATGACTGTTGGGAAAATTCACAGAATTACAACTATGCCCCTGTAACGGTCATATTTGAGTTTTCTCTATATATATATGTGTTCTCTATGTCTTAGAACGCATCTCTCTCATTCTTAAACATGTTCTAAACATATTAGAGAGTGGTAATCACCCTTGTGCCTCAATTTGGGATATCTAGAGGGATTAGACCTAAGCTTGAATTTGTACATCATTTCAAAGAGTAAAATTTGTGTGAGCTTGAGAGCTATCTACCCTTCAAGAGGTAGTTGTAATTTTCTATTTTCTTTGATTGTTTTTGGGCGGAGAAGCGTAGCCCTCTCTCCGTGGTGAGGATTGCCACCAAGGTTAAAGCGATTGTAATCGGCACCGATCTTCGCCGTGGTTAAGAAGATCAACATAGTGAAGCCATCAACGGGTTTGGTTGGTGGAGTGGAGTAGGCCTTGTGCGTTTGAGGACCGAACCACTTTAAATCTCGGGTGCACTCTTTCTTGTCTCTTGCTCTATTTCTTGCATTGCACTTTAGATTTAACTCACTTGCTTAAGTTGTTTTATTCTTTGATCTCTTAATCCTTCATTAGAGAGTTTAAATATTTTAGGTTAAAATTTCAAAAGGTAAATTTTATTTGTATCAACCTAATCTCCTTTTAGATTGCCACTAGGGCCCACCCTTGGAACTTCAATTTGATTTTAGGAATTCAAAGCTCTTTTCTGCCTCGTTGGTCCATTGGAACACCTTTTGCTTTAACACATCTATCATAGGAGCGATTATGCTCCTAAAACCTTTTATGAACCACCGATAGAATAAATGCCAATCAATGGTGGCTTGGAGTTTTTCAGTATCCATTTGGATGCAACCTACAGTCAAACATGGCCTAAGAATATAGTATGGCATGTACATCAATATGTCATCAAAGTAAATCAATGTGTGACTTTTCATCCTTGCTGTAAATCAATATGCCATCAAAGTACACAATGAAGAATCTTTCCAAAAGCTCCTTCAAGACTTGTGTCATAAGTCTCATGAAAGTTCTTGGTGCATTAGACAATCCAAATGTCATTAAAAGAGATTCAAAGAGACCACTTTTGTCTTAAATGCTGTCTTCCGTTCAATGCTGTCTTCCGTTCATTACGAGATTGAATTTAGATTTGGTGATAACCACTTCGCAAATCAATCTTTGAAAATAATTTTGCAACGCCAAGCATGTCAATCATATCATCAAGATGAGGAATTGGAAACCGATACTTCACAGTTTTCATGTTCACAGCACGACTATCGATACACATCTTCCATGTCCCATCTTTTTTAGGAGTAAGAATGGTTGGAACGGCACAAGGGCTAAGACTCTCTCTTACAAGTCCTTTTTACAACATGTCCTCAACTTGCCTTTGTAATACAACATGCTCTATTGGGCTCATTCGATAATGAAACAAATTAGGGAGTGTACTTCCTGGAATGAGGTCAATCCGATATTGGATATCACGCATGGCTGGAACACCATGAGGTAATTCATCATGAATAAAATCTTTGAACTCATTTAACAAGTTAGAAACATTTATTAAAATTTCTTTTTCAAACTCTTGACTTTCTCCCATAGCTACCAAATCATAGACCGCCTCCTTTTCTTCGCAACATTGTTCAAAGCTTTTGTAGGATAGCAAACTGATTTGACTATCCCATTGTGCATTAATAGGCTTGTCTTTCAATGGGTGAAGCACATACATCAACCGATGATTAATAAGAGAGTAGGTGTTTCTTTTCCCATAATGGTGAACACATATATCAAATTACCACGGCTTTCCAAGAAGAAGATGGCAAGCATCCATAGGAAGGACGTCAAATAAAATCTCATCATCATATTTTCCAATTGAGAACTTGATTCAACACCTCTTAGAAATCATGACTTCATCTTCCCGTTTAAACCATGAAACTTTGTAAGGTCTAGGGTGGTACTCACATTTGAGTTTAAGCTATTCAACCATGGCATTAGACACCATATTTTCACAGCTTCTAGAATCAATCATCACTGTACACATTTTTTCCCATATGATGTGCAATATGTTAGAAAAATAATATGTCTAATCCACTTGTCATCCTCTTGGACAGAGATCACACAACGAATAACAAGGTTATCAAGATCAAATCAGGATTACAATACTCTTCTTCTCCTTCATTTTCAAGTTCTTCATCATAGATAGGTTCTTTTTTTCCCTCATTTTCTACAACTTCATCTTCAACAATGTTTATTTCAGCCTTTTTCTTAGAGCACTCATATGCCCTATGTCTAGGTTCACCACACCTAAAATAAGAATTTAGTGGCGTAACAACCATGCTACGCTCCTTTCCTCGTCCGTCACTTGAGTTTAGATGCTTAGAAGCATGTGAAGAATTCTTCTGAGCTTGAGAAAAAGTCTTTTCTTTCGTTATCTTAGAGGATTCACCCCTCTTGAAAGAATTTCAGCTGAACGTTTCTTCGGCCTTAAGAGCCATTTGATACGCCTCTTCGAGAATGTGAAGAGAATGCATTACATGCTCTCCATAAATACTATATTTAAGTCCACTCAATTATCGTCCCACAAGCTGGTCATCATTTTTACTCAGATCAATACGACTCAATAATTTATAAAATTGTTCGGTATAATTAGCCACAATTGATCATTTCATTGGCATATTGATGGAAGTTCTTGTAAAGAGATTAAGAATAGTCCAAGCGTAGAAACTTATCATCCAGCTTAAGTTTCATCTTTGCCCATGTAATAATTCTTCTAACCCCCCTTCTTTCATGATTGTTTTGATATTGTTGTCACCAAACACGAGAATGCCCTTTGAGTTTTGTGGCAACAAATTGCACCTTTCTTTCATCTGAGAGATTTTTCCATTCAAAGAATGATTCTAGTGATGCTATCCAATCAAAATACTCATCGGGATTGAGCTTGTCTTAAAAATCCTGAACATTCACTTATATTCTTCTATCCATTCCTTCAAGAGCTCTAGCTAAACGTTCCATACTCCATTGGTCGTTTGGCGTTGCTGCTGGAGGTTCAACAAACCTAGAGAAGTCACCATCTTCATTCGTATTCCTCCTTTCATGTCTAAATGATGCACTTCTCCTACTTCGAGGAGAAGAAGGAGCCGACGCTCTTTCTAAAAGCTCATTCACTATTTGTCGAAGCTCTTAATTAGATTGACGTAGTTCGGCAAGTTCGGATCGCACATCGACATTATATATTTCAGTAATAGGTCACCCACGATCTCGCCATCCACCACACCCTCTATAAACTTGAAAAATCAAGGAAACTCTGATTGGCAGTCCCCTCAGTCGGCCTTTAGGAAAATATTAATATCTCGTAGAAAACTCCGATTGATGATCCATTTGTTACGCTAGAAACTAAACTCAAAGATTTGAACAAAAAGAACAGAAAAAAACAGTAGATAATTGTTGTCGTGAAAAAATTCTGACAACACGTGATGCAAAAGCAAAGATTGTTTGGAGATCTCCCACAAACAAGCGTGCCATCCTATCATCTCTTTAATTACAATTTCAATGTTGTTTTGCTATCATGATTTTATGGCCACTGGATTATCCAATATAGGGCCTACTAAATAGGCGGTTCACATCAACCGATATTGAGGCCCACAAATGAAATGTAGCTCCATATATTATTTTTTATTATTACAGGGGCTCCCTTCAATCTAGCATTCCTCTTCTTTTTGTTGGTATGGATGATTGACATCCGCTCTACCATATTTGAAGCACATTACTCCAGATGCTATCAAATCAAACATTCAATCAGGACAGTGCAAAACTAAGTGAGTAGTGCCATTATCAAAATATGGCAAGAGTATAAAAGGCATAATTTGAAATTCCCCACTACCATATTTTGGTAATAGCACTCATAAAATGGGTACTTAATAGTGGAGATAGTTTCGGGATTTTCGGCGTGTTTGCTTTGGATTCGTTCACTCTGAAATTAAGATGTAAGTAATGGAAAGAAATGATTTCTAAGTGCTCGATCTATGATCGGACCCACGAACAAATTGTTTGAAATCAATGATCTTGGCCGCCCAAATTTGAATGGATGTGCCAAATTGTTCCTCCCCTTTGAAAATACGGTAAATATCGTATCCTTTATTTCTTTTTAAAGCTCATTAATATTACGTTGAACATGCCGTATCTATGGTGATTGAAAATCATAATCGATCAATCAGGGAGGATTTTTATTTTATTTTTTTGGATTTTTTTCAGGTTTTCCCCATTTATCATTGAAGACTGCAAATTTCAACCCGTAATTGAATGGATAAGATCATTTAGTCGCCGTCATTTTGAAAATTCCATTGTGTCTACATATAGGTACCTGAGCATTTAATGCCCTTCTACCCATCGCAATTGTGAGATCCCACATCGGAAAGGGAGGAAAAGTTACTGGGCTATATATGTGGATTTCCACTCTCCCCGTGGAGTCACGTTTTCAGCATCTCCTGGGGGAGGACCCCACGAGTGCGTCGGGCACGGTTAGCTGCTAGAAAACAAAACTAGGGAGGGTGGAAGATCTAGAACCGGACAATATTTACACTGTGGGATCAGGGCGTGACAACAACCTTCGGGTGAGGGTGATTGTAATGAATGAAGATTAAAGTAATAGGATTTCTAGTTACAGTTAATGTAAAAAATTCAAAGTTTCTGTAATTTATGGATTTTTCTTAGAATTTTATTTGAGAAATTTGATAGTATCTCTTTTGAGTGCAAATTGAACCCTTTAAATAAGGTCTAAACATTTGGAAAATGCTATTCAAAATCGACATGGGACTAAAATCCTGGGGCAATACCAATTACAATTAAACTTTAGCTGGACAAAAATGAGATTTAATTTGAAAAGTGATGTGCCCATAACAATCAAGTAATACTACTACTACTGCTAATAATAGTAATAATAATGATGATGGCGGCGGCGACGATAATGATATTCTATTTTTTAATTTTTTTTGAAATGGCCAAAATTTATATTAAGGGGAGGGGCGAGCCCCAAGACCGACAAGGTCGCAAAAACATGAAGCTAAAGAACACAAGAAGGTAGATCTTGTATTATGCTAATAATGGTAAAAACCCAATATGAATGTTGAAAAATTATAACAACAATTATTTTACCTATTTTGATAAATTAAATGTTATTGGATGTTTATATCTTTTTTTTTCAATTGATTTCTTTTTTCTATTTGCATTTTTTTATCTTTAACTGCCAGGATCGTTAAATAACGATAATCCTCCTTGGCAATTATAACATCCTATACATTGTTGTTTTAATCTTTGATCTTACTATACTTGTTTTAGAAAAGGGTGAACTATTTACTCTTGATATTTAATGGTGACGCAGACGTGTAGCCTAATCCTATTTGGAGAAAAATTAACCTCAGATCGAAAGTTCAAAGATCGTTCGAATCGGGTTCAAAAATTTTAAAATTATGACAAACAGTAACATAAAGTTAATCTGATCATTCCGAGATATTTCAAAATAATAAAAAAACGTCGCCTAAATTACCATGAGACCCTTTATAATTCATCGAACAAGGCTAGACTTAGACGCCCAACATTCGTGCACAAGTAACACATCTTGTTTTCAGGCAAATTTACTAGGCTCTTACTCGACATACAAGGCTATTAGGTGTATGCATAGTTACAGAGTTCAAATTAAGAAATAAATATGCGAGGAAAATGTTCAGAAAAAATTAGAATTTCAAACGTAATGAAGCATTCTTGAATATATTAAAGTTTGAGTTTTTTTTTATGATGCATTATTATGAAACATGTGAAATGTTTTGAATTATTCATGAACTTCTTTTTTCTCATGTAGCACATAAAAACTTACAATTGTTTTTTCAAATTTTTCAGTTAATGGCAAACTCTAGCAAGGTGTGTTGGCCCTAGCAGCACTTACCGATTTGGCCACAACTTCATTTGAAATAGAAGCATGAAAATTACTCATTGAAGCACCTAGCGAGAGAGAGAGAGAGAGAGAGAGAGGTGGGGTTGGGTTGGGTTGGGTAAATAACTCATTTTTAATTAATTAGCTTAAAATAAATGAACAAAATGGTGGTCAAATTCTTATTTTTAATGAGCCTATTTTGGAAATTTCAGTAATGAAACAAGGGCAACTTTTCGTCAAGAAAAAAAATGGTAGAATGGTAAGTTAGGTAACATAGGAGTGCAGTCTGGAAATCTATTCATCTATATAATCACATTGCAGCCAAAAGCCTCTGTATTATGCCATGAGGAGCCAAAAGCCGTAGAGTAACACATTCAACTCCTCTCATCTCTCCTCTCCCTGCAACTTCTTCTTCTTCTTCATCCTCTCGCCATATAACGAAGATCCACGGTCACCCCGGCCCTTTGTTTATCATCGATTATCAACCCCTCTGTTTCAACTCAACATCCATAATTTAAATACCCAAGAAATCCCCTCTTTGCTAACCAATTCCTCCTTCAAATTATATCCTTGTTACCGATTCTTTTAACACCTCAAAATCCAACCTATTTGTTGTTCTTTAACCCATTAACAGTTCTTTCATTCTCATCATATTGAAAACTCCCTTTCTTGATTTCAACAGCCCATTAACCTTGTGTCCCGTCTGTTTCCAACACCCTTTGCACGTGCCTTTTCAATTTTTTCACAACCCTCTTGATATCAAAGCTTCCGCTATCCGGCCCTACGTCATCATCATCATCATCACGTCCCTTTTCATTTTTTTCACAACCCTCTTGGTATCAAAGCTTCCGCTATCTGGCCCTAAGTCGTCATCATCATCATTGCCATCCCTCCTCCGCCTCCTCCTCTTCCTCATTTCTCTCTCTCTCTCTCTCTCTCTCTCTCTCTCTCTCTGAAAAAATGCAGCCAAGTAGTTCTCTTTCTCCGCTATTTCAGAATAAAGACCGTTTTGAAAAAAGCGCCACTCCAGCGCGAATCATGTTCTACTCACACTCAGAATGGTCTGATTACCCATACGATAACTTCCAAGTACTCAAGATGGCTTTTGTTTCAGGATTTCCTTCCACCATTTTGGAAATCCAAAGCCATCGTTACCTCATAGATTTCCTTCGTATGCTACAAACTGATTTGACTTCTGGATCAGAACGATCCATCGCTTGGATCGATGTTTCCGGGAAATGTTTCTTCCCCTGTAGTGTTCATCAACCAATTGCAGAAGAAAAAGGAGAAACTCAGCCCCCAACTTCCAATAGACGGGTTCGTATCTCCCAAGAAGAAGAGGATGTAATCCCAGCCGTTGATGTTGCGTTTATAGTAAAGCTAGATTTCAACTTAATAGGAATGAAGCTGAATGAGGAGAGTGTAGATTATAAGAAGATTAAGAATATATTTATGAAGGGGGTGAGGGAAATGGATAAAAAGGCGAAGGTGAGCGCTATCCATTGCTGCTTGTATAAGGGGGCCAAGAGGGTAGAAAGGTTACAGGAATTTCGGAGATATATGAGGTTGACTGAGTTACTTCGTGGGGATGCCAATGTTGCTTATGGATGGTATGGTGGATCGCCACAAGCTGTCGAGAATTTTATTTTGCACGGTTTTGGAGAGCTGGAATATGGAAGATTGCATGATGGGTCCTCTTCCAAAGTTGGAGCCTATCTATATCATGAAGACTATTCTCATGTTGCAAGGTAACCAAACCCTAATTTTATTAGGAAGCTTTCTTTGGGGAAGTGACATATTCTCCCCACTTTCTTCCCGGGACCACCAACACTTTTTTACGCTCGAAAGTGTGGCCCAGGGTAGAAAAGGGGGTGAATATATCATTTTCAGATTTTTAATTTTGCTGATCCAAACTATTCAGATGCTGGGCCCAAACGTCTTGACCATCGAATAGATCAATTTCTATTGAAACCATCGATTTTCTGAGGCAAGGCCCATTCATAGTAAAGCCTAGATGAACGGTTTGGACCACGAAAACAATGGCGGATCCCACTTCCCATTCATATCATTCTTTAGATACTAATACATGCAGCCATGGCATGATTCATATTTTAATGGTAAGTTCAAATTAATGTGATTGGAAATGTTTAAATATTCATTATTATTATTATAAATACAAAGCCCCTCTATGTAAAAATTGAATAGGATTGGTTCAAGTTATATCTTTTCATGTATAAAACAAATAAGAAACTTTAGAAATATTTTCCTTTCCAAACTTTTCCACACAATTCCTGCAATCCAAACAGGCCTAAGGGCATGTTTGGGAAAATATTTCTCTTGAAAATGCACATTCCAAGATTTGCTTAAGAATTTTAACGAAGATTTTAAAATATCAATCAAAGTTTTACTGTCTGCTTCAAACCAAATGTTAGATAGGCAAAATACTTTACAGTACCTCAGCCCATCTAACATACTTCTAGTCTATGCTTGCAAGTTATTGTCATTATAATACATGTGAGAAAAATCAAATAAAATCTTATAATTTATGGTTTCTTATAATTCGTCCTTCACGTAATAAACCGGGATTGAATTTGAAGGTACCATCCATGCTCAATTTGAACTCCTTCTTAGGCTTAATCCACTTCACCTAACACATTCTTATTTATCATGTTAATATCCTTTCTTCACTCCTTTCTCCCTCCATTTTCGTCTTCCTCAGAGCGATTGCAACAGATTTTCATCATTCTCATACCAGTCTTTCAGTAAATGCAGAGGACATATACTCTAGCTGTCAAGATCCTTTCGAAAATATACACTCAATTCATCACCTTTCTCCCCAAAAATGTGTTTGAATTCGTCTTTCCCCTTTTCTATCTCCTTTCTCCCTTTCGTTTCAAATTTTGGATTGAAAATCAGCTTTCTCCCCAAAATGTGTATGATTTTCCCTTTGTCACCTCCTTATGGATTAAACATCAGTACTCCATTCATATTTCCTATGATTTCCTCTTTTCTCTATATTTTCCCTCTTTATCCTCTCCATTCCCCTTGCTTGAGCGGTTGTGATGTTGGCAAAAACATGGTTTAGATAGGGATGAATATGGAGAGAGATGAACAACATTAATGGAGCAGACGATATTAATGGGTCTCATAAAAGGATTTTAAAGTTTAGTAGGTCGGAGAGAGTGACGCCTAGGTTGTTCCCACAAGGATCTGAAAACATTCTTGGAACCGGTGCTTGATGGAAGGATTTTGACTAGAGAGGACTACCGGAGATCGAGGTGACAAACTGCAGGGGTTTTTCGGCAAACCTTACTATCCTGCGAGAGAGAAAGAGAGTGGGGTTGCTATCAAACAACCAGTTACTCCAAAACCTTAAGCTGTTGGAAAGGCATTTTTTATTGTTTTATACTTTAATACTCACCCTCACATGTGACCCCACTTTCTTTGGGTTGGCCTACACATGGCACTTGTGGCCCCACTTTTTTGGTTGACCATTGCTTGTGGATTTTTTACAACAAGGAGGCTTGAACTCAGGACCTTTGCACTTATACCATGTCAAACAACTAGTTTTCCAAAAGCTTAAGCTGTTGGAGAAGGCATTTTTTTCTTTTATACTTCAACAGTTGCAACCAAAACCATAGAATTAAAAAAGTAGAAAAAAAATTGATAAAGAAGCTTCCAAGAAAGTTTTATTTTACAAAATTTCCTTTTCGATAGATCCAAACGTGCCCTAAATACATTCAATGATGTATTTGATGTTTCGAGATCTGTCGCAAATTATTACGAAATGGGGACGGATAAACTCTGTTGCTAAATAGAAAATAGAAAATATAATATATAATATAAATTTTGTTTTGGCATCGGATGACAAAAAGCCATCACCAATGGTATGCTATTCGCAACGGATTTTTTTTAACCGTCTCCATAATGTGTTTTTAACGGCGGAATGATATCAACAGTTAGTTTTCCATTACTATATTGTGTTTTTCTCGTTGTGGTGGCATGATTCCTATTTTAAAGGAAGTTCAATATGATGAGATAAAAAAGGTTTACATATCGCATAATATCTTCCAAATTTTCAACTTATATATATTGGTTTTTTCTATGATTTAGCCTACACTTTGAATTTATTCTTGACACACATGTCCACACATGTTCGACACGACACTTGTGTCCACACTTGTCGACACTCATTTTAACACTTTAAATGTGTTC
This sequence comes from Tasmannia lanceolata, assembly GCF_043159265.1. Lineage (NCBI taxonomy): Eukaryota > Viridiplantae > Streptophyta > Magnoliopsida > Canellales > Winteraceae > Tasmannia > Tasmannia lanceolata. Next base: position 16,565,908 of record NW_027518696.1, on the reverse strand, counting down.
CTATAAGGTTCAGACTTAACGTGGGTCTGTCAACAAGTTTTTGTACTATGTCAATTGTGGCATTCTAGTTTATTATTGAATATATTGCCTCTTTTACTATGAACTCTTCTTTTATTATATTCTCTTCTTTTAGCTCCTCTTTAACTAATATTTGTTGTTATATCCCTTCCCGTAAACATAAAACCCTAAACAAACTCTCATTCAAATATTATATTCAATGTATCCTATTGGTCTCCCTTTCTCACTGCACATAAGTGACTGAGGAGAACTATATTGAATTGATGAATTTGTTGTTATTTGTTTATCTCACATTTATTTTAGATTATAGTTGACTAATCCTAAGATTTATTAGTTGGTTAAACGAATACCGTATTTATATTGTTGCAAATTATGGTAGTAATCAATAGTTTTATATGTATGTGTGTGCATGGGTGTGTCACAATTTCTAGATTTTTGGGGTTTGCCTTGTCAGACACTTAGTATCCGTGTTGAAGCTTTACACACATAGTTGCAAATTATGGTAGCAATCAATAGTAATTGTATTTAGGTTTGTATTTCTCTTAAAATTCCCCTTTTTCTATGTTTAAAAATCTTTTTTTCTGACTTCATTAGTGTTATAAAGTCCTTTTACTTTAATATTTGATCTGTTGCAAATGAAATTTTGCATAATTTTCCTACTGTTTTATGCCAATTCAAACACAGAAAGATTCAAAACTTTGTAATTGTCCAATTATATAATCTTACATGAATACACCAAAATACTTGCAAATAGATAAAAGCATTGTGTTTTATGTCTAATTGTTCAGCTAAAGACATAATCTATAATTGTTTTGTAGTGCATCTTAGTCAGAACCAGACATTGACAACGAATTTCATTTGGTTCTCTGCAATGTTATTATGGGATATATGGAGCAAATCTCAGAAGGTTCCGATCAATTTGGACCCAACAGTGCAAGCTTCGACAATAGCGTTGATGCCTTGTCTGGAAGACCAACATGAGAACCCACATTCTCCCTAGATATGTTGTGAGCTTCACAGTATCAAAACTGTCTCAAGGTAGATTTTCTGAACAAATTCTGTCAAAAAACTAATTACTCCAAAAGCTTTGGCCGTTGGAGTTGGTGTTATTTAAACTTTTATACTAACAGTCCCCCTCACGTGTGACCCATCTTTTTTGGGTTGGCCTATTGGTGGCACACTGCGCCTCTTTTGGGTTGGCTATTACGTGTGGATTTTTAATACCAAGTGTAGACACCCTCATTTTGCTACACTTTAACCAACAATAACCTAATATATTGATCCGTGGAATTTTATTGGTAAAGTATGCATCCTCAAATTTTCTGAAAACCGAAATGATAAAGAGATGTACCTGGTGAGATGATTAGATCCGAAAAATTAAAAAATACCCTGATTGGTGAATTTAGTGTGTTAAATCCATGTGAGAGCCCCTCTATCATGGATTTATATGTTTTAGGTCATTAATATCTCGATCTGACTTTACGGATCATTAATCGGGACAAAATAAGCTAGGGTCACTTCACAGCCCGGGACCTGATTCCATTCCGAGACCCGATTTCCGTAAATCGTTAGATCAATGTGGGTGTCTTTCCTTACTAAGAATTTGTGATCATTTAGTCAAAATAGGATCGATCAAGGTTAATCTCAAATTCAGATTAAACATTGTGTCACTTAATTGAGCAAAAACCCAGTGAAAAATCACGGATCAATGTGGGTGAACGAGAGCCGTCGAAATAATTTAACCAAATTATCAACAACAGTGCTTTCAGTACTTTAATTGTTGTCAAAATTCATATTTCAAAGGTTAGGATCATTCATCAAAAATTGATTAAGTTGGTTGGATTAATCGAATCGTCAATTTGATCAACGGTTGGAAAAACGATTCGCTGTTAAAAACTGACGGCTCGCATTGGTCAAAAATTCTGAAAATAATATTTCTATGGCAACATTGGGCTTAAATGAAAGATTAAAAAATCAACGATTTTAATGGCGAAAGAATTATCGAAATCGGACTTCAAAATCTCCTGAAAACCGCGTTTCTCGATTTTTACATTCAAAATATTTGAAAAATCTTTTACAAGATTCTAGGAGATTTGGAGGCATCATCTCGTCCATTCTTTCAATCGAAATTGATCTCAACCACCCAATTTTATTCCATATCATTGCAAAGATTTCAGGATATTTGGAGACCCGATCTCGCCCGTTCTTTCGATCACATGGAGATTGCAGTTAATCGCAACCATCCAAATCGTTGCCATTTTGAGGCATGGCCCATTCATAGTAAAGCCTAGATGAATGGTTTGGACCATGTCGTATGGATATGCAGGAAGGGGTGCTCCTAGCTGTGTGTAGGGGGTGTGTTTGTTCGCGTGAAAACGATGGCGGATCCCACTTCCCATTCATATCATTCTTTAGATACTAATACATGCAGCCATGGCATGATTCCTATTTTAATGGTAGGTTAAATTTAATGTGATTGGAAATGTTTAAGTATTCATTATTATTTCTCCATAACGATCCATTTTTTGGCATTCTTCTCATTCTATAATAGAGGGTTAGGATCGTCTAGTGTGGGAGATTCCTTGAGAGATGGTCCATCATCCATAATGAAGCCTATTAGATATAAAAGAATTGGATCGGACCATCGAATGAAAATACATAAATCTTGCCCACTATAAGAAATGCGCACATGGCGACGGACAAAATCCTTCGCCAAAAGACAAAAAATCGTCGCTATATACACTACAATGAACAAATATTCACAACAATATATGGCGTCCTAATGACCCTGTTTGGATTGCAAGAAAATCATTTTTGACAGAAATTTTTCTCTTAACTTTTTTTCTTTTCACGATTTAGAGCGAAATAATGTGATTATTGTTAATTTAGACGGCTATTATTATAAATACAAAGCCCCTCTATGTAAAAATTGAATAGGATTGGTTCAAGTTATATCTTTTCATGTATAAAACAAATAAGAAACTTTAGAAATATTTTCCTTTCCAAACTTTTCCACACAATTCCTGCAATCCAAACAGGCCTAAGGGCATGTTTGGGAAAATATTTCTCTTGAAAATGCACAGTCCAAGATTTGCTTAAGAATTTTAACGAAGATTTTAAAATATCAATCAAAGTTTTACTGTCTGCTTCAAACCAAATGTTAGATAGGCAAAATACTTTACAGTACCTCAGCCCATCTAACATACTTCTAGTCTATGCTTGCAAGTTATTGTCATTATAATACATGTGAGAAAAATCAAATAAAATCTTATAATTTATGGTTTCTTATAATTCGTCCTTCACGTAATAAACCGGGATTGAATTTGAAGGTACCATCCATGCTCAATTTGAACTCCTTCTTAGGCTTAATCCACTTCACCTAACACATTCTTATTTATCATGTTAATATCCTTTCTTCACTCCTTTCTCCCTCCATTTTTGTCTTCCTCAGAGCGATTGCAATAGATTTTCATCATTATCATACCAGTCTTTCAGTAAATGTAGAGGACATATACGCTAGCTGTCAAGATCCTTTCGAAAATATACACTCAATTCACCACCTTTCTCCCCAAAAATGTGTTTGAATTCGTCTTTCCCCTTTTCTATCCCTTTCTCCCTTTCGTTTCAAATTTTGGATTGAAAATCAGCTTTCTCCCCAAAATGTGTATGATTTTCCCTTTGTCACCTCCTTATGGATTAAACATCAGAACTCCATTCATATTTCCTATGATTTCCTCTTTTCTCTATATTTTCCCTCTTTATCCTCTCCATTCCCCTTGCTTGAGTGGTTGTGATGTTGGCAAAAACATGGTTTAGATAGGGATGAACATGGAGAGAGATGAACAACATTAATGGAGCAGACGATATTAATGGGTCTCATAAAAGTATTTTAAAGTTTTGTAGGTCGGAGAGAGTGACGCCTAGGTTGTTCCCACAAGGATCTGAAAACATTCTTGGAACCGGTGCTTGATGGAAGGATTTTGACAGAAGAGGACTACCGGAGATCGAGGTGACAAACTGCAGGGGTTTTTCGGCAAACCTTAGTATCCTGCGAGAGAGAAAGAGAGTGGGGTTGCTATCAAACAACCAGTTACTCCAAAACCTTAAGCTGTTGGAAAGGCACTTTTTATTCTTTTATACTTTAACACTCCCCCTCACGTGTGACCCCACTTTCTTTGGGTTGGCGTACACATGGCACATGTGGCCCCACTTTTTTGGTTGACCATTGCTTGTGGATTTTTGGTTGACCATTTATACAAAGGAATCAATAAGTGAAAACGAGGGGCGTAGATATTTTCCTCTGCCATCGCCGACCACTGCCGCCCGTCAACCCCCGGCCACCACCTCTCCGACCACCATCTCTCGATATTTTTGGGTTTTTGGGCAGCAAACAAGAGGAAAAAATTCGAGGAGGAGTAGAGGGAGAGACAAGTTTATGCAAAGAGAAGAAAGATGAGGATCCACGAGTTTGGATCCAGTAATCAATCTTAGATGCTCCTTGAAGAACTGATTGAGGCGAGGAGGAGTTGGATCATCGCCACCACACTTCGCCGTCACTCTTTGCTCGATTTAGGTCCAAACCACTCAAGAATCATGACCAAAAATTTGAGCGGGGTTTAGAAAATCTAGGGTTTTCCTCATTCTCGCCTCCAAACCCCATTCGTCTGGTCAGGTTTGGGCGGTTTTAATCTGTTTACACTGATTATGGGAGTGATTCTTGGGTTTCTTATGTTTCCCAAAACAGAGCTGCGGAGGTGAAATGGTGAGAAAATCTAGGGTTTCATTGTTCTCCTCATTTTCGCCTCCAAACCCCACTCGTCTGGTCAGGTTTGGGCGCTTCCCTCCGACGGCTTCCCTCCGACCAGATTGAATCAAATCCACGTCATTCAAAACTCAGATTTTTTCTTTTGGGCAGATTCTCTCTTACTCCTAGGCTATCTTGCTGTGGAGGAAAAAAGGGGGTATGTAGGCAAGAATTGCTACCGGTAAAATTTCTTATTGAGATTTTGAGAGGGAAGAAGGTTAAGCAGTAGAATCGCAGGGAGAAGAGAATGGTGGTTCCTTGGGCGAAGCAGAAGAATCGCAGGGATAAGAGAAGAGATAGAATAGGAAAGAAGAGAGTGGAACAGCTAAGGGGAGACTGGAAGTGCTGCAAGTGTGGGTTCCACAATTTCAAGAGAAGGGTTGAATGTTGGCAATGCGGGAAGATCTGGTCGTCGTATGACTGCAATGTCGATACGAGTCCGCCAAAACCAAAGACCAATGCATTGAATGCATCAAGTAGTGGGAGCATGGAAGGGTTTGATAAGCCTGAGTTTGGCAGTAGGAAAACTCCTTTGAATATTGTCTTTGGCGAGCCGAACAATGGAGCGGTTCTTCCATTGGTCTCTTTGAAAGGAACAGAACGCAGTTTGTGGGGCAAAATCGGGGAAGGATGGTCTGGCAATGTTCAGGCTTTGGAAGCTTGGTTGTTTGAAAGGAAAGTTGCAGAAGGGGCTGTTAAAGTTTACAAAATAGATGAAATGGAAGTTATGATAGTTTTAAAGGCAGAATCTGCTCTTGAGAAATCGAAGATAGCCTGGTTTGTTGCTAGAAATTCGCCTTTTGTTGAATTGAGCTCTTGGTCGAAGAAGTTTGAGAATCTGACAAGGGTGGAGTGGTGGTTCATTTCTGGAATTCCACCTCAAGCTTGGTGTGTGGAAAATTTCAGAAACATCGGGAAGAGGATTGGTAGGGTAATTGAGATGGATGATTCCTGCAAAGCTGCTAGAGGATATCAGTGGGCCAAAGTTCGGATTGCCACAAGCTCTGGTTGCCCAGTCGTGGTGGCTTTTCCGGTAGGCATCGACGGAGCAACGATGTGGGTGAAATGCGAAATGGAGTCGGCGCACAAAAGGGTGGATGGGGGGAAGACATATTCCAATCAATTCAGCTCGGATGATGATGAGGATGGGTTTGGTGTTGATGGATGTTCGGAAAACCAGTCCGGTAGTGGGGAGGAAGAGTCTTGGAGGCTGGAGGAGCAGGTTAGCATGGATTGGGCTGGAAAGAATAGGGTGGTGAACGATAGCGGGGGGGGGCACACGATAGCAAGGGGGCGCACGATAGTGCAGAATTTGAAAATCAAATTTCTCAAATTTGTGGTGAGGAAAGAATGGAAGGGAGTGCGCAGGAGTTTCTGGAAGGTCAGACGTCTGGTGTTGACAGAGGTAGGGGGCTGACTTAATTGACGCTAGGTTGGTGGGCTTGCCAGATGATCATATAAATGGGCATAGGTTGGTGGGCTTGCCAGATGATCAAATCAGTGGACATATTAATGGGCTTAGAGGACATTTGAACCTGCTGGTGGAGAATATTATTGGGCTGGTATAGAACAACTCAGGGAGAGGTTGTGGGCCTGTTACACCTTTAAGACAAATGCCAATTGCTAGGAAATTTTGCAACATTGCAGATGGCCCGCCCTTGATTGACATGTCACCAGATCAAGGGATCATAAACTTTGGGGCAGATTTGCATGGTGTTGCTGGCAATGAAATTAGCCTGGAAGAATGGAGGGCTGATTCAAGAGCAGTGGATAGTGTCTATTCAAGTGAGTCGTAGGGAAGATTGAATTAAGGAGAACATCGGTGAGTCGTAGGGAAGATTCTAACACTGATTTGAGGGGAGGGTGTGAGGAATACTCTCGGAGGCTTATCCCTTCGGAATTGGTTTTCCGGAGAATTAATGATGGTTTGGGTAACTCAGAGCACTCTGTACAGTTCAGCCTAGACCGAGCGGGAGAGAAAAGCACCACAAGTGCCGTAGAAGATCCTATCTTACCAGGTATTGGTGGGTTAATGAAGATATTTCAAGTCAATCAATCACAACTGGAATGCGATGGTTGTAGTCTTGGCTTCAACTCCCCCAAAGGTATCAACTCTTCGTTTTCATTTCGTGGCAATGAGGTGTCTTTTTCTTATCCAAATATGCAGGGCACAGAAATGGGTTTCTATCTAGAGGACGAAATCAGTGAGTCTTTGGGTATGGATGTCCCAAACCATTGCTTGCTATCCTCTCCTATTCCTTCTTGTTATGGGCATCTTGATAAGAGGGCTTTGTTGGGCCGGGAAAATTCCAATAGTCCTGAGGAGATAGAGGGGGTTGAGGGGTCTGAGGGTAACATGGAGCTACTGGAGAGGGCAGTGGATAAGGTGATAGATGTTAGTGGGAAGGGGGGGTTAAGATACCTCAGACCATTACCGAAGTTTCGTGGTATGATTCGGTCGATTGAATTAAGGGATATGGTTGGGGGAGAGGTTAACGAGTCTCACAGGAGTGAATCTTCGAAGAAGTCACTCCGAGAGTTGGCTAGATTGAAATCGGGTGTTAACTATGGGGATAAGAAGAGTGAGGGAGGTAAGAAGAGTTCTCCATTGAGTAGTGTCAAGTCAGGGAGAAAGGGGAGAAAGTACGTGAAAATTGTTTCCTTATGAAAACGTTATCATGGAATGTAAATGGATTGGGTTCTTTGGCGAAGAGAGCTCAAGTGAAGGAAATGGTTAAAAGATGTAAACCGAGTCTTGTATGTCTACAAGAAACCAAATTAGAGGTTATTGATAAGGTTACTGTTCAGAGTATTGGTCTCACAGGTCAGTGGAGCTTTTCTTTTGTGGGTTCAATTGGCCTTTCTGGGGGGATTTTGGTTGCTTGGGAGGAGTCTTATTGGAATGTGGTCGAGGAATGGAAGGGTAGGTTCTCCTTGTCTGTTGTTCTGGAAAGGGTGGAAGACACGGTGAGGGTTGTTTTCTCTGGGGTCTATGGGCCTTCTCAAAGGGTGGAGAAAAGGTTGTTATGGGGGGAGTTAGATGGGATTAGGGCGCAATGGTCCCATCCTTGGTGTTTAGGTGGAGACTTTAATGAAATTAGATTTGCGTGTGAAAGGGTGGCTTGCACGAGGTCTAATAGAAATATGGTCTTGTTCGCTGATTTCATTTCTAAGCATGAGTTAATCAATCTTCCATTATCTAGGGCTCAGTTCACGTGGAATAGAGGGGAGAGTCATAGTAGGATTGACCGCTTCCTTGTATGTCCGCTGTGGATGTGCTTGACTCCTGAGGTGATACAAAAATCCCTGGTTCATTCGGTTTCAGATCACTGTCCTATTCTCCTGGATCCGAGGTTAGAATCTTGGGGCCCCCCACCTTTTCGATTTGAGATTGCATGGCTCCAGGATCCGAATATGGAAGAGAGGATGGGAAAATGGTGGGCCTCTGAAAATTTTGAGGGGCCTGCAGACGTTAGAATAGGGAGAAAATTTAGATTTGTTAAGAATATGTTGAAGGAATGGATTAAGGAAAAAAGAGGGTCTGACTCTTGCAGAAAGAATTGGTTGGAAAGTAGGATTGTAGATCTAGGAGATTTAGAGGAAGAGGGATTGGGGAACATTGTTTCTAGGGAGGAATTGGGGCGTTTTCGAGAAGAACATAAAAGTATTCTTCTACATGAAGAGATATCCTAGAGGCAAAAGTAGAGGGTCAAGTGGCTGAAGGAAGGTGATAAAAATACAGCTTACTTTCATGCTATGGCTAGTGCTAGAAGAAGGGGTAATAAGATTGTCTCATTGATGGTGGACAGGGCGGTGGTTTCCGGAAAGGAAGATATTTCGAGTGTTATATTGAGCTTTTATAATGCCTTATATACATCAGATGGTATATTGAAGCCTATTCTGGAGGGGGTGGATTTTAATTATTTAAAATGTGATCAGAGTAGGAAATTGGAGGATCCGTTTGAGGTCGACGAGATTGAGAGGGCTGTTTTCTCTTTGAGTAGAGATAAGGCTCCCGGGCCGGATGGCTTTTGCTTGGCATTTTTTCAATCTTGTTGGGAATATGTCAAGGGTGACCTAGTGGTGTTTTTTCATGAGTTCCATCAAGGTATGGAGTTGGATAGAGGTTCGGGGGCTACTTTCATTACTCTAATTCCTAAGGTGGAAGGTGCTAGTAGGATATCGAAGTTTAGGCCTATCAGTCTTGTGGGATGCCTTTATAAGGTTTTGGCTAAAGTTTTAGCGGATCACTTAAAAAGGGTACTTCCATCAATCATATCGGATTATCAATGTGCTTTCGTAGAAAAAAGACAAATTTTAGATTGCTCCTTGATTGCAAATGAGGCTATTGACTCATATCGCAAACTTCGTAAGCAAGGCATCATGTGTAAGTTGGACATGGAGAAAGCTTATGATAGAGTGGATTGGGGATGTCTGGATTACTCTCTTCAGCGTATGGGATTCGAATGTCTATGGCGTTCGTGGATGAAGAGTTGTGTGTCATCTGCTTGGTTTTCTATTCTCATTAATGGATCTCCAAAGGGTTTTTTCAAGTCGTCTAGAGGGCTTAGACAAGGGGATCCTTTATCCCCTTTCTTGTTTATCATTGTGGCGGAAATCCTTAGTAGGTTACTGGCGAAGGGAAGCGGCCTTGATCTTTTTAGAGGATTCAGGATCGGCTCGGAGGAGGTGGAGGTCTCCCACTTGCAATTTGCTGATGATACATTATTATTTTGTGAGCCGGAGATTGGGCAAGTGAGAAACTTAAAAGCCATTTTGAGATGCTATGAGCTCATTTCAGGCCAAAAATCTAATTTCCACAAGTCTAAAATTTTTGCTTTGAATATTCCTGAGGAGAGGGCTCTGGAAATTGCTGTGATTCTGGGATGTCAGCTGGACGCGTTGCCTTCCTCATATTTGGGCCTTCCGTTAGGGGTTGGTAGACCGAATAAAGATATGTGGGTTCCTATAGTTGAGAGGATCGAGAGAAGATTAGGTTCATGGAAAAGGAATCTTGTTTCTCGTGGTGGTAGGCTTGTGCTGGTTAAGGCGGTATTGTCCAATATACCTATATACTTCATGTCTTAATTTAAATGCCCTGTTAGTGTCTCCCTTAGGATTGAACAGATCCATAGGAGATTTTTGTGGGGTGGGAATGAGGATAAGAGAGGAATTGCTTTGGTCAAATGGGAGGAGGTTTGTGGCCCTATCAAGTTGGGTGGTTTGGGTATCAGGAGAATTATAGATTTTAATCATGCGCTCTTGGGTGAATGGTTATGGAGATTTGGGGATGAGCATGATCGTTGGTGGGTCAAGGTCATTAGAAGTAAGTATGGATGTGATATGGGGAGATGGGAATCCTTGGACTTGTTTGCAAAAAAAGGGTTGTCGGTTTGGAGAGACATTCTAAAAATATCTTCTCTTTTCAAGTTAAAGGTTAGATTTAGAGTGTATAGGGGTGATAGAATATCTTTCTGGCAGGATGTGTGGTGTGGGGATGTGTCCTTTAAGTGTCGATTTCCGAGATTATTCAATATGGCTTCAAATAGGGAGGCCTTTGTTAGCGATTGCTTTGAATGGAATGAGTGTGTTCTTGTGTGGAACCCTGGGTTTAGAAGATCATTTTTTGAGTGGGAGGTGGATTTGGTCTCTAGCCTGCGGGCCCTTCTTGAGGGTTGTTACATTAAAAGGAATGGGGAGGATAAAAGGCTTTGGATTGAGGAATCTTCTGGGACTTTCTCGGTTAAATCTTTCTATAAAAGTATTATGCCCATTTCTAACCCTTCATATTCGGCAAAGGTATGGAAATTTCATTGCCCACCTAAAGTTTGTATCTTTGGTTGGGCGGTTTGTCGTGATAGAATACAAACTATTAATTTTCTGAGAAACCGTGGTATGTGGCTTATTGATCATTGCCCACTATGTCTGCATGATGGGAATCTGTGGATCACTTGTTTATGCATTGTTCGTTCACTAGGCTCATATGGCAATTCATCTTCATGAGATTTGGGATTTGTTGGGTTTTTTCAAAATCTATTCCGTCGCTATTGCACCAATGGGGAGGGGTTCCTTGGAAGGAAAAAGGAAAAACCTTGTGGAATTTTTGTTTACTTGCTACGTGGTGGTCTATATGGAAGGAGAGGAACTCTAGAGTCTTTGAGGGGAAAGCCATGAATCTTCATTGGATTTACTTGAAGATCATCACCTTGGTTATATCTTGGGTGAGATGCCTCCCATCTTTTCGGTTTGTATCGGCTTTTGATCTTTGGGAAGGTTGGCGGGAGGAGTGCTTTAGTGTCGAGCGCAAAGATCTTATTTTGCATAGGTGGAAGCCCGCTGCTCAAAACATGTATAAGGTTAATTTCGATGGTGCGAGTTCCAGCAATCCGGGTCCGGCAGGAGTGGGAGGGGTTTGTCACAATGATAAGGGGGATGTTATGTGGGCATACTACGGCTCTATTGGTGTGTCTGATTCCTCAGATCCGGAAGTGAGGGAGGCACATTTTGGCATTTTGAATATTGATAGAAGGTTGATGGATCAAACCATTGTTGAGGGAGATTCGTTAAATGTGATTCGTTGGCTGAAAGGTGGGGTGGCTCCTCCGTGGAGATTTCTTTCCATTTTTGATGAGATTGAGGACTTAACTGCGGGGTCCGCTATCGGCTTTCAACATGTTAGAAGATCGGCAAATGATAAGGCGGATGCGCTAGCTAAGCGTGGTGTCTCCGGTGGTTCTATTCTGTGGTTCGACCACCTTCCTCCCTGAAAAGGGGTTTTCTCTGTATTTTGTTTTTTCTTCGTTCCTGTTTCTTTCTTGCCTCCTATTGTAGATATAGGTGGTACATCTCGGCCTCCTTATTTTGCTATATATAATTATTGCCATTTCAAAAAAAAGAACTCAGGACCTTTGCACTTATACCATGTCAAACAACTAGTTTTCCAAAAGCTTAAGCTGTTGGAGAAGGAGTTTTTATTCTTTTATACTTCAACAGTTGCAACCAAAACCATAGAATTAAAAAAGTAGAAAAAAATTGATAAAGAAGCTTCCAAGATAGTTTTATTTTACAAAATTTCCTTTTCGATAGATCCAAACGTGCCCTAAATACATTCAATGATGTATTTGATGTTTCGAAATCTGTCGCAAATTATTACGAAATGGGGACGGATAAACTTTATTGCTAAATAGAAAATAGAAAATATAATTTATAATATAAATTTTGTTTTGGCATCGGATGACAAAAAGCCATCACCAATGGTATGCTATTAGCAACGGATTTTTTTTTAATCGTCTCCATAATGTGTTTTTAACGGTGGAATGATATCAAGAGTTAGTTTTCCATTACTATATGGTGTTTTTCTCGTTGTGGTGGCATGATTCCTATTTTAAAGGAAGTTCAATATGATGAGATAAAAAAGGTTTACATATCGCATAATATCTTCCAAATTTTCAACTTATATATATTGGTTTTTTCTATGATTTAGCCTACACTTTGAATTTATTCTTGACACACATGTCCACACATGTTCGACACGACACTTGTGTCCACACTTGTCGACACTCCTTTTAACACTTTAAATGTGTTCCTATAAGGTTCAGACTTAACGTGGGTGTGTCAACAAGTTTTTGTACTATGTCAATTGTGGCATTCTAGTTTATTATTGAATATGTTGCCTCTGTTACTATGAACTCTTCTTTTATTATATTCTCTTCTTTTAGCTCCTCTTTAACTAATATTTGTTGTTATATCCCTTCCCGTAAACATAAAACCCTAAACAAACTCTCATTCAAATATTATATTCAATGTATCCTATTGGTTTCCCTTTCTCACTGCACATAAGTGACTAAGGAGAACTATATTGAATTGATGAATTTGTTGTTATTTGTTTATCTCACATTTATTTTAGATTATAGTTGACTAATCCTAAGATTTATTAGTTGGTTAAACGAATACCGTATTTATATTGTTGCAAATTATGGTAGTAATCAATAGTTTTATATGTATGTGTGTGCATGGGTGTCTCAACATTTCTAGATTTTTGGGGTTTGCCTTGTCAGACACTTAGTATCCGTGTTGAAGCTTTACACACATAGTTGCAAATTATGGTAGCAATCAATAGTAATTGTATTTAGTTTTGTATTTCTCTTAAAATTCCCCTTTTTCTATGTTTAAAAATCTTTTTTCTGACTTCATTAGTGTTATAAAGTCCGTTTACTTTAATATTTGATCTTTTGTAAATGAAATTTTGCATAATTTTCCTACTGTTTTATGCCAATTCAAACATAGAAAGATTCAAAACTTTGTAATTGTCCAATTATATAATCTTACATGAATACACCAAAATACTTGCAAATAGATAAAAGCATTGTGTTTTATGTCTAATTGTTCAGCTAAAGACATAATCTATAATTGTTTTGTAGTGCATCTCAGTCAGAACCAGACATTGACGACGAATTTCATTTGGTTCTCTGCAATGTTATTATGGGGTATATGGAGCAAATCTCAGAAGGTTCCGATCAATTTGGACCCAGCAGTGCAAGCTTCGACAATAGCGTTGATGCCTTGTCTGGAAGACCAACATGAGAACCCACATTCTCCCTAGATATGTTGTGAGCTTCACAGTATCAAAACTGTCTCAAGGTAGATTTTCTGAACAAATTCTGTCAAAAAACTAATTACTCCAAAAGCTTTGGCCGTTGGAGTTGGTGTTATTTAAACTTTTATACTAACAGTCCCCCTCACGTGTGACCCATCTTTTTTGGGTTGGCCTATAGGTGGCACACTGCGCCTCTTTTGGGTTGGCTATTACGTGTGGATTTTTAATACCAAGGAGTTTTGAACCCAGGGCAATTGCCCTTTGCCCTGATACCATGTCCAACAACCAATTACCCCAAAAGCATAAGCTGTTGGAGAAGGCATTATATAATCTTTTATATTTTAACAAATTCTACCTTAAAATATTACTTTCTGCTAGGAGCGCAACCTTGGCCGGGTTGGGTAGGGTTAAGGCCAACCCTAGTTCAACCGCAGGTACCATTACCTACCCTTATAGAATAAAGTACTCAACACTGGATTTCTAAACTCTATCTATATCTCATGTAATCTTATCTTCTATTTCTTGTACTTTATCTTCTATAAACCCTAAATGGACCTAACCTGAAACTTGTTAGGGAATAAAATCACATCTCTCAAGATCTTAGATTGATTAGGCATAGTTTAGGCATACTGATTTTAATAGGTAATTAGATTAGATTATGTTTATCTCTTTCCGTTCTTATCAGTATCTCTTTCTATGTTTATCGCATGAGTGTTTTATATAAACACTCTTTGAGCTCTTTGTAATGAATCCAAGATTTAGTGAAATATTAGAATTTATCAAAACTTAGGTTGAGATGGTCAACACTAACCCTCCCCCCCCTATAAATCCGTCAGCCCTAACCCAACCAGCTAACCCAACTGTCCAAATCGGGTTGGGTTGAGTTCAAGTAGGCTCTGGGACAAAACATAAAAGAAATACAAAAAAAATGAATATTGGATTTGGGTTCACTCTCGGATGGGTCGCAGTATAATTGCAATAAAATTAGGAGGATGAGATCGTGTTCAGGTTCGGATGCCCAATGCCTACAACCTAACTCAACCCGTAATTAAAGCGGGTTGGCTTACTGATCTAATTCTAACCCAACCCGACTTGACGGAAGGCCAACCCAACGTGAGCAAAAATCAGTTTAAAACCCGTTGGGCCCATTGAGGTTGGGCACAACCCAAGTTTCACCTCTACTTTCTACCATTTCTGAATGTTCCAATCATTTGTTCAAGAAAGCTAAACATGTTTTTCATTGCTTGAATGTGCTAGAACTGCTGAGGAGAAAATCTACATCGGCATCTTCTTCAACTGGAAATTCGAGACCTCCCACTCAAGCAGTATGATGCCAACATGATTTTCATTGATACTTGTCATTTTAGGCCATGTTTGGCCGCCATGAAATTTTTTCCATGGAATATTAGTGATGGGACATAAATACGGCACTACTCCCAAATCTCACCACATGTCGTTCATGCACTAATGAAGCCTAAACCATCATGAGGAAATGTGCTGATAAACGACAAGACCATGCGATTGCGACACGTGTCACCTTCTCGCCGTCCAAACCTCATCATCACAAATTATAGAAGGGATTATCCAGCAAAACCACCCCCGTCGTCAAAACAGGGGAACGGCCCAATCCCGCCAAGGAAGGTTTTCTCTCCATAATGATGAAAAGGTCCGCACGCCACCCCTTAAAAAAGGGAGAAGGGAAGAAGGGAGGAGGACTCTTTTGGATCTCCCACAAGACAACCAAAAAAGAAAAAGGCAAGGCAACAGCAAAGGAGGCCGGGAACTTAATCCCACTCTCCCTGTTAGTCCCCTCCGACCCATCTACCCACACACCAAGAAAATAATGTGCCTTGGCCTTGGTAAACCTGATCGAACCCTCTCCTCTTCTCATTGTTCTTTATATTGATTGGTCTAATAATCTGACTTGGGTGTCGAAGTGGTCGTCCAGGACCCCCCTGACCCCCTTTGTTTGTGATTGCAGACCCCGCGGAGGCTCTCTACTGACCGCGCCATCGCAGACCCGGATTCCGACGCCATCATATTGGCGCCATCCGTGGGACTCGTCGAGTATTGAACGCCTTAACGCGATGAGAAACCATACCCAACAGCAAGAAATAGGGGTAATGACCAGGAGCCAGGCCCAACACGCGCAAACCCACGCCTCAACTTCCCGGGAGCCAAACTCGCCGCTCTCGGGCCGACACCAGCCCTCCTCCAGCACACCGCAAATGGCCCCAACCATGGAAATGTTTAACGAACTCTGCCAAGAGCTACTCCAACGTTTGTTCCACCGGAACCTCCGGCCCCGGGGAGGCCCCTGGCAACACATGACCAGACGGAAGCCTATGACGAAGGTGACGAGGAACATCCGAGGGACCTTCATCCCCATCGGCAAACAGCCCTTTGCCTCCCACAGCTAGGGGGCACCAGCGAAACGACGGGAAGCAAGCTACTCTAAGCCGCGCTCCCCCTGTCCGGACGGGTCGCTTCCAAGAACCACCCCCAGCCCGGACAGAGGAGGTAGCAACCTCGGCGCCGGACTGAACCCGCTAGCCGACCTGCAGAGGCAAATCCGAGAAGTAAAACTGGAAATGAAAAAGCCTTACGCCCACGACATCCTCGACGAATGGGAGAGAGAAACGGCATCCCCGTTCACCTCGGAGGTCTTAAAGACCCCAGTGGAAGCAGGAATAGACCTCTCCCATTTCGATCTGTACGATGGGAGCACAGACCCTCTTGAGTTCCTCCAAACTTTCAAAAGGGTAATGACGCTCTGGGGCCGGTCGGATGGATTTATGTGCAGAGCCTTTGCCTCCCTGTTAAGAAAGACCGCTAACGACTGGTACATGGATTGGAGCCCGACTCCATCACATCCTTCCACGAATTCGGAAAGAAGTTCAGCGCAAGATTCGCCAACAACCGCCTCCGCCACGATCCAGCAGATGCCCTCTTAGCCCTCCGACAAGGAAGAAACGAGACCCTAAGAGACTTCATGTTGAAGTTAAACGCCGAGCTAGCCCAACTTTCCAACATCGACGTCCAAATAGCGGTCGCAACACTGAAGCATGCCACCACCGACCCGAATCTCAAACTGCATCTTACCCTCAAGCCACCACGGGACCTGCAGGAGCTCGAATCCAAGGCTGACAAATTTGTACGAGCAGAAGAAGCCTGCGCACGAGAGCGAAGCCGGCCCGGCCCCGATGAAAGAAAAAGCAACGACGGCCAAAGGGCCATGAGGCCACGGGCCGAGGAAAGACAAGCGAGCCGGAACCCCGTCCCCGTCTTCGAAAGACTAGGAAGCGCCCCCCTGAAGGTTCCCCTCTCCCATGTCCTGCTTGCTATCAGAGATCAGGGTCTCCTGACCCCCCCAAGAGAATGGCCACGGACCCGAAGAAGCGGTCCACAAGAAAGTTCTGCGATTTCCACAGGGACCATGGCCACGAAACCGACCATTGTTTCCACCTCCGGCTCTAGTTAGAAAAACTGGCCGAGGAAGGGCATCTAAATCAATATCTTAGGAGCCCTGTTGAAAACTCGCATGAGGCCCATCACCCCGCCAACGAACCCAGAAGCAGGCGTCAATCACGTAGCAGGCGCCAGTCCAGTAGCCGACGCCGATCCACTAGCCGACGCCGATCCCCGAGCAGGCATCGCTCCCGGAGCAGACACCGATCCCGCAGCAGGCACGACACACGTCTCCACTAGCGCCCCAAGAAAGAAGAGCCCCCTGAACGGCTGCAGGCCCGCGAATAGCCGCCTACCATTATCGAAAAAATCAACATCATCGCAGGCGGACCCGCGGCAGGAGGACCAACAGCCGCTGGTCGACGAGCGTAAGCGGAGCGGGTGTTCTCCCTAGAAATGCCCTCCAAAAAGGCCCGGACGGATCCTCCCCATGAGGATCAGCTCATCACTTTCTCCTCCGAAGACCTCAACGGACTACAAGTTCCACACGATGACGCACTAGTCGTCAGGCTAGTCGTCGCCAACTTCGACATAGGAAAAATTCTGGTTGACACGGGGAGCTCCGTCAATGTGCTACACCTCGGAACCTTTGAAAAAATGAAACTTGGCGAAGGGAGACTAGGACCCGCGGAGTACTCCGTCTACGGGTTCTCCGGGGCGTCGGTACGGGTCAATGGCAAAATCGACTTACCCGTAACCTTTGGGACGTACCCCCTCCAAAAGACTATCTTGACCACCTTCATGGTCGTAGGCATACCTTTCACCTACAGTGCCATCATAGGGCGCCCCGCTCTGAGAGACTTGGGAGCGGTAGTCTCCACCCGCCACCTCAAAATGAAGTTCCCCACTCAAACCGGGATAGGAGAAGTTCGGGGGCAGCAGATGATAGCACGCCAATGCTGCGCGGCAAGCCTAAGAGGAAGCAACGCCGGCCGAAAACTTCACGATCGGGAGTGAAGACCCCCGGGAGCGGGCCCGCACGATCAGAGGAAAGCCCGTTGAGGAACTAGACTCCATCCCCATAGCCCAAGATCAACTAGAGAAACAAGTCCGGATTAGTTCCCTGCTGAAAGGCACCTTACGAGACCAAATGATCAGTTTCCTCAGAGCCAACAAAGACGTGTTCGCGTGGTCGACTCAGGACATGCCCGGGATACCCAAGAAATTGGCCGTTCACAGGTTAAACGTAAATCCGACCTGCGAAACACCGGGAAACTCGCACCAAAATGGGAAGGACCCTACAGGGTCGTTCGAGCGCTCCGCCCTGGGGCCTACCAACTAGAGCACCTCGACGGGGCCCCTGTCCCTCGAAGTTGGAGCATGGATAACCTCCGAGAGTTTTACCAGTAAAAAGGAAGGGTAAGGTCTGTGTTTTCTTTTAAGTTATGACGGATGTTTTGTTTGTTTTCTTTTTGTTATTTCCAGAAGCAAAGCCATGTTTTCCCCTTCATAAATTAATGGAATAGCGTTTCTACCCGAGCCATTTGCATCTCCACTTTCCGGCCTATGATGAATAAAGGGCCGAAAAAAGACAGGGAGTGGGACAGAGGTAGCATCTAGGCTGATCCCCCCGAAAATACCCTAAAACGCTCCCCATGAAAAAAAGACCTCCCCTTTTTAAAATTAGAATGGTCCTTCGAGGGGAAGATGGTCCTTCCACGAACAAGACGCCCTACAGGGGCACACTAGAAGTATTCTCGCCAACCAAATTAGAATTTAATAACCCGCGGTGAAGAAAAATACCGAAAAGCTCAAATGGCCCACGGCGCATTGTATAAAAAAAGAAAAAAGAAAAAAAAGAGTTCAAATAGCCATTACAGACCCAGCACGTCAATAGAAAAATAAAAAGAAGCCAAAAATCCCAAGGCATCTGAGCCTCACCGACCCCCCTCAGAAGTCTCAATAACAAGAGAAGCATCCGGGGCAACCGCCGGATCCTCAACCGGTCTCGTGGTATCCACTGGTCCCGGCGAAAGGTCCTCCGAGATGGCTTCCTCGGCCTCATGCACCAACTGCTCAAGAGGGAAGGAAGGATCAACCTCGCGAATGCGCCGCCGGCACTCGACGAAAGCATCTATCTCAATATCCACGTTGAACGAGACTGCGGCCTTAAAAAACTCCTCGGAATCTCGTCATTCCTCCCGCGCTTTCACCAGCTCCTCAGTGAAAGTTTGTCGGGTCACCACTAAGTTATTTTCGCACGGTTCCTCCCATCCTCGGCCAACTGGAGTTCCCCCCGGAGTTGAGAAACGGTGTCGTCAAGCGCCGCCTTTTCGGCTTGGGCCTTCTCCAGGTCATCGCTCAGCTTGCGAACTCGGTCCTCGAAAGCACCGATCTCGGACTCATCCTCAACCATGTACTGCAGCATCTTCCTGGCGTAACTTTGAACCTACAAAAGCCCCCGCCACAAGCAAACCATTAGAGAATTGCCGCATGCAGTCTCAAAGGCAACAAAAAGGGGAAAACGCAGGCGGAAAAGCCAGCCACTCGGTACTTACGCAGGACATCGACTGAAGGTACCGGGCCCCCAAGGCCCTGCGGGGGAAGCTTTCTAACTCAGCCTCATCACCAGGAATGGCGGTCATCAATCCAAGCTCCACCCCGACCCGGGGATTCCCAACGACACCATCCTCAACGCCGATCTTCCAGTCAGGCTTAAACATTTCTCCTTGCGCCCGGTAGCACTGCGGGGAAAACTCCATTTGCTCCAGAAGCAGCTTGGTCATAACCGACTCGACATGTCCTCCGCAAAGGCAGCAGGAGGACGGGCCCCACGGCCGGCTTTCCCCTGTTTAGCGCAAGAAGAGGCAACCCTCTTGGCAGGAGGCTCCAACTCCCGGGGAAGAGACCTAGCCGTACCCCTCTCTCCGACCGATCGACCGGAAGAGCTAGACGGCGCGGACGGGGGAAGCCGAGTTTGCCACCGGTCTTTCCTGGCCGCGGCCATAAAGCCGGAAGGAATCTTCTGACGGCTAACCGGACCCTTGGCCGCCGTTGCCGCATGTGGGACCCGATCCCGCGAGAGGGGTGGGGCGCGAGCCACCACTCTCTCTCTTGGTCTCTCGTACCCACGCAATTGGCGTGTGCATTTTAATTATTGGTTTTAATTCATCTTTTATGTGAACTTGGGATCACTAAGGCAATCCGAATTCCACACAAAAGAGACTGACAGAGTCGCCACCTAGATGTGGGATCTATGACCCATAATTAACCAGAAATCTAGACTCGCTACCTGGTTACGAGAATGGAAGGTATGGGGATTTATCCACCACATGCACCATTCCTGCCCGATAATCGGTCTTCGATTCCAAAAGCTAACTCTTTTAAATTTATTTTAAATGGCTCATTCAACTCTCTATTAATGTGCTAACTACGGGACATGCATCCTATGATCTAATTTCAATGTGAATCCTAGATGTGTATCTTGATTTCTTAATTGGTTTGAATTCAATCTAAGTGAAAGTTCTCCTAAAATTCTAATTTTATTGAAAATCCTAAGTGATTTAATTAAGCATTTACAAGAAAATTAATATACAGAACACCACAATTTGTTGTAGTGCCGACTCGCGGTTGGTATGCCATCAGACATCCAAGCTGCCTACGTACCCAAGCCTCACTGGGATCAGAGTCGACGTAGTTCGGTGCACCTAAGCTAAGCTACTTATGCCTAACTCAACTAAGACACCGACCTAGACGGGATTGATTGTTTCAACAGTTTTAGGAGAAGTTATTTAATTCAAGTTGAGGATTTTATTATCTTAGGATTTCATTTAAGATGCTATATGATTCTTATCTAAATGCAAGTTGTTCCTTAGACTAATGCAGGTTAGCCTACATCCTAGTTTACTAGGCTTGTCCTAGGGAAAGATTGGGTGACTAGTGTAACTAGACCTATGGCACGGTTGCTATCCATAGCAAGCGTCCGTGATGAGGCTGAACTCCTAACTCTAGGACTCCCTAAAACCTAGAACACAACGTGACGTGAGTGTTCCTAAGGGGCTCTAAAGGATCCTACGATGGGAGACCGCAATCCAACAGTTCCAAAGACATGGATTAAATCAATTCAGTTTGTTGAAATGAAAGATTTTCAGTTCTTTAAAAGGTTTTTGATTCCTAACATCTAAGGAATACCAAAGGCTCTAAGGCTTGATAAAATTCATGCTTAGATCGCATTCATGAAAGGGAATCGTGCGCTCTCACCTCGCACAATTTAACATCTAAGTTATAGTACATTATTGCCTGGCATGTTTCTCAGGATTTTCGTGGACAGTAGACCTCGGAGCCAATATCGTACTATAATTTACATGCTCAAATTGTCAAGGATTGATCACAATTAGTATACGATTATGAATGCGATTTCAGCCATTAAACTATCACAGCATCAGGATTTTACAAAGGAAATCAGTGATTCCTAAGGTTTCTATTTTGATAATTTAATGATTGAATATGTGATGGAATATTATGATCATCTGGAAATTTTTAAAATAATTTGATTTTAATTCGATTTACTTAAGGATTTTAAAAGGTTTCAAATCAGATTGTAGATTTACACATCAACATATAGTAAATCTTTTTAGAACAAGATAAAATTTTTACAGTAACTTCTCCTTAATTAGATAAGATTATTATAAAAATTTCATAGATTTTAAATGTCTTTTGCTATTAGTTTTTCATTGTTGAAAGTTTCTGTCCAGATTGTAAATTAACACAGTAACGTATAGCAAATCAATTCAAAACAATATGAAATTTCTACAGTAACTTTATTACAATCAGAAAGAAGTACTGTAAAAGTTTCATAAATTTTAAGAATGATTTACTATTAATTTACGATTTTACAAATATCTATCCAGATTATGAATTAACAAAGAAACACATAGTAAATCAAATCCAAATCAGTTTAAACTTTATAAAAACATGTAATTCCCGGAATAATTATCAAACAAATATTTTCAGAAGTTTTCATTGCAATTTACTATTTTTCTCAGATTTAATACAGCATGCATGATTTGACATAAAAAATCATAAACAAATATCCAACAGCAACCAAAAATCTTGAAAAATTCACAGGAGATTAGATTAGATTTAATTTGCTTCTCATCCAAATTTCACTTTTGAAAACCTTATAGAGTTTTCGAAAATTGGTTTTTTCCAAAAATACCCCTAGAGTTAAATGAATTTTTAAAGAATTTTCATTGATTTTGGATCTGTTTTGACATCTTTTTAAATTCAATCTTTAGAATTTTACCCCTTTGAGGGTAAAGTTCAAAAGGTCAAATCGCGGTCAAAACGAAGTCAAAATTCTTCGAAATTCCAGATTTCTACACTCTTTAATGTGCAAAACACTCAGAGATTGAAAAATTCAAAAATTTGTAAAGGTTTGTTATAATTGCTTTGTAAATTGGATTTTAAACCCTTTTCTTTCCGAAAATTCAATTTTAATATAAAAAATAGATTTTCCAAGAAAAATTTCAGATTATGAAATAACTTAAACTTGATCTAATCTCCTTAAAATTTCACATTCAAATTCTTTAATATTCATGACTTAAAAAAAAATCACAAATTCAATCCTAGCATGCTTCTAGTTTAAGATATATGAAAGAGGGTTTTGGAATACCAACCTTGCTAGCTCTCCTTGTCTCTAGGGTAAGTAATCCTCGGATATACGCTTTGTCTTACCCTTTCAATTAGCAAAGAAAACCCCCAAAGAATATCTCCAATATGTTGATTATGTCGAAGAAATATGAGAATTCTTTTTGAAGAACCAAGTAGAAGAGATGAACACCAAAAGAATGGAACAAAATTCCAAGAAAAGGAGCAAGAGAGATGGATGAATTTTCAGATCTTCCCCTAGGGTTAGATGAAGTTTCAAGAAGAAGGCCAAAGGTTGTGTGTGCTTGCTTTTATAGAAAAGATTAGGGTTGAGAGAAAATTAGTAGTTTCCAATGTGAGAGCTTCTTTCTTTAGCATGTTTTCAATTTGTGCTTCTTGCTTCCTTTCTTTCTTGTTTCCAAATTTAATTAGATTCTAATCTTAATTTCTTGTCAAATAAGACATGCTAAATTACACAATATAGATCCTTCAAGATTAATCTAGAAGCCTTCTCACATAGGAAACTAGCTTTTATGAATGATTTTCGTCCAAAGAGGGTTGTCCATGTTTGAGCTCATTTTCGACTTATTTAGGGGCTGATTCAGAAAAAGTGATAAACTAGAAAGTTGTAGATCTTTTTGAGACGTTCGAAACAAGTATAGTTACGAATTTTTTGAATGAGAAGGTAAAAAGTTATGGCAATTTTACTAACCTGACTTTGCTAGCCGTTTCTAATTATAACTCCTCTTTTCTTTATTATTTTTTTTAAAGCAAATATGATGTCACCAACCACCTCATCCCATGTTGGACGTTTTTGCATGTGGCCTCCCCATGTGGGGCACCCACTTATGTGGCCAACCCACATGGGTGGGTCCACATGGACCCCCACCTCATGGGCTTTAGCCCAATGGGCCATATGACATGTATTTCAGGTTTTTTTTCAATGAAAATTCAATAAAATCCTTTAAATTCAAATTTTTTCATTGATCAACTCAACTCATATGACATTCATGGTGTACCCTCGACATATGATCGAACCATCCCCTTTAGAAAAATAATTTTTCGGACCAAAATACCCTTATTCGATCAAAACACCCAAAAGCGACCAAAATGACCTTAAATTGGATTGCCCCCAAAGGGGAAAGTTAAAAATAGAAAGTCTTCATGGTCAAACCTAAAAAATAGAAAGTTTTTAAGTTTGCTTCTTTTGGTGGGCAATATCAAACATGATCATTTGGTACCCCCTGAAAATATCTAAAATGCCCTTCGCACATAAAACTTCCAAGTTAAGTAAAACCCCTGAGAAATTCTAAATTTAGCAGGTTTTCCAAAATTCATGAAATCATCTATAATCTCTCAGACACATTTCAAGAATCAAAAGAATAACAAAGGAAAAGACCAAAATACCCCTGAAGTGCAAAAATGGGCAAAAATGAGGGAAACCCTGGAAATTCTAAAAATAGCAGGTTTTTTCACTTGCTTGAAAACTTGAACTTTCATTTTCCAGATACCATTGGAACACCCTAGAAACCTTTAGGATTGCGAATCAACTTCCAAACACCTAAAATGAGATGAAATCTACCCTAAAATGCATTGATGCCTAATCTATTGCGGAATATAGACTCGAGACTTGACAAACTACCGAATCTTTTGCTTTTTAAAGCGTAGCAAAATGGGGGTGTCTACAGATGCCCCTTTTTGGTAGAGATGACGTAGTCATCGAATACCAAAGCAAAAGTGACAGAATCATTTTGCGTAGCGTTAATCGTCAAAGGATTCACTAGACAATGCAACCTAACCTAATGCAAGACGTTAGATGAAGTCCTAGAATTAGAATGTTATAAAAAGAAAATCCCGCTGCGGTGCCGTTCACAAACGGGCAACGAGAGCATGAGATACCATTTTCGAATGGATATTCGGAGGGAAATGAGATATCACATTTATGTGATGCTCAAAGAGAATAAAAGACCATAGTTGTATGGACTCGAAGAGAATGAAATACCGTATTTGTACGGATTCCAAGGAAATGAGATATCACATTTGTGTGATGCTCAAAGAGAATAAGAGACCATAGTTGTATGGACTCGAAGAGAATGAAATACCGTATTTATACGGATTCCACGAAAAATGAGACATCGCATTTGTGTGATGCTCAAAGAGAACAAGAGACCATAGTTGTATGGACTCAAAGAGAATGAAATACCGTATTTGTACGGATTATAAGGAAATGAGACTTCATATTTGTATGACGTTCAAAAAGAACAAGAGACCATAATTGTATGGACTCGAAGAAAATGAAATACCGTATTTGTACGGATTCCAAGGAAAATGAGACATCGCATTTGTGTGATGCTCAAAGAGAATAAGAGACCATAGTTGTATGGACCTGAAGAGAATGAAATACCGTATTTATACGGATTCCAAGAAAAATGAGATATCATATTTGTATGATGTTCAAAGGGAATAAAAGACCATAGTTGTATGGACTTGAAGAGAATGAAATACCGTATTTATACGGATTCCAAGGAAATGAGACATCATAGTTGTATGATGTTCAAAGAGGATAAGAGACCATAGTTGTATGGACTCGAAGAGAATGAAATACCGTATTTGTACGGATTCCAAGGAATTGAGATATCACATTTGTGTGATGCTCAAAGAGGATAAGAGATCATAGTTGTATGGACTCGAAGAGAATGAAATACCGTATTTGTACGGATTCCAAAGAAATGAGACATCATAGTTGTATGATGCTCACAGAGAATAAGAGACCATAGTTGTAGGAACTCAGAGAAAATGAAATACCGTATTTATACGGATTCCAAAGAAATGAGACATCATAGTTGTATGATGCTCACAGAGAATAAGAGACCATAGTTGTATGGACTCGAAGAGAATGAAATATCGTATTTATACGGATTCCAAAGAAATGAGACATCATAGTTGTATGATGCACACAGAGAATAAGAGACCATAGTTGTATGGAATCGAAGAGAATGAAATACCGTATTTGTACGGATTCCAAGGAAATGAGACATCATAGTTGTATGATGTTCAAAGGGAATAAAAGACCATAGTTGTATGGACTCGAAGAGAATGAAATACCGTATTTGTACGGATTCCAAGGAAATGAGACATCATAGTTGTATGATGTTCAAAGGGGATAAAGACCATAGTTGTATGGATTCGAAGAGAATGAAATACCGTATTTGTACGGATTCCAAGGAAATGAGACATCATAGTTGTATGATGTTCAAAGGGGATAAGAGACCATAGTTGTATGGACTCGAAGAGAATGAAATACCGTATTTGTACGGATTCCAAGGAAATGAGACATCATAATTGTATGATGTTCAAAGGGGATAAGAGAGATATGATAATTTGAGCTTTGAAAGAAATCGAAATTTCCAATTAACAACTTTAGAAGCAAAGGATTTAACAACACCATGCAGCAAAGGACTTTCAGGGCTTAAATATGAGATGCCACTTCATTAGCAACCTGCCCCAGTTTGAGGCATTCTAACCTCCTTCTATTCATTGACCAGATATCATCTTTTCAAAGATTTTTTTGCCATTCGTGACATTCTCACCTTTTCCAAGTTTCTCAGAACCTGTTAATGAACCTGCCTTCAGAGTGATTGCACCCTACAACAATTCTAAAAATAGAGTTCGTAAATTTTTTTTCTAAAAAATAGAATCACAGACACTTGTAATAAAAGGACAAAACAAGAGAGATTACTCAAGTAATCTCGTGATGCTTCTGACTTATCAGTATTTTCTTTTGGGTTAGACTAGCCTCTTTTAAAGAACGTTTCTCCATTGATAAACATCTTCACTTATTTTTAATACAGTGATACTTCATATATCTTTCTATCAACTTTCGGATTGCTTTGGAATTAATGTCCATAGTTTCAGGAATTGTTGTTATTAGCTTTGCCTGACCTACTGTGATTTCAGAGATTGCTGTAATTCTTCTGGCGTGAACCCCATCTTACCACGACCAAGTCTTCCTTTTTGGATTTTTAACTTGGCGGACCGCTCGGCCTTAACTTTTGCCTGAATCGCCTTTTCAGGTTTTCGACTCAGCAGGCCACCCCCTTAACTTTTGCCTAAGCCGCCCTTTCAGGTTTTCAACTTAGCAGGGGAATGATCCTAAATTTTGCCTAGATCGCCTTTTCAGGTTTTCAATCTAGCGGATCTTCAAGCTCCATTTTTTTTATTTTCTTTTTCTTTATTTTTTTATTTTCTTTTTCTTTTTACCTGAACACCAAAAGGACTTTATAGGTGGGGTAGGGCTTTTCAAAGAATGGCTTAAGGTTTTGCAAGAGTTTCGACCGAACCTGTGAACAGGTTGCCTACGTATCCCAGTGTAGGAATCAGGTCATGCGTAGTTCAAGGCGAATGCCCCAAATTCGAAGGTATTTTAATTTTTCTTTTCTTTTTGCATGGATTTTTTTTTTCTCTTTTTTTTTTTCAACTTCTGTGTGGAATAATTGATTTTCTTCTTTCGGAACAACCGAACTCGGTTTGACCAAACTGCCTACGTACCCCAGTGTAGGGATCAGGTCATGCGTAGTTCAGGGCGAATGCCTCTAGTATATTGGGTTTTGAAGGAAAACTTTATTTAGGCTCAAAAGGATTTTCAAAAGGTTATATATATCTTTCTTTTTTTTTAATCTTAGGTTATGAATTTGGGATTTATTCGGCCAACAGACGGCCTTCTAGTGTTCAAGCATAGAACCTCTTGAGTTGATCCACATTTGTTGGATCCGGTAATATTTCTCCATTTAAATTACGGAGCTTGACGGCTTTTCCGGGTAAGATTTGGTCCACAATATAAGGTCCTGACCAATTTGGCTTGAACTTGCCCCTTAGGTCAAACACTGGTGGTCGGTTCTCTTTCAAAACAAGATTGCCTTCTTCTAGATCTCTGATTTTAACCTTTTTATTAAAAGCCCTGGCTATTCTGCGCTGATAACCCTGCACATGGTAAAGCGCCTTTAACCTCTTCTCGTCTAGCATGTTCAGCTCTTTATATCTGACATCTGCCCATTCATTTTCTGGCAACTTGACCTCAGTCAATACCCGGAGCGAAGGTACACGGATCTCAACAGGTAGCACTGCTTCCATCCCATAAACAAGAGAGTAGGGGGTTGCCCCAGTTGAAGCTCTAATTGACGTTCTGTAAGCCCACAAGGTGTACGGTAACTTATTCGACCAATCCTTATAAGTTTCTGACATCTTGCTAATGATCGTCTTGACATTTTTGTTTGCAGCTTCCACCGCTCCATTCGTCTGCGGCCGATAAGGTGAGGATTTATGATGCTTAATCTTGAACTCTTCGCAAAGAGTGATTACTTCCTTCTTGAAATGAGATCCGTTATCTCAGATAAGCTCGTGGGGAATTCCATATCTGCATATGATGTTGGTGCGTATGAATTTAGCAACTGATGCGGATGTAAGCTTTGCATAAGAAGCGGCCTCAACCCACTTGGTGAAGTAGTCAATTGCAACGAGTATGTACTCGTGACCATTAGACGACTTGGGTGAAATCTTGCCAATGATGTCAATTCCCCATACCAAAAACGGCCAAGGAGAGGTAAGAGAATGCAATTCGGTGGGTGGTACATGGATGAGATTCGCATGTATTTGACATTTATAGCATTTCTTCACAAATGTATGACAATTTGCTTCCAATGTTGGCCAATAGTACCCCAGACGTAGGATCTTCTTTGCCAGCATCTTTCCATTCATATGAGGCCCACACACCCCTTCATGAATATCTGCGAGAATTTCTTCTGCCTGATCTTCAGTGACACATAAGAGTTGAATTCCATCGAAAGACCGTCGATACAACTCTCCTCCACAAATGACAAAATTAGCTGCCAATCTCTGCAAAGTCCTTATTTCTTTATTCGACGCCTCATTGGGATGCCCCTGGCCTGAGATGTAGTTCTTTATGTCTGTATACCATGGTTTACCATCGGGACATCTTGCAGCTATCTCTATAGCATCAACATATGCAGGAGCCCATTGCTCTTGAACCGTGATGGGCCTCATCTTCATATTGTGAGGTATGTCAATCATAGAAGCTAATGTTGCTAAGGCATCAGTGAATCTATTCTTCAACCTTGGCAGATAACTGAAAGTGATGCACAGGAATTGTTTAGCAAGAGCATCCAAGTACTCATGATATGGCAATAGCTTTTCTTCTTTGGTTCTCCACTCTCCCTGAGTTTGGCAAATGATTAGCTTCGAATCTCCATATACGTCAAGATTCTCTATGCCTAAAGCCAATGCAGCCTCAAGCCCAACAATGCATGCTTCATATTCTGCCATATTGTTGGTGCAATTGAATTGTAACTTAACGGCAAGGGGAACATGCTCATTTCGAGGTGACACAAGCAATGCCCTTACTCCTTGCCCTGTTTGATTTGCTGCTCCATCAAAATATAGGGTCCAACCAGCTTCTGGATATTCATCTTCTACCATCATGATCTCTTCATCTGGGAACATTGGTTTGAAAGGCTGATTTTCTTCTCGGGGTGCTTCTGCTAATTGCTCAGCAATGACTCGGCCCTTTACTGATTTTTGGGTTATATGGGTGATGTCAAACTCAGACAACAACAATAACCATCTGGCAGTCCTGCCTGTCAAGGCTGGTTTTTCAAAGAGATATTTCAGAGGATCCATCCTTGACAGGAGCAAGACCTTATGTGATAAAAGGTAATGCCTAAGTCACTGAGTAGCCCAAACCAGAGCTAAGCAGGTTTTTTCTAGGACAGTGTACTTCTGTTCATACTCCAACATTTTCTTACTGAGATAATACACAGCCTTTTCATGCTTGGTTTCTGGATCTTGCTGCGCTAACATACAACCCATGGTGGTTTCTGTTACTGACAAATAAAGAAGCAAAGGATGCCCCGGTATTACTGGTGCTACTATCGGTGGTTCAGCCAAACTTTGTTTTATCTTCTCAAAGGCCTGTTGACATTCCTTCGTCCATTCTTTAGAAGAGTTTTTCTTTAAGAGCTTAAAGATAGGTTCACAAGTTGATGTCAGATGAGCGATGAATCGCCTTAGGAACTGTATCCTTCCTAGGAATCCCCGAATTTCCTTCTCGGTTTTAGGCGGCGGCATCTCCTGGATAGCCTTAATTTTCTGAGGATCTACCTCTATGCCCCTTTGACTCACCATAAATCCAAGCAACTTACCGGAGGTAACCCCGAACACACACTTGCTGAGATTCAGGCGAAGCTGGTATTTGAGAATTCTTTCAAAGAACTTCTTAAGGTTTGGGATATGATCTCTCCTTTCCTTGGCCTTTACAATCATATCATCGACATAAACTTCAACTTCTCTATGTATCATGTCATGGAGTAGGGCTGTAGCTGCTCTTTGATATGTTACACCGGTATTCTTAAGACCAAATGGCATTACCCGATAGCAATATGTCCCCCATTGTGTAATGAACGAGGTCTTAGCCATGTCCTCGGGCGCCATCTTAATTTGATTGTAGCCCGAGAAACCATCCATGAAAGATAGTAATTCATGTCCGGCCGTATTGTCTACCAGGATATCGATATGTGGTAGAGGGAAATCATCTTTTGGACTTGCCTTGTTCAAATCCCTAAAATCTACACACATTCTCACCTTTCCATCTTTCTTCGGTACAGGTACTATATTTGCGAGCCATTCTCGATATTCCACCACTTGCAGAAATCCAGCATTCAACTGCTTAGTAACCTCTTTTTCTATTTTCAAGACCCACTCGGGCTTCATTCTCCTTAGGTTCTGCTTTTTAGGTTTAATTCCTGGCAACAAAGGTAGCTTGTGCTGAACAATGTCTTCACTCAGCCCGGGCATATCTTTGTAGGACCAGGCCAAAAACTTCTTTATATTCCTTAAGTAGGTTTATTAATTCATCGCGCTCTTCAGAGGATAGAGTATTTCCAATTCGTATTTCCTGTATTAAATCTTCTGTTCCGATGTTTATAATTTCGATTTCATCTTTAAGAGGCTGGGCTCGGCGCTCCTCCTCTTGTTTGAGCATATGCTGCAATTCAAGGGGAGTTTCGTCGATCCCTTCTTCCTCGTCTGAGGAGGGAGCGTTATCATTATTATTAAAGTCAGAAGCAAACACAGAGACATACTGAGAATCAGATTTCATTGAATTGAAAGAAATTACATCATTATTATCGGACTCATCCTGAACAGGCTCAGGACTCACATAGTAAATAAACTCAGAAAATGACTCGCCTGGACTAGGCACTGACACTGATTCAATCGACTTGACTAGACTTGACTTAGCAATAAAATAAGATGGAAAAACATCAGAACTCCAGTTTGAAAGATTTTCTGTTGCAGGTGCAATCTGACTCTAAGGTTCAGTAAAGATATCATTACTCTGAATAACTGCCACCAGCACATCTTCACAATCTGTCTCTTCTTGTTCTTCAGAATAGTAATCAACATCTGGCACATTTTCTTCAAACAAAGATCCCAGCACATCTGGCTCAAGGTAGACTAACCAGTCATCAACAGCTTTCTCAACATAATATATCGGCGGTTCTGTTTCTGGGAGAGCAAGGCCACTGAATATTTCAAAACCAGGTATCATGATCCCTGTCACTGAGTCATACCATGGTTCAGAAAACCCATAGTATGTAGAGGTCTCACCTTCTTTGATAAAATGACCATTCATTGATAAGGAATATGGAGCCATTGGGAGTACCCTTCCAGTGCGGCGGACTTCTTCCTTCAATTTCAATAATTCTTCCATGGATTCCTCCTCCTCCTCAGTAGGTACATATCCAAGATCGAAAATTCCACGGTTTATTTTGATTGGGCGCCAGTGAGATGCCTTGCTTGGATCACGGCCCAAATTCATACCAGGAAAGTAATTCATTTTTCTCATTATTTCAGCAACCACAGGACTGATAGCAAAAGGTAAACACAACTCCTCCCGAGAGGCATCCTCATAAGAAATAGCAGCCACGTCGAATGTGAAACCATTCAAGTTGTAGTCATCTGCTTTTGCAACTGGAAGGATCAAGGTTTCTCCTGTTATCTGCCCTATTTCTGGCTCTTCGTCACCTCTGACAGTGAACAACTTCCCATCTTTGATGAACTTCAGTTTTTGGTGAAGGGTTGAAGCAACAACACCTTCCTTATGCAACCAGGGACGTCCTAGAAGCATATTGAACGAGGCTTTGATATCAATAACTTGAAACTCAACCTCAAATTCTTGACCGCCTATAACGATCTTGGTGGTGAGGACTCCGACCACATTTCTGCGGGTGTTGTCATATGCGAGGATACCAAGGGTTGATTTGGCAAAATCAGTGGGACCGAAACCCAAGGTAATGGCAGTTCTCAATGGACACACATTCAAAGCAGATCCGTTATCTACCAACACAGATGGTACTTTCTTTCCTCCACAGACAATAGTGACATGAAGAGCTCTAGCATGATTCCGACCTTGAGGAGGCAGCTCCTGATCTGAGAAACTAATGGCCCTGGTGGCCTGGGTTAGAGCAACAACTTCAGCCAGTTGCTCCGGAGATATCTCTGAGGATACCTGTGTGGTATTCAACTCTTTCAACACAGCCTCTCTGTGTTTCTTTGATGCCATCAATAATCCCCATACAGATATAACAGCCTGAGTTTTCTTCAACTGCTGCACAACTTCATCATCTGGATCTTTCACATATTGCGGCTCCTCTCCTCGAGCCAATGCCCCTGGATTTTCGACTCTTAATTCAGCAGGTTTGAAAATTCTTCCGCCCCTTGTCACATGTCTGACTTCATCCAATTCAGGCTCATCATAAGTGATAATTTGAGGGACTTGCGGCTCATAAGTAATTACCAAGGGAGGTACCGACTCTCTTAGGTATGATTCATCACAGAATATGATTTGGGGTTCAGAAATGGGTTCTAAGGCACATATGAGGGTGAGAGGGTCAAACTCAGAATCTCTTATGGTTATGGCATTAACGGCAGCAGGAGGATTTGCATGACCAGGTAGCGGGTTTTGGGTGACATTGGGTCTTGGCTGGAAGGCAATGACTTTCTCATCAATGAGTTTCTGGATTCTATATTTCAAGGCAATGCAGTTGTCAGTAAGATGACCAAGACCTCTGTGGTACTCACAGTGTAGGTCAGCTCGCCAATTTGCAGGTAGAGGATTGGGTGGAGGCCGGATGGCAGGTAGGGTTATGCGACCTGAAGCCAAACACTGCTTAAGCACCTCTGAAGATGGAATGGGGAGAGGGGTAAATTCTACCCGGGTTTGTTGCCGAGGTGCAGTTGCGGTTTGAGCATAGTCCATTACTAGAGGTTCTTGGGACCTAGAGGATTGAACATTGGAACGGGAAATGCTATTGACTTGGGCTGGAGGGGACTTTTTGAAATCTCTGGGGTTTGGGTTGCTACGGTTGAATACACCTTGAGCCATAGCCTCCTCTATCTGGGTACCTGCCACTATGAAGTGTTTGAAGTCTGGATAGTATTGCAAAGACATGTGATACTGGAGCTGGGGGGAAATGTTTTTCATGATTATTTGAACCTGCTCTTCTTCAGACGGGCGCTCCATCATCTGAGCTGCTATTCTCCTCCATCTTTTCACAAAAATCAGGAAGGATTCCCTCGAGTCTTGCTTTGTTCTCTCTAAATCCTTTCTGGTGATTTTTGTCCCATCATCATATTTGAACTGCCTGATGAATTGTTCGCCGATATCCTTCCATGTCCTGTAACGAGTTTTGTCCAAGACCATGAACCATCTCCTAGCAGCCTTGGTTAGGGAAACTAGGAACAATTGAGCCATTTGCTCAGGAAATAAGCCTTGAGGCTGACACATGATGGTGAACATTTGCAAATGTGTGATTGGACAACCCACACCATCATATTTGTCGAAATCTGGCATTTGAAAATTAGCAGGAAGGCGGATTTCGGGAAATATAGTAAGATCATTGGGATTGAAACCACCCTGGTCTTGAAACTGAATGTCTTGAACTTTCTTGGTAAGAGTCTCTAATTTCTCCATAACAGATTTATCAACCATGAACTGAGAAGGCCTACTGCGGTCCTCGCTGTACTGCTCTTTTTCTAAGTCTTCTTCGGCTTTATCAGGGATATTGATGAACACTGGTTGGGCAGGTGCTGCTGAAGTAGCTGCTTGGTGCATAGGCCCTTTATCCTTGGACAACGACGGTCCCAACTTTTCAGAAAGCTGAGCCATGATAACTCGGTTCTCTTCTTTGAGTTCTTGAAGCTGTTGGAGAATCAAGGTAAGAGTATCGGTAATAGCAGCAGGTGGAAGGCCATCTTGGTTATCTGCCATTGGTGAGGATGAGAAAGAAGGAGATGTTGGGGTTCTCAGAGAGGGTGGTGGAGAGACAGAATTCCTCTCCAATCATGAAGAGACCCGAACCCAAGGAGCAATGGGGTTAGCTATGGTGTTTACTGCCCTGTAATATTTGAAAGACACATTTTAAAATCACGGAAAGAAGTAAACAATGACGCATGCATAGACTAGGATAATGAGAGAGAAAGATGAACTTTATTGATCAATCATTAAAGCTTGAGTACAGGGTTCATTCTTTCAAAGATAAACGGATAAGATTAAACATGGAACTAAGCATTCTTTTTAGACTTCTTCTTTGGACGACAATCATGCTCAGCTGACTCTTTTAGAGGTTTGATGATCCTGACATCCCAAGCGGATAAAACGGCTTTGACAATCTTGGGCTTGAGATCCTCAGGCGGATAAAAATGACGAAGGGGAGGCACAATAGATTGCTCCCTTCCATACTGACGCAGGATCCTGGCAGGAATATAAAAGGAAGTCTTTTTTAGACCAAGAAGGCAAACGTAGTTAGCTTCTCCGGTGTTGAAGACAGCTTCTTGGATTCCAGGAATTTGCATAAATCTGATCTTGTCGGCGAGAATTTAACCATTCAACCCAATCGCTTTTATGATCGAAAGAAACATCATGACGCCATTCGCTGAAGGTGTATAACTTATGATCAAAATGGACAGGAGCTGCAATTTTTAGCTTGTGGCACAACCACACCTGGAGTAATGCAGGACATCCCGAGAAAGAACCAACAAAGGAGCGGACATAAGAGCCTGGACCTGAGCTGGCACGAAGACGAGCCATATCATCCAATCCATTGAAGGTTTCTGCAAGTATAGCAGGAACTGGATTGGCGCCACGATCCATTTGATCAACGAGGTCCAGAAGAACAGCTGACGCAAAGCGAGAAGGCTGGACAGTGAGGAACCTAGCAAAGGAGCAGAATCTCAAAGCGCGCCGTCGAGCTTTTTGAATATCAACAGCACCAATGTGTCCAACAGGAGGGTAAATGTCAATCAGTTGCTGCATGGACACTTCTTGGCCTTTGATGAAAGAGTTCATGGATTCATCTGGATTATTCATCAAGCGAAGGAACAAAGGACGATAATCTGGAACACAGGATGGCTTCACTAGAGGGCCATCCACAGGATATTCCAATAAGCACACCATTCTTCAAAGGTGGGACACATTTCTAGGTTGCCAAAACAGAAGACATGATGATCGGGATCCCAAAACTCTAATGCGGCATAAAGTAATCCCCAATCGAGCTTCATGGTCGCCACGTAGCCGAAGAGATTTTTCTCGTGCTCACTTATGGCATAGATATGGGATTCTCTTAATGTACCACGGATCCAATCAAGAATTGCACGAGTAGACATGGTGCCTGCAAGCCAAGAGAAGGGATAAAGAATGATCAGGATTACATGAACACGAGATTGGGATAAGTTCCTGCCAGTATAAAGAAAGTATGGATACATGATCGAATCACATAATAGAAGTTTGAAAATCGTACGATCAAGAGATGGGATGACATAGCATAGAATTGCTTTCAACGGATAGATCATGAATGACTAATCCTATGAGATCTTTGGAAATGATGGGATTTATATCCTAACCTCGAAGGGGAAGTTTTTAATCTTCGCACATTTTAACAGTGTTACCTGAAGGCATCAACCCTAATCCTAATCTATCGGAGTGGAGAGAGAATCTCGACTCATGACTTTGTTTGTGTATCTAAGGACCGATCGTGACCATTGAAAGATGGACCACGGCCTAATCTAGATACAAATGGGTAAGATATCCTAAACTAGGCTCACACACGTGATGCACATGTGTTCGTATTCTACATGCATGTGTGGGTTAATCTAGGGGTAAGGCCAAGAGTTCCCTTAGCGCGAATCCATGTTCGATATACTGTACCAGTGTCCGGCGTATCAGTACGTGAACAAGAGATCCGTTTACGCACCATAAGGTGCTAGGCTAAGGATGGAATGCTTCTCTAGCACAGAGGCACCAGGTGATGAAATCCCAATCAACCATGCTAGATAACACTCCGAGTTCCTAAAATAGGACGTGTGTGCATGTGAGATGCAGGGTTTAGATGCAAGTGATGTAAGTGTGTGCAATAAGTTCGCGCAATCTATGATGCCTTCAGGTTTTGTTAGATTAAGTTCAAGTAAAATGTGATGAGAAAATAAAGCATACAAACTAATCTAATAAGCATAGAAGAGATAGAGTTTTCATGAGCCAGTTAAAATAGATTCAAATGAGTTATCCTTTGGAATTGTAATGAAGTTAGGTGGTCCCCAGCAGAGTCGCCAAACTGTGGGACCCGATCCCGCGAGGGGGGTGGGGCGCGAGCCACCACTCTCTCTCTTGGTCTCTCGTACCCACGCGATTGGCGTGTGCATTTTAATTATTGGTTTTAATTCATCTTTTATGTGAACTTGGGATCACTAAGGCAATCTGAATTCCACACAAAAGAGACTGACAGAGTCGCCACCTAGATGTGGGATCTAGGACCCATAATTAACCAGAAATCTAGACTCGCTACCTGGTTACGAGAATGGAAGGTATGGGGATTTATCCACCACATGCACCATTCCTGCCCGATAATCGGTATTCGATTCCAAAAGCTAACTCTTTTAAATTTATTTTAAATGGCTCATTCAACTCTCTATTAATGTGCTAACTACGGGACATGCATCCTATGATCTAATTTCAATGTGAATCCTAGATGTGTATCTTGATTTCTTAATTGGTTTGAATTCAATCTAAGTGAAAGTTCTCCTAAAATTCTAATTTCATTGAAAATCCTAAGTGATTTAATTAAGCATTTACAAGAAAATTAATATACAGAACACCACAATTTGTTGTAGTGCCGACTCGCGGTTGGTATGCCATCAGAAATCCAAGCTGCCTACGTACCCAAGCCTCACTGGGATCAGAGTCGACGTAGTTCGGTGCACCTAAGCTAAGCTACTTATGCCTAACTCAACTAAGACACCGACCTAGACGGGATTGATTGTTTCAACAGTTTTAGGAGAAGTTATTTAATTCAAGTTGAGGATTTTATTATCTTAGGATTTCATTTAAGATGCTATATGATTCTTATCTAAATGCAAGTTGTTCCTTAGACTAATGCAGGTTAGCCTACATCCTAGTTTACTAGGCTTGTCCTAGGGAAAGATTGGGTGACTAGTGTAACTAGACCTATGGCACGGTTGCTATCCATAGCAAGCGTCCGTGATGAGGCTGAACTCCTAACTCTAGGACTCCCTAAAACCTAGAACACAACGTGACGTGAGTGTTCCTAAGGGGCTCTAAAGGATCCTACGATGGGAGACCGCAATCCAACAGTTCCAAAGACATGGATTAAATCAATTCAGTTTGTTGAAATGAAAGATTTTCAGTTCTTTAAAAGGTTTCTGATTCCTAACATCTAAGGAATACCAAAGGCTCTAAGGCTTGATAAAATTCATGCTTAGATCGCATTCATGAAAGGGAATCGTGCGCTCTCACCTCGCACAATTTAACATCTAAGTTATAGTACATTATTGCCTGGCATGTTTCTCAGGATTTCCGTGGACAGTAGACCTCGGAGCCAATATCGTACTATAATTTACATGCTCAAATTGTCAAGGATTGATCACAATTAGTATACGATTATGAATGCGATTTCAGCCATTAAACTATCACAGCATCAGGATTTTACAAAGGAAATCAGTGATTCCTAAGGTTTCTATTTTGATAATTTAATGATTGAATATGTGATGGAATATTATGATCATCTGGAAATTTTTAAAACAATTTGATTTTAATTCGATTTACTTAAGGATTTTAATTCGATTTACTTAAGGATTTTAAAAGGTTTCAATTCAGATTGTAGATTTACACATCAACATATAGCAAATCTTTTTAGAACAAGATAAAATTTTTACAATAACTTCTCCTTAATTAGATAAGATTACTATAAAAATTTCATAGATTTTAAATGTCTTTTGCTATTAGTTTTTCATTGTTGAAAGTTTCTGTCCAGATTGTAAATTAACACAGTAACGTATAACAAATCAATTCAAAACAATATGAAATTTCTACAGTAACTTTATTACAATAAGAAATGATCACTGTAAAAGTTTCATAAATTTTAAGAATGATTTACTATTAATTTACAATTTTACAAATATCTATCCAGATTATGAATTAACAACGAAACACATAGTAAATCAAATCCAAATCAGTTTAAACTTTATAAAAACATGTAATTCCAGGAATAATTATCAAACAAATATTTTCAGAAGTTTTCATTGCAATTTACTATTTTTCTCAGATTTAATACAGCATGCATGATTTGACATAAAAAATCATAAACAAATATCCAACAGCAACCAAAAATCTTGAAAAATTCACAGGAGATTAGATTAGATTTAATTTGCTTCTCATCCAAATTTCACTTTTGAAAACCTTATAGAGTTTTCGAAAATTGGTTTTTTCCAAAAATACCCCTAGAGTTAAATGAATTTTTAAAGAATTTTCATTGATTTTGGATCTGTTTTGACATATTTTTAAATTCAATCTTTAGAATTTTACCCCTTTGAGGGTAAAGTTCAAAAGGTCAAATCGCGGTCAAAACGAAGTCAAAATTCTTCGAAATTCCAGATTTCTACACTCTTTAATGTGCAAAACACTCAGAGATTGAAAAATTCAAAAATTTGTAAAGGTTTGTTATAATTGCTTTGTAAATTGGATTTTAAACCCTTTTCTTTCCGAAAATTCAATTTTAATATAAAAAATAGATTTTCCAAGAAAAATTTCAGATTATGAAATAACTTAAACTTGATCTAATCTCCTTAAAATTTCACATTCAAATTCTTTAATATTCATGACTTAAAAAAAATCACAAATTCAATCCTAGCATGCTTCTAGTTTAAGATATATGAAAGAGGGTTTTGGAATACCAACCTTGCTAGCTCTCCTTGTCTCTAGTGTAAGTAATCCTCGGATATACGCTTTGTCTTACCCTTTCAATTAGCAAAGAAAACCCCCAAAGAATATCTCCAATATGTTGATTATGTCGAAGAAATATGAGAATTCTTTTTGAAGAACCAAGTAGAAGAGATGAACACCAAAAGAATGGAACAAAATTCCAAGAAAGGAGCAAGAGAGATGGATGAATTTTCAGATCTTCCCCTAGGGTTAGATGAAGTTTCAAGAAGAAGGCCAAAGGTTTTGTGTGCTTGCTTTTATAGAAAAGATTAGGGTTGAGAGAAAATTAGTAGTTTCCAATGTGAGAGCTTCTTTCTTTAGCCGATTTTCAATTTGTGCTTCTTGCTTCCTTTCTTTCTTGTTTCCAAATTTAATTAGATTCTAATCTTAATTTCTTGTCAAATAAGACATGCTAAATTACACAATATAGATCCTTCAAAATTAATCTAGAAGCCTTCTCACATAGGAAACTTGCACTCATGTCCTTCAGTCAAGCTCTCACAACTATGGTGGCCGACTACTCTTCCTTCGTCGTTGGACACCTGAGCTATCCCTCGAAGGACTCACACTCACCTCAGTGCCAATCTGGTCCATCTCCATAGCCTTCATCTCAAATTTTGGCCCCAACGTGACCTGAGTAAGATTGCAAGTAGAATTGGAAATCCATTATATATGGATTCCCAAACAACAATAGCCTCTCGTCTTAGCTACACCAGAATCTGTATTGAAGTATAAGCTGGAAGGTCCCTACCAGATCAGTTAATAATCAACACTCCAACAAGACAAGTGATCCAGAAAATTGAATATGATTGGAAGCCCCCCTTCCTGCTACATCTGTAAGGACTTCAACCATCCCAATTCCTCCTGTCCAAAAAAAAAAATGGTAAATAATCAGAGCAAACCTCCATATTAGAGTGGAGACCTGTTTAGAAAAAAAGGCTTGGAAACAAATGAAGTCATCCCCGAAATTGGCTAAGCAAAGAGACATCCCCCACAAGACGCTCGAATATCTAAGGATGACTCTATACCTATAGACCAGCCCCTTACTTCCAAGATAAAAGATAAGCCTCACCAATGCTCCATCCCCTCCCCACTACTCACACCCACAACTCCTATGAGATCCTTGGAGAGATGGAGGAAGACGAAAACCAGCTTGAGAAAATTGAAGGCCAATGTAAGCTCTCTCTATAACTAGAGTGATCCATCAACTTCTCTTGTAGCCATTGTGTCTAGCCCAAGACCCATACCTAAAGACTAGGGCCAACTAGTGATTCATGAGTTGTGGAAAATCAAGAGAACAAGGAGGTATAGCCAGAAGATAATAGACCTCCTCAATCACAACAAACATGGCTCCACCTGAGTATTGGGCACTACTCTAAGGATCTCATGTATGTTCATTTCTCTAGCTTGTTGAGTTTGTCTTCAAGGGTATCTTGTCCCTAGTTGTTCTTTCCTTTCTCTTAGGCATTGTACCAAGTATTGGACAGTAATCTTGGTCCTTCAATTGTATCATCTTTCTTTATTAATATACTGGTAGGGGTCCGCCTAACCCCAGTTTTCCCATTAAAAAAAGCAATAGCAATAGAATATCATTACTTTTTCACATTTATTTCCTGGCGAAAAATAGAAAATTTCATCACATAATCCAAAAGATTCTGAAACTACCAGTAAAGCTCATTTTCTTTAAGCAAATGATAACATAAGTTTGTCATACAAGAAAAAGGATGATACTACTAGTTTGAACGTTTTATTCTATTTGGTCCCTCTGTTTTTTCTTCCTCGAGTTCTCCCTCCCTACATATCCTATCTCTCTCATTTTCCTCCCAACACAGAAACCGGTAACCCTTTTATATTTTTTTTTCTGCTTCTTCTTTTTTCCTCTTTTGCTTTTTATTTTATCCACTTTTTGTTTTGCTTCTTCTTCCATTTAGAATTTTCTTTTCTTTATGTCCTTTTTTTGTTGAAAACTATGAGATCTCTAATCTCTCAGAATAGGATCAAATATGATGTGCAATAAACGATAAGATGAGATACAAGAAACACAAACCACACAAATCAAGATCACAAAATTTACATGATTTGATTGTGTGCCTACATCCACAGGAGAAGAGAGTCATTATATCAGTTAGTGTTACAAAAATCCTCTTTCTTTCCTCTTACCCAAGAAATACACAAAAACTCTTACCTCCCCTAACCCCATATATATATATATATATATATATATATATTTTTTATTTTATTTTTTTTATTTTTTATTTTTGTTGCTAACACCTGACCTCCTGGTTGTGGAAGTGGCTTATATCATCAAAAAATTACCGAAATACCTTCATCGCAAAAACCGAAAATTGAATTTTGCTTCCAGTGCATTGCCCCAAAAATCCTAGCAGGGGCTCACTATCTCCTACAACACCAATGAGGGATGATTGCACGACTCGACTCATGTGTGCGTCACACACATTAGTCCGCCAGGGTGATGAATCATTGCTAGACAATAAGTATTTTCACTTTTTGTTCACCTCGGTGACCATATCAGTTAGGTTTTACATGCAAATATTCATGAAAACTTAATATCATTTTTTTAGAATTTATTCAATCACTAATCCGCCCTAGTTGACTTGGTTTTCTCTAGGCTGAGTATTTATCCATGTAAGAGTTTTGCCCTACAAAGCCATTCAAAAAACTACTTTTACCTAAGCTTATTTATCGTCTAAGCTTATTTATCCATTGTAAATTCTTGTTTTATATACAAACATATGCATTCTAGTTTGTGTGTTGTGTTTCTTACTATTTTGTGAAAGGACTATGAGAAATGATATCAGCACACCCTTGTTTTTATAATCTCACTTCCCCCTTTTTAGTCACTTTCTTCACTAGTTTTTAATAGTCCGAAGTGTGCAGCCTTTAACAACTAATTAGAAAGTGTAAAATAGAGATAGGAATGATAAATCATGAGAATGTAGATATCATACCAAAGGGTATAGTTGTTAAAAATACAATCTTGAAAGGATGGGTGAAAAGGAATGGAATCTACAAAAAAACCCTATTGAAAACTCCCTTTCTTGATTTTAACAGCCCATTAACCTTCAGTTCCGTCTCTTTTCAAGGCCCTTTTCATAATTTTCACAACCCTGTTGATATCAAAGCTTCGGCTATCCGCTCCTTTTTCATCTTCCTCTTCTCCTCTCTCTCTCTCTCTCTCTCTCTCTCTCTCTCTCTCTCTAAAATTACAGCACAATAGAGGAAATGA
Source organism: Tasmannia lanceolata (assembly GCF_043159265.1). Taxonomy (NCBI): domain Eukaryota; kingdom Viridiplantae; phylum Streptophyta; class Magnoliopsida; order Canellales; family Winteraceae; genus Tasmannia; species Tasmannia lanceolata. Next base: position 16,523,844 of record NW_027518696.1, on the reverse strand, counting down.
AAATAGTGGTAAAAGGGTTGCCTGCATCTTGGAGGAATGTCTTTCTTTGATTTAATTGAAACAAATGGAGCTTCGAGAAGAGTGGGATTCCGGTAAGGAACGTGTTCAACCATTCTGGCTAGAACGGTTTCTAGAAGAACATGATCCCTATCGAAATCCACTCTCCTCGAAAAGTCCTTTTGTTTAGGAAATACTTCGTTGATTCGTGCAGAAAGAAATGGATTTTTACACTAGGTTTTTTTTACTCGAACTAGTTTGGACCTTAATTCAGTCTCAATGCCGTATTCGGTCTTCCTAGTGGCTTCTATCTTTAAACCTTCTCCAATATATGCCTTATATAGATTTTTGGGAGGCTTAAGATTTTCTTATTTTCTGATGTGGGACTAACTTCGGGAGGGAAAGCAAGCTCTGCCGGTCGCACATATATGTCTAGAAGAAATATTGCCTTTTACGCTCAACCTTCCTAAAAAAGTGAAAGGACGATTTATGAGCATGGAACTCCAACACAAGCACCACATCAAAATAATACCAAAATATCCTTAATGAGTATAGAGAAAAAACTCAATTAAGAAAATCTTGAAAATTCATTTAAAAATTTGTAAACAATTCTGACAATAATTGGTTGTCCATGTTGGGTATATGATATAACCCATGTATGTTCTAATATAAGCCCAATAAGATAATGGACCGGTGTAGTGGGCCTACATGGGCTAGAGTCCATTAACCAGTCATTAACCCTAGTGTATCTCTATATATAGGGGCTGGAGGCAACAAACTTGGTATTCCAAACTAGATACCTTGGGTGTAATGCTTCAAGCAAACCTTACCTTGCTTGACTCTAATAATCTTGAAGCATTAGAGTTGAAGTCCTAATTTTTGGATCGTTTCTTGCTTTCCTCTCTCGTCCAAGAATTAAGCTTGTAACGTTTGCCACTCTTGAAATTGTTTTGGGCGTTAGTGCTGCCTCTCTTGGGCGAAGGTCCCTCTCTCCCCTACAAGGTTTCTCTCCTTAGATGGATATCTCCTACACTTCGCGTTTTAGAAGGAGGCTATTCCCTCTCTCGATGTTGTGAATTCGGGTGACCATAACAGAGGTCAGACTGAATAGAGGTCACCAAGTCTATTCGAGAATTAATTTCTTTAAACAAGAATAATTTGGCCACAGAACTTATTTTTGGCTGAGTTTTTTTTTTCTCCCTTGTTTTGGGCCTCGTTTTCTTCACCCATAGACATCGATTGGCACTCCAAGAGACATCTGTCTCTTTCTCTTCTACCTGGTGGTGGTTCTTGCTCAAGTCTATCTTGGTCGGTGCAAATTTTGGGCTTTCAAATATTTTTATCCCTTCACCTCTCGCCTCTCTCTTACCTACTTCACCTTTCTTGATACTTGGGAGTGGCCGAATAAACTTTGGATTTTGGGGCTGAATTTGTGTTTCTGAAAGAAGCCTTTTGAGGTGAATTGTCGTCGATTCACTCTTCTCCCTCCAGTTGTTCCTCAATTTGCCGCCGGTCTGCAAATTGCTGCTAAAGAAGGCGAAGAGGGTTGTTGTTGGTTGTGGCAGAGACCATAAAGAAGGGACAAACGGCTGGTGGTATCTTCACCTTCTTCATCAACTCTTTAATTTGTATACCTCTTACCTGCAATTCGGTTTTTGGTGGAATTTTTTGAAGTGGGTTTTTTGTGCTTGTGGTTTTATATTGGGCGTGGTTCCATTCAATTGGTCGTGCAACTTGTACCCATAAGTGAATTCCATTGAGCCGAGCGCCACTTTTTCTGCAATACTCATCTTGCAGATCTTCTCACCCTCTCTTGCTACTAGAATCAGTTGGGTGTGGGTTTCACACTAGTGCAATCGATTTTGGCCGTGATACGGATTGGGAGTTTCTCTCTCCTTGCCAATTCTACTGTTTGGAATCTTGTTGTTCTTGGAGCTCCGTTTTGGACTTAGTTCTTGGATTCGGCTTAGCTTTGGTTTTCAGACAAGTTACTCAGATAAATGCCTTTACTTTCGTTCTATGTCGAATAAGGTTGCGATTATTTGCTTTTATGTAGATGACATGTTGATTCTTGGTTCCGATCTCTCTGTAGTGAGTGACGTGAAATCAATGTTAGCTAAAGAATTCGACATGAAAGATCTTGGTGTGGTAGACACCATTCTTGGTATGAAAGTAAGTTTTGAAAGGCAAGGGATCACTCTTAGCCAAGCCCATTATATTGAGAAACTACTTTCTACATGGGGATACAGTGAGTGTAAACCGATTGAGACACCATTTGATTATACCAAAAAGCTAATACCTAATGAAAAAGACAACGTGAATCAGTTGTATTATTCTAAACTGATTGGTAGTCTCATGTATGCGATGAGTTGCACTAGACCAAACTTAGCCTTTACAGTTGGCATGCTGAGTCGTTTCACTAGTAATCCTGGCCATGAGCACTGGGATGCCCTTATGAGGCTGATGAGATACCTTCAGGGTACTCAAGGATATGGTCTATCTTATAATGGCCATGCTCATATTCTGGAAAGATATTCTAATGCATCTTGGGGGTCAGAATTAGGAGACAGTAAATCTACCAGTGGTAGGGGTGGACATGGTTCCGGTTCGAACCGAGGATCCGAACCGAACCGGCACATATGGTTCGGTTCGGTTTGGTTCCATATTTTTATGGTTCGGTTCCGGTTCTGATATCCTGGAACCGATGGAAATTCGGTTCTGGGTTTGGGATCCAGGAACCAAAAACCGAACCGAGAACCGACCCTCACCTTAAAACCCAATGCCTCATCGCTTGATAAAATCACCCCACCCCCTTTTAATTCACCCCTCTTTAACGTGTTGCTTTGCCTTTAAAATTTTAATTCACCCCCCAAATTTGTGCTTGATTATTCCAAATTTGTGCATGTTTGTAGGTCATATATAATTTTTGCATTCCCCAAATTTGTGCAAATTTGTGCAAATTTGTGCCTGATTATTCCAAATTCGTGCATGTTAGTCTTTGTAGTTCATATATAAACAGGACCGAACCAATTATAAATACGATTAGGCAAAATATCTACATTTGGTGAAGGTTGGGTAAACCCAGAACCGAACCGATTATATATGAATTTGGTTCGGTTCGGTTCCAAACATATATGGTTCGGTTCTGGTTCCAATTTCAGGGAACCGATTATATATGGTTCGGTTCTGGGTATACCCCAAAACCGAACCGAACCGAACCATGTCCATCCCTAACCAGTGGTTATGTATTTACACTGGGTGGAGTCGTTGTTGCATGGAAGTCAAATAGATAGACTTCCATTGCAGCAAATTGGATAAGGAATCTGATCATGGACATTCCATTGACCCATTTAAAGATTAACTCTTTAGGTTTGTTCTGTGATAATCAAGCTACAATTACGATTGTGAAAAACTCACTCTTTAATGGTAAGAGGAGACATGTCAGACTGAAACATGCCACGCTGAATTATCTTATAGAACAAGGTGTTATCACTCTGGTTGATGTGAGATCAAAGGATAATATGGCCGATGCTCTTACAAAGGGACTGAACAAAGATCGAATATTCAAAACTGTGGGAGAAATGGGGTTAAAGACTGTGTAGACAGGTACAAGTCTTAACCTACATCCAAGTTATTTTGAATTTTTGAATATCTCTTTTGGCCAAGATAAGCACTTGATATGTTTCAGTGATGTTTACAGTTATTTTGTGTCATTCCACATTTGATGACATATCCTTTTTGGAAGAAGTTGTTTCATTCTAAACTTGATTATACAACTTAACTCGAATTTGGATAAGATAATTGTAACATTCCAAATGGAAACATGGAATGGTTCTTTGAAAAAGAAACTATTTTTGTCTTGTTCTTGTATTGAAGCTTGACAATGGTGAATGGTTTTTTGCAAAAGAAACTATTTAAGTCTTGTTCTTGAATGAAACTTGACACTGATGCTTATTGATATTTATTTTTGCAGCCAATATGAAAGTGTACTAAGTTCTACTTGTAGAACTAGATACTTTAGTATTTTACACAAATGATTAGATTAATTTTCATGAAATTCATATTTGATAATTTACAGGAATTGGCGAAAATGGAGGAGATTGCCTCGATCTAGATTTTGATGAGGATGAGTGAATCCTTATAAAGCAGTGGGGACTATTATTTTCTTTTCAGTTGGAAAAAAGGTTCAATTACATGTGAAACTGCTTATGTTTCAGTTTAGATTATTTCTAAAACTCTTGGTTATTCTTAAAAGTATTCTTGTTTTCATATGGATTACGGATCTTTTTTGATATGGTAATATGAATGATTCAATATTTTTGTGTGGACATTACATTATCTATCTATTGGATTGTGCTATATGTAGAACATAGGAGGAGATTGTTGGGTATATGATATAACCCATGTATGTTCTAATATAAGCCCAATAAGATAATAGACCGGTGTAGTGGGCCTATATGGGCTAGAGTCCATTAACCAGTCATTAACCCTAGTGTATCTCTATATATAGGGGCTGGAGGCAACAACCTTTGTATTCCAAACTAGATACCTTGGGTGTAATGCTTCAAGCAAACCTTGCTTGACTCTAACAGTCCAGACAATTTTGCTAAACCTCCTAATAAGAGAATGGTTGCATTTTATGGATTCACTCTAATAATTTATTTTGCTAAAAAATTCTAACAATGATCTTGCTAAATAATTCAAACAATTTTCATAGGGATAATTAGATTTACACCCCCTCAACTATAGCCAAATTCCACTTCTGACCCCGTGGTATCGACTTCACCAAAGACACCCCCTCATCTTTCAATAATGCTTGTTACGTGACATGGTGGATGGGAACGAAGAAATTGTCAGGGGGTGTCTTTGATGAATTTTGAACTATAGGGTCAAAAGTCAGGGGGATCTACTTACAAATGTCAGAATGTTGATGGGGTGTCTTTGGTACCTTCGATACCACGGGGTTAGAAGTGGATTTTGGCCATAGTTGAGGGGGTGTATCTGTGTTTTCCCCTTTTCATAACTGCAAAATGAAACCATTGCTAATTAATTAGTTCCATCCAATTTTTCAATGATTTCAGCTATTAATTTGCTTATATGCATTATTATTGACAAAAGAGACACCAAAGGGGACAATCGAACAAATATTGATTTATGTATTCATCCGACGTCCAGATTGTCTAAAATCTCTTTGAGTGAATCTAGACCACCAAGGGGTTTTCATATGCATACGCCTCAAGGTCTGCCACAAGGAAAGGCGTACCAAACACTTCTATGTGTAATAAGGCTATGCTTCGAAGTAATATGCCTTAAGCTCGGGAGGCTTTATTGGGCTTACAACTTTCAATTGCGGTGTATACTCTCTTTCTTTGATTTGAAACAAATGGAGCTTCGAGAAGAGTGGGATTCCGGTAAGGTCCATGTTCACCCATTCTGCCTTGAACGGTTTTCTAGAAGAACATGATCCCTATCGGAATCCACTCTCCTCGAAGAGCCCTTTTGCTTGTGAAATTATTTCGTTGATTCGTGCAGAAAGAAATGGATTTGTGCACTAGCTTTTTTGACTCGAAGTAGGTTGGACCTTAATTCAGTCTCAATGCCCTATTCGGCCTTCGTAGTGTCTTCTGTTTATAACCCTTCTCTCATCTATGCCTTATATAGGTTTTTGGGAGGCTTAAGATTTTCTTATTTTCCGATGTGGGACTAACTTTGGGAGGGAAAGTAAGCTCCATCAATCACACAAAAAACAAACATGTTTTGATAGCTGACGTCAGGAAGAAATATTGCCTTTTAAGCTCTACCTTCCAAAAAAGTGAAAGGCCGATAAATGTACATGGAACTCCAACACGAGCACCACTAAGGGTGTCAATTTTGGCTCGGGCTCCGAAGCTCGCTCGAGCTTGGCTCGAAAAAAGCTTGGCTCGAGCTTGGCTCGAATCCTTAACGAGCAGAGCTGAGCCGGCTCGCCAGGCTCTTTAAGCTTAACGAGCCGAGCCCGATTTAGGCCAGGCTCGGCTCGGCTCGGCTCGGCTCGTTAAGGCTCGTTAAGATTTTAATATATTTAAATATATATATATATATATATATATATTATATTAATATATACACTAAAAGGGTTGTCCATGGAGTGAAAGGGGGAGGCAAAATATGTCACTTCATTTTTGGAACCCCATTTGTTACTTGGACCACCCCCATAGTGTAAAAAAAGTAGTCAAATTACACTAGATAGGGCTGTCCAGGGAACATGAGGGGTGTGAACTAAATATAACCCGAGCTCGGTAAGGCTCGCGAGCCTGACCGAGCCGAGCCAAGCTTTTGAGTTTAACGAGCCGAGCCGAGCCTGGCCAAGCTCGGCTCGGCTCGGCTCCTTTACACCCCGAAGCACCACATACCCTTAATGAGTATATGGAAAAAACCTAAATTAAGAAACTTTTAAAACTTCATTTAAAAAATTGTAAACAATTCTGACAATAATTGTTTGTCCAAATGATTTTTGCTAAGCCTCCTAGCAAGCGAATGGTTGCATTTTATAGATTTACTCTAATAATCATTTTGCTAAACAATTCTAACAATGATTTCATTAAATGATTCTAACAATTTTTCTTAACTTCAAAATGAAACCATTGCTAATTAAAACGTTTCATTCAATTTTTTTCATTGATTTTAGCAATTAGTTCGCTTATATGCATTTTTATGACATCTAATTTTTCACGCATAGACAATACTTAATTTTGAAGGGAGGACTAGATAAAAAGGAAAATGGTGCGTAACACAAAATAGAGGAGGTGACATGAATAATTTTTATGAATTGAAAGACAACAAAGGGGACAATCGAACAAATGCTGATTTATGTTTTCATCCGACGATCAGATTGTGTTAAATCTCTTTGAGTGAATCTAGACCATCTAAGGATTTTCATATGCATATGCCTCAAGGCAAGGCGTACCAAACACTTCTATGTTTAAAAAGCCTATGCTTGAAAGGCATATAAGGCATACCAAACACTTTTATGTTTAAAAAGCCTATGCTTGAAAGGCAAATAAGGCGTACCAAACACTTTTATGTTTAAAAAGCCTATGCTTGCAAGGCATATATGCCTTAAAGCTCGTGAGGCTTTATTAGGCTTATGGATCTACAAGAACATGATCCCTATCGGAATCCACTCTCTCGGATTTGTGCACTAGGTTTTTTTACTCGAACTCGGCTGGACCTTCATCCAATCTCAATGCCCTATTCAGTCTTTCTAGTGTCTTCAGTCTGTAAACCTTCTCTCATCTATGCCTTATATAGGTTTATGGGACGTTTAAGATTTTCTTATTTTGCGATGTGGGACTAACTTTGGAAGGGAAAGTAAGCTCCGTTAGTCGCACAAAAAACAAACATGTTTCGATAGCTGACGTCAAGGAGAAATATTGCCTTTTAAGCTGAACCTTCCTAGAAAAGTGAAAGGCTGATTCTTGTTCATAAAATTCCAACACGAGCTCCACATCACAATAATACCAAAATACCCTTAACGAGTATTTAGAAAAAACTAAATTAAGAAACTTCTGAAAATTCATTTAAAAAATCGTTAACAATTCTGACAATAATTGGTTATCTAGATGATTTTATTAAGCCTCTAGTAAGTGAATAGTTGTAATTTATGGTGCAGGCCCAAACTTTCTTTGTCAACTTGTTATAAGTCCCCGTTTGAAACCTTTCCTTGCGAAGATACACAATAACAAGATCTCCTTCTTTAAACTTAACATGGCATCTATGTGCATCAGCTTTTGCTCTGTAGTAGTGTGACGTTTTGCAAATTTTGTTGAACTTGCTTGTGCATTGCTTGTATATGCTCAGAAAACTCTTCTTCTTCCATGCTTGTATAATTTGGACATGGCAAAGGTAAAAAGTCCAAAACATGACGAGGATTTCGACCATACACAACCTCAAATGGCGAACTCGGCTTGTCGTAGTACAAGTTTCTGTTTTTTTGGATTATGTACCACCAAGCTTCGCAAGAGATTCCCAAGAGATCCATTGACAACCTCTGTTTGTCCATCAATTTGTGGATGATACGCACTTGAGAATTGTAGACGAGCTCCCATGACTCTCCATAGAGTACACCGAAAGCGACTTACAAATCGCACATCTCTATCCGATGTAATTGATCTTGGAACTCCGTACAAGCAAACAATCTCTCGAAAAAAGAGATTCACTATGTGAGATGCATCTGTGGAGTTCTTGAATGGCGCAAAATGGGCCATCTTAGAAAATCGATTAACAATAACAAAAATGGAGTCACACTCACGTTAAGTCATAGGTAGGCCAAGAATGAAGTCCATAGAGAGACCTTCCCACGGACATTCAGGTATAGGTAGGGGCTGATATAAACCCACATTTTGACGCAAATAGAATCACACTCTCGGTCGCAAATAAGGCACCTTTGCACAAAGCGAGCATCACTCTTCAATGTAGGCCAAAAGTATGGCTCCTTTACAAGAGACTCTGTCTTGTCTCGCCATAAATGCCCACCAAGTCCACCACGATGTAACTCAGTGATAATGCAGTAGTAATGAACATGTAGGTAGACATAGCTGAATTACTTTGAAGAGGTAGCCATTAGTCACGCTATAGTCATTGCATGTTCTTTCTTGATAGTCTTGCAACACTTTGGAAAAGAATGGATCCATAGAATGATATTTTGGCAAGAGATCAAAACCTAATCTCATAAGAAAGAGTAGTGACTAAACTATAATTTCTGTTGAGAGCATCTGCTACCTTGTTGGTTGTACCAGCTTCGTGATCAAGGACAAATGTGAATTCTTGCAAGTAGGACACCCAACTCACATGGGGAGGATTCAACTTTTTTTGCATTGAAAAACTTGAGTGCTTGATGATCTGAATAGAGAACAAAGTCCTTATTCATGAAATAATGACGTCAATACCGTAATACTTGAACTATAGTCTCTCTCTCTCTCTCTCTCTCTCTCTCTCTCTATCTATCTATCTATCTATCTATCTATATATATATATATATATATATATATATATATATATATATATATATATCAACATCATAAGTAGAATACTTCTTTTTGGCATCACTCAGCTTCTCACTAGAATAGGCTATCGGACTTCCTTCTTGAGTGAGGAAAACACCAATGCCAACATGTGAGGCATCCCATTCAACTTGGAATGTCTTAGGATAATTGGGTAAATCCAACACGGGTGCTTCTGTAAGCTTTGATTTTAGGAATTCAAAGCTCTTTTCTGCCTCCTTGGTCCATTGGAACACCTTTTGCTTTAACACATCTATCATAGGAGCGATTATGCTCCTAAAACCTTTTATGAACCACCGATTGAATAAATGCCAATCAATGGTGGCTTGGAGTTTTTCAGTATCCATTTGGATGCATCCTACAGTCAAACATGGCCTAAGAATATAGTATGGCATGTACATCAATATGTCATCAAAGTAAATCAATGTGTGACTTTTCATCCTTGCTGTAAATCAATATGCCATCAAAGTACACAAATCAGAATGAAGAATCTTTCCAAAAGCTCCTTCAAGACTTGTGTCATAAGTCTCATGAAAGTTCTTGGTACATTAGACAATCCAAATGTCATTAAAAGTGATTCAAAGAGACCACTTTTGTCTTAAATGCTGTCTTCCGTTCATTACGAGATTGAATTCAGATTTGGTGATAACCACTTCACAAATCAATCTTTGAAAATAATTTTGCACCGCCAAGCATGTCAATCATATCATCAAGATGAGGAATTAGAAACCGATACTTCACAGTTTTCATGTTCACAGCACGACTATCGATACACATCTTCCACGTCCCATCTTTTTTAGGAGTAAGAATGGTTGGAACGGCACAAGGGATAAGACTCTCTCTTACGAGTCCTTTTTACAACATGTCCTCAACTTGTCTTTGTAATACAACATGCTCTATTGGGCTCATTCGATAATGAAACAAATTAGGGAGTGTACTTCCTGGAATGAGGTCAATCCGATATTGAATATCACGCACGGCTGGAACGCCATGAGGTAATTCATCATGAATAAAATCTTTGAACTCATTTAACAAGTTAGAAACAATTATTAAAATTTCTTTTCCAAACTCTTGACTTTCTCCAATAGCTACCAAATCATAGACCGCCTCCTTTTCTTCGCAACATTGTTCAAAGCTTTTGGTAGGATAGCAAACTGATTTGACTATCCCATTGTGCCTTAATAGGTTTGTCTTTCAATGGGTGAAGCACATACGTCAACCGATGATTAATAAGAGAGTAGGTGTTTCTTTTTCCATAATGGTGAACACATATATCAAATTACCACGGCTTTCCAAGAAGAAGATGACAAGCATCCATAGGAAGGACGTCAAATAAAATCTCATCATCATATTTTCCAATTGAGAACTTGATTCAACACCTCTTAGAAATCATGACTTCATCTTCCCGTTTAAACCATGAAACTTTGTAAGGTCTAGGGTGGTACTCACATTTGAGTTTAAGCTATTCAACCATGGCATTAGACACCATATTTTCACAGCTTCTAGAATCAATCATCACTGTACACATTTTTTCCCATATGATGTGCAATATGTTAGAAAAATAATATGTCTAATCCACTTGTCATCCTCTTGGACAGAGATCACACAACGAATAACAAGGTTATCAAGATCAAATCAGGATTACAATACTCTTCTTCTCCTTCATTTTCAAGTTCTTCATCATAGATAGGTTCTTTTGTTTCCTCATTTTCTACAACTTCATCTTCAACAATGTTTATTTCAGCCTTTTTCTTAGAGCACTCATGCCCTATGTCTAGGTTCACCACACCTAAAATAAGAATTTAGTGGCGTAACAACCATGCTACGCTCCTTTCCTCGTCCGTCACGTGAGTTTAGACGCTTAGAAGCGTGTGAAGAATTCTTCTGAGCTTGAGAAAAAGTCTTTTCTTTCGTTATCTTAGAGGATTCACCCCTCTTGAAAGAATTTCAGCTGAACGTTTCTTCGGCCTTAAGAGCCATTTGATACGCCTCTTCAAGAATGTGAAGAGAATGCATTACATGCTCTCCATAAATACTATATTTAAGTCCACTCAATTATCGTCCCACAAGCTGGTCATCATTTTTACTCAGATCAATACGACTCAATAATTTATAAAATTGTTCGGTATAATTAGCCACGGATTGATCATTTCATTGGCATATTGATGGAAGTTCTTGTAAAGAGATTAAGAATAGTCCAAGGTAGAAACTTATCATCTAGCTTAAGTTTCATCTTTGCCCATGTAATAATTCTTCTAACCCCCCTTTTTCATGATTGTTTTGATATTGTTGTCACCAAACACGAGAATGCCCTTTGAGTTTTGTGGCAACAAATTGCACCTTTCTTTCATCTGAGAGATTTTTCCATTCAAAGAATGATTCTAGTGATGCTATCCAATCAAAATACTCATCGGGATTGAGCTTGTCTTAAAAATCCTGAACATTCACTTATATTCTTCTATCCATTCCTTCAAGAGCTCTAGCTAAACGTTCCATACTCCATTGGTCGTTTGGCGTTGCTGCTGGAGGTTCAACAGACCTAGAGAAGTCACCATCTTCATTCGTATTCCTCCTTTCATGTCTAAATGATGCACTTCTCCTACTTCAAGGAGAAGAAGGAGCCGACGCTCTTTCTAAAAGTTCATTCACTATTTGTCGAAGCTCTTAATTAGATTGACGTAGTTCGGCAAGTTCGGATCGCACATCGACATTATATATTTCAGTAATAGGTCACCCACGATCTCGCCATCCACCACACCCTCTATAAACTTGAAAAATCAAGGAAACTCTGATTGGCAGTCCCCTCAGTCGGCCTTTAGGAAAATATTAATAAATAGGCAGTTCACGTCAACCGATATTGAGGCCCACTAATGAAATGTAGCTCCATATATTGTTTTTTATTATTACAGGGTCTCCCTTCAATCTAGCATTCCTCTTCTTTTTGTTAGTATGGATGATTGACATCCGCTCTACCAAATTTGAAGCACAATACTCCAATGATATCAAATCAAACATTCAATCAGGACAGTGGAAAACTAAGTGAGTAGTGCCATTATCAAAATATGGCAAGAGTATAAAAGGCATAATTTGAAATTCCCCACTACTCACTTAGTTTTCCACTGTCCTGATTGAATGGGTACTTAATAGTGGAGATAGTTTCGGGATTTTCGGCGTGTTTGCTTGATTCGTTCAGACACATTTTGGGTAATCGAACTAAGTGTTTTGCTCAAATAACTTAAAGATACAGGTCACGACCCTTGGCCACAAAGATTTCCCTTACCTTAATTGGTTTCTGGATGAGGCTCGTGCTAGCCTTTCACCAACCGCCCCCAAGTTCCTAATAACTACCTAAATGCCCCTACTTCACTAAAAAACCCCAAGAACAATTTTAGAAATTTCTATTTGACAAAATGCCCTTAACTTTTCTCTTTGTTAAATTGAAGCTTCAAATTAGATATAAAATGTTAAATTTCACTCTGAAATTAAGATGTAAGTAATGGAAAGAAATGATTTCTAAGTGCTCGATCTATGATCGGACCCACGAACAAATTGTTTGAAATCAATGATATGGCCGCCCAAATTTGAATGGATGTGCCAAATTGTTCCTCCCCTTTGAAAATACGGTAAATATTGTATCCTTTATTTCTTTTTAAAGCTCATTAATATTACGTTGAACATGGCGTATCTATGGTGATTGAAAATCATAATCGATCAATCCGGGAGGATTTTTATTTTATTTTTTTGGATTTTTTTCAGGTTTTCCCCATTTATCATTGAAGACTGCAAATTTCAAGCCGTAATTGAATGGATAAGATCATTTAATCGCCGTCATTTTGAAAATTCCATTGTGTCTACATATAGGTGCCTGAGCATTTAATGCCCTTCTACCCATCGCAACTGTGAGATGCCCTTCTACCCTCGCAACTGTGAGATCCCACATCGGAAAGGGAGGAAAAGTTACTGGGCTATATATGTGGATTTCCCCTCTCCCCGTGGAGTCACGTTTTCAGCATCTCCAGGGGGAGGACCCCACGAGTGCGTCGGGCACGGTTAGCTGCTGGAAAACAAAACTAGGGAGGGTGGAAGATCTAGAACCGGACAATATTTACACGGTGGGATCAGGGCGTGACAACAACCTATGGGTGAGGTGATTGTAATGAATGAAGATTAAAGTAATAGGATTTCTAGTTACAGTTAATGTAAAAAATTCAAAGTTTCTGTAATTTATGGATTTTTCTTAGAATTTTATTTGAGAAATTTGATAGTATCTCTTTTGCGTGTAAATTGAACCCTTTAAATAAGGTCTAAACATTTGGAAAATGCTATTCAAAATCGACATGGGACTAAAATCCTGGGGCAATACCAATTACAATTAAACTTTAGCTGGACAAAAATGAGATTTAATTTGAAAAGTGATGTGCCCATAACAATCAAGTAATACTACTACTACTGCTAATAATAGTAATAATAATGATGATGGCGGCGGCGACGATAATGATATTCTGTTTTTTTTTTTTTTTTTAAATGGCCAAAATTTATATTAAGAGGAGGGGCGAGCCCCAAGACCGACAAGGTCGCAAAAGCATGAAGCTAAAGAACACAAGAAGGTAGATCTTGTATTATGATAATAATGGTAAAAACCCAATATGAATGTTGAAAAATTATAACAACAATTATTTTACCTATTTTGATAAATTAAATGTTATTGGATGTTTATATCTTTTTTTTTCAATTGATTTCTTTTTTCTATTTGCATTTTTTTATCTTTAACTGCCAGGATCGTTAAATAACGATAATCCTGCTTGGCAATTATAACATCCTATACATTGTTGTTTTAATCTTTGATCTTACTATACTTGTTTTAGAAAAGGGTGAACTATTTGGCCACAACTTCATTTGAAATAGAAGCATGAAAATTACTCATTGAAGCACCTAGCGAGAGAGAGAGAGAGAGAGAGAGAGAGAGAGAGAGAGAGAGGTGGGGTTGGGTTGGGTTGGGTTGGGTTGGGTAAATAACTCATTTTTAATTAATTAGCTTAAAATAAAAGAACAAAATGGTGGTCAAATTCTTATTTTTAATGAGCCTATTTTGGAAATTTCAGTAATGAAACAAGGGAAACTTTTCGTCAAGAAAAAAAATGGTAGAATGGTAATTTAGGTAACATAGGAGTGCAGTTTGGAAATCTATTCATCCATATAATCACATTTGCAGCCAAAAGCCTCTGTATCATGCCATGAGCAGCCAAAAGCCGTAGAATAACATATTCAACTCCTCTCATCTCTCCTCTCCCTGCAACTTCTTCTTCTTCTTCATCCTCTCGCCATATCACGAAGATCCACGGTCACCCCGGCCCTTTGATTATCACCGATTGTCAACCCCTCTGTTTCAACTCAACATCCATAATTTAACTACCCAAGAAATTCCCTCTTTCCTAACCAATTCCTCCTTCAAGTTATATCCTTGTTACCGATTCTTTTAACACCTCAAAATCCAACCTATTTGTTGTTCTTTAACCCATTAACAGTTCTTTCATTCTCATCATATTGAAAACTCCCTTTCTTGATTTCAACAGCCCATACAACCTTGTGTCCCGTCTGTTTTCAACACCCTTTGCACGTGCCTTTTCAATTTTTTCATCATCATCATCATTGCCATCCCTCCTCCACCTCCTCCTCCTTCTCATCTCTCTCTCTCTCTCTCTCTCTCTCTCTCTCTCTCTCTCTCTCTCTCTCTCTCTCTCTCTCTCTCTCTCTCTCTCTCTCTCTCTCTCTCTCTCTCTCTCTCTCTCTCTCTCTCTCTGTGTGAAAAAATGCAGCCAAGTAGTTCTCTTTCTCCGCTATTTCAGAATAAAGACCGTTTTGACAGAAGCGCCACTCCAGCGCGAATCATGTTCTACTCACACTCAGAATGGTCTGATTACCCATACGAAAACTTCCAAGTACTCAAGACGGCTTTTGTTTCAGGATTTCCTTCCACCATTTTGGAAATCCAAAGTCGTCGTTACCTCATAGATTTCCTTCGTATGCTACAAACTGATTTGACTTCTGGATCAGAACGATCCATCGCTTGGATCGATGTTTCCGGGAAATGTTTCTTCCCCTGTAGTGTTCATCAACCAATTGCAGAAGAAAAAGGAGAAACTCAGCCCCCAACTTCCAATAAACGGGTTCGTATCTCCCAAGAAGAAGAGGATGTAATCCCAGCCGTTGATGTTGCGTGTATAGTAAAGCTAGATTTCAACTTAATAGGAATGAAGCTGAATGAGGAGAGTGTAGATTATAAGAAGATTAAGAATATATTTATGAAGGGGATGAGGGAAATGGATAAAAAGGCGAAGGTGACCGCTATCCATTGCTGCTTGTATAAGGGGGCCAAGAGGATAGAAAGGTTACAGGAATTTCGGAGATATATGAGGTTGACTGAGTTACTTCGTGGGGATGCCAATGTTGCTTATGGATGGTATGGTGGATCTCCACAAGCTGTGGAGAATTTTATTTTGCATGGTTTTGGAGAGCTGGAATATGGAAGATTGCATGATGGGTCCTCTTCCAACGTTGGAGCCTATCTATATCATGAAGACTATTCTCATGTTGCAAGGTAACCAAACCCTAATTTTATTAGGAAGCTTTCTTTGGGGAAGTGACATATTCTCCCCACTTTCTTCCCGGGACCACCAACACTATTTTACGCTCGAAAGTGTGGCCCAGGGTAGAAAAGGGGGTGAATATATCATTTTCAGATTTTTAATTTAGTATATGTGTGGGGCCACATTTTGGTGATCCAAACTATTCAGATGCTGGGCCCAAACGTCTTGACCATAGAATAGATCAATTTCTATTGATTTTCTGAGGAACGGTTTGGACCATGTGAAAACGATGGCGGATCCCACTTCCCATTCAATATCATTCTATTTGTTGTTCTTTAACCCATTAACAGTTCTTTCATTCTCATCATATTGAAAACTCCCTTTCTTGATTTCAACAGCCCATTAAGCTTGTGTCCCGTCTGTTTCCAACACCCTTCGCACGTGCCTTTTCAATTTTTTTACAACCCTCTTGATATCAAAGCTTCCGCTATCCGGCCCTACGTCGTCATCATCATCATCAGGTCCCTTTTCATTTTTTTCACAACCCTCTTGATATCAAAGCTTCCGCTATCTGGCCCTACGTCATCATCATCATCATTGCCATCCCTCCTCCGCCTCCTCCTCCTCCTCCTCCTCCGCATCTCTCTCTCTCTCTCTATCTCTCTCTGAAAAAAATGCAGCCAACCAGTTCTCTTTCTCCGCTATTTCAGAATAAAGACCGTTTTGAAAAAAGCGCCACTCCAGCGCGAATCATGTTCTACTCACACTCAGAATGGTCTGATTACCCATACGATAACTTCCAAGTACTCAAGACGGCTTTTGTTTCAGGATTTCCTTCCACCATTTTGGAAATCCAAAGTCATCGTTACCTCATAGATTTCCTTCGTATGCTACAAACTGATTTGACTTCTGGATCAGAACGATCCATCGCTTGGATAGATGTTTCCGGGAAATGTTTCTTCCCCTGTAGTGTTCATCAACCAATTGCAGAAGAAAAAGGAGAAACTCAGCCCCCAACTTCCAATAAACGGGTTCGTATCTCCCAAGAAGAAGAGGATGTAATCCCAGCCGTTGATGTTGCGTGTATAGTAAAGCTAGATTTCAACTTAATAGGAATGAAGCTGAATGAGGAGAGTGTAGATTATAAGAAGATTAAGAATATATTTATGAAGGGGATGAGGGAAATGGATAAAAAGGCGAAGGTGACCGCTATCCATTGCTGCTTGTATAAGGGGGCCAAGAGGATAGAAAGGTTACAGGAATTTCGGAGATATATGAGGTTGACTGAGTTACTTCGTGGGGATGCCAATGTTGCTTATGGATGGTATGGTGGATCGCCACAAGCTGTGGAGAATTTTATTTTGCATGGTTTTGGAGAGCTGGAATATGGAAGATTGCATGATGGGTCCTCTTCCAAAGTTGGAGCCTATCTATATCATGAAGACTATTCTCATGTTGCAAGGTAACCAAACCCTAATTTTATTAGGAAGCTTTCTTTGGGGAAGTGACATATTCTCCCCACTTTCTTCCCGGGACCACCAACACTTTTTTACGCTCGAAAGTGTGGCCCAGGGTAGAAAAGGGGGTGAATATATCATTTTCAGATTTTTAATTTAGTATATGTGTGGGGCCACATTTTGGTGATCCAAACTATTCAGATGCTGGGCCCAAACGTCTTGACCATAGAATAGATCAATTTCTATTGATTTTCTGAGGAACGGTTTGGACCATGTGAAAACGATGGCGGATCCCACTTGCCATGGCATGATTCATATTTTAATGGTAAGTTCAATTTAATGTGATTGGAAATGTTTAAATATTCATTATTATTTCTCCATAACGATCCATTTTTTGGCATTCTCCTCATTCTATAATAGAGGGTTAGGATCGTCTAATGTGGGAGATTCCTTGAGAGATGGTCCATCATCCATAACGAAGCCTATTAGATATAAAAGAATTGGATCAGACCATCGAATGAAAATACATATATCTTGCCCACTTTAAGAAATGGTCTCATTGGCGACGGACAATTAAATTCCTTCACCAAAGGACAAATAGACGTCGCTATGTACACTACAATGAACAAATATTCGTAACAATATATGGCGTCTATGACCCTATTTGGATTGCAAGAAAATCATTGTTGATAGAAATTTTTCTCTTTGTTTTTTTTACTTTTCATGATTTAGAGCGAAATAATGTGATTATTGTTAATTTACAAGGCTATTATCATAAATAGAAAGTCCCTCTATGTAAAAATTGAATAGGATTGGTTCAACTTATATCTTTTCATGTATAAAACAAATAAGAAATTTTAGAAATATTTCCTTTCCAAACTTTTCCACAAAATTCCTGCAATCCAAACAGGCCTAAGGGCATGTTTGGGAAAATATTTCTCTTCAAAATGCACAGTCCAATATTTGCTTAAGAATTTTAACGAAGATTTTAAAATTCTCGCATAAAACTTTCTCTAAAAACAAGGAAAGAAGAAAACCCTTGTCAACCAATTTTTTTCCAAGAAAGTTCATTTCTCATTTATCATATTTTTTTTCAGAATTTATCTAGGAACCTGGGGGCACCTCAAAATTTTATTGATAGAATAGAAAAGTATAAATGGAAATACCACCTTACCTCAAAGCCAAAACAAAAGGGAAATTACTTATAGCGAATAGCTAGAAGGCCAAAAGAGTCACATCTTAAGGTGGCCCTAGCATTTCTAGGAAGGTCCTTCCACTGCTAGTATGCATGATTCTCTTTTCTTTTACTGGCAAAATCAGCTAAAGAGTCAGCAGTCTGGTAAGCTTCTCTAAATTAATTTGATACTTTCAGCCTCAACTCTAAAACCAAAGATTGAAGTCCCTGGCAATAATATTTAATGGACCATGGGGGATCCTTCTTGTCAATGAGTATATCAATCAAAGTTTTACTGTCTCCTTCAAGCCAAATGTTAGATAGGCCAAATACTGTATAGTACCTCAGCCCATCTAACATACTTGTAGTCTCTGCCTGCAAGTTATTGTCATTATCATAAAAGTGAGAAAAATCAAACAAAATCTTATAATTTATGGTTTCTTATAATTCTTCCTCCACCTGATAAACCAGGATTGACTTTGAAGGCACCATCCATGTTCAATTTGAGCTCCTTCTTAGGCTTAATCCACTTCAATATAATTTATAATATAAATTTTGTTTTGGCATCAGATGACAAAAAGCCATCACCAATGGTGTGCTATTAGCAACGGATTTTCTGTAACCGTCTCCATAATGTCTTTTTTAACGGTCGAATGATATCAACAGTTAGTTTTCCATTGCTATATGGTGTTTTTCTCGTTGCGGTGGCATGATTCCTATTTTAAAGGAAGTTCAATATAATGAGATAATAAAGGTTTACATATTGCTTAATATCTTCCAAATTTTCTTCTTATATTGGTTTTTTCTATGATTTAGCCGACACTTCGAATTTATTGTTGACACACATGTCCACACGTGTCCAACACGACACACATGTCGACACTCCTTTGAAAACTTTAAATGTGTTCCTATAAGTTTCAGACTTAACATGGGTGTGTCAAAATGCTTTTGTACTATGTCAATTGTGGCATTCTAGTTTATTATTGAATATTTTGCTTCTTTTACTATGAACTCTTCTTTTATTATATTCTCTTCTTTTAGCTCTTCTTTAACTAATATTTGTTGTTATATCCCCTCCCATGAACATAAAATCCTAAACAAACTCTTACTCAAATATTATATTCATTGTATCCTATTGGTCTCCCTTTCTCACTGCACATAAGTTACTGGGGAGAATTATATTTGAAAGATCCCACATCGGAAAGGGAGGAAAAGTTACTGGGCTATATATGTGGATTCCCTCTCTCCCTATGTCGAAGCGTTTTCAGCATCTCCAAGGAGCGGGCCCCACGGAGTGGGTCGGGCACGGTTAGTACTGGTGGAAAATAAAACTGGGGCGGGTTATGACCCAGAACCGGACAATATCTACACAGTGGGGTCGGGGGTGACATAATGGTATCAGAGTGGGACCTCTCATCCAGTACAGTATGCCAGCGAGGACGTTAGACCCTAATGGGGTGGATTGAAAGATCCCACATCAGAAAGGGAGGAAAAGTTAGTGAGCTATATATGTGGATTTCTCCTCTCCCTATGTAGAAATTTTTCAGCATCTCCATGGGACGGGCCCCACGGAGTGGGTCGGGCACGGTTAGTGCTGTTGGAAAACAAAACTGGGGCGGGTTATAACCCAGAAGCGGACAATATCTACACAGTGGGGTCGGGGCGTGACAATATTGAATTGATGAATTTGTTGTTATTTGATTATCTCACATTTATTTTAGATTATAGTTGACTAATCCTATGATTTATTAGTTGGTTAAATGAATGTCATATTTATATTGTTGCAAATTATGGTAGTAATCAATAGTTTTATATGTATGTCTGTATGGATGTGTCACCATTTCTAGATTTTAGGGGGTTGCCTTGTCCGACACTTTGTATCCATGTTGAAGCTTGACACACGTAGTTGCAAATTAGGTAGAATCAATAGTGATTGTATTTAGCTTTGTATTTCTCTTAAAATTCCCCTTTTTCTATGTTTAAAAATCTTTTTTCTGACTTCATTGGTGTTATGAAGTCCTTTTACTTTAATATTTGATCTTTTGTAAATGAAATTTTACGTAATGTTCCTGGTGTTTTATGCCAATTCAAAAGTTGAAAGATTCAAAACTTTGTAATTGTCCAATCATATAATCTTACATGAATACACCAAAATACTTGCAAATAGATAAAAGAATTGTGTTTTGTATGTCTAATTGTTCAGCTAAAGACATAATCTATAATTGTTTTGTAGTGCATCTCACTCAGAACCAGACATTGACAACGAATTTCACTTGGTTCTCTGCAATGTTATTCTGGGATATACGGAGCAAATCTCAGAAGGTTCCGATCAATTTGGACCCAGCAGTGGAAGCTTCGACAATGGCGTTGATGATCTCAGAAATCCAAAGCGCTACCTTGTCTGGAAGACCCACATGAGAACCCACATTCTCCCTAGATATGCTGTGAGCTTCACAGCAACAAAACTGTCTCAAGGTAGATTTTCTGAACAATTTTTTTCAAAAAAACTTAAGCCGTTGGAGTTGGTGTTATTTAAACATTTATACTTAACACTTCCCCTCACTTCCCCTCACACGTTACCCCTCTTTTTTGGGTTGGCCTATAGGTGGAACACTGGCCTCTCTTTTGGGTTGGCTATTACATGTGGATTTTTAATACCAAGGTGTTTTGAACCCAGGGCAATTGACCTTTGCCCTGATACCATGTCAAACAACCAATTACTCCAAAAGCTTAAGCTGTTGGAGAAGGCGGTATATAATCTTTTATATTTTAACAAATTCTACCTTAAAATATTACTTTCTGCTAGGAGTGCAACCTTGGCCAGGTAGGGTCGGTTTGAGGCCAACCCTAACTCAACCAGAGGTACCATTACGTAACCTTATAGAATAAAGTACTCAACACTGGATTTCTAAACTCTATCTGAATCTCATGTAATCTTATCTTCTATTTCTTGTACTTTATCTTCTACAAACCTTAAATTGACCTAACCTGAAACTCAGGTTGAGATGGTCAACACTAACCCTCCCCAACTTTAAATCCGTCAGCCCTAACCCAACCCAGCTAACCCAACTGTCCAAATTGGGTTGGGTTGAGTTCAAGTAAGCTATGGGACAAAAAAATAATAGAAATACCAAAAAAATGGATATTGGATTTCGGTTCAGCTCGGTTGGGTCGCGGTAAAATTGCAATAAAATTAGGAGGATGAGATCATGTTCAGGTTTGGATGCCCAATGCCTATACACCTATAGCGTAATCCTACCCGTAATTAATGTGGTTGGCTTACTCCAATTCTAACCCAACCCAACTTGAGGGAAGGCCAACCCAACGCGAGAAAAAATCAGTTTAAAACCTTTGGGCCCATTGAGGTTGGGCCCAACCCAAGTTTCACCTCTACTTTCTTCCATTTCTGCATGTTCCAATCATTTGTTCAAGAAAGCTAAACATGTTTTTCATTGCTTGAATGTGCTAGAACTGTTGAGGAGAAAATCTACATCGGGATCTTCTTCAACTGGAAAATCAAGACCTCCCACTCAAGCAGTACGATGCCAACATTATTTTCATTGATACTTGTCATGCCATGTTTGGCCGCCATGAAATTTTTTCAATGGAATATTAATTTATCAAGTAGTTGGGAGGGGCATGGAGGGTGGGAGAGGGAGAGAATTGAGAGGCATGAGTGAGGAGGGGGTGAGAAGTAGCTGCAAAATAAGGAAAATAAAAACTCTATTCAACACTTGCTTATTTTTCAAAATAGAGTTTTTGTGTTCTATATTTTTCAGCCACTTTGCACCATATCCTCACTCATGCTTTCTCGATTCTCTCCCTCTCCTACTCTCTCTACACTCTCTCAACAATTGCTAAGATAATATTCCATGAAAAAAAATTATGGTTCCCAAACATCGCCTTACTGTACATAGAATTTACCTTTCATGGAGTATTTTTTTATGGTGTTTAGGTTCCACTCATGCTGCCTCCTCCCCCTCCAATAAGTGCACAAGGACAGTAAAATGACAGATTTCCTCACGCAATTGTAGATCACAACATGGCGTTCCCGTTGCTAGTCTCTGTACTGAGAAAACACCTTCCCCAAAGCAGTATTTATCCATTACTGAAAGTATATTATGATTTTATGGTAATTAGATTTAAAAATACTTGGTGTATGTTCTTTCTTTCTTTTTTCTTGGTGCATAGTTACAAAGTTCGGAATTGGGAACAATCTTGGAAGGAAATTATTTAGATAAGTAGGGAAATGTTTGGGAAGAGTTTTGAAAATCAGTAAAGAAAAAGAATGGAAGAGTGTGGTTAACTGTCCAATAGTTTTGAGCTATTTAAGAGATTTACAAATATTATTTCAGAAATGGATAAATTATTTTTCAAATTCATTTGAAAATTTGAAAATTCGGGTTGAAGTGGGAAGTGTGGCCGCTTCATATGAGAATGGGCTAATTTCTTTAGAGCGCTCATGAAAACAGGACATAGCACATGGCCGAAAAGTGCGACACCGTATGAACTTGCTTATGCCTTCTGTGTTGTGTGTGTGGTATGTTGTCTCAGTTTATTACTAAAAGTGCTTGGTTCATGACGTATGTTCACCGAGTACTTGATAAACTCGATATACCTACACTAAGTAAAGGTTCAAGCCCAAAAGACACCTCTACTGATGCATAACATATTTTGCCTTGATCAAATCTATTTACATTTATGATTTATTTATTTCTTGTAATTTTGAATTAGTGGGGGATTGTTGATTTTTTATGTGAAAAAAGTCTTTTTGTAATTCAAACTTACAATGGGGTGTTTTTAGTCATTATATGTATGCTTTTGGGCTTCTCATTCAAATTACTTGGGCTTCCCTCCAAAAAGACTAAAGTCATGAGAAAACTTTAGTCTTAGATGGGAAGTGTGAGAGGATAAGAGTGGCCATATATATACTTCCACTCTCTTAGTCTTGTGAATGAGCAAGAGGTCATGGGGATCCTACGCGCACGAATCGCCCACTTGGGTCCGGTGGGCTTTTGATCTTACCACACACGCGCGCCACCCTGCTCGGCCGGCCGCGCGGTGGACTTAAGGCTTTTCTTTTTCTATTATTTATTTTTTCCTTTTAACGGTCAAGAATTTATTTATTTTGTTTTAACTCTTTTTTACCGTTTGAGATTCCTTAATCGTGGCTTAGTGACCGTTTGGAAAACGTCTCTCACGCACTAAAAGAGTGCAACGTTTCACCCTAACGTGTCGATTACCTTTCTATAAAATCGATTTTAGAGAAAACAGAAAGATATCCTTGACGGATTCTTCTTCTGCTCTTTCTCTTCTCTGGTTTTCTGCTCAAGGCTTTTGGCAAATATAAGCGAGTTCTTAGGCATCCGGGCTGCGTGAGTGAACACCCCTGGAGCGAGAGTTGTTGTATCCTGGAGGCATACGTCGAGACGCCCATCTGCACCGTTGATTCGTCATAGGGGGCGAGATTTGCCTTAAGGACAGCGAAGATTCTTCGTGCCTCAACTCGATAAGTGATCTAACGATTTCTCTTTTTCTTTACAGATTATTATTGCAGAAAATAGTATTATTGGTCTCTGTCTTCAAGTTGTGAGGTTAATTTGTTATAAGGTATTCTTGAATCCTAAATTACAGATTTGCACATCAATTGTCTAACATTGCACACCACCTCGAAGGGTATAACTCTTGTCCGTAAATACAAGAAATAAAACTAAAGAAGAAAGCTCCCAAAGCCTCGTAAAAGCGAGTACACAACACTCAAAGCTCACAGTCACTCCTAAAGATTACAAATCAATGCTCTCTGGAGTGCCTCTTGACAGGAAGTAAATGCACAAATTAAATGCTCAAGAGAAAGAAGAAGAATCCTTTTGATTTCAAGAGTAAAAGCTCTAGGGCTTCATAAATGATCTTTCAAAAGGTCCTTTAGAAGGTCTGAGTGGTTTTACCCAAACCAGATGAAAGAAACGTGGTATTCAAATGATCTTTGGCAGTTTCAATGGGGGCTGCAACCAGGAGCTGCTTAACTCTATCCTCATAGCTAGAAAAAATTTCCTTCTCTTCTACCATGTGTTGTTGGAAGAAAGACTTTGCTTTCTTTCTGCTTTTCTTATTCTTCTTTTTCTTATTGGATGAGGAGTTAGATTCATTAGAAGAAGGAGACTGAGATAGCTCAGCATCAATAAGCTTGAAGATTTCCGTTTTCTCTTTCACGGATAAAGAGTCATCGATGCCTTTAGATTGCACAAGCTGAGAAGTTTTTCACTGAGAGTGACATTGTTCAGCTTGTAGAGGACGAATTGAATGAAGGATAATGGTTGAAGTTTCTCATCAAATTGCTCGGGTAAGATGTAATTCAGTGACCCTTCTTCATTTGATCTTTTTGCCAATGATTCCAAAAGAACAGATTTCCCCACAGAGGAAGCATCCAAGAAAGGAGTTGGTTCCACCAATGGAGCAGGATTTCCATTTTCCACCAAAGTTCCTCTTTCCTTGAGTGGAACTTGCTGAAGTCCAGGAGACCAATCCTTATTTAGGTTGGCATATGAGATGGGGATGGGAATCTGCATCTGAAGCTTCTTCCTCCGAATCTGAGAGTAGTTTAGTAACTGGTGTTCCTTGATCTTCTTCAGAGGATTCAGAGTGCAGATGGGACCTCACAAGGGTAGCTACCACCAGATTTTCTGTGTGTAGAACTGAACTGAACTTGAACTAGAACTGAACTGAACTTGAACAGAGCTAATACTGAACAAAAGCCAAATCTAAAAAATCTAAACCAAACATAAAACCAGGACTTAACTAAGTGAAACCAGTGAGAAGCAGAAGAAGAAGGCTAACCCATTTCACATCTTATTTGCAAATGACATGCCCATGTTTATTGCACAGTCTTTTGACAGGTTTTGAATCATTAGACAAACAATTCGGGAGAGAAAAACTAGTGGGTCGTAGATTACATCCCACTATAGCTAATTAGAAAACAGAAGCAAAAAGCATATTTATGCTAGCCAAATGGAAAAATGTAATTGATGAGTGCACTATTTCAATGAGCCTTAGAATAAAATCTGAATGGCATGTAAGTCAATTATATTAAAAGCATAAGAAACTAAAAACCAATTTATTGAAAGATTAGAGGTTGGAATAATTAGCACATAATAGCACTTATATATGAAATTGTAGAATTCCTTGACTTACAAATCTGCAACAGCGTTGTAAGCATATTAAGCTTCTCCAATCAAAGAGATGATGCCTATTTTTGCAACAGCTAGATAAAAAAATCAAGACATCCAACCCTAACATATAACCAAAAAACCCTTCTTCCCCTATACTTTCAAAGAAAATCATTCAAGAAAAAACCTTCCACCAATCAAATCGATTTCCCACAGATCAAGAATAAGACTATAAATTATTATTAAAACAAGAAATCCACAATAAATTATAAGAAGATTATTTGATAGAATGAAATATAGATCAATCTAGTATGTCAATATCCTAGGGCAAGAGTAGTGCAAAAATGCCAGATAAAACATGAATCCAATGAGAAAAATGCCAAAAAATGAATGCAATGCCAATTATCATCATAAAATCCCCAATCTAGGTAATATTAGGGAAAATAATTCAAAGCAAAAATAGAACTAAAATGCATTGAAAGGAAATAATGCAGATCTGCTAAGTAAGATACGCTATTGAAAGATTAAAATTCTAATACAGGGCAATATTAGGGTAAATTTTCAATGTAAAACCTAGCATACCTCTTAGAGATTGATGCAACCAGCACTAGCAAGAATCCAGCCAATAAGATATCAGAGAAAAGTCAAGAGAGCAACCTTCGGAAAACAGTTCTAAAATCATATGTAAATATTAGAACGGTTTTTCAATGCCCGCCGGACCACTCTTCTTCCGTCGGATTTTCCTCTGAGGTCATAGCGCCACCAATCCGTTATTTTCTCTTTTAAATTTTTTAAAATGACAAAATTTCTCACAGCCCACTCTCTCTCTCTCTCTCTCTCTCTCTCTCTCTCTCTCTCTCTTCACGGTTCATTCTCATAGTAGTAGTACTACTACAGGGGTGCAACTTGGGCGGGCTCAACCCGAACCCGACCGGTTCAACCCGGCAAAAAGTTGGGTCGGGTCGTGTTCGGGTTCGGGTTTCTCAACCCGGGTTGAGTTCGGGTCGGGTTCGAATTGAGGGCTTTGGCAACCCGACCCGAGTGAACCTGACATTTTTAATATTTTTTATTTTTTAAGGTTAAAATCTCGGGTTGGGTCAGGTTGAACTTGGGTTCGGGTTGAACAAAAAGGGTTCCTCAGGTCGGGTCAGGTTGAACCTCGTTGGGTTGGAACTCGGGTCGGGTCGAGTTGAGCAAATTGTTGCTCGGGTCGGGTGGCCGAGCCGGATGGACCCGCAGGTGCCCATAAAAACACAAATGAACAAGATTTTATATGGTGTAAGCCCTTATAGGCCCATATCTTTCAAAAAGTACTGTATTGACCACATAATAGGATGGATGATCTAAACCGCACACAGTAAATAGGTCACCCACCAAAAATCATTTCCATAGGATGATCCTAGCCCTCCGATCTACGGAGGTTTCCACAAATAATAATATGCAGTTCCTCCATGCTACGATCATCCTATGGACATGATCTTTTGAACACAACCTATTTACGTTATGGCCCACCACATGGTTGGTTTGGATCATCCTATTATAGTGTGGGAATAAAAATAGAAAAAAAAATCGGGTGACCCGCGGGTCCACCCAGCTGTACGGGTGGGGTCCGGGTTCACCAAATTGTGACCCGTAAAATTCATTTTAGACCCGGCCCGTACGACCCGGACCCCGTACGGGTTGGGTGAAACCCGGCAGGTCTATGTAGGCTCATCATATTTTTAAAAAAAAAAAATAGGTACATCTTTGCATAGATATGAAATAAAGTATATTTTTTAAAAAAAATCACTTGGGCTCACTTTGATCAAAGATCCAAACCGTCCATTTGCTGGCCCCAACATAAATCGGCCTTGCCCCAAAAATCATCTCTATTGGATGATCGTAGATTGGAAGCGTAGGATCATCCTATGGATATGATCTTTGGGTCACAACGTATTCATATTGAGGCCAAACAAGTGAATGGTTTAGATTCTATATGGCGTCTGTAATTAGGTGCACATATAATAGATGGGCCCATTGTACATGGTCTGCTACACATTCTTTTATTATGTAAAGGCTTTCGAAAAAGATGGCCCTCGCATCATATCGCACAAAATAGAGGATATTAGATGGTGTTGATAATACTTGTTCAAAGATCTAAACCTTCATATGTTTGCCTCAACGTAAATAGGGTATGTCCCAAAAATCATCTCTATTGGAATTAAAATCCTACCCTCCAATCTGTTGACGGACGAAGGCTTATTTACATTGGGGGTGGCCTAAGGAAGAAAAAGGGTCGAATATATCACTTCCCCAACCCATTTAGTTGAGTGTTCAAATATGGTGTGGAGGAGACTAAGGGTAATTTTGTCATTTTGAAAAAATTTGATGTCGGAGAGGAATTACCGTTTGTTTTTTGGATGGTATGGGCTGGCTCATGGCTGGATGGTAAGGCAAGTACTTTCTAAAAGCAAGGAGTAAATGGGAAATATAAAATCATTAAGGACTATTTTGCATTAACTTTTAGAAGCGTTCTTATTTTAATCACAAATTAAGGTTTAACAAGGAAACGGGTGCTCCATGGAAGAGGAAAGGTAAAATTCTGTGGCACGTCTCCGTTTGGTTGCAAAGTTAAATTTTTGTCTCAGGAAGTTTTAGTAAAATTTTGGTCCCATCCCATGTTTGGTTGCCTTTTAGCACTAGGTTTTTTTTAATCCCACTCTTGTAATGAATGCTTGTGTGGTGAATTTTTTAATCTCACTTTTGTAATGATTGCCTTTTCATCCTATCCCAAAATAATCCCAGGAACCAAAAATAAGCTTGAGAAGAATTTTTTTTCTTCCCAACAGTTAACGCAACCAAACAAGGTTTTTTTTTCTTTCCCCCCATAGTCCGGTCAACCAAACATGGGATTTTTATTTTACCGGGATACTTCTAGGACTTTTTTTTTCATACCAATCTCCTGGGATTTTTTTTCTCCCACATAATTCCCAGGAACCAAAAAAAACCTGGCAACCAAACAAAGCCAGTAGTCCAAATCCTATTCAATAAGGTGATTGCCTTAACCATATATTGGGTGCAAACTTTAGAAAGTTTCATATTTGTATCAGCATATGGTTTGTGGCATTGTTGGAAAGTGATTTGCTGGGCATCTAGTAACAATCCCAAAGTTATCCAAGTTTGTTCCCCTCCTTCCCATGGGATTGTCAAACTTAATTTTGATGGCTCAAGTTTGGGGATCAGAGGCCTCAGAGGATTGGAGGTCTTTGAAGAATGAAGTAGTAATATGGGCTTTCAGTGGCCCTATAGGTGTGGCTAATGTTACATGCAACTTAGGGATGGGTTTGGTTGTGGCTACTTTTTAGGAAATTAAAAAAAGATTGAATATTTATTGTTACTAGGATAAGCTATGGTGGAACGTTGTGGTAGGATAGGATGTTTGCACATAATCTTAGTTTCCTATTTTGTAGCTTTTATTCCTACTTTGTTGGTAGTTGGGAGAGTCATTATAAGGTGAATTGTAATTGATGTTTTTTACTTAATAAATGAAAAACTTGTTCCAAAACGTGTCTTGTTCACAAAGGAGGATTGATCCTTCCCTCGAAGTGGATCAAGAGGCCGATCTTCCCTTTAAGAAGATCAATCGCGTTGCGAATCGATCTAAATTTGTAAAAAGTTGTATGAGAGCCATCGATCTTTCACCATGGCTACTTCTTCGGATTTTTGGGAATCCATACATGAAGATCTGGAAAAGATTAAAGCACCGGTTTTGAAAATGGTAGAAGGACAACAACGATTCGTAGAAGGCTTGAAAAAAAATCAGCATGAAAATTGAGAAGCCCTACATGATGAAAAAGAGACGTCGAAATAGAAAAATAGGGGAAAAGAAGGGAGAAAAAATGAAAATAGAAGGAAAGAAAAATGCAAAAAAGAAGCTTTGTCAATTTCGGCAAAGTCGTCGCCCCTCTCGACCTATACACCATCAAGAAGATTCCCATCCATGACTATTCTTGTGCCAAAATCGTAGTTGTTCCAAACAAGTACGACGATGCAGCTTTGATGAAAAACACGATCAGATCGATTTGAAAATGGAGCTTCCTCAACACTTGGTGACTAATCGCAAGACAAAGAGAAGAAAGCCAGCGGCGAAAGAAAAAAGAAAAAGAGAAGAGGGAATAATTTAGAAAGGTTCTGTGCAAATCTTTCGCCAACGGGCCAGCGGTTAATTCCAACCTTGAGGACATGATTGATTCCAAGAGGGGTGGAATGCTACGTGCAACTTAAGGATGGGTTTGGTTGTTGCTACTTTTTAGGAAATTAAAAAAAGATTGAATATTTATTATTACTAGGATAAGCTATGGTGGAACGTTGTGGTAGTATAGGATGTTTGCATGTAACTACTAACACTAATGAGGCGGAAGTCTCAATGTAATTAGGTGGCTAAGAGGCTCGCGTACTGCTCCTTGGAGATTCGGCGCTCTAGAGTTGGATCTTCTTTGATCTCCTTCATCCACATCAGAGTTCATGCTCGCAAACTCGCTAGAGAGAGTGTATTTAGGCATAATATTGAGCTTTTTTATTTTCTTAATCCCTAGTAGCTATGATTTTCGTAATTTTATTTTCTCTTGATCTTGTTCCTTTATTTTGTACTCTTTGGGACCTCCTCTCTCTAGCCTTCAATGAATTTTCACTTGCCATTCAAAAAAAAGAGAATTTATATGATGGGTGGCCGTGAAAACACATGAAGTCTAAAAAAACTTGGTACGGCCCACTTTTTTTTGATGATCCAAACCGTTCATCTGTTTGGGCACAACGTAAATAGGTTGTGCCTAAAAAATCATTTCCATAGGATGATCCTAACCCTCCGATCTGTAGAAGATTCCATAAATGATTTTTGGAAATCTCCATATTCAGATCGGTTCAGATTGGAGGGTTAGGATAATCCTATGGAAATGATTTTTTGGAAACAACCTATTTACATTGTGTCCAAACAGATGAACGGTTTGGATCATTAAAAAAAAGTGGGCCGTACCTACTTTTTTAGACTTCATGTGTTTTCACGGCCCCCACATATAAATTCTCCAAAAAAAAAAAACAAGGAAAGGGGTGCTAGTATCAAAACATACAATAGTGGGAGTATCATTTCCTAGTCCTTTTTAGTTAAATTCAGCCTAATCTCTTGTCTCTTTACCTACCCCACCTCTTCCCAATGACGACGCCAAGGTTGCTCAGCTTCTTACACCGGAACTACCGGACGGTCCGAGAAGGGTATTTGGTTCAAGCCTTGCAATCGGAGCTCAAACATGAGAAATCTTCTAACCCTTTTCAGGTAATATAAAGAAAGCAAAACCCAACTTTAGAATTCTCAGAAACCCTAATAAATTGAGCCTCATCTCTTAAACTCTACAAGAAAATTGCATTTGTAGAAACCCTAATAACAGTCTCTATATTCATAAGAACTCTGCAAATCCAGATCTCTTTCAATGGAGACTATACTTTCAAAGTGATTGGAACTAGTATTTTGGTGCTTGAGTTCCTCATGGTGATGGTTAATGCCATGTTTTTTTATCTCATTATTCTATGAGAAAAATAAAGAAAAAAAGAAGAGGAGAGTTTCAAAATGTCCAACACATACTCTGGGTCGATGGTGTTCAACTCAGGATTTAATGGGATTGGTCATTATTACCCACTAGGCAGATCTGCATCTATAGCACAACTAAGGTTTTTATTTTTATTTTTAGCACACCTTAGTTTTGCGTCATCTAATTCGACAGTGATCATTTCACTGTAGTTTGTGATCCAATTTAGATGTTGTACACTGGATTATTCATTAACAAAAATATTGATTAGTTCTATTGTGGGGATTTTCCATTCTTCATTGAAACTCTGTCATCTAGTTCCTCTGCTGATAATTTCATTTGAATGGAAAGTGAGAACTTTCAAGAGCAAAACATTAACTAGTATACAACTTGATTCTGCTATTACTATTGCTATTGCAGGCATTTTCTATTATTATTCTCTCTAACCCTCTAACTAGACCTATGGACAAGGCTTGTTTAGTGATTCCTGATTTGCGCCAGCCATCTGGTCGCTTTATTAGTAATGCCTCAGTTTGCTGGCCCAATTTCCCATCTCAACTCAACACTCTCCAAAGAATGGTTAGGGGATAATCATTTAAAAAAAAGAAGAAGAATAGTTAGGGGATTTACTGGATGCAACTTCATTTTATGTGACCCTACAAAATCATCTTTAGTAACATGAGTAAATAGCTATGATCTGTGGACACGGAAACAAGTGTCGCGTGTCGACACAGACACCAAGTGTCGGACACGGCAAACCCCCAAAACTTTAGAAACGGGGACATGGCTAAAATAGAAAGTATATGTAATAATGATTTGTGGATATGGATTCGTGTGTCCAGTTTTGATATGGATACGAGTTGTCTAAATGACGTAAACAGAATATTCAATAAAAATCAGAATGTCACACTTGACACGGTACAAAAACATGTCCACACACCCACATTAAGTCTAACACTTCCAGCAATACAAGTAAAAATGTCCAAAGGAGTGTCGACACGTGTGGACGCGTGTCGTGTCGGACACGGCATGACACGTGAGTCGGCAATAAATTCGAAGTGTCGGCCAAATCATAGGTAAATAGGTATATCTGTTCAGAATTAATAAGTTAATAGGTACATATCTTCAGAATTAATGAGCCTTCCAAATACTATAATCCTGAATTTTGTATGCTCTGCAGAGCCATGAAAGTGGCTCTTTGGGGGATTTTGTTTTGGATTGGGATGCCTCTCATTCCCAAGATGTTGTCTTAAGAAGATATAGTCCTGGAGAAGAGATTGCTGTGTCCTCTTTGTTGGGTTCTGGAAGTTTTGAAGAAAATAGTTTGTTACCAAGAAAAGTTTTGATGAAGGTCTGCATAGTGAAGCCTGGATTAAGCCCTGTCTTGCAGTTTGATTGCGATATTTTCAGCCGAGATGATGTGCGCTCTGACTTCAATATTCGAAATGCTTATTATCTTCAATCACGGGATTGCTTAGGAGCTTCCAACTATAGAGGCCCTTTGTTCAGGTCAGATTTGGTAAATCTCTTGTAGATGATCATCTTTTTCTTATTATATCAACTACATTACTATCATTTAAAAAAAAATCAACTACATTACTTGCCGTGCAGCGGGTATTCTTTTTTATCAAGTTTTGTATTTTGTACTTGAATGCACTTTTTATCAAGTTATGCCATAACAAAAACGAATTTACATAGTTTCACTTGCATCAAATACTGGTGTCAAGACCAGATTTTCATTTATTGGTAGATACTGCTTAACTTGAAATCATAGCGATTGCAGTGGATTTTTTGCTTAAAGGTGCGTTTCTTTTTTTCTTTCTTTTTTGTTACTTTTTAAGTGAAACTGCATTGGCATTAGAGATCCCCTTTTGCGTTGGCTTCCTTTCCTGCATTTCCACTTATTAATGAAAGCATTGCATGCTCAGTAAAAGTAACTTGTCAAAAGTATGGAACCAAACACAATTATTCATCTTCTTTCTTACCCAATTAGTTAAACATTATTAATGCAGCCATCAGAAACTATCAGTGCCTTTTACGTAGATATGATACTCTAGAACCCCTCTCATGGTCTCACTTCAATAAGAGTATCAAGAATTGAATCAAACACATACGTAATCCTCCACAGGGTGGACTAGAACATCAATTTGCCCAACAAATGACACTAAGGGACTGCCCCTCCACTTCCCTTCAAAAGAAAAAAAAGAGTGTTCCTCCACTAAAAATTGGGAAGGTCCCAACGATAAAGCTAGAAACATATAAAGCCATTGAAAGGTATAAAATGTAGACCCAACCAAATCATTGTCTAAAGGGACATCTCAAGTTGTAGCTTGAAGGATTTCAACCTTAGCTCCAGCCAAGCAAGCATTTCCAAGAGGAACGTACTAAGTTATGGCGCTACACTCTTAAAAATGTAAAATAATAATAATAATAATTAAGCCAGCTGGTCTTGGGTTTCCCTATGCCCATGCTAGAATAAATTTTAATATAATCCAGATATTGTAGAATGATGGATAATGAAACAGATAGAGGAAAAGAAGAGGAAGAGAAAAGGATCATGGAATTTGGTATGCTAGAAACATGGAGCATCCCTCTTTTATTTATTGAGTGATATGTTACAAAAAGATTTATATGCCCTTAAATGATATTTAAGTGACTTAAAAATTAAAATTATAAAATAAAACAAGTGAACCTTTCAGCACTCTGTGAAGAATGTCTTGCAGGCAACTCTAAGGAACAGCTTTGGTGAGAATATCAAGTAGCTTTTTGGTTGTCACAAAATCACAATAGAGCTTCATAAGAGTGTCAATCTCTACGCCATCTCTTTGAGGAGTGTTTTAAGCTACATAAGCTCACAAGTGTATAAGTTGTAGCCCTTTTCAACTTCGACACTAGACCTTACGACTACAACATGTTTCTTGATTTTCCATTTGACTAGATTATTGCCAGCCACTAGTGGATCTTGTAGAACATCTTGATGCAGTCAACTAACATGATTTTGGTCACGGACATCCCATGCGATTAAGAACAAAAAAAATCAGCAGCTTATATTTTATTACTATAATCCTAAAGGAAGCTTATAGATCAAGGGCTTAGGATTATCCGACGAAAATAATCTCAACGGCTTTCAACCTTAGTTGTGAACGTTGTTTGGATTAACGGATCTGATTACATACATGGCGCAAATAGGTCCAAAGACTGATTCTTACGAAAAAGCGACTTTTAGCAATAGAATTGTTGGTTTGATTCAAATAATCCATCATAGATAATTTGAAAATCATTTCAAGTGATGATAAATAACTGCCTAATCATGCCTTCTCTTGTTACGTGCACGTGTTTTAAATCTGGTATTGTGAATTGATGCACTGTGTTTAGCCAAAATCACTAAAATATCACCTTACTGTTATGTTCTTTAAATGGTCAAATAGCACCTGATTTTATTCTCCTTTAAACCAATGAGCTTCTCACATATTGGTTAAGATAGCGTGAAATACCGCAAAACGATTTAACGTTTCTGGAGGGGTATTTTAGTCATTTTAATTAATTAAATTAATTAAATTAAATGCTAATTTCGTCCAAAAATTAGAGGAAAAATAGGATGACCTAGTTTGAGTCAATTAGGGCTTCTAAAGGCTACTAAATAAAGGACTCATAGAGGGGAAACTATAAATACACTCTTTTAAGCCACAAAGTTGCAAAAATCTAACCCTAGGAAGAGAGGAAACGTAGAGAGAGAGATTGGAGTCTTGGAGGAAGAAGAGCGTAAGGAATTCTTGAGGAAATCACCAACGAAAGGTATGTAGAATTTAATTTTATAATTAATTCTATTCTCCACCGAGATCCAAGATCTCTTGAGGAGAAGATTAAAAGTTTAATCTAGGGTTTGTTGGATTTGAAACGACAACCATAGATTCGAGGTGGAAATCTTGTATTCCTCGAGTAAAGAATCATAGATTAAGGTTGTGGGAATTGATTTCCTGAAGATTTTCGCGACTTTCCGCTTTTGATGCCCTAATCGATTGAGAAATCAAGAGGGAATTTATTAAGATATTTTAATATGCTTAAAGGAAGGAGAAAAGAGGGTTTTATGGTAGAAAATCAAAGGAAGCTCGTGTTCTTGCGCAAATTGGGAAAATCCAAATCGCGAGTCTCGGACGTCCGAACACACTATTAATGCCGAATTTTTGGAATATTTTTCCGGGCAGTTTTGAGGGCACAAATTTGTTCCGTAATACCTTGATATTAATCCAAAGTGTTAATTAAGGGTTAATATTGATTGTAGGTGATACTGCATAGTGATTTGAGGATCTTGTTCGTGGGAAACAAACACAGACAAGTACCACATGTGAGTAGACTTGTTCTACCACAGTTATTCTAATACTGAATATGATTCTTTATGCAAAGTTTATGCATGTCTTGATTAATAGGGGTGCAACTCGGGTCGGGTTGGGTCGGGTTGAGGCCAACTCGACCCAACCCGAGGAGCTCAACCTCCAACCCTAACTTAACCCAACCCGACTCTCAACCCGGCATGGCTAACCCAACCCAACCCAAATTGGTTTTTCCCTAACCCGAACCCAACCCGAATTGCATCCACGAAGGGAAACCCTCGATTGAGCTCAGCAGAGAACCCTAGGGTTTTAGGGGAGAGAGAGAGAGAGAGAAATTGTCTGAAAACCTTAAAACATAAGAAAAAATAGGGTAGAAATAAAATAAATAAAATAGAAATCACTTGAGATGGTACGAAATCGAGGCATTTTCTACCTCTGTTTTAGGGTTTTTGGATTCCTTGCAACCACGAAGGGAAACCCTTGATAACCCTCGATTGAGCTCAGAGAGAGAGAGAGAGAGAGAGAGAGAGAGAGAACCTTGTAGGTTAGGGTTTCTGCTGTGGCGGAAGAGCCGAAGAAGAATGGGAGATGGTCGCTGCTGTGGCTTCTCTCAAAGAGAAATAGAGAATAAGGATTTCTAGGTTAGGGTTTGCCTTTACTTTTTGTTTTTGATAAGTGTATAAAGTATATATTATTATATTTTCAAGGATAGAAACTAGAAAAAACAAAACATAAAAAACTAAAAAAGTCAAAAACGTGTTAATCTATGCCGGGTTACGGGTCGGGTCGGGTTGCCTGATGCCCAACCAAACCCAACCCAACCCGAATTTTGGTCGGGTTGCCAAATCCCAACCCGGACTCGAACCCAACCCAAATTTTGTCAACCCAACCCGCCCAAAAATCGGGTTCAACCCGTCGAGTTCGGGTTTAACCCGACCCAAGTTGCACCCCTAGATTAATATTGATTGTGTTAGTGTACACAAGGGTTAATATTCACAGTATGGCATGACTCCTAGTTCGGATCTACCATATGCACGCATGTGCCAGATAGACTTTTATTAGTCACAGTTTGCATCAGGATATGGTGTTATCCGAGTAAGGATGCAACAGTTAATGTCCTTTGGGGCGAAGTGTTATGCTTGGTTGCTAGTGTATGAGACTTTTTCTAGGCGGCCGAAGGAAGGTCACGGATCAAGCCGCAGTTGTGGCTCCTTGCAGTATTTTCGAGAGCTCCACCCTACGCAGTATTTTCGGGGGTATAATCCCGTACGAGATCGTTGGGATTCGGCTTTATACGAGTTAGTAGGCAGGTTCCGTTGGCTACGTAGTCTAGCAGTACTAGTCTCATTACACTGGGCATCAGGCACAGTTATAGTTAACACATGTTTATGCCAGTTATACAGTTTTGATAGCTAGATTGCTATGCCAGTTACAATGATTACATTGCTTGCCAGTTATTTTGTTTCTATTGATTGATATCATGTTAGTAGTGTAGACATGACTATTTCACTGGGCGTTAGCTCATTCCACGCATTTTATGTTATAGGTGGAGAACAATAGGATGCTTGATTTCACGGGTTTGGGAGTGAGCAAGGACTACAGTTTAGGAGTTTATTATTTCCAGTTATTCAGTTAATTGAGACAGTAGCTTTAGCAGGAATGAACATCTTATTATTTCGTTTGGTTTAATTGATGTAGTCCGTTGGACAAAGATATTTAGGTTCCGCATTGATTACTCTGATAGTTAATTAATAAATTGGTCATTATGTTAGTGGTTCTGTTTATTGCATCGTTATAGTGAGAATGCCTTACATATTTGTGGTTTGATGAATATGTGGCACTGTTATGTACCTAGGCATGAAATTCGGTTTGGGGGCGTGACAATTTTGTGGTATCAGAGCATAGGTTTGAAAACTTAGAGACCTTAAACACCTAGAACACATACTCGATGAGAGTGGGGACCACATGGGGAAACGATATATGTATATAAGTATATGTGTATCTAATATCTAATTTTGTTCATGTATAAATTTTATTTATAAGGAACCCAAACATAT
Source organism: Tasmannia lanceolata (assembly GCF_043159265.1). Classification (NCBI taxonomy): domain Eukaryota; kingdom Viridiplantae; phylum Streptophyta; class Magnoliopsida; order Canellales; family Winteraceae; genus Tasmannia; species Tasmannia lanceolata. The sequence goes on along the minus strand of NW_027518696.1, from coordinate 16,486,479 downwards.
ACTTATGGACATTTATTTATTGACATAGGTCAGGATGCCTCCTCAGGATGCCTCCTAAACAGTACAAAATGAACAAGAGACAGTTGTCTGTTCCACAGGGGACTGTCCAAGATGAGTCCCAGGAATCAGTCCGATGTTCCTTGGACACCGATGCGATAAATGGAGCAAATATATTCCCCCAAGAAAACCAGGATGAGGAAGCTCCATTTGATGATCAGCAAGTAAGTTCCACGAATCCTCCGTTTGGGACTCAAAATGGAAAGGAGGAGGAACATCTGGGATCTCTGAGCCTTAGGGATATGATGAAGACCTTAGTGGGGGTGGTGACTATGCAGGCAAAGCAGAATCAATCCCAGCCACAACCTCAACTAAAGCAAAACAGTCACCAGTCAGAATTCCAGAAACTGGCAACTGCTTTCAAAGGGAGTTCAGATTCACTTGAGGCTGATGAGTGGTTGGACGACACAATAAAGATCTTTGATTATTTGGAATATATAGATCAGGAGAGGTTGGATGCGGCTACCTTTATGCTCCGAGGTGACGCAAATACTTGGTGGAAGATGGAAAAGCGCACCATGTGGAAGGACAAACAGTGTACTTGGAAGGAGTTTCAGACAGCCTTAAATGACAAGTTATTTCCTGAAGGCATAAAAATACTAAAGGCAAATGAGTTCTTTAACCTGAAGCAAGGAAGCATGGCGGTAATAGAATATGAGGCAAAGTTCAGCAAATTGGGGAAATTTGCACCTTCAGGACTAATAGGGGATGACGGAGCCTTAGCTCATCGATTCCAGGAAGGGCTTAGAGAACCCATCAAGCTGAGAGTTAAGGATTCCCAAATTTGCACCTATGCTGAATCGGTGGGAAAGGCCTTAGCTGTTGAAGAAGGCATAGTGAGAGCCCAGCAGGCTAGAGAGCTTCAACAGAAGAAAAAGCTTAAGAACACCGATGTCACAAAGTGGCCAAAATTCGGAAAATCAATACAAGAAGCAAAAGATAAATCAAAATAGAGATGGGCCATCTCAGAATCAAGGAGGTCAAAAAGGTGGAAATAAAAATTCATGGTGCCAAAGTTGTAAGAGAAATCATGACGAGAAGGGATGCCCCTTTGTGATGGGTGCTTGTTTTGTTTGTGAGCAGCTTGGACACAGGAAAGTCGATTGCCCCCAGAAGAAGGAGGGACAGGGTCAAGGACCGAGCCAAGCGACACCTACACCGTTAGCACCTGTGAACCAGAATCGGCAATTGAATCAAGGGCCTCGAGGGCAAGCAAGGGTGTGCAACATCAACGAGGAGGACATCCTGGCCTCAAATGTTGTGGTGACAGTTACCCTATTAATTTCCTATGTATATGATATGTGTTGTTTGATTCGGACGTGTCCCATTCATTTGTATCTTCTAGTTTCGTTAGAGAGAACAAGTTAAAAGTTGAGCCTATGGAAGTGGAACTAGTGGTAGACACCCCTATGGGAGACTTTATAATGGCAAACAGGGTCTGCAGATCTTACACAGTTGAAATAAAATGTAGGAAAATACCAGTAGAGTTGGTGATCCTAGAGATTAAGGACTTTGACGTTATCTTAGGGATGTATTGGTTAGCAGCAAATCATGCTAATCTTGACTGTCATAAGAAGATAGTAAAGTCTTGCATTCCAAACCAACCGGTTTATTTTTAGAGGAAGTATGAGAGTAGTACCTCTTCGAGTTATTTCTGCCCTACAGGCTAGAAGGTTGTTGAGGAATGGATGTCAAGGGTTCTTAGCTTCAGTGAAAGATGTCAGTCAAGGAGGTCCTAAGTTACAGGACATTCTAATTGTGAGGGAGTATCCGAATGTTTTCCCGAGGACTTGCTTGGATTGCCACCAGATAGGGAGATAGAGTTCACCATCGACCTAGTGCCTGGAACAGGACCTATTTCGAAGACTCCCTATCAAATGGCTCCAGCAGAATTGAAAGAACTCAGTACTCAACTGCAAGAATTCTTAGATAAGGGCTTCATAAGGCCCAGCGTGTCGCCATAGAGAGCACCAGTATTATTTGTGAAAAAGAAAGATGGTAGCAAGCGACATTGCATAGACTACAAGGAATTGAACAGGGTGACGGTTAGAAATAAATATCCGTTACCAAGGATAGATGATCTGTTTGATCAGCTCCAGGGGGCACAAGTGTTTTCAAAGATTGACCTTCGATCTGGTTATCACCAATTGAAGATTAAGGCAGAAGATGTGCCAAAGACCATGTTTAGAACTCGTTATGGCCATTACGAATTTTTCGTATTGCCACTCGGGTTGACTAACGCTCCAGTAGCTTTTATGAATTTAATGAATAGAATCTTTAAACCTCATTTGGATGAGTTTGTGGTCGTATTCATTGACGACATTTAGATATACTCTAAAGGAAAGGAAGAACATGAAGAGCATTTAAGGATTGTTCTACAAACCCTTAGAGAGCGGGAATTGTATGCCAAGTTAAATAAATGCGAGTTTTGGCTCGACGAAGTATCATTCCTTGGGCATGTAATTTCCAAAGACGGTGTATCCGTAGACCCTCAGAAAATTCAGGTGGTAGTGCAATGAACCGACCAACCAACGTATCAGAAGTAAGAAGTTTTCTAGGATTGGCTGGCTACTACCGGAAATTTGTTGAGAGATTCTTTAGTATTGCAGTTCCATTAACGCAGTTGACTTGCAAGGGTGCCAAGTTTACATGGACAGAGAAATGTGAGAAGAGTTTTCGGGAACTGAAGGATCAACTTGTGTCAGCTCCAATACTTACTATACCATCAGACAGTGGAGATTTTGTCTTATACAGTGATGCATCCAGGAGTGGTCTGGGGTGCGTGTTGATGCAGCATGGACGAGTTGTGGCCTATGCATCCAGACAATTGAAACCATACGAGCAAAACTACCCTACTCATGACTTAGAGTTGGCAGCAGTCGTGTTTGCACTCAAGATTTGGAGACATTATCTCTATGGAGAGCAGTGTGAGGTGTTTACTGATCATAAAAGCTTGAAGTTCATTTTCACTCAGAAAGAGTTGAACATGAGTCAGAGGAGATGGCTAGAGTTACTAAAAGACTATGACTTGACGATCAGTTATCACCCGAGAAAGGCGAATGTGGTCGCCGATGACTTAAGCAGAAAATCACAAGGAAAATTGTCAGCTTTGATCACAGATAAGAGACAAATCTTAGATGATCTGAGGAAGTTAGAAATTATGGTGATACAATTTGAGCCAAGGGCTCCGTTGGCAAACCTACGAGTTCGACCAACTTTGCTAGAGAGGATAAAATCTAGCCAACCAACTGATGAACAGCTTCAGAAGACTCGAGCAGTAATAGAATCTGGAGCACAGACAGATTTCAGAGTCCATGAGGATGGATCATCGAGGTTTGGCAACATGGTATGCGTGCCAAACAATGCAGATTTAAAGAGAGATTCTGGAAGAAGCTCACAATTCAGGATATTCGTTTCATCCCGAAGGTACCAAGATGTACAGAGATTTGGAAGAGACTTTCTGGTGGAATAACATGAAGCGTGATGTAGCACAGTACATGGCACAGTGCCTAGTATGCCAACAGGTGAAAGCTGAACACCAGAGGCCAGCAGAAGAGTTAGAACCACTCCCTATTCCCGAGTGGAAATGTGACCGTATCACGATGGACTTCGTGACATGGCTACCTCGGACGCTACAAAAGAATGACGCAATTTGGGTGATTGTCGACAGATTGACAAAGTCGACCCATTTCTTTCCATATGGAGTGGGAGTTACTACTCTAGAGCAGATGGCAGAATGGTATGTCGACGAGATCGTGAAGTTACAAGAGTTCCAGTGTCAGTCGTGTCGGACAAAGATCCTAAATTTGTGTCACAGTTTTGGCAGAGCTTACATAGAGCTTTGGGTACCAGGTTGGATTTCGGTACAACATACCATCCGCAGACAGATGGATAGTCAGAAAGAACTATTCAGATGGGACTATATGAAGCGTTGTACGGAAGGAAATGCAGGTCTCCCATATGCTGGGATGACGTGGGTGAAAGAGCGATCTTGGGTCCAGAACTGGTACAACAAGCAGAAAAGAAAGTACTTTTAATTAGAGAAAGGCTTGAGAAAGGCTTAAGACAGCAGATAGCTGACAAAAGAGCTATACTGATACCAGGAGACGAGATCTAGAATTTCAGCCAGGTGACCATGTGTTTTTGCAGGTCTCTCCGACCAAGGGAGTGATGAGGTTTGGGATCCAAGGGAAGTTGAGTCCTAGATTTGTAGGACCATATGATGTACTTGAGAAGATTAGGACAGTAGCCTACCGGCTCGCCTTACCACCAGCATTGGCGGATGTTCACAATGTATTCCATGTTTCGATGCTTCTGAAGCTTGTCCCAGACCCGAGTCATGTTATTCCTCAAGCCCTACTCCGGCTTAGGGAACATTTCACCTGTGGCGAAAGACCAGAAAAGATAGTAGATCTGAAGGATCAAGTTCTGAGGCGTCGAACAATTCCCTACGTCAAGGTCAAATGGAGCAATCATTCAGAAAGAGAGGCAGTCTGGGAGTTGGAGGAAGAAATGCGAGAAAAGCATCCGCATCTATTTGCAGGTACGCATTTCAGTTACTAAATTTCACGGATGAAATTTTATGAGGGGAGAATGAAATACCCCAAAACGATTCAACGTTTCTGGAGGGGTATTTTAGTCATTTTAATTAATGAAATTATTTAAATTAGAGGAAAAATAGGATGACCTAGTTTGAGTCAATTAGGGCTTCTAAAGGGTACTAAATAGAGGACTCTTAGAGGGAAAACTATAAATACACTCTTTTAAGCCACAAAGTTGCAAAAATCTAACCCTAGGAAGAGAGGAAACGTAGAGAGAGATTGGAGTCTTGGAGGAAGAAGGGCGTATGGAATTCTTCAGGAAATCACCAACAAAAGGTATGTAGAATTTAATTTTATAATTAATTCTATTCTCCACTGAGATCCAAGATCTCTTGAGGAGAAGATTAAAAGTTTAATCTAGGGTTTGTTGGATTTGAAACGACAACCATATATTCGAGGTGGAAATCTTGTATTCCTCGAGTAAAGAATCATAGATTAAGGTTGTGGGAATTGATTTCCCAAAGATCTTTGCAACTTTCCGCGTTTTATGCCCTAATCGATTGAGGAAATCAAAAGAGAATTTATTAAGATATTTTAATATGCTTAAAGGAATGAGAAAAGAAGGTTTTGGGGTAGAAAATCAAAAGAAACTAGTGTTCTTGCGCGAATTGGGAAAATCCAAATCGCGAGTCTCGGACGCCCGAACACACTATTAATGTCAAATTTTTGGAATATTTTCTGGGCAATTTTGAGGGCACAGATTTGTTCCGTAATACCTAGATATTAATCCAAAGTGTTAATTATGGGTTAATATGGATTGTAGGTGATACTACACAGTGATTTGAGGATCTTGTTCGTGGGAAACAAACACAGACAAGTACCACAGGTGAGTAGACTTGTTCTACCACAGTTATTCTAATACTGAATATAATTCATTAAGCAAAGTTTATGCATGTCTTGATTAATATTGATTGTGTTAGTGTACACGAGGGTCAATATTCACAGTATGGTATGACTCATAGTTCGGATCTACCATATGCATGCATGTGCCAGATAGACTTTTATTAGTCACAGTTTGCATCAGGATATGGTGTTCTCCGAGTAAGGATGCAACAGTTAATGTCCTTTGGGACGAAGTGTTATGCTTGGTTGATAGTGTATGAGACTTTTTCTAGGCGGTCGAAGGAAGGTCACGGATCAAGCCGCAGTTGTGGCTCCTTGCAGTATTTTCGAGAGCTCCACCATACGCAGTATTTTCGGGGGTATAATCCCGTACGAGATCGTTGGGATTCGGCTTTCTACGAGTTAGTAGGCAGGTTCGTTAGCTACGTAGTCTAGCAGTACTAGTCCCATTACACTGGGCATCAGGCACAGTTATAGTTAGCACATGTTTATGCCAGTTATACAGTTTTGATAGCTAGATTGCTATGCCAGTTACAATTATTACATTGCTTGCCAGTTATTTTGTTTCTATTGATTGATATCATGTTAGTAGTGTAGACATGTCTATTTCACTGGGCGTTAGCTCATTCCACACATTTTATGTTACAAGTGGAGAACAGTAGGATGCTTAATTTCACGGGTTTGGGAGTGAGCAAGGGCTACAGTTTAGGAGTCTAGTATTTCCAGTTATTCAGTTAATTGAGACAATAGCTTTAGTAGGAATGAACATCTAATTATTTCGTTTGGTTTAATTGATGTAGTCCAATGGACAAAGATATTTAATTTCCTCATTGATTACTCTAATAGTTAATTAATAAATTGGTCATTATGTTAGTGGTTCTGTTTATTGCATGGTTCGAGTGAGAATGCCTTACATATTTGTGGTTTGATGAATATGTGGCGTTGTTATGTGCCTAGACCTGAAATTCGGTTTGGGGGCGTGACACAATGTCTCACACATGTAACCTAATCGTCCTAAGAATTCAAGTTTAGGTGGTCTTTTCAACTATTCATTAGCCACATTTCATGTTTTGAATCTTGACGTTACATGGAAAGATGAAGCACGAGAGGAGTCTGTTAAGTAGTTGCATTGACCACCTCTTCATCTACATGTTGTAACGACTCAATTCCGTAACTGAGTCGTTACGAGCAAAGAACCTGCTAAAAACCACACAAAAAATTTTACACAATAAACCCATTACCTGAATACTTAATCAACCATGATTCTTATTCCAATCAAATTAATAGTTCGACTACAATTATCTTTACTGAAATAACTCAAAAGCATTATCTACTAAATGTCCCAAATATTTAACCATGACCAACTCAAAAGAAAACTTAAAACCCAATAGAAATGACGAATAGCGTCGTCTCCTCGACTGTATTTGCCTCCTGACTTCTCCTACGCTTTTAAACATCCTCTTTTGTAAATGCCCCTGCGTTCAAGTCCTCTACCCCTGGTGGAAAAATAAGGGTCAAAACCATTATCTACTAAATGCCCCAAATGTTAGGGCTTTCTCCACTTGCACTCTCTTTTATATCTCCTTCCTTGTGGGCCCCTTTGCTAGCTCATTTAATTGAAGATGAGAAGACTGCCTTGCCCCCGGTCACAAAGAAGAACAATCAACCACATAAGGGCATAATAGGAAAAAAAAACTAAACAAAACGGAAAAATAATAAAAACAGTGTGTGCAGGGGTGAGCCCTAGATGGTGTGGACATCCCCCACATCTAGGATAATCAAATAATGCTAAATAAGTCCAGTAAAATAAAAATAACCAAGTGCAAACATAATCAAGTAATGATCCCACGGTCGGACCACATCAAGTTTCCTGCTATCATTTCGTTTTATTTTGCTTTTTTTTTTTCCCTTTTCACTGCATTTCTATTTCATTTTTGCTTTCTAACGATTCTTCCTTTGAATCGGTATTTACTGTATTTTTGTTTGCATTGCTTTGAATTAATGGACTTCATATTTCAATGCATCTTCTTCTTTCTTTTTAAAAAAAAAATTTAGACCATACTTTTTTGGTCGACCCCATGCATCGCACAGGTGTCCTGCACGGGTGTCCCACTAGTGTGTGGATATATTATTATTAGTATTAGTATTTAAATGGGAGAATTGATACACACATCCCATTGTTTTGGTAGCATACACCCCTATGTGAAAAACCCTTTCGTCAGATTGAGTTTCAACTATTAACCATCAATCCATCAAAATAAACAATGGCACACCTGAGTTGATGATCTAAACCATTCAATTTTTAGGTTCGTCATGGATAGGCCATGCTAAAAAAATGGGGGTCCTTGGATGATCTATTGGGACGTACTAAATGGGGGCCACAAATCAAGAGATTACGACCATCCAACCGTCCAATCAATGGCTTTGCAAATGAATAGTCAAGAACAACTGATCGAATGGATTGACTGTCATCTTTAAGGCGTGGGCCCTGATATGGACGATCCAGATCATCTGGTGGACCCATGTCAGCTTCTACTTAAATTATCCAGAAAAAACTAATAGCATTTCGGTAAATTTAGCGAAAAAGCAAATGTTAAACTGCAAGCAGTTTCAATACGAGAGTGAGCAGTTTAACATCCGACGCTATAGAAAGATCCTGCGAGAAAATATGAAAAACATTAGCATCCGACACTATAGAAAGATCCTGCGAAAACTGACAGTTTCCACATATGGCTAAAAATTGAAAAACTAGCATTCTTGTCATATTTATAAAAAAGTAAGGTTATTTTTGTAATCAACCCGAAACAACTTATTCTTGCGGAAGGGAAAACAAAATAGGAAAGCTGAAGATAAATATCTACGTTCCAACTGCCTATTTTGTTAATTTTCTTCAAAATGGTGGGTATTTCTCCAGCTATTCACAAGATTCGTCAAAACCCATGAACAAGGGAAAAACAAGACATCAACAATTCTTTGCCCTGATAAGACCTTTCTCCGGCGACAAAATTACAAATGATAACAGAAAACGACGGGAAAGAAAAGAAGAGGCAGAGAAATAGAAAGAAGAAAGGACCAACGGTTTTGTAATTTGTTAGAAAAGTAGGGGCTTTTTCACAAGGCAAAAAAGGAAACAGAATTAAAATAGAAAGGATTTGGTATTTGTTTACGTACCGTTTCAGGAAACCAAGATTTTATCTCTCGCACGCAAACAAATACAAGGTAGAAGAAGATAAAGGAGAAAATAGAAGTGAAGCCAAATTACCTGACGTGGAAGTGATCGGCGATGTCTCGTTTCCCAGGTAAAATCGGACTGCGTCAAAGAAGGCACGATACATGGATATGTGTATGCCGTCGATCCTTGGTTAAGGGAGGTGAGGGCGGGAGAATGGCTAGTCAGGTGACGGATTCCGGCCGACGGCAGACGGCAGAAAAGACGTACTCCTTCCAGGGGATGCCATTTGTAGAGATAGGGCCAATGGCCACGAAGCCAAGCGTGACCATGATGGGGTCTAACTCCTTGTGGGTCATCATGGGTTTTAAGGTCGTGGTGGGATTTTGGAGAGAGAGAGAGAGAGAGAGAGAGAGAGAGAGAGAGAGAGAGAGAGAGAGAGAGAGAGAGAGCTTAAAAATGCTCAAATAGTTGGGATTTTGGAGGGGAGTTAAACTTGAATTACAAGAAACCTGATTTCGGTAGGATGCTCTATAAAACCTATTTTTTGGGGAGTGATATATTCGTCCCCTTTTCTTCCTTTGCCGGCCCCCTCTAGTATATTTATGACTACTCTTTTACACTATTAGGGCATGGTCCGAGGAAGAAAAGGAGGCAAATGTATCATTTCCCTTTTTTGGCAGAGTTAGTATAGCCGTATAGACGTGTACTTGGTGAATCATTCACTATGTCTTTTGATTAGTGCATTAGGTCATCTTATGTATGTGTGTGCGCGCACACACACACACACACACACACACACACACACACACACACACACTAGCATTCTTGGCCCATGCTATGCATGGGTGTAAAATATTGGCCGCAATCAGAAAAAATGGTGTAAGATAGTGGGCCCACCCTACGTAAGTGCTTGGTAGAGATTGTTTGACCCATCAAATCAAAAAAATTAGTGGGCCCATCTGATGCATGGTCTGAGTGAAGTTGGAGGGACCCATGCTACCAAAACATTGTGTAAAATGGTGGGCCTCTCTCACGCTCCTCTATCCCTTCTACTGCCCACATCTCTCACCCTCATTTTTTTTTTTGATAAAGTTTTAAAAGTGACAGGGTCATCTATCCCTACTAGTGCCCACATTCAATCTGTCATCTCTCTCTCTCCCACCCTCATACCCTCATACCTTCTCCCCATTCTCAATCCTCAATCTCTATTCCTTGATCTTTCTTATTTCTCGGCTCTTTTCTTCTCAATTTTCATCTCTTTTTCCTCTCTTGAACTCGTCCTTATCCTCCTCTTTTACGATCTTCATCTTCTCCTTTGTCTCTTCTAGTTTCTTTTCTCATACTCCTCTTAATTCTCCCATATACCCACTGTTTTGGAGACGACGCTGCTGCCCGGACTTCGGATCATGCCCTCGAGCTTCTCCCCCACTCTTTTGGCCCTCTTTCTAGAGTGGATTTCAGGTGGAAAGACTGCTGCGTTTTCCGGGTGAGGTTTTTCCAATTATTTTTAACATTTTTGAACCTTTCGCCCTTTGGAAAACCCATAGGAACCTTATATTTATTTTACCATAGACCTTCTTAGGAATATTACCCCTGTTTAGAGTAGGTTTGGGCCTTAGATATCTATTATATTTTGTGGACAGCAATAAATCAGTGCTTAATTTCAGTTATTTGAGCCACATATCTTCACCTTTTTGTGTTATTTAATTCATTATATGCAATATCGCTTCTTATAGCATCTTGTCGTATTGATGTTCTATCTGTAAAGCTAACATAATTTGGTTTCTTTGCTGAAATTAGTCATTTTTCTTTATTTATTTGCTTTCTGGAACATGGTATGGTTACATGAATTCAGAAGATTGATTCCCATGAGCTCCTAAAATCCTGGTGTGTTTCGCGAACCCTCCCGGTTTGCACCAAAACCCTTTTTCCCAATAAATCAAGAAAATTTAAATGAATGAGTGCCAATAACAGAACAACACGATGGAGGTTTCAAAAATAATTTAGTGCCTTTCAAATATGGTTGAAACTGAAAAGGAAAAACACCATGGAAACCACAGAAGGCAACTCGATGCATTTATTAACCTAAAGAGAAGAATAAAACAACACAGTTAAAATACAACTAGCATAGAAGTAAAAGAATGAAGAGTTTTATAATTAACAGATCTGATGGACATCACACACGAATACAAATCAACATATTTCTTAGCAAATTTATAAAAATCAAACAACAAAGCAGAGAACACCCCTAGCTTTACATTTCATCAAACACGTGGTGGACACCCTCTTCCTATAATCGAACAACATCAGAATCCTTATAAGAAAGAGAAAACTTTGCCCTCAAAACCCTGCTTCTTTCCACTAAGTTACATTTCAATCAAAAGTGTTTACTTATGCAAAACTGTGAAATGAAACACTTTTTCTTTTCCTTTTTTTGAAAATTGACAAATATATTCATACTAGCAAAATTATAAAGAAAAAGTGTTTCATTTCTTCCTTTTTCAGGTCCTAAGGTAGGACTCGAAAAAGGAAGCAATGAAACACTTTTTCTTTCTTCACTTTTTCTTGGGAATTGACAAAAAGAACCAAAATATGTAAGGAACATATTCGCCGGAGGGAAGCATGAATTAATCCTCATTAAGAATCAGTGGAAATTTAAGTAGAACGTGAATCAAATTTATTCTGATGATCATTTTGTAGCTAAAATATCGAATCATACAATTTCGAATCATACGTTACAGCAGCAAATAACGACAATACAGAATCATACAACATAGAACCTCTTACAAAAGGAGGAAAACTATATATAAATTGAGGCTTTGAAGATCCCCTTCCATTCAAACAAGATATGAAAGAAAAAATATAAATAAAAAATAGAAAGATACACATAAGAGAATCTTAAGATGAAGATATTCATAACAAAAAAGTAAGAGATACCCACCAGAGAGAAGAAAATCTCTTCAATACTTTCTGCGGGAGGAAACCAATGTTCTTCTCTGGCTTCCATTCCTACAATAGCACATGTAAAATAATCCTCTCAATCAAATATCACCAGTAAAAACGAAAAGTGAGAATAAGATGAAAATAAAAAAGAAGTTTCGAAAAAAGACCAAATACCTTCCTGAAGGCTAATGACTTTTTCTTGATGGACAAATGCCAATTTTTATTCTCTCAAGATTTAAATCTTAAAATCTGCACAATAATCTTAAAATCTGCACAATAAACACAATCAGAGAAAGGGTAAGAAACCGAAAGACATCACAAAAATATAATAAGTTTATCAAGCTTAAGCAATGACGGTGTGAAAAGAAGAGAAGCTATATTCAAGATGTAAAAAAGGAAAGCAGACAAAAAAAACTTCTTATCTCATTCATTGAAGCTATAATCAGATTATCCTTCACTGAAGCATTGAACAAAATCTCTCTCTCTTGACTTTCTCCGCAACCTTTTCAAAACGCTCCCGTCTCTCCACCACCCTGATGCTGGCCTGGTTGATGCATGTGGGAAACGAAAAGGGGAAGTGGGAAATTATAAGGGAAAATTAAAAAAAAGATGGAACAGTGACGAAAAATCTCAGTGGCTCTTTGGGAAGAGGTAGAACACGGCCTTCCAACGCCCACATTTCGGTTGCCATTCTGGATTTTCTTTAGATGCATGCCATCAACCGTTTTTCAGAGGTAGGTAGGCGATTGCTTCCTTTATGTCTGCAGATGGTAATTTTTCTCCAAGCTCTTTTCTAGAGAACTCCTCAATCTGACCACAAAAACTAAGAGTCAAATAATGTAAATCCATAAGAAGCTGTGGAGATATGGTGAGGGTGTTGATGGTGGTGGAATTGGAAAGCGGGCAACGATGGGGAAGAGTGAAATATCTGCGCCTAGCCATTTCCGGTGTCTGGAAGGTGGGAGTCTTTGAACTCGTAGAGGAGAAACAGGAGAGACGTTGATGGAATGGATTGATGGGTGATGCTATTGGTGATGGCATTTGGTAGGGGGTATGGATGATTTTCGCATTTCAGGATTTCGAGTATGGCTCAGCATGAGTGAGAGATGATTCAAGCGGAGAGAGAGAGAGAGAGAGAGAGAGAGAGAGAGAGAGAGAGAGAGAGAGAGACTGACTGTGAATTCTCTTTTGTTGAAGCTATTGGTGCCTCGGGGGGCATATTAGTAGCATGGGATGAATCTTATTGCGTGCGGTTTGAGGAATGGAAGGGAAGATTTTCAGCTTCCATAGTCCATCGTAGGGTGGAAGATGCGTCTCTGTTGTTGTTCTCTGGAGTTTATGGTCCTTCCTTATGGGCAGACAAGGGTCTGTTATGGGAAGAATTAAATGGAGTTAGGGAAAGATGGTCCTATCCATGGTGCATTGGGGGTGACTTTAATGAAATTAGGTATGCATGTGAAAGATCTGGATGTCGGAGAGCTAATTAGAACATGGCTGCCTTTGGTGACTTCATTTCAGAGCATGATCAATTGACCTTCCACTGACAGGAGCTAGTTTCACTTGGAACAGAGGAGATAGTTATAGTAGGATTGATCGGTTCCTCATTTGTCTTGGATGGATGAACCTGGTTCCTGAGGTTTATCAAAAGGCTCTCATACATTCGGTATCTGATCACTGTCCCCTTTTCCTGGATCCAAGATTGGAATCCTGGGGTCCTCCTCCGTTTAGATTTGAGGTTACGTGGCTTCAGATCCCCCACATGGAGGATAAATTGGGGAAATGGTGGGAATCTCATAAGTCTGTAGGTCCAGCGGATGTGGTTATTGGGTGGAAACATAGGCATGTTAAGAAAAGTTAAAGGAATGGGTGGCGGAAAGGAGATTATCTGACTCGAGTAGAAGGGTTTGGTTGGAAAAGAGAATTGGAGAGTTATCTTTGTTGGAAGAATCTGGGTTAGGGAATGTAATCTTGAGGGAGGAATTGGGGAGAGTAAAAGAGGAGCATAAAGGATTGCTGCTTCATGAGGAAATAACCTGAAGACAGAAGTTGAGAGTGAGGTGGTTAAAGGAAGGGGACAAAAATACGGCTTATTTCCATACAATGGCCAGTGCCCGAAGAAGGAGAAATAGGATTGAGTCTCTAGTTGACAACGGAGTTAGAGTGTCGGGGAAGGCAGATGTTACTAGTGTAATATTGGACTTTTATACATCTTTGTATTCGTCTAATTGTATTACTAGACCATCTCCGGAGGCCTTGGAGTTTTGTGAGCTTAGTATGGCCCAGAGAAGTACATTGGAGAAACCTTTTGAGGAGGAGGAGATCGAAAAAGGAGTTTTTTCCTTTAGCAGGGACAAGGCCTCTGGTCTCGATGGCTTTTGTTTAGCCTTTTTTCAATCTTGTTGGCCGTATGTGAAAGGGGATATCATGAAATTTTTTGACGAATTCTTCGATGGCTTGGTGCTGGACAAAGGCACTGGGGCCACTTTCATTACCCTTGTTCCAAAAGTTGCAGGTGCTTCTAAAATTACCGAGTTTCGTCCTATAAGCCTGGTGGGATACTTATACAAAGTGTTGGCAAAAGTGTTAGCGGATCGCCTAAAGGTGGTGCTCCCATCTATTATATCTGATTGCCAAAGTGCTTTTGTTGCTAATAGGCAATTCTTAGATTTCTCTTTAGTAGCTAACGAGGCCATCGACTCTTATCGTAGACTCGGAGTGGGAGGTATTTTGTGCAAATTGGATATGGAAAAGGCATATGATAGGGTAGAATGGGATTGCTTGGATTATTTGCTTAGGAGGATGGGATTTGGAAGTAGGTGGAGACAATGGATCAGGGCTTGTGTCTCTTCTGCGTGGTTCTCCGTGCTTATTAATGGGTCTCCCAAAGGTTTCTTTAAGTCATCACGAGGTCTTAGACAGGGAGATCCCTTGTCCCCTTTTCTGTTTGTCATTGTGGCAGAGACCCTTAGTCGATTGATGTATAAAGAGAGTGGGATGGGTCTTTTCAACGGTTTTAAAATAGGAAGTGAGAAAGTTGAGGTGTCTCATCTTCAATTTGCAGATGATACTCTCCTATTTTGCGAACCGGAAATGAATGAAGTGCTCAATTTGAAATCTTCCCTTAGATGTTATGAGCTGATTACGGGTCAGAGATCCAATTTTCACAAGTCTAGGTTGTATTCTTTAAACATCCCGCAGGAAGAGGCCCTTGATCTGGCTAAAATTTTGGGGTGTCAGTTAGGTCATTTGCCTTCTACCTATTTGGGTCTTCCTCTGGGGGTTGATAGAACTAATAAAGCTTTATGGGAACCTGTTATTGAACGAATTGATAGGAGGTTGGAGACGTGGAAAAGGAATCTTGTTTCTAGAGGGGGAAGACTTGTGTTGGTCAAGGCGATGTTGGCTAATATCCCCATATATTTCTTGTCATTGTTCAAATGCCCGGTTAGTGTAGTTTTGTGGATTGAACAAATTCAACGTAGGTTTTTATGGGGAGGTAAGGATGAGAATAAGGGTATTCCCTTGGTAAACTGGAAAAAGGTGTGCCTCCCTGTTAAGAAAGATGGTTTGGGTATTAGAAGAGTTAAAGAAGTTAATCATGCACTGCTGGGAAAGTGGCTATGGAAGTTTGGAGAGGAACAATCTCAATTGTGGGTTAGGGTCATTGGGAGCAAATATGGATGCTTGCCGAGAAGGTGGGTTTCTGATAATCGCTTCAAGAAAAAAGGATTGACCGTGTAGCGTGACATTTTGAAAATGTCACATGCTTTTAACAAGTGTGTTAGGTTTAGAGTTTATTCGGGGATGATCCTCTTATGGTGATGATCCAATTTTCACAAGTGTAGCTTCGGATGGGCGGTTTGTCGCGATTGGATTCAAACAATTAACTTCCTTAGGAAGCGAGGTATGTTGCTTGTGGACCATTGCCCCCTATGCTTGGATGATGGTGACTATGTGGGTCATCTCTTCATGCATTGTTCCCTTTATCGTCATATATGGAGCTATATATTTCTGAGGTTTGGCATAGCTTGGGTTTTTCCTTTATCTATTCCGGATTTGATGCATCAATGGGAGTTTGTGCCGTGGAGGAAGAAAGGAAAATTGTTGTGGAAAATTTGTTTGCTTGCAACATGGTGGGTGATTTGGAAAGAGAGAAATTCTAGAGTTTTGGGGTTGCTAAATCTCCTTACTGGCTATATATGAAAATTATTGCCCTCTCTATATCGTGGGCAAGATGCCTTCCGGCATGCCAATTCGTTTCGGCCTTTGACTTATGGGAGGGGTGGAGAGAAGTTTGCTTTAGTAGGGAGGTTAGGTCTCAGGTTGCTCAGCAGTGGGTGGCTCCTCCTTTTGGGATGTTCAAAATTAACTTCGATGGGTCGAGTTTTGGGAACTCGGGCCTAGCCGGCGTAGGCGGGTTATGTCGAGATGATTGTAGTGAAGTTGTGTGGGCTTATTCTGGCCCTCTTGGGGTATGTGATGCCTCGGAAGCCGAGGTAAAGGCAGTATATCATGGTATTAAAAGACTTGATAGAGAGAGCATGGATCACATTATTGTAGAGGGTGATTCACTCAATGTAATTTTATGGTTGAAGGGGGCGGTGTTGCCTCCTTGGAGATTTTCGTCTATCTTTGATGAAATAGATGATCTAATCTCGGGCTCTGCTATTGTTTTCAATCATGTGCGGAGATCTGCCAATGGGAATTCTTTGGCTAGGGGTGGGGTTAGTCGTATGACATTGGAGTGGTTTGACTTCCTCCCTCCTTGGGAGTTTTTTTGTATCTTTATTTTTATTGTTTCTCTTCTACTTTCGGGAGCGGTTCTCCTCGGCCCGCTCCCTTTTCTAATGAAATCATTCTACCATTTCAAAAAGAAAAGAAAAGAGAGAGAGTAAAAATGGAAACAATAAAAAATTGAACAAATTTGAGTGACAACTGACAACACGCAGCCGTTGAGATTTTCTCCATCTGGCACGCAAGAGAGGTTGTGACTGACATGTCATTTTTCTTTTGTTTTTTAAATGGCTTGTTAATTTGGGATGCCACATCAGCTATTATCTGCCATGTAGATCTGAGGGGAGGAAGGAGGGCTATGCCACATCAACGTGCATAGTGAACCCTCGTACCTTTATATATATATATAAAGAGAGAGAGAGAGAGAGAGAGAGAGAGAGAGAGAGAGAGAGAGAGGAGTTTCTACATCCTAGTGTAGATAAGTTATCTACACACTAGCTTAAAATACAGTGGGGGCCACATTGTTTGGGTGATCCAAAGCATGCATTTGATGGGCCCTCACATAGAAAGGGTTTGCCCGAAAAATCAGCTCCATAGGATCACCCCAACCCTACTATCTGTGGAGGTAAAATGGATGTGTATAAACCTTCACAAATCTGTCCCGTTTTTGCCTCCACGGTTCGAATGGTTAGAATGATCCTATGGAGCTGATTTTTTGGGCACACCCTATCTATGTGAGGGCCCATCAAATGAATGCTTTTGGATCACCCAAACAATGTGGGCCCCACTGTATTTTAAGCTACTGTGTAGGTAACTTATCTACACTAGTGTGTAGAAACTCTTTTCTCATATGTGTGTGTGTGTGTGTGTGTGAGAGAGAGAGAGAGAGAGAGAGAGAGAGAGAGAGAAGTGTTCCTGAGCTCGAGCTCAGATAAGCTTATCTGAGCTCGAGCTAAAAAACAAATGTGACCCCACATTTTTTGGGGGATCCAAAGCATTCATTTGGAAGGCCCTTCCATGGATAGGGTACCAAAAATCAGCCATATATGATCATCCTAACCCAATCAAAGGTGGAGGGGAAAATGTGTGTGTCCATGTTTCTGCCCATTTTTTCCCTCCACAAATGGCAGGGTTAGGATGATCCTATAGGGCTGATTTTTGGTACACACCCTATCCATGAGAGGGCCTTCCAAATGAATGCTTTGGATCCCCCAAAAAATGTGGGGCCACATGTGTTTTTGAGCTCGATCTCTCTCTCTCTCTCTCTCTCTCTCTCTCTATATATATATATATATATATATATATAGAGAGAGAGAGAGAGAGAGAGAGAGAGAGGAAAAGGATTGTACGCTCGAGCGTACCAAGCTTATGGTACGCTCGAGTGCCCAATCACATGGGTCCCACATTTTTTGTGGTATCCAAAGCATTCATTTGCAAGGCCCTATTATAGATAGGGTGTGTACCAAAAATCAGCTCCATTGAATCATCCTAACCCCTCCAAAAGTGGAGGGCACAAATGGGCAGACTTGTAGACAAACAGTGTCTATGCATTTTGACCTGCACAAATGGATGGGTTAGGATGATCTTATGGAGCTGATTTTTGGTACACATCCCATCTATGTAAGGGCCTTGCAAATGAATGCTTTGGATCATCCTAACAAAGTGGGCCCACATGTGATTGGGCACTCGAGCGTACCATAAGCTTGGTACGCTCGAGCGTACAATCCTTTTCCTCATATATATATATATATATATATATATATATGAGGAAAGGGTTCCTGCTAACGTTAGCGTAAAACAATGTGAGCCCACATTGTTGGGGGGATCCAAAGCATTCATTTGGAAGGCCCTTTCATGGATAGGGTGTCCACAAAAAATCAGCTCCATTGGATCATCTTAGGGTGTCCATTTGTGGTGTGAAAAAATGGGCAGATTAGTGGACAAACAGTATCTGTCCATTTTCACCCCCACAAATGGACATCCTATGACGATCCAATGAAGCTGATTTTTGGTACACACCCCATCCATGATGGGGCCCTTTCAAATGAATGCTTAGGATCAGCCCAACAATGTGGCCCACCCTTGTTTTACGCTAACGTTAGCAGGAACCCTTTCCTCTCTCTCTCTCTCTCTCTCTCTCTCTCTATATATATATATATATATATATATATATATATATATATATATATATATAATCATGTAATTGCAGTAAATGATATTTTTCTATTTATTAGTCTTGGTTACATGCTTCTTAAAAGATTTCTCCTTTTTCATCTATGCAGCTCTTTGGACCCTTTGTTACAGAAATCATTAAAAGAATATCTGATAGCCAAAGGGATTGGTGTCGAATTGACAAACTTCCTCCTCTTCCACTTGCATAAGAAGGAGCACGGTCAATATGTGAATTGGCTGGAAAAATTGGAAACTATGTTTGCAAAGTAATGGTGGTATGACTATGGAAAGCAGAGGTAAAGTCACAGGTGCCCAAGAATAACAATTTTTCGGTGTGGAAAACCCAAATCAGCCGTGGAAATTCGTGAGCAGACATCTCATTTGATGATTGTTCGTGTAAGGAGGTTCATGAGGATAATCATGTGATTTGAGGGATGATTTCTGATCGGTGATTTGTTTTAGGGACGATCGTCTTATTTGGGTGATTAATCCTTTGGTAGTTGTTTCTTTGTAAGACGGCCATCCCCAAAGCAAATTACTGATGAGAGATTGTCCCCCAATTAATAAAATCATCTCCTAAAACAAAATTAAACAATCGATCAGCTTGAATAGCCTTCAAACAATTTACACAACAACCACCCATGATTACAAACTACAGCCCAACGAAAACAGTATCAGAAAATTGGGTACCGAATCCTTGAAAAAACTAAAAATATTATTCGATATCTTTAAAATAAAAAATACTATCATCAAAGTACCACATAGAGAACCTTAAAAGTACCCAAAATGCAATTAGTTTCCACTATATTAAAAGTCATTACATTCATCTGTACCAAATAATATAAAAACTTACATAACCTTGTCAGTTTAATAAATATACTTCTATCAAAGGGAAGGAAGTGGTTTCACACAAGTCTCGCTGTAATAAAACACCACTGACGAATGCAAAAAAGCCTTCTCACTCGAATAATCGTCAAATGGAGTCACACACATTTCCATATCTATTTTGGGGTTCTCTCTCTCTTCTTTTTTGTCTATGCAGCTCTTTTGACCCCCAGTTACAGAAAGCATCAAATTAACTGATAGCCAGGGAATTGATGTATTTGCACTTGTGCAAGGTGCAGGGTCAGTATGTGGATTGGCTACAAAAATTGGACACTACATGTCGCGAAGTGTGATATGACCATCGGAAACAGAATAATACTCACAGTTGCAATTAAGAGAGGGATTGGCCTCTGTTCATACCATTAACTGTTGTCCAAAACAGATCTTACAGTCTAATTGGGTCTGATTCAAGTTCAATTTATCATCAGCTATGAAGTCTTTGATTCATCTGTTCCTTCTCTTAAACTATAAAGGCTATTTGGATAATCTTCTGAAATTTTTTTAAGGACTGACAGTCAAACTGGTGAGGCGTCAATCCTGGTGGATCAAAGGACTTTTATAAGGTGATTTGAGGTTATAACTTCTAACCATGTTTCTATTTATTACAAGAATGTTGTAAAAGTTTCATTTACATTTGATTGCATAGTGTGAAATCTAGAATTTGTTAGTCTTATTTCTGTTAAGATTACAGATATACCACAATCTTATACAAAGAAAAACGGAGCAACGATCTACATTCAAAATTCAAAGTCCAACTAAGGGTGTGTTTGGCCAGGATTCCTATTCTTCCGGTGGAAGAGCAGAGGAAAAGGGTGAAAACTGGGACTAGTTTGCCGAATGGGATCTTATTGGTTTTAACACTTTGGTTTGATCTACCCAACCCACGGCTATGAGACTTCATATTTCACATTGTTCAACTAGCTACAGGATAGCGAGATTCTCCATGTGTTGGGAGGAAGGCATATTCATGAACAGATGTTAGGGATAGGGATGGGGATAAAGCCGGTAGAATGAAATGTTGGCCCTTAACTTGCCTTAGGTGGTGGGATGAGAGGTGGAGACTGAAAAAGGCTCATCAGATAGGGAAGGTCAACATACATGAGAGTGGTGTGGTGGGGGGCTAGAGGATGAGGTTCCTTCTCCCCCAACATATTGTCCACCACATGCAAATAATCTTTAGGGGGCATTCAAAGAATCCCATTATTGGTAAAGGTCTCTTCCTAGATTTAAAGGTAAGTGATGGGGTTGCCCTTCAGGCTCCCTTTGCTGTTCAGGAATTTTTGTGGTTTTCTCACTTTTGTTTGTTTGGTTGCGGTTCATACCCACTATTTATCAACCCCTGATGCTGACTCTGATGTGGTGGGCTAAGAATTAGATGGTGGAAAGGATTCGAGGTCTCTTGGAGTCCTGAGCAGGACCCAACTGTTAGAATATTTTCAAAATAAAATGAGTTTTTAAAGTTTTGTTGTAGAAAGCTTGTTGGAAGCTTAAAAGCCTTAGTCCCACATTGAAAAGATAGTAGTAAGTGCAATCAGACATTTGCTTTCTATATGGTTGAGAGATAGGATTGATTATAATGAGATGATATGATCATATGGTTGGCATTGACCACTAACGGATATGATATGGATCACAAAATTGTGATCTAGTGTAATTAGGACTGTATATTCACAATTAGCTGCGATTTAAGATCATACAATAGATGTATCGTTCTACGTAAGGACCATAAACTCAACCATGTGAAGTTACTACGAAATACAAAAGTAATTGCTTTATGCAAAGGCTTTCTGCATACCTTCTTCTCTCTTTATATAACTTCTTCAGGTTTTTTGTTTTTTGCATAAACAAAATATAATTCAAAATTGTAATGTGTGCCCTCTTTTGTCCTTTACCTCTAATTTTGTTTTTAGTTCAAAATTTAAATTTCCCGTCATCATTTTGGCTTTAAAATGAGATCTCTTGTCCCGCATTCTTAGAGTGAAAATCATGAAGTTTATGGGAAAATCTTCACCATGTGAGTCGACCCGTTCCGGGTTGGGCCGGGTCGTGTCGGGATTGTGTGTAAAATTTCCTTTTTATTTTTTAATTTTTTGTCTCGTCATTTTTCCACTCTTAATTTTAGGTGGAATAGTGCATTGGTAAAGTGTCCTTACTTTGCCATTATTAATCTTTTGGTTTCCACAAAAAAAAAAAAGTATGGAGTGAGTTGTGTTCTATTTAACCCACATAAATCTCTTATTTTATGCTGAAAATAGTGTCTCAATTTCCATTTTGATTTTAATAACCGTATAAATGCGGATTTATCTCTCCTTTCCATCTGGAAGTACTCTAAAATGTTTCTTAATTGTGTTCTTTCGCAAGGCGTCTGTTAAGCTTCCTTAGAAGTATGGTATTAGATACGGAAATGGCATTTGAACAGATATTGTTCTTTCTCCGTTGTTTCTTTCTGAGTGTTTAAGCTTTCATTAAGACTGCACAAGGAATGTTCGCTGAGCATCCGGGCGGTGTGAATGCACACCCCTGGAGCAGAGCCATTGTATTCTAGAGACATATGCCTGAGTTCTCATTTTGCACAGTGATTCGTAGTATGTGGGGTTTGATATTTGTCTTAAGGACAACGAATTCAAATTGATGCCTCTCTACTCATTGATAAGTCACTCTTTACGATCTCGTTCAATGTCAGGTCTAGTTTTCGTTTGTACATAACAACAGCAGACATTAGTGTTAAGCTAGGCTTTACTATATCTTGAACCAACCCATCAGTTCAACAAGTGGTGAGAGAGCAAATATTGTCTTCTATTATAACAACGCACCTTGAAGCATTAAATCTTCTTCAACCACAGCTTTTTGTATCAGCATCAACACCTGCTATTTCCCTACTCTGAAAAATTATACGGTGTTATAGAGACGGCACATCCTAGAACCTCTACAAATCAGAGGGTTAGGATCATCCTATGGAGATAATTTTTCTTGCATAATTTATTTAAATAGGGCCAAATAAATGAATGGTTTGGAACATTGAATATTGTGGGCCCCACTGTAATATTAAAAAAAAAAAAAAAAAACACTTGCACATATGCGCGGACACTATAAAAACTTGGAGTACAAAGCCATATTTTAAAAGAAATGTAAGAATGGTTAGAAGTAGTGGAGGCTCCACTATTTCAATAATCTAAACCATTAGTTGTTGGTTCTTATCGTTGACAGGAAATGCCCCAAAATCTTCTCTCAGACTGGAAGATGAACTCTTTCAGAAAGTCTAAAGGAAAAGAAAACAGTACAAAAATCCTCAATATATCTCTGCAGGATATTGTTCTATGCCACATGCCCAAAAGATGTTTAGAATAGCTTAGATCACTCATGTGGTGAGTCCCACTTACACTTTCGCTGCTATGGACGCTCATAATTCAAAGTCCACTTCTAATGGATGATTCCAACCCTCGACTGTGTGACTTATGAATAGGTGTAAGAAATGGGCCCCACCCAGCAAAACCTGACGTTTAAAAGTGTGGCCCCCGGCCTATGCATGGATTTGGGACGGTGGGCACACTCATGGGTGTAAAAAGGTGGGCCCTATAATATCAAAGCATGAGGTATCACATGGTGGGAATTACCGTCAAAACATGAGGTGTAAAATGGTGGGCCTCTGCCATGTTATGCATGAGGTGTAAAAAAATCCTAACAGAAAAGTCTATTACCATTTTCCATGGAAAAAAAAACTAATGAAAAAGAAAGAAACTCAGTTAGTATATACTAGCAGGCCCATTCTATGCATGGGTGCAAAATGTGGGCCCTACACCATCAAACATGAGGAATAAAAAACTCTACTATAAAGCTTTACTTCCAGGCTTCCATCCTAGTATGGGCAAATACATAAAAGTTTTGTTTTATTGATACAATGGCAACTCTAGCTAGTAATCTACTTTTGTCATTTAGCCTGTTTAATCTAGGCAGGGTTTCTAGCACAGTTGACTCTGTGCTTCAGCGTTTAGTGCCACCCCTACTTGATTTTTACCCCTTCAGAGTGCGAATTATCGAACTGTGGGTGCGAATTTATCATTGCCCTAAAAATATTATGCTAAAAATATATAATGTGTAAAGAACACGAGGAAAAGCTCGAGAGCTCGAGCTCAAATAAACTTATATGAGCTCGAGCTCAAAAACACATGTGGCACTACATTTTTTGGGGCATCAAAAGCATTCATTTGCAAGGCCCTTTCATGGATAGGGTGTGTACCAAAAATCAGATCAATAGGATCATCCTAGCCCAATCAAAGGTGGAGGGGAAAATGGACAATTGCCAACTATCTGTGCTCCCTACTTTAAATAATGGCACCCCACTTGATTTTCTATTTTACTTTTCCTACTAAAATGCATAAACATCCCTCATCTCTTCTTCTCTCATCTCTTCTGTCCCTTCATGGACAATCATCTCAAACATCTCTCTTCAAATTTTACAGGCACAACTTCCCATCAATCTTAGCCACTATGTCATGTTTCATTATCCTAACTTCCTACATCTTTTTAGTAAAATTAATGAAACAATCCTACATATAAACCACCTGTTTTAGAGAGGTTGAGCTGCAATGGAGAAACCCTTCATCTTCCTAAGTAGCCACCATGACCCCTAAACAACCTTCATTTTCCCAAGATTCGATCTCCCACGAAAAATTTGCCCAAATGACATTCAGTAAGTGCATCGGTAATTATTATTTTCTCCCCGAGAATCTCTCATCCCATGTTAAACTGATTCTTCTGAATAAGTGAAGTACCCATGTTGGACATGTGTCAAATTCCAATGCTTCATGATTCTCCAGGACGCTTCTAGATCTCGTTTATCTTGTTTTTTTATTTTGAATACTACAGCCACAACTTTACAATTACCGCGCGTTTTTTGTTTTATCCTCATAGTAAGTTTTTTATATGGAAATAAAACATTATATATTAAAAAAAATTTAGAGTGTTTAACGCTTGCAGCCCGTAAAAGAGGTGGATACGGACTTTTAAGGGCTGAATTTATCAAGGTTGCCAGAGCAGAAAGGGGAAGAAGGAAGCAAAAGCTCCTGGGATGGTGAGAAGCATGAAGGGTCGAGGGAAGCACCGGGGGAATCGCCGGGGAATTGAAGCGCGAAAGGAAGCGTGTTTCCCATAAAATTAAAACGATAGGAAGCAACGGGGAAGCGTGATTCCCATTTTGGGAAGCACAATTCCCACTTTTTGGAGAAGCGCCGAGATTCCCTATATGGAATCGGGTTCCGGTGAATCACGATTCCCCGATGCATGGAGAGATTCTTGGTTCCTTAGAATTATCACCGCTCTTTTAGTTTAGACTTTCTGAAAACAGTTCATCTTCCAATCGGTAATATAAATGCTTAAGGTCGTCGGAGAAGATCATGGGGCATGGCCCATCCATGATGGGAACCAACAAACGTGAACTTCAAAAACAAACTACTAAAATTTTCCATAAAGTATTTGTTATAAGTTATGACTATATTATTATGTAAAAAATTAAAATTTAAGATTTGATTAAAATATTTTGAGGAATCACGAATCTATCTTTATGAGGTTTGTAGAATCCGACACTGAGAATACCCATGTCAGATTTGGACCCTCGTACCTGTACTAATGCAACATAGCCCCGACCCTAACCATTCTCCACAATTTGTAGCCAACCGGTGTACCCATTAATATTTTGGGAAAATCGGTGTACAGACGCAGTTCTTCTCCATCATCACTCATGGATTCCAAGAGTAAGCAAGCTACTCTAGTTCCATGGAATGAATCAAATAAAACCCATCTCTGATTTTCAGAAACCAATCAAGCATGCAAAATCAGACTCATTCATCTGTAAAATAGGGCTCAGATACTCTTAATACCATGACTTTGTTGTCCATGCTCTCAATAAATGGTTTAAGTTTTTTCTCCCAATGAATTGGCATCAAGAAACAATTAAGACATAGGTAGAGCTGCAAATGAACCGAGCCAGATCACGAACATGTTTGGGTTCGGCTCATTAAAAGCTCCGCTCGGGCTCGTTCGTTTACTAAACGAGCCGAACCTGAGCCCAAAAATTAGGCTCGTCAAATAAACAAACCGAACTTGAGCTTTGTATAGTTCGGCTTGGACAAGCTCGTGAACTTTTTAAGCTCGGTTCATAAAGCTGAGCCGAGCCGAGCTTTAAAGCTCGGATTATGTTCGTTATATATATATATATATATATATATATATATATATATAAGAAAACGGTTCCTACACATATGTGTAGATAAGTTATCTACACACTAGCTTAAAATACAGTAGAGGCCACATTATTTGGGTGATCCAAACCATTCATTTTTAAGGCCCTCACATAGATAGGGTGTCCATAAAAAATCAGATCCGTAGGATCATCCTAACCATTAGAACTGTGGAGGTAAAAAATGGACTAATTTGTGAAGGCTTAAAGACATCCATTTTACCTCCACAAATCGTAGGGTTGGGATGATCCTATGGATCTGATTTTTTGTAGACACCCTATCTATGTGAGGGCCTTTAAAATGGATGGCTTGGATCACCCAAACAATGTGGGCCCCCACTGTATTTTAAGCTAGTGTATAGAGAACTCTCTACACATATGTGTAGGAACCGTTTTCTCTCTCTCTCTCTATATATATATATATATATAGAGGAAAGTGAAGCTACACCGCCGGCTTAAAATACAATGGGCCCACATTGTTTTGGTGATCCAAAGAATTTATTTGATTGGCCCTCACATAGATAGGGTGTCCACCAAAAATCAGTGTAGCTAACTTAGCTACACCGCCGGCTTAAAATACAATGGGCCCATATTGTTTTGGTGATCCAAACCATTCGTTTGATTGGCCCTCACATAGATAAGGTGTCCACAAAAAATCAGCTCCATAGGATCATCCCAACCCTTCAAACTGTGGAGGCAAAAAATGGACAAATTTGTGAAGGTTTTTACACGTTCATTTTTGCCTCCACAAATCGTAGGGTTGGGATGATCCTATGGAGCTGATTTTTGGTGGACACCCTATCTATGTGAGGGCCAATCAAATGAATTCTTTGGATCACCAAAACAATGTGGGCCCATTGTATTTTAAGCCGGCGGTGTAGCTTCACTTTCCTCATATATATATATATATATATATGAGAAAACGGTTCCTACACATATGTGTAGAGAGTTCTCTACACATTAGCTTAGAATACAGTGGGGGCCCACATTGTTTGGGTGATCCAAGCCATTCATTTTAAAGGCCCTCACATAGATAGGGTGTCTACAAAAAATCAGATCCATAGGATCATCCCAACCCTACGATTTGTGGAGGTAAAATGGATGTCTTTAAACCTTCACAAATTAGTCCATTTTTTGCCTCCACAGTTCGAATGGTTAGGATGATCCATTGGATCTGATTTTTTGTGGACACCTTATCTATGTGAGGGCCTTAAAAATGAATGGTTTGGATCACCCAAATAATGTGGCCCCCACTGTATTTTAAGCTAGTGTGTAGATAACTTATCTACACATGTGTGTAGGAACCGTTCTCTCTCTCTCTCTCTCTCTCTCTCTCTCTCTCTCTATATATATATATATATATATATATATATATATATATATATATATATATATGAGGAAATGGTTTGTGTGCAGCTGACTGCACAAACCATGGGGGAGCCACATTTTTTGGGGGATCCAAAGCATTCATTTGGAAGGCCCTTCCATGGATATGGTGTGTGCCAAAAAGCAGCCCTTTAGGATCATCCTAACCCTGCCATTTGTGGAGGAAAAAAATGGGCAGAAAAAGTGTTTGTCCATTTTCCCCTCCAACTTTGATTGGGTTAGGATGATCCTATAGGGCTGATATTTAGTACACACCCTATCCATGACAGGGCCTTCCAAATGAATGCTTTGGATCCTCAAAAAAATGTGGCCCCCACTATGATTTGTGCAGCCATGCGCATATAGCTTATCTGTGTAGCTGCACACAAAACATTTCCTCATATATATATATATATATATATATATATATATATATGAGAATAGAGTTCCTAAGGTGTCACCTCATATAGCTTATATGAGGTGGCGCTTAAAAACATAAGGGGCCCACTTTGTTTGGATGATCCAAAGCATTCATTTGATAGGCCTTCACATAGATAGGGTGTGCCCAAAAAATCAACTTCATAGGATCATCCTAACCCTTCCATTTGTGGAGGTTGAAATGGATGGGTAAAACCTCCATAAATCTACCCATTTTTAACCTCCATAAATGGAAGGGTTAGGATTATCCTATGGACCTGATTTTTTGTAGGCACCATATCCATATAAGGGCCTTTCAAATGAGTGGTTTGGATCGCCCCAAAAATGTGGGCCCCTTATGTTTTGTGAGCGCCACCTCATATAAGCTATATGAGGTGACACCTTAGGAACTCTATTCTCTCTCTCTCTCTCTCTCTCTCTCTATATATATATATATATATATATATATATATATATATATATATATTACTTAATGGTATTTATTTTATCTGTTTACTAAACGAGCTGAACCCGAACCCGAACCCAACCAAGCTCGAGCCTGGCTCGGCTTGGTTCATTAAAAGCTCGGCTCGGGCTCGTTCGTTTACTAAACGAGCCGAGCCGAGCTCTACTGAATTTTGGCGAGTTGAACACGAGCCCAAAAAAAAAAAAAGCTCGTCACGAACACGAGCCAAACATGAGCCGAGCCTCAAACTAAGAGTGCCGAGTATGAACACCCCAATGTTCGGCTCGATCGGCTCGGTTGCAGACTTGCAGCCCTAGACATAGGCACCAAATTTTGTTCTTGAATCAAAGGAAGCTGTTCTCAGAGTTTCCCAAACACTGGAGTTCTGATATACAAAGATCAAGCCTAATACCCTCCTCAAAATTTCTTACTTCATCTACTGTGAATGATGTTCTGATTGAATCCAGAGAGCACTTAAACTGCATTTCCATATCTGCAATTGTCATTGCAAGAGGATAATTTTGCTATGGATCTCAGTTTGAAGATAATATGTTTCACTTCAAAAGTAACTATCAGTAGAAGCTCTGGACATCCAACAGGTTTCGGTTCTAATCTAGAGGAAGCTGGCCAAAAACCGAAAGATATGTTTTAACATTCATGTGTAATGGAGAAATTGGTGAGAACGCCAACTACAGTGGCAGGCAGGGTGGAGAGGATTCAACTAGTATCCCATGGAACGTGGCCAGTGAGAGGAGGATTCATCCAATAGACAACTTGAAGGCGCATGTGCTTCTGAGGACTGAAGGGTGTCTTGGGATGCGATGGCTCTTCCGGGGAAATGATGGTTGAAAATAGCTCCTGCAAGTGGCACAGAGCAGCACAAAGACGGATGGTTCTTCCCCGTGTTTAAAAACCAATTCAGACGATAACTCAATCAAGGTGAAAAGGAGTTGACTCGGGCAAGTCAATGATTGAAGAGCTCAACAATTTCTCACCATTCAAACTAAAAAAAAGGCAAGTTCTCATTAACTCGAGCAATTCAAAGGAGATTTTGATTGGCTTGGTAGTGCAAGACTACGACAAGAAC
Source organism: Tasmannia lanceolata (assembly GCF_043159265.1). Lineage (NCBI taxonomy): Eukaryota > Viridiplantae > Streptophyta > Magnoliopsida > Canellales > Winteraceae > Tasmannia > Tasmannia lanceolata. Next base: position 16,457,502 of record NW_027518696.1, on the reverse strand, counting down.
TTGGCCAAGGTAAAAGAGAGTCGACTCGGGCCAGTTGATGATGGACTTGGGTAGATACAGTAGTTCTTCCATACGAGAGAAAAAACTCTAAGATTCACACATTTGGACCAAGATATGATTGCAAATATTGTGAATTAAACCGATTGTTTTTTGTAGTTTACACTTACTCGGGCTGAAGCAAAGGCTGTAAAAGAGTCTCTAAATCAGTATGTAGCTTTTACACACAGTATGGATGGAGGTGACTTGTTCTAAGAAGGTAATGGAATTGATGATGGAATTTTGGATGATACCTCTGTAAATGTTGTTGTCTGTTATATTAGTAGATTGCTTTGTCTAACCACCAAGACCAGTAACAGTCTCACCGTTTTGATTAGAAGTGGTCAACCATGTGATGTGGTCACATTTGAAAATCTATTGAGACTTCTATACTATTCTCCCACTGCCACTAAAAGTGCATTTTCTGAACAGTTTCTCGTGAATCCAGTAAATTAAGTTGCATGACCTTGATGATGACCCACTAAGACTGAAGTCCATGCCATTTTTCTTCATTGCTAACTTTGAGACATCTAACTACGTAGAGTTCAAAAATAAATTAAAACAATAGCTTTATGCTAGAGAGTCAGATTAATTATGACTCCCATTAATCAGGCATAACTTTTCTTTTCAGGCTAGTGCAGTCTTCTTTCTAACCATCCCATTGATACAATTACTTTTTTACTCAAACTCCAATGCTAACATTGAGGAGTTTAGTGATATAAGAAACTCTGCCATGCATAGAAGCAAATAAGTCAACTAAAATTTCTAGTCAAGCACAGGACTGATGTCCTTCTACATTATAACAAAGGGGAAATATAAGAAATCCTGATTTCCTTTGATCTCGTGTCTCTACTTTCAGATTGAAACATCACAAAATAATGTAGGAACATGACAAACAACTAACAGGGGATCCTCCGGAAACAAAGAATAAAATTACTTTCATAATGATAAGTATGAAGTACCAAAGCATAAAATTGCTTCCATAATGACAAGCATGAGGTACCAATGCATAAAATTGCTTCCATAATGAGAAGTATAAAGTACCAAAGCATAAAATTGCATTCATAATAAGAAAGATGAAGTACCATAGAACACAATAATTTTAATAATTCAGACACTGAGTTAATGCAAGTAGCCAAAACAGGGTTTCTCACCGATGTCTGCACTCTGATAATGTAGAAAGGACCCCATAAAGTAATAGTTAATGATTCCCTTAACAGAATACAAGAACCATATCAGTGACCAGAGCTTGGTGACATAATTGCAGAGAGAAAATTCCACTAAGTACAAAAACATTATCCATTTAAAATTGGTATGTACATCCACCAAAAAAATTCAAAACTGTAATATACATGCTGAGCCTCCAACACCACACATCTACCAAAAGTTATTGAGATACCTAAATAAAACATATCTATTTGATATGAACAGATACTGTATCCTCCTGTATTTATAGCATGAAAATTGACATTTTGGGCCTTTGTAGGATACATGATATATTATAGATGGAAGATGAAGGACTTCGCTTACAAAGTGAATTATACTGTTTAAAAGGATGTTCTTATTCAGCTTGAGAAGTAGCAGACACCACGCCTCCAACGATATCCATGGGATTTGGAATCAAGCAATCAAAATGAGCTGCAGCTCTTTCCAAATTTTGTGCCATATCCCCATTTGGATTTGCTCGACAGTCAACAATTGCAGGTTCACAGCTTCCTTCCCAACGGACCATTTTTGCACTTCCACCAATGCCACCTACTGATGATGACCCAATGATCTGATGAAGGCATGGAGCATCAGTCTCACACTCAATAGACTTGAGACTGCAATCCCCTTCCTTAAAACTAGTACCATTACACTGCTTTTGGAATGGAAAAACACCCAATTCAACATCAATCTTTCCCCTAAGATCCATAAAAAGGCTTCTAAGCCTAAGAACCTCAGCCTCAAGCAATGCTTGCCCTTGTAATCTTCTTAACAGTTGCTGGTTCACGAGGTGTAATTTCTTAACTTCCTCTTCCAAGTAAGCTGTTTGTGCCTTCTTTTTCTCTCTATACTTCCGAACCGCTTCCCTATTTCCCGAAGGCTTTCTAGATTTTGAAATAGATTGGTGTTGCTCACCCGGTTCTTCGTCTTGTCCATTTGCAATGACTTGGGTATGTGTGTGGTAACAAGTATGTGTGTGAGTAGCATCTGGGCCAGGGGGGTTGCAAGTGTGAGTGTGAGTACAAGTTCGCGCGTTCTTCAGGAACTCATCAACGAAAGTGTCCATGGACATTGATTCACTAAAATTAAGATTCGGAAACAAGACATGATCTGAGAGCTCTACTTCTCCATCATCCATAGCTTTTTTTTGACTTCAATGCATCATTGTGTACTCTTCTAAACAGGAAACAAAAGATTATAAACTGTTGTACCCAATTTCTAATGCAACTAGGAATCCAAAACTATGGCAAGTTAAAGGAAACTATACAAAATTCAACAAAAACCCAATTTCCAAATGAACTAGGAATCCAAAACTATGGCAAGTTGAAGGAAACTATACAAAATTCAACAAAAGCCCAAGACAACTATTTCATCTATGAGCAGAAAATAAGTTAGAAAGCACCATTTTTTTTATAAACTTTTGAACCCAATTTCCAATTCAACTAGGAATCCAAAACTATGTCCAGCTAAAGGGAACTAAACAAAATTCAACAAAAACCCAAGACAGCAAATTCATCTATGAGAAGAAAATCAGTACGAAACCACATAAACCATTTTTTTTATGTGAAGAAGTGCTAAATTACAGTTGACAGAGTCAGGACTATATGCCAAAAAGTCCCACAGAATAAGTCCACAGCATAAATTCACAAAAAGAAAAAAAGAAAATTCTATAAAAGCTACTAATTTCTATTACCTACAAGCAGAAAGAGGCCCTATTGTGCCCCAAAAATTGCATGCTTTTTCATATGAAAAGCAGCTCTTTTGTGCAATTAAACGACTACCCAGTTGCAGATTCTTCTCAAAAAGTCAAGATTAAGCATCAAAAAGAGACCTTGACATTGAAATTGTGTAAGTGCAGAAGAGAATCCAAGCTTCAAGTTGGCAGAATTATACAAAAAGAAAAAGCACTAAAAAAGGGACTACTTTCTACAGAATCTGATATAAAAAAGATTAGAGATTTTGATAGAAAAGTATATACTTCTCCTTTTATAATGATGCCAATTTTTGCCTGGTTTAAAAGCGAACACAATGAAATCTTCACCTCTCTCTGAATTATATGGACCTCTTTTTTTCCCAGAAAAAAACAAAAAGATAAAGGCAGATAAAGGTGGAGGTGGGACCACTTTTTCAAGGATCTAGATCATTGTGGTTTCCATAACAGATGGTGATTTTAACCATTCAAATTATATGCTGTAAATAAACCATTCAAGACTAAAGATATATTTACCAAAATTCTCCAAAATTTGAAGGATTAGAATTATCTGATATAGAAAGGTTACCAATCGATGCCCAATCTGTTGCAGAGTCAAGCAAGTGAACGGTTAGGATCATTGAAGAGGTCTTTTTGAGATCCTCTTGGAGGATAGTAAACGTTGGATGTACTTTTTGGTTGGGCGGTTGGCGCAATTTTCTGTCATGGTCATTAGATAGTAGGAATATTATTACATCACTTATGATTGATCTAAGCTTGTAAAGCCTCTATTTAAAAAGGGATTTTCTAGGGACCATCGTAGAACGCATTTCGCTGATGGTCTGTTGCGTGAGAGAGCAGCCACATTGGCTTACTTTTCAACATGTTTTGTCTTTATTCATGATGTGGCTGCTCTCTCAAGAAACGGACTGTCCGTGAAATGCCTTCTGCGGTCCGTAGCAAATTCCAATGGTAATTAACCAATGGCATTTGCTAGGGACCATCGCAGAAGGCATTTCGCGGCCTGCTGTTGCATGAGATAGCAGCGACATCGGCTCACTTTTCAACAGATTTTGTCTTATACACTTAATTCATTTGAGGTGACTGCTCTCTCATCCAACGGCCGCCCCCACGAAATGCCTTCTGCATAGTCCCTAGCAAATCCCTTAACGAATAGGCCAAAAAGTCCTTGGACTGGTTTTAAATTTCTACCGAATTCCGAAATTTTGGGTTTCGGTTGAGACCGAAATCGAAACTGGGTATACCGGAAACGTTACCAAATTTCCAAAGAAATTACCAAATTTTGAAAGAAATTTCATTTTTTCTCGAAATTTAAGGAATTTCACCCAAAAATCTTGATTTTATTTATTATTTAATATTTTCATGGAATTTTGTAGGAGATAAAATATTATTTTCTTTGATTTCGTTGGATTTCAGCTGAAATTTCAGTTTCGGTGAGGACCAAAATACATTCCGAAACCGAAATTTGAAACCTTGAATGTGTTAGGCTAGGCCTTTAATCACTTGTACGGAGGGCACGTCTTAGGCTTTGTTCGGGAACCATGGATTTTTTTTCCATGAAATTTTAGTTTCTCAAGTGGTGAACAAGGGCTAGGGAGGTTGGGAGATGAAGAGACTTGAGGTAGCTTGACTAAGTAGAGACGGTAAGAAATGACTCAAAAGCAGGGGAAAAAGTATAGGGCAGTGTCACTGCCCAAAATAAATTGTATTTTGAATAGAGTTTTTCTTTTCCTTATTTTTCAGCCTTTTCTCACCCTCACTTAAGCCGTGCCCTCTCTAGTCTCTCCATCTCCCACCCTTCATGGCCTGTCTCACGATCATAAACTAAAATACCATGGAAAAAAAATTCAAGGCAGCCAAACACGGCCTTAGCATTGCAACATTCTCTATCATAGTTCATAGCTGATGTCCCCGACGGCTCAGTCTGTGCTTGTTTTTACAATAGTTGTTCTCCAAACAGCCCTTTTCAGAGGCCGCCTTCTGTCTGTAGCCATACTTAGACGGCTCTTGCGCGGTTGTTCCAGGTAGTCCTTTTCATAGGTTGCTTCTTTCACCTCACAGAGTAAGTTCACTTTGTGATGACTTTCACTTTGGTTAAGTAACCCTTCTCACAGGTCATTTCTACGTAATTCGAACCTGAGACATGATGCCAATGATGCTAGCTTCGATACCAAATGTTAGTTACCTAACCAACACGTCCGTAGAGATATTGATGGTGGTGATACCATGCAAAAAAAGGCCGTCATAACTAGAAGCGCCCCTTGTTTCAAATAGAGGAGGACAAGTTATTCACATTTCATTTGATGGTCAGAGGCGAATTGAAAGCTAAGCAGTGGTAATTCTAGAGATCCCGGAAAAAAAATAAGGCAAAATCGACCCTCATTTGGCTACAAGAACCCCTTATTGATACATCCATGATACTATCTAAGGTAAAATAGCAAGGGAAAAAAAAGAGAAACCATGCAAATTAAGGGTATTTTTGGAGAAAACAACTGTTTCTACCCCTGATTTGTAGAAATTACGGGCAGCTTTGTCGACAAGTTAAATATAGATCATTGGATCAAAATTGATCTATGATCCACATTCAATACTCATTTCAAGAGTTGATGTGACTGGAAGTTTGAGAATTTATTTTTAGTCCCATTTCTTTTTAAAAGAATTACTTTTAATAAAAATATGTTTTTATAAAAGATAGTTTAGTTTTAATGTCTTTATTTAATTCAAAATTAAGTTTCTTTGAATTTTCAAAATTTTTAGAGTATTTCAAAATCATGGGCTGGTTTGGATTTTTGAGATAGATTGAATACATTTGGAGCATGACTGAAATCTTCAAAAATGTAGGTAAAGACAATTTCTAAGCCACTCTTTCTTTTTTTTATGCAACATGGTTTCATAATAAACCGTATATTTTATTTTATTTTGTAATTGTTCATTACTTTTTATGGGAGATTTTTATTATATTTTTTATTTTCTATGCATCGAATATAAGAAAATTAATTTTAGTGTGTTGGTCTGGTCATTGACAATGTTGTGAGTTCTATAAGCACTCAGGATATGAAAGAGTAGGTTCAAGAGATGAAGAAACTAGAGCTCGTTTAGCCGAAGGTACAGAAAAAGCAGTATCGAAGGATTTGAGCACTCTAATCACTTCTGACACAAATTCAAAAAATGGAGATGACCTACTTGACTCGGCTGTTAGAGTATCGCTTTCATACCACGAGAGTCGTTGGTTCAAATCCACTAAGTAGGTAAAACCGGCCTAAACCCCTGCATTTGCCAGCACGACAGCAAGCATGGAATCTTCGCAACCACTACCAAAAGACGTTATGAGAACGATTGATTGGATGCTGAACCAAATCGACGCTCTAATCGAAGGCTATCTTGCGTGGTTCATCTATTCGTAGGTGTGCAATTTGGGTCGGGCAGGTCGGGTTTTGAAGAACCCTACCCTACCCGAGAAATATCTTGGGTGGTCGGCTTGTTTTTCCGCAAAACCCACGATTCCCGAACCCGGCCCTACCCATGATAATTCTCAGGTCGAGTCGGGTTGGGTCGGGTTTTTTCACCTTAACGCGTTGTAAGAAAAAAATAACAAATCTTCCCTCCAAAAATCTTTAAATTTATGTAATCAAGTTCCACGTTCCCGATTCATGCCACTAGGACCATCTTTCCCATCGAAACCGAAAAGTGGAAAAGATCAAGTTTGTTCCCCGTGAACAACATGCGCAGTTGGCGTGAACAATATGCTAAGTTGAGGAAGAGCGAAGCCTGGCAGCACTGAGCGCTAAGTTCTTATATTTCAACATCACAAACATGATCACCTCAATGAAAATAGTTATATCAATATATTGAAAAATAATTTGCTATGTTAATCAAGAGATAATAAAAATGTCATAGTACACCTACATAAGTTGGGTCGGGTTTGGGTTTTTTTTTTTCTTTAAACCCGACCCTACCCAAGATTGAACTGAGTTTTTTAAACTAAAACCCGACCCTACCCATGACCCATGATTTCTAAACCCGACCCACGCTATTTTTGGGTCGGGTCGATGCAGGTCGGGTAAAACCCGACCCAAGTTGCAACCCTATCTATTCGCTTTGTTGAAGTTCAAGCTTGCGGTTTGTGGTTTGCAATTAGGAACCGGCTTCATTTTGGGAGAGTTTCATGAATTCACTTTTATTTGCTTGTTTAGTCCCGCTCTTACATGTTCTTTGGTTATATTTGGGAAAAACAATCACTTTTATTTGAGTCCGGTTTGTTTTGGATTTTGAGAACGGATTGCGATTCCAAAATAGGGACTTGGAGGATTCGAAAGATCTTCCGCTCGTCTAGGATTATGACAACCGATTTTGGGTGCTTAAAATTGAGTCCAATAATAGTTTTGGCACTCAAAAAGTCGCCATAATCTTAAACAAACATGGCCAGATTTGGACTTAATCGGTTCTCAAAATCCAAAATAAACAGGACCTCTCTTAGAGGTGTTAACGGATCCACCTATGCCTTAGTCACAATCCATTCAAATCACTTATATGCGGGATCAGATTCAGAGTGTTCTAAGGATCCTACTTCCCATGATTTTTCCTAGTGTCTATTCCAGTGGAGGATAAACAGAACTGTCTATCCCGTTTTTTCCTAATTCGGTTGGGTTGAACCGGGTCGGGTTCGCCAACAGCGAAAACAGGAAGAAGAAAAAACAAGGGGACTGATATTAAATTCACCCCCTCTAACGTTTCTCTTTCCCTTTAAAACTTAACGAATAACATTAAAGGGGGGGATTTTATCCGTGGGGTGGGGGGTGGGGGGTGGTATCATTTCCCAAAAACAATACCCCTTGATTTTACCAATCCCTCACCCTTGTGCGTGTGGTAAGGTACATGAACATTATTTCATGTTGGTCTCTTGTTCAAACAAAACCCCTTGATTTTAGAAATCACAATAAAATTGGATGATGGGTGGCAGGTTTGGACTCAGGTTTGGGTCGAGTCGGAGTGCCCAAGGCCTCAACCCTAGCCCAACCGGAAATTAAAAGTAAATGCCAACCCCGGCAGAAATCGGGTTGAGCCCGACCAAAGTTACACAACTAGTTGTGTCCCTGAAAGGATACTAAGAAAAACCAAGATAAAAGAAGAAAAGAAACAGCAAAAAATGCAACTAAGCAACAGTAACGACTGAAATGTAGCAAGCACCTACAAGCCCAAGCATAACTAAAGCACTTTACAAAAGCACAAGATCCAAAAAATGAGCAGGAAGAATAGGTAATATCTCAACCAGGAAACCCAATCATCAAAACATGAAACAACCAAGTCTATGTTTTACAGACTTCGATGCTGCTGACTAAATTAATTAACTCAGAGATTAGTGCACTGTAAAAGTACTTACCTCAATACAAGCATTTGTAGAGTTCTATATATTCTAAGGAGGGCGCAGCAGAGTTTAAACAGCTCAGAAGAGAAGGATACAGCATGAGTAGATGGCAGACCAGAGGAAATAAGCCATGTAAAGAACACGGCAGAAAGTGGAAACCAGGTGATCCGACGAATCAACCAAAGCAGTTCAGAAAATGAAAGTAAATTTCCAATCTCACAATCAGAAACCCAATTGCTCCTTTCAGTCCCAAAGTCACGCGCAGCCTCAGAATCGTCTCCTAGGACTCCTCGAACGATGCCCACGTGGCGATCTGCAAACAGAAAAGAAAGACCAAAGCATTTTTAAAGAACAGTTATTCAAATTTCAATCAGGAAAACAAGTTGCCAAAACCAGCTTGCAACAAAACCAAAAAAAATCCCAATCTCTAACCAACAATTGAAATGATAATGCGGCTCGGGCCAGTAATCTGCCCAAGTACATCAAATACTATTAGACTCGGAGAATTAACAAACCTCCTCCGCATGTTCCTGCGCTTGAAGGGTCCATTGCTGAAAGCCCAGTCAACTGAGATGGTTTGAGTGAGGAGCTCAGCTCCATTCAACGTTGATATTGCAGCCTGAGCCTCCTTGAAGTTCTCATATTCAATCAGCGCATAACCCTAGTTCACAAAAAATGTCAACCATTGATTTGCATTTAGTAATTAACTTAGGAAATTTCCAATCACAATGATTCAAAACAAATAAAAAAACAACTCCGATTGTTTTGGGAAAAAGATTTACATTCAAAAAGACAATAATAAAAGCGGGTCGGTATTTACAGCTTCAACTCAACTCAACTATAGTAACAATACAAGTACGTTCAAGCTTTATTGATATGAGGTTCTTTCAGAGGAAACATAACATTTGGTTCCCACAAGCAGAAAGTTTTTTTTTTTTGAACTGTAAGAATTTTTTTATTAAAAGCTAAAAAGAAGCGATGTGGTCAAAGTACAAGAAGCAAACAAGAAACAACGAGAACCACTACAAACAAGAAAAGAATGGAACGGTGATCGTTCCTAATGAGGAAATCAAAAAATTCTAGACAGGCCAAGACACCACTGATCTACACAATCGGTTAGGATCTCCGTTGGCAGACCTCCACACATGCTGGAAACGAACTTATGGCCATCAATGCTTTCTTGAATTTCTTCAATGGCATCTGCGAATCTCTACGGAAAAGGGGTTCTTTTATTGAGCAAATAATATTTAACAAGTCTCTTTCAATGACAACGTTATCAAACTCCTTGAAAACAACCAATCTAATTCCTTGCAAAATCGCTTAGACGTCCGCTTCGTTTGAGTCCTTCTGACCAACAGGCCCTGAGAAAGCCCATTTGACTATACCGGCATTATCTTGAAGGATTCCCCACACCTGTTGGGCCAGGGTTCCAAATGCTTGACCCATCAAAGTTCAGTTTAAAGTATAATACCCATCGTTTGGTTGGGGGTGTTCCTAACTATAGCAAATCAGTCCCCAGACCTGCCTCAAAGCATAGGAGGAAACTCCTCTGAAACAATTAAGATTAGCAGCCCAAAGAGATGTCAAGGCTTGAGCTTTTTTGAAGGTCTTATGAAAGAAATTAGATTTATTTTTGAAAATGAGGTTATTTCTCTTTGCAAATAGCCCAAGCATCAGGCATGAAACATGGCATCCTTAACGTTTCCCCTCTAAGAGGCAAGGGATCGAAGTTTCAACCTTCGAAGTGCTCATCTATGTGGGTCAGTAAGACCAACACCATACCGAAGCGCACGAGAGTGTGACTCCAAATGTTACTGCAAAACTGCAATGGATGAAGAGGTTGTCAACGATCTCTCCCCCATTTAAGCAAAGTTCACAATGATCAACGATGAGAACTTTCTTGCTTCGAAGATGATCAACCGTCAAGATCCTGCTAAGGATAGCAGTCCACGTACGCACTCTAGGTAGTGATGGGATCCTCCATATTATCTGTGAGAGAAATGATGCAACAGATTGTCTACAAAAAAGGGGCTAGTTATTGGCAATCAGAATATTTAGCGATCTCTAGCTCATTTTTTGAGAAAGATGACTTTAATAGAAGATATAGGACAAAGAGGATGAATCCAGTGAAGATGGCCCTCCACCACAGAAGAATGAAGGGAAAAGGAGACGGGCTAAAGCCACACTTAAAACAAGGCTAAACACGTTAAAAACAATAAGAGACTACTTATTACTCCCAGCACTGGCAAGATTGTTAGCCATTTCATCGGAAAGTGGGGGAACTTATATCTTTGTTCAAGGCCTAGATCTCCTAGAAGACGTCCAAGCAACCACAGTCACGGAACCCCTTCCACCCAAAAGTGCCTACCTGGATGCGCCACAAAAAGCTTTAAACTATCAACCAAAGAGTAGTCCTTCCTAATGACCCTTGGAAGAAATACCCAAAGGATAACGGAAATTTGATTCTTGAAATCACCACTACCAAACGAGAACTCATTTTGCCACAATTCATAATATTACTCTTTCCAAATACCACACAAAACAACAAATGGAGTATTGTGCTAGAGGATCTTACCCTTCTCACCAAGTGAACCAAACATGTCAACTTCTAACTAGACCTCACAAGGACCTCATGAACGACCACAACACTCCAAAACTTTTCAACCTAAACTCCAACTGCCAACTTGCAGTGGATAAAGATACGGTTCGTAGAATCTTTTGCTTTCTCTACAATGGATACAACGACTTGAAGTTCTAGACTTTTTCTTCTACAGGATATCATAACTATTAAATACATTTGAAATCAGAAAAGGAAAGGAAGATGAACACCCCAAGCTAATGCATGAGGGAGAAGGGAATCACCTCAACAAATTATTTAGCGAAAAAACAAAGAGCGAGTCGTAAAAGGAAAGCCACTTGAGTCCCAAATCCAACATTCATATCTGCCATACAAGGGGAAATACAGACATCTCATCTCAACTCTTTCTCAACTCAACAAAGCCTTTGTCCCAAACTAGTTGGGGTCGGCTAAATGAATCCTTTAGAAAAATTTCATGAAGAAGGTGAAAAGAATCTATCCGGCTCTAATCCTGGCTCTAGTTGGGTTCTTCTACGTGGATCATTTTCTTCCATTCTATCCTATCCAAGGTCAGGTTCTCTATTATGTTCCTAGCTATCAATTCTTTCCTCACTGTTTCTACCCAAGTTGTTTTCGGTCTGCCCCTACCTCTTTTTACTCCATCAATTTGGCACGAGTCGCCTCTTCTCACCGGAGCATCCAAAGGCCTACGTTGGATATGTCCAAACCATCTTAAGTGGTGCTCTCTCACCTTCTCCTCAATTGGTGCCGCCCCCACCTTTTTACGAATGTCTTCATTTTTAAGTCTATCTAACCTTGTGTGGCCGCACATCCATCTAAGCATTCGCATCTCTGCTACACTCATCTTATGCACATGCTGCTTCTTGGTGGCCCAACATTCTAAGCCGTACAGCATGGCTGGCCTCACAGCTGTCTTATAATACTTTCCCTTCAACTTGGTGATTTTATGGTCGCACAGAACTCCTAAGGCAAGCTTCCACTTCAACCAACCTGTCCTTATTCTATGGTTAACATCCTCTTCAATATCTCCTTCCTTATGTAGAATTGAACCAAGATAGCGAAAGATATCCCTCTTAGCTACCTCGTGTCCAGTCATATTTACTACAACCTCATCCCGCCTCCTTACATTACTAAAGTTGCATTCCATGTATTCTATCTTAGTCCTACTCAGTATAAAACCTTTGGATTCGAAAGTAGTTCTCCATAACTCAAATCTAGCATTTACTCCTGCTTTAGTTTCGTCAATTAATACTATGTCATCTACAAATAACGTACACCACAGCACCTCATCCTGGATACCCTCCGTAAGCTCATCCATAACCAGCGTAAAAAGATAAGGCATACAGCTAATCCTTGGTGCAGTCCTATTGTAATTGGAAACTCACTAGACGTGCCATCCGTGGTTCTGACACTAGCTACTGCTTCATCGTACATATCCTTAATCACATTAACATATTTAGTAGGCACTTTTTTCCTTTCAAGGACCCACCACGTAGCATTCCTAGGAACCATATCATACGCTTTCTCCAAATCAATGAAAACCATATGAAGGTCATTTTTGTTTTCTCAAGATTGCTTCCATAGTCGATTGTTCGGGCATGAAGCCAAACTGATTTTCCGACACCTTAGTCTCTTTTCTTAGTATATGCTCAATTACCTCTCCCAAAGCTTCATGGTGTGACTCATTAGCTTAATTCCCCGCTAATTGGTGCAACTCTGATTGTCCCCTTTATTCTTATAAATAAGTATTAATGTATTCTTCCTCCACTCATCAGGCATAGTCGATCGTCCGGGCATGAAGCCAAACTGATTTTCCGACACCTTAGTCTCTTTTCTTAGTATATTGTCAATTACCCTCTCCCAAAGCTTCATAGTGTGACTCATTAGCTTGATTCCCCAGTAATTGGTGCAACTCTGAATATCCCATTTATTCTTATAAATAGGCACTAATGTACTCTTCCTCCACTCATCAGGCATCTTCTTAATCTTCCAAATATTGTTAAATAATCTAGTTAACCAAACCAAACCCACATCACCCAAGCATCTCAACTCTTTCTACAACCTCAAAAATAATAAAAATAAAAAATCCACTTCGAAATATCCTCTAAACGACCATTGCACCCCCAATGCAACCCATTCGGAGTGTCGACAATCCAAGTCATTTGATTAATGGCTAACCTACATAAACGGGGAACCCTCTTCTTTAACAGGTCAGAATTCTAACTAGGCAGTTCTGCAAGTGGTGCTATCTTCGAGTTGTCCATCCCTATTTGCCCCTGATATTCCCGTGCCGTGGTCCCACTGCAAGTAGCCACCCATCTTGTTCTAGCTTTTGTAACGACCTGGCTTCCATTTGCCTTAGGTCGCTACGAAAAAAGACAAGAATACCACAGAATTTTTTTTAAACACCACAAGTTAAACGTAAGCGGAAGCGATGTAAAAATTTAACCTAATCAAAGCATTAAATCTTCATCTCAACAATTAAAATAAACTTTGTTTCCAAAAAAATATAATCAATACTCCAAACCATTAAATTTTAAACCCAACTAAAGCTAGAGTTTTTTATTTTTATTTTTTTATCGGGTCACCTTTAAGATTCCCCCAAATGCATCGTCTACCAGCTATCGTACGCTCTCGGACTGATCGGCTTTTGGATTTTCGCCCAAGGTTGCATCCAAGGGTTTTCCTTAGACCTCCCTCCCATTTCCCAATTTTAAGTATGACATAATTTTCCGATAGCAATACTTTTCTCTTTTCTTACCAAATCTTAAATATTTTTATGAAATCGAATACAACTTACTCATAATTAACCCCATCTTATTGAATGCAAGAATCTATAAGAAAACAAATATTTTAAATAGATCTCCCATAAGCAGTGTAACAAATCTATAAATAACAAACACCATGGTAATAACTAGGATGACAAACTCAAGTAATTTAAATCAGCCTTACTAATTAAATCAATCAAATACTTGCCTCAACTTTGCTACCGAACAAATTTAATGATCCTCGAAGTTAGGAGTGAATGAGGAAACTTTGCACGGAGTTTCATTACTATTAATGGGTGGCTTCGGGATTTTTTATGGGCACAGGCATCTCAGGTAATTCAGTCTTATGGTTCTTCATTATCTGTATATGGCCTTTTTTTCCTAGGTGCTCATTTTGTCTGGGCTTTTAGTTTAATGTTTCTATTCAGCGGCCGTGGTTATTGGCAAGAACTCATTGAATTCATCGTTTGGGCTCATAAAAAATTAAAAGTTGCTCCTACTACTCAGCCTAGAGCCTTGAGCATTGTACAAGGAGGCGCTGTAGGAGTAACCCATTACTCGAAGGTAGGAGAGAATACTGCCTGCAACAAGGCCACAAAAATTATCTAAGTTTTCACTATTAGTTTTATATGACACCTCTAACTTTAGATATTTTCATAAGTTATCTCTAGGCTAGGTATTTTACCCTTTTTTTAACTTTACCAAATTTAAACTCTTTATATAAATACAAATAAAAACTTTTTACCATACTTACATATCTACAAATTTTGACAACAAAATCATCAAAATTTTCAAATTAGACGAATCACTTTTGCACAATTATCAAAACTGTTTTTCGCTGAAAATCAGCAAAAATCTTTAAAAATCGCAGAATTCAAAGATCTATTTATTTAAAACAATCTAGGCAAATATCAGCCCCAAATTTTTAAAAAATTTAATAAGACGAACTAATTTTGTTTCTAATGAAAACAAACGAAAACTGAAAATCAGCATAAAAAAAACCCTGAAAAATCTGAAAATTAAAAAGTATAGTAAATTAGATATTTCACTGTTGAAAATCAATATCTAACTCCTTAAAATTTCAAATAAGACGAAGGAATTTATTGCCGTTATCAAAACATGAAACTCATTAAATCTGTTATTTTAAATTTGAAATCCCTACGTATATAAGATTCTCTTCGTATTTCTCATAAAGTTCTAAAATGAACAACTTAAAATTTCTAATAGGATGAACCGATTTTGTACGATTATCAATTTCAGATTTTTGGGTTAGATCTACAGTTTCTCCAGCAAGTATATGTTATTCGAAGTTGTTTTCTATTAATTTTTTTCCTCTAAATTTTACATACGACAAGATTACAATGTGTGGTTATCAATTTCATTTTTACACCTACATGGGTACAAAACTGATCCCAGATTTGAATTTTTATCATTATTATTATAAAAATATTGATTCTTGATTAATATCTATACTATTTGAAGAGAAAAACACACAAAATGACGTGTTTCGGCACTTACCCGGGAGTTGCGAAGAACCTTAGATCTTTCTTTTGTCCTCTTTTCTCCTTTTCTTTCCCTCTCTTTTCTTTCTTTCTTTCTTTCTTTGTTTCTTCTTTCCTCTCTTTTTCTTTCTCTTGGTCGTGCCTCTCTCTTAACACGTTCATATGTATATATAGTGTGTGGTTTTCCACTTGGATGGGATTCTTTCCCACCAATCAAAGATTTTTCTAATCTTTTCTTTCCTATTTGCTTTACTTTCATGAATATCCCAGCTCTTATGGTACTTTTCTTTCCTTAAATAAATAATAAATTATTACGAAGCTTTTAGATTTTATTTATTTTTAAATAAAACAACTTAAAAGTTGCCTAATAAGACAAAACTCGTAACTATGCATAATTCTAACAGAAAAATGGTCATAACTTACTCAAATCACGTCCGAATCGCTAAATCTTAGGTCTGTTGGATAGGTATTCGAAAAACCCATCCAATGAGACCAAAATCAAGTCAAACGAACAAGATTTGATGCCCCAAATTTAGCTACAATTAAAGTGTCGAAAATAATAGTTAAAATAGAATAATATTTCCCTCCTACGTTTTATCACGGTCATATCTCGTCCTCTATTGGTCGAAATCTCTCAGATTTTGTTGTCAATTAAAGCTATATAATAAATTAAATTAAACATAAATAAAATACGGTCCATTGATTTCCATTCCATCAGCTAATTAGATAATTAAGGCATGATCGACCCTCAGATAATAAATCTTGCTTCCATCCGAGCTTGATCGAAGATCCAATGGGCCCGGTTGATCAAACGCTCTGAAAGGCTCCGATTTCAATTCTAATTCATGCGACCATCGATCAAGAGGGAATCTACAGACAAGATTTATTAACTATTAAATACTTGACGGACCCTTGTAGGGTCGGTCTTTACATTCTACCCCCTTAGAAGAAGTTCGTCTCCGAAATTCCCATCTATGCATTAATTTTGATTCTACTACCCTTACAAGAGTCAAATCAGAGCTTATCTACTTCAACTACAATAATTTTTTAGCTTTCAAGATTAAAGGTACCTTCAGTGCTCGAAAAATTATCGCCTGCATACTCTCCTTCAACAAGCTCGATCCTTGTTTTCTTTCTCATTGCGCTAGTGACTTCCTCTTCCGAATGAAGTGACAGTTGATCTTCCATACTCCATGAGTCCTCGGAGTCAGATGAGATGATATGGACAATGTAAAAACCAACTTTACAAGGGTCCGTTAAGTATTTAATAGTTAAAAAATCTTTTCTATAGATCCCTCTTAATCGATGGTCTTACGAATTGGAATTGGAATTGGAATTGAAATTGGAGCCTTTCGGAGCGTCGTATCAACCATTGGGCCCCTTGGATCTTCGATTAGGCTCGAATGGAAGCAAGATTGTATCATCCGACCGTCGATCATGCTTTAATTATCTAATTAGGGGATGGAATGTGTTAACTTACCAACTTCTCCAAAAGCTTAAGCTGTTGGAGAAAGGCGTTATTTATCTTTTATATTTTAACACTCCTTGGCCCACTTGGCAAACATGTGGCACATGTGGTCCCCCACTTTGAGCCGACCATCGCATGTGAATTTTTGCTATCCGGGAGGTTTGAACTCGAGACCCGATACCATGTTAACTTACCAACTTCTCCAAAAGGTTTAGCTGTTGGAGAAAGGCGTAATTTATCTTTTATACTTTAACAAAATGGAAATCAATGGGCCGTATTTCATTTATATTTAATTTGATTTATTAATAGCTTTAAATGACAAAAAATCTATAAGAGATTTCGACCAATAGGGGACAACACATGACCGTGAGAAAAGCTAGGAGGAAAATATTATTCTATTTTAACTTTTATTTTCGTCACTTTAATTGTAGCTAAATTTTGGAGCATCAAATCCTGTCCGTTTGACTTGATTTTGGTCTCAATGGAAGAGTTTTTCGAATACATACCCAACGGACCCAAGATTTAGTGATTTGGACGTGAGTTGAGTAAGTTATAACATTTTTTTTTGTTATGGTTAGGCATAGTTACGAGTTTTGTCTCATTAAGCAACTTTTAGGTTATTTTATTTAAAAATGATAAAATCTAAAAGCTTCCTAATAATTTTTTTTATTTAAGGAAAGAAAAGAAATAAAAGTTAAGATATTCATGAAAGTAAAGAAAATGGGAAAAAAAAATTAGGGAAAGATTTGATTGGTGGAAAATAATCATATCCAAGTGGAAAACCACACACTATATACATATGGCCGTCCTTCTCCCTCAAATTCACGTTAAGAGAGAGAGGTACGGCCAAGAGAGAAAAAAGAGAAAGAAAGAGAAAAGAAAAAGAGAGGAAAGAAGAAAGAAAGAAAGAAAGAGAGAAGACAGAGGGAAAGAAAAGGAAAAAAGAGAAGGGAAGGAGAAGAAGAAAAGAAAGATCTAAGGTTCTTCGCACTCGCTGTTTAAGTGTCGAAACACGTCCTTTTGTGTGTTTATCTCTTCAAATAGTATAGATATTGATCTAGAATCAATATTTTTAATAATAATAATGATAAAAACTCAGAACTAGGATCAGTTTTGTACCCATGTAGGTGCACAAATGAAATTGACAACCGCACATGCTAAACTTGTCTTAAAATTTAAGGGAATTAGGATGAAAATTAATAGAAAATAACTTGGAATAAAGTATACTGGATAAAAAAACTGTAGATCTGACCCAAAAATCTAAAATTGATAATCTCACAAAGTCGGTTCGTCCTCTTAGAAATTTAAAGGTTAACACTTTATAACTTTATGAGAAATACGAAGGGAATTTTATATACGCTGAGATTTCAGATTTTAAAAAACAGATTAAATGAGTTTCATGTTTTATAACGGCACTAATTCCTTTGTCCTATTTGAAATTTTAAGGAGTTAGATATTGATTTTCAGAAGTAAAATATCTAATATACTATATTTTTTAATTTCAGATTTTCAGATTTTTCGAGGCTTATTTATGCTACTTTCAGTTTTCGTTCGTTTCAATAAAGACACAAAATTAGTTCGTCTTATTCAAAAATTTTAAAGATTTGGGGTTGATTTTTATATAGATTGTTTTATATAAATAGATCTTTTAATTCTGTGATTTTTAAAGATTTTCGTTAATTTTCAACGAAAAACAATTTTGATAATTGCACAGAGCTTGTTCGTCTTATTTGAAAATTTTGATGATTTAGTTGTCAGATTTTGTAGATATGTAAGTATGGTAAAAAGGGTTTTATTTTTATGTATATAACAATAGGTTAGGAGTTTAAAGCTAGTAAAAGTTTTTTTTTTTTAAAAAAAGGTAAAATACCTAGCCTAAGGATAACAACTTATGAAAAGATCTAAAGTTATGAGTGTCATATAAAACTAATAATGAAAACTTAGATCATTCTTGTGACATTGTTGCAGACAATATTCGCTCCTAACTTCGAGAATCATTAAATTCGTTCAGTAGCAAAATTAAGGCAAGTAATGATTGACTTAATTAGTAATGTTGATTTAAATTACTTAAGTTTGTCATCCTAGTTACTACTATGATATTTGTTATTTATAGATTTGTTACACCGCTTATGGAAGATCTATTTAAAATATTTGTTTTCTAGATTCTTATATTCAATAAGATAGGATTAATTATGAGTAAGTTGTATGCCATGCGGTTTCACTTAAATTGGTAAGAAAAGAGCAAAGTATTGCTATCGGGAAATTGTGTCATACTTAGGATTGGGAAATGGGAGGGAGGACTAAAGAGAACCCTTGGATCCAACCTTGTGCGAAAAGCCAAAAACAGACCAGTCCCAGAGCGTACAACAACTGGTAGGCGATGCATTTGGGTGGAAACTTAAAAGTTTTTTTCTTTCTTGAATGGTAGAAATCCTAAAGTGGATCACATTCCATTAGGGAATGGGGGTCATTGACAGTCAGTCAATAATCGCCGGCCAGACTATAAATCAGCGTTATACATGAGAAAAGAATGTTGGGATTGCCGCATGATCATTGGAGAAAGAGAGATGCATTCTGTTTGATGTCATGCACTGCATTTATTTAAATTCATAATTATCTTTAATTGTTGCTTTAAATATTGTGAAAAAATTTCAATTGCTTTTTATTATTTCATCATTGTAATACATAGCTTGGTAAATATCATGTTGTTTAGTTAGTTTTAATATTTGAGCCTTTCCTTTACCTTACTATAACCCACCTACACTATAGGGAATGTAGATGTTGAGGAAGGAGCATTTGCAAACGAGAAACATCTGACGAAACAAATGCGGGAATGGGAGAGTTGGTGTCGGAGTCTTCAGAATGACATAGTGTGTCATGACCAAGAGTAGTAGTTAGATGAATTTGGTTTAAAGACTATCTTTAGTTGGATTTAAAATTTAATGGTTTGGAGTATTGATTAAATTGTTTGGGAACAAAGTTTATTATAATTGTTGAGATGAAGATTTATAGAAATGCCTTGATTAGGTTAAATTTTATATCGCTTCCGCTTACGTTTAACTTGTGATGTTTAAAAAAATCTGTGGTATTCTTGTCTTTTTTCGTAGCAACCTAAGGCAAATGAAAGCCGGATCGTTACAGCTTTTCATCAGTCCATAATAGCAAACTCACCTTTGTTTGCTCTCCGCATTGCGGAGTGCCCCGCTTCAGGACTCTGGCTTTTGTGAATGAAGATTGAGCTAGGCCCACACTTGCTCCGTCCAGCCGACCCTGAAGTCGTACAATTCTTGTTCAATCCATACAATATCTCACCCCTCCCCCTCTCCCACACTCAAACCCCCGCGAGATTGCAAAACGTCGATCATGAGTTATTTTTTCTCCTGCGATCTAGGGAAATGAAGCAACAAAGGAAGATTGTCCATCGAACTATCCTCCCAGAATTTGATTTCATTACCCTCATCAACGCTGAATATGATTATGCCCTCTTTAATTTTTCCAATACAACATAAATGTACCTCGAAGAGGGCGAGCCTCGGCGCAACGGTAAGGTTGCTCCATTGTGATCTGGTGGTCATGGTTTCGAGTCACGGAAACAGCCTCTCTGCAAAGCAACAAGCAGGGGTAAGGCTGCGTACATCTAGCCCTCCCAGACCCCGCAATGGCGGGAGCCTCGTGCACTGGGCTGCCCTTTTTTTAACATAAATGGACCTCCAAGCATCAAAACCCATACTACTCCAAGGATATGTAACATCCCATGCATTACCCTCTAAACCATAGTTGGAATTAATGATTAGTCTCCATTTAGCATAGCTCTCTTCTCCTGATTCCCATAGCAATTTGTCTAGCAATGCCAAATTTCTCCATAAGATGTTTCTGATTTCTAGCCCTCCTTTATGTTTCAATCTCTAAACCTCCTTTCAATTAATAAGATGCTTGAATTTTTCATTCTCCTTGTCGCCGTCCCACAAGAAATCTTTGTGATATTTTCAATTGCAATTGAAATAGGGATCTTAATACAGACATGAAATAAACTTACATATTAGAACGGGCGGATTTAATGAAGTTTGATTCTACCACAAAAAAAGAAGTATCTTTTCTTTCAAGACGTGAGCTTCTTCTCCATTCTCTATCACTGTAGCACATGATCTTTTTTACAAAATACACACTCCAAAAGGGAGACCAAGGTCAGGGACAGGGAGACCATCATGCTGGCAGCCAAAACCATTACTCAATTCCTCAAATCCACTTTCCTCGACATTAATCCTCCCCAAAGAGCTCTTAGATTAATTTTGATGACCAAAGAAGCTTTAAACCATCTAAGCACAACAAGAGTATTCTGCAAATCCTCTTCGCTATCTCTAATATATAATCACATCAGCAACATACTGAAAGATGGGATACTGTGTGAATACAAATGTCAACTACCGCCCTTTTTGAAAAGACCGTGAGTCTTCCCCAGATAATCATTTGAATTAAGGCTTTATCCCCACAATGATAAACAAAAATGGGATGGGTGCTCACTTCGTCAAATGCCTCTATTACTGTAGAAAAGCTCAGCCAGATATCATTGATAAGGATCTGAAATGTCCAGAGGATATAATGCAAAAATCCATTTTCTCCATAATTGGCCAAAACCCATTCTACTCATTGGATGCTCCAAGAATTTCAAGTGATAATATGTTTTCTCAAGGTCAACTTTTCAGATAATACTCATTTCGTTTCTATGGGTTAATGAATTGATGCATTCATGAGCAATGAGCACATCATCGATGGATGATATATGTTCCTTCAATGAAGGCACTTCATGGTTTTAAATTTCCACTGAAACCGACACGAAACAAAAACAAAATGTTTCAGTTTCCATCCCCACCAAACTGCATATCGAAACTAAAATGCATAGCAAAACCAGTATATTATGCCAGCATTTGTTACATAATTATATTTATATAAATTACGAGTGAAATCTGGTGTTTGTATTTTGTAGAAATATTTATATGAATGATAGGTAAAATGTGGTATGCATTAAATTAATAGAGATGCACGACATCCTATGTCACTGGGTGATTGATGTTGTTAAACCATTATTTGTGGTTTTTCACTTGCATGGTGGTTCTTTAGTGTATTAGGGATTATTCTAACACTCACTGAAGTTTCTTCTTTAATGTCCATCATCTGCATGTGTTCACATACATTTCTATGATTTTACATGATTTCTACCAAAATTTCCATTCGAAACCAGCATGTTTTAATTTCTGTCACGACCAAAACGCAAGCATAAACCGAAACATGAAACCTTAGGTTCCTTGAAAAGGCAAAATAATGGAATGAAGAACCCTCCCCCGATTCTGATGGAACAGAGTCGGACCTGTGGAGACCACCTCCGATAGATTGTACACCAAGCTTATGGGCTTGAAACCCCTTGCTAGAACCGAATCCTATTGTAATTATCATCCCTACTTTGATAGAGTCATGGTTTTAAATTTCGACCAAAATCCGAAATTAACGAAACTGAAATTTTCCGAAATTTCATTTTTCGCCATTTACCAAATTTCGGTAATTTCGATCATTTCGGTCCGAAATTTCGGTTTTCGGTGGGGTCCGAAACGGTTACCGAAACCGAAATTTTAAATCATGGATAGAGTATGAGAGAAATGTGGTAGTAAATGCTTTAGCTCGCGAAAGGCTAGCCATCCAGACTAGGGAGTTCAGCAATCACTGCCCTCTGGTACTTTGTTCCCATTAATAATACAGCATCAAATTATGATATATGCATACATATAAATGTTCATACGTATAGCTAGGGAAGCAGCTAGTTCTCTAGATTCATGTATTGGGCAATCTATGCCCCTCTTGTAATTATCTTTCTTTAATAAAGTTTTTGTTTACATAGGGTATCCCCACCCCATTTTAGGGCGGGACTAATCCCTACGGATGCATGCAATCGCCCATAAACCGCATGCAACACAGAAATGGCTCCACAGTATTTTATGAAGGAAAAGGAAAATAATAGCACGAGTGTCACCAGGGGAAAAAAATAGCAGATGAAATTTCATTTAGAATGGTAATGGCAAAAGGCTGCAATTTTTCACTCCATTATCAAATCTGACATGCATGTTATCTTTCTTTACTATATTGTTAAGTCGGAAGGTGCCTAACAAATGCATCTATATCTACAGCTAAACATCAGAATACATAGTATTATCACCCTCCGCCTTGAATATCAAAGAAAGCAGGCAATCATTTCCCACACATAAACAAACTGGAAACAAAGAAATAGGAGAAAAAATATTAGTTTATCAAATCGTAGTGGTGCCCTTACCTTGACGAATCCCGTGCGTCGATCAAGATTTAGATGCAAATTCTTAACCTCCCCAAACTCACCGAAAGCGGTTTGGAGATCCTCATCTTGTGCCTCTTCGTGCACTCCAGTAACCAACACAATCCATCCCTCAATGGCTGTATGAATTAACAAACAATAAAGTCATTTCGCAGATCATATTAAAGCTCTGTTAAGTAATATGTCCCTCAAAAGTGTTAGTTTGAAGCTGCAGAATCATAACACTCAAAAACACTCACGCTAGTCAATAAGTGTGAACATTATAAAAAGGAGGAAAGTACGCAGTAACTTGAATAATGAACATATAAAAAAGCGGTAAATGTACAAGACATATGACAAACAAACTGTAGCATGGTAACTATTTCCCACTGACATTTGCCAGGAAAATCTGGAAATTTGCATGATGGTTTGATAGTAGAAAAACAAGTATCAGTCAACCAAAAAATCAGAACAGTGTGTGTGAGCACATCAGTCAACCAAGGTTTTAAATCTCGGTTTCGGTGCCGGCTTCGGCCACAACCGAAACCGAAATTTCCAGTATTTTCGGTGAAAATCTTAAATTTTTTGTGGAAATTTTGGTGTCGGTCCCGGCCGAAATCCGAAATTTAAAACCATGCAGTCAACTGAGGAAACAATAGAATATAAGCCATGGTTTGTACAGTTAATCATAATAAAAAATGTGGAATTTGACAGACAGTTACGCATAACTAACTTCTCCAATTTATTGAAAATAAGACAACAGACAACATATTGCTCTACTGCTTAGTTATCGATTCCGTTTCATTAGCTGTTTCTTTTTGGTAAGTGGAACGGAACATTTTGGCAGTTTCAGCATTTCGTTTTAGAAAAGACGCTACCACCGGAGAAGTTTTTTTAATAGTGAAATTTAAAAAAAAAAAACATAAATTGCTAAAAATTACCATTTAAAAAAAATTGCTAAAAATTGAAACAACAAGGACATCCTATGTAACCCAATCCATCATAACATCAAGATTGTAAAGATCCCATATTTACTTAACAGAAAATCAATATCAGCTGAAATTTTTGTGGTGATCAATGCCTAATTAGATGAAAAAAAATTATAGACTAAAATATGATATTTTTTTACCGGACTTTTGGGATTTAATAATGTTTGGAAATGATAGAATTTCT
The DNA here is from genome assembly GCF_043159265.1 of Tasmannia lanceolata. Classification (NCBI taxonomy): domain Eukaryota; kingdom Viridiplantae; phylum Streptophyta; class Magnoliopsida; order Canellales; family Winteraceae; genus Tasmannia; species Tasmannia lanceolata. The sequence goes on along the minus strand of NW_027518696.1, from coordinate 16,433,358 downwards.
GAATTTTTAAAATTGGAAAAAATACCCCATCATTTGGAAGTTGAGATTTTGAACCAGCCCAAAATGACTGAAAAAAGTCGAATTTTGTACTAGATCTGGAAAGTTGACTTTTTTATCCTTTTAGAATTGGGTCTTGAAACTATTTTTAATAAATCCAAATGGGGGGGTATTCCCTGTTTAAATGCAAATCTTAATTCTAAAAGAGAGAGAGAGAGAGAGAGAGAGAGAGAGAGAGGTAAAAAGTAAGTGTTTCGGCCGAAAGGGCATTTCACCTTGTTTAGGATGAAATAGGACAAAACACCGGGGGATGGTTAGGTTTCGTTCAAGAACTCTGGATGAAATGAAATAACATAGATGACTAAGATCTAATGTATAGGTGGGTTCCAGACACAGATACAATGTTGATCATCTAAGGCTCAAGATGCACAGGCACACCAAAGGTAGTGGAGGTATCCAATATTAATAGTCTAGGTTTCATGATGCATAGACATGGGAAAGACATGTTAGTCATAGTAGAATATATCAGTTCCTCTTGAGCCACTCTTGGCTTGATCTTTACCCTGAGTCTACTAAAAAAGCCATCACATATTATGTATCGGACCATTGCCCTCTTTTACTGGACCATAGACTTGAATCTTGGGGCCCCGTCCCCTTTAGAATTGATATTTCTTTGTTGGAGATTCTGAAAATGGAGGAGATGCTGGGAGGTTGGTGAGTAGACGAGCTGGCTGATGTTGTTATTGGCTCTAAGCTCCGTATCATTAAACAAAAACTAAAACTGTGGAAAAAGGAAGAAGAGAAGGCAGCGGCCGAGAGAAAGTTGTCGCGGTTGTCCAGAGTAAAAGAAATTAGCCAAGCTGAAGAGGCGGGCCTGGCTATGAGGGAGGAGATTGAGGAGGGTTGAAGACGGCAGAAGTCGAGAGCAAAATGGCTGGAAGCTAGGGATAGAAATACCACGTATTTTATGGGATTGCTACTGCGAGAAGGCGGAGAAATAGAATTGAGAGTTTGGTGGTGAATGGGAAGAAAACAGAAAATAAGGAGTTGATTGTGAAAGAAATGGTGGACTTCTATGATAGACTTTTCTCATCGGAGTGTATCACTCGACCTATCCCTAAGGACGTGGAGTTTATGTCTCTTGAAGATGACGAGAGTAAAAGATTGGAGAGACCTTTCACAGAAGAAGAGATTGAAAAAGGGAGTTTTGTATTGGGCAGAGATAGAGCCCCGGGCCCCGATGGATTCTGCCTTGCTTTCTTCCAATGTTGTTGGTAGTATGTGAAAGAGGATTGATTACATTTTTAATGCTCCGTTTGGTTGCCAGTAAAATTTGTCCTAGGAAGGTTTTAGTAAAATTCTTGTCCCATCCCATGTTTGGTTGCCTTTTAGCACTAGAATTTTTTTAATCCCACTCTTGTAATGATTGCTTCTGTGGTGACATGGACTCTTTATCCCCTATTTTTCTTTCCTAGGGAATGATGTCCTCTCTTTCTCTCTCTTCTCCCTTCCCATATTTGGTAATGACACCCCTAAATTTTGGTGGGAATTTTAGGAATTGTAGGAAAAAAAAACCTAGCAAATCCCGTTGACTTCACTGTTTGGATTAAAAACTCCCTAGGATAAAAATTTTACTGGCAACCAAACGGAACATAAGGGATTTCTATGATGGGATGAAATTGAACAAAGCGACTGGAGCCACCTTCATTGCACTGATACCCAAAGTAGAAGGAGCCTCTTTGATGTCGGATTTCTGCCCCATTAGTTTGGTGGGGTACCTTTATAAAGTCCTTGCGAAGGTCCTAGCCGAACGTCTGAAACTTCTCCTTCCACTGCTTATATCTGATAGCCAAAGTTCCTTTGTCTATGAAAGACAACTAATGGATTTTTCTCTTATTACCAATGAGGTGGTGGATTTTTATTAGAAAACTGGAAGCCGAGGTCTAATTTGTAAACTAGATATGGAGAAAGCATATGACAGAGTAGAGTGGATGTGCTTGGACTACTTGTTAAACAGAATGGGCTTTGGACCAAAATGGAGGATGTGGATCAACAATTGCATTTCGCTAGTCTGATTCTCTGTCATAATCAACGGCATTCCAAAGGGCTTTTTCAAGTCATCCAGGGGGTTGTGGCAAGGAGATCCCCTATCCCATTTTCTTTTTCTTTTTGTCGTCATTCCTGAAACCCTTAGCCGTCTAGTGGAAAAAGGGAGATCGACTGGATAGATTGAGGGTTTCAAAATTGGCTTGGATGAGATTGTGGTATCGCACCTTTAGTTCACTGATGATACGTTGTTGTTTAGCCCACCCCCCCCCCCCCCCTCCCCCCTCTCTCTCTCTCCCGGATGTGGTCTAGGTTTTGAATCTGAAAGCAATCCTCAGGTGTTACGAAGTTATAACGGGTCAGAGGTCTAATTTTCACAGGTCTAGAGGTATTCATCTAGATCTTGATACTATTCAGCTCCTGTCTGGGATTTTCGGGTGCAAGATTGACACTTTACCAACTACATATCTCGGTGACCCCCTAGGGGTGGGGAGAGCCAAGAAAGTTAGTTGGGATCATATTGTTGACAAAGTGGAAAAAAGGTTGTATACTTGGAAGAGAAACTTGGTATCCAAAGGTGGTCGAGTGACACTCATTAAAGTAGTCCGATCTACCAACTTTCCTTTTCAAGTGCCCTATGAGTGTGGTGAATAGAATTGAACAGTTCCAAGGAAGATTTTTGCTGAAAAAAAAGGCAAGATCTTAAGGAATATTTCTTTCCAATCGGTGATTTGGGTGTTGTGGAAAGAAAGGAACGCAATAACTTTTAAGGGTCTTGCGAAAAGTGTTCCCTACTTATCATTCGAGGTTTTGGCTCTAACGGTCTTTTGGGCAAAATCCCTTCCTAGCTTCAATTTTGTCTGAGCCTTTGATTTAAGGAATGGATGGCGAGAAGTGTGCTATAGTTTTGAAAATAAAATCCCTATTGTTCAAGTTTGGAAGCCTCCACAGCGATGATCTCTCAAGCTTAATTTTGACGGATCTAGTCTTGGCAACCAGGGCCCTGCTGACATTGGGGGCGTTCTTAGAATGAGGAAGGAGTGATGAGGTGGGCTTTCGTAGGCCCTATTGGAGTTGCCGACTCTAGTGATGTGGAGGTTCGGGTGGTCCACCATGCTATCAAATTTTTGGTGGGGGCTGATCTAAGTCGTATGGTGGTGGAAGGCGATTCCCTCAATGTTATTTGTTGGTTGTCCGGCTCTCATCTTTTTCCTTGGCGCAGATTTCTTAAATGAGATAAATGACAGTGTTGGTATCTCTTGTTTCTCATATCGCCACGTTAGGAGATCGGCAAATGGAGTGGCAAACAAGCTAGCTAAGAGTGGGGTTCATTTGGAGTCTCTCGAGCAATATGACTTTCTTCCTCCTTGACTTTTTGTGGCTGCCTCTCTTTGTTGTAAATAGCTTGTGTTTCTCTTTTTCTATAATTTTCTCTTTATAATTCTCTCTGTTTTTTTACCATCTCGGTCTCTTTATTGAATTTTTTACCATTAAAAAAATACACTCTTTTTTAAATACTCCTTCGGCACTATCAAAAGAGAAAAATATTCTTTCAGGAAGAAATAATCACCTACATAGGAAGCGTACTCTTAGTTAAGAGGAAACGAGTAGGAAGCGCCTGGGAAGTGAAAAGAACCTAGCTTCTGAGGAGTGTTTCCAGGGAAGCGAGCTTCCCATCCAACTAGGAAGTTTGCGGTAACTATGACTATATAGAAATTATGAAATCCAAGTTAACCAGATCTTAAAACCAATAAAGCTTAGGTAGAAGCCGAAAAGCATTCATTTCCGGTAAGCCTAGCAATGGACATAGCTAGAGTTTCAGACTATAAAAACTAGATCAAGCCATGAAAATACATCGAGCTTTTACAAATTTGATGGCTTTTACCTTTGGTTCTACTATATTCAGAACTAAAACTGGATCTATAATTTAGAGAAAGTTGAACTGATTTGCCAAGTTTTAGGTTGCCAAAATTTCAACCACAGGTGCGCAAGGCTTGGTGGTGGTTCTAGCTTTGAATTTTCCAAGTAGATATGGCCTGGTAAAGAAGATTTCAGTATCTAAATGCTGTTTTGAGTTTGACAAACAAGAATGAATTGCTACAAAGATTTCTGTTTCGATACATTCAAAATCTACAAATATAAACAGAAACTCAGCTTCCAAACATTAAATAAAAAAAACCCAACAAAGATTGATCAATCTTATCAACTTCAAAGGTCAAAATCTCTTATATCCTAAAAATGGCACAAGAATAGGAAGGTTCCAACTTCCAATACCGAGGCATAGTTCCAAAAACGCAAAACAAACTAGCTTTCAAGAGGGAGAGTGAGAGAGTGAATGAGTGCGCGCGTGTGTGTGTATTGAAACAGATATCTCATACCCATGGTTTTCATCAAAACTAAGAGAAGCCAGTAATAAGATGAAGAAAACTCCCCATCTCTAAATCCATGAAAAGCTAAAAACCCTAACATAAGAGAAAAAAGCAAGTTTGGAAGAAACCCAAAACCCTCAACTCAACTCAACCAAGCCATTGTCCCAAACTAGTTGGGGTCGGCTAATGAAACCTTTAGAAAATTTTCATGAAGAAGGTGAAAGGATATACCCTGCTCTAATCCTGACACTACTTGGGTTCATCTAGATGGATAATTTTCTTCCATTCTCTCCTATCCAAGTTAATGTTCTTTGTCATGTTCCTAGCCCTCAAGTCTTTCCTCTTTTTACTCCATCAACTTGGCACGAGTCACTTCTTCTCACTGGAGCATACAAAGGCCTGCGATGGATATGCCCAAACCATCTTAAGGCGGTGCTAAGAAACCCAAAACCCTAAAAACCCTAAAACCCTAAAAATTAAAAAACCCAAAAAGAGAAACAGAAAACCCAAGTTGCCATGGTCTTGAAAAAAAAAGGATTCAATAACACTAGAAACAAAACCAAAATTAACAACAAGAAATATACAGAGAGAGAGAGAGAGAGAGAGAGAGATGTAGAAAACTGACATCGTTGGGGACCGGGACCGCCATCAGAATCCAGGGAATCGAATTCCTTTCCGGCGAATCGATTATTGCGTTCGGCTTCGGTTTCTTCACGGAAACCCCTCCCTTTGGTTTTCTTGGGAGCGGAAAAGTCAGGGAAAGTGGAGGTAGAGCCTCCTGTAATGGTGGATTTTAGTTTTGGGAGACGAGGAACTAGTGGTGTTGCTTCCACCTCCATTGCTCCCTCCTCGTCCATCAGATCGTCATCCTCCGGTTCAAAATCCACGGCTTCTACCTCGTTCGCCATTCTTTCTCTTTTCTTTTCTCTTCTTTTCTCTTTACTTTGGTTTGAGAAGAGGCAATCAGAGAGGAGATTGAGAAGAAGAGGGTTTTATCGAGTTTTTATACGGTTCAAGCCCGGAAAAAAGTGCTGTATGTCCTACAATGATCTAAACCGTCCATTTGATGGGGTCGTGCCCAAAAAATTGTTTCTATGGGATGATCCAAACCGTCAATTTGTTTCCATAGGATGATCCCTCCAACTGCACATTATAGAAACTTCTATAGATCGGAAGGTAAGGATAATCCTATGGAAATAATTTTTCGGGCATGACCTGTTTACATTGCGGCCCATCAAATGGACGATTTAGATCATCTAGGGGTGTTGGCCGTACAGTATTTTTTGAAACATGTATGGGCTTACACCATATAAAAACTATGGAAAATTATTTAAAAAAATGCAAACTTTTGCTGAAATTATGAATCAAGAGTAGAGTTTTTGAAATCATGAAAGATGAGCTCTCAGGTACTTTTTAAGCTCCCTTAGGGCAAGAATACCCTTCTTGCTTTCCCCCCTCCTTTTAGGGCTCTAATCCCAATGCCCTCTCACCTCCAACTTTTTTTAATAATTTTTTCATAAATAAATAATAAAAGGGAGGTGCGTTATCGACTTGGAGTCACATAGGCGTGTCGCCATGACGCGCCAATCATGGTGATGGTTTTTGTATTTTGTTCTTTTTTTGGATTCTTTTCAAACATAATTTTGGGCCCTTAAATCCGAGATTCGGGAAAAGTTTTCAACTATACACTACCTTTTTCTGATTATCAAATAATACATAGTGCGTTACGGACAAAACAAGGTATATAATAATAAAAGAATAGATTAAGAAAAGATCTTGGGTTTAGGATCATAAGCAGAAAAAGTTCTGAACTATACCCTAAAGTTTTTCGGCGTTTCGAACGCAAGGGTATAATTTTCAGAACAATCCAAGATCAGTATGTTGTTGTTCTCTATGTTTCCACGATAAAAGGGCTTTGAATTTTGTCCCCAGGGTTTGGGAAACACTCCCAAATGTTGATGGGATATTACGAGCACCCTAAGGTACTATGTGTATCAATTTCGGTCCGATTGGATTAATGGACTATGGTTCTGAGGTCTACATAATGGTTCTGATTGTATACATACTTATTATGAGTACCTAAGCCAATATTAATACACTCATGATCACTTTTACAACCTTCAAAACCACTAAATTGTGGTTCTGAAACCTACATAATGGTTCCGATTGTATACATACTGATTATGAGTACCTAAACCACTAATAATACACTCATGATCACTTTTACAATGTATGAACCCCTATTTACACTCTTGGAACCACTATTTAATCAATTGAAACCACTAAATTGTAGTTCTGAGGCCTACATAATGGTTCTGATTGTATACATACTGATTATGAGTATCTAAACCACTATTAATACACTCATGATCACTTTTGCTACCTTTGAAACCACTAAATTGTGGTTCCGAGGTCTACATAATGGTTTCGATTGTATACATACTGATTATGAGTACCTAAACCACTATTAATACACTCATGCTCACTTTTACAATGTATGAACCCCTATTTACACTCTTAGAACCATAATTTACACTCTTAGAACCACTATTTAATCAATCAGAACCAGTAAATTGTGGTTCCAAGGTCTACATAATGGTTCCAACTGTATAAATCAGTTGTTCTAAGTGTCTAAATGGAGTACTCTATCTTTGATAATGTTTACAACCATTGAACCATTGAACTCTTGAGAGAGAGAGAGAGAGAGGTCAAAACATACATATAACTAAACAAAGACACCACTGTAAAGATGATGAAAATAAACTAAATCACAAAAAACATAAAACATGAAATAACATGTAAAACCTAAGCAAGTGGAGGAGAATGGACCTATCGGAGCACTCAAAGCAAACTAAAGAGAACCAATGGAGTTTTGTTTTTCAAAAGGCAATGGCAATGGAGTTTAGAACATATGGCAATGTGAAGCTTCAATGGAGTTTCTCATGTTTGGGATGGCTTGGGGAAGAAGAAGGGAAAAGGTGAACAGTGTGGGTGAAAAGTGCATGGGGATTAGAGCTAAAAGGTAGAGGGAAAAGGAAGGAGGGTATTCTTGTCCTAAAAGCTCTCTAAAAGTATATGACAACCCCTTTTTTACAATTTTTCAAAAGGTGCCCTTAATTGACAATTTCACCAAATATTTGCATTTTTTTAACAATTTTAAATAGTGGGTAAGTGGCGTGTAATTATGGTAAATCTCATTTCCTCCACTTTGATTTTGGTGGCTTGCCAAATCTCATTTCCTCCACTCAAATTAGAACCCCTAATGAGAGAGAAACCCGTAGTATGAGAGAGAATCTAATTTAGGGGGAAATTGATTTTGGTGGCCCGCCAAATTGGATTTCCTCCCCTCAAATTAGAAGTTGCCCATAAAATTTGAACCCAGATTTAGCTGGTGTGAAATCAAAATTAAAAATGGGAGGTTTCAAGGAAGTTACCAGTTTTTTTTGGGGTAGAGGATTTAGGCAATCATCCCAAAATTAAATATTCAAATGAACTAGTTCATTGGTATCTTGGATACCCTTAAAACTAATTTAGTATGTAAAATCGACATTATAGGAGCAGATTGGAAAATGATATTAATAGCATTAAATTAGATTTTTTGGTGGGGGATCCTAATAGGGAAGGTCAAATTAAAAGCGGTCATTACCATATTTATGGCATGAAATTAGATTTTGCAGGTTATCAAAATGGTAAACCATATTAATAGCATGAGATTAGATTCTGTGGGGGATACAAATTAATCGTGAAGGGCGGCAAACTGTTCGATTTTGTACGGGATGTGGCAACAAAATCCATAAATTATTGGAAACCTTCTACCATAAATCCATTTGATAGAGGGAGAAAGTTTTGGAATATCAATCAAAATTGGGAGATTTTCTCTCGTAGCTGCTTAGCCTGCTTTTTCCCCTCCCATTCCAACTCAACTACGCACTAAATTTGCGTCCTCTATCTATCACATTTGGTGTGAGAGGAACGCTAGAATCCATAATGAAAAATGTACTCACAAGCAGGATCTCCTCAAGCGAATTCTCTCTACCTCTTGCACAAAAATTCTGTTCCTTAGGCTTTCAGACTCTCCCACCGAGGCCAGCTCTAAAATTGCTGTAAATTTGTCACTCCTTGTTTTCCAGCAATCCAAAACCTCAAAATTCTATCGATGGACCCCCCCCCCACCGACCTCAGCCACAATAAACTTAATACTGATGCATCCCTCATGGACAATTTTGGTTCTGTTGGTGGCCTTATTAGAGACCATCTCAGCTGTCCCATTGGCCCGTTCTCGGAAATCGTCCCCCCTGAAGCTATTCATCACCTGGAGATCGAAGCCATCCTTCACGGTCTAAATCTAGCAGAGAATCTCAGCATCTGCAACCTATGGATTGAATCCGACTCAATCCATGCCGTCAAAGTGATCGAAGGTACCCAAGCATGCCCTTGGAGGAAAATCCAAACTCTTTCCAAATATAGGTGGAAGAGAGAGAAAAGTAAGAGAGAAAAAGAATAAGACAAGAATTTCTCCTAATTCCCCCAACAAATTTCTCCATTTTGGTGAAAAAAAGGGAGAAGATTATGGAGGGAACATCTCCGCCACGTAGGCGCCACCTAGGATAAAAACCAATAATGATGTCTAGAAGTTGTCTAGTGGTCAAAGGTGTAAAGGACAACCAAACATGCTTTGGGGAGATCTCTGGGAGATCTCATGCATTTGAAACTCCTACAATCCCCCCAAAACAAGCAACCAAACAGAGCATAAAAGAAACAATCTACATATGTTTCCCACCCGAAACAGAAACGCGAGATCACTTCGTGGAGGACTCTCTCTCTCCCCCCCTCTCTCTCTCAGGAAAAAACTTTCTCAATCTCCTAAATATCAGGTAACTGTGTTTTAGTGTGTTAATTTGCGTTATTCTTATTTGAATGCCATGAACTAGAGATATGCTTACTGGATTTATGTTTTTAATTCAGTTGTTATTTTCAGTTCATATTTGAATTCAATGAACAAGATATTAGATATATGCTTGCTAGATTTCTGTTCTTATCTCAGTTCATATTTCTGTTCTTATTTTGGTTCCCTTCTCGGTTTCCATATATGGACTTCCATCGTGGGGTTTCTATTTGGAAATATCTAATTTTCAGAGAGGGATTTCTCTGAATGTAAATATCTTCCTTTTTCTTCTATCAATTTCCATGTAAACCATATCCCACATATTTCCTATAATTTGCTTCCTCCTTGCTTATTTTTGCAGGGTAGGGTAAGGAAAAAGAAAGGAACTAAACATGGAATTGGAGATATCTGGAAAATTTTGTGAAACAAGCCCTTGGCTTGTCTTTCCATCTGAAGAAGACCAGACATTCTTCAGCATACACAAGGAGACATTTGCAGTGAGAAACATACTGAATATGGGTCGGAATGTGTTGGTGGTGTCCTCTCATGGTTGGTTGTTGATTCAATCATCTACATCTTCTAATGATTTTCTCCTATTAGAGCCTATCAATCAAGATACCACCACTGGGCATACGAGATGGAAGCAAATGGGTTATTCCATTCCCCCAACTGATCCCAATTGTGTGATTCTTTCCATCCCCTACGAAAGTATGTTCTTTCTATTTTGTTGGCCAGTGATAACACATGGATCAAGCATGAGTATGAGGAAGAGGAAAAATGGTTGAAAGATGACTTTTTTTAGGGGGGGGGTGCACTATCCATGACGTCGTCGGTTGCCAGGGAAAGTTGTATGCCTATACCTCTATTTCTAGGGTTGCACTTATCGAACTTTTTCCTACTCCTAGATTCACCATGCTGGAAGTAGACATCATTAGAGAAATTCCATATGAACACATGTTCGATGTTCATTTATTGGAATCTCGTGGAGAGGTGTTTGTTGTTTTCAAGCACTTTTATAGGATGACCAGTAGAGTACACAGTTTAATGGTTTCAGGTTGCATATGTGTAGAAGGATGTGGGTGAAGGTGGAAACCATTGGTGCTGATTGCATCTTTTTCTTAGGATTTAACCGAGTTCTGCTTCTTATACGACCCAGCCAAAAGGAGGACTTAAGAGAGATGTCATCTACTTTGCCGACTTCAATCATAAAGCCGTGTATGCATTCGACTTTGAAGATGGAAGTATCTCAGTTGATTTGTCTTGTCAGAACAAAGTTCATAGTCAGAATGGGTACCCACCATTCTGGCTAGTTCTCGCCAACCCTTTTGGATCAGTAAGCCAAAAATCTAGCTTCCTCCTATTCCTGTTGAATTGCTGTTCTACTGAGAATGCCATTTATATTCGATTTATTTATTTTATCTACTGGCTTCCTCCTATTCCTGTTGAATTACTGTTCTAACAAAAAAATGCCAGTTATATCTAATTTATTCATTTTAACTGCATAGATATTATTCGTTTGTGCCGACCCCAACTAGTTTGGGACAAAGGCTTAGTTGGGTTGAGTTGAGATATTATTCGTTTGTCATGAGAGCAGTTTTGTAGTAGATGTCCTTAAGGGGTAGAAAAGTGTAATTTACAAAAAATTTCTAGTGTGTGCATAAGTTCGTATTTACGTGTAGTGGTCTAAACAATGTATTGTAATGTGGAGTAAAGCTCCATTCAACAACCATTCTCTTTATTCTCGTTCTGGAAACAAGAATTAAAATTAATTTTTTTAGTGCTCTTGTCAATAAATTCGTAGGTACATGTAGAGGATGAGGGATTTTTGTTAGAGATGGGCTGCGGTGTAGAGGGCAGAGAGAGAGAGAGAGAGAGAGAGAGAGAGAGAGAGAGAGAGAGAGAGAGAGAGAGAGAATGATGATGATGCTACCATAAACCTTTCATTTCCACTCTATAATGATCATAGGTTGCTGGAGGCAGCAAAAATACTGCCAAGGCATAGACACTCTATAAATTAAATCCATAACAGAGTGAAAAAAATTTAGAACGTCATAAACCCTAGAGAAACCACAATGAAAATGTTTTCTACATAAAAAAGAGAAAAAGCATGTGAGGGAGGAAGACGATGATGAATAGCAAAAAAAAAAAATCTTACTAAGTGGTAGACGCTAACAGACCTGAAGCCTATGGATACAAATCAATGGACATTGCTTAGAAGGAGAATCCAAAGTCATTAAGAGTTTTCTCTTAACCCTAGAAATGAGAGAAAAGGGACGAAAATCCCAAATGGTAGAAGAGGTAGGGAGAGGAAGGAAAGAGGGAAGGGAGAGAGAGATGAAACTTGAAAGGGGAGAGGTGAGTTGTCGATAGTCGTAGAGAGAGAGAGAGAGAGAGAGAGAGAGAGAGAGAGCCAATAGGAAAGGCCGATCTGTCATATTGACCATCACATTCGGTGTCAATTCAACTCTATGTGGAAGTTTTATCCGTGACAGTTGATGGAGTATAAAAACAGCAGCCAATTAGCTGCCGACACGTGGCCTCAGGATGGCCCACCACAAGCCCAACTACTACACAGGGGCAATATGGTAATTACCTCAGAGTAGGTAACCCCAAACCTATAACAGTCCGACACCTGTCCTGGGGTAGGTAACCCAACCACCCCAGGTTTCCCTCTATAAAAGGGCTTTCAGAGCTCAAACCGGAGGGCAATAACTTCTCACCCACCACTCTTAAACTCGCTCTGCACTCCTGCTCATACTGATTTGAGTGTCAAAGGGCCTGTCCGGAGTAACGACTCCGGGTTGGTCTTTTGACCTCGTTTGCTCCTTGTGCAGGACTCAGCTCCTTCACTTTGGTTCCGCAGGACTCAGCTCCTTCACTTTGGTTCCGCAGGACTCAGCTCCTTAACTTCGGCTCCTCGGGTCCTCCAGCTCAGCTCTTACGTCACTGCCGTATTTGTTACCGATTTTAGGCCTAACAGATTGGCACCATCCTTGAGACCACGAACTAAAAGCTGTTCAAATCCCCTTACAAAATGGCAGGACGAGGAATGCTCGGGTACCAACCGCCCGGACTACCCGAGCCGTGCTACCTCGCAGGACCCGGAGCGAGCAAATCGCCTCGCAGGTGGTGGCTACTTCTGCTACAGCAGAACAGAGCCCAGCTCGTTCGGAACACCTCAACCCCACGCCCACTCCGGATCAAGTTCAAGCTCTCTTTCAACAGATGACGGCTCTTGTCGGTCAATACCAGCAGCTATTCCAAGCGCCTCCCCAACATCCTCCAGATGCTCCACGACCTGTACAGGAAAGATCGAATATCCACAGGGGAGAGTCAACACGCCACGGTGAAGACCGGACTCACCACTCCACCAGGCAAGTCCATCACTCCAGAACCAGGCATGCCCATACAGAGCCCCACCGCCGCCGTAGGTCACGGTCTCGCTCTACACAAAAGCACCGAGCCCATGAAGACCACGCATAGCAAGAAAAATCCCTGCCTCGTCGAAGGAGTCCGGAAAGTCAGTCCGGCTCTGCGGCGAGCCAATCGGTGGAGAGAAACCGGTCACTGGACCGACCAAATCGTAGAGCTGGTCCGATGCTACGAAGGATAGAAGAAATGGACCACCGCATAGAAGAGCTGGCAAAAGATCAGAGCCGGCCTGCTGCAAGGGCGTTCTCAAGCAGAACGTTGTTCACCGACGATGTTATGAACGCCCTGGCACCCACAGGGTTTAAAATGCCAATCGTCCCGCAATATGACGGGACCACTGACCCTGTGGACCATTTGGAGACATTCAGAACGATGATGCCCCTCCACAGCGCGTCCGATGGCTTCCTCTGCAGAGCATTCCCGACCACACTGACTGGTGCGGCCCGGGACTGGTACTCAAGGATCAAACTGAACTCCATCAGCAACTTTGAAGACTTTGGGAACGATCTGGTCCGCCATTTCATGAGCAGCCGCAGGCCAAGGAAAACAACAGCATCCTTGATGGCCTTACGGCATGAGGACAACGAACCTCTGAAGGTGTTCGTCAGCCGTTTCAACAGGGAGGCACTCCAAGTGCCGAATTTGGATCCCTCAGCCGCCATGAACGCGCTCCTCGCAGGCGCTAGATCCAACGACTTCTGCCGGTCAGTGGCTCGCCAGAATCCACACTCACTAGCAGATCTGATGGCCGGGGGTGGAAGAGACGCTGGCGGCCTTGGACATGAATCGGAGGAGAACCTCTGAGGACTAAAACCCTACCAAGCAGCGTAGGGACGATAAAGCCCCCAGAAGAGAGAAGTCCCCCCAGAGGAGGGAAGAGAACTTTACCCCTCTCAACACCTCCCGGAGACACATACTGGCCGCTATTAGAGGAGAAGAGTTCGTAAGGTGGCCGACCAGAATGATCTCCAAGGGAAATAAGAGAGACAAGTCAAAGTACTGTCGGTTCCACAGGGATCACGGTCACGACACAGACAAATGCTGGCAGCTCAAGGAAGAAATCGAGCTGCTGATTGGTCGGGGCTACTTGAAAAAGTATGTCCGAAATGACGGCCACACAAGAGAACGCAGAGAGATGAGTCCCCAGGGCCGGAGCCCTCGGGGTCACAGCCGCCCTCTGCCCGAGGTCAATCTCCTCTGCCATCCAGTCCACAACCAGAGGCACACCGATCCCAGCCAAGGGGAGTCATCGGCACCATTATGAGTGGACCGGCCGCTGGGGGCACATCATCTGCTGCTCGAAAAGCGTACGCACTCCGAGTCAACGCCGTGCACACACACAGCAAAAAAATGAAGACAGAGAATGAGATCTCCTTTTCAGATGCGGATCTCGACAACTTGATATTGCCACACGACGACGTCTTGGTCCTGACAATGCTCATTGCGAACTGGGAGCTGAAGAAAATCCTTGTCGACAACGGGAGTTCGGCCGATATCCTTTACTATCACGCTTTCGAGAGAATGATGATCGGAGACGATCGTTTGAAGCCGGCAAACTCCGATCTGTTCGGTTTCTCAGGGGAGGTCGTGAAAGTGGCAGGGCAGATTGAACTCCCAGTCCTCGTCGGAGAGCCGCCCTGTCAAGCCTTCGCGATGGTCAACTTCCTGGTAGTGAGGGCCACTTCGGTCTATAACGCTATCTTGGGACGACCAGACCAGAACTTAATCCGCGCCGTCGCTTCAGCGTATCACCAGAAGATGAAGTTCATAACGCCAAACGGCGTGGGAGAAGTCCGGGGAGACTAACCACAGTCCAGGGAGTGCTATGCAATGGCACTCAAGGGCAAAAATGCGGTGGAATCGCTGCCGATTGAGCTACTCGATCTGAGGGATGAAGCCCAAGGGACTCAGCCCGCCGAAGAACTCGTCTCCATCCCGTTGTGTAAAGATGATAATGAGAAGGTCGTTCAGATTGGCTCCTCTCGAAGCAGCAGCACCAGGCACAGCCTCACCCAGTTTCTGCAGGACAATGCAGACGTCTTTGCATGGGCTCCCGTTGACATGCCCGGCATAGACCCGGATGTTAGCACGCACAGACTTGGTGTTGACCCCACCTGTAGGCCGATGAAACAGAAAAGAAGACATTTCGCCCTCAAAAGGTGGCAGGCGATAAAAGAAGAAGTGGAGAGGCTCTTAAGGGCTGACTTCATTCGAGAAATTCAATACCCGGACTGGCTGGCAAACGTGGTCCTGGTGAAGAAGACAAATGGAAAGTTGGAGGACCTGCGTAGATTTCACTGATCTGAACAAAGCATGTCCCAAGGACAGCTATCCGCTCCCAAAAATCAATCAACTCATTGATGCCACCGTTGGTCACGAATTACTGAGTTTCATGGACGCCTTCTCCGGGTACAACTAGATCAGAATGTATGAGTCGGACATATCAAAAACTTCTTTTATAACGGACCAGGGGACGTACTGTTACCGTGTCATGCCCTTCGGCCTAAAAAATGCCGGGGCCACGTATCAGAGGCTTGTGAACAAACTCTTCCGGAACCAAATCGGCCGTAATATGGAAGTCTACATGGATGATATGTTGGTCAAAAGCAGAAGTGCACAAGATCATGTGTCCGACTTGAAAGAAACATTCCAGGTCCTAAGAGAGCATAACATGAAACTTAACCCCACCAAGTGCACTTTCGGCGTCAGTTCAGGAAAGTTCTTGGGGTTTATGGTAAGCCGGAGAGGGATAGAGGCCAATCCAGAGAAGATCAAGGCCGTGGTGAAGCTCACTCCATCGAAAACCATCAGAGAAGTGCAGCGGCTAACGGGTATGGTGGCCGCACTGGGCCGCTTCATCTCAAAATCCGTAGAGAGATTCCTGCCTTTCTTCAACGCCGTCAAAGGAATCAAGACAGCACCTTGGACAGAGGAGTGTCAGGCCGCATTCGAGGAACTGAAGCAGTACTTATCCTCCCCACCCCTGTTGACAAAGCCGGAACTGGGGGAGGAGCTGCTCCTGTACCTGTCCGTGAGCCCCATGGCTCTAGCAGTTGTCCTAGTTCGTGAAAGAGCACAGCCAACAAAAACCGGTCTACTACGTAAGCAAGGTCCTGCATGACGCTGAGATCAGGTACCAGCGGGTCGAGAAATTGGCCTACGCCCTCATCATGGCAGCCAGGAAGTTGAGGCCGTATTTTCAAGCCCACACAATAAAGGTCCTGACCGATCAGTCGCTCAGGCAAGTTCTCCATAAGGCGGACACCTCAGGACGACTCGTGAAATGGGCGGTGGAGCTGAGCGAATTCGATATCCAGTACGCGCCTAGACCAGCAATAAAGGCTCGAGTGTTGGCAGACTTTGTAGCTGAATGCACCATCCCCCAGTAGAGCACTGAACCTGAAATTGTCCAAACACCGGCTGTGGAGAAGGAAACCACAACTGAGGAGCGAACAGAAGATGGGACTGAAGCAGAAATCGTCCCCGTACCGGCAGAACAAGATCCATCGAGCATCGAACCACTCTGGGAAGTGTACGTGGATGGATCTTCGAACAAGGGTGGCTGTGGAGCAGGTTTGATTCTCACCGGGCCTGAAAACTTCACTTTAGATTACGCCCTGAGGTTCGGATTCCGCGCATCCAACAATGAGGCTGAGTATGAAGCCCTCCTCCCCGGAATGAATCTCGCAGTCCAGACCAGCGCCCAAAGGCTGAAAGCATACTGTGACTCCCAGCTGGTTGCAAACCAGATTCAAGGGGTCTATGAGGCCAGCGACGAGCATATGATCAAATACCTCTCCAAGGTCCGCCAGTTATCCAGGAAGTTCAAAAGTTTTGAGGTCATCACAATCCCCAGAATAGAAAATGCAAAAGCAGATGTGCTGTCTAAGCTTGGCCGCATCCGGATACACCACTCTCGGGAGTATATGTATGGAGTTTCTACAGAAATCCAGTATCGAAAATGAGGCCGCTGAAGTAATGCAGGTGGAACACGAGTCCTGCTGGATGGAGGAAATTATTGAATACCTGCGTAGTGGAAAACTTCCCGAAGCCAAGAAGGAAGCCCGCAAAGTGACACAGAGAGCAGCCCGGTTTTTCCTCGATGGTGAGAGCCTGTATAAAAGGTCGTACACCCTCCCATACCTGAAGTACGTCCGGCCAAGCAACGCCGCATACACCCTCCAAGAGACGCACGAAGGAATTTGTGGGGAACACCTAGGGGCAAGGCCCTGACAATCAAAGTCCTGCTAAGAGGCCTGTACTGGCCAACCTTAAGGCAAGACGCACTGGATCTGGTCAGAATGTGCGAGAGATGCCAGAAATTCTCTCCCACCATCCACCAGCCTGCTGTATCCATGGCCCCGATCATCAGCCCACTCCCCTTCGCAGTATGGGGGATGGACATCTTGGGCCCCTTTCCACCGGCCTAGGGAAGACGCGCGTTCGTAGTAGTGGCCATTGACTATTTCACCAAGTGGGTGGAGGTCGAACCTCTAGCCCAGATCACAGAGCAAAACGTGCAGAACTTCTTTTGGAAGTCGGTTGTTTGCAGATTCGGGATCCCACACGTCTTGATAACGGACAACGGTAGACAATTCAACTGTCGGAACTTCCAAAAATTCTGCTCTGACTTGAAGATCGAGCAGAGATTTACTTCAGTAGCGCACCCTCAGACGAATGGGCAGACAGAAGTGACGAACAGAATCCTGCTTCAAGGAATTAAAAAGAGGCTGGACGAGAAGGCTGGCCGATGGGCAGATGAACTTTATCATGTCCTGTGGGCGTATCGTACCACCCCGCGCACATCAACGGGGGAGTCACCATTCAACTTGTCCTTTGGGACGGAAGCCGTAATACCCCTCGATGTGGGCGCCCCGTCTCCCAGAGTCACCAACTTCAATGAGCAGCTCAATGGAGATGGGCTCCGTGCAAATCTCGACTTACTGGAAGAAGCCCGGGAAGAGTCCCGAATCAGGGTCGCCGTCTACAAGCAGAAAGTGTCCAACTATCATGATTTGAAGATACGCCCCAGAGAATTTTGAGCAGGGGATCTAGTCCTAATGAAAGCTGCTATCTCCCAACCGAAGAAGGTCGAAAAACTCTCCCCGACCTGGGAGGGGCCGTACCGAGTAAAAGAGGTGATTCGCCCGGGGAGTTATAAGCTGCA
This sequence comes from Tasmannia lanceolata, assembly GCF_043159265.1. NCBI lineage: Eukaryota > Viridiplantae > Streptophyta > Magnoliopsida > Canellales > Winteraceae > Tasmannia > Tasmannia lanceolata. Next base: position 16,415,462 of record NW_027518696.1, on the reverse strand, counting down.
GATGCTGGAAGAGCACCTATTACCCCATGCTTGGAACTCAAAGAACCTCCAAAAATACTATCAGTAGTAGACCACCCGGCGTGAAAGTGACTTTGTAAATATATATTGAATGTGAATGATAGAAGCTCTTTTGCAAATCTCCTCGCACTACTTGGAAACCCAGTTCACTAAAACTAGGGTACTCGCTGCTCGATTCGCCACGGCTCGTCTCAGCAAAGACCAGGAGCGCACTCCTGGTCAGTAACAAGCCCGGACAGCAAAAACCAGGGCTACTTAGAAACCCAGTTCCCTAAAACTACGGTACTCGCTGCTTGGTTCGCCACGGCTCGTCTCCGCAAAGACCGGGAGCGCACTCCTGATTCGGAACAAGCCCGGACAGCAAAAAACCAAAGCTTCTCGGAAACCCAGTTCACTAAAACTAGGGTACTCGCTGCTTGGTTCGTCACGGCTTGTCTCCGCAAAGACCAGGAGTGCACTCCTGGTCCAGAACAAGCCCGGACTGCAAAAAACCAAAGCTTCTTGGAAACCCAGTTCACTAAAACTAGGGTACTCGCTGCTTGGTTCGCCACGGCTCGACTCCTCAAAGACCGGGAGCGCACTCCTGGTCCGGAACAAGCCCGGACAGCAAAAACCAAGGCTACTTGGAAACCCAGTTCACTAAAACTAGGGTACTTGCTGCTCGGTTCTCCACGGCTCGTCTCCGCAAAGACCAGGAGCGCACTCCTGGTTCGGAACAAGCCCGAACAGCAAAAACCAGGGGTACTTAGAAACCCAGTTCCCTAAAACTATGGTACTCGCTGCTTGGTTCGCCACGGCTCGTCTCCACAAAGACCGGGAGCGCACTCCTGGTCCGGAACAAGCCCGGACAGCAAAGAACCAAAGCTTCTCGGAAACCCAGTTCACTAAAACTAGGGTACTCGCTACTTGGTTCGCCACGGCTCGTCTTTGCAAAGACCAGGAGCGCACTCTTGGTCCGGAACAAGCCCGGACAGCAAAAAACCAAAGCTTCTTGGAAACCCAGTTCACTAAAACTAGGATACTCGCTGCTTGGTTCGCCACGGCTCGACTCCACAAAGACCGGGAGCGCACTCCTGGTCCGGAACAAGCCCGGACAGCAAAAACTAAGGCTACTTAGAAACCCAGTTCCCTAAAACTAGGGTACTCGCTGCTTGGTTCGCCAGGGCTCGTCTCCGCAAAGACCGGGAGCGCACTCCTGGTCCGGAACAAGCCCGGACAGCAAAAAACCAAAGCTTCTCGGAAACCCAGTTCACTAAAACTAGGGTACTCGCTGCTTGGTTCGCCACAGCTCGTCTCCACAAAGACCGGGAGCGCACTCCTGGTCCGAAACAAGCCCGAACAGCAAAAAACCAAAGCTTCTTGGAAATCCAGTTCACTAAAACTAGGGTACTCGCTGCTTGGTTCGCCACGGCTTGACTCCGCAAAAACCAAGAGCGCACTCCTGGTTCGGAACAAGCCCGGACAGCAAAAACTAAGGCTACTTAGAAACCCAGTTCCCTAAAACTAGGGTACTCGTTGCTTGGTTCGCCATGGCTCGACTCCGCAAAGAGCGGGAGTGCATTTCTGGTCCGGAACAAGCCCGGACAGCAAAAACCAAGGCTACTTAGAAACCCAGTTCCCTAAAACTAGGGTACTCGCTGCTTGGTTCGCCACGGCTCGTCTCCGCAAAGACCGGGAGCGCACTCCTGGTCAGGAACGCGCCCAGACAGAAAAACCAGACCGTCTTAGAAACCCAGTTCACTAAAACTTGGGTACTCGCTGGTTGGTTCACCTCGAACGTCTGCCCGGAGTATTCTTGGCCCACAGTGTTAGAATCAAACAGTATTAGCCAGGGGCAGACAAGTAGAGAATGGACAACAAAATGCAATTTCTATTCATGGAAGAGTGGGGCCTCAAAAGACCATTACAAAAGGTTGGGCCTCTAAGGGCCATTACAAAAAATTAGGGTCTTCAAGGACCATTACAAAAAGAAGGAACGGGAGCTCAAGACACCCCATGGCTACCATCCCGCGGTGGATGTGACTCCGGGACCTCTGCGGCGGCGGCAGTACCCTGCTCATCTTCATCAGGCGCCAATGGATCAGGGAGAACCAGGCCCGTCAAGGTCACAGAAGGGTTGGATTCCTTAACCTGATTAAGGCAATCAAAGAATCCCACCTTGTAGGATTCGCTGGACAAACTGATAAGTTCGTCCTCTTTCTTCTGTACGGCCTCCTCGACGGCCGCAATCTGCCTCTCCCAAGCTCTTTCCCTCTGTGCGTTGAGGGCCTCGGCGGCCTTGTGCTTCTGGGCGGCCAACTCATCCTTGAGCCGCTGATTCTCCGCGTCCCTCTCTCCGATGGACCTTTGGAGCTCCTCTGCTTCCTTCATCAGCAAGCCGCTCTCCTCCTTGGACTTAGTTATTGCCAAGGAGAACTTCTTGGTCTTCTCCCGAAGATCGTTGTAGTACAATCCAACCTGCAGGCGAACAAGTGTTAACACGAGAAAGCAAAACAAAAGACAAAACAAGCAAACACACGGGCCATCTTACCTGGTAAAGGGAAGAAAATATGGCCTCATCCGCCGCAGCTGGAGATTCGTGTAGAACCTGGAGCTTGTCCTTGCTTCGGAAAATCTTGCTGAAGAGCTCCGCTGCTACCCGGCTCTCACCAACGCCGGAGTCATTTTTCTAAACGACCCAATTGGGCCGAAAAACGTTATCCCCAAACCTCGCCGGGGGAGGAAGGGCTCCAGTGGATGTTCCACCCTACTTTGAGGACCCTGCTCCCCGGCCGTAGGCGCCGACCAGCTTCACTGTAGTCTTGCTTTTTAGGGGCGGCATGTCCCGGGGCGGAGCAGGACTCGAAATCTCCGCGGCCTTCCTTTTCTGGCTCTGCTGGGCCCTTCCAAAGGCTCCTTGCCTCACTTTCTCTATCTTTGACTGTTTCTGCATCTCTGAAAGACAACATAGACGAAGAAAACCAGTCATAAGCAAAAAAAAGAAGAGGAAAATGAGTTTAAAAGCAAGACTAGCCATAATGAATGTGGCCCTCACGGTCCAGCTCCTCACGGACTAGGGCGAACGTTCTCGTATCCTCGCCCTCAAGGAGCGGCTTGCGGCTCATCGCAACTGTATCTGGGGTGTCCCATTTTAGAGGAACCGGCCAGGGCTCGGTGGACTCCCTGTCCTCAACGTAGAAGAACCTGTTATTCCATAAGTGTATGGAAGAGGGAATGCCAGTGATCATTTTCACCTCCGGACGTTAGCTAATGTAAATCCAACCCCCGTCCTTATGCCTCTTCAAGTGGGCACACGCGCGGAACAACGGCACACAAATTTCTCTGAAGCCGGCCTTGGACCAGGTATATGAAACCGGTCAGCGTCCTCCACGAGTTCGGCGCTACCTGAGCCGGAGCCAGCCCGTAATATCGAAGGACCGCAGTGAAGAAGGGGTGCAGAGGGAACCTGAGCCCAGCCCTTAACGACTCGTCGTATATACAGACATCGGAGCTTTCGTTGCAAGCTCTATCTCCCTCTATCGCGGCCCTCAGCCCAAACCTTAGGAGAATAATGTACCTATCCCTAATGTCTCCCATCCTGGAGTCGTCAAGGATATTCTCCTCGTAAAGAGCCCGTATGTTGTACTGGGGATTGGCGTCCATCCGGGCCCTAGCTACGACCTCAACGGCCCGGTCCGGGAGGAATGTTGTGGACGCCTCAGCGGCGTCACTACCAACACTCGCCTCTGCTCGGAGATAACTATCCATTGGGAGCGGAGTGGTGTTCAGATCCAAAATCACCCCGTCCTCACTATCTACGATTTCTACACTAACATCGGGACTTGCCAAATTTGGCCCGGGAGTCCTGGTCGGATTATTTTGGGTCCTCCCTGATGAGCTAGACTCTGAGCTACTGGAAGAGGACTCCCCTGAACCGGACTCCGAACCGGACTCAGAGCTAGAGTTACTACAGGACATGAACGCAGGAAAAGAAACGAATAAAAGACAAGCTGAAGAAAATTACCGTACCGAACAGAGAAGAGCTCCTAAATCCGCGGACGATCACAACCTCGAGCTAACCGAGCCGAGCAGGCAGAGCAAGAAAGAAAGAAAAAGAGGAGAGAGCGAAAGTAAAAGTGAAATGTGAAAGGTAAAAACCCCTCCTTTTATAAGCCTTGGCTAAGGCGGTTCGCATTTATTGAAGGGCCCGCACTTCGAGGGCCCTTGAATGGTGCTTTCATTAATGTCGGACACACACTTCGAGGCAAGGGCGTAAGCAAATACGCACGTATCTCCAAGGGGCTAAGGGACATCCGTAAGGTGCTCGTGTACAGATTAACTCCTAAAACAATTGTGCCCGTCAAGAAGATCAGTCCGGCCCAAGCCGGACAGGATTTGGCGCATTCGCTACGCGACAAAAATCAGTCCGGTCCAAGCCGGACAGAATATGGCGCTATCGCTAAACAACAAAAACCTGTCCGGCCCAAGCCGGACAGAATATGGCGCAAATCGCTAAACGACAAAAATCAGTCCGGCCCAAGCCGGACAGAATATGGCGCTATCGCTAAACGACAAAAAAAATATGTCCGGCTCAAGCCGGACAGAATATGGCGCTATCGCTAAACGACAAAAAGGCCGGACAGACGGATTTGCCGGACAGACAAAATCTCCGGACTGATTCCCAGGCCGGACAGACAAAATCTCCGGACTGATTTCCAGGCCGGACAGATAGAATTTCCGGACTGATTTCCAGTCCGGACAGACAGAAATTCCTGACTGATTCCCAAGCCGGACAAACAAAATCTCCGGACTGATTTCCAGGCCGGACAGACAGAATTTTCGTACTGATTCCCAGGCCGGACAGACAAAATCTCCGGACTGATTTCCAGTCCGGACAGACAGAATTGCCGGACTGATTTTCAGGCCGGGCAGACAAAATCTCCGGACTGATTCCCAGGCCGGACAGACAAAATCTCCGGACTGATTTCCAAGCCGGACAGGCAGAATTTCCTGACCGATTTCCAGGCCGGGCAGACAAAATCTCCGGACTGATTCCCAGGCCGGACAGACAAAATTTATGTAATAGTTCCGCAGGCCGGACAAACGGGTTCGCCGGACAGACTCCCCCCGATCAGGAATGTAACTCACCACACTTCCCCAAATCACTACAATGACTTGGAGAACTGGGGGGCAACTGATGGGGTATAAAAACAGCAGCCAATTAGCTGCCGACACGTGGCCCCAGGATGGCCCACCACAAGCCCAACTACTGCACAGGGGCAATATGGTAATTACCTCAGAGTAGGTAACCCCAAACCTATAACAGGCCGACACCTGTCCTGGGGTAGGTACCCAACCACCCCAGGTTTCCCTCTATAAAAGGGCATTCAGAGCTCAAACCGGAGGGCAATAACTTCTCACCCACCACTCTTAAACTCGCTCTGCACTCCTGCTCATACTGACTTGAGTGTCGAAGGGCCTGTCCGGAGTAACGACTCCGGGTTGGTCTTCTGACCTCGTTTGCTCCTTGTGCAGGACTCAGCTCCTTCACTTCGGTTCCGCAGGACTCAGCTCCTTCACTTCGGCTCATCGGGTCCTCCAGCTCAGCTCTTACGTCACTGCCGTATCTGTTACCGATTTTAGGCCTAACAACCGTCATCAAGGATAATCTATGTTAAAGTTTTAACCATGGCCATCATCATGGTTAATCTATCATATTTTTTACTAAGCCTTTCAATGCCTTAAAAATTCAAGCTTTTGTGACATAATTAATTCTTAGTTTTTTTTTTCTATTTAAGACATTCGCATTATCATGTGACTACTCCTACATCCATTCATAGGATCAAATGTGGTTATGTCATGTCTGTAATCACAGGTAAATTTCATATCATAATGAAGTAGCTGACAAACATTAAGGCATTGGGAGTGTGTACTCCAAAAGTGAATAAACCCAAAAAATGCTTGTATCTAACTAACAAACATCTAACACAAATAATATCACATGTTCATAGAACCCCAAGACAGTGAATGCATAAGTTTATGTCATCTCATCGGTAATTGAGACCATAGTTTCAAAACTCTCTCATGTCAACATGGACTCCCCCGAGTGGACTCCCTTCTGCCGTGGCCGTGTTTCACATTTTGCCTTAGAAAGTCTATAATATCTCCTTTGACTGCCGAGTTATGACCTCGTTAACCGAGTACTCAGTACTCAGCCGCTACTCAACCGGATCTTGCCTAGTTGACAAGGATCTTCTCCGGCTGTGTTTTGACACGTATCCGCATTTTGAAACAATGACTGAGACACTTCACCCTCCTGAGCTATTGCAATTGCAATGGAATCCCAAACTCACGTCATCTCTCTAGAATGTTATGGTTGAGTACTGGTTGAAGTGATTACATCATCTATTGCATTCCTAAGTGTATGAACTCCCTATCCAATTGCATTTTGCTATAATAAAGCTACGGAGTATACATGCTGCCTAGATCATAAGACTTTGTGCTTGATGCTGGAAGAGAGGTATTAACCTAAGGATTGAAAAATGGGTTTTTAATGCACTAAAACAGTGCCCGGTCAAATTACGCAGTAGCTAATTTATGTGCTTGAACAACTCATTTATCTTGGTAGGATTTTGACTTATACTCCTATACTTTAACACAGTAATGTGTTAAATAACCCGTCATTTTTTTATATATCTGAAGCCTACGGCGTAATATTTACTTAATATGATTATATAAAAGAACCGTAAGTATGACAAGCGACAACTCTATATGAAAGAATTTAATGCTATAAAAGGGCAGCCCCACGAGGCTCCCACCATTGCGGGGTCTGAGAAGGGCTAGATGTACGCAGCCTTACCCCTACTTTGCAGAGAGGCTGTTTCCGTGACTCGAACCCGTGACCACGAGGTCACAATGGAGCAACCTTACTTCATAGAATAGCATTTGTTAGAGTGTGCAATATGCCTAAGGGCATAATGGACTTTGTACATGTAACTCTTTAATATAAATATAAGAGTGAGGGGGAGATCCTCTCAGCTCATTCTTTTCTCCTCAATTCTTTCCCTCAACTGATGATGCTAGGGAATTTTTATCTCAATACCAATGTCATGAATTTAATGTTACCAGCATAACAAACTTCGCATAAACATAAGATATCTACACTTGGAAGTGGAATTCACAAAAATCATCATTTGCTTCAAAGAAGCCACTAGAACTCTAAACCTTGACTTTCCGGATGTCTCAATAAACATCAAGAATACCCAATTGTTTTAACAGCCAGCACCCTTACTCCGGCCAGATTGGAAGGTCTTGCCAAAAGTCTTAATGGTCGATAAGGTCTGACTGATTATATTTCTCAAACTAGTTTTTGGAGAGACAGAGACTCATCTATTCTCTCAATTCTCCACCAATCGGATTAGAAGGATTTGTCACAAGTCCGAACAGCAAGTAGAATATGGCTGCTCAGATTTCTCATAGGGTAATTCATTTGGTTTTTTCACTCATTATCCTATTGGATTTTGGAAAACTACGAAGTCCAAGAGGTTGGAGATATTCTACCGGGCATGAAGTTATGTCTGGCTGGAATTCTCACCAGTTCCATATCTAGATCTCTATGTTCGAGCAATTCCAATTCCTTTCTGGCATAGCAATTTTGCTCTGGTAAAAGAGAAGTTCCTGGGTAATTCGAGATAACTAAAAAATAAATATTGTTCCTAATTCATAATGACCTGGATCATTTAGACGTCATCTAAACAAATCACTATCAGAGGCATTGCTTCTTTCAACTGCTTCAAAAGTAAAACAGGGTGATGGGGTCCAAAATCTGCAACCAATCGGCTGTTGACACGTGGCCCTCACAGGGACCACTGCAAAGCCAACACCTGTCCCTGCTAGGTATGACACCTGGACCAATCAGGGACTTCCACCTGCCCCTCCTAGGTATGAAACCTGGTCCATACAGGGGCTACCACCTGTCCTGGACAGGTGGCTCAGGATCACTATAAATAGCCCTCACTTGTGCTAAGGTGAGGGATCTGAGATAAAAAACCCTAAGCTTTTTGCTCTGACATTGCTCTGCACTCCTGCTCATACTGACTTGAGTGTCGAAGCGCCCGTCCGGAGCACCACTCCGGGTTGGTCTTCTGACCCTTTGTATCCTTGTCTGTGCCGTTGTGCAGCGCAGGATTCCATTAGCCCTTCAGCTGTGGCTTGCCAGATCAGCCCTTCCGGCCCTACCATAACCTGTTACCAATTTTAGACCTAACAGATTTGGCGCCATCCGTGGGACCCCGGAACAAAAAGCTGTTCGGAACCTCACTCAAGCAATGGTAGGGAAAAACGCAAAGCATGTGCCAACCTCCTGGACGACCCGGGTTACGGCCCCCCGCGAAGGAAGAAGCGAGCGACTGGCCTCGCAGATAGAGGTCGGGGCGGTAGGGGAGCAAAGTCTGACTCGTTCGGACCGCTCAGACCCTACCCCGACCCCAAGGGAGATGCGGGCCCTTTTCCAAGAAATGACCGCTGTGATTGCGCAGTTCAGGAATCCGGCCCCCGCACTCCAGCAGCACCCAGTCGAGGCTTCTCAGCCCACCCAGAGGAGGGGAAGCTCCCGCAGAGAGCACACGCCCCTGCCCCGGGATCAGACTCGTCACTCCACAAGACGAGATCACCTCTCCCGGGACAAGCATGTGCGTCCCGAGCCTCGCCTACATCACCGGTCACGATCTCCTTCCATACCAAAGCATGGTAGCAGGGGAGACCCCACGCACGGAGAAGGATCGCGGCACCGGCGAAGGAGTCCGGCCAGTCAGTCCGGCTCTACTATGAGCCCGCCGGCAAGAAGAGAGAGGCCCGTCCACTGGGCAGAGAAGAGAAATGACCCGATGTTACTAAGGATCCAGCAGATCGACCACCGGATTGAAGAGCTCGCCAGAGAGCAGGCCCGGCCTGCCTCCCGAATCTTCACAAGCACTCCTCCATTTTCGGACAGAGTGCTCAGCGCGGCAGCCCCTGTGGGCTAGAAGATGTCGCAGATTTCGCAGTATGACGGGACCACCGACCCCGTGGACCACTTGGAGACTTTCAGGACTACAATGCTCCTCCACGGGGCGTCGGATGGATTCCTTTACCAGGCATTCCCCACCACATTGACTGGAGCCGTGAGGGACTAGTACTCGCGGCTCAAACCCAGGTCCGTGGACAATTTTGATGACTTTGGGGACGACCTGGCCCGTCACTTTATGAGCAGCAGAAGACCCAGGAAGACGACGGCTTCGCTGATGGCCCTCAGGCAGGGAGATGATGAGGCCTTGAAAGTGTTCGTTGGTCGCTTTAATAGGGAAGCCCTTCAGGTTCCCAACCTGGATCCCTCCGCGGCCACGAATGCCCTTCTGGCCGGCGCCCGATCAACTGACTTCAGACGAGTACTGGCCCAGCGCAATCCGCAGTCCCTCGCAGACCTGATGGCCGGGGCGGAGGAGTACATCTCGGTGGAGGAAACTCTCGCCGCCCTGGACTCTGCTACCAATAGAAGGCCTGAGGAGAAGAACCCTACCAAGCAGCGTAGGGATGATAAATCTCAGAAGAAGGAGAGAAGCCCTTCCCGCAAGGAGAGAAGCCCCCACCCGAGAGAGCATTACACGCGGCTGACCGCATCCAGAGCACATATCCTGGCAGCCATTCGGGAAGAGGATTTCATCCGGTGGCCGGAGAGGCAAACCTCGACGGGGAAAAGAAACATGTCCCAGTACTGCAGGTTCCACAAGGACCACGGCCATGACACCAATGCGTGCATTCATTTGAAGGAGGAGATCGAGCAGCTGATCAGCAGAGGGTACCTCGGAAGGTACTTAAAAAATAATGACAACAGAAGAGAGCGCAAGGACAAGCCGAGGAACAGAGGCAGAAGCTCCCGGGGCGCTCAACCTCTGGGCGACCGCATCCAAGCTCCTGCCCCGGCCAGCCCCCCTCCTCAGGTACCTCAATCTCAACCTCATGGTGTTATTGGTACCATTTCAGGAGGGCCGACCGCAGGAGGAACCTCTTCATCAGCCCGCAGGACTTATGCCCGGCAGGTCAACGCCGCCCATACCTGCAGCAAGAAGGCCAGGCTAGAGAACGAGATATCCTTTTCAGATGCAGATCTCGACGGCCTGATCCTCCCGCATGATGATGCCCTGGTCATCACCATGCTGGTGGCGAACTGGGAAATGAAGAAGATCTTGGTCGACAACGGGAGCTCCGCAGACATCCTCTATTATCACGCCTTCGAGCAGATGCTGATCGGAACTGACCGTCTGAAGCCGGCCAACTCTGATCTGTTCGGGTTCTCCGGAGAAGTTGTCAAAGTTGAAGGGTAGATCGAGCTTCCAGTTCTTATCGGGGAGCCGCCCTGCCAGTCCTTCGTCATGGTGAACTTCTTGGTGGTAAGGGCCAAGTCGGCCTACAATGCTATCCTGGGACGCCCCGGCCAGAATCTCCTCCGAGCTGTTCCCTCCGCCTATCATCAGAAGATGAAGTTCACTACACCAGGAGGTATAGGGGAAATCAGAGGGGATCAGCCCCAGTCAAGGCAGTGCTATGCAGTGGCACTGAAAGGGAAGAATGCCTCCGAGTCTCTGCCAATCGAGCTGTTTGATCTAAGGGATGAAGCCCAGATCATAGTAAACGAACCGGCCGAGGACCTTATATCTATCCCGTTGTACAGCGATGACGACCAGAGGGTTGTCCAGATCGGCTCTGCCCTGTCAGAGGCCGTGCAGCAGGATCTTGCTCAGTTCCTCAGAGCCAATGCAGATGTCTTTGCCTGGGCTCTTTCAGACATGCCCGGCATCGACCCTGCAATTAGCACCCATGAGCTCGGGGGCCTTTGAAGGCCTGTAAAGAATCTCTGTAATTAAATTTCAAAGAGAAATAAAGTGGAGTTGTCACTAAACAGTGTCCCTCATTTTTGAGTCACTAATATATGCCAGCTCCTCCAATCAAAGACTCTAAGTGTTTGCAGACTTAGCTCTCAGCCTAAGTGTTTGCAGACTTAGAGAGCGGCAGTGGTGCACTCCGGCGCGTCCAATTTGGTGTGGAGATCAGTTCCAACCATGGACCCGCCCTAGTGGAAAACCACCTCAAAGACTCTAAGTGTTTGCAGACTTAGCTCTCAGCCTAAGTGTTTGCAGACTTAGAGAGCGGCACTGGTGCACTCCGGCGCGTCCAATTTGGTGTGGAGATCAGTTCCAACCATGGACCCGCCCTAGTGGAAAACCACCTCAAAGACTCTAAGTGTTTGCAGACTTAGCTCTCAGCCTAAGTGTTTGCAGACTTAGAGAGAGGCAGTGGTGCACTCCGACGCGTCCAATTTGGTGTGGAGATCAGTTCCAACCATGGACCCGCCCTAGTGGAAAACCACCTCAAAGACCTGCCCGGCCTGGCCGTCCACAGCCTAAGCCGGACAGGATATGGCGCAATCGCTAGACGCCAAAAGACCTGCCTGGCCTGGCCGTCCACAGCCTTAGCTCTCAGCCTAAGTATTTGCAGACTTAGAGAACGGCAGTGGTGCACTCCGGCGCGTCCAATTTGGTGTGGAGATCAGTTCCAACCATGGACCCGCCCTAGTGGAAAACCACCTCAAAGACTCTAAGTGTTTGCAGACTTAGAGGGCAGAAGTGGTTCACTCCGGCTCGTCCTAATTGGCTTACAGACCAGTTCGGCCAATGACATCCGGACAACCACTCCGGCTCGGCAGAAAGACAAGGAAGCAGCACAGAAGTCATAAGTACAAAAAGCAAGGCAGCCGTACAGACAGTTGGACAAAATTGAATTTGTATTCATATTACAAAAGTGCCCTTTTCGTCGAGCTGGCTTACAAAGAATGAGCCTCATGGGCCATTACAAAAAGTACACAACCAAAAAGAAAGATAGGAGCAAGAGGGCTGCCACTCAGGCCTCCTCGTCGACCACCTCCTCGGTGACTGCCTCTGGAGTAGGGACTGCAACCTGGCCGGCCTCAGTGGTTGGGGCGGTGACCTCGGAAGCCAGAATGACTTCCTGTTCCACCTCGATGGGTTGGGAGGAGTCCGGTTCGTCTTCCTCCTCGTCCTCCTCCTCCTCCGGAGGTGCATACGGAACGACCAGTCCGTCCAGGGAAATGTCGGGGTAAGTCTTCTTCACCTGATCGGAGCAGAAAAGGAACCCCGCCTTATAGGCCTGGAGGCTCAGGTGGAAGAACTGTGTGTCCTTCCTCTTCTCAGTTTCCTTCACGGCCTCCCTCACTGCCGCTTTCACGGCCGCCTTGATAGCCGCCTTCTCCCTCTGATCGGCTCTCTCCTTCGCATTTAGGAGATCCTGCACGGCCTGGTTTTTGACCCTCTGCAGCTCGTCCTTCAAGCTGTTGAATTCGGCCTCTTTGACCTGGACGGCTTCGGTAAGCCTGTCCTTCTCCTTCTGGAGCTGGCTCTTCTCGGACTCTATCTGTGTGAGCGTCTCAGAGAAGGGATAACGCTTCTTGGCCATGTCCCTTGAGTACACCTGGAGTTGATAGAGGGCGGAGGTGATTACCGCTTCGTAGGTCTCCGGCGCCTCATTCTCGATGTCCCGCCGGTCGCGTGGGAGGACGCCCTGGTATACCACTTCCGCGGCCACCCGGCTATCCCCCAGGCCGGTGTCCGTTTTCTGCACCGCCCAGTTCGGGCGGAAGACGTTGTCGCCTCTCGCCGCCGTGGCGGCAGGGATGCCCAGAACCGGCCTGCTGTGTTGGGGCTCTGTCACCCCTGCAGATCCGGAGCTCTGTCCGGCGATATTTGCCCGGCTCGACTTGACGGAAAGCTTATGCGTCGCCCGGCTACTTTTAAGAGGCTCGGCCAGTGCGGCCATTGCCGGAGTTGACTCCGGCACCTTTCTTTTCTTGCCTTGGTTTGGGGCTGCTCCTGCGTTGGGGACACTTGGGAGGTCTGCTTGATCTTGTCCAGCATGGACATCTGCTTCACCATTTCTGAACGTGAGAACAGAACACAGTTAGAACTATATATATAAAAAAAAAGGAACAGTTCAAAAAAGAAAAGCTGGCCTAAAGAGTCTACGTACGTGCCAGCGTCGCACGACTGATCCCGAGCGTTACCAGGTCGGCCTCCTCGGAGAACTCCGAGCAGTTTATTTGACCACGCTTCAGCTCTTCCTTGATCAGAGCGAAGGTCATGTGGTCGTAACCCTCAAGGGCTGGCTTCTAAGGTTCTGGGTGTCCGGCGTTCTCCATTCCAACGAGAACGGCCAGTGGGAGCCTGGCTCGGTGTCCCTAGCATAGAAAAACCTGTTCTTCCATGTGTGAATGGAAGTAGGTATGCCAGTGATCATTTTCACTTCGGGCCGTTGGCTGATGTAGATCCAGCCGCCGTCCTTGTGCCTCTTCAGGTGCGCACAAATCCTTGCCTCTGAGCATAAAACCTTGCCTCCAAGCATAAACCCTGCCTCTGAGCATAAGTCCTTGCCTCTGAGCATAAAACCTTGCTTCCAAGCATAAATCCTCGCCTCTGTGCAACTGAAAACTCAGGCCTCCGAGCTAAAATTCCCTAACATCTAAGCTAAAACCTTTCAACCTCTGTGCATAAACCATTTGCCTCTGAGCATAAAACCATCCGCCTCTGAGCAGAAAACCAACACTCCTAACAAACCAACCCTCTAATAATCCAACCTTCACCAAATCATTTTCTCCATCCTGTTCTCTAAATCAATTTTGGGGCTAGTCAAAATGTGACGTCTGTTCAACTTTGACATTCGCGCGACAAGCACGCTCTGCCAAAGAGGGGCATCTGTAGACACCCCATTTTGACTAAGCCCTAAACCTTCCCGGCTCGTGCCAAATCCATCCGAATCTCAGCATTAGGGTCCCAAACTTCGCTCTAGGCTGGATTAGGGTCTCTTCTAACCCCTTGCAGAATTTCATCAAGATCGGGACTCGTTTGCCCAGCAATCAGGCTGAGAGGGTGTGTGTAGTGTAAATAGGGGGTGGCCCACTAGGTTTTTCATTTTACCCTAAAAACCTTGTATTTTAGGAAAAATTCAAGTTATCCAAATACCCATGAATACATTTTTAGAAGCCTTAGGACCTCATAAATGTCATGGCAAAATTTTAGAAAAATCCGCCAAGAAAATTCGAAAAAGACAAGCCGAGTTAGTGCAGTTATCAAGCAGTAGGGGGTGCATTATCCAGTTTGAGTCGCGCTTTTGTGCGCTTATCAATTTAGAGTGCCAATATCCGCGTCCTATTGTTTGCCTATAAATAAGAACTTAAGCCTCATTTTACAGCTCTCTTGAGCTTTTCCTAATTTTTTTAGAGAGAGATACTCTGAGGAGAGAGAAACCAGATCTCGTCCAAACCCAAACCCTCCGATCGTTTTTCCGGTCTCCGCTCTTCTCCTCCGCTCGTCTTCTCCGGCAAAAACTCCGGTTGATTTCCACCATTATTCCAATCTACACTCTTGTGACATTCAAAAAAAGAAGAAAAAGAGGGTTTTCTTATTTTTCAGAGAGACAGAGAGATCTGTGCGAAGCTTAATCCCGATTCCCTTTTTCTCCGGCTATCCTCCGGCAACACCTTAGTTCCGATCCGATCCGATCAAATTCCGGTCATTTCCCCCAGCCGATTCACCTTCTACAACAAGCATCTTGCAGAGAGAGGAGGAGAGAAAATCGCACCGAGAGAGAACGGGTTTTGCTTTTCTTCTCCGATCATTTACCTGAGATCCGGCAGTACTCCGGCCGGCTTCTGATCATTTTTCCAGTTACAGAAGAGATCTCTGAAACAGAGAAGGAGAGAGAGAGAATCTTAAAAACCCTAGCTCTCCTTTTTCTTTTTTTTTCTTCTTCTGCCATTTTCCGGCAAAGTCCTCGTCGATCTCCTTAGCTCCGGCCATCTCAAAGCCAATTCTTATTCTTGTTAAGATCCATCTCTGAATCTTTGATTTCATCATCTTCACCAATTTCTTAACCCAAAACCCTAGAATCTATTGCATTTTCTTAGCCTCAACCCTTAGATCCAAACTTTTTTTTTTCTATTTTTTTTTAGCTTGCGCAAGATCTGTTTGCTCCGGCCACTCTCTGGCTATTTTCTCCGGCAAAGATTGCCGGAATTTCAGTTTATTCTCACCCTCAAATCTGTAATAGAGAAAAGAAAAAGGGAGAAAAATCCGTTTCAGCACAGAGAAAGAGAGAGAGAAGGATCAAGAATTCAGGTTTGGATCATCACCTATTCAGTAGTATTGCCTAAGGCAAGCTAATGAAAAGTCAACTGCATTGTTTGAAGTAATTCAGCTAAAAGGTATGATCTTTTCTTTCAATTTTGATTATTATTCCCTTGAAGGTATCTCATATTCTCTATTTTTTTTTTATTATTGCTGGATTGTTCTTTGAGAATTGTGAAGGTTATGATTGATCATATCGGTAAAATTAGTCCAATGTGAATTCGTTTATAAGAGAAGGATACATTGAATCATATTTCTTATTACATCTATATGACTGTAGAAATAGGGTTGTATCATTTTAAAAAAAAAATCTTTTCACTGCAAAGCTTATTTATCTCATTTCAAGATAAAGTAAAAAAAAAGAGAGAGAGGAGATGAATGATATAGCTAGGTGTTATTTCCGGATGCATATTACTCCATCATGTTACTGAATTTAGAGATGCAATGGAATTGTTTTGCATTGAAAATTTCGGAAACTAAATGCTTTAAAGTTCTTATGATGCAAATGAATATCACTCTCTGTATTAGTGTTGTTGGTTTTCATGAGATCATATTGCCTACTAATGTGAACCTGTACAAATTGATGACATAATGAAACCAGCAGTTTTAATGTTTTGACATCATCATAATCGAATTGGGTTTTAGTTACCATTGATTTATCTATGTTTGAGTTTCGAAAATTTTAGTTCACACCTTGCTGTTGTAAAATTACCAAGCTTAAAGTCTACTTTCTTTATACAATACCCTCTTGATTAGTTGGTTATTTTCCCTTTTTCTGCACTAGCTATTGAGTCACATGAATTGTCTGTTATATTAAAACTCAATACCAGTTTGTCCAAAGAATATTTTTTTAGGGTATTAGTTTCATACAATCAGTTCAGGTGAGATTATCGCAAAGCTTATTATACTAATTCCTTTTTATTTAAATAAATTGTTTAATAAGAAGAAGGAGATCAGATGACTACTCTATTCGATATTATCGACATGAGTACTGTCTGATTTCAAGGCGGGATATAGAAATATTATCATGTGTATTTGATATCAGATGATTACTTTGGCATCATCTGATTTCATTGGAGTCCCCGTATTGGGGTTTCTGGTTGGTTTTGAAGTGTTTGATATTGTTTTTACTTTATTAGGCTATCCAGCGGCTGGTCTGGACTAATTAATGTTGTTTATCATTCTATAATTGCTATAGATCGTGTATTGTTTTAATGAAAATTTTTCTTTGTTTAGTACTTGATTTATTTTTATAAGAATAGAATGGAATTTGTGATTATCTGGTAGACTTTTCTTCTCTCTTTGATAGACTAACACAGTCTTTTAGATTTTTGTTAAATTCTTTAGATACTAGAATTCCCTCTCGTTGCAAGGGCTATGAAGGAGTCATCCCAAGCCCATCTCTAGGGGGACTTGCACAGTCCAAATAGCATTCTATTTTCTTAAAAGACTTGCCTAGTCTTTTAGATCCAAATCTTTGGAGACAGGCATTGTCTCATTAATGAATCAACCTAAGTCAACTCCTAGGAGACTACCTCTAGTCTCACAGGTCTTAAACCCTCTTCTAGTCGAAGACCAACTTGGTCTATCAGTTATCTCTTTTTCTTATTATTGTTTAGGCAATGATAAGGTTACTTGAAGCCCATCCTAGGAGACTTGCCCAGTCTTGCTAGCATTTTTCTCAGTCTCATTCTCTTGCTAAACCTCCTCTTTGTGCGTCGTTTGGTTTTGAGAGAACACCCTACTCGGCTTGGCATCATACCCCTACCCTTATGGGTATTGGGTTGCACATTTGTTGCACCCTAGGGCTAGGTAGCTGTCCGGCCCGGCTGGGTGTTTTACCTTTGCCAAATATGTGCAAGGTCTCTTTTTCCTTGTTAGCATTTTTTCTCTATCCTACCTTTGTGTCTAAGAGGCTTACCTAGTCTCATTTTCTTGCTAAATCTCCTCTTTGGTGCGTCTTTTGATTTTGGGAGAACACTCTGCTCGGCTTGGCATCATACCCCTACCCTTATGGGTATTAGGTTGCACATTTGTTGCACCCTAGGGCTAGGTAGCTGTCCGGCCCAGCTGGGTGTTTTACCTTTGCCAAATATGCACAAAGTCTCTTTTTCCTTATTACTTGTGAGCTTTATCTTAGTTTGATAGTCCACTAGCATAGGAATCCGTCCTTAGTCTAGAGAGTCAGTCCTCTTGTTCAGGAATCAAATTCTATCATCATAGGGGTTAGGATTTTATCTAACCTTTCATCAGATCATGTTCTTCTATCCGCTCTTGCAAGGTATAGGATGCTGTCCAACCCTTGCAGAGTCGTGTTTCTGTCTTTTTCTCCCGCAAAGCATAGGATGCTGTCCAACCTTTGCGGGATATCGGGAGCCTGTCCTCCCCTTATGATGATAGGATTTTGTCCTCTTGAGTAAAAAAAACATCAAAAACATCTAAAAAACCAAAAATCTCAAAAAACTTGAGTCTCCAGGAGTAGTTAGGAAATCTTTTTTCCGAACTACGTTGGCTTGATCCCTTTCAACAGGGTACGTAGTGCAGCTTGGGATCCACATCCTAAGTCCAGCCAAACCTTTAAAAATAAGCATTTTAAATCTTTCAAAATTACAAAAATCTTTCAAAATATTGTTTTTTCGAAAGGATCTTCCTCTAGAGTTAGGAGGTTGTCCTAGTTAGAGAGTTTTTCAGTCGGGAGTTGCTCCCTCGTTCGTTGTTTGTTTGTTGTGTGTTTTATTTGTTTGTGTTAGAGTTAGGAGTGAGTCCTAGCTAGGAGTTTTATGCCTCCGTCCGGTCAGTTGGCGATCCACATCGCCAATTGATGACTAGCTCTAAGATGCGATAGATCCTACTGTTTTTTTTTAGGATATACAGCCTAGCTACACATAGATTATAGGAACCACCTGCATTAGCTTAGGGCTAACCTGCATTTAGTTAGGGCATGTAGGGTGTCCTAAAATCTACAATCCATTGGAATTTAAATAATCACACAAGAAGCTTTAAGAACTAGTCCGGTCTTTTAGATCGAGTCTAGGATAGAGGTCTAGATGTTTTAGGCATCATAGCTTAGAATAGGTGCGAAGAACTACGTTGCCTTGATTCTCGTGGAGGCGGGGATACGTAGGCTTCTTTGGATGAACATCAGATCATCTAAAGACTCGGGCCTAGGTATAGATTAGAGTCTTAGGGTTGTATGGTATCGAGTCATTTTTCTATGTTTTGCAGTGTTTTCTTACTTTATTGCGCAGACCTTATACTTTTTTGGTGTGTCATGCATGTGTTTGTTCATCAGAACTTAGACACCCATTAGGCATGTCACTTATAACCTAGCTATGCTTAGGTGACACATGTTTCTTTTATTTTATCTTGTGTGCCTTTGATTTCCTCTCCGAGACATGCATGATTAGATAGACGTCTTCTCGGAGATATTCATTCCCATTTCATATGACTTTCGCTCAAAATTCTTTAAAATCAATAACAAATGACATAAGAGACCAGGTGCTTGCACTTGGGCGGATGAGGTGCTCTTCAGACCTTCCGAATTCGTAACCAGGCACGAACCCTATTTTATATCTCTGGTTATCCGTTGCAACAGAGCATAGTATGGGATCCTTGGCCCACTTTCCTTGGATGGCGACTCTTCTTTGTTTAAGGTACGCCTCGAATCTGGGCTAGTCCCCGAATCGAGAGGTATCTCACCTTTGTATCGCCACTCATGCTGTGAGAGGCACTTTCTTTCGAGAGTTCCTTGGTAGAGCTCTCCATTCACGTGGATGATCCTGAGACTGTAGCGTGTGGGGCTCGTCCCCCGCCGCCTCTCCCGGATTGGGGTCCACAGGCTGGCGACTCTGCTGGGGAGTTCTTGGAACATTGCCTAACTCTGTTAAAATGCCATTTATTATTAATTTTGAAGAATTTTGAGCTAAAGTCATTATAAATGGGAATTTAAATCGCTTAGAATCCAGGGGTACCAGATAGGTGTTTAAAACAAGGGATTCACACACTGCACAACATACATCATTTTGTTCTTTATTTTCTTTTATTGATTTTCTTATTATTGGCTCCACGGGATAGATATAATGCGTGCCTCATGGGATATCACTATCCAGATGGTGCTGTTGTATCTATTACCAAGCTATGCGCCAGTGCTGCAGTCGTAAACACTCGGTGTACTTGTGTTTACAGCAGCCGGTGAGCAATGAAGCATACTGTATATAACACTCGGTGTACTTGTGTTATATATTTAAAGTATGGATCATATGCATAGTACCTGATATTGAGTCCGGAGCTCTACTTTTATTTTACATATATTATGTACTTGGATATATTTGTTGATTTAGTAAAACCCAATTAGGATCTGCATGTGCTTATATATATACTGTATTCATATAAGGACGAACATGTGTTGCTTACACATGTTGGAGCCTATATTTAGGAGCTATGTCCTATCCTTAGATTATTGTAGCTCACCTTATGTGACTACATCGTAGTCCTAGTACACTCACATGTCTGTCTTGAGTCAAGTGTCTTGACTCTGCAGGATTATATTTAGGGCTGGTGCCCCTGGTTAGGATATATCTGTATATATCTATATTTTGATTATTAGATTAGAGCCTACTCATTAGTGAGGCTTCCTTATCTAATCAAATTAGTCATATCAGTCCGTTCTTCGAATCTAGACCCGACCAGTGGCCTTTACTTGCCTTCTCATGGTCGTGGCCTATCTTTTGCTCTATTCATTGAGATTTTTGTCCATATATCTTTTGATTATAAGATCATGACCTACTTTCTAGTAGAGATTCCTGACTAGAATCAATCAGTCGTGTATATTCATCTCTCAGATCTAAACCTAGCTAGTGGCTTCTACTTGTCACACTCATAGCTATGGTTTATTCCTTGACCCAATGATGATAAATATTACCTGTTTTCATCCTTCCAATTCAAACCTCATTTATCCATTCTTTTGTTGTGTTACTCAAATTATTGTTCGTCCTGTCTCAGATATGGTCGATAGCTTGTCTGCTGTCTCTATGACCATAGTCTATTATTATTGATCTTCTTGATCGTACATTTTTGTCGTCCATCTTTCAGATTTAGATCCGGTCTATGATCTACTTTTGTCATTTTATAACCGTGGTCTCTTCCCTGAGTTTTTGATCATCTTTGATCATCAATGGAACATTTGATGTCGCCAATTATATCCTTCTTGTGATTAATGGTTAAGTTCATCCTTATTCTTTGTTTATTCCAAGTTATTCTCCATTCCTTAATTATCCTATTCTATTCTTTGTGTTTAGGTTAAAATTATGGCGAATAATGTGTTGAAAGGCTGGATAAGCGAGACAATTAAGGCTCTTCCGCGAGAATCTTTGGAAAGGAGTATGGCTGATTGGTTCATCTGTACTTTCAATCATTTGAGTGTGTCTGATATAAATTGGAAGTTTCTCCAAGCAGCCACTAGATTCTGGGATCCTAATCTTCATGTTTTTCGATTTGGATCTTTCGAGCTTTGTCCTATATTCGAGGATTGGTGTGCTTTATTAGAGCTCCCAACAGACGGACTATGGATACAATCTTCGAACATAGATTCCTCTCATTCCATTTTTTGCAAGCTATTCAAAAATCAAACCGTTGATGCACTTTCATGCTTAACGGATACGTGTGTGCAAGTTCAAGATCTCATCACCCTTTTTTCTGAAAACGTCGATCCTACTAACTCTCGTTTTCAGAGTTGTCGGCGCAATGCTTTGATTTTTAGTGTCTTTGCACGATATGTCATTCGGAAAAACCCTCGTGTTGCTCCGTTAACCTTGTTAACTGTGGTAGACCATATTAACAAAGGGAGGAATCCCATTCCTACCATGTTAGCAGAGACCTTCTTGGGATTAGATCTTATTGCTTCCCGAGAAATCAAAGACAATTTATGTGGGTGTGTGAAGCTGTTGTATGTCTGGCTTGGTGAAAAATTTCAAATTCTTCAGCGACAAAGTCAAAATCCGTATATCTTGAAGAATTTCTGTACATGGAAACCAATAGCCAATCAACCTCAGTCTATCGATGAATGGCACAATTGGTTACAACATGTAAAGGAGAGCCAATTTCGTTGGGTAAGTCATTCATGTTTCCATGTTTTTACTAGCACTTACCCGCATTCATTTGTTTACGTCATGGGTATCGAGAAATCTTCTTTTTATGCACCCATGCGAATTCTCCATCAGATTACGGGAATTCCATGTCCTCCCGGAATCATAGTCCCTCCTCTTTGTGAAGATCTCACTCCTGACCTCATCCGCTCCATTGTGGCTGCTTGGGGAAACAAAAATATAGAAAGGAGGTTAGGTTTATCTCGGAAATTCCGACATGGAGAAATATCGGAAGAGCCTGTAAGCCGGAGAGCTCGGATTGAGGAGCCTTGAAGATCCATATCGTGTTTTGTTATTCTGATTTCTGCATCTCCCATTATTGTCAGTCTGTTTATCCAGTTGTGATTAAAGATTAATATTTTTCATTCGTTGTAATCACAATTTGAATCTTATTAATGAAAGTGTGTTTTTGTTTCTTTTGTCATTGTTTGATCAAAATAGTTTATCTCGATTATCAAAATTTTAATCTACTGTTTATATTTCCATATCAGGATTCTTGATTGAGCAACCATTGCTCCTAAGAAAATCCTCGTTTCAAAACCAACCTGGTCCCGTCAGACATCTGATTCCAGGCTGAGCCGACAATCCTTGTCACCTTTTTCTTTTACTTCTCCTCTATCACCTTCCTTGAATTTTCAAGAAATACTTTCACCATTCCAACCAACCCCTGAAACAATGGCAGAGAATGGGCAAAATGGTATGGACACCAATGAGATGATGAAAGCTATAATGTTGCAATTGAGTACTATTAACGAAGAAATAGCCCGATTAAAGAATGATAGAGAATCTACTTCAAAAAATCCTGCACCTCAGCAAACCCCAATCATGCCTCGCCCACCTCCTGCGATGGCTCAACCTCCTGTGTTGCCAGTCTATGACAATTCTGATGACGAACAGTATGAAGAAGAGAACTGTCTCCCCCATCTGAATAAAGGCAAGGGGATAGTCGATAGGTTGGATAAGATGGCCCAGGAGATGGAGAACATGAAAATGCAGGGTCCGAAAAAATTAAATATGGCCGAGTTTATG
Organism: Tasmannia lanceolata; assembly: GCF_043159265.1. Taxonomy (NCBI): domain Eukaryota; kingdom Viridiplantae; phylum Streptophyta; class Magnoliopsida; order Canellales; family Winteraceae; genus Tasmannia; species Tasmannia lanceolata. Next base: position 16,393,063 of record NW_027518696.1, on the reverse strand, counting down.
ATAATACCGGGAATCGTGCTACCTCCTAATTTCAAGATGCCGGATCATGATAAGTATGATGGGACAGGATGTCCCAAGAGTCATTTGAAAGCCCTTATTCCTCTCTTACAGCAGCATGGGCTAACTCCAGAGCAGATTGCTCTTCTTTTCCCTAGATCTCTTACTGGAACAGCAAAGAAATGGTTTTTGAGCTTGAAAACCGAAGAGATCAGAACCTTGGAAGATGTTGCAAATCGATTCGTCGAGCAGTTTTCCATGGAAGAAGGGATAGATGTAACTAAGAGAGACCTGAAGGCATTGAAGCAAGGTCACAATGAGACCTTCACGTCCTTCATTCGCCGATGGAGGCGAAAGGCAGCGCAGATGACTCACCGTTTGCCTGACTCAGAGCAGATCAAGATTGTTGTGAAAAACTTATCATCTCAATACTATCACCACATGGAAATCCAGTACTTCATTGATTTTGATTTTCTAATCAAAACCGGAACTCAAATCGAAGATGCTTTGTCCAAGGGACTAAGATCAAGACCTTCGTCTGATGTGAGATAGGGAAAAAGACCTATTGTGGCACCGAAGGAGGTGCACAATGTTAACTATACCAGGCCTCCCAGTTATGCCAGACCACCGGGTTATGATCAACCACCATCCAGAACGGTGACCGAGGTCAGGAGGCCTATTGAAAAGAAGGTCTTTCGTCAGTTTGACCCCCTCCCTTACTCCTTATCAGTGGCTTTGAAGAAGTTACTGAGAGATAAAAAGATTACTCTGTTGGAACCTAGAGAGCTTCCCAACCCTTTGCCCAAGTATTGGAGGAAGGACCAGTACTGCGATTATCATCAGAATTCAGGGCATTTGACTGACAAATGCATGGCTTTAAGACACAAGATCCAAGACATGATAGAAGCAAAGGATCTTGCCGTTGAAGCACCAAACGTCACTCGAAACCCATTACCTACACATGCGGTCCCTCCCCCAAATGTGTATGCTATCTTCACTCAAGAAATCCTTTTAGATCACTCCCGTATTTGTGCTGTTATTTCTGATAGACCATATGTTCTGAGATGGGATGATGAAGATGAAATGATCGAAAACAAGAAACCTTACATACTGTCCCCTCTAGATGAAGAATTAACAGGATCCTCTGAGTGTTCTTGTTCTTATGTCCTCAAGAGTGAGGAGGAAGAAGAGATGAAAGAAAAAGTCCCCTATGTTTTGAGACTAGAGGAAGAAGACTTGTTGCTTCTAGAGGATCAGTGTGACGAGCTCCGTCATGTCACACGTGGTGGTCGGGTCTTTAAGCCAGTTGAACTCAGAGCTGAGAATCCTGCCGAAATAGCCCGAGCATCAGAAAATCAGAGGCAAAGACAGACTGTAGAAGAAGAAGAAGACAACTTGTTGAAACAATTGAAGAAAACACAAGCTAATGTTTCAATTTGGGGTTTGTTGATGGCATCCCCAAAGCACCGACAAGTTGTACTTCGAGAGCTTAACGCATCCCAAGTGTCAGTCGAGACTACTCCTGACGAACTAGTCCGTCTAGTTGCCATGGCAAGGGCCTCCAAGACTTTATCCTTCACTGATGAGGATTTGCCTCCGGAGGGTAGAGATCACACTCGACCTCTCAGGATTACCATAATCTGCAACAAGAAAAGGGTACCTGAAGTGCTAGTAGACAACGGGTCTGCTCTAAACGTATGTCCCCTGAGCACCGCTGTTACTTTGGGATTTGGGCCCAACAACTTCATACCATCTGAGCAAGGCATACTAGCATACGATGGTACGAGAAGAGACGTGATCGCGATATTGGCCACCGATATCGAAATAGGGGGAGAAACCTTTGAGGTTGAATTCCAAGTACTCGATATAAAGACTTCTTTCTTCCTTCTTCTGGGCCGACCTTGGCTGCACAAGGTCGGAGTTATTCCTTCAACTTTGCATCAGAAGTTGAAATTTGTTAGGAATAACAAAGTGATAACAGTCCGAGGAGACCCTGAGCCGGAAGTTGGACAAATAACATCTGAACTGAGCACTGAAAAATCAAGAGATGTTAGTTTAACCGGCTTTTCATTAGAAGTCTCTACTATCACCTTTGAGGAAGCAATGAATGAAGAAATAATGTTTCTCTCAAGCACAAACACTCAAGTAGTAAAGATAATGAGACAATATGGTTATGTCCCAGGAGCTGGCCTGGGAAGAAATCTACAGGGCCCAACTGAGTGGCCAGAGTTGAAAGCAGTTGATGGCTTATTCGGTTTAGGATATCAGCCAACCCAAAAAGAGGTTCAAGAAATGAGAAGGTATATGTTGAAGAGGGCTGAATGCCGTCGTTGGGGTATAGAATTTCCGACAGGACCGTACATCATGATTATGAACGGCCGATTCAGAAGAGAAGGGGCAGACTGTCCGTTCTATGGTTTTCCTGAGACCTGGTGTGATAAGACTGGAAAGAGGCTTCCAGGGTTAGAGATCTTCTTCACAGATGAGTTATCAGAAGATTTCTACAGTGAGCAGATTGCCTTGACAGCGATAGCAGAAAAACCAGCTACAGATTGGGCGGAAAATATTGAGCCGCATCACCTAGACTCCCTGTATCAGGTTGAGGCCCCAATCATTGCTATGATTGGAGGAGATGTGCCTTTCGTGAGCCCCAAAGATTGCATTACTCCAGCTACTGGACCTTTAGACAATTGGACCGCACAGGTTATACCCCAAGTAGTCCTCAAGTATAGCCCAGTCCTTTCAAAAGAGTCAGTCATTTCAAAATATGTGTCAGTTTCTGAGTTCAACCCAAAGTCTGTCATTTCTAACTTTTCTTTTGATGCAGGTACCATAGGGGTTGGAGTGGTTCTCGGAGATGGTGAAGAGTCAGTCCCTGTCGAGTCTCAGTCAGAGGATGTTTTCGCTGATTCTTCATTTGTACATAGTCCTGTCTATGTTGATACTGATGTCGACATGTCATTTCATTTGAATTCTGAGTCTGTAACGCCCGCTGTGGGTGAATCATTCGATGTAATCATCAATTCTGCAAAAGAAATAAAAGACTCATTTGTGTACGATCCTGTCTTTATTTCTAATTCTGTTTCTGATTCTGCTTCAAAGCCTGATCAAGTAATTAATAATAAACAAGACCCTCTCTCAAACGAGGAAGCCGACGAAACTCCCCTTGAAATCAAATACATGATTCAACAAGAGGAGATTCGCCGAGCAAAACCACTCGAAGAAGAAATTGAAACTGTAAATATAGGTGATGAAACCTTAATTCGGGAGATTCGGATTGGCAAAACTTTATCTCCTGAGGAGCGCGAAGAATTAATCACCTTGCTAAAAGAGTTTAAGGAGGTCTTTGCTTGGTCTTACGATGACATGCCGGGATTGAGCGAAGACATTGTCCAACACAAATTACCTTTAATCCCAAGCATCAAGCCGAAGAAGCAAAAACTCCGAAAACTTAAAACAGAATGGGAGTTAAAGGTTCATGATGAGGTGAAGAAACTACTCGAAGTAAAATTCATTGAAGTAGTGGAATATCCCGAATGGCTTGCAAATATAGTTCCTGTGCCCAAGAAAGATGGAAAAGTCAGGATGTGCGTTGATTTCAGAGATCTGAATAAGGCGAGCCCAAAAGATGATTTTCCTCTTCCGAACATCGATATCCTGGTAGACAACACTGCTGGACATGCTCTATTATCCTTCATGGATGGGTTTTCAGGCTACAATCAGATCAAGATGGCGCCTGAGGATATGATGAAGACGGCATTTATTACTCAGTGGGGGACATATTGCTACAGAGTTATGCCGTTTGGACTCAAGAATGCTGGTGCCACCTATCAGAGGGCTGCGACTACTCTTCTTCATGACATGATTCATAAGGAGGTCGAGGTCTATGTAGATGACATGATTGTCAAAGGCAGGACTCGGCCAGAGCATACAGTCGCTTTGAGAAAGTTCTTTGAGCGAATCCGAAAGTTTCAACTTCGCTTGAACCCAAATAAATGTGTATTTGGGGTCACGTCAGGGAAGTTGCTTGGATTCATGGTCAGTGAAAGAGGAATCGAGGTGGACCCTCAGAAGATCAAGGCTATCCAAGAAATGCAACCACCAAAGACAGAAAAGCAGATTCGTGGATTCCTTGGCAAAGTGCAATACTTGAGGAGATTCATATCTCATTTAACTATGACGTGTGAACCCATCTTCAAGTTATTAAAAAAGAATTCCTCTAAGAAATGGAATGAAGAATGTCAGAAAGCATTTGAAAAAGTCAAGCAATGTTTGTCTTTGCCTCCTGTCTTATCCCCAGTCATTCCTGGTCAACCGTTGTTGATGTATTTGTCCATCACGGATACGGCAATGGGTTGTATGCTTGCTCAGCAGGATGCAGGATCTAAGAAGGAAAAGCCCATCTACTACATCAGCAAGAAAATGCTAGAATACGAGATAAAGTACACTATCTTGGAAAAGACTTGTCTAGCATTAGTCTGGGCGACTCAAAGGCTTAGACATTATCTCTTATCGAATAAGGTATTTCTGCTTTCACGGATGGATTCGTTGAAGTACTTATTCGAGAAGCCCGCCCTTACAGGAAGAACTGCAAGGTGGTTGCTATTGTTATCTGAGTTTGACATCACATACGTCACTCAGAAATCTGTCAAAGGACGGGTTATTGCTGAGCAGCTAGCTGATGCTCCTGTTGAGGAGAATGCTTTTCTGAAGGCTGAATTTCCTGATGAAGAGATCATGAAACTTGAAGAAGAAATTCCAAGTACCAGATGGACAATGTACTTTGATGGAGCCGTTAACAATCGAGGACAAGGAATAGGAGCAGTGCTTGTATCTCCCAAGAAAGAATACATCCCGATATCCATCAAGTTACAATTCGAATGTATAAATAACATGGCAGAATATGAAGCATGCATCGCAGGACTTGAAGCAGCTTTAGCTTTGCGAATTCAAGACATCGACGTATTCGGAGATTCAATCCTAATCATTTGTCAAATAAATGGGGATTGGAAAACGAAAGAGGCAAGGTTGATCTCATATCACACTTATCTTGCATCTCTGGTCGAGAAGTTCAGAGATGTCACCTTTACTCACCTGTCGAGAACAAGGAATCATTTTGCTGATGCTTTAGCTACTCTGGCATCAATGCTAGACATTTCTACGACGATGGAGGTTCAACCTTTAGCTGTAAGGTTGCAATGGGCTCCAGCACATGTGAATGCCATTGAAATATCTGCCATGTGTCCAGATGGTAAACCATGGTATACAGATATCAGAAATTTCATTTCAGGCAAGGGGCATCCGCCTGAAGCTTCCAGCAAAGAGAGGAAAACTCTTCAGAGGTTCGCTGCCAACTTCATCATCTGTGGTGAAGAGTTGTACGGAAGGTCATTTGATGGAATACAGCTTCTGTGTGTTGATGAAGATCAGGCTGCAGAGCTCATAGAACAAACACATGAAGGTGTTTGTGGTCCTCACATGAATGGTAAAATGCTATCAAGGAAGATCCTTAGACTCGGTTTCTATTGGCCCTCAATGGAAACAGATTATTTCGCATTTGTGAAGAAATGTTATAAATGCCAAGTCTATGCGAACCTTATTCATGTGCCTCCGTCAGAGCTGCATTCTATGACCTCGCCATGGCCATTTTCAGTATGGGGGATTGATATCATTGGCAAAGTCTATCCTAAATCGTCGAGTGGACACGAGTACATCTTGGTGGCCATTGACTATTTCACAAAATGGATAGAAGCTGCTTCATATGCTTCCATAACTTCCAATACAGTTGCGAAGTTCATCCGTGCGAATATCATTTGCAGATATGGAGTACCTCATGAACTGATTTCTGACAATGGATCTCATTTCAAGAAAGAAGTAGTGCACCTGTGCGAAGAGTTTAAAATCAAGCATCACAAGTCATCTCCTTACAGACCGCAGACAAATGGTGCTGTAGAGGCGGCAAACAAGAATATCAAGGTCATAATCAGTAAGATGACCGAGACTTATAAGGACTGGTCAAACAAGCTTCCTTTTGCTTTGTGGGCTTACAGAACATCGATCAGATCCTCTACAGGTGTAACTCCGTACTCTCTGGTGTATGGAATGGAAGCAGTCCTACCTGTTGAAGTGAGAATCCCGTCTTTAAGAGTTATGATGGAAGCGAATCTGCCAGAGTCTGAGTGGGCCAAAGCCAGACATGATGAATTGCAGATTGATGAAAAGAGGCTCAGAGCCTTATACCACATCCAAGGGTATCAGAGAAGAATCGAAAGGGCATTCAATAAGAAAGTCAAGGTTCGAGAGCTGAAACCAGGAGATCTCGTCTTGAAATCTTATCGAGCACCGGTGTTCGATCCCAGAGGAAAATTCAGGCCAAACTGGTCTGGTCCTTACATTGTTGATGAAGTCCTGCCTGGAAAAGCCGTAAGACTCCTCAATGAAAATGGAGAAAAATTAACAGAACCTACAAACCTGGACCAACTAAAGAAGTACTATGCTTAAATACACCAGGAGGCCATCCTTGATCGATCAGAGCCAAAAGCTAACAACCCAAAAGTCAAATACCGTTTGCAAACCCTTTGGGCCTATAAGGAAAAATCCCTTTTTCTTGACAAACACAAACCGGGGGCATCTTTTATGACTTGCGTCATAAAAGATAGTAAGCTTGAACTACGTTCTGACCTGATTCCTTTCTACAGGATACGTAGGCAACCTGATTAATTCGGGTTCGGTCAAATCCTTCATAACCTCCAAATCTTTCAAATCCTTAAAAATATGAAAGAAAGAACAAAACAAACAATCCTTGAAACCCCAAAAATGGGCGAACTACGCAGACCTGATTCCCATTCTCTTTGGGGATACGTAGGCAGTCTGGAGGGCCAGATTCGGTCAAATACATGAAAACTCACCAATATGTAACCTGTTTGAACCCAAGCCTACCTAAAAGTCCTTCTGGTGTATTTTAGGTCCGGGTTTGTAGAGAAACAGAAAGAAAGAAAAAATGATGGAGTCTTAGACCCCCTAGACTGAAAACCTGAAAGAGCGGTCTAGGCAAAAATTAGGGTCATTCACCTGCTAAGTTGAAAACCCGAAAGGGCGGCTTAGGCAAAAATCAAGATGCAGAGCCTGCTGGATGGAAAATCTGCAAGGGCAGACAGTCCAAGCAAAAATTAAGGCATGCGGTCCATCAAATCGAAAACCTGAAAAGGCGATTTGGTCATGGCAGTGACTTCAAAAGGGCAAAACCTCTAAATGCCAGCAAGACTTTCATTTCTTCTGAGGCATTACTCCGAAGTCTGAGTAAGCGCCAGTAGAGATTCTTCTGACACTCTATAAGCTAAGGAGTTGAGACTAAGCAAACCAAAGGGATAATAACCATGACGGAAAACCTGAAAAGATGGATGAAATACCTTTAAATATGGTTTTCGAAAGATTCTAAGAAGTGGTAGACTATACCATTTTAAAATACTTATCAGGCTGAAAAGCAGATTCAGTTTCTCTTAGAACCCAAGTCATGTCATGGTCAAAGCCCTCCTTTGTTGTTAGCCACAGTTCATTCCTTATCAAGTCAAGGTTAAACTCCAAAATCTTGTGTGGGGAATCCTGTGTGGTCAATGTCTCTTTAAGGCTGGAGTAATGGAAAAAATGATGAAGTTGTGGATCCTCAAAAGTGATACAGAGCAGAACAGAGTTCAGAAGGATGGTACTCAGACCATTCAAGGTATTGGCAGCGGACAGAAAGAGAAGAAAATTATCAGATTCAGTCTGTTGTATATGAAAAGATTTGTAACTTCAAAAATTCAAGAAATGAAAACCTTTTTTACCATGTTCCCTATGTTTGCTCTCCTTTGAATTTGTCATGGAAGTAAATTCATACTAGGGGCATCTTTTATAACCTATTCAGGTTATAAAAGATATCAAGTGAACTCTGATAATTGAGATAGTTATTTTCATCAAATGAAGATAAGAAGAGCTTCAGTAGAGCTTTAGTCAAATTCCTCTGAGAGTTTTTCTTATCATTTTATTGAAAACCTATCTCATAATCCCCAGTGGAGTTTCTATCCACAAAAATATAAATAAACCAAGCATTCAAATTAAATCCCTGCCTCCGAGCATAAAACCTTGCCTCCGAGCATAAACCCTGCCTCCGAGCATAAAACCCTGCCTCCGAGCATAAATCCTTGCCTCTGAGCATAAAACCTTGCCTCCGAGCATAAACCCTGCCTCCGAGCATAAATCCTTGCCTCTGAGCATAAAACCCTGCCTCCGAGCATAAATCCTTGCCTCTGAGTATAAAACCTTGCCTCCAAGCATAAACCCTGCCTCTGAGCATAAGTCCTTGCCTCTGAGCATAAAACCTTGCTTCCAAGCATAAATCCTCGCCTCTGTGCAAAAAAAAACTCAGGCCTCCGAGCTAAAATTCCCTAACATCTAAGCTAAAACCTTTCAACCTCTGTGCATAAACCATTTGCCTCTGAGCATAAAACCATCCGCCTCTGAGCAGAAAACCAACACTCCTAACAAACCAACCCTCTAATAATCCAACCTTCACCAAATCATTTTCTCCATCCTGTTCTCTAAATCAATTTTGGGGCTAGTCAAAATGTGACGTCTGTTCAACTTTGACATTCGCGCGACAAGCACGCTCTGCCAAAGAGGGGCATCTGTAGACACCCCATTTTGACTAAGCCCTAAACCTTCCCGGCTCGTGCCAAATCCATCTGAATCTCAGCATTAGGGTCCCAAACTTCGCTCTAGGCTGGATTAGGGTCTCTTCTAACCCCTTGCAGAATTTCATCGAGATCGGGACTCGTTTGCCCAGCAATCAGGCTGAGAGGGTGTGTGTAGTGTAAATAGGGGGTGGCCCACTAGGTTTTTCATTTTACCCTAAAAACCTTGTATTTTAGGAAAAATTCAAGTTATCCAAATACCCATGAATACATTTTTAGAAGCCTTAGGACCTCATAAATGTCATGGCAAAATTTTAGAAAAATCCGCCAAGAAAATTCGAAAAAGACAAGCCGAGTTAGTGCAGTTATCAAGCAGTAGGGGGTGCATTATCCAGTTTGAGTCGCGCTTTTGTGCGCTTATCAATTTAGAGTGCCAATATCCGCGTCCTATTGTTTGCCTATAAATAAGAACTTAAGCCTCATTTTACAGCTCTCTTGAGCTTTTCCTAATTTTTTTAGAGAGAGATACTCTGAGGAGAGAGAAACCAGATCTCGTCCAAACCCAAACCCTCCGATCGTTTTTCCGGTCTCCGCTCTTCTCCTCCGCTCGTCTTCTCCGGCAAAAACTCCGGTTGATTTCCACCATTATTCCAATCTACACTCTTGTGACATTCAAAAAAAGAAGAAAAAGAGGGTTTTCTTATTTTTCAGAGAGACAGAGAGATCTGTGCGAAGCTTAATCCCGATTCCCTTTTTCTCCGGCTATCCTCCGGCAACACCTTAGTTCCGATCCGATCCGATCAAATTCCGGTCATTTCCCCCAGCCGATTCACCTTCTACAACAAGCATCTTGCAGAGAGAGGAGGAGAGAAAATCGCACCGAGAGAGAACGGGTTTTGCTTTTCTTCTCCGATCATTTACCTGAGATCCGGCAGTACTCCGGCCGGCTTCTGATCATTTTTCCAGTTACAGAAGAGATCTCTGAAACAGAGAAGGAGAGAGAGAGAATCTTAAAAACCCTAGCTCTCCTTTTTCTTTTCTTTTTCTTCTTCTGCCATTTTCCGGCAAAGTCCTCGTCGATCTCCTTAGCTCCGGCCATCTCAAAGCCAATTCTTATTCTTGTTAAGATCCATCTCTGAATCTTTGATTTCATCATCTTCACCAATTTCTTAACCCAAAACCCTAGAATCTATTGCATTTTCTTAGCCTCAACCCTTAGATCCAAACTTTTGTTTTTCTATTTTTTTTTAGCTTGCGCAAGATCTGTTTGCTCCGGCCACTCTCTGGCTATTTTCTCCGGCAAAGATTGCCGGAATTTCAGTTTATTCTCACCCTCAAATCTGTAATAGAGAAAAGAAAAAGGGAGAAAAATCCGTTTCAGCACAGAGAAAGAGAGAGAGAAGGATCAAGAATTCAGGTTTGGATCATCACCTATTCAGTAGTATTGCCCAAGGCAAGCTAATGAAAAGTCAACTGCATTGTTTGAAGTAATTCAGCTAAAAGGTATGATCTTTTCTTTCAATTTTGATTATTATTCCCTTGAAGGTATCTCATATTCTCTATTTTTTTTTTATTATTGCTGGATTGTTCTTTGAGAATTGTGAAGGTTATGATTGATCATATCGGTAAAATTAGTCCAATGTGAATTCGTTTATAAGAGAAGGATACATTGAATCATATTTCTTATTACATCTATATGACTGTAGAAATAGGGTTGTATCATTTTAAAAAAAAAATCTTTTCACTGCAAAGCTTATTTATCTCATTTCAAGATAAAGTAAAAAAAAAGAGAGAGAGGAGATGAATGATATAGCTAGGTGTTATTTCCGGATGCATATTACTCCATCATGTTACTGAATTTAGAGATGCAATGGAATTGTTTTGCATTGAAAATTTCGGAAACTAAATGCTTTAAAGTTCTTATGATGCAAATGAATATCACTCTCTGTATTAGTGTTGTTGGTTTTCATGAGATCATATTGCCTACTAATGTGAACCTGTACAAATTGATGACATAATGAAACCAGCAGTTTTAATGTTTTGACATCATCATAATCGAATTGGGTTTTAGTTACCATTGATTTATCTATGTTTGAGTTTCGAAAATTTTAGTTCACACCTTGCTGTTGTAAAATTACCAAGCTTAAAGTCTACTTTCTTTATACAATACCCTCTTGATTAGTTGGTTATTTTCCCTTTTTCTGCACTAGCTATTGAGTCACATGAATTGTCTGTTATATTAAAACTCAATACCAGTTTGTCCAAAGAATATTTTTTTAGGGTATTAGTTTCATACAATCAGTTCAGGTGAGATTATCGCAAAGCTTATTATACTAATTCCTTTTTATTTAAATAAATTGTTTAATAAGAAGAAGGAGATCAGATGACTACTCTATTCGATATTATCGACATGAGTACTGTCTGATTTCAAGGCGGGATATAGAAATATTATCATGTGTATTTGATATCAGATGATTACTTTGGCATCATCTGATTTCATTGGAGTCCCCGTATTGGGGTTTCTGGTTGGTTTTGAAGTGTTTGATATTGTTTTTACTTTATTAGGCTATCCAGCGGCTGGTCTGGACTAATTAATGTTGTTTATCATTCTATAATTGCTATAGATCGTGTATTGTTTTAATGAAAATTTTTCTTTGTTTAGTACTTGATTTATTTTTATAAGAATAGAATGGAATTTGTGATTATCTGGTAGACTTTTCTTCTCTCTTTGATAGACTAACACAGTCTTTTAGATTTTTGTTAAATTCTTTAGATACTAGAATTCCCTCTCGTTGCAAGGGCTATGAAGGAGTCATCCCAAGCCCATCTCTAGGGGGACTTGCACAGTCCAAATAGCATTCTATTTTCTTAAAAGACTTGCCTAGTCTTTTAGATCCAAATCTTTGGAGACAGGCATTGTCTCATTAATGAATCAACCTAAGTCAACTCCTAGGAGACTACCTCTAGTCTCACAGGTCTTAAACCCTCTTCTAGTCGAAGACCAACTTGGTCTATCAGTTATCTCTTTTTCTTATTATTGTTTAGGCAATGATAAGGTTACTTGAAGCCCATCCTAGGAGACTTGCCCAGTCTTGCTAGCATTTTTCTCAGTCTCATTCTCTTGCTAAACCTCCTCTTTGTGCGTCGTTTGGTTTTGAGAGAACACCCTACTCGGCTTGGCATCATACCCCTACCCTTATGGGTATTGGGTTGCACATTTGTTGCACCCTAGGGCTAGGTAGCTGTCCGGCCCGGCTGGGTGTTTTACCTTTGCCAAATATGCCCAAGGTCTCTTTTTCCTTGTTAGCATTTTTTCTCTATCCTACCTTTGTGTCTAAGAGGCTTACCTAGTCTCATTTTCTTGCTAAATCTCCTCTTTGGTGCGTCTTTTGATTTTGGGAGAACACTCTGCTCGGCTTGGCATCATACCCCTACCCTTATGGGTATTAGGTTGCACATTTGTTGCACCCTAGGGCTATGTAGCTGTCCGGCCCAGCTGAGTGTTTTACCTTTGCCAAATATGCACAAAGTCTCTTTTTCCTTATTACTTGTGAGCTTTATCTTAGTTTGATAGTCCACTAGCATAGGAATCCGTCCTTAGTCTAGAGAGTCAGTCCTCTTGTTCAGGAATCAAATTCTATCATCATAGGGGTTAGGATTTTATCTAACCTTTCATCAGATCATGTTCTTCTATCCGCTCTTGCAAGGTATAGGATGCTGTCCAACCCTTGCAGAGTCGTGTTTCTGTCTTTTTCCCCCGCAAAGCATAGGATGCTGTCCAACCTTTGCGGGATATCGGGAGCCTGTCCTCCCCTTATGATGATAGGATTTTGTCCTCTTGAGTCAAAAAAACATCAAAAACATCTAAAAAACCAAAAATCTCAAAAATCTTGAGTCTCCAAGAGTAGTTAGGAAATCTTTTTTTCCGAACTACGTTGGCTTGATCCCTTTCAACAGGGTACGTAGTGCAGCTTGGGATCCACATCCTAAGTCCAGCCAAACCTTTAAAAATAAGCATTTTAAATCTTTCAAAATTACAAAAATCTTTCAAAATATTGTTTTTTCGAAAGGATCTTCCTCTAGAGTTAGGAGGTTGTCCTAGTTAGAGAGTTTTTCAGTCGGGAGTTGCTCCCTCGTTCGTTGTTTGTTTGTTGTGTGTTTTATTTGTTTGTGTTAGAGTTAGGAGTGAGTCCTAGCTAGGAGTTTTATGCCTCCGTCCGGTCAGTTGGCGATCCACATCGCCAATTGATGACTAGCTCTAAGATGCGATAGATCCTACTGTTTTTTTTTAGGATATACAGCCTAGCTACACATAGATTATAGGAACCACCTGCATTAGCTTAGGGCTAACCTGCATTTAGTTAGGGCATGTAGGGTGTCCTAAAATCTACAATCCATTGGAATTTAAATAATCACACAAGAAGCTTTAAGAACTAGTCCGGTCTTTTAGATCAAGTCTAGGATAGAGGTCTAGATGTTTTAGGCATCATAGCTTAGAATAGGTGCGAAGAACTACGTTGCCTTGATTCTCGTGGAGGCGGGGATACGTAGGCTTCTTTGGATGAACATCAGATCATCTAAAGACTCGGGCCTAGGTATAGATTAGAGTCTTAGGGTTGTATGGTATCGAGTCATTTTTCTATGTTTTGCAGTGTTTTCTTACTTTATTGCGCAGACCTTATACTTTTTTGGTGTGTCATGCATGTGTTTGTTCATCAGAACTTAGACACCCATTAGGCATGTCACTTATAACCTAGCTATGCTTAGGTGACACATGTTTCTTTTATTTTATCTTGTGTGCCTTTGATTTCCTCTCCGAGACATGCATGATTAGATAGACGTCTTCTCGGAGATATTCATTCCCATTTCATATGACTTTCGCTCAAAATTCTTTAAAATCAATAACAAATGACATAAGAGACCAGGTGCTTGCACTTGGGCGGATGAGGTGCTCTTCAGACCTTCCGAATTCGTAACCAGGCACGAACCCTATTTTATATCTCTGGTTATCCGTTGCAACAGAGCATAGTATGGGATCCTTGGCCCACTTTCCTTGGATGACGACTCTTCTTTGTTTAAGGTACGCCTCGAATCTGGGCTAGTCCCCGAATCGAGAGGTATCTCACCTTTGTATCGCCACTCATGCTGTGAGAGGCACTTTCTTTCGAGAGTTCCTTGGTAGAGCTCTCCATTCACGTGGATGATCCTGAGACTGTAGCGTGTGGGGCTCGTCCCCCGCCGCCTCTCCCGGATTGGGGTCCACAGGCTGGCGACTCTGCTGGGGAGTTCTTGGAACATTGCCTAACTCTGTTAAAATGCCATTTATTATTAATTTTGAAGAATTTTGAGCTAAAGTCATTATAAATGGGAATTTAAATCGCTTAGAATCCAGGGGTACCAGATAGGTGTTTAAAACAAGGGATTCACACACTGCACAACATACATCATTTTGTTCTTTATTTTCTTTTATTGATTTTCTTATTATTGGCTCCACGGGATAGATATAATGCGTGCCTCATGGGATATCACTATCCAGATGGTGCTGTTGTATCTATTACCAAGCTATGCGCCAGTGCTGCAGTCGTAAACACTCGGTGTACTTGTGTTTACAGCAGCCGGTGAGCAATGAAGCATACTGTATATAACACTCGGTGTACTTGTGTTATATATTTAAAGTATGGATCATATGCATAGTACCTGATATTGAGTCCGGAGCTCTACTTTTATTTTACATATATTATGTACTTGGATATATTTGTTGATTTAGTAAAACCCAATTAGGATCTGCATGTGCTTATATATATACTGTATTCATATAAGGACGAACATGTGTTGCTTACACATGTTGGAGCCTATATTTAGGAGCTATGTCCTATCCTTAGATTATTGTAGCTCACCTTATGTGACTACATCGTAGTCCTAGTACACTCACATGTCTGTCTTGAGTCAAGTGTCTTGACTCTGCAGGATTATATTTAGGGCTGGTGCCCCTGGTTAGGATATATCTGTATATATCTATATTTTGATTATTAGATTAGAGCCTACTCATTAGTGAGGCTTCCTTATCTAATCAAATTAGTCATATCAGTCCGTTCTTCGAATCTAGACCCGACCAGTGGCTTTTACTTGCCTTCTCATGGTCGTGACCTATCTTTTGCTCTATTCATTGAGATTTTTGTCCATATATCTTTTGATTATAAGATCAGGACCTACTTTCTAGTAGAGATTCCTGACTAGAATCAATCAGTCGTGTATATTCATCTCTCAGATCTAAACCTAGCTAGTGGCTTCTACTTGTCACACTCATAGCTATGGTTTATTCCTTGACCCAATGATGATAAATATTACCTGTTTTCATCCTTCCAATTCAAACCTCATTTATCCATTCTTTTGTTGTGTTACTCAAATTATTATTTGTCCTGTCTCAGATATGGTCGATAGCTTGTCTGCTGTCTCTATGACCATAGTCTATTATTATTGATCTTCTTGATCGTACATTTTTGTCGTCCATCTTTCAGATTTAGATCCGGTCTATGATCTACTTTTGTCATTTTATAACCGTGGTCTCTTCCCTGAGTTTTTGATCATCTTTGATCATCAATGGAACATTTGATGTCGCCAATTATATCCTTCTTGTGATTAATGGTTAAGTTCATCCTTATTCTTTGTTTATTCCAAGTTATTCTCCATTCCTTAATTATCCCATTCTATTCTTTGTGTTTAGGTTAAAATTATGGCGAATAATGTGTTGAAAGGCTGGATAAGCGAGACAATTAAGGCTCTTCCGCGAGAATCTTTGGAAAGGAGTATGGCTGATTGGTTCATCTGTACTTTCAATCATTTGAGTGTGTCTGATATAAATTGGAAGTTTCTCCAAGCAGCCACTAGATTCTGGGATCCTAATCTTCATGTTTTTCGATTTGGATCTTTCGAGCTTTGTCCTATATTCGAGGATTGGTGTGCTTTATTAGAGCTCCCAACAGACGGACTGTGTATACAATCTTCGAACATAGATTCCTCTCATTCCATTTTTTGCAAGCTATTCAAAAATCAAACCGTTGATGCACTTTCATGCTTAACGGATACGTGTGTGCAAGTTCAAGATCTCATCACCCTTTTTTCTGAAAACGTCGATCCTACTAACTCTCGTTTTCAGAGTTGTCGGCGCAATGCTTTGATTTTTAGTGTCTTTGCACGATATGTCATTCGGAAAAACCCTCGTGTTGCTCCGTTAACCTTGTTAACTGTGGTAGACCATATTAACAAAGGGAGGAATCCCATTCCTACCATGTTAGCAGAGACCTTCTTGGGATTAGATCTTATTGCTTTCCGAGAAATCAAAGACAATTTATGTGGGTGTGTGAAGCTGTTGTATGTCTGGCTTGGTGAAAAATTTCAAATTCTTCAGCGACAAAGTCAAAATCCGTATATCTTGAAGAATTTCTGTACATGGAAACCAATAGCCAATCAACCTCAGTCTATCGATGAATGGCACAATTGGTTACAACATGTAAAGGAGAGCCAATTTCGTTGGGTAAGTCATTCATGTTTCCATATTTTTACTAGCACTTACCCGCATTCATTTGTTTACCTCATGGGTATCGAGAAATCTTCTTTTTATGCACCCATGCGAATTCTCCATCAGATTACGGGAATTCCATGTCCTCCCGGAATCATAGTCCCTCCTCTTTGTGAAGATCTCACTCCTGACCTCATCCCCTCCATTGTGGCTGCTTGGGGAAACAAAAATATAGAAAGGAGGTTAGGTTTATCTCGGAAATTCCGACATGGAGAAATATCGGAAGAGCCTGTAAGCCGGAGAGCTCGGATTGAGGAGCCTTGAAGATCCATATCGTGTTTTGTTATTCTGATTTCTGCATCTCCCATTATTGTCAGTCTGTTTATCCAGTTGTGATTAGAGATTAATATTTTTCATTCGTTGTAATCACAATTTGAATCTTATTAATGAAAGTGTGTTTTTCGTCCCCGCTCTCCTCGTCTACAATTATTATCTCTTCGTCCTCAACACCGGCCTCCGTAGGAGAGGCCGGCCTCGACCTCTCCGACGCCCCGGACCCCGTACTACTGGTCGAACCGGGCTCCTCTGAGCCAGAGTCCGACTCCGAACTAGTGCTAGACATTCAAAGGTGAGAAAAGAAAAGCTAAAAGAAATTACTGAACTGAAGTGTTGACCGAAGATCTCCGGGCTCACTGATCCGAAGCGGGCAGAAATTTGAATAGCCGAGCAGAAGAGGAGGAGAGTAAAATGTGAAAAGTGAAAAATGAGGAGTAAAACTCCGGTATATATAGGCTGGGAAGAGCGGGAAAAATCCCGCCCTTTTCCCACCAGCCGGAGTGCGCCACGTCACCTACCGCATTAAATGCGCCGTCCGCATTAAATGCGAGGCACAAGTTCCAAAGTGATTAGACGCCAAAAGACCTGCCCGGCCTGGCCGTCCAGCGCCTTAGCCGGACAGGATATGGCGCAATCGCTAGGCGATAAAAGACCTGCCCGGCCTGGCCGTCCAGCGCCTTAGCCGGACAGGATATGGCGCAATCGCTAGACGCCAAAAGACCTACCCGGCCTGGCCGTCCACAGCCTAAGCCGGACAGGATATAGCGCAATCGCTAGGCGACAAAAGACCTGCCCGGCCTGGCCGTCCACAGCCTAAGCCGGACAGGATATGACGCAATCGCTAGGCGCCAAAAGACCTGCCCGGCCTGGCCGTCCAGCGCCTTAGCCGGACAGGATATGGAGCAATCGCTAGACGCCAAAAGACCTGCCCGGCCTGACCGTCTACAGCCTAAGCCGGACAGGATATGACGCAATCGCTAGGCGACAAAAGACCTGCCCGGCCTGGTCGTCCAGCGCCTTAGCCGGACAGGATATGGCGCAATCGCTAGACGCCAAAAGACCTGCCCGGCCTAGCCGTGGCGCCCAGGAGATCTGCCCGGCCATGACGCCCAGGAGGTTTGGCCGGCCAGACTTCTGGTCCAAATTTTGGCCGGAATGGATAGCCCAGAGGCTCCTGTCCGGCCGTGCTCCTTCAGGCCAAGCTTCAAGGCCGGACCAGGCCGCCCGGAGGCCCCTGTCCGGCCGCGGTTTCTTCTGGCCCAGTCTGAGGCCGGCCCCAGCTGCCCAGAGGCCTTAAGGCCGGCCGGATGCTGTTTTAACCCTCTTTTTGCTTCCCCTAGCCACTGTCACGACTCGGAGAACCAGGGGGCAACTGATGGGGTCCAAAATCTGCAACCAATCGGCTGTTGACACGTGGCCCTCACAGGGACCACTGCAAAGCCAACACCTGTCCCTACTAGGTATGACACCTGGACCAATCGGGGACTTCCACCTGCCCCTCCTAGGTATGAAACCTGGTCCATACAGGGGCTACCACCTGTCCTGGACAGGTGGCTCAGGATCACTATAAATAGCCCTCACTTGTGCTAAGGTGAGGGATCTGAGATAAAAAACCCTAAGCTTTTTGCTCTGACATTGCTATGCACTCCTGCTCATACTGACTTGAGTGTCGAAGCGCCCGTCCGGAGCACCACTCCGGGTTGGTCTTCTGACCCTTTGTATCCTTGTCTGTGCCCTTGTGCAGCGCAGGACTCCATTAGCCCTTCAGCTGTGGCTTGCCAGATCTGCCCTTCTGGCCCTACCATAACCTGTTACCAATTTTAGACCTAACACAGGGGCTTAGAGTTCTTTGCCAGCTACAAAACAAATTGGGAACTCGGATATGGAATTCTGGAATTCTGACTAATCTCCACCATTCAAAAAAAATTCTGGCTAATGTGGTTTCAATTCTCCCGGAATTCCAGATATCCACTAGTAGAGGAGAATTCAAATTCAGAACTTACTGCTTTTTCCTAAACACAGAAAAATGCAGTAAGTTCTACAGAGTAAAAAAATTAGGAAAATTAACTATTAAATAGAACTAAATGAGATCTATCATGGTAAGAAACTATAGTGTAAACGTGGTTTTAAATTTCCACCAAAACCTGCACAGAACAACAGTAATGTTTCCGTTTCCATCCTCACCAAAACCAAAACGACAGAAATGCATAAACCAAAATCGTAAGTGTAATACTGGTATATTATTTTAGTCACCAAAACCAAAACGACAGGAATGCATAAACCAAAATCATAAGTGTAATAGTGGTATATTATATTAGTATGTATTACATAATTATATTTATATGAATAGGTCATGGGAAATGGTATGCATGTATTAAGCATAAATATTTAAATGAATTCGATCTGAAATTTGGTATGTACTTAATTATTAGGCGTGTGACAGTGAATGTCACTAGGTATTCAATGTTTTTAAACCATTATGGGTGGTTGTCTTGCTTTTGTGAAGGTTTCTTTCTTTCTTTCTTTCCTTTTTTATTTGGGGGGGGGGGGTAAGCTAGGATCGAATCTGAGACCTCAAGGTTAAGAAACAAAGCCTCGACCATTGAGCTACAGGCCCAACCCCGCTTATGTTAAGGTTTCTAAGCATGTATTTGTACTTATTGTAGCATTTCCTGAAGTTTCATCTTTAAATCCTATCATTTGCATATGGTTTCATATATTTCTGTCACTTTACAGGATTTTGACCTAAATTTCCAACTGAAACAGAAACGGTCAACCGAAATTGAAATTTAAGACCTTGATTTTACAAAAGAAAAAACAGAATTGAAGGAAAATAAAATTCAGAACTTATTGCATTTTTATTATTACAAAAAGATACAATAAGTTCGCAAAATAACATTAGAGGTTACTGAAGATTCGAAAACTCTATAATTAGAAATGACTAGATGAGATCTATCATGATGATAAACTACACTGTAATGATAAACTACACTAGATGATCATCATCTAAGTTCCGGATTGTGTCGGATGTCATCAGTACAAAATAAGGCGTCTACATATGCCCCTCTTTGACAGAGAACGTGCAGTAATTGAATGACGAAGTTCTTTCGACAGCGAAATTTTGTACAACCAAGCAGACACAATCAGGGTTCTTTTCGACTCCTTGAATTTTAGTTCTTGTCCAGCGGGATCCCTGCCAAAACTTTAGGTGGCAATCCCTAGTTGGCAATGAAAACTCGTGAAAATATAAAGATAAAAGAACATGGACTGGGCTCTCGACATATCAGGAAAGAGGATGGGTCCTCAAGACTCCGCTCTCGCCATACCACTCTAAGAGAAACTTATGGTTCATGGAGACTTCACACTCTCACCAAGACGAGGAAGATGATGAGACATTGAGACTTCGCTCTCATTGGAGGCAGTTTATGGGTCCTCGAGACTTCACCCTCACCATGACATGGAACAGGATTGATCCGTGAGAGTTGAGACTTGGTTCTCGCCATACTACTCTGAGGGGAAAATCATGGGTCCTCGAGACTTCGCTTTCTCTTATAATGGCCACAGAACCTTATCTGCCTTGAAAAGGTAAAAAAGATTAAGAGGGGCTACTGATAGTATTGGGATGTAAAAGATATTTTTATCACTCAGGGCAAGCGAACAAAAAATTGAATGAACCAATCCATCTAGCCTTTACATGTAGTTGAACCTTAAAACCAATTTGTCATATTTGTGGATAACCCTACATTTTTTTTTTGATGGGTAAGCTGGGGTTGGGCAGACCCCTACCACACACACACACACACACACACACACACACACACACACACACACACACATATATATATATATATATATATATATATATATATATATATATATGAGAAAACGGTTCCTACACATATGTGTAGATAAGTTATCTACCCACTAGCTTAAAATACAGTGGGGGCCACATTATTTGGGTGATCCAAACCATTCATTTTTAAGGCCCTCACATAGATAGGGTGTCCACAAAAAATCAGATCCATAGAATCATCCTAACCATTCGAACTGTTGAGGCAAAAAATGGACTAATTTGTGAAGGTTTAAAGACATCCATTTTACCTCCACAAATTGTAGGGTTGGGATGATCCTATGGATCTGATTTTTTGTGGATACCCTATCTATGTGAGGGCCTTAAAAATGAATGGCTTGGATCACCCAAACAATGTGGGTCCCCACTGTATTTTAAGCTAGTGTGTAGAGAACTCTCTACACATATGTGTAGGAACCGTTTTCTCTCTCTCTCTCTCTCTCTCTCTCTCTCTCTCTCTATATATATATATATATATATATAGATACGCAAAAGAAGTACAAATCATGGGGGCTTGAAGGCCAACAGTGAGCGAACAAGCTCCCAACACATATACAACCAAAGCACTCCTCATCACGACCGTCACTGTCAGTTGGGGTCGTACTCCTCACAGTAAGGTCCGGTCGCAAGTTCTCTCCCCTTTCTTTCTTTGAAGCTAGGCTGAAACAAGTTCTCTCCCCTTTCCGTGCCCACGAGTGTCACAAAGATTCCGAAGATTGCGACCACGTAGCCTGATAGATGCCTTCTTTGGCTGCCAAAATCCCAATGCGTGCAATTCACCGCCCTGAGAAACTTTGTCCAAAACTTTAAGGGGCCGTTTGGATACGCAAATTTTGGAATCCAGATTTCTAGTTTGAAAACAGTGTAAAAGAGGGTTCATGATCAAGCTGATGTATGCTGTCCTGACAGTGTTTCTTGCATTTTAAGTGAAAAATCCAGGTTTTAAAAATCTCTTGATTTCTAAATCCTGAAAATATGGGAGGATATGCTACTCTCTTGCTGACGGAGAGAAGGGCGAGAGGTAAAAATTGTTGTGAAATTTTCCTCTAAATATAAAATTGTGGCGTACCTGATTTATGAATCTTCCGGAAAAAACAGAAAATAAATTATTAGATGAAACCTTTTCGATGAGGCGAGATGAGGCACAGACTAGGTTGCTCTCTTTAAGGCGATTTTGTGCCTCTGCGGAAAAACCTCCGGTGCAACAGATTCGAACGCAATCACCACCAGGATACAACAGTCCGACGCACCGTTGCTATTTATCCGAACTGCACGATCAGATAAATCTGAACCAAACGGCGAACGCTCCGAATGCCCAACAATTACAATAAAACAGAGAAGGAAGAAAACAACAGAACACTATAGGTATAATCATGTTCTGTTAACAATAGAGGGAACGAAAGCAATGTTTTGTTAAGAACAGTAAAAAATAATGTTATGTTAAGAACAGAAAGAGAAGACAGATAAAGATAGTGTGTGTAAAATCGTTGGTAATCATCTGATTTTATAGACTAAACGTGTCTGTTTAAGACACCTTTTAAAAACAGTAAATGCATCCTTTAAAACGTATGGACACATCCCTTAGACGTTAAGTACGTTTTTAAACGTTATTAAGGATGTATCTAACGGTCAGATTTAAGGGACATGACTGTTGGGTTTGAAAATAATAATTCCGTTTAGAAAAGAAACCAAAAGACACAACCCTTCGTGTTTAAAAAGATAATTACGTTTAGGAAAAACCCAAACCCAAACCCAAACCCAACCCACCCACACCCCAACCCGACACGGCACGGGGCGCGTGCGTGTGTTTTAATTTGTTCTTGGTTCTCTTTGTAAAAT
The DNA here is from genome assembly GCF_043159265.1 of Tasmannia lanceolata. Classification (NCBI taxonomy): domain Eukaryota; kingdom Viridiplantae; phylum Streptophyta; class Magnoliopsida; order Canellales; family Winteraceae; genus Tasmannia; species Tasmannia lanceolata. The sequence continues at coordinate 16,370,853 of NW_027518696.1, read as the reverse complement.
TCCCAAGGCAACCAAATTGAATGCCCTTGAAAGGCTCAAGCTTTGTCTCAACACTCTCTCTTATATGGATGGGAGAATTTTTCTCACTTTCCCATCTAGGACTAAACTTTTGCAAGTGAAAAGAGAGCACACTCCAAAAGATTCAAAATTTTTAGTGGGAAAAGTACAAGAGAAAGAATCAATTTGAAAACTTCAAATTTTGGGTGGGAAGTTCAAAAGAAAAAGGAATCTTTTGCAAAAGCAAATGTCTTTTCATTTTTAGTATTAAAATACTAACAATCTCCCACTTATTTTAATAGAAAAAATACTAGTAAAACGTAACGCTGGGCAATCAGCAAAGTATCACGTATAATAAAGGTGACTATGTCTTGAACCTTTACTTAGTGTTAGTGCATTCTAACTGTAAGGAATTGATAGTGACTATGTCTTGAACTACAATCCTTGGGTACAGAAAGACGTTCACCACACACATGATACTAAAGTGTTCAATTGGTTCCAAAAAAGATCGCACATTACGGCCATGTGCTACATCCCAGTTTCCATGTAAGCATAAGAGAATAAGCCCTCTTCTCTTTTGGAAGCGGCCCACTTCCGTGCTAACATGTAGGTGAGTCTATCAAGGATGCTCCTATAGCCTAGACATCCCACTCATACGAGCTATAGATCTCATTAAGAATAATAACTCAACCTTACAAACGCTTCAAGATATCATGCTTGGGTTACACCATAGGGATGGACATTGAGATAAACTCGAAATCAGCATGATCGTCCACAAGTTACACTATGACTCATTTTTCCCATTGAAAACCTAGTTCTTGGGATCTCTAGTCCCTAAGTTGGGCATCTATCATAGGTAACTATTTACAAATGGGCTTTAGTCTCATCCCCCTCGACGTATTGCAGATTTTCTCCCTTGACAAGGCCTTAGTTAAGGGATCTGCCAAATTATCACCAGATCTCACAAAGTCAATGGTGACTGATCCATTAGAGATCAACTCTTTCACAGTACTGTGCTTCCGACGTATCTGTCGTGACTTTCCATTATAGTACTTATTATGTACTCTTCCAATAGCAGCTGTGCTGTCACAGGAATCAAAACAGCAGGAACAGGTCTTTCCCAAATGGGTATATCAGATAAAAAGTTTCTTAACCAACTAGCCTCTTCACATGCAGAGGTTAGAGCAATCAGCTCAGATTCCATAGTGGACTGAGCAATGATAGTCTGTTTCTTGGATCTCCAAGAAACTGCACCACTACCAATAGTGAAAACATAACCAGTGGTAGCCTTGGAATCTTCTGACAAAGTATTCCAATCGGCATAACTGAAACCCTCTAAGATAGCAGGAAATCTCTGGTAGTGAATCCCATTATTAATGGTTCGTTTAAGATATCTCATGACTCTTGATATAGCATTCAAGTGTTTTATATTAGGATTACTAGTATATCTACATAATATACCTACTGCATATGCTATATCAGGTCTGGTACAGTCTGTAGCATACCTTAAACTACCAATAATACTAACATACTCTTTTTTATTAACACTTTCACCTTCATTAGAGTATAGTCTAATACTAGGATCAAAAGGAGTACATACAAGATTACAATCAAAGTACTTATACTTTTTAAGTATCTTTTCTATATAATGAGACTGATCTAAAGATATACCACTATCAGTTCTTGTAATTTTAATCCCTAAAATTACATTTGCTTCTCCTAAATCTTTCATGTCAAAGTTTTGCATTAACAAATTTTTGGTTTCTTTAACCACTCTTAAGTTTGAACCAAAAATTAAAAGATCATTCACATATAAACAAATAATAATACAATAAGTATCAAAATACTTATAATATATACATTTATCACTTTCATTAATTTTAAAACCATTAGATATAATGACATTATCAAATTTCTCATGCTACTGTTTTGGTGCTTGTTCAAGACCATACAGTGACTTCATCAACTTACATACTTTATTTTCTTGACCTGGAGATATGAAGCCACTAGGTTGGTCCATATATATCTCCTCTTCTAGACTACCATTTAAAAAAGCTGTCTTTACGTCCATTTGATGAATTACCAGATTATGGATTGCAGCCACTGCAATCAAAACTCTAATGGATGTAATCCTAGTAACTGGAGAGTATGTATCAAAGAAGTCTATATTTTTTTTTGTCTAAAGCCTTTAGCAACAAGCCTGGCTTTATATTTGTCTATGGCTCCATCTTGTCTCAATTTTCTTCTAAGAACCCATTTACATCCTATGGTCTTGAATCCTGGTGGTAAATCTACTAGTTTCCAAGTCTAGTTTGACATCAATGACTCCATCTCGTCATTGATGACTTCTCTCCAAAAGTCGGCATCTGAAGAGGACAAAGCTTCCTCTAAAGAAGAAGGATCTCCCTCCAAACTAAAGACATAGAAATCAGAGTCAAAATCTTTGGCTATTTTAGGTCTTTTACTTCGCCTAGGTTCAATCTCAACTTCAGGGTTTACCCCAATCCTAGGCTTGGTACCCCCACTATCTCCAATAGTCACAGTACCCCCACTATCTCTAGATTTAAAAGAAAATTTATGTTCAAAGAATTCAGCATCCACAGACTCTACTATTACATTGTTATTAAGGTCTAAAAACCTATATGTCTTACTTGGAAGTGAGTAACCCATAAAGGCACACTCTATGGCTCTACTTCCTATTTTGGGTCTCTTAATATCAGGAAGTCTTACATAAGCTAAACATCCCCAAATTCTAAAGTAACTCACATTGGGTTTCCTATTTTTTCATAATTCAAAAGGTGAGACTTTAGTTTTATAATTAGGAATTCTATTAAGAACATAGCAGGAAGTTAGAATTGCTTCTCCCCATAAGTTAGAAGGGGCGCCTGAACTTAGGAGTAAAGCATTCGTAAGTTCTACTAGTGTTCGATTTTTCCTTTCTGCAACCCCATTTGAGGCAGGGGAGTAAGGAGCGGTTGTTTCATGTATAATTCCTAATGATTTAACAAAGTCAGTGAATTCTAATGACTCGTTCACCTCCTCTATCACTTCTTAGTCTCTTAATCTTCCTATTGAATTGGTTTTCAACCTCTAATAGGTATTCCTTAAATATTTTTAAGGCTTCACTCTTATGTCTAATTAAATAGATGATTGTATACTTAGAAAAATCATTTATAAAAGTTATAACTTTATAACTTTTATAAATGATTTTTCTAAGTATAACTTTTATAAATCCTCTATTTAATTAAATATATATTAATAACTTATCTTTTACAACTACGGGTCAAGATACCGTCTAATTCACATATGTCGCTATGGACTAAGTCTAAAAGTTCTGAATTCCTTTCAACACTTTTGAAAGGTTTTCTAGAAATTTTAGCCATACTACATGTTTCACATTTTTTAAAGTCTTCTAATACTACTTTAGGAATCATACCTAGTACACTCATGTTATGTACATATTTTCTGTTTATATGACACAACCTAGCATGCCATGAATTAATACAAGAAAGCATGTAAACAGAAGAATCACTTTCATTCATTATTTCAACATTCAGTTTGAACATTCCATCACATGCATATCCTTTACCAACAAATGATCCAAACTTGGTTACAATATACTGGTCAGACTCTATGGTTTGTTTAAAACCAGCCTTGTTAAGAAGAAAATCAGAAACTAAGTTCTTCCTCATGTCTGGAGTATGAAGAACATCCTTCAGCATCACTTTCCGCCCTGAAGTGAAGCAAAGCTCAACGTCCCCAACACCATTTGTAGTATGCGAGTCCCCTAGAAGCACCTTCTTCTCATTATCTGTAGGAGCATACGTCTTGAACCACTTCCTATCAAAACACACATGACGGGACGCACCAGTGACGACCCACCACCCTTCAGATCCTCCAACGATATTAACTTCAGTGATCATAGCCACAAGTGGCTCTTCTGTCACGTTGGCTTGAGGGGCTGGCGCATTCTTCTTACGTCGACACATCCGTGCAATATGACCTTTGAGACTACAAATATAACACACAACTTTGGAATAGTCATTCTTTCCAGAAGTTGTGTTTTTGTTCTGACGCTTGAAGGTACCTCGGTTTTGGTTCTGTTGCTTTTTCTTCAACTTCTTTTTGGGCTTCAGATTCACTTGCGGTTTCTGATTTTGGTTCTTAACTTCAGAAATGGCATTCACATTAGTTACATTTTCAGTATTCCCTTCTTTCTTATCTTGGTTACGGTTTTCTTCTTCTATCCGAAGACGAACAAGAAGACCCTCCATCGATAGTTCTTTAGTTTTATGAAGAAGGGAATTTCTAAGTTCTTTCCAAGAAGGGGGTAATTTGTCAATCACGGCTGCAACTTGAAATTGTTCACTTATAGTCATTCCTTCTGCAAGAATGTCGTGAACAAATTTTTGCAACTCGTGGGTTTGAGAAATCACCATCTTCTCATCCGCCATATAATATCTGAAATACTTACTAACCGCATATTTCTTAGACCCAGCCTCTTCTGTATCATACTTCTTCTGTAAGGCTTCCCAAAGTGTAATGGAATCCTTACAGTCACTATAAAAGTCATATAGCTCATCGAAGAGGCAATTTAGAATGAAATTTTGGCAAAGGAAATCAGAGTCTGTCCAATTCTTTTTTATGACAGACCTAATGGGTTCAAGTTCTGATCTCCAAGGCCTTCGGTCATCCAAAACATGGGCTACTTTCTTAGTGGATAAATAGAAAAACATTTTCTTCATCCATCTCTTAAAATTAGCACTACTGAATTGAAAAGGCTTGTTCGGATTTGAAGAATCCGACATAAGCTCATCATGGGATGCCATATTTTAGAAAGAGGAAAACAGAAACGGAAATCACCTTAAAATTGTTGTGAAATTTTCCTCTAAATATAAAATTCTGGCGTACCTGATTTCTAAATTTTCTGAAAAAAACAGAAAATAAATTGTTAGATGAAACATTTTCGATGCTACGAGATGAGGCACGGACTAGGTCGCTCTCTTTAAGGTGATTTTACGCCTCTGCGGAAAAACCTCCGGTGCAACAGATTCGAACGCAATCACCCCCAGGATACAACAGCTCGACGCACCGTCGCTATTTATCTGAACTGCACGATCAGATAAATTCGAACCAAACGGCAAACACTCCGAATGCCCAACAATTATAATAAAATAGAGAAGGAAGAAAACAACAGATCACTATAGGTATAATCCTGTTCTGTTAACAACAGAGGGAACGGAAGCAATGTTTTGTTAAGAACAGTAAAAAATAATGTTCTGTTAAGAACAGAGAGAGAAGACAGATAAAGATAGTGTGTGTAAAATCGTTGGTAATCATCTGATTTTATAGACTAAACGTGTCTGTTTAAGACACATTTTAAAAACAGTAAATGCATCCTTTAAAATGTATGGACACATCCCTTAAACGTTAAGTACGTTTTTAAACGTTATTAAGGATGTATCTAACGGTCAGATTTAGGAGACATGACTATTGGGTTTGAAAATAATAATTCCGTTTAGAAAAGAAACTAAAAGACACAACCCTTCGTGTTTAAAAAGATAATTACGTTTAGGAAAAATCCAAACCCAACCCACCCGCACCCCGACCCGACACGGCACTGCGCGGCTCGGCGCACGCGTATGTGTGTGTGTGTGTTTTAATTTGTTCTTGGTTCTCTTTGTAAAATTCCCAAGGCAACCAAATTGAATGCCCTTGAAAGGCTCAAGCCTTGTCTCAACACTCCCTCTTATATGGATGGGAGAATTTTTCTCACTTTCCCATCTACGACTAAACTTTGCAAGTGAAAAGAGAGCACACTCCAAATGATTCAAAAATTTTAGTGGGAACATTACAAGAGAAAGAATCAATTTGAAAACTTCAAATTTTGGGTAGGAAGTTCAAAAGAAAAAGGAATCTTTTGCAAAAGCAAATGTCTTTTCATTTTTAGTATTAAAATACTAACAAAAAATGAGTCAAAAACGACGGATGGTCTGCTTCTTCTCTTGTCTCTTAGCTACAATTTTGAAGAAATTCCGAATTCTAAAATCCGCATATCCAAACGGCCCCTAAATTTTTTTTTCACTTACACTCTTAAAGGTATTTTCGCACCTTAGCAGCCTCTAATTGGGTTAGGACACTGACAAATTCGGTGGCTAATCTTAGGTTATAGATTTGGATCATGTTTCATGGATCAGGCTATTATGCCCAAGTCCAACTCAATTAAGTTTTGGCCCTTCACATTCATCAGACCATCTAGATTCATTGTCACCCAAGATATTTATTAACAACTTAGGATCATTAATTAATCCGTCATCATCAAAGTAGAGGCAGTGAGTAGACTTATGCCATGTTCATTCATTTTAGATTTTTGACAACCGATTGTGGGTCCAAAGCCGAATATTGGACTCAAAATCAGTCTCGCAATCAGTTGTCAAAATCTAAAACGAACAGGAACTTACTAGACCAACCACATTGATTACCATCAAGTGGCACATGTGTAGTAGTAGGCCAACTTGTTTTCACCAAAAACAAAACCACGAACCACGTGATTCTTAACATGACTCATGTTTGGCAGCCATGAAAATATATTTTTTTTCTGAAATCTTTCCTTTAGGAAAAGATCTTTCCAACTTTTTTTAAACCCTTTATAGGTAAAAAAATTTAAGACTTGAAGGAAAAGTGTTAATTAAAATAATATTTATCTAAAAAAAACATTACCAGACCATAGAAAAATCATGGGTTCCAAACATGCTCTTAATGAAATATTATTTTTCAACAAAAAGATATAAGAAAGAGAGAGAGAGTGTCAGATTTTGGTATAGAAGTTTTTTAATTGTCTAACAAGAGTGTAAAGTTAATAAGATGAAGTCAATGTGTGATCATTTCCCAACAAATATGAATGCTAATAAAATGAAGTTGATGTGGAGGAGACTGTATTTTAAGCTCACCAAACACCAAATGACTTAAGGATGTTATTTAAATTTGAAGCAAGTTTCCAAGTTGGTTGGTTAGTTGAGGAATTCATCACTGTTCAGTCTTCCAACCCCTGATTTGAGGTAAGGCCCATTCTATGAGTAAATTAATGGGAAATCATGGAGCATGTAGAAACCATTTCAGTTGTTTCAGGTCTTTCATTTTTATTTTTATTTTTTTGAATGGTTCAGGTGTGTCATTTCTGTTCCAGACACCCTTAATTTATTTATTTTATTTTATTTTTGTGTGTGTGATGGTATAGACAGCCTTCAAATTAAGCAATGTCCATTTGTCTAATTTTATAAGGTGAGTACATGTGAAGTCAAGTATTTTTTTTTTCTTTCTAAAGTACAGTGGGGCCCACTTCATAAGATGATCGGGCCACAACATAAATAGCACTGCACCCCATAAATCATCTCCATAGGATGATCATAACCCTCCGATCTTTAGAGGTTTCTATAATAGAAAATGTTTAGATTTGTAGGTGCCAATAACAATTTAGTAGGAGTGCAACTTGGGTACGTTTGATTTGAGCTTTTGCTAAGAAATACATTGGACTCAACCCTAAGCCGACCCGATCTTATGGTAAAAAATCGACCTGAATTGCACCCTAAAATCTAGGGCTAGTGTAGATACCCTCGAAATTAGGCATGAGACCTATGTCAATTTGTTCAAAGTGCAGAAACGTAAGAACCCAAGAAGACAAAATTGCTTGAAGGGAAATGTCTAATTTAGGAGCGTCAATAAGCTGCCTTTATTTTTGGGTGATGATAAATTCGATTAGCATCCCCTGTAGGATAATTCGCACTCCTTTAAAAGCGGGAATGTGGCAGACTTAAACTCTTGTTAACGTCATTTCACGTTAAAGGGGTGCGAATTATCCTACACGGAGAATGTGGCAAGGCAGAGATTCCCTAAATCTATGGATGTCATTTCCTGTAAATTTATTCATGTTGTAAGCGAGGCTGCCCCTCAACTTTGCCTCTCTTTTCTTAAAATTGAGAAAGTGGGTGGCAATATCATTATTGTTTTTTTTATTATTATATTTAGATTAGAGTACATTAGAGATGTCAATGGACCCAGACGGTCCCGGTCCCACGGATCCAAATGATCGGAGCACGATGGAAAGAAATTGGGCACAATAGTCGGATCCGAATAATCCGAACCATGTTCATCGGATCCATATCCTAAGGTCCGAAATTGGATCGTGACCCAAATGTAGCCACAAAATATGATAGACTGTCCAAGATCTGAATGGAGCCCGGAGGGCATCAATAACTAAATACCCTTCATATTTTTGTTTATTTTTTTTTACTTCTGAGGCGTATTTTTGTAGTATTTGAAATGAGAAGCAATTAAGGGTGTCAATTTTGGCTCGGGCTCGGAAGCTCGCTCGAATCCTTAACGAGCCGAGCCTAATTTAGGCCAGGCTCGGCTCATTAAGGCTCATTAAGAATTTAATATATTTAAATATATATATATATATATATATATATATATATATATATATATATATATATATATATTATATTAATTTATACATTAAAAGGGTTGTCCAGGGAGTGAAAGGAAGGGGCAAAATATGTCACTTCATTTTTGGAACCCCATTTGTTACTAGGACCACTCACCATAGTGTAAAAAAAGTAGTCAAATTACACTAGTAGGGCTGTCCAGGGAAGATGAGGGGTGTGAACATAATATAACCCGAGCTCGGTAAGGCTCGCGAGCCTGACCGAGCCGAGCCGAGCTTTTGAGCTTAACGAGCCAAGCCGAGCCTGGCCAAGCTCGGCTCGTTTACACCCCTAGAAACAATATTTCATTTTCTCACATTTTGTTTCGATCTCTCCCCTAGCCGTGCCCCCAATTGTGTACAGCATAAGGCCTAGGACACTCAGACGGACAGTCCGAGTCAAAATGGATAGTAACCCGGACTCAGAGTGTACGACCCAAAAAACAGTCCAAAAAGAAACCAATAAGGGATCCAACGGACCGTGACCAAGACATAGGTAGACTCCATGGGTCATTTCCTTTTGAAGTGGATTCTGATAGCATTTTGTAAACTATAACAACATATAACAGGTGATAAGGAAGGTGATATTCACAGAAAGAATGGAAATTATTAAAACAAGGGAGTGGGGATATCATTTTTATTATCATAATATATTATTAATTATATATTAAGAAATGATTTTCTAATATTATTTTTTTAATTACAACAAAAATCTAAGAGTCAAAAAGAATCTAAGTAGGCACCCACAGATGGAGGAATTAATACGCACCTTTCACTTTCGCCCAACTCTTTTTCCATCAAAATTCAACAAAAAAACAATCTATGAGACCTCATAAAGCAAAAGAATGCTACTGCTTGTGGGCCACCATGTGGAGCAAATATCTTAATTTCTCACATCAGCAAACATATACAGTGAAAGTGATTGTCCAACTAAGAGAGAGGGTATTTTTTTATTTTTTTATTTTTTTGTAAATGATATCTGCACTTCTATATTTTGATAAGGGCACTCTTCTTTTCTATTTTCCCCCTCCCCATAGTAGCTTCAAATGGCTGTTAATTCACACCATATCAACAAGATATTAGTGACGTGTTTGACAAAGTCAAGAATCCGAATAATGAGAGTGCAGATATCATTTTTCTTTTTCTTTTTTTTTTTTGGGTAGCCAATATTAGGCAAATATTACCCAATTTCTTTGTCAAAAGAAATGACATGATAAGATGCATTTTGATGTGAGAGATGTCATCCATCTTATGATTGGATGTGCCATCAGCATGATCTAGACCCTTCATCTCATAGCATCTACGTCGTAGGTGAAAAACGCTGTGTGCCGCCCCAGGTAGGCAACCCAAGAGGGGGATTGGGTTTGTAAAAAATTTACTCCTTTAAAAAGATTAATTAAAAACTAAACCAAAGAACAAATTTCAAAGAAACACAAGAAAATAAAAACATAAGTGCATAAAGAAAGTAGAGGAAAGAGTGAGAGAAGAATGCACCCGATATTTTTATAGTGGTTCGGTCCAAACCCGACGGACTGGCTTCACTAAACCTGGTCTTCTTAACGAGTGAAGACCGAACAGCTACAACCGAGATGGCCCTGCGCCTCTACACTTGCCAAACACTTTCCCGAGGTGGCTCCATGCCTCCATGCCTCTACACTTGCCTATCTTCAACCGAGGTGGCTCTGCAGCTCGTACACTCGCCCTAGGGTTTACACGGTGCCCTTCACCGTAGTACAAAGATTAAAAGAAAGAAAAACACGGGCCTTTTTCAAAGGCTAATACAAGAAGTAGCTCACAAGAACAAGAAAAGATATACAAATTGATTCCTAGATCCAATCCCTCAAAGATAATTCAAGCAGAGGCACAAGGGTGTAAAACACTCTAAAATATTTTCAAGAGGTGTTTAAGAGTGTGCCTAAGTGTTTATAGGGGTTAGACATCCTTTATACAGTGTGGAGAAGTCAAAACTAGCCGTTTTCACTCACGGTACTACCCAGTATGCTATCAATATCTAATCGGAAAAGTATAAAACAGGTGAGTAGTGCCATTATCAAAATATGGTAGTATGGATTTTGTCCCCTAACTTTTATGATCAAGAAGAATCTGAACTTATCAATAAAGAAGAGGCAGATACGATTTCGTGCAGATTACGTACCAGAGAGGAGGAGCATGTGACTTTAGTGCGTCAACTAACTGTACCTTGAAATTTCAATTTCATTGGTTGGTTTTGAGGGTGTGCGAAAGTGACTAGACTCTCACTCATACACACATATATATAGTAAGGGAGGGATTTGCTAAGCTCATGGACACTAGCAATTCCCATATAGTAAATAATGAATTGATATCCTTACTCCCATATTTCAATAATGGCACTCCACTTCTTTGTATTTTCTAATCAGAGAAGTTTCTTAGAACAGTCCTGAATGCATTATATTACCATGCTTTTCTAGAGATACAACTCGAGCCGAGTTGGATCAAGTTGAGGCTAACCCTAACCCAAGGCTTCAACCCTAACCTGGCCTGAAATTAAATCAGGTTGGCTTGTTCCATTCCTAACCCTACTATCCGAGCTAGATCTATAAAATGGCCAGTAAATATTAATAGTACGTAACATTCCGGATACAATAGCCAACAAAAATAAACATTTAATAGATTGCTAAGGCCCTTTTCGTTTAGGATTATGAAAACCGGTTGTGAGTGCCAAACCGATTATTGGACCCAAATTTAAATCTAATTTTGACGGTTTGGCACTCACAATTGGTTGTCATAATCTTAAATACAAGCCTATTTGTTTAAGATTATGACAACCGATTTTGAGTGCCAAACCTATTATTGGACTCACAAACCTATTATTCGACTCACAATTGTAATTAGGGGTGGCAAAATTGGCCGAACCGAACCGGAACCGAGCCGAAAATTCTGTTTCGGTTTGGTTAAACCAAACCGATTCAAATTTCGGTTTGGTTCGGTTTGGGGATCAAACTGAACCGAAACCGAATATTCCCAATGATTATGAGTAAGGGGTGGCAAAATTGGTGGAACCGAAACCGAACCAAAAATTCGGTTTCGGTTCGGTTTGGGGGTCGAACCGAACCATTGCCACCCCTAATTGTAATTGTGAGTCCAATAATAGGTTTGGCACTCACGTTCAGTCAGTCATAATCTTAAATGAACAGGGTCTTAGATATTGTAGATTTTTTGTTATGGCCAATCCAAGGTGGAGCCCCCCAAATGGATGTTTCATGGGGAAATGATATTATTCTACCTTTTTCTTACCCGGCCCCCACTTGACTTGTAGTGTAAAAGGTAGTCATAAATACACTAGATGGGGCTGGCCCAGGGAAGTAAAGGGGCGAATATATCACTTCCTGTGTATCAAATATAGGTGGGGCCCTATGTGCATGATATGGTTAAAAAAGCATGATAATGCAATGAATCCAAGGAGAAATTAGATGCACACGCAGAATCTATGGAGTTACTCACTTTATTAGACACTTTTGGTTTGCTGTTGATAGTGTTTTTTGAACTGTAACGATTTTAACAGCTAATTAGGTGCCATTATCAAAATAAAGGAGAGTAAATACTAGGGAAATTTATTTATTTTTTAATGGGATTTTGACGGAGATTTAGAGAAAGAGAGGAACGGGCCAGAGTTGAGGAACGTGATTCTCTAGGTTTTTTTCTATTCTTTTCATTTTATGCATTAGAAAAGGCAGAAAGGGAGTATAGAGAAAGGCTAAGGAGTAAGGAGTGAGGACCCTTTAGGTATATGCTACTGATATTTGCACTACCGTGTTTTGATAATTGGGTGAACCCAGCTTTGTCTTTTCTTTTTTTAGGAATTGATATCCTCAATAATAGACAAGGTGGGTTTGCCTCATTATCAAAACATGGTAGTGTGAATATCAATAACCTTTACATTAGCAAAAGGCAATTTTGTGGCTCACTTTTGCAAGAGAGAAACACGTTTTGTACCTCAGGTGGCTGTTCTCTCGGGCAAAAGTAAGCCCGGAAATGGCTTATTGAGAAATTAACTAAACAATCCCTGTATGTGTGGACAGATATCAGTGCCACCATATTTTGATAATGACACTACTCGCTTTGTTTTACACTTCTTTGATTTGGGTGGGGGGGGGGGAGAGAAAAAATCACCCCCTAACAAATTGTTTGTTTTATCAGTGAAGCCCTTTCCTATGGCTAATTAAAATTGATTTAGTAAGTTTGGGTTCAGGGATAGACCTCCCACTTTCAACCCCTAATAAATTTCTACTCTCTTATATATAAATAAAAATGATAGTTTTACTTTCACCCACTGCTAATCTCAGCATGTATTGTTTTTCTACTTTACCCACTAGTCTACTCTTGTAGCGTAAGCTAATATGAATTTGATGGTCTAAAATAATAATTTAAAAAAAGTTCCTTATCAAAAGTTCAGAAGCTTAGATCAGCTGAGAGATTTTCCAAATTGTGCACGCATCCATGAAGATGACAGGCATTACCATTGGAAAAGGGAGAATCGCGACAAAGCCATCAATGTCCTTAGTTACAACCAAGGTTTTAAATTTTGGATTTCGGTCAACACCGAAACCTAAATTGCCTAAATCCGAAACGATACCGGATTTCATCCGAAATTTCGAGAAATTCAACCCAAGAATCTCAAATTTTTTAATTATATAGCATTTTTTTCCGAAATTTCAACTGAAATTTTGGTATGAAATAATTTATTATTTTTTAATTGTGTACCCGATTTCGGCCGAAATTTTGGTTTCGTTGAGGGCCGAAACGGTCACCGAATCCGAAATTTAAAACTTTTGGTTACAACTGCTACAACATTTTCTATATATTAGTGAATACAAAAAATTGAATTTTATAAAAATCTGTCCAAAATTCATGATTTTTTTAAAAATTTGCAGCACTTACATGCATTGACACAGACAAGTAAATATTTATAAATTTTATATATCAAAAAACAAAATTTTCAGTTTAAATAAAATATAAAATTATCACAAAGGAAATTTAAAGTTAAAATTAGGGTACTGATGTTGGCACTACCATGTTTTGATAATTGCACTAACTCAGCTTGTCTTTTATTGTTTATAAAACTATTAAAGCTTATTACAGTTTCCAAGACGCTCTCTGAGCCCAATTAAAAAGGAAAAGACAAGCTGAGTCTGTGCAATTATTAAAAGATAGTAGTGCCAATATCAGTTGCCTAAAATTATTACAACAAAAATCAGAAGACCAAGAAAAGCCATCATAAGTGACATCTATTATGTATTTATGTGTATGAAAAGTTGGCAGAGATTAAAGACAGACGAATATTATGATAAAAGCTGCTGAATCTGTTTGTACAAGCTATCTGTTTTTTTATTAAGGACTCCCAACTAGATGGAGGCCCAGCTAATGTTTTCTCAAAAAGGATGAGATCTATTCTGTCTTCATAGTCTTTTTCTCTCATATGGCCCATCAGGGCTCATCCAAAAGGTACAGAACAAGTAAAAACTCCTCCAAGATCCCAATTACATACAATAGTTGCAGAGATATGTTCTTTTCTGTTTTTTCAGGTATTCTATAATTAGAAACTAACTTTTCATGGTTAGGTTACACCTCAAATTCTTCATATGGGTCTTATCAGTGATGGCCCAGATGGTAGATTATGCTGTTTATGGTTCTTCATGGTGTTATCAGAACCCAAACCCACAATCCATTGAGAAATTCAAGCAGAAAAGTGACAGGTTTTGGAGGTTTGATGAGGAATCCAACAGTTGGGTGGAACTGAGTTTGCCTTTTGACCTTCAATCTTGTGTCAATGGGAATTGTACTAAAGTGGGCTCAATTGAACCAACAAAGAAGAAAGAAGACTACTCTGAACAAGGAGGAAAATTCAAAATCAAAGATGATGATAAAGCAAAAGTAGAGGAGAGTTCTCATGTGGTTTTGCCTCTGAGAAAAAGAATTTCTCTGACTAAAATGTCAGAATCATCTATGTGGGTGACTGGGGAGAGTGGGTCAATCTATGAGAGGTTTTGGAATGGAGTCCAATGGGTAATTGCACCCCATGATTTACCAACTTTAGCAGGCTATGCTGTATCAGTTTTCATTGTCAATCAGAGCATTCTTGCTCTGTCTGAAGGTGGGACTTTGTATCAGGTAATCTGAATCTGCTGATTTTTTTCTGAAAGATAACAATTTTTTTTATGAAATCAGTAGCTACATATAGGCTCTTTTCGTTTCAGATTGTTAAAACCGATGATGAGGGGCCCCAACCGAATATTGGGCCAAAATCCCAACCGATTATGGGCCTAATTTTGCGCCAATAATCGGTTGAGGCCCTTCACCATCGGTTGTCACAATCTGAAACGAACAGTGCCATAGTAGGGACAAATTGTCCCTAGAATTTTATACAGTGGGAAAGAATCTGAATCTTCTGATTATCATGGTTCTAAATTTTAGATTTTCGTTAAAAGTCAGCATGTTAAGCCATACTAAATTCCATCAAATTTTGTGGGCATGCACTGCACTTGGTTAATTCATATTCAAGTCTTCCGCCTCTTTTCGGCTTTGTACGAGTACATCGTGGATAATCTGAATTGTCACTTCAGGGAAAGGTTTTGCCTTATAAGTTGTGTTTTTCATTTGAGAGATGGGAATAATGACAATAGACTGGATTGAACAGACCCCAAAAAATGTGTGTGTAGCAGAAAACAGTTTCATATCAATGGAAATTGCACAGAACAACTTGTTCCCACAAATATGGAGTACTTTTATGCTTATTTGTAAAAGAATAGTACCCTTCTGTTAATTCAGATGTAATTTTCTGGCTTGCTTTCTGATAGAATTGAATCTTGCATCTACTGATTAGGATCTGAAATATAGAACATTATTAATATGACTAAAGTAATTAAATAAAGAAACGGGTCTAATACAGAAGCAGAAACAGGTAATCAGAAAGCAATAGCCGTCGTCTTACTGGAACAAGACAATAGTCTAAAATTTCTTATAAAAATTTCTGTTCAATTCTATAGCATCAAGCATCTACATGATTATTTCTTGAATCAATTACAAATGCATAAAAGTTGGCTATGGCAGAGAATATGAAATTTATCATGGGACTTACTTATTTAGACAGTGTAAAACAGTTTGGCAACACACACACACACAAAAAAAATGATACAGGTCTTAGAAAGACTTAATATAATCACTTTTATAGAATTGGCATGGGTGCGTAAAGTTATTAAATGATACATACATATTCAGTTCGTAGAAAATTCTAGAATCAAGGCTGAAATCAAGAAAAAATATTTTCTAATGTTGAAATGCCTCTTGTGATCCCAATCACCATGTGGTAGCATCTCACATATTGTCTTTTGATTTTTTTTTCCCAGTTGCAACTGAGTGATAACTCGCAGCCAGTGTGGACCGTATTTATGCCTTCATTTGAATCTAGTGAGCACTATACAGTCACAGAGCCAAGCCCAACAATGGAAATCAAGTCCGGTGTTGTTTCACACGATTGGGAGTGAGTAATCTAGAGTAGGTTATTATATTTTTAGCACAATAAATTTATTCTCCAATAAAATCAGATGTGGTATTCCTACTGAAATTCAACTACCAGCAATAAAATCATATTGAAATTCCATTCTTGTAGTAACTAACCAAGATAACCTTCTTACAATAACTCGATGTTTTCGCATGCCACCCATCAGGAAATTATACTTCGTCACTATGAATGGGTCGTTGTTAGAACTCAGTGAATTTCAGGCTTTGAGGTAAGACAACTAGTATAAAGAAGATACAGTTCTGCATGTGGTTTGATTTATTACTTATTTACCGATATAACCTCCATAATGATGCATCTGATTCATGGAGAGACTCTTTAACATTTGCATTTTAATTCGAACTTGACTAGGTGGATAAATCATGGCCGACCCCCAGGTGGAAACGTTGCAGCAATAGCGGATGCAGCCAGTATTAGATCAGATGTGGTATTTACAGTGAGGTACGCTACCAAAGTTCTCACTGGAGCACATGATATTCTAAGTATTTAATCATCTGAGGCCAATTCCTAAAGTAGATGTTCAAACAAAATACCTCTTACAAAAACTGAATAAGAAAACTGTGTGTTCTTTCTTTGGAAATGGCCAATATGCTGGATTTTCGTAGTGATGAAGCATTCATCTACTGTATGATTGAAATAAAAAATTTCTGTTGGGATGAATACGCAACCTTACCTATTCTTCCTGAGAAATGCAGCCTTGAATCTGAACATAGGGGTGTGCATTATTTGGTTAAAACCGAATAACCGAACCGAACCGAACTGAATTGGTCTGTTCGGTTCGGTTTTTTTCTTTTTCGGTTCGGTTTCGGTTTTTTTTTTTTTTGGAAATTCGGTTATTCGGTTTTGGTTTTCTCAAAAAAAAATCGGTTAACCGAATAACCGAAATTATGGATGAAAACCATTTTTTCCAAAAAAAAAGTGCTATATGTGCACTCCGTAGGATGATCAAAACCGTCCATTTGATTGATCACAACTTAATTAGGTTGTGCTCAAAAAATCATTTCGATCGGATGATCCTAGCCCTCCGATCCAAACCGAGATTTTGATTTTTTTCCCTCTTTTTCTCCCACAATTCGGTTATTCGGTTATTAACTGAATTTTTATTCATTTCGGTTTCGGATAATTTCGGTTCGGTTTCGGTTACCGAAATTTGGTAACCGAAATTATTTTGGTTACCAAATTTCGGTCTATTCGGTTCGGTTTAAACCGAATAACCACCCCTATCTGAACATGCTCCGACCTTTGTTATGACTACAGAGACCAGATTCATACATCCATATCCACAAAGCTGCCCATTGCATTTCGAGGGCAAAATTTTAATGTTGAACATGGGAATCACCTACAATATTCAGTTCTCTGTAAAACAGTATTGTACAATTCATACATCTATCTCCACAAAACTGCGCATTTTATTTTGAATACTAAATTTAAGTGTCGAACATGGGCATCACCTACAAGATTCAGTTCTGTATAAAACAGTATTGAAAATTAACCCGGTGGCTCCATAACTTGAATACCGATTGCAAAACAGAAAGTAAATATCTTGAAACGAAACAAATCTTAATAACTACAAAGAGAATCAGATACTGATCATTGGGAAATCTTGACTCATTTCCTTTGGCCAAACTTTAAGACACAACAGCAGTTGAAAATAAGGCCGTAGATCAAGTTCAATAGTGATAAAATAAATGAAAGCACATATTGATAATTATTCATTCATTTGAATATATGCAATGTTGAAGATGATTTGGTTCCACATGGCTCACTGACTTTCATCAGAAGTACTTTATGTTTATGTCCCCCTTCATAGGAAGGTACATGGTATAGGTATGCTTTTTATTCATTGGCCCCCGCTCCAAAAGTCTAAAGACAAGACGCAGCAGCATATTCCTTGAGTTGTTTTTATTTTGGTTGTTTTCTCTAATTACTATGGTTGCATCAACTCTTATATCTGACTCTTTATTTTGTTGTTTCTTTTCTAGAACACTTGTAAAATTTGTCTATAACCGGTTTTCAACATAAATGTCGGGGGCAGGTTGAATTTTCACTTGTCATTGATATTGACCCTTATGGTTATGTTTGGTAAATAACTATTGTAAACAGTGAAAATGTAAGCCGACCACAATGCACGTGCAGAAGAGATTGAAAACCTTTAACTCGTTGTTGAAATATAATAACTGACAAGGCTATGTCCATTTCCATCTATGATACACAAGTTTTTCACAAATTTAGAAGTCATCAAACACATACTAAAATCAAATTTTGTGTTGCAGTTCAACTGGAGATCTTTATGAATTCGATAAGAATTCAAGGCCATCATGGAAGAAACATATCTGGAGTGAAACATCAATGGAAGAAATTTCTTTGACACCATCAACAGGGTGTGCTATACATGGCTTGATCGGTGCTCATTCACTATCTCTGTTTCTTTTAACAAAGGTAGTACTGACTTTCTTGAGTCATTCAGTAAAACAGTAGAATGAAACCAAATTATAATGATGCGGTTAAATTATACATGTCCATGTGGTATGTATGTATGTGTGTGTGTGTGTGTGTTGATAGAAATAAAATAGTTGTACTACCATGTTTTGATCATGGAGGCAAACTCACCTTGTCTTTTATTATTTAAAGAGAAGTCAAAGTTTATTACAATCCCAAAAAATACTCAGAGGCAAATTAGAAAAGAGAAGACAAGGTGAGTTCACCCCATTATCAAAACATGGTAGTGCTTATATCAGTACCATATATAGATACATTTATATATATATATATATATATATAAATATATATATATATATATATATATATATATTTGCATTTGCATATATAATCTATACATATACATATTTACCTTATATAGCACAAAGTACGATAGAAACATTGTTCCTCTCAACAATAGGATCCACTTCCTGACAAACTCGATGATCTTGTTATGAATGATAACCACACAATTTTCTACATAGAAATGAATTCAGGTCAACCTAAATACACTATGCGTATGCCTCCAAAAATATATAAAAGACAAAAACTAATCATGGAACATTGCAATGTATAAACTACTAGCCTACTATTGTAGTAGCATCTAGGTCCTTAAAATTATAGAGTTTAGAGTAAAAACGTGGCTAATTTCCACTCAAAAATGGAAAAAAAAAAAAAAACATAACATTATAACTATTTAATTGCATGTAATGATACAAGTGGATTTCAATAATAGGATAAATAACAAAATTTCCTTCTGTAATATATAACAGATTAAAAGATTTCATAGATCTGCAGGGTGGTTATCTAATGGAGAGGCGGCTGCACAGAAGGAAGTGGAAGTGGATAGTTCACAGAGCTCCAAAAGGTCATAACCTGACGGCAATCACGCCAGTTATACAGAGTGAATTAAATGAAAATTTTGTTTCATTGTTCTTTACTACTGCTAGTGGGTTCATATATGAATATCGACTTCCTAAACATTCAGGTGAGCTCCAACCTTTGGTTTTGAATCAAAAGCAAGCATTCTACAACATCTAGTCTAAAATATATTTTAGAGGTATTAACCCCTGAAATGAATAGTGAGATGTCATTCTAGAACATCTTTTGCAGAATTAAACCACCTTGTTTTAATCTAATACATCATTTAAGGAGCTTCAATCATCTTGATTAATCTGGAAAACAAACGCATATCCGGTGCCTATAGTATGGCCTATTTTAATTTCATACTGTCAAAATTGTTATTAGTTATAGCAATTTTTATGACAAAATTGCTATTAGTTATAGCACCGTGTATGTATTAAAACCATTACATACAAAGTTATAGCACCGTGTATGTATTAAAACCATTACATACAAAAACAAGGATCCAAAATGTGATTCATTATATCAGACTCCATCTAGCAACTCCTTAGATATTATTTTTCAGATTTGTTTATAACCACATATAAACAATAACGTTTTTAGACTGCCTATGACAAGAAATCATTTTCTATCCTGTCCATGAGACAAATCAATTCAATGTAGTGTCAAAATACCATACATTTTCTTCCTTCCAATTTTTTAATTTAAGATTTAACCTCACATAACGGTAAGAATTTTAATTATCTTATTTGAATCAGAACCTTCATGTTTCTACCAATCTTCAACTCTTAAAAGCAGCTTTAGGGCCACATTGTAATTTCTTACAAGCTACAACTCAACTCGACTAAGCCTTTGTCCCAAACTAGTTGGGGTCGGCTAATGAATCATTTAGAAAATTTTCATGAAGAAGGTGAAAGGATCTACCCTGCTCAAATTGACTAAGTCTAATCCTGACACTAGTCGGGTTCGTCTACATGGATCAGTTTCTTCCATTCTATCCTATCCAAGGTCATGTTCTCTGTTATATTCCTAGCCCTCAAGTCTTTCCTCACTGGTCCTACCCAAGTTGTTTTTGGTCTGCCCCTACCTTTTTTTACTCCATCAACTTGGCACTAGTCACTTCTTCTCATTGGAACATCCAAAGGCATACATTGTAATTTCTTACAATCACAATAAAAAATAGAAAAATATCAAACTTTGGTATCTGTTCTGGAGATGTTCATTT
The DNA here is from genome assembly GCF_043159265.1 of Tasmannia lanceolata. Lineage (NCBI taxonomy): Eukaryota > Viridiplantae > Streptophyta > Magnoliopsida > Canellales > Winteraceae > Tasmannia > Tasmannia lanceolata. The sequence continues at coordinate 16,350,246 of NW_027518696.1, read as the reverse complement.
ATCTGTAAGCCTAAATACTTCTAGCAAATGCTCACACACCATATGACGAAGAACAAGAAAAATGGATGGGTAGTTTTATAATCCTTGCCTGAATAAAATATTTACTTTCATGCCGAGTAAGGAAATTTTGAGCTATATCTTGACTGAACTTTCTATGGGAAGACAGGTACAACCCATGGGAACAAAATTCCAGATACATGGGTAAATCATATGCATCCACTTCATGCAAGAGCTGCGAGAGGTAAATCCGGGGTGCAGCTTCAAGTTGGCAGGATAGTGTTTCCACTGGACGATGGTAGACTTGCAGAGCTCCATCTATCAGGCATTGGTGGCGAAAATTCGGGCCCAAGTCATCAGGTTAACATACGAAGAAAAGCATCATCCAAGTATGAATGGTCAATCTTTGATGCCCCAGAAACCGAAGGATGGAACGCAGAGTATTGCACAAATGAACATGGACCATCCAATTGCATCACAGGCGTGAAAGATACATTTGGAGATGATGAACAAAATGATTTAGGCATTACATTACCAACAAGAAGAAAGAAGGGGCATAAGTACAAACATTACCTATCTCCAAGTAGTCTAATTGAGCCTACAGAACAAAGTAATTTTGCATCAAAAATCGTTAGCACTAACTTTCGAATGCGAGCAATGCAGGCAGATAGATCATTTTTTCTCATAACAAACAGTGGATTGACTTTTGAGTATCTGTATATTGAGAATGTTTGGTTATGGTTGAGGCACGAGCACTCGACTGCTATGAAAGGTGTGCTAGGAAACTATAACGGCAGTTTATTTTTGGTTGACATTCATGGGAACTTGCTTATTAGAGAAAGAAAGAACAATGAGCTATCATGGATCAACTGCACTGCTATGAGAAAGGGAAGGCAGGTGGCCATTGGGCCTCCATGGGATGGAATACCGGGAAAAGCTCGGACGGTGACAGTAGAAGATGCTCTTTTCTTTGTGGACAAAAATGGAAGACTTCTCCAATTCACTGTAAGTTAAGAAATACCATGTGTTTAAAGTATAGCTAAAGGAGACATGGCCATGCAGAAAAGCACCTGCGGTTCCACATTCGATGTGTAACTGATTGGTTTCTGATAATATCATTCCCTTACAATGGGCAAGAATCCGTGTTGGACATGTCTCAGATTCCAATACTTTAGGATTCACAGAGACACTTCTAGGTCTCTTTTAATTGTATTTTTTTTTCTGAATACTGCTACCGCAACCATACAATTACTGCATGTTTTAAGTTTTATCCATCCTAATAGTAAGTTTTTATATTTTTTATATGGAAATAAAAAATTATATTTACTCAAACAACTAAAATCTTTAATAGATTCATTTTTATAATTAAAATTTCAGAATTAATTAAAACATTTTGGCCAATCTACAAATCTTTTTTTTTTTTAAGTTTGCCGAATCCGACACGGAGTGTCGGATTCCGACACTCATACCCGTACTGCTGCAACATAGGTATCCACATGTATGAGGAATTCTAGCAACAAAGAATCCGTTTTGTGGTTGTGCATTGTGCTTTCCCTAATGAAAACCATCACATCCCTTTGAGTTGTTTGATCCCAAAAACGTGTTGGTTTCGATACAAGGAAGTGCCATGCAAAATAGGAGTTGTTACAAATCCCCTCCATATAATTACAAGAAAAGGAAAAGAAGATTTGCCTATGATGGATCGACGGGCTCAAAATGGGTGCAAGATGGCAATAATTTAGATAGAATTCCCTAGTTTAGCAATATATCCTAAGCTCCATGATGATTGATGATTGCTTAATTTTCCATTTTTAATTATTATTCTGATTGCTCGCTTTTACAGGTTGCCTTGCGAAAATTCAAGTGGAAAGACTGTAAGTACCCACCAAATACTAAAGTTGCATCGATAGTAGATCAGGAAGTTTTCAGAATGAATATAGTGTTTGTCATTGGGAGGAACGGCCGACTATATCAGTATAACAAAGTGTCAGAATTATGGCATGAGCACTACCAATCCCCTCATTTGGTTCTATCAAAGGTACCCGGGACTGCTATGAGGCCATCATTGTCATCACTAACAGGCTCTATATTCATGCTTTCGGGCGAAGGTGGCCTCATTGAATATCACTGGAATTCATTGGATGGATGGAATTGGGTGGAACATGGAACGCCATACAAAAATGTAACGCTTCTTGGTGCACCAGGCCCATGTTTCGAAGGTAATCAATTGTTTCTGATAGGCTCGGACGGTAATGTTTACCTGAGATACTTGGATCAAAAAATGTGGAAATGGAAAAGGTATGGATTTCCAAATCTGGAAAACTTAGTTGCCAAAACTCAAATAGGATCAGGAGAAAGAAAAAATGTAGATTGCACTGTTGAAGATGTTGTAGCCAATTTTGGGAACAATGCACAAAGATTAAATGCTCAAAATGGAAACTGCGATGAAAAGGTTAGTAGCAATTTGCATTTAGAGATAATCTGTATATCAAAAATTAATATTGAACTTGAATTTTGTTCTTTAATGCAGGTGGCATCAATACGACCTATTCCATTCTCTGGGGAATCGATTATCTTTGAGTTAAGAGATGGCAGAGTAAGCAATTCAAACTTACTCACTAAAATAAGTCTAATTTTTGTAGCATTTAAAAAACATTAAGAGTTTTCCAATTTCAGTAACAGTATTCACATGAGCTGAGAATGGAAATTTCAATAGGCATTTCAATGACATCTGATACAAATTAAATCTAAAAACTTACAGATGTAAATCGGATTTCTATCAAAGATTCAAGTTTTCTTGAAAATTCTAATCAATTTCAAAAAAAAATTCACATTGGGATTTTAGTGAGAATTTAGAAGATTTAAGCATATTCCAATTATATTTCCCACAATGAATTAGCTGATAATTTTAGTATTTTTTACATGGTTTTAAATTTTTATATTGAAGGGATGAGGAAATGGAAATTTACAAAATTTCCATGAAATCATTCAATGAAAAAGAAGAGAAAATGCTGACATTGGTTCCTTCAAAACAGCTGGCAGAATTACGAAGGATGGGTGATACAGAATGGGCATGGTCGCGTACCATTGGCACTCCAACAAGCCTATGCATAGAAAATTTTTGGACAGCTTTGGCATCCTAATGTCTAGATTTAAATCCCAAAAATGCGAACCTGCAAAAGGAAAAAGATCCAATGAATGTACAAAATCAATTCAAAAGTAAAGAAAAAAAAGATAAGAGTTATAAGAAGCAATGTACAGCCTGTGAAAATCCAATGTAAAGTTAAGGGAAAAGGTTAAAGGAGAAGTGCTTGCATCCATTTTAACCTTTCTGTCTTTTAGAATAAACTCAATCATGACACCTATGGATGAGATATGGATCATAATGTGAATCCAGCAAAAGGAAAAAGATCTGATGAATGTACAAAATCAATTTAAAATAAAGAAAAGAATATAAAGAGTTATAGGAAGCTTTGTACAGTATGTGAAAATCCAATTTAAAATTAAGGGGAAATTTTTTAAAAGAGAAGTGCTTGCATCCTTGTTGACCTTTCTGTTTTTTGGAATGAACTCAAACATGAAAACTATGGTTGAGATATGAATCATAACACTGATTAATATCTGAATTATAATGTAATAATTGAGATATAGTATCAGGATGTTAAGTTACTACATGAATCTAGGAATCTCATCGACAAGTTTGTATGCAAAGAGTGGACATAAGAGATGAAAATCATTACAAAGATAAAGACATGAAAAATCATGATAAAGATAAAGAGAATCCAACAACAATACTTTTAATAAATGTGAAAATTCGTTACCCACACAATGAAAGTCCATGTATTTTGGATTTTCTTTAGTATTCAATTGATTTTTTCAGTTGATGACAGTACTCAAACCTGACCTGGTTCTTCATTGAGCAGAACCAATCTTGAATCCTTGTGACAATGAGCTGCTTAAGTGACATTAACCCATCTTTCTTACTAATACCCAAGACTCTTTTATCCATCAACAGCTCAGTGTACTTTTACCTTGTCAACCATGACTAGGGAGGATATGTAATCAATAAGGATTCTTCAATTATCAACTTCTGAAACTGAATATAAGTATGATCCAAGAACAGCAACCCAAGACTTTGCATAGATTCTATAATTATTGGGAGATATCAGAGAAGAGGACTGATTATACTAATTGCGACGCAGAGCAACAATGAGAAATCAATTTCAAAATGACTGAAAATTTGATCTTTAATGAAATGACAGAAAAAGTCAAGCAATGTGTGAAACAAAAATCACATGTGTGAGGCAAATATTAGTTTAAACACCCAATATGTATGAATTAGGATTTGCCATAATTCTAAAACATAACAAAACAAAGGAAAAACTGGAAAAATAAAAAAGAGATTAAAGAACAAGACTGCACAAGATTTAGATGTAAGAACTGGTGGTAGATAAGATTATTTCTGGTATAACTAAAAATTTTATAATTGAAATTACATATCAGAAGAATGGCAATGCAATGGTGATCTTTGTTTTCTTTTGAATAAATTGAAAATTTTACTGAATTCAAGGCAAAAGAGGTGGAAAACATAGCAAAAGAAAATGAAAAAAAAAAAAAATTAAGAAAAGAGTGTGTGTTGGGTTAAAAATGTTACTGTAGTTAGTTGATGATTTTCAACTGCTCATCTTCCCCGCTTGATTTTCCTCTTCAAAAGCATTCCCTTGAACTGCTTTTTTTATGAATGGATTGATATACGCTTATGATATCGGCACTACCATGTTTTGATAATTGCAGTAAATCACCTTATCTTTTATTATTTAACCAGCTGTCCCCTTTTTCCCTCGGCCAGCCCCTTCTAGTGTATTTATGACTACCCTTTTACACTCAAGCAGGTTGTCCAAGGAATAAAAAGGGGCGAATATATCATTTCCCTATTACACTTCCCAAAAAACACTCTCAGGACATTGAAAAAAAGAAAGAAGAGACAAGGTGAGTTAGTGCAATTATCATATCATAATACGGCCAATATCAGTAGAAATCGTACATAGTTGAGGTCCACCTGTGGGACGATCTAAACGGTTTATCTGATGGGGTCTACTCTCGATGGATCATGACCCCACGTCGATAGAATGATCTTCAGAGAGACCCAATGAGGCATGCCTAATACACATAGTGGGTCCCACCTTTGATCGATCTGAACCGTCCACTTGATGGGCCTTGCTTTGGAAACATTAAAGGTCGAAAATCAGGCCAATCATGCAATCTTAAGCATCCAATAATGTGTAGTTTTTAGGTATTGAATGTGAACCGTCCATCACCAGTGTAGTTTTTGTTAAACCATCCATGTTCAAGCATAAAACATATGGATTATTAGATGATAGAATTGGTGTGATTTTTGGGCCATGGGATGGAGAGCAGGGCCTATCAAATGGACGGCTCAGATCAATCAAATAGGAGACCCGCTACGTTCAAGTCGATGAGATCATCCACTCTGAGGGCCGGAAGATTGATCATAGGGACCCATCTAAAGGGTTGATAGTGAGATTTTCAGTATTATTACTACACATTCATTCATAGATGAACGGTTCAAATCAACAAGTCGCTGGACCCACCAATTGATTGATTATTCAAACCACCAATCTCTACTGAGCCCAGAATACAAATATGATGATCCAAACAATTGATATATGCTGGGTCCTATATAAAAATGGGCCATGGCCCACAACCTCGGGCTTCATTGTTTCCTGCTTATTTCGAACCAAAACGAAATCCCAAGCCCAGCTCATTCAAACCCTCCGATTCATGGCCTGTATATAAACTTTAAAAAAAAAAAAAACAGTCAAAATTCAGAAGAAAAGCAAAGGGCTTATAAGGGGCATTTTTTGGGGCATGACCAGTCAGCAGTGGGTTGTCTGACGGCCTTAAGGTAGAAAGAATGGTGAAAATGACTAAGCACAAAACCCCAAAGACTTCAAAATGGTTCAGTTACAACACAGTAAGGGTTAAACTGCTTCCCCCATCTACTGCATGGATGATATAAGGTTTTGTCTTGAAAGCAGCAGAATAAAAGCTTCAATGGGAAATACAGATGAAACACACCCAAGTTTCACAATTGCTGTTTCAAATCACACTTAAAAATACATTAAATAGTCCGCGTACAAAACTTACAAGTAGAAGACACCAAACCACATAATCAAAACAGCAGCAAAAGCTAAGAGGAAATCAAAACTCTTTTCTCACTTCAAAATCTTGTCTGCAAAGAACTAGGTATCGTTTTCGAATCTAACCCATGAAGATCATCATCTGCCTCGGCCCCGGCCACGAAAGCCCGCCCCACCCCAGGATCATCATCGCCTACGCATGCCTCGGCCCCGGCCACGAAAGCCCGCCCCACCCCGGCCTCGACCCATTGCACTTGCAGCAGCTTCACCTTGAGCACTCTCTGACTGCATTATCAACAAATAACATAATTTAAGGCTTTTTTACAGGAAACCATAACGTAATTAACCGTTAAAAAAACCATAACATAATTATAGATTAACCAAATCTGGAAAAACATAATCGAGTGCATGACTCTGTTTCATGGTGCACGAAATACCATCAAGGACGAAAAATTGTAGTGCAATCATGAATAACTCTCATTTCAAGTTTATCATAAGCTAAATTTCTATGCATTGCTTCAAATATAAGTAATCCAAGTTACCAAAACATCAAAGAAAACAAAGGGGCAAAGGTTGGCCCTCCACTAAAAAACTCTACATTAACTACCTCCGCAAACACATCTGTAATGGCATTGGCTTCTCTTAACAGATGACAAAAAGAAAACACCCTCCCTCTACTAAAATTACCAATCTTGAGGATAAGAATCAATCATCTAGGACATTTACTCATCCAATCGCCCCATTTCACCACATTTTGAGTTTTCCCTCCCACAACAAGAACTCACGAGAATCTGATCCCATAGGAATGGCAGACTCCAATGAGGCAAAGGCAAGAGCACTCCATACTGGTCTGCCTATTTGGGAGGACAACCAAAAAAAACCCACAAAACAACCACTGTTTAAAAACTCAGGATCGGATGAAAACTCAGCCAAAATAAACAGGGGTCTGGGCAAGCCAATGATTGGTGTGGTTCATTTTTCAATAACTCGGGGATGAGCCAAAGGAGTTCTGATTGACTTGTTAGGCCAAAACTCAGACTTAAACTGAGTTGAGGGGGTGATTTGATGATTGACTCAGAAAGTTTTTAAACAGTGTTGTAGATGTTTCTATAATTGGGCCCAGCCAGAGAGAGAGAGGGGGGGGGGGGGGGGGGGGGGGGGGGGGAGCACTAGAAGTGCCTTAAGCATTTTCTTTGTTTTGGAGAGGTATAATTGTCGTTATATTTTTTTGCACTATTCATGTTGGGGCTCTGTTTTAAATGTAATTAGAAGGGCTGTTAACAATTAGAGAAAGTCATTAGTAACCTACTTCTATACAGGCAGAATTAGGATTGTTAGGTGTTAGTTTCAATCAGGAAACTTCAAGGGACTCTTAGATGTTTGTTTACTCAGGAACTTTCTATTCTCTTATATCTCCTTCCCAAAGCATTGTTTATTCTAATTCTCTCCAACCTTGGTTCTCAAATATGTGATTTTCTTTGTTTTCTGAAACCTTAACCCTGTCTTCATGTTTACGATTCTTTCTGCCTAGCTATCAAACTCTCTCCCACCGATTGTTTGTAAGTTCAGTTTCTTATCTTTTTTTTTTTCTTCTACCCAACTCAACTCAACTAAGCCTTTGTCCCAACCTAGTTGGGGTCGGCTAATGAATCCTTCAGAAAATTTTCATGAAGAAGGTGAGAGAATCTACCCAGCTCAAATTCATCAAGTCTAATCCTGACACTAGTTGGATTCTTAAGCGGTGCTCTCTCATCTTCTCCTCAACTGGTGCCACCCCCACCTTTTACAGATGTCTTCATTTTTAATTCTATCTAACATTGTGTGGCCGCACATCTATCTAAGCAGTCGTATCTCTGCTACACTCATCTTATGCACATGCTGGTTCTTGGTGGCCCAACATTCTGAGCTGTACAGCATGGCTAGCCTCACAGCGGTCTTATAGAATTTCCCTATCAACTTGGTAGGTATTTTACGGTCGCACAAAACTCCCGAAGCATGATTCCACTTCAACCAACCTGCTCTTATTCTGTGGTTAACATCCTCTTCAATCTCTCCTTCCTATGTAGGATTGAACCAAGATTGCGAAAGATATCCCACTCAGGTACCTCCTGTCCAGTCATAATTACTACGTCCTCGCACCACCTCCTTACATTACTAAAGTTGAACTCCACATACTCTTAGTCCTACTTAGTCTAAAACCTTTGGATTCCAAGGTAGTCCTCCATAACTCTAAGTCTAACTTAGCACTAACTCCTACTTTAGTTTCGTCAATTAATACTGTTGCAAATAACATACACCACGGCACCTCATCCTGGATGCCCTCTTTGAATTCATCCATAACTAGCGTAAAAAGATAAGGGCTTAGAGCTGATCCTTGGTGCAGTCCTATTGTAATTGGAAACTTACTAGACGTGCCATCCTTAGTTCTAACACTAGTTACTGCTCCATTGTACATATCCAGGTTTCTGTCTTAATTCCACAACCTTAATTCTAATAGGGTGCCTTAATTCCAGGTTTGTGTCCTAGAATCTCCATCAATTGGAGAACATATTTTCTGATATAACAGTAGGTTTCTAGTACTCCAATATTAAAGTCTCCTGATACAGTATGGGTACAAAAAGATCACTTTCATGCAGCTTGGATACCAATTGATGCAGGGGTTACCAACACAGCATTTTTTTTTTAATTTAAAGAACATTAAAGATAAGTGAACTGTTTGTGCGGCAGGGTCTTAGTTCACAATCTCATACAACTCTGAAATTTTTGGGAATGAGGTAGCAAGGGAATAAGTCGTAGGTCAATTTCAGGGTGCAGGATACAAACGGGAAGGCGGAAGTAAAAGGAATGTTGCAGAAAAAGTCTAAAAGTGTTCTTAATCAACAGTTCACATGGAAGCGAAGAGGTTCTGGACAGACCAACGTAAAGGGTATAAATGTAAGAAAATTTTAGGGCAAAGACTGGAGAAAAACTGAACGGCAACAAAACAGAATGGTCTGTATCGAACTGACAACACAGACCCAAACAAATCTGCAACAGGATTTAATATGTCTGATTGATGGGCCGAAAGGTTAAGTGAAGAAAGGTTGAATGTGCTGGAAAAGCTTGATGATGGGTATCAATGGGTGCAAGACTTGGGAGAACAGATCATAGAAAAGAAATAAAGAAAGGAGGGAAAGAGAAGAAAAAAAATAAAGAGAAGGAAAGGTACGGGGATAAGAAAATAAACATGTAGTCACACCAAGGTTCTCCTCATCACACTTTAGGATATGAAGCATCACATTTGAAAACAGGCATCACACCCGATCAACAAAAGAAAGCATCAATTTTATTCATATTTAACTGTTTCACAAGTTCTGTATCCCACTCTAACAGTACGACGCTTCTTTACCCCTCTACCAGCCAATCTCTTGTCCTTAGAATCTTTCTTTCCCTGCTTGTCACACACAAACTTCCTAAATATCACTACGTGTGTTTTCGTCGACTTTGATGTACTTGATCTTCGTATCCCAAAACCTTTACCCAACCCATATGATGCATTATAACAGTCGTAGGCATCCTCGCTTCTTTCAAACACCCGGCCAACATACGGCTTATTCTCTACTCTCCTCGCTATTCACATCATTTAAATATTCCCCTTCATCTTTTAGAATTAACCCGTTTTCATCTACATCATTGATTGTTAACCCACAAGATTGGGACATAACGTCATCAACAAACCCTGACGACGGAGCACTAACTTCTTCGATAGGAAACCCAGAAGTTGGCGACAAAGAATCAGTCATTACTTGTGCCTTAATAACAAGGAAAACAATCCACTCATTCTATTTTGTCAAGAACTTGTGAAACAGGAAAGTCTAACAAGAAAGAAAATGAAATGATAAACCAATTCTAACAAAAAAATGAAATGTAGAGTTGTAAAATTGGATCACCCAACACTTTCGAATGATAGAAAGCATCTTTTTTATTTTTTGAAAGAAAACTAATGTTGAAACAACCAAAAAGGTTTTATAGATTACCAAATCCAGTCTAGTTCATCACAGTTTCTTCATGCATCAAATTTTTCAGATTACAAGTAACTTTTGACATGGAAAATTTCTACGAACCATAGAAATCACAGAAATCACAAACAATAGAAACCCTAAAACTCTTAAAATCACAAACCATAGAATCACATCAGAAATATACCAAAAACTCTTACTCAAATCCTTTTTCCTGAATAATAATACAACAAAAATTCAAAATTTCTACGAACCATAAAAAAACCATAGAAATCACAGAAATCACAAAAAATACACACCAGAAAAACAATTGAAATCACAAACAATAGAAATCACAAATCCCTTTTTTGGCGAAAACGTTGTGGAAAAAAACCATAAAAATCCCATTTACAACAAAAAATGTACAAATCATGAATGAAGATAAAAATCCTTGTGTGACTGAAGACTTTTCACCGAGGAAGAAAGTCGGATAGAAACCTTGTGTATAAATCACCGACGGGAATCTTCAGTAATTTTCTTGATAGGGCATGAAACCAAAACTCTTGCAAACTTTACCTCTCTCTCGCGACTTCTCACTCTGTCGCTGGTTGAAAACAACGAACCAGAGAGAGTGAAAGAAAACCCTAGCTTCGCTGTATTTTTCTCCGCTTGAAAGAGAGAAAGTCGAAAGATATTTTTAGAACATGAAAAGGTAATGAACTCGACTATCTTTTTTGCTTGTGTCATTTAATTTTAAACGGATGGACCAATCAGATGCCGTTTCTACACTCGAGCGCAGATACTTATCTGAGCAGGCGCGCATAGACGATTTCCTCTCTCTCTCTCTCTCTCTCTCTCTCTCTCTCTCTCTCTCTCTCTCACACACACACACACAAGATTTTATATGGTGTAAGACCTTATAGTCCCGTAATTTTTCAAAAGAACTGTACGAACCACTTCATAGGATGATCCAAACCGTCCATGTGATGTAACACAACATAAATAGGCCGTGCCCCAAAAATCATTTCCATAGGATGATCCTAGCCCTCTAATTAATAGAGGTTTCCATAATATCCGTTCCTCTATGGATCGGAGGGTTGGGATCATCCTACAGAAATGATTTTTGGGGCACAACCTATTACGTTGCGGCCCATCACATGGACGGTTGGATCATCCTATAGTGTGGTTCGTACAGTACCTTTTTGAAAAAAAAAGGGGACTATAAGGACTTACACCATACAAAAACTCTCTCTCTCACACACACACACACACTATAGTGGAACAAGTTCACATTGGATCTATAAAACAGATGTTAAGGTTTTCTAACTCCTACATGATGCTCAGCTCAGATACTTGAAAATTCACGACGTCAATCTGATAACAATCAACTAGAACATTTTTTTTTAGAAGACGATCAACTAAAAACATAACAATCAAATAAGAAGCAATGCCAGTGGGTATATGGGTGTCGTGAGTGTCTATCAGCATGTGTAATGGTTTAATAAAAATGAAGTCCTCCCCCGCCTCCCCCCCCCCCCCCCCCCCCAAAAAAAAAAAAGAAAAAGAAAAAGACCTCATCATGATAAAAGGAAGATGCAGGCAGCCAAGGAACATACTTAGATTTTCAAAAGCCACCAGTTTGGACAACTTTATGTTACCTTGGGGTTTTTCACTGTTTCATCCACGCTTAGAATAAGACAAGCTGCTTCAGTCGCAGCATTGATGGCATTGATCTGTAAAAGATGGCTTATCGTCAGTATCAAAAGCAAATTGTCATTTCTGAGATGAAGTAAAAAAAAAACTCTAAGGACCGTCAATACCTTCACAACTGAAGGTTCCCACACAAAGTTAGCAAATGAATCGGCAATCCCACCAGTGTTGATATCCACTCCATAAAGTGCACCTTCACCTGTAATAACCCATGTTGCAAATTTTGCAACATCAGTAAATGCAAATTTTGCAATGACAACTAGAAAATTTGAAGAGGCTAACCAGATGGGAGAGCATGTTTCTGTCTGAGTTTGTTGAGTACATCAGTTGCATCAAATCCAGCATTGTCGCAGAGTTGGCGTGGGATAATCTGCACAAGTAGGAAAGCATTAACTCCCACGTTTAAATAAACCTATGATAGACTCTCACCAGTCACCACTACAGATTTAATACGCAACTACCTTAACTAGCTAACTGAAAAACAACTGCTGCCTTGGCTTGCTTGACATGCATGACTGTTTAAACAGAAATCAGATTTCACTACCGACCTTTTGAGGGTGAAACCATTAAACATAAAATGAATAAAAAAAACAAACAGAAAGATTGCAAATGAGAGAAAATTAAATATCTTTTTTTCTGACAAGAGGCATACTGTTATTTTCTGTACAAAGAGGATAGGGATTTACTGGTTATCCCAAAGATGTCATTGTCCTTTTAGCTTTAGCATCGAGGTTAACATGGAAACTTCATTCAGAATGTGTATTTAGGACCAGACAAATATGTGTTTGGATGGGCAAGCTACTTTTGGGCACGGCCATACAACCAACTAGGAATGTACCCAATTTTATAAAATGTTATGTTCAAATATGGACTACCTGGTCTTCAAATATTCATCGAGTGGATTGGTGAGGAGTTACGGGTTGAAAGGGAGTGATATAGGATTGGTATCTGTTTCACATTGTACATAGATATTCACTGCTGCGTAATGGGAAGAATTTCTCAATTTTCATATTAATTGTGGCAGCTAATAATTGTACAATCCAGCTATGTTTTCTAGAGTAATCACCGCAATACATCTGCCTCCATTTTTTTCTCAGTTCAACTTGGCAAACCCAGTCACTTTGCCTTATCGTTGCAGGGTATTCCCTACAAGCTAAGAACCAAAATCGCAAGCGGTGTTGCGAGTGGTGAGAAGCAGTGGCATGGCAGTGTTTCAGAACCTAAACAAAATACCTAAAACATCTCTTGGGAGAAGAAGTGTGTATTCATCTAATGCCGCCTATCACCACACTGTCTTCGCAATTGCTAGCTATAGATCTATCCATGGGCTCTTTGATTTTCAACTCCCACTTTGCTTTCTGGATTCACCAACCAGAGATATATCCAGTTGACTATATAATCCCACAAGCATACTGGTTTGTGTGGGTTTATTCACACCCTATAAACCCCAATCGTTCTATTACTTTCCATGGGCACCGACTCACTTTCATCGTTCATCGGTTCACCTTGGATCAGTTAGTGTTAATATCTCAACCAAGCAGATCTAGGAATATCCGAGCAGCTCAAGAAGAAGAAGAGAGTAGAATGACTTGGAATCGATAGAGGCCGTCAAAGGAGAGGATGGGTGGTGGTTGCAGATGGAGGAGCTACGGATCATGAAGCTATCAAATCGACTAATTCAGTCAGTTCTCTGCTTTCAAATGCAACCAAGAGAATCGGCTGCCAGTTTCTCTCTTAAACGGACTGAACACCAATTGCCAGTTGCCTTGCTCGATTATACCACTAGTTTTCCTAGCAGAAGCCATAATATGCAAGGTCCGCAGATGCAACTCACACAGACGCACGTATTTTGGGTTGGAAAACATTCAAAACAGGGAACTGTCTCCATGAGTCTGCATCTGTGAGGTGCATCTCTGGACCTTGGGTCTGCAGCTAGCATTCCTCATGTATGCATATACAATGCATACATAACTATGGCTAATGATAAATGCGCCCCCCGTATTAACCAGGGTCACCTTTTTTAGTGTTTTTGTGACATCTTTCCATAGTGACACACAAATCTGTGGGTGTGTGTATGTGTGTGTGTATACACATGTGCACACCTTACTAAGTGGCAACATAGCAACTTTTCCAGTAAACTCTATGCACCCTAGGCCAATCTGATGCTCATGTCTGGCCACCAGAACAACCGAAACTCAACCTACCAGGGATCTTGCTTAATGTGTACCTTTATTAGTTGCAACGATTGATAATAACCCAAGTGATGAAAAATGAAAGTGTATGTAGCCAACAATTAAGTAAACTATTCATCGAATACTACTTGCAAGGAGGCTGATAATGAATGGATAGAATTCTTATGAAAGATCCAAACTTAAGACAATTTTCTTGCAAATGGGTTGGCACATAAATGTACAAACTGAAGCTGTATAACTATTAATCCTCAGAGAAGAGAGAATGAAAATTTGAAGTTATTATAATGCCTACCTCAAGCGCTTTGGCGTATGAATTAATAAACATTTGCGACTTCCCAGCTATTGTCCGGGCGTGCTGTCTTAAATACCTACTTATCTCCATCTGCCACAGAAATAACACATTCAGAAACAAGACAAGAATATCCTTCATAAAATTAACATAATCAAGTTCCCTATAGGTTGCTATAGTTGCCATACATCTATAGCACCACCCCCAGCAACAACAGTGGAGTTTTTTAGAGCTCTTCTGACAATCATTATGGCATCATGTAGGCTCCGCTCCGCTTCCTCAATAAACTGAAACAATTTGGAAAGATCTTCAGAGTCCACACTTCAAAATGATAGCTGTTATGCAAGTGGGCATTGGTACAAATGGAAAACCTGATCTGCTCCACCACGAAGAACAATTGTTGCAGTCTGACCTGAAGGGCATCCACTGAAAATGTTGAACCGGTCATTTCCCACTTGCCTTTCCTCAAAAAGTTCACATGATCCAAGAACCTAATCCACAAAAAACACCCTCATTCAATTACACAGGGGCGAAAACCAAATTATACTATATGAAGGGTAAGAAAGAAACAGTGGATAATATTGCTACCAACAGCTCTAATTTCCTATTAAAAAGAAAAATAAATCAACAGTGTCAACTGAAAAATCATATTTTCAAAATTGAGAACCCAATAATATAGGTAATTAAGACGTAAAATAGTAACCTCATCAACAATGTTGTTGACAGACGTCTGTACAGTTCCACCGGTCGCTGCAGCAACACGTTGCAAATCCTCTTCTGTTACACGGCCAGCACAGAAAATATCTCGATCTGCAAAATACTGCACAAAACCAGGCGATGATTACCATTAAAAAAAACAGGCGATGATCCATGTGATGGTCCTATGTAGGTGAAATTAAACAGTCGCATCTGTTTAGGGAAGTTACCTGTGTTCCTAGATCACCAATTGCTAGCCGTGAAAGGACAATTTTGGCCCCACTTTGCACACATTTGTCCAACTTGTCATAGATGATATTCCACTCAGCATCAACAATGGATTGATACTGTAGTGGATCTGTTAGTCTGCAAGTAACAAAGCAAAAAAGTGATGTTAGGAATAAGCCTACAGAAGGGTACGCATAAAAAGAGGAGGGTACGCAAAACAATAGGACCAATTAAGGACACCTGATCTCTGCATTTTCTTTCTCCGATTTCAGTTCTAATTCAATGTTCAACAGAAGAATCTTTGGATTCAAAAACTTCTTTGGTTGTTGCTCAAAACCAGCATAGGAAAATGTCTTCTTAAAAGCAACGCCGTTTACAAGAAAAGAATCTCGCATCGTACCTCCAGGAACCTACAGAGAGGCATACAAGTGTTGTCTTAAAAAGCTTTACTTCTAACTAGTCTCAATAATAAGGCTACACCAAATCTTGATGTACTATTCACTTTCAATAAGGGTAATGCTGAAAATCCATCAAGATGTGTCCCCAAACAGCGTCCAAGATGGAAGAAAAAAAGAAGCAATCAAATAAAAAAAAAAGACAATAGAGCTAGAGGGTGAAAAGGGCCTAGTATGACAAATCCCCCCTAAACAAATGGAGAATCCATACCTCAAATTTGTTAGTACCATTCAAAAAAAAACTCAAATACGATAGTTGTCAAATATCAATTAAAAAATAAGAAACACACCTCAAAGAAAAACAAAATACGACTCTTAAACAATCCTAAAACCTCCAACAAAACCCTAGACATCCATCATCCTTGAATCTCAACCATTGAAAGCATTAAACAAATCCTTTCCTAGACGGAATCCATGTCCAAAAGGAAAAACTTAAAAACACCATTCAAAGATACCCCACCTAAACTCACTTCTAAATTAAATTAAAAATCACTAAGGGGCCTCTAAAATAATAACATGTCGATTAATCAACCTTACTCTCTCAAGAGCGAAATTCCCTTTCTTAGTCTGATTGTTGCGCAGGCATACCTATTGCTTTTCAATTGGCTCTTTTTGCATTAATTGCTACTTCATCAATCTTACCGATTAGTGTACCTGTTGTATTTGCTTCTTCCGATGGTTGGTCAAGTACCAAAAATGTTGTATTTACCCGTACATCATTATGGATTGGATTGGTCTTTCTAGTAGCTATCCTTAATTCTCTCATCTCTTGAACCCTGCTCAAGCTAGCTTTGGCTATTTCAAGAGTTCGCTGAGCTTCTTGCGGATCAATGTCACTATCGGGTGAGAATGATTCGTTCCATCAACTTGACTTAACAATACGTGGTGGGGCAGACGGCGGAGAAAGAGAGGCAGTTGGTCAGATCTAGTATGGATCATACATTGACGATAGTTGGAGTCGGCGGCTCTCCTAGGGTTCCGTCATCTGGGATCCCTGGGAACCAGGAGAAGGACCACAAAGGTTGAGCAGAAAACGACATGGATAGGGCCTATTCTGATGACATCATTTATTGTACAGTCCGCTTAGGTCCTTCTGGGTATGATGGAACTCAATATCCTCATCAGATAGCCAACTACAGAAGGAACTAAAAGGATCCAAGGAAGCGATTCAGACAGAACAAAGAGATGCCACGCAAAGTAGGTGTAGAACAGCCACTTTGAAAGAGTACAAGGTTAGGAAGGTACAATCTGAGATTAAGAGTCACGAGCTCAGAGAGGAGTGCTCGGATTGTTCAGAATTGGGAGCCTCCAGCTAGTGGTTTCTTGAGGCTCAATTTCGACGGGTCTAGCCTCGGTAATCCGGGTCTAGCAAGTATTGGGGGAGTACTTAGGGATGCTGATGGAGTCGTGAGATGGGTTTTTACAGGCCCTATTGGGGTGGCTAGCTCTAATGAGGAAGTGTGTGCGGTACATAAAGGGATCAAGCTCCTTGTGGGTGAGGATTTTAATAAAGTAATGGTTGAAGGGGACTCCTTAAATGTCATATGGAGGTTATCTGGATCTCACCTTCCCCCTTGGAGATTTGCAGCCTTCTTCAATGAGATAAACAATATTGTAGGCTCTCCAAGCATATATCCTTTCGCCATATAAGGAGAACGGCAAACAGGGATGCAGAAACGATGGTTAGGGCCGGGGCTACAAAGAGGATTTTGAGATTTTCGATTTTCTCCCCGCTTAATGTGGTCACGCTATCCCTCTTAGTTTTCTTTTTGTATATTCTCGCTCTCTTTCATTGTATTGGACCATCTCAGTCTCTTTTAATGAAATTTAATCATTTTACCATTCAAAAAAAAAGAAGTCACGAGCGACACTAGTTATGAACCCAAACTGGGAAAAAAAAAAATTTGAGAAACTAAAATGTTCCAGAAGCATGTAAAACAAAATTCAAGAGTAAGCCCCCACAGTAAGGCAGGTTGCTTGCTTCTGACGCTAGCAGCGCGGACAGATCAATTTGTGTTTCATGCACTAAATAGGTAGAATTGGGATCGATATTTAATTAATAGTCTTGCTAGTCATTGATTTACTTTTGTCTTTAAAAAAGAAAAAAGGTTAAGCCCTCACACCAAGCCCTTTTGCTTGGAATCAAGCTCGCATGAGAAGGCATTAGACTCCAGAAGAAATTCAGGTCGTGTTTGGCAACCATTCTCCTGAGCAATTTTGTATTTTCCCTTCTCGGAAAAATGGCCCGCATCGCCGAATCCGCACTTCCCGAACAGGATTTTAGACGGAATTCACGAAGTGATGGGGAGACACTTCTGGGACTCAGCACTACGCCCGTTTTGCTTTCTCCGAGTAACCGGGTTCGGAGAATGGCGAACAAACACAGCCGTTGTTACTGATTAACTCCATGAGGAATTATGCCTCCACAATTTTAACTCTAATACAATTTTACCATGAAAATAGAAATGATAGTTTCAACAAAGTATAATCAACAGCTTTCGTAGAGTAAATATAGCGTCCCTTACAAATGACCCTTGAAGTGGTCTGGCTCGGTGCTACATAACAGGTGGCACAGTGCCGAGCGTCAAAATGTCAAGTGTGACATGGCTAACTCAAAATTAAAGACATATCGAAACTTCCGTACAAAAATAAATTAATTAATGAATATTATAAAGTAAACTCTTAAGAGAAAATACATAATAATCGAATTTTCAAAAAAAAATACATAATAAGAGAAATAAATTTTTAAAAAAAATCTAAGAGAACACATGCACACATACACGTGTACATGCCAGTGTTCCAAAATGCGGATGTAGGTCAAAACGCAACCAAAGAAAATTCTAGTCGACTCAGCACGATGCAGTCGAATACTCAGTTGACGCGGCTGAGTACTCGGTTGACGTGATCATAATTTGGGAGAGTCAAAGGAGCTTTTATTGACTCTAGAGAGCAAAATGCAGAATGCGGAGGCAAACGCGGAAAGCGGCTAAGGTAAAAGGGAGTCTACTCGAGGGAATCCACGATAACGCATCTAAAACTATGGTACATGCACGCACACAAATAATTCGATAAGGCATGCACACATACACAATTTGATCAGAAACTGCACATTGAATGTGTATTGCAGACCAACGAGGTTCATCTCTTTTGTATACTCACATACATAGTATCCTGACTAGGCACTACCAATAATTATGTGCAACTGTACTTTTGGCCTCGAACACTGAACTATTGGAGATTACTTTATTTCATAACAGAATGTATTGTCGAGAGATGCATGAACTTGTGTTTTACAAACTAGTTGAAAACAAAAAATTATCAAATATCCACATTGCACATACGTATGGATTGTTTGAAATACCGCTCATTTTTCATTTTGTACAACTTTCCTGTACCCCATACCCTAGTAACTAACAGTGCAACACAATACATACACATAGATACAAAGACACATCTCTACATGCACGTGCACAATAGCTACATACACTCTCAGAAGACTATGACCTTCCTCCAAATTGACATCAATGTGACTGTCTTTGAATTGCTGCATGTAGAAGTGCCCGGGGCTAAAGACGTGAAAACTCGTTTAAGTGTCAACGCACAGATATAGTGAGAGAAATGGACGATCAAGGCATGGAAGAGAACTTATATGATGGGATGTGGATTATGACCATCTAGAAAAATCAAGGCATGATCGTACAATGGGGACATTAACAATATATATGATCTCAAGTTAGGCCACAAACACAACTTTCACAATGAAAATGACACAGACATTGAGGAAGAACCTCGGAAAAAAAAAAAAAAAAAAAAGGGTTCCCAAGCTATTGCATTTGTCAACATGAGCGCTTAGTTGTTTGATTTGATGATGAGATCCATTTTGGCACGTAAATAAAGAAATATTCTAGCTCATAAATGAATGGGTAAGAAACAAACAAGACTTCCAATGAACAAAACCAATCTATATAATATATTTAAACAAAGGAAAAGAACTATAGGCAGAGAGAACCTCATAAAAAATAAGGAACATAAAAATACTAAAAATGAGAAATATGAATTTTCTACCATTAAAAAAAATGAATTTTGATGGTAACTATCTCAATAAAAGTAGATCGTTCTAAAAACAGATAATGATTGTGAGTTCCACAGAGAAGCCATTATATATCAGGCAACAGCGAAAAGAAAGCAACATATGGAAATGCTGCTTTTAAGATACTTCAATCGAAACCATTTCAAAAAAAAAAAAAGATACTTCCATCACTCAAAGAAAAAGTTCAATTTTTATAAATTGACATTTAATGCCTGAGAAAAGGAAGTCAGCTGGGATTGAGTGCTTTGGTGGGGATTCCAGATTGGGCTTCAAGGGACTGAAAAAAACCAGTTTTGGATGTGCTGTGAGGTTTACTGGGCTTACGGTTGGGTGAAAATAGGGCTGCCGGTAGATATGGGATGGGCTTTGGGAGTACAAATCAAAAGGGTTGAGATTTCATAACTTTTGGGAGCTATTTCTAGGTCTCTAGTAAGGCTAAAGCGTAGACAAGATGAAGGTTGACGATGAATTAGTTCAGTCGGCGAGATGACTCGGCAACCAAGAAAAACCTAGCTTCGATGTAGAACGGGGAGTTTACGGTGAAAACACTCGGCAACCAAGAAAAACCTGGCTTCGATGTAGGATGGGGAGTTTACAGTGAAAACAATTGGCAGTAACCTTGGATCTTTCGCTCCGATACCAATTCGATGCAGACCAAGAGAAGAGAAAAGGGAAGAACAGAGGAAGAAGAAGAAGAGTAGAAGAAGATGAAGAAGAAAAGGGAAAGGGCAGAAGAGGAGAAGAGAAGAAGGGAATAGGGGAGAAAACTTTGTAATCAATATTATTCCAAAAGCTAATTCCAATACATGAGGCCCTCATATATATAGGCAATTGGAATAACATGGAAATAAAATAACATAGAAATAAAATGCCTAAATCTAAATAATATGGAAATAAAATAACGTGGAAAATAAAATCATTAAAATTCCGATTGGGCAAATATGCCACTTATTAGGCCACGCACGCCTACGATCCTCATTAGTATGTCAAAGGGCCACGCTCGCACTATGCCGAACCCGTTGAGATCTTGTCTACTTAAACCCGAAGCGTGGGTTCAGATGTCATTAAAAGGCTATTCAGAGCATTCATTATAGAGAGAAATTTGTGTGCTCAGACCATAGTTGCAGGAAACGCTTGGGCAAAGTGGGAAACGTGTTTCCACGGAAATGATACATGGAAAAAAAATAGTGAAATGGATGTGAAACGTTGCGGAAACGCCCGTGAAACGGAGGTGAAACGCATGAGAGAGAGAGAGAGAGAGAGAGAGAGAGAGAGAGATGGAGGCGTTTCGGAGAGATGGCATGATTAGGGTTATGCATAAAAAGACATTATATACAATAAGCTATATATTCGCCCCATTCTTTTATTTGGAACAGCCCTCTTTTGTGTATTTATGACTCCTTTTTTACACTTGATGGGGCTGTCCCTAATAAACAAAAGGGCGAATGCTTTATGTAGATAAGTGATATTTTCACCCCTTTTCTTACTTGGAACAGCACCCTTTAGTGTATTTATCACTCCTCTTTTACACTGGATGGGGCTGTCCCCAGTAAACAACAGGGCTACACATCACAACCATATTTTAATATTTGCACAGCTGTCTTTTCTTCTTTAATCGATTTCATAACAACCATATTTTAATATTTGCATAGCTGTCTTTTCTTCTTTAATCGATTTGTGAGAGCTTTTTTGGGAAAGTAATAAACTTTTGACAGCTCTTTAAATACTAAAAAGGACAAGATGGTTTGTGCAGATCTCAAAATACTAGGGACAGCCCCATCTAGTGTAAAAGGTGAGTCATAAATACACTAAAGGAGGCTGTTCCAAGTAAGAAAATGGCGTGAATATATTACTTCCTACATAAAGTATTCACCTTTTTTGTTTACTGGGGACAACCCCATCCAGTGTAAATGAGAAGCCATCAATACTCTAAAGAGGGCTGTTCCAAGTAAGAAAATGGGGTGAATATATTACTTCCTACATAAAGTATTCACCCCTTTTGTTTACTGAGGACAACCCCATCCAGTGTAAATGAGGAGCCATCCAGTGGAGTATGTAGGAAGTAATATCCTCATCAGACAGCCCCCTAGATGGGGCTGTCCCCGGTAAACAAAAGGGGCGAATCATTTCCCTTTATATCACATGATTTTGACAAAAAGATGGAAAAAGTTATCAAGAAAAGGCGTTTCACGTTTCTCCTTTAATTTTTTTCAAGCGTTTCACGTTTCCGTTTCACGCTTCCATTTCCCAACCTGGCAACTATGGCTCAGACCATGAATAGTTATTAAGTTATAACCTAAAGGCTAATGTGGCACCACCAACGATATCAAAAGCATATAACAGATTCCAAGAACCTTAATAAAAATTCTCTATATCATTCCAAGAAAAAAAATCCAAGAGCCAGATCACAACGTGTCAAAGTAAATACCAGGCAAAGTCTAGAGACAGAAAAAAAAAGGTCACTGGCAACAGAGTATATGATTGTAGAAGCCAAGCCTAAGAAAGGCAACGTCTAGAGACCAAAAAAAAAAAGTAATGGCATCAGAGTATATGAATATAGAAGCCAAGACGAAGAAATTTCAATTTCTCTTGTTAAATGATCTAAAGAGAGAAAATAGATTCAATCAATCTAAAAGTTTGGAAGGCATTACTCATTCAGTCAAATGCTAATAAAAATTATGCAATACAAAACCAAGCAAAATGTGAAGATAAAAAAACCAAGTGCCAACTATATATAAAAGGAAAAAAGGGTACCTTTTTTATGCCAATTAAATTTATCCTATCCTCAGCGCCGATTGCAATGACAGCATCCACAACCATGGACGCAAAAAACTCCTTTTCACCACCAATCAGCTTTGAGGAGAGTGTTGTAGCAGCACATTTAGCCAGTAAGCTCTTCTTTTCTTCAAGACTTTTACCCTCTATACTTACAGCCAGCTCTTTGACTTTGTTAATTGCCTGCAAAAGAAGCTTCAAAGTTAGCGATTCATAGAAAATACATAGGATCCCCAACCATAATAAGGAAACAACCTTGAGATACATACCAGATAGCATGCAGTCCGGTAACTGCGTATGAGATTCTGAGGATGAACCCCATCCTCAATGAAGGGTTTTGCCTCCTTCAGAAACTCTGCTGCAAAAAGTACTACAGTTGTGGTTCCATCACCAACCTGACCAAACCAAAAAAAAAAGGTAAAACTTCCAAAAGGTGTTCACACTCTACCCATTTCTTTCCTGCAGGAGTGATATACAAAAATGTAAAAAAGTTAATAAGAATAATGTGGTTCCACAAAATAAAGTGCATGTTTCTGCCCGCCACTTTTTTTTTATGACATAGGGTATCCCCCACCCCATTTTAGGGTGGACTAATCCCTATGGATACGAGCAATCACCCGTAAACCACGCGCATCGGGTTACTACAGGGGGATTCGAACTATTGTTTCTGCCCACCACTTTTGACACGTGAAAGAAAGTATTTCTTTCATTTTCACATACATGCGTGCGCGCGCACACACAATTAGATGGATATACATTAGAATTTGCCATTTCCAAAAGAAGTGGATACAGATTCTAATGTGATATTTTACTGTAGCCATCCATTTCCTGAAATCCACACCCAAATCATATTGCACCATATTTGTTGCATGTTTAGTTTGTCCTATCTATTCAAGGCATAATCAATTCAATGGAGAATCAAACAATCCAGATTAAACACGTGCCAATAATATTAGCAAAAGAAAACAATGTTTATGGGTTCCAGATGATTGGAGGATCAACAGAAGGCTTCATAACCATGAACTCAACAGTCCTGAACCCATGAAAAATAAATGCAATCAAATAACATAGGACATGAGTACAAAGTAGATTGCAAGTAAAATATTCTCAGTGGACAAAGATGATTCACAAAAGTCAACAAGATCAGCTGATACATGAGCAAATGAAAAAAGAGTATGACACCTATGAAGTTATAGTAGTTGGTGAAAGAAGTTTACAGTGTTGTAGCCAGATGATATTGTTACGCAAAGGTCAAAGATATATTTCATCTATATTCTGTTAAAGATACATTCTCATCACTCATTAGAAGTATTTCTTTGTTTTTTAAAATCATACTGAGTGTTCTTGACAAGAACACTCAGTATAATAACTAGGAGGCCCTTAACTTTTTCTTTAGAACAATAACAATATTTAAGCCATTCAAAGATAATGATAACAATATTTAAATTAGAAGTCCATTGAGCTGGGTCTGGTAGGGGAGATTAGAGTAGATGGATCAGGGTTGCGGATCATGCATCTTTAGCTACTGACTGTAGGATAGAAGAATGGGGCGGAAGCATTCATTACCAATGATCGCATTCATTACCAATGATCTACCTGTGTCTTCCCTCTTTGCACATATAAATCCATGGTACTCATGGGACCCAATGGTGGAAAGATCATAAAGAAGGCTCGCCACTTCACACTCATCAAATCTATCCTCACAGGGCCCCATAGTGGAACGAATCATAAAGAAGGCTAGCAATCTTGTTAATTACATGTCCCTTCCAATACGAGGTGCAGTTATGCATAGGTTAGGAAGGACTCGATGATTTTTTTTATTTTGCAAGGGGAATGACAAGAAGAACAAGGTCCACAGTTTCACTAGGTAAGAGAAGGTGAGTATTACTATGAAAAACGAGTGGGAATTAGGAAGTTAAGGGAGGTGAATAAGTAGGCTTCACTCGGCAAATGGAATAAGATTTGTTGAGGAACAAATATTATTAGAAGGAAGGCTAATAAAGTTGAGCATGGTACCTTATTTGAGAGTTGGGACCCAGATGTGCCCAATGGGGTGAAACTTTTAAATTAGATCTTGGTGCTCTAAAATCCAACACTAAACTGTCCAATAGAAGCAAAGGATCTAGGTCATAAAGGTGAAGCCATGAGATTCTTTTGGTGTTAAGAATTGGAGTTAGATATAGGGTCAATCAAGCTAATGGTGTAGGTTTCTGAAAGATGCTTGGGGTGGCAATGTCTCTCTTATTGATAATCCCTAGGTGTGCCCCTTAGCTATGCATAAAGAGCATGTTATTACCATTCAAAATAAAAAGAACATGTTATTGACAGCATTCAGAGGGAGGGCAAAAAATATTGTGGTGCAAATTAACTGGTTAAGGAACTTAAGATGCAAAGACAGCCATAAGCTACTTGGAAGAAAGTATGTTCTTTGTACCACTCGCTATAGAGATAAAAGACAATATCTGATTACACTTGGGTTCCTACGAGACATTTTTGGGATTTTATTTTTTTTCATTAACACTTTGGCTCGGTATGGACATGTAGGCTATTCAAGCATCAACCATTGATCTGTTGGATACTTCATGCTATTATCCTTTTCAAGAAGGGGAGTGAGTTCTTTTATGACATGTCAAGCAATTTATTAAAGCTCGCAGGAGAAGAAAAATAGTAGAAAATTTCCATTCAAGAAGAGGAAGAAGAATAGTAGAAATTCTACATGAATGTCTATAATCTTCTTAGTGGTCACTCATAGGATAATCAGAGCTGTTTTCTCTCGGGCTTTGACGAATCCACAACCTCCTTAGAGATTGAAAACTTGTTTTGAGTAGCTTATATCCAATAGTCATCAAGGCCAAATAAGACGAGGAAAAAATCCCCGGTTGGTACATACAAGATCAATTGGTAGCTGTTAGTAACATAGAACAAAATACCTTTTGGTTAATACATATCAGATTTCTTAGGGTCCCCTACAATGTAGAAACCAAGACTTGAAAAAACTTTGCAAACGTGCCGTATGTGTATTAACCATATTGGGCCTATAAGTCAGTATATGTTGTATTAGCCTGTATAGGCCGATACAACGCCATATAGATATTGAGAACATGTGTTTCATCAAGGGTCAAGGTTTGCGTAGAAACACAACAAGAACCCCTTGCAAAAATTAACTTTCACTTGAAAGTTAATTTCACTTATTTTCTCTGGGATTAAGTCTTGCACAATCAATCTAATTGATTTGCTCGAATCAAGTATCAAAAACATGAACCAAAACATGAATCGAAGGATCAGGCGGATTAACGATATTGAGGATTTTCCTAATTTGAGGTATAAGAATTAATTTAACCTGTATTTTGTTATCAATTAGTTGTGGGAGAGTGTCCTTATCTAAAGACGGATTGAGACATTATTAGTTGCACAAGCCAATAAAAATATTTTAACAAAAATATTTTTCTTATAAAAGGAAAGAATAAGGTAATTAGATAGTGTCTACTTCAACTTCAACTTCTCCAGATTGCCCACCTTGGAAGGAATGTTGAAGTGCTTTCATTTGTCTATGACCATTCACTTGCGCAAGGGGCTGCTTGCACTGCCAAGATTTCTTCTGTTGCAAATAATATGAGTCGTACCGGGAAAGGGGCTGCTCAGACTACACGACTCCGCAGGCATAGAAGGCCAACCCATAGGGGTTGTGATCCAAGGTTGCCGTAAGGAACTAATGGCCATGACTCACCATGTGGAGTTTACAGTTTCCTAGATTGTAAAAAAGACCCTTCGATTGAGCCATGTCTCTTCGGTGTAAGGAATTGTCAGCATTCATGTTCTTCTCGCAACATACTACTAACTGCTAAGGCCTCTCTACCATAGATTTCTACCATCTCTAAACCTCACCCACTCAGAGCAAACGAAGGAAAAAACATAAGAAGTCATTGCTCTTCTCATTCCACTTATACATCTCAATGAAGGTCTAATTGGCCTCACCTTTTGCATGATTTACTTTATTTTCCAAGGAAAGGCTCTGCCTGGGGCCAAATGGACCAATACGTCGTCACTTACCTTAGTGGGAATATAATGGCGAGCCCATCCACTGAGTTGATCACCTCAATGAAGGGAATGAAAATGTGGACACTAGTGAAAGGTTTCACATCCTGATGGACACAAAACAATTTGTTTTTTTGCAGGGATGGTATGGATAGTGAAAGAGAGAATAGGGTTGCAGTGTAGCAATGGCTCAAGATTAGGGGTTGCAGTGTGATTTTGTGTTGCAGTGTAGAATGGCCCGACAATGGTGATGGCGAGATAGGAGGTGTAACTTCATTGGCGGATAGGATAGAGCTTGGTAAGGGACTAAAGCAGTGATACGGTGAGGAAGACGAGAAGTAAGAGTCAGGAGGAGAGATGAGATGGTCGAGGAAAGAAGAAAGGGAAAGAGGGAGAAGAGGGAGTATAGGTGCTGTATGCTTTTTCTTTTCTTCAAAATAACTATTTGAAAGAAGAAGAAAAGTTTTACCGACGGTGATGCAAGATCAAAAGGAAAGAAACTAGGAGAATCTAGGGTTTTTGATGATTAGGGTTTGGAATAAATGAATGTAATGTGAGGTTTTTGATGATTACGGTTTGGAACAAAGTCTGTAATATGATAGGAAGTAATATGGATCAAAGTGATAGATCTAAGACTAAAGTCCTAATATGAAAACAATATGAAATTAGGGTTTCTGAAATGATTCTAATTTAGTGAGACGAACAAACAACCCAAATCTAGTTGATTGTGAGGTTGGAGATGAAAACCTTAATACTAAATGATTGCAAGATTGAGAATCATAAATATTACAAAGAATTGGAAAGTGAAAGCCAATAAAAAAACACTAGAAAGTGAGTGGATGTGGGCAATTCGATGCAACTTAGAACGATAAGTAGGAATATGTTGATTCCATGCAACTTACTAATTCAATGGAAGTGAATCCCATGCTGAGTATTTGTTAGAGGTAAACTAGCTTGAAAGATTTGTTCGCTAAGGAGTAGTCAGGCCATTGCTTTGTATTGGGGAGAGTGCTAGAAGCTAAGGAGGAGAAGCAAACATTTTATGGATCATCTTCCAATTTTGTTTAGGCATAAACTTCCAATATTGGTTGTTTTACTATTGCTCCTTCTCCCATTCTTTAACTCATTTATATTATCTAGTACAAATGGATAGTATTCATTAAAAGAAACAAGAAAAAAAGAGAGAGGAATAGAGAGAGAAACGCATTTCTAAGTCTGCAATAATTTATTGTAAAGGATAATATGTTAAACATCTTTCTTCTTTTCTTTTCCTATCACCAAAAACATGGTAGGAATGGCACATGTACAAGATTCAACTATCTAGTATGTGTGATAGCCCAAAAAACAAACTAGATGGTCCTAATAGTCTGATTGGAAACTTTAACCAGTTGAACGAGGAAAATCCGTCATTTTTTGTTTCAATGATCCATTTGCAGTCCTCAAAACCCCTTTAAAGAATGTATAAGATCGTCTTGTGGGTGTGGCTTCCGGCCTACTCACATCCACCAACAGGCTGAATCTCATGCATATTATGTGTTTGCTAAGCGTTCGAAATTACAGATACATAAAAGGGTATTAATAGTGTTTCACAGAGTACACATTTCCATATCTCAATAACCTAATTTCTTCAGAATCATCGCAAAACAATGCTAACTACATAATATAAACCCAAATAAAATGCCAGACTTAAAACCTCACAAAACCATCTACCAATCTTCCCCAAATCCCTTCTATTCTACTTCTTATCAACACCTAAAAAGAATAAAAAACCAAGTTTGGATCAATTTAATTAAGCTTTCAAATAAGGAATAAATGAATGATATACCTCGGAGTCTTGGGATTTCGCGATGTCTACGAGGATCTTGGCGGCAGGGTGGACGATGTCGAGGAGCTTCATGATGGTGGCCCCATCATTGGAGATGGTGGTGTTGCCTTTGTCGTCGTGGATGAGCTTGTCCATCCCCCTCGGACCCAGCGTCGTTCTCACAGCGTCTGCCACCACGGTGCACGCGTTTATGTTGCTCACTAGCTGCGCCTTACCCTGTGATGTGTCTGTGCCTTCCTTTAACAGTATGATTTGAGGTTGCTGCAAAAATAACACACACAAATCAATCAGATCTATTCAGAATGTGAAACGGAATGAGAAATGAAAGATCGCAGAGAGGGGGATCCATGGAGAGAGGAACAGAGAGATTACCAGCATCGTCGACATTGAGAGAGAGAGAGAGAGAGAGAGAGAGGGAAATTAGGGTTAGGGTTAGGGCTTGGAGGAAATGGGAGGAGTGGGGTTTAAGTGAGGTTTTCAAAATGAGTTTGGAAGCGGAGTGGTTTGGGGGAATATTGGAGGAAGTTAAAAGAAGAGTCTAGGTTTTGTAGAAGGGAAATGTTATCCACTGGTATAGTTTGATGAGGGCACTCTCACTTAATTAAAATTACGGTATGGCCCGCACCATAGGATGATCCAAACCGTCCATTAGATGGGCCACAACCTAAATAGGTTGTGCCCCAAAAATCATTTCCATAGGTTGATCCTAACCCTCCAATCTATAGAAGGTTAGGATCAACCCTCTAAGATTCAGATCGGAGGGTTAGTATTAACCTATGGAAATGCTTTTTAAGGCACAACCTATTTAGGGTGTGGCCCATCCAACGGACGATTTGGATCACCCTATGGTGTGGGCCATACTATACTTTTAATAAAGTGAAGAGTGCCCTCATCAAAATACGGCAATGCGGATAACATTTCCCTTTGTAGAAATAGGAAATGATATAGTGTTCGCCTTTTCTTCTCTAGGCCACCCACTCTAGCGTAACTATAACTCGATGAGCCTATGAGACTATTTAAGGGGTGGCTTGGGAAGAGGGGGGAGATACTATTTCACATTTTGTAGGGAAATGATATAATTGGCGCTTTTTTACTTGGGACAGCCCGTCTCTAGCGTAAAAGAGGGGTCATAAATACAGTAGAACGGGCTGTCCCAAGTAAAAAGGAGCCAATATATCGCTTCCCTTTTTTTTTAATTGTGCACTCTCCCTGCCAAAGGACATCCGACCCCGCATGAATGATGATCTAAACCATTAATTTTTTTAGGGTCTGCCCTAAATACGTTGTGCCCTAAAATTGAGGGGCCGTTGCATGATCCTAAACCCTTCAATTTGAGGACTTTTTCATTACACTGACGTCGGGCCACAATACTCTAGGATCATCCAAGTGCCCTCATTTTCTCCTCAAATTAAAAGGTTTTAGAGTCATCCAGATGCCCTTGTTTTTTTAGCGCAGTCTATCTACGATAGGGCCCAAGCAATGAATGGTTTAGATCATCCATTTATGTGGGCCATTGTCCTTTTTATTCTGATCGCACATGTAACATATAAAAACGCCAAAATAAATGGGGAGTGATAAATCGACTCCCAAATTCCTTAAATCGACTCCCCATGTGTCTTTCTCTCTATGCGGACGATTAAAATTAGGATTCAATCCTTGTAATCAGCATTGGGCCTCGCACGAGACTTATGTTAATTGTGACCCTTATAAAACGAGGATTCGGATCATTTGATCATGATGGACGAGCAATACTGAGTTCAATGGGCATAATCACAACCAATGGCATTGACTGTCATGATGGTGAAAATGGAAGTTGAGATGCTTCAAGGCGCCTTACTTGCCTCAACAATTGTGTGCGAGGGGAACTGCGAATTTGCCGCTAGCTAAGATGCAATGAAGCCAGGTGAATCTTCCCCTCTTGTTGACACATTGCACAAACACCAACAAACCCTGAATCACTCTTGAATTTTTCAAGTATTTGAGATACTGGTGTATTTGTTTATGCGTAGTAACAAAAAACTAACGAAAACTTCCAAAATAAAGTGAAAAAAATAATTTAGAAAAGCCACAAGAGAGTGAAATTGCTCTATAAATTTCTAAGATTGGAAATTCCCACTAAGAAATTTCTTATTGTGAGTCAAATGGTTGGTTTTTGCTCATTTTATATAATTTATAGTTTATTTCCTGTTTGGAATACACCACTAGAAGGCATCTTATCAATCCGGGTTGTAATTTAGATAGTTGGATCGCGCCAGAATGCGATTCTACGGTCTAGATAGATCCTTGAGTCACCGTTGGTTTAAGTAAAACCCTTGCCGCCCTCCTCTGTAGCCGTTGGATCACAACCGATCGCCAATATGTGTCTCGGATCCCACCCGATTGGCACTTGAATTGTTGGCATGTTTTTGGTCGGAAGCTAATGATCCAGATTGCACCCAATCGAACACCGGTTATTGCCACAAGATCCTATGACTCAAAGCTCACCTGACGAGCACTAGTCGTTGGACATATCTAAGCGCGATCCTATAGTCCAAATCGCGCTCACTTAGGATCGACATCCGATCTCGCTGATCTTGACCAACGGCTTAGATCAAATCTTGAAAAATTTAAGCGCTCAAATCGCTCATGTGGATGATGTGTTGTGCAAAGTGCAGAGTGATCCAAAAAGCACTACAAGCTGGGGTTGCAACTTGGGTCGTGATGGGGTATAAAAACAGCAGCCTATTAGCTGTCGACACGTGGCCCAAGGATGGCCCACCGCAGACCCCGCGTCAGCTGGGGTAGTCTGGTAATTACAGCAGAGTAGATGAGCTCGAACCTATCGCTGGCCGACACCTGTCCTGGAGTAATAACTCCTCAACTACCCCTGTTTTCCCTCTATAAAAGGGCTTCCAAAGCTCATAAACAGGGTAATAACTTCTTACCCACCACTCTAAAAAATAGGTCTGCACTCCTGCTCATACTGACTTGAGTGTCGAAGGGCCTGTCCGGAGTAACACTCCGGGTTGGTCTTCTGACCTCGTTTGCTCTTTACGCAGGACTCAGCTACTCAGCTCCCTCACCTCGGTCTCTCAGGTCCTCCAGCTCGGCTCTTACGTCACTGTCATATCTGTTACCGATTTTAGGCCTAACAGATTGGCGCCATCCGTGGGACCCCGAACTATGTTCAGATCCTTTACAAACAAAAATGGCAGGATGGAAGAGTGCCCGGGTACCGATTGCGCGGGCTACTCGAGTCACGCTACCGCGCAGGACTCGTAGTGAGCGAATCGCCTCACAGGTGGTGGCTCCTTCTGCTACGGCCGAACTAAGTCCGGCTCGTTCAGACCACCTCAATCCTACTCCTACTCCGGATCAAGTTCAAGCTCTTTTACAGCAGATGACTGCTCTCGTTGGTCAGTACCAGCAGCTGATCCAAGCGCCTCCCCAACCCCCTCCAGAAGCTTCACGACCTGTCCAAGAAAGGTCAAATTTCCACAAGGGAGAGTCGGCACGCCAAGGAGAAGACCAGACTCACCACTCGAGGCAAGTCCATCCCCCCAGAGCCAAGCATGCATACAGAGCCACACTGCCGCCAGAGGCTGCGGTCCCGCTCTGCACAAAGGCACCGAGCTCATGAAGGGCGCGCACTCCAAGAGAAGTCCCGGCCTCGTCGGAGGAGCCCGGACAGTCAGTCCGGCTCTGCGGCGAGCCCGTCAGTGGAGAGAAACAGGCCGCTGGACCAACTGGACCGCAGAGGTGATCCAATGCTTCAAAGGATGGAAGAAATGGATCACCACATAGAAGAGCTGGAAAGATATCAGAGCCGGCCTACTGTGCGGGCGTTCTCAAGCAGAACGCCATTTACCGACGACGTCATGGGTGCCCCAGCACCCAGAGGATTTAAAATGCTAACCATCCCACAATACGATAGGACCACTGACCCTGTGGACCACTTGGAGACGTTCAGGACAATGATGCTCCTCCACGGTGCGTCAGACGGCTTCCTTTGTAGAGCCTTCCCGACCACACTGACTGGTACGGCAAGAGACTGGTACTCAAGGATCAAACCGAACTCCATCAACAACTTCGATGACTTCGGGGAGGATCTGGTCCGCCACTTCATGAGCAGCCGTAGGCCAAGGAAAACAACAGCATCCTTGATGGCCTTGCGGCAGGAGGATAATGAACCTCTGAAAGCCTTCGTCAGCCGCTTCAACAGGGAGGCACTCCAAGTGCCGAGTCTAGATCCCTCAGCCGTTACAAACGCGTTTCTCGCAGGTGCTAGATCTAATGATTTCCGCCGAGCAGTGGCCCGCCGGAATCCGCACTCACTAGCAGATCTAATGGCCGGGGCAGAGGAATATATATCAGTAGAAGAGACACTTGCGGCCCTGGACTCAAATCGGAGGAGAACCTCTGAAGACAAGAACCCTACCAAGCAATGTAGGGATGACAAGGCCATCAGAAGAGAAAAGTCCCCCCAGAGGAGGGAGGAGAACTTTACCCCTCTCAACACCTCCAGGAGAAGCATACTGGCCGCAATCGAGGGAGAAGAATTCGTAAGATGGCCAACCAGAATGATCTCCAAGGGAAATAAGAGAGACCAATCAAAGTACTCTCGGTTCCACAGGGACCACGGTCACGACACGGACGAATGCTGGCAGCTCAAGGAAGAAATCGAGCTGTTGATTGGCCGGGGCTACTTGAAAAGGTATATCCGAAGTGACGGCCACAGAAGAGAGCGCAAGGAGAAAAGTCCCCAAGGCCGAAGCCCTCGGCGGTCACAACCGCCCCCTGCCCGGGGTCAATCTCCTCCGCCATCCAGTCCACAACCAGAGGCACACCGATCCCAGCCAAGGGGAGTCATCGGTACGATTATGGGCGGACCCGCCGCTGGGGGCATATCATCTGCTGCTCGAAAAGCATACGCACACCGAGTCAACACCGTGCACACATGCAGCAAGAAGATGAAGATCGACAATGAGATCTCCTTTTCAGATGCGGACCTCGACAATCTGATACTGCCACACGACGACGCCTTGGTTTTAACCATGCTCGTCGCAAACTGGGAGTTGAAGAAAATCTTGGTCGACAACGGGAGTTCGGCCGATATTTTGTACTATCATGCTTTCGAGAGAATGATGATAGGTGACGACCGTTTAAGGCCGGCGAACTCAGATCGGTTCGGTTTTTCAGGAGAGGTCGTCAAAGTGGAGGGACAGATTGAACTCCCAGTCCTCGTCGGAGAGCCGCCCTGCCAAGCTTTTGCCATGGTCAACTTCCAGGTAGTGAGGGCCACTTCGGTCTATAACGCTATCTTGGGACGACCCGGGCAGAACTTAATTCGCGCAGTCGCTTCAGCGTATCACCAGAAAATGAAGTTCATAACGCCAAACGGACTGGGTGAGGTCAGAGGAGATCAACCACAGTCCAGGGAGTGCTATGCCATGGCACTCAAAAGGCAAAAATGCATCAAAATCCTTGCTTATTGAACTACTTGATCTGAGAGATGAAGCACAGGTGATTGAACCCGCCGAAGACCTCCGCAAAATACTATCAGTAGGAGACCACCCGGCGTGGAAGTGACTTTGTAAATATCTGTTGAATGTGAATGACAAGCTCTTTTGCGAATCTCTTCGTACTCATTACTCGGAAACCCAGTTCGCTAAAACTTGGGTATTCATCAAATTGGAAACATAGTTCACTAAAACTAGGGTACTCGACGCTTGGTTCGCCACGGCTCGTCTCCGCAAAGACCGGGAGTGCACTCCTGGTCCAGAACCAGTCCGGATGCAAAAACCAAAGCTCCTTGGAAACCCAGTTCGCTAAAACTTGGGTACTCATCAAATTGGAAACCCAGTTCACTAAAACTAGGGTACTCGACGCTTGGTTTGCCACGGCTCGTCTCCGTAAAGACCGGGAGAGCACTCCTGGTCCGGAACCAGTCCGGATGCAAAAACCAAAGCTCCTTGGAAACCCAGTTCACTAAAACTCGGGTACTCTGGAAACCCAGTTCACTAAAACTCGGGTACTCATTACTTGGAAACCCAATTCGCTAAAACTGGGTACTCGCTGCTTGGATCGCCATGGCTCGTCTCCGCAAAGATCGGGAGCGTACTCCTGGTCTGGAACCAGCCCGGATGCAAAAACCAACGCCGCTTGGAAACCCAGTTCACTAAAACTCGGGTACTCTGGAAACCCAGTTTACTAAAACTAGGGTACTCATTACTTGGAAACCCAGTTCGCTAAAACTGGGTACTCGCTGCTTGGATCGCCACGGCTCGTCTTCGCAAAGATCGGGAGCGTACTCCTGGTCCGGAACCAGCCCGGATGCAAAAACCAACGCCGCTTGGAAACCCAGTTCACTAAAACTTGGGTACTTTGAAAACCCAGTTCGCTAAAACTCGGGTACTCGCTGCTTGGATCGCCACGGCTTGTCTCCGCAAAGATCGGGAGCGTAGTCCTGGTCTGGAACAAGCCCGGATGCAAAAACCAACGCCGCTTGGAAACCCAATTCGCTAAAACTAGGGTACTCGCTGCTCGGAAACCCAAGTTCAATAAAACTTGGTCATCCTAAGCCGTTCAGAACATCTCCAGCCGAACTGGATATAGCGCAAAGCGCTACAGGACAAAATTCAGTCTATCTCAAGCCGAACTGGATATAGCGCAAAGCGCTGCAGGACAAAATTCAGTTCATCTCAATCCGACTAGGACTCGGTGTGATTCGCTACAAGACAAAATTCAATTTCGACTTTTAGCAGATTGCGCTATATTCAGTCCATCTCAAGCCGAACTGGATATAGCGCAAAGCGCTACAGGACAAAATTCAGTCCATCTCAAGCCGAACTGGATATAGCGCAAAGCGCTACAGGACAAAATTCAGTTCATCTCAATCCGACCAGGACTCGGTGTGATTCGCTACAAGACAAAATTCAATTTCGTCTTTTAGCAGATTGCGCTATATTCAGTCCATCTCAAGCCGAACTGGATATAGCGCAAAGCACTACAGGACAAAATTCAGGCCGGATTGACGGCTTGGCCGCACTGCTTTTCCAGGCCGGACTGATGGCATGGCCGCACTGCTTTCACAGGCCGGACTGACGGCTTGGCCGAACTGCTTTTCCAGGCCGGACTGACGGCTTGGCCGAACTGCTTTTCCAGGCCGAACTGACGGCTTGGCCGCACTGATTTTCCGGGCCGGACTGACGGCTTGGTCGCATTGCTTGTCCAGGCCTGTAGACACCCCATTTTGACCGTGCCCTAATCTTTCCGAGTTTGAGCAAAACTCAACCAAATCAATCAATTAGGGTCCCAAACTTCACCCTAAGCTAGGTTAGGGTCCCATCTAGCTCCCCGTAAAATTTCATCGAAATCCGAGCGCGTTTGCTTAGCGAACGAGTCGAGCAAGTTTTCATAATAATACTACATTTATTCCCAGTGTCTGCTCTGTATCAATTAGTGTTCATGAGATGGTATCAGCCCTCGTTTTTTTTTCCTTGATAATGGCAGCCCTACTTCATCTTGATAATGACAACCCTACTTCACTTTGATATTTGCAGCTACTACTTCATCTTGAGATTAGCAACCCTTACACTCTTATGATATTGGCAGCCCAATGTATTCTCCACATGCTTGCATGTTCAGGTTGCTATGTATATATGGGGATTGTAACATCTGCATTTTGAGTGAATAAGTTAGGAAAGAAAACGTTCTCTTTTGTGATCCAAATTGATTTTGTTTTAAAAAGAGAGAGAGCATGGATGAGGTTATGTTAATTAGAGTAATCTGGTTTTTAAGACTCTTGCTTTCCATGCTTGCATATTCAGGTTGCTGATTTTTTTTTAAAAAAAAAAACCATTTGTTAAATTATCCATTATTCAAATGTTTTTTTAAGACCCTCAACCTTAACCTGATCCTTTTAGAACCTGTGGCAATCCTTAGTCTTTTGCTTTTTACCATTGATCTTATGAGTGGTAATAAGTGTATTTGATTGATTGATTAATGTTTGAAAATCTTAAAAATCAATTTAGGGGCTGAAATTAACTTACTTTATTTCCTTTTATTGATGATCCTTGGCATAAAACAGGGTAGTCTTTATACATTTTTGTAGTTGGTTAAAAGAGTAGTTAGATGTTAAATATCTAGGTTCATCATGTTTAATTTTTCCTCGCTCTATGTGTCTCTGGCAAGATGATAGTAGGATTACCATATGTACTGTTTTACTCGTTTTTGTTTATTTAGGAATGATGCTAGTCTAGCTATGTTCAGGGTAGGGTATTAATGTATTCAATAAATAAGACTAGGGTGATAACATTCCTATTGAGACTATTTTAAAGAACTGATGCCTGTCTAATCGAATTTTGATAATGCCATTTTATGTGTTATTTGTCATATATTGATTATAATGATCATCTTATTAGTATACTGAAACAATAAAAAAAAAGGTGGGTAAGGTGTAATTAAAGAGATATGGCTGTTAATATCATTAATTCTCTAGGGAATAAGAACTGGATGGTTATAAAATGTGATGGATTCACTTTGTTTTGATAGGCGCATCGAGTTCTTGCATTTCTTGTTGGAGTATTCATAATCTGTTCGCTTTGATTTGGATTTTTTGCACTAATATGGGTCATTGTATTTCCATTACTATCACCTTGAGATTTGTTATGTTCTTTATATCAGGTTTTCAAGTAAATACATTCTGAAATGAGAACACCACTGTGTTTAGCTTGTATGTTTCGGTTACTTAAAAAAAAAAGAATTTGCTTAAAATCAGTTTTGTTTGGGTAGTTGCTCCATATAATGGCGCAGTCATTAAGTAGTTCTGTGTATGTCATTTTTATATGAAAGAAGGAGTTCAGTTTTTAACATTAGGTTTTAGCAACAGTTTTTAGGCTGACAATTATTTATATGATCAGTCCCATCATTCTCATGATTAGTTACCTCGAATACGCACTACAGTGAAAGTCAGTTTTAAGAGTTTATTGCTTTTGTTCAAAAGAGGTCAAATGGCTGATAATCTTTTTCATCCTAATTTCATTAGATAATCATACCATAGCAAATGGGCAATGAAGGAGTTATCCCAAGCCCATCTTTTAGGGAGACCTACTTAGTCCATGTAATATCCCTCTTTCTTTTGTCTTTTATAAAGATAGCCTCAAGTCATTAGATCCTTCCATTCATCGCCAGGGCGATGAAGGCGCTAGCCTAAGCCCATTATTAGAGGACTTACATAGTCTGAATAGCGCTCCCCTTTTCATTTTTTAGGCTTATCCAGCCTTTAGTAAGTCTTAGAATTTTCCCTCTCACACCTTAATAGTGGTAGCCATTTCCATTTTGATATTAACAGCCTTATTTCACCCTGACAATAGCAAATATCATTTTTTTAGATTTAGTTATACTCCGCTGCTTACATATATTAAATAAATGCCTCTTTTAATTTATACTTTGTGTAGATTAGAAATATCATTGGAAAAATTTGTATAAAATATTGAGAATTTACTACTTCTCTTTCATACTAAGTTTTGAGTTAGATTCTGAAGATAAATGGATTGTTCAGGTGAGATTATCTCAAAGCTTATTATACTCATTCCTTTTTATTTAAATAAATTGTTTAATAGGAAGAAGGAGATCAGATGACTACTCTATTCGATATTATCGACATGAGTACTGTCTGATTTCAAGGCGGGATATAGAAATATTATCATGTGTATTTGATATCAGATGATTACTTTAGCATCATCTGATTTCATCCCCATATTGGGGTGGTGTTTGTGGTTGGGCATAGAAGTGTTTGATATTGCTTTCTTTTACTTTATTAGGCTATCCAGCGGCTGGTCTGGACTAATTAATGTTGTTTATCATTTTATGATTGCTATAGATTTTTTTTTATTATTGAAAATTCTTCTTTGCTTAGCACTTGATTTATTTTTATAAGAATAGAATGGAATTTGCGATTATCTGGTAGCCTTTTCTTCTCTCTTTGATAGACTAACACAGTCTTATAGATTTCTGTTAATTTTCTTTAGATACTAGAATCCCCTCTCATTGCAAGGGCGATAAAGGTGATAGCCCAAGCCCATCCTAGGAGACTTGCCCAGTCTTGCTAGCATTTTCTCTATCTCATCTCTGTGCCTAGGAGACGTGCCTAGTCTCATTAGCAATTTTCTCTATCCTACCTCTGTGTCTAAGAGACTTACCCAGTCTCATTCTCTTACTAAACCTCCTCTTTGTGCGTCGTTTGGTTTTGGGAGAACACCTTACTCGGCTTGGCAACATACCCCTACCCTTATGGGTATTGGGTTGCACATTTGTTGCACCCTAGGGCTAGGTAGCTGTCCGGCCCGGCTGGGTGTTTTTCCTTTGCCAAATATGCACAGGGTCTCTTTTTTCCTTATTACTTGTGAGCTTTATTTTGGGTTTGATAGTCCACTAGCATAGGAATCCGTCCTTAGTCTAGAGAGTCAGTCCTCTTGTTCAGGAATCAAATTCTATCATCATAGGGGTTAGGATTTTATAAACCTTTCATCAGATCATGTTCTTCTATCCGCTCTTGCAAGGTATAGGATGCTGTCCAACCCTTGCAGAGTCGTGTTTCTGTTCATTCCCCCGTAAAGCATAGGATGCTGTCCAACCTTTGCGGGATATCAGGAGTCTGCCCTCC
This sequence comes from Tasmannia lanceolata, assembly GCF_043159265.1. Taxonomy (NCBI): domain Eukaryota; kingdom Viridiplantae; phylum Streptophyta; class Magnoliopsida; order Canellales; family Winteraceae; genus Tasmannia; species Tasmannia lanceolata. The sequence continues at coordinate 16,311,171 of NW_027518696.1, read as the reverse complement.
CCTTATGATGATAGGATTCAGTCCTCTCGTGTCAAAAACATCAAAAACATCTGAAAAACCAAAAATCTCAAAAATCTTGAGTAATTAGGAGAGTAGTTAGGAATTCTGTTCCGAACTACGTTGGCTTGATCCCTTTCCATAGGGTACGTAGTGCAGCTTGGGATTCACATCCCAAGTCCAGCCAAACCTTTTAAAATAAACATTTCAAACATTCCCAAAAATACAAAAAACTTCAAAACCTTTTCAAAAAGATCTTCCCTTAGAGTTAGGAGTCTGTCCTAGATATTTAGGGTGTTTTAGAGTTAGGAGTCTGTCCTGATTTGTTGATATAGTGTGTCCTGTCGTGTGAGTGTCCCTAGAGTTAGGAGGCCTCAAGTTGATCGGTTAGACACTTAGTCCAACCGATGGCTAGACTAGGTAGCATATAGTCAGCCCATGGTTTTCTTTAGGTTGCACAGCCTAGATACACGTAGGATGTAGGGCCCACCTGCATTAGCTTAAGGCTAATCAACCTGCATTAGTTAGTGCATATAGAGTCCTAAAAATTACAATTCATCTGAACTTAAGCAATCGTACAAAAAAGCTTTAAAAATCAGTCGAGTCTAGTGGATCGAGTCTAGGATAGCAGTTCTAAATGGTTAGGCATCGTAGTTTAGAATAGGGCATCGAACTACGTTGATTCTGATTCTTCCTGAGGCTGGGATACGTAGAGCAGCTGGGATGGACGGCCATCTTGGTCCGAGTCAGGTCGCATTAGAGTTAGGACTCATTTTGTCCAGTCAGGTATAGAATTGATTTGTGTTGTATGTTTTTGCTGTGTTTTCTTACTTTCATGTACAGATCCTATACATTTAGCTGTAACATACATGTGTTTGGACACCAGAACTTAGACACCCATTAGGCATGTCACTTATAACCTAGTTTTTCTTAGGCGACACTTCTTTCATTTCTCTTATGTGTGCTTATTATTCATCTCCGAGATATGCATGATTAGATAGACGTCTTCGTGGAGATATTCGTTCCCATTTCATATGACTTTCGCCCAAAACTCTTCAAAATTATTAAATAAATGGCATAAGAGACCAGGTATTTGCACTTGGGCGGATGAGGTGCTCTTTAGACCTTCCGAATTTGTAACCAGGCACGAACATTCTTTTATATCTCTGGTTATCCGTTGCAACAGAGCATAGTATGGGATCCTTGGCCCACTTCCTTGGATGGCGACTCTTCTTTGTTTAAGGTACGCCTTGAATCTGGGCTAGTCCCCGAATCGAGAGGTATCTCACCTTTTATATCGCCACTCATGCTGTGAGAGGCACATTCTTTCGAGAGTTCCTTGGTAGAGCTCTCCATTCACGTGGATGATCCAGAGACTGACTCGCGTGGGGGCACGTCCCTCACCGCATCTCTCTCGGATCGGGGGTCCACAGGCTGGCGACTCTGCTGGGGAATTCTTTCGGGATATTGCCTAACTCTGTTAAAATGCCATTTGTTACTAACTTTGAAGAATTTTGGGTTAAAATCATTATAAATGGGAATTTAAATCGCTTGGAATCCAGGGGCACCAAATAAGTGTTTAAAACAAGGGATTCACACACTGCACAGCATACATCATTTTGTTCTTTATTTTCTTTTATTGATTTTTATTATTATTGGCTCCACGGGATAGATATAATGCGTGCCTCATGGGATATCACTATCCAGATGGTGCTGTTGTATCTATTTCCAAGCTATGCGTCAGTGCTGCAGTCGTAAACACTCGGTGTACTTGTGTTTACAGCAGCCGGTGAGCAATGAAGCATACTGTATATAACACTCGGTGTACTTGTGTTATATATTTAAAGTATGGATCATATGCATAGTACCTGATATATTGAGTCCGGAGCTCTACTTTCATTTTACATATATTATGTACATGGATATATTTGTTGATTTAGTAAAACCCAATTAGGATCTGCATGTGCATATATATATATATATATATATATATATATATATATATATATATTACATTCATATAAGGACGAACATGTGTTGCTGACACATGTTGAAGCCTAGATTTAGGAACCATGTCCTATCCATAGATTACTGTAATTCACTTTATGTGGCTACGTCGTAGTCCTAGTACACTCACATGTCTGTCTTGAGTCAAGTGTCTTGACTCTGCGGGATTATATTTAGGGTTGATGCCCCTGGTTAGGATATATATGTATATATCTATATTTTGATTATTAGATTAGAGCCTACTCATTAGTGAGGCTTCCTTATCTAATCAAATCAGTCATATCAGTCCGTTCTTCGGATCTAGACCCGACCAGTGGTTTTTACTTGCCCTCTCATGGTCGTGGCCTATCTTTTGCTCTATTCATTGAGATTTTTGTCCATATGCCTCTCGATTATAAGATCAGGACCTACTTTCTAGTAAAGATTCCTGGCTTGAATCAATCAGTCGTGTATATTCATCTCTCAGATCTAAACCTAGCTAGTGGTTTCTACTTGTCACACTCATAGCTATGGTTTATTCCTTGACCCCATGATGATAAATATTACCTGTTTTCATCCTTCAAATTCAAACCTCATTTATCCTTTCTTTTGTTGTATTACTCAAATTATTGTTCGTCCTGTCTCAGATATGGTCGATAGTTTGTCTGCTGTCTCTATGACCATAGTCTATCATTGTTGATCTTCTTGATCGTACATTTTGTCGTCCATCTTTCAGATTTAGATCCGGTCTATGATCTACTTTTGTCATTTTATGACCGTGGTCTCTTCCCTGAATTTCTGATCATCTTTGATCATCAATGGAACATTTGATGTCGCCAATTATATCATTCTTGTGATTAATGGTTAAGTCCATCTTTATTCTTTGTTTATTCCAAGTTATTCTCCATTATCTAATTATCCCATCCTATTCTTTGTGTTTAGGTTAAACTATGGCGAATAATGTGTTGAAAGGCTGGATAAGCGAGACAATTAAGGCTCTTCCGCGAGAATCTTTGGAAAGGAGTATGGCTGATCGGTTCATCTGTACTTTCAATCATTTGAGTGTGTCTGATATAAATTGGAAGTTTCTCCAAGCAGTCGCTGGATTTTGGGATCCTAATCTTCATGTTTTTCGATTTGGATCTTTCGAGCTTTGTCCTATATTCGAGGATTGGTGTGCTTTATTAGAGCTCCCAACAGAGGAACTTTGGATACGATCTTCGAATATAGATTCCTCTCATTCCATTTTTTGCAAGCTATTCAAAAATCAAATCGTTGATGCTCTTCCATGCTTAACGGATACGTGTGTGCAAGTTCAAAACCTCATTACCCTTTTTTCCGAAAACGTCGATCCTTCTAACTCTCGTTTTCAAAGTTGTCGACGCAATGCTTTGATTTTTAGTGTCTTTGCGCGATATTTCATTCGGAAAAACCCTCGTATTGCTCCGTTAACCTTGTTAACTGTGGTAGACCAAATTAACGAAGGGAGAAATCCCATCCCTACCATGTTAGCAGAGACCTTCTTGGGATTAGATCTTATTGCTTCCCGAGAAATCAAAGACAATTTCTGTGGGTGTGTGAAGCTGTTGTATGTCTGGCTTGGTGAAAAACTTCAAATTCTTCAGCGACAAAACCAAAATCCATATATCCTGAAGAATTTCCGTACATGGAAACCAATAGCCAATCAACCTCAGTCCATCGATGAATGGCACAATTGGTTGCAACATGTAGAGGAGAGCCAGTTTCGCTGGGTAAGTCATTCATGCTTCCATGTTTTTACTAGCACTTACCCGCATCCGTTTATTTACCTCATGGGTATCGAGAAATCTTCTTTTTATGCACCCATGCGATTTCTCTATAAGATTACGGGAATTCCATGTCCTCCCGGAATCATAGTCCCTCCTCTTTGTGAGGATATCAGATCCATTGTGGCTGCTTGGGGAAACAAAAATATGGAAAGGAGGTTTGGTTTAATATCCAAAGTCCGACATGAGGAAATAGCGGAAGAACCTGCAAGCAGGAGAGCTCGGATTGAAGAGCCTTAAAGATCCATATAATGTTTTGTTATCTTGATTTCTGCAGTTCCCGTTATTGTCAGTCTGCTTATCCAGTTGTGATCAGAGATTAATATTTCCATCTATTGTAATCACAACTTGAATTTTATTAATGAAAGTGTGTTTCTGTTTCTCTTATCACTGTTTGATCAAAATCGTTTATCTCGATTGTCAAAATTTTAATCTAGTGTTTATATTTCCATAACAGGATTCTTGATTGAGCAGCTATTGCTCCTAAGAAAATCCTCGTTTCAAAATCAACCTGGTCCCGTCAGTCCGCTGATTCCAGGCTGAGTCGATTTTCTTCCTCACCAATTTCTTTTACTTCCCCTGCATTACCTTTCTCTAATCTTCAGGAAATTCCTTCACCCGTCCAATTTGCACCTGAACCCATGGCGGAAAATGGAAATAATGCCCTTGACACCAATGAAATGATGAAAGTTATCCTGGCGCAATTGGGCACCATCAATGAAGAGATTGCTCGCATGAAAGCTGATAGAAGTTCTACTTCTAGAGAGAATGCCCCCCAGCATCCTTCAGTTATACCTCCTCCGCCTCCTATGATTAGCCGACCAGCAGTGTTCGCTGTTGAGGATGACCTTGAGGATGAGCAGTATGCGGAAGAGAATTGTCTCCCTCATATGGAGAGAGCCGATAAAGGCAGGGTGTTTGCAGACAGGCTGGACAAGCTGGCCCAGGAGATGGAGAATATCAAATTCCAAGGTCCGAAAAAGCTGAACATGACAGATTTCATGATATATCCAGGAGTCACATTGCCCCCTAGATTTAAAGTGTCAGACATGGACAAATATGATGGGACAGGGTGTCCTAGAAGTCATTTAATGTCCGTTCTTCCGCTTCTGCAGCAGCATGGTCTATCTCCGGAGCAGGTTGCTCTCTTATTTCCTCGATCCCTGATCGAGGTGGCTAAGAAATGGTTCTTGAGCTTGAAATCTGAAGAGATCCGAACCTTGGAGGACATTGCCAATAGGTTCGTCGAACAATTCTCCATGGAAGAGGGGATCGACGTAACCAAAAGAGATTTGAAGGCTTTAAAGCAAGGCCATAATGAAACCTTTACTTCCTTCATCCGCAGATGGAGAAGGAAGGCCGCGCAGATGACTCATCGTTTGCCGGATGAGGAGAAAATAAAAATTGTTGTGAAGAATCTGTCTCCACAATACTATCATCACATGGCCATCCAATACTTTCTTGATTTCAATCATCTCATTAAAACGGGAACTCAAATAGAAGATGCATTGTCTAACGGTTTGAGATCGAGAGTTCCTTCTGATTCAAGAGAAGGAAAAAGACCAATGGTGGCACCTAAGGAGGTTCACAATGTGAATAATGCTCCACTAGCAAGAAGAGTAAATTTTGGCGAAGGTCGCCCAGAGAGGAAGGAGCCGAGACGATTCGATCCTTTGCCATATTCTCTTTCAGTAGCATTGAAAAAGCTGTTGAGAGACAAGAAGATTGAGCTGCTAGAGCCTAGGGAGGCTCCGAATCCTCTTCTGAGGTATTGGAGGAAGGATTACTACTGCGAGTATCATCAGAGTGTTGGACATCTGACTAATAGATGCATGGCCTTGAAATATAAGATCCAAGACATGATTGAGGCAAAGAAATTTTTTGTTGAAGCTCCTAATGTCACTCGCAATCCTTTGCCAACACATGCAACTCCCCCACCAAATGTTTATGCAATCCTTACAGAAGAAGTAGTTCTAGACTATTCCCGTATCTGCGCAGTAATCTCTGAGGAGCCGTATGTTCTGAGATGGGAAGAGGGAGATGAAGATGCAGAAAATAAGAAGCCTTACGTATTGTCTGCTAGAGATGGGGAATTTGCAGAATCTTCAGAATGTTCATATGTCCTCAAATATGAAGAAGAAAGCAAAGAGGAAGTCCCTTATGTTCTAAGGCTGGAGGACGAGGATTTGTCACTCTTGAATGACCAGTGTGATGAGCTCCGCCATGTTACACGTGGTGGACGTGTCATTAAACCGGCCGAGCTGAGGGTTGAAAATCCTGTCGAGGTTGCAAGAGCTGTAGAAAATCAGAGGCAGAAACAGAGTGTTGAAGAAGAGGAGGATAATTTGCTGAAACAGTTGAAAAAGACGCAAGCCAATGTGTCCGTATGGGGTCTACTACTGGCATCGCCAAAGCACAGACAGGTGGTACTCCGTGAATTGAATTTGTCCCAAGTATCAGTTGAGATTACTCCTGACGAGCTGGTCAGTTTAGTGGCCGTGACAAGAGCTTCCAGGGATCTGTCTTTTACTGATGAGGACCTGCCTCCAGAAGGAAGAGACCATGTTCGCCCTCTCCGAATCACCATAATTTGCAACAAAAAGAGAGTGCCGGAAGTCTTGATTGATAATGGGTCAGCTTTGAACGTTTGCCCATTAAATACTGCAACTACCCTAGGGTTTGAACCAACAGATTTCATACCATCTGAGCAGGGTATCTTAGCGTACGACGGCACTAGAAGGGATGTGATCGGGATATTAGCCACTGAGATCGAGATTGGAGGAGAGACTTTTGAAGTCGAATTCCAAGTGCTCGATATCAAAACCTCTTTCTTTCTTCTCCTGGGCCGACCTTGGCTGCATAAGGTCGGACTTATTCCTTCGACGCTGCACCAGAAATTGAAATTCGTCCGGAATAACAGGGTGATTACAGTACGGGGAGATCCAGAGCCTGAAATTGGGCAGATAACTGCCGAATCAGTTGATGAAAGTGCCAAGGATGTCAGCTTGACATGATTCTCATTAGAGGTCTCTACTATTACTATGGGGGAGGCCATGAATGAGGAGATCATGTTCTTAACAAGCACCAATGTTAATGTCGCAAGGATGATGCGACGGTTTGGTTATATCCCGGGAGCTGGCCTGGGAAGAAACTTGCAAGGCCTGACTGAGTGGCCATTAATGAAGGCAATAAATGGATTATTCGGTTTAGGGTATCAACCTACCCGAAAGGAAGTCCAAGAGATGAAGGCATATATGTTGAAATGGGCTAATTGTCGCCGCCAAGGTTTGGAATTTTCTATGGGTCCGTTTAGCATGATCATGAATGGTAGATTCAGAAAGGAAGGGGCTGATTGTCCGTTTTACGGTTTTTCTGAGCCTTGGTATGATGAGGCTGGGAAAAAGCTGCCAGGTCTTGAGATTTTCTTTGCAGATGAATTGCCAAAGAGCTTTTTCTTTGAACAGATTGCAAAGGCAGCTGAATCAGAGAAGCAAGACTCAGACTGGATTGAGAGTTTTGAATCAGAGCCCCTAGACTCTTTGTTCCAAGTGGATGCACCAGTCATTGCGATGATTGGAGGAGACACACCCTTCATTAACCTCAGAAACTCCATTACCCCAGCTGAGGGACCTCTGGATAACTGGACCTCACAGGTTATACCCCAAGTATTCTTTCAGTATAGTCCAGTCTCTTCAAAAGAGTCAGTCATTTCAAAATTGGTGTCAGTTTCTGAGTCCGTCCCAAAGTCTGTCATTTCTAACTTTTCTTCTGGTGCAGGTACTGTAGAGGTCGGGTCTACTTCTGAAGTGGGTGACGAGTCTATTCTTGGTGGCGTCGAGTCCGAATTTGAGGACGTCCTCGTTGATTCTTTGTCTGTACATGTTTCCCATTGTGTCGATACGGATGTCGACTTATTTTTCATTCTGTTTCAGAGTCTGTAAAGCCTGCTGTGGGCTATTTTACTGATGTAATCATTGATTCTAATGAAATAAAAGACTCCTTTGCTTATATTCCTGTACTTGTCTCTTCTACTGATTCTGCTTCTAAACTTGATCAAGTAACTAATAATAACAATAAAAACTCCCCCTCTAATGAGGAAGCCGACGAAACTCCCCTTGAAATCAAACATATGATTCAACAAGAGGAGAGTCGCCGAGCTAAACCACTCGAAGAGGAAATTGAAACCGTAAATATAGGTGATGAAACCTTAATTCGGGAGATACAGATTGGCAAAATTTTATCTCCTGAGGAGCGCGAAGAATTAATCACCTTGCTAAAAGAGTTTAAGGAGGTTTTTGCTTGGTCCTATGACGACATGCCAGGATTGAGTGAGGACATTGTCCAACACAAATTACCTCTAATCCCTGGCATCAAGCCGAAGAAGCAAAAACTCCGAAAACTTAAAACAGAATGGGAGTTGAAAGTTCATGATGAGGTTAAGAAACTGCTCGAAGTGAAATTCATCGAGGTAGTTGAGTACCCTGAATGGCTTGCAAATATTATACCGGTACCCAAGAAGGACGGGAAAGTCAGGATGTGTGTCGATTTCAGAGATCTGAACAAGGCAAGTCCAAAAGATGATTTTCCGCTCCCAAACATTGATCTCCTGGTTGATAATACAGCTGGTCATGCACTCTTATCCTTTATGGATGGTTTCTCAGGGTATAACCAGATCAAAATGGCGCCCGAAGACATGATGAAGACAGCATTTCTTACTCAGTGGGGGACATATTGCTATAGAGTGATGCCATTTGGTCTCAAGAATGCTGGTGCCACCTATCAGAGGGCTGCGACTACTCTTCTTCATGACATGATTCATAAGGAGGTCGAGGTCTATGTAGATGACATGATTGTCAAAGGCAAGACTCGGTCAGAGCATACAATAGCTTTGAGAAAGTTCTTTGAACGAATCCGAAAGTTTCAACTTCGCTTGAACCCAAATAAATGTGTATTTGGGGTCACATCAGGGAAATTGCTTGGATTCATGGTCAGTGAGAGATGAATCGAAGTGGATCCTTAGAAGATCAAGGCTATCCAAGAAATGCAGCCACCAAAGACGGAAAAGCAGATTCGTGGATTCCTTGGCAAGGTACAATACTTGAGAAGATTCATATCTCATTTAACTATGACGTGTGAACCCATCTTCAAGTTGTTGAAAAAGAATTCCTCCAAGAGATGGAATGAAGATTGTCAGGAAGCATTTGAAAAGGTCAAGCAGTGCTTGTCCTTGCCTCCTGTCCTGTCCCCAGTCATTCCTGGTCAACCATTATTGATGTATTTGTCCATCACGGATACAGCAATGGGTTGTATGCTTGTTCAGCAGGAGGCAGGGTCTAAGAAAGAAAAACCCATCTACTACATTAGCAAGAAAATGCTAGAGTATGAAATCAAATACACTGTCTTGGAAAAGACATGTTTAGCATTGGTTTGGGCAACTCAAAGGCTTAGACATTATCTTCTGTCGAACAAGATATATTTGCTCTCACGGATCGATCCGTTGAAGTATTTGTTCGAAAAACCCGCTCTTACGGGAAGAACAGCAAGATGGTTGCTATTGCTGTCTGAGTTTGACATCACTTATGTCACTCAGAAATCAATTAAGGGACGGGTCATCGCTGAGCAGTTGGTTGATGCTCCTGTTGAGGAGAATGCTTTTCTGAAGGCTGATTTTCCTGATGAAGAGATCATGGACATTGAAGAAAGAGACTCCGAGTCCTAAGTGGCTTATGTACTTTGATGGAGCTGTCAATAATCATGGTCAAGGAATAGGGGCAGTTTTGGTATCTCCAAAGAAGGAGTACATCCCGATATCCATCAAGTTGCAATTCGAATGCACCAATAATATGGCAGAATATGAAGCATGCATCGCAGGACTTGAGGCAGCTTTGGCTTTGCGAATTCAAGACATCGATGTGTTCGGAGATTCAATCCTGATCATTTGTCAAATAAATGGGATTGGAAAACCAAAGAGGCAAGGTGTAGACACCCTCATTTTGCTACACTTTAACCAACAATAACCTAATATATTGATCCGTGGAATTTCATTGGTAAAATATGCATCCTCAAATTTTCTGAAAACCAAAATAATAAAGAGATGTACCTGGTGAGATGATTAGATCCGAAAAATTGAAAAAATACCCTGATTGGTGAATTTAGTGTGTTAAATCCATTTGAGAGTCCCTCTATCATGAATTTATATGTTTTAGGTCATTAAGATCTCGATCTGACTTTACAGATCATCAATCGGGACAAAATAAGCTAGGGTCACTTCACAGCCCGGGCCCTGATTCCATTCCGAGACCCGATTTCCGTAAATCTTCAGATCGAGGGCAGACCTTGACCTGGGTATATTTCTTTACCAAGGATTTGTGATCATTTAATCAAAATAATATCAATCAAGGTTAATCTCAAATCCGGATTAAACATTGGGTTACTTAACTAAGCAAAAAACTAGTGAAAAGTCACGGATCAAGGCGGGTTAAGCGAGATCCGTCGAAATCATCCCATTAAATCATTGATAACAGAACTTGTTTATGTCTCAATCATTGTCAATATCATGGTTTAATAGTTTTAACCGTTGGCCCAAAGTTGATCGAATCAGTTGTTTCTTCGGACCACCGATTTGCTCGATCTTTGGAAAAACAATCTACCGACGGAGATCGGAGGCTCGCATTGGTCGAAAATTCTGAAAATAGTATTTCTACGGCAATATTGGGCTCAAATGAAAGAGGAAAAATCAACGATTCCAACGGCGAAAGAATTATTGAAATCGGACTTCAAAATCTCCTAAAAACCGCATTTTTCGATTTTCACATTCAAAATATTTGGAAAATCTTTGACAAAGATTCTAGGAGATTTGGTGGCATCATCTCATCCATTCTTTTGATCCCCTAAGGATTGCAATTGATCTCAACCACCCAATCTTATTCCATATCTTTGCAAAGATTTCAGGATATTTGGAGACCCGATCTCGCCCGTTCTTTCGATCACATGGAGATTGCAGTTAATCTAAGCCACCCAAGTTGTTGCCATTCTCAACAAAGGCAACCAAATTGGACATTTCCCTTGTCTTGAAATTTGCTTACAAATCCACAAAGATTCCAAGGACAAGTGGCATCATCCTGGACCTTGATTTGTTCCTAAATCTTTAGTGTTTGATCCTGGCCACATAAATACTTGCCATTTTGAACAAAGCCATGGCTTAAATGGAAGATGCCAAAGAAGAGGGAGGATATTCTAGAAAAATTTGATCTTGGCCATTCTTTCCCCTTCCTTTTTCCATCACTCAATCTCCACCCTACACCTCTAGGCCCTAAAGATGGCAACCTGGCTCATCCCTCCCCTATAAATACCCCTCCATTGCTCCATCCCAAGACACAACTGAAGAACCCCTCTCTTAGAAAATTCGTCACTCTCCCTCATCTCTTCAAGGGTTCGGCCCTCTTTGCCGGATCGGTTGATTTTATACGTTGGGTGATAGATATATATCAAAAGCGGTCATTATCAAGCAAGGAATCATCTTCAAGGAATTAACATCAAAGAAAAACACAAAGTGGGTCTTCAAAGAGGTAGGCATTTATTTAAATTCTATGTAGGGTCTGTTTTCATGCATATCTTTTATTTTAAAAGAAAAACCATGTTAGGAAGCATCTAGGATTAATCTTTAATCATATTCTTTTTGATGGTAGACTTTGAAGTTATGCATGTTTCCCTCTTCTCTTAACCCACCTTCTCTTCATTTTTATTTTTCCCTAAGGGTCAACATCTATTCCCTCTCAATCCTAGCCCCAACAGCTTACCCAACCCAACAGACCCCATGCTTAGCCAACTAAACCCAACTCAACCCGACTCCAACCCGGACCTACACCGAAAGCCGCACCCCAAACCCAAGTTGCACGCCCAACCCCGCATCCTAAGCCCGCACCCTAAACCCGCACTCCTATGCCACATCCCTAAGCCGTACAAAACCCATGCCCAAACAGCAGCCCACTCCATGCCCAAACAGCAGCCCACTCCATGCCCAATTAGCATCAACCTCACACCCAAATGCTGCCCCCTCAACCATCAACCCAATCCCATTCGGATATCCCATCACATGAGCATCAGCCCTTGTATGAAATATCCATCCCTAACCTAAATATTATTTGACCGAACCCTTTCCTATAGCTTTTGGCCAAACACCACAGCAAGCCATGTCCCCATACCCAAACAGCATGCTCCCTTCCATGTATCCCATCATAATGATGACATCCCATCCAAACCACATACCCCTGGTAGTATGCCCCATACCCCATTATATACATGCCAATTCCCATAATTTCATTCCCATCGGACCCTTGTGCCTCACCCCACAGCCCACGACTATATCATGCCCATGCTCCCATGGCATGCCCCAACAGCCCATGCTCCCCTGACATATATCCAACAGCCTCATGCAATACCCTCTATCCAGATAACATTCTACTATATCCCATCTAACCCAATCCCAAACCAAAGCCAACCTAACCCAAGTTGAGGTTTAACCCAACCCAACCCAGCCATACGCCCAATCCAACCCAACCTCACTTGAGTCGTACCCCAAACCCAACCCAGTCACATGCCTAAACTAACCCATTCCAAGCCCACGGCCCACCTAATCCATAATTCCTGACCCACGCCCAACCTAACCCAAATAAATCCAACACCGGTTCAGCCCCAACTCGGACCCACAACCCTACCCCAACCCGGTTCAGCCCCGAATCGGTTCAACCCAATCCAACCAACTCAATCCAATCAAATCAACCGCCCAACCCTTACCCCTACCTATACCCTCACACCTACAGCCCTCGCACCCTCTCCCCACTCACACAAACAGTGCCCTACCCCTCCCTCATCGCCCAACAGCCCCATTCCCAAGCACGACTTGGGTTCACCCCTAACCAATCCAACCCGAACCGTACCGCCCGAACCCCAACCTAGATCAGCCCGGTCCATCCCAACTCAACCCGACCCTAACTCGTGACCTTAACCCATACAGTTCATTCAACCCAAACCGGATTCCACCCCAACCGTTCCAACCTGGATCTAACCCAAACCCAATCCGACTCATTCTGGTTCAGCCCAAACCCAATCCGACTCAACCAGGATCGAACCCAACCCAAACGGATCAGCCTTTACCTGGTTCAACCCCGTCCCAACCCGGTTCAGCCCCAACCCAACCCGGTTCACCCTGTCCCAACCCGGTTCAGCCCCGTCCCAACCTGGTTCAGCCCCAACCCAACTTGGTTCAACCTGTCCCGACCCGGTTCAACCCCGTCCCAACCCAATTCAGCCCCAAGCCAACCCAGTTCAGCCCTGTCCCAACCCGATTCACGCTGTCCCAACCCGATTCAACCTCGTCCCAACCCGGTTCAGCCCCAACCCAACCCGGTTCAACCTGTCCCAACCCGGTTCAACCCCAACCCAACCCGGTTCAAACTGTCCCAACCCGGTTTAGCCCCGTCCCAACCCGGTCCAGCCCCAACCCAACCCGGTTCACCTTGTCCCAACCCGGTTCCTCCCTGTCCCAACCCAGTTCAGCCCCGACCCAACCCGGTTCATCCTATCCCAACCCGTTGCAACCCATTCCAACCAGACTTGACTCAACCTACCCGGTCCAACATGGACCCAACATGAGTCCGGACCAAACTGGATTCAACCCGAGTCACCCCGAGTCAGCCCAAGCCAACCCGAACCTAGAGTGACCCCACCTGAGTCATGCATTTATACCCAACCCAAGTTACACCCTCTTGTTCCGAACAGAATCTCACCCCTAGACCGAACCGAATTGCTTTACCCAATCCTTAACCAAGTGACGCTCCCTTCAAGTTACACCTCACCACAGCCCAAACCCCATTCACTTGGCCGAATTTTCTAAGCTCATCCGTCGAACCCTCAAATCTAATTCCTCGAATATAGGAGACTCCTTGTCCAATTCTTTGGAGCCCAATTCCAAGTTCCAATCCCAAATCTAAGGTTCTAAGCCAAAGTTCCAGTTCAAGTACCGATCCCAACTCCCAATTCCATCTTCAAGATCCAACCCCCTTCCAATGGAACTACGTGTGGCTTGATCCCCATCACGGGGTACGTAGGCAACTTGGCGCTCCCAAGTTCAGTCGCACCTTTCTCCATCCTTCTCGTTCCCCTACACCCTTCTTCATCCCTTCCATTCCCCTATTCACCCTTTCCTTTTCCTTAAACCATTTTTGCATGTTAGATGTTTTCTTTTACTTAGTTGCATGTTTAGATCTCTTTAATTGTTCTTATCGTAAGCTTAGAATCACATGCTAGTTGTTTTGCTTTTTAGTATGCTAGTTGCTTTCTTTGCATGATTAGTTGTGTTTGTTAAATTTGGAACTCAAAAGAATTCAAAAATCTTAAAGAATCTAAGAACTCATAATCATCTAAGATGAAAAATTCCAATCTCCAAAACATAAAGTTCTAAGCTCTAAACTTAGAGATCACACTCTAGGTTTTCAAAATAGAATTCTTAGAATCCAAAGTTCACAAATATACTAAAAATGTAACTTAGGTCCATTGCATTAAATCTAGGTTCATATAGCATAGGTCACTCCACCTCAAATCAATCAATCTAATTCAACTCAAACCGAATCTCAGTAATCTCATGAAATGTCAAAAACACTCACATAGGCACATAGGCATGTAGTTGCATGTAGGATGCACTCCTGGCCCGCATGAGTCTAAACTGTGAACGGCTAAAAAAATTAGAATGCATCTAGGTTAATAAAGTTCACATTCACCCCCTTTGTTAAACTTAAATAATTAAAGCTTTCAAAAGTTAGGCAAGGTCGGTGCTGTACACTTCGTGCGGTACACCTTCCGACTTCGTAACCAGGTAACTTACCTAGAACTCAAAGCGTAGACCAAATTAACAGAGTTAATCATGGGTCCTAGATCCCTAATCTAGGTGGCGACTCTGGTCAGTTGCTTCTTTCGTGAAGTTAGGATTTTTATCCTAAATTTCTGGAAAAAGCAATCATATTCAAATCCAATGGACAAAGGCGCTATCATCGTCACAAAATCACGCACCCTCGTGGGACCACCCCCCTCGGGACGGGATCCACACAAGGTTTATCTCATATCACACTTATCTCGTATCTCTGGTCGGGAAATTTAGGAATGTCACCTTTACTCATTTGTCAAGGACAAGAAATCACTTCGCTGATGCTCTGGCTATTCTAGCTTCAATGTTGGACATTTCTGCAACAATGGAGGTTCAACCTTTAGCTGTGAGGTTGCAATGGGCTCCAGCTCATGTGAATGCGATAGAAATATCGGCAAGATGTCCGGACGGAAAGCCGTGGTATACGGATATTCAAAATTTAACAGAAGGTCGCTGCCAAAACTTCAAAACCTTTTCAAAAAGATCTTCCCTTAGAGTTAGGAGTCTGTCCTAGATATTTAGGGTGTTTTAGAGTTAGGAGTCTGTCCTGATTTGTTGATATGGTGTGTCCTGTCGTGTGAGTGTCCCTAGAGTTAGGAGGCCTCAAGTTGATCGGTTAGACACTTAGTCCGACCGATGGCTAGACTAGGAAGCATATAGTCAGCCCATGGTTTTCTTTAGGTTGCACAGCCTAGATACACGTAGGATGTAGGGCCCACCTGCATTAGCTTAAGGCTAATCAACCTGCATTAGTTAGTGCATATAGAGTCCTAAAAATTACAATTCATCTGAACTTAAGCAATCGTACAAAAAAGCTTTAAAAATCAGTCGAGTCTAGTGGATCGAGTCTAGGATAACAGTTCTAGATGGTTAGGCATCGTAGTTTAGAATAGGGCATCGAACTACGTTGACTCCGATTCTTCCTGAGGCTGGGATACGTAGAGCAGCTGGGATGGACGGCCATCTTGGTCCGAGTCAGGTCGCATTAGAGTTATGACTCATTTTGTCCAGTCAGGTATAAAATTGATTTGTGTTGTATGTTTTTGCTGTGTTTTCTTACTTTCATGTACAGATCCTATACATTTAGCTGTAACATACATGTGTTTGGACACCAGAACTTAGACACCCATTAGGCATGTCACTTATAACCTAGTTTTTCTTAGGCGACACTTCTTTCATTTCTCTTATGTGTGCTTATTATTCATCTCCGAGATATGCATGATTAGATAGACGTCTTCGTGGAGATATTCGTTCCCATTTCATATGACTTTCGCCCAAAACTCTTCAAAATTATTAAATAAATGGCATAAGAGACCAGGTGTTTGCACTTGGGCGGATGAGGTGCTCTTTAGACCTTCCGAATTCGTAACCAGGCATGAACCTTCTTTTATATCTCTGGTTATCCGTTGCAACAGAGCATAGTATGGGATCCTTGGCCCACTTCCTTGGATGGCGACTCTTCTTTGTTTAAGGTACGCCTCGAATCTGGGCTAGTCCCCGAATCGAGAGGTATCTCACCTTTTATATCGCCACTCATGCTGTGAGAGGCACATTCTTTCGAGAGTTCCTTGGTAGAGCTCTCCATTCACGTGGATGATCCAGAGACTGACTCGCGTGGGGGCACGTCCCTCACCGCATCTCTCTCGGATCGGGGGTCCACAAGGCCGAACTGACGGCTTGGCCGCACTGCTTTTCCATGCCAGGCTAACGGCTTGGCCGCACTGCTTTCCCAGGCCAGACTGACGGCTTGGCCGCACTGCTTTTCCATGCCAGACTGACGGCTTGGCCGCACTGCTTTCCCAGGCCAGGCTGACGGCTTGGCCGCACTGCTTTCCCAGGCCGGATTGACGGCTTGGCCGAACTGCTTTTCCAGGCCGGACTGACGACTTGGCCGCACTGCTTTTCCAGGCCAAACTGACGGCTTGGCCGGACTGGATATGATGCATCTCGCTACACGACAAAAATCAGTCCGGCCCAAGTAGGACTGGATATGACGCGTCTCGCTACACGACAAAAATCAGTCCGGCCCAAGCCGGACTGGATATAACACGTCTGGCTAAACGACAAAAAATCAGTCCGGACTGGTAATTTTCGGACTGCTCCAAATTCCGGACTGCTCCAAATTCCGGACTGCTCCAAACTCCGGACTGACAAACTCCGGACTAGTAATTTCCGGACTGCTCCAAATTCCTGACTGGTAATTTTCGGACTGCTCCAAATTCCGGACTGCTCCAAACTCCGGACTGACAAACTCCGGACTGGTAATTTCCGGACTGCTCCAAATTCCGGACTGGTAATTTTCGGACTGCTCCAAATTTCGGACTGGTAATTTCCGGACTGCTCCAAACTCCGGACTGACAAACTCCGGACTCGTAATTTCCGAACTGCTCCAAATTCCGGACTGGTAATTTTCGGACTGCTCCAAATTCCGGACTGCTCCAAACTCCGGACTGACAAACTCCGGACTGGTAATTTCCGGACTGCTCCAAATTCCGGACTGATTCTCAAGCCGGACTGACAAATTTCGGACTGATTCTCAAGCCGGACTGACAAATTCCGGACTGATTCTCAAGCCGGACTGACAAATTTCCGGACTGATTCCCAGGTCGGACTAACAAATTTCCGGACTGATTCACAGGCCGGACTGATTCCCAGGCCGGACAGACTCCCACCGATCAGAGATATAACTCACCGCACTTCCCCAAGCCATCATAATGACTTGGAGAACTGGGGGGCAACTGATGGGGTATAAAAATAGCAGCCTATTAGCTGTCGACACGTGGCCCAAGGATTGCCCACCGCAGACCCCGCGTCAGCTGGGGTAGTTTGGTAATTACAGCAGAGTAGGTGAGCTCGAATCTATCGCTGGCCGACACCTGTCCTGGAGTAATAACTCCTCAACTACCCCTGTTTTCCCTCTATAAAAGGGCTTCCAAAGCTCATAAACAGGGTAATAACTTCTTACCCACCACTCTAAAAACTAGCTCTGCACTCCTGCTCATACTGACTTGAGTGTCGAATGGCCTGTCCGGAGTAACACTCCGGGTTGGTTTTCTGACCTCGTTTGCTCTTTACGCAGGGCTCAGCTACTCAGCTCCCTCACCTCGGTCTCTCGGGTCCTCCAGCTCGGCTCTTACGTCACTGTCATATCTGTTACCGATTTTAGGCCTAACAGGTCGGGTTTAAGAATCTCGGGTATTTTATATATATATATATAAAACTAACCCTACCCCCACCCGAGATAGTATGTCGAGTATGATGGGGTTTTGGAAAGCCCATCTGAGATGCAACTACAGTTTTCGTGCCTTTCACATACGGTGATGAAATAATGAAATAAAAGAGATGGATGTGGGTGTTTATTTAACCAAAAAAGAACTGTTGTGTTTTAGCCACAAAGATCTTAAAGATTGGGATGTGTTTCATTGGTTTAATATGGGGGGGGGGGGTTGTAATTGAATCTATCAAATCCATGGTGCTCCATTTCTAACTAAAATGCTTTACCACTATTACCATGATTCAATGCACTATAAACTCTCTATTCTTCCGAAACTAAAACCACAATTACAAATTTCAAGCGAGTGGGAGTGCAGGAAGAATAAAAAAAGAGATTAAAGAGAATTATTATCCATAATTATGATCTGTGATGGTAGACACTTGGCACACCAATATAACACAAGCTAAATTAAAGAGAACAATGGTCAAGCGATCTGTACTTATGGTGCAAGCATCAAGAATATTGAAAAACTCGACCCGACCCAACCCGAGTTAGCTTCTCGGGTAGGGTAGGGTTCTAGAAAACCCAATCCGCCCAACCCAAGTTCCAACCCTACTAGTAACGCCCTATATACAACAACCCACGCCACAATTAGCCAATTCGTCAATCTTCATATTTGATTTCGCATATAGAATCCCAAATGTCTTCGTCAGTTTCAAGAAGCATGTATCAAAGTTGTCAATATATCGTCTTCTCTTTTCGACAAGTTTGCTTAAAACCTTTTGATCCAATAGGTATATCTGATATATTGTTATCATCTAGTCCACCATCTTAACATTCTCGTGACTATTATTTTCATCTCCATTGTCCATGCCCTCCACCATATCTTTCAGTGCCTGAGATCCCTCATCGTTAGCCGTATCATTTTTTTGTTAAAAAACATGAGCAAGTTCTTCAGAGTGAGTGAACGAATTATTTCGTATTCCCCTTGCATCTAGATGACTATGAAATTTCATAAAAAAAAGTAGCTAGACATACTTGATCAAATAATTTATCAATCAGCATAAATAAATAAATTTGTAATTATCTTCAATCAATCGTTTCGCATACCAACATTGTCACTCACCTACACTTCTAGTTATCATTCCATCCAAACCCACTAATCTTAAGCATATAACTTATAGCATTATAATGTTCCTTCGATGTCTTCATTGTGACTTAATGTGTGGATTTGCCTTCAAATTACACCTTAGAAAACCAGTTTCCACTATCTTCTCTACGAGAGACGTGAACCAACGTAATATCCTGGTTGACATGCCACACACCTATTTTTTCATCGTCCTCTTGATTTTTTGAATGACTGACTTTAAATTTCTAAATAGAAAAGGTTCCTCCAAGCACTTTATCAATCAAACATGCAAATGCAGACGAACAAAAATATTTAATAAACGATGGATAAACAATAGTAACATTCAAATATACAACTAGAAAAACAGAATAATAGTATGTGGGATACTAATGATACCAAAATTCGTACCTTGGCGTCGGGTGAGCATTTTTTACTAGTCCGGCTTGTTTGGGCAGGTAGAGCTCCAATTTGTGTCGTTCTATGTGCGCAGAGAACGTTAGAAAGGCCCTGGAGTGTGAACTCCAGGGCACCCTCCAATGCTCAAGTCAGAAATCGGTATCACATATATCTAAGCAAGACTAATTCACTGAGAGAAGCATGCTTATGGGGGGGAAGAAGGTTGTGTACCTTTGAGCAAGGGAGTGCCTTTTATAGACTTAAAGTCCATACACCATAGTTTGGTGTGATGGCGATGTGTCGCGGCCTCACTAGTGGAAGGGTAATGATGGTGTTATACCGTATAACGCTGTCCATGAAAGGATATGATTGGTTCTCATGGAGGTGATGCACGCTTCCCAACACCGCACATGTGAGAGGAAGGCTCCTCTCCTTTTATGACGGCGCGTGCTAGGGAGGTAGCGAATAGAACCACGAAGTACGGTTTGGTGTGCCTTTGCCAAGTGTCATCATCTAAAGGGGGTGTTGATTTTACCCCCAACATATTGCCCCCCCCACTTCCTTTAGTCGTTTTCTAGTCGAGGAAGTAGTTTCTAAAGCTAAACTCCGCTTCGGCTCGCTTAATAGCTAAACCCGGATTAATTCGATGTCTAACCGGCATCAGTGACCTTCTATCAATTGGGTTCCTTTGAGATAATCAGAGAAACATTGAAGATACACACAATTTCAAGAAAATTCATGCACTAAATAAAACAAAAACAAGAACAAAATAGAGCGAACAAAAATAAACCTCTTACTTGATGGAATTTGACCTCGTATAGCCCTTCCGAGGGCGATGTGGGGTGCCCTGTGCAAGGAAGCCCTAAGGGAAGAAGTCTGGTTCCTTTGCTGGACAACACAGTCTTGGCATTGGCGAGCTTCGTCTTTTGGCGATTTCAACCTTGGAGCTTCCATGGAGATCTTCAGGAGATAGGAAGAGTTTCGTGATGCCTGACCTTGGTAGGTCGGATCCGAACTTCTGTGGAGATTTTTTGGAGATAGGAAGAGCTTTGTGATCTTGGACCTTCGAAGGTTGGATCCGAGCCTTGCCCTTTGGCACTTGAACCTTGGAGCTTCCTTGGAGATTTTCTGCAGATAGAAAGAGCTTCGCGATCTTGGATCTTTGAAGGTTGGATCTGAGCTTCAACCTTTCACGATCTTGGACCTTTTAAGTTCAGAACAACTCTCTATCGTATTCCGAGCACAAGGATGCTTCATATTGAAAAATTATTCTTGATCAGCCGGCAGAGCTCCATCTCTACATAAGTTGAGGTGACGTCGTTGCCCTCGGTAAGGAGCGGTAAAACCTTGACCATTTGTATACGAAGCGTCGGCAAGACAGTAATAACCTAAATAATTAAATTAATAAACTTATCATAAAAATATGGATATAGACATTAATGAGATGAATTATAGAGTTAGAAAGTAGTTTATCACGTGTGATTTTGAGGCATTTCTTCTGTTCACAGCATCTCGAGAACTCGAGAATCGATAACCAACTCCTACCAACCTGGCAACACATTAATAAATTGCAAATATTGGGAACAAACTCCCAACACACTAGTGACAATTCCATTCGCTCCGGTTCGGGTCCTAGACTTATCGATCTCCGACACAATTAGTTCAATATAAGTTTGATCTAATGCATCTAGAGAATTCTACAATGATTTAAATTGTAAGCTCAATAATTATTAGTTGTTGTGACAATTTATTAACAATTAGAACACTTTATTTTATACCTTTTACCATCTTCACATCTCGTCCATTGAATGCTCGGTGAAATGCTTAGGACATTCTAGCAGGTGATCGTGCAATCTTATGACTGCGTTCAAGACCGCCTTGAAGTGCCCACTAAATGTCTGATGAGGATTGAAAGTCCAATAAGGGACATATTTGCCCAATAGGACTTTTAGTGATTTTATTCCCATCTTATTTAGTTTTATAAATTTTTTTCATGTTATTTTATTTCCATGTTATTTCAACTGCCTCTGTATAAGGCATTCTGCGGATGAGTTGTTGCACGTGAGAGCAACCACACAGGCTCACTTTTTCAGCAGATTTTGTCTACATTCATGAGGTGGCTGCCCTCACATGCAACAACTCATCCGCGAAATGCCTTATGCGATGGACGCTATGTGTTTGTGTGTAAAGGGCCTCAAGTAATAGATAGTTAAGCTTTTAGAACAAGATTGATTGAAATTTTCTCCCCTCAAATTTCTTTCTACATTATTCCTTCTTCTTCCCGTCCTTCCCTTTTCCCCTCTTATTCCTCTGTTATTCTTTTTCTATTCGTCTCATTCCCTTTTTGTCTTCTTTTTTTTGTCTTTCTCCTCTTTTCTCTGTTCATGGCATGCACCATTGTCTCCTTGAACCGTATAAATTGAAATTTTACAACTTGATTATTCTCATGACGAGTGAGAATATGCAAAACCATCACAACTTTTTCTTCTATAGTGATGTCTCTCGTGACTGTTAAATGGGTGGACAGAATAAAAGCATGTTCGGCAAGGCTTCATTCATCATTAAGGGATGGGACCATTCGCTGAACCTGAGATTCCAGCCGTGAACAACCTTCGATGATGGCGACGATGAATCTTGCCAAGGGGTGGGAGCCGCTGGATGATGTGTGATTTGGGATTTCAGAGGGTTTGAGGAGGGGATGGAGAGGTGGAAAGGGTGATGGGGAGCGTGCTAGTTCCAAACAAAAATGATGACTGATGAAGAATGAATAAAAAAAGAAACAAAAAGTTCTATAACCCGGAAACAAGAATTATTCCGTCTCGGAAGAGAAAATAATAGGCCTAGCAAGGTGATATTCCTCATATTTTTGCGTAAGTCTGAGAATTCTATAATCCACATTAAAGTTGTTAACCAAACATTGTATTTCTCATCTTTTAAGGACGCGTTTGGCTACCATGTTTTTTTTTTTCATGATAAACTAATGTCTCGAAGTGGTGAGAGAGGGTAAGGCGGGTGAAGTGGAAACAGAAATCAAGAAACTAGTGTCTCCAAGTGGTAAGATGTGGCCAAAACAAAAAACTCTTCTCGAAATAGGACCAACTTTCATGTCTCACTGTCTTCTCAGTAGTGTCCTCTCAAAACTCTGTCCTCCTCCCACTCATCCTACCCCTCTCACACCACTTGGAGATACTAATTTATCGTGAAAAATATCTATTTCTGCCGGACATAGCCTAATGGCATGTTTGGTTGCAAAAAGAGTGGAAGCTGGCTGGGCTCTTGCTGGAATATGAAATGCCGGAAGATGTTTGGTTGCCAAATTTGAGGTCAAATTCCATTTGACCACAAGGCATCAAGGGGACATCATTATTACACATTTTCCTAGGTGGCGCTGATGTGGCGGGAGTTGTCCCCTCTACTAAAATTCCAATTGCAAACCTCATTTTTGGAGTTTTTTTGTGAGAAAAAGAGTGGAATTTGTTTCTCTTATATAATCATTGCCTTTTCCCTTTATCTTTCTCTCTTATCTTTCTCTCTCCTCCACCACTCATTTTGATAATGACACCCCAAATATTTCCACACCTCTTCTAGCAACCAAACACCTTACAATTTTTTCCTTTTGACTACCACTCTTCTCCCCAAGACAAGCGTATACAACTTCCATGCTTGTCACATCCCCCCTTTGACTACTTCCACTAAAATCCTAGAAACCAAACAAGGCCCAAGGGCACGTCTGGCTACCATTATCTTTCTGCCATGATAAACTAGTGAGAGAGGGGTTGGGCGGGTGAAGTGGTTATTAATCAGGAAACAAAATACAGGAAACTAGCATCTCCAAGTGGTAGAAGTGACTAAATTAGAAAACAGTCGATCTCATTTTGAGTGGAGTTTTGTGTTTCCTAATTTATTGCCGATGCTTTTCATCATCAGAGATACTAGTTCCCCGTTCCCTGTTTCTTGATTTTTAGGAACTACACCCTCATCTCCACCCGGAGACACCGATTTATCATGAGAAAAACATTTATGGCAGCCAAACGTGCCCTAAGAAGAAAAGTTTTTTCCAAGAAAAGAAAACACCTAAGCTAAAATATGTTTTGTTATTAAATTTTGGGAGTTGATACACTCACACAATCTTTTTTTATAATGGGACGAACTCACTTTGTTTTATAGGTCTTAACCACCTGCCAAAGGCCATTTAATTTCTTCTAAGAGCTCTTTGCAGCTAGGGGTGTCCATTCGGTTTTAACCGAACCGAATAGACCGAACCGAAATAACCGACCCTAATTCGGTCAGTTAAAAATGGGAACCGAAACCGAAACTGAATTTGCTTCCAACCGAAATAACCGAAACCGAATAAATATTTCGGTTTTTCCGGTTAGTTCGGTAAAAACCGAAAAGTGAAGTTTATGACTTTGTCATAAAGGTATCAGGCATTCAGGCTATCAGCACTGCTGTATTTTTTATAATGGCACTCCTCACTTGAGTCACTGTGGACCCCGATCCCGAGGATGAGTGGCGAGAGACACGAGATCCCCACGCCAATCCTCTAAGATCTCCACAATGTGAAGGAGAGCTCTACCAAGGAACTCTCGAAATGGTGCCACTCACAGCATGGGTGGCGATATAAATGAGATACCTCTCGATTCAAGGACTAGCCTGGAACCAAGATATACCTATAACAAAGAAGAGTCGCCATCCAAGGAAGTAGACCCTGGATCCCATAAAATACTCTGTTGCAACGGATAACCAGAGATACAAAAGTCCGTGCCTGATGACGAATGGGGAAGGTGTTAAGCGCCCCCAATTCGCCCAAGTGCAAGCACCTGGTCTCTTATGCCATTTTTAATTAATTTTGAAGAGTTTTGGGCTAAAATCATGTGAAATGGGAACGAGTATCCCCGAGAGAATGTCTATCTAAGCATGCATGACCCGGGGATGGGCGAAAGAAAATAAACATCCAAATCCTAACTCACCGCATCTAATCCTAACCCATCACATCTAGGAAAGCAAGAACTTCCGCATGCACAGCTACAGCTAAGCAAGTAAAAGCAGATATGATAAGTAGAAAAGCACTAAATATCTACAGGTAAGCATATGATCATGATAAGTAAGAAAATAAATGTCACAGCTGAGCATGTAAATAAGCATGTGAAACTAAACACACAAGGAATAAGCAAGCTGAAAGTAAACACACAAAGAACCAAAGACAAACACACGATAAGCTAAAAGATGCGAGGAAAGAAAGGAATCAGAAAATAGACGGTATGCGCAAACCCAAAATGCCAGGGAAAAGAAAATGTGACATACGATAGACTCAGGGAGCGATTCTAAAGGAATCGAGCTCGGTGATCCTGATCCGCTAAAGATCGGACAAGTCTCGCGATCGTCATAGCCTATCGTTGGGCTCAGCGAGGACAATCCCTTTAAAGGGGCCACGCTACGTCGTCGCCCATCCCAAAACCCAATAAAACGTCGGAAAACCGATAAAACCGGCAAACCACGATCAAAATCGGAAATGAAATGAAAAGAAGGCTCCGAGTGACCTGGCAATCACCATCCTTGCCCATTTTGGTTTTTGTATTTTTGGAAAAAGCTTGAAAGATACTTTTAGATGCAGAAATAATTTTTTTGAAGGATTTAAATGATTTTATTGAAAAGTTTGACTGAACTTGGGATGAAGATCCCAAGCTGCCTACGTACCATGTAGAAAGGGATCAAGCCAACATAGTTCGACACAGCTTTTCGAAAAAACGCTTTTGAGTGCTTTTTGATATTTTTTAGATTTTTTGTTATTTGATTTTTATGTATTTTTATCCCTTTTGATTGAAAGGGGGTTTTGGCTCAAGAGGTTGCCGTCCGTCATCGCCTAAACCTGACCAATGTTCCCGAAATCGATGGGGATCCCGAAATGCAAAGAGAATCCCAAGGAACGTTAATGCTACAGTTCTCCCAAAACTGCCCCAACTCAACCTGTCTTTTATCACAACAGTTGTGTATAACCAATACCATCTAAGAGGAATGGGGATTAGGCAAACTGAGTTAATGCAATTCACAGAACATGGTTAACATCTTAGGCTAACATAAACTATATGACTGCATGGCATCCACAAATAATAAAACAGGAGGAAGGGAATCACCTTGGTTATTGACAGATATTGACGGAGTTTTTTATTCGAGGTAAATTCCCGCGGCCAATGAATTGTAGCCAAAGAAAATGGCGCTGCTGGTCGGAAATTGCCGGATTCCGTGGAGTTGCCGGAAATGATTTGCCGAAGATGTAATATCTCACGCTAAGGCTTGGGTTGCGAATAATTGGAATTGGGCTTAAGAGGGTTTAAAATGGTTCAGATATGTTCCCATGGGTAAAAAAAACGTGGGTTTGAGATCTTGGGGAGAAGAGCTGAGAAATGGGGTGGCTACCGGTGGAGAGGTGGTGGCTGGTGTAACGCCCCGGATTTTTTTTGGAAATACCAACTCGGTGCGTAGAAGAATATTACATCATCTTTCTCAAAAACTTTCATTATTCCCAAGATCTCAAATACAACAACTACGTTTAGAGGGTTTACAGAAATTAGGTATAACTTATTACATCTTAATTCAAGACATAGTTGATACATATTTAAAACATATTTGTCCTTTAGAACAGTTCTGGATTCAACTCTAGCATTCCTCATCTTTCATCTATACTTCACCTGGGGGTTGGAACAATAAAACAAGGAAAAAAAAAGGGGTGAGCTCAAATAGCCCAGTAGGGTATAAACAACAAGTGATGTAGAATTGTCAAGCTCATAAGAACATGATATTTTGCAGATAGGACATCTCACATTATAAACATGGAAAGAAAGAATAAACACAACATACTTTCCAAACGTATAGAGAAAACTTACAGAACTTGATATCAAGAATTATATATAGAATTATATATATAGACTTCATTAAGCATAGATGCTTTCATTCATAGCCATATCTCAGCCCATTCATAGCCATGCCTCGGCTCATAATCCTCTAGATTTACACTCTCTAGAGTCGTCTTTACCCACGTGCACATGGAGGACTATAACGCATCCACCCGTCATCATATCATAACTCAGTCCATATTCAGAATTAGGGTATCACAAGATAAACTCTAAACATAAACATATCTCACGGAAACAAGTTTCGATGATACAAAATAGAATTATAGCTTTATCAGTAAAATCATTTATCTGAAATGAATGAGGTCTGAAAGAAAGGATCCCCCTTGGATTCTCATCAGTTGTGGATCTTAGAAGGATAGCAAAAGAGAATCAATGGAAGAAAACCCTTACATATAGCAAAAGAGAATCAATGGAAGAAAACCCTTACATATAGTTTTCCGGTCACAGGTTTGTTTGAGCTTACACCTTGGAGTGGATAACCTGTAAATATATTCTAATTTAATCAAATTCATGTTTTAAGGCAGTGTCCTTTCTGTCCAGGTAATGTCCATCTATGCCCAAAATAATGTTCCCTGTGTTCAGTGTTCTTTCTATTAAATTTTTTTAGATCATGGGGTCCAGCATGCACTATTCATATGGACCCCACATGTTACTATTCATGTGGACCCCACAGGTTACTATGCTCAGCAGTTCACCATTCTTTGATTTAGTTTAGTTCTTGGCTACTATTTTCAGCAGTTCGCCTTTCTTTGATTAAAGTTTACTTTACGGTTACTATGCTAGCATTTCACCGTTCAAATAAGATGGGCTACTATGCTCAGCAGTTCGCCTTTCTTTGATTAAAGTTTACTTTACGGTTACTATGCTAGCATTTCACCATTCAAATAAGATGATAAAACTTGCATAATCTATAGTGAGTTATCGCCTCTTATGCATGCTTTATCCTAATATTTACATAGGTGGTAGAACCAACCATATTACCCATAATAAATACTTTAACTATCTATATGAAAGACTTACCTTGGTAGTGATGAAGTGGATTTCCTTTTCCTTCTCCTCTCTCTCTTTTTCCCTCTCTCTCTTTTTCCCTCTCTCTCTTACTCTTTCTTCTCTCTCGTTCTCTTTTCTCTCTCTCTCTCTTTTTTTCTTCTTCTTCTCTTCCTCTATTTATAGGTATTTTTTCAACTACAGTCTTAAATTCACAACTACTCTCTTAAATGCTTTTACAAAAATTTAGGAATAGTAAAGGTATAAATAAATGAATAGTAAAGGCTGCTTGAATAGTAACAGGATGATTAATATTATTTAATTATTATTTTCGTCGGTGAAGCGCAACTACTCATTAATGATAGTGGTTGTGGAGTGACCCGCTTAACCAATGAGTTAATGAAAGTGGTTGCGGTGTGTCCTTCTAGTAGTGGTTCCCACTAGTGATGGGTCCCGCTGGCGTTGGGTCCCACTATTTGTGGGTCCTGCTTGTTGTGGGTCCCACTGGTGGTAGGACCCGCTTGTGTGAGGCCCGCTGATGTGGGACCCACTGTTGGTGGGACCCGCTTGTGAATAGTACTCGGTGGGTCCTACTGTGAATAGTAATTTTGAATAGTTTATCTCAATAATGAACTTGCATAGTATTTCTGCATAGTAATCTTACGTAGTATTTCTGCATAGTAATCTTGCATAGTGACTATTGTGAATAGTAATTATGAATAGTGACTATTGGTAATTTTTAATATGTGTAACTATCTACTCATTTTTAGTTGACATCTGGGGCGGTGGTTTAGTGGTAGGAAGCCGTTCAATCCTCGCTCAGCGTTGGGTTAGAATCGCGTACGCCCCATTATGCTAGATGTCCTCATGCCCGATTAACTCGAGGAAAAATGAGTAATGGCCGATGATTACCCACCTATGAGGCCATTTTTATTTATTTGTATATATATATATATATATATATATATATTTTTACCGGTTATTACAGCTAGAGATTGGGAAGCTAGGCATGGGTGTCTAAGTGGGTATAGAGGTAGGGGTAGGGTCAGATTTTGGGTTAAAATAGTGGTGTGGATGAGATGGGTTTTTGAAATGAAGGGAGAAGTGGTTGTAAAGGGAAGAAAACCCAAGTGGGTTTAATGGGTAAAAGAAAATGGTGGTGGGGGGAGTGGCCGGAGCAAACGGTCAGCAGGAACGAGGTTGGGGAAAACGACCCCAAACCTCCCTCTCTCTCTCTCTCTATTGCTCTGTGTTTTTTTTTTCTTTTTTTTAAATGGAGGAGAAGAAGTTGGAGGTGAGGTGGAGGGGATGGCGGCTTGGAAGAGGGTTTTCGAAGTGGGTATGGGGTGGAGATGAGTTTCGATTTTGGAGATGGTGGTTGGAGAAGATGAGGGTGAAAGAGGATTTTCGAAGTGGGTTTGGGGTGGAGATGGGTTTCAGTTTTGGGGGTTGAGGAAGGTGAAGGTGGAGGAGGGTTTTGTGAAGGGTGGTGGTGGTGGTGATTCGGTGGAGGTGGGTTTCGGTTTTGGGGGTTGAGAAAGGTGAAGATGAGGAGGGTTTTGTGAAGGGTGGTGGTGGTGGTGGTTTGGTGGAGGTGGGTTTCGGTTTTGGAGGTTGAGAAAGGTGAAGATGAGGAGGGTTTTGTGAAGGGTGGTGGTGGTGGTGGTTCAGTGGAGGTGGGTTTCGGTTTTGGAGGTTGAGGAAATGGGTTTAGGTTTTGGGGGTTGAGAAAGGTGAAGATGAGGAGGGTTTTGTGAAGGGTGGTGGTGGTGGTGGTTCGGTGGAGGTCGAGGTGGAGGATGGTGGAGGGGCGAGGTCGGAGCTCCGGTGAAGATGAGGGTGGCGATGATCGAATCGGCGACTCCCTCCCTCTGCTACTCTTTTTTTTTTCAAGAAAAACCCCTCCTCCTCCTCTGTCCACGATAGATTTTTTTTATTTTATAGCTAGGGTTAAAACCCTCCTCCTAATCTCAGCCATCCATTCTCCTTTCGATCCTATGGCCTATGTCCATTGCTCGTCCAATTCTTCTAAAATTTGTAGGGACGTTCTCGAAGAGGTTAACCATCCTGGGAAAATTTGTATCAATTAGTGAACACTGTGGGTCAATAAAATTTTGGGGTTTCTTCGCATTCAAGGCTCGGTTCTTCAAAAATTTCTGGACTCAGCTTTTGGGAATTTATTCGATTTCGAAAATTGGGTCAGGTCAAAATGGGGTGTCTACAGTCACTTCCTCAGTTTATTAAAAAGTACCGTACGACCCATACCATAGGATGATCCAAGCCGTCCATTAGATGGGCCACAGCCTAAATAGGTTGTGCCCCAAGAATTATTTCCATAGGTTGATCCTAACCCTCTGATCTATAGAGGGTAGGATCAACCCTCTACATTTAGATCAGAGGATTAGGATTAACCTATGGAATTGGAGTCCTACCGGGAGCCGGAGAAGAGGAGGAGGAGGAGATCCCACCAGAGAAGAGGAGGTGGAGCCATGGAGGAGATGCCACCGGAGAAGGAAGAGGAGGAGATCCCACTGCCCGCCGGAGAAGGAGGAGTCATCGGAAGGAACTCAAAAGCATTGTTTGGGCAAAAATAAAAGTGGAAAACCTCAAAACTCTAGAAAGCAAATGCCCAAATAAAACTAGAAAATCTGAAAAGGGGGTGTTTTGAGTCTTTTGACTGTTTGTTTATCAAAATTACTAGAAAACCCCTTTAAGTCTTTTAAGTTTCCACCCTTAATACTTTGTCTTTTCCTGGGAATGATGTTTCCCTCCCCTTTCATATGAACTTGAAAATTTGAAATTGACAACCCATGGTTTTAATGAAAACCAGCCGTGGTTTTGCTCAAAAGTAGTTACTTGGTTTTAATGAAAACCAGCCCATGGTTTTAAGGAAACCATGTGGTTTTAGTCAAAAGTAGTCAAAAGCTGTTGAAAGGCAATGATGAGTGATACATTTTTTAATTCACTAAAAAAAATGATCATAGGAAGGGAACAGATGGGGACAAGTAAAATAGCATATGGCAATCCTCCCCATTCGGTTTTTCGGTTCTAACCGAATTATCTAACCGAATTATTTTAATAAAACCGACACCGAAACCGAAAACCGAAATTTATTAGTAATAGAAATCGAAACCGAACCGAATTACCATTTACCCGAACCGAAATAACCGACTGAATTCGGTTCGGTCGGTTATTTCGGTTATAACCGTATAGTGAACAACCCTATTTGCAGCTGGTTAAAATACGTAAAACAAGCCAAGTTCGTCCCAAATATCAAATCACAGTCGTGTGGAAAAGAAAAGAACATTTCAAGACTTCTCTATATATAAAGAGGAAAGTGTCTCTAGTGTCTCCCCTAGATAAGCTTATCTACTCCTCCCTTTAAAAAAACACAGTGGGCCCACGCTGTTTGGATGATCCAAAGCATTCATTTGATAGGTCCTAACATAGATAGGGTGTGCCCAAAAAATCTGCACCAAAGGGTCATCCTAGAACTTCATTTTGTTGGGCACACCGTGTCCAAAATGGACGCATATAAACGTATATGTGTCCATTCTGGGTACCACAAGGCACCACAAAACGAAGTTCTAGGATGACCCTTTGGTGCTGATTTTTTGGGCACACCCTATCTATGCTGATTTTTTGGGCACAC
Source organism: Tasmannia lanceolata (assembly GCF_043159265.1). NCBI lineage: Eukaryota > Viridiplantae > Streptophyta > Magnoliopsida > Canellales > Winteraceae > Tasmannia > Tasmannia lanceolata. The sequence goes on along the minus strand of NW_027518696.1, from coordinate 16,280,170 downwards.
CCTATCTATGTTAGGACCTATCAAATGAATGCTTTGGATCATCCAAACAGCGTGGGGCCACTGTGTTTTTTTAAAGGGAGGAGTAGATAAGCTTATCTAGGGGAGAGACTAGAGACACTTTCCTCATATATATAAATCATCTTCACTCTCAATAGTTCCTCTTTCCAGTGGTCTAGGGTTCTAGGGCTTCCACCTTTCCCTCTCCCAATCTCCTAACAATGGCGATTTCCTTCTCTGATCTCCATGCAGGAACCGGAATCAAATCCCTCAATGAATACCTTGAAGGAAAAACCTATGTCTCGGGGTAATTTCTACAATGCTCTCACTCTCTACTTTGACAGGTTAAAAGGTTTGTTTTCTTTTATTTTTCACATGAATTTCGGTTTACTGAGCTAAATATGGTGTTTTTTTTGTTTGTTTTTTTAAGATTCAATTTTATACTGATTTTATGTACTTTGTTGTTATTGTGGCTACTAGTAGAATTTTTGGTTGGTTTGAATAAATCTTAGATCTGCTATTCTCATTTGGCAAATCTCTATTTTTTTGCCTATGAATTTTGGTTTACTGAGCTAAGTATCTGTTCAAGTTCTCTTAAAGATTCAATTTTATACTGATTTTGTATTAGGGCCCGTTTGGATACCCCTTGGATTTGGATTTGGATTTGGATTTGGAGGTGAATTTGGATTTTTAAATCCAAATTCGGCGTTCGGCAAGCCTTTATAACATCTGGATTTGGATTTGAGTGAAATCCATAAGATTTACAAATTCCTCATGTTAGTGTAATTTTTTAGATTTATAAATCCTTTCCGCGAGAGGTTATTTATAAATCTAAATCTGACCCGTAGGGGTTAAAATGACCAATATATACCAAAGAATTGTTAAATGACTAAAGTACCCGCATGACATTAAAAAATATCAAAATACGTCGTATTAGGTAAAATGACTAGAAAACCCTAGGTCAGGCAAAATGACTGAAGTACCCCTATACCAGGTAAAAATGAAAATATATCCCCGAGTCGTGCAAAATGACTAAAATACCCTTATGACATAAAAATGATCAAAATAACCTCATATAGGGTAAAATGACTAGAATACCCCAAGATTATGGAAATTACCAAAATACCCCTATATCAAGTAAAAATGACCCATGGCTCATGAAAAATGACTAAAATAACTAAAAATACCCCCATGAGATAAAAATGATAAAAATATACCATATTAGGTAAAATGACTAGAATAACCCCGGGTCATGCAAAATGACCGGAATACACCTATACAGGTGAAAATGACCAAATATCCTGAGTCATGGAAAATGACTAAAACACCCTTATGACATAAAAAATGATCAAAACAGCCCCATATAGGGTAAAATGACTAGAATACCCCTAGATCATGGAAAATGGCTGAAATGGCCCTATATCAAGTATTTTAGGGCCTTAAGGTTTTGTTAGATTTCAAATTCAAATCCAAAGAGTATCCAAAAAAATAAAAAAATAAATTTAGATTTGAAATCCAAATCTATACGTGGTCATCCAAACGGCATTATTTATAAATTTGTGAATTTTAAAATTCTAGATTTAGAATCCATGGATTTTGGAAATCCAAATTCACCTCCAAATCAAAATCCAAGGGGTATCCAAACGAGCCCTTACTGTTTTGTTAATTTGGCTAGTAGTAGGATATTTTGTTGGTTTGAATAACTCACTAGATCTACTATTTTCATTCGGCAGATCTCTATTTTTCATAGGCCCTGTTCGTTTCAGATTGTGACAACCGATGGTGAGGGCCCCAATCGATTATTGGCCCAAAATTTAAAAGGTCCCGTTCGTTTAAGATTATGACAGTTGACTGTGAGTCCAAAACCAATTATTGGACTCAAAATTAAGTCTACTAATTGATTTTAGACTCATAATCGGTTGTCATAATCTTAAACGAACAGGGCATTAAGATTATAACAACCGATTTTGAGTCCAAAACCAATTATAGGACTCAAAATATTGTTTAATTCTTCAATAATTGGGTTTGGACTTACAATCACTTGTCATAATCTTAAACAAACAAGGCCTTATTCTTTTTTTTTACATTGAATTTTGTAATTGATATGGTGTCTGTTAAGTTAAGAATCACGTTGTTCTTCATCTGAGGACTTTCTTATATCTGTTATTGAATGGATGTTCAGAGATGAAATCACTAGAGATGATATCAAGGTTTTTGCGGCTGTTTTACGGAAGCCGGGTGGTGAGTTTCCGAATGCATGTAGTTGGTATGAAAGCGTTTCTTCACAGCTTGCTGCCAGGTTTGCGAGTTTGCTTATATTTCCCTCTATTATTGTCATGCAACCAGTTATTTTAGCAATTATGCATTGCTTGGAATTTCATTATTTGCATTTCAGTAAATTAGATTTTGATTCGCATTTTAGTAATTAATTGATTGCTTTTATAATTTTGTTGATTGTCACTGCAAGGACTGGCTTGTCATGATTTTGCGTTTCTTGTTTGCTGCTTCTATGCGTTCTTTTTTTATATTCTAATTTCCTTTTTATCACTTAGATGCCATATGACCTCTCGTGATTTTGACTTTGTTTCTTTTTAATGAAGTATGTGATCTCATCTCTTTATTTAACTTTTGCTTGGGCAATTGGAATTGTATTTGTTGATTGATGCTTATTGTAAAAGTTGGTTATATTTGTTGGCTGTTTTAACCAATAGAAAAGTGTAGCTTATCTCTCTCCCTCTCTCTTTATGATTGATGCTTTTCCTTTTATAATATCCATTTGTTATCCCTATTACAATTTTCTGTAACTTGATTTTTTTCACTCCCAATAACTGGTGTTGAGGTTTTAAACTCAGTGTTTTTTTTAGGGAAATGATATTTACGCCCCTTTTATCACCAGGGACACCCATTTGCCAGTGTACTTTGCAATCAAAGCCTCTCGATTTTTCTGACATAAAGTACATGAGCCCCCTTTTTGCCATTGATACACTGACGCTGGGTGTCCCTGGTGATGAAAAGGGGCGTAAATATCACTTCCCTTTTTTTTTATGGCAAACAGATAATACTAATAAAAAAGAGGGGGCCCGAGATGGACCACACCCAAAGGTACATGGAACAAGGACAAGAAAACAAAAAGAAAGAATAAAATGCAATATCACGGAGGGAGATAATCAAACCACTCCATCTCTGACCGCTCAACCCCAACCCTAGCCAGAGCATCCGCCTCCCCATTAGCAGATCGCCGCACATGATTAAGAACAAAAGATGAACCTGAAAATAGATCATCCATTTCATCAAACAAATGTGAAAATCTCCATGGGGGTGGCGTCTTACCCTTCAACCACTTAATCACGTCGAGTGAATCACCCTCCACAATAATACTATCCAACATTTCTCTGTTTAACCTCATCATACCAAAATAGACGGCCTTTACTTCGGCCTCCGAAGCATCACTTATCCCAATAGGGCCGGAATAAGCCCATTCGACAGCGCCACTATCATTCCGACATAAGCCGCCAACCCCGTCCTGTCCCGGATTGCCAAAACTTGACTCATCAAAGTTTAATTTAAGCATTCCAAAAGGTGGAGCCTCCCATCTATGATCAATCTGACGTCTCATCTCCCTACTAAAGCAAACTTCTCTCCAACCCTCCCATAGATCAAAGGCTTTAAACTCAATGTTACTTCCGATGACCCCTTTAATCAAGCATCTTCAAAACATAACAAAAGCAAGATGTGGAAAGGTAAAAGAAAAGTGAACCACCAATGATGTGAGAATAGAACCAGATAGACGTGTGGACAGACGTGGGGACAACTATGGAGGCCTAAACCTCATTAAAACATTGACCACTGACTGCCCTTCTCCATTTGGAAATGATGATTAAGGTTGCCAATTGACTGTGTTAGCTCCTTGGGCTGTCAAACAAGGCACCTGGAGGGTTGGGAATTGGCTGTGCTAGCTTGTTGAGCTCTTAAATAACGCTCACCTGAAGAGTTGGGCTTGGGTTGTAATGCCTTGTAGGCCAGGCTGGTCGCCAAGTTTCAGGCTTGCCATATGAACTCGTTGGACCTTGGCCTTACTCTTTATGTTTTGTTTGCTTGCTCAAAGGTAGCTGGGAGATTAGGAGAAGAAGAAGTCAAAGGGAAGTAGACAAGCATGGAAGATGGGAATAGCGGACTGAAGACCCACAGTTTTGGAATGACACCCTTCTCATTTGTCTTTTGTTGGGGACTTTCTCTCATAAAAGACAAACAAGGGGTGTGTTGAAGCAAACAGGGATTTGTCATTTTCTAAGGGTATTTATGTAATTGATATCTTGTTTACCTTTTAAGCAAGAATTCATATCCATTAGATCAAAGATAACATTTGTAGGGTGTGGATTAAGGGAAAGTTTCTTGGGTTTCTAGATATTTTTCACTGGGAGGAAAATATCTTGGAATATGTTTAGGATATTCTTAGTAACCCTAGCCTTAGATCCAGAAGATGAGATGGGTGGTCTTGATAAAAGGGAAGGAAGAAAATATCTTAAAGCATATTCCTAATTTCCTATAATATGCTAAGTTGGTTAGAGGGGGATCTAATCCTAACCATTAACAAAAGAAAAATTGAATGGCTTGGATCTAAGCCTAGATGGAAGATATTTCCATTCCTTCTGGGGCATTCCAAGGAATCTCAATCAAAGGAGGCTAGATTGATGGCTAGGATCTAAAGCACATGCTAGATGTTTTTTTGGACTTTTCCATAAAAAAGAAGAAAGGAATGGCTAAGATCTAATAGAAGAGAGAGAGGTAGTTGGTGAAGAAAAATCAAACGAATAAAAGGACAAAGGGTCTCTCGGCTATGGGGGATTTTTCTTGGGATTTTTCTTGCAAAAAAAAAAAAAAAACAGAGCATAGGGAAGGGGGAAATAGCAGAGAGAGGGAGAGAGAGAGAGAGAGAGAGATATCGGTTGAGAGGGAGAAGCTCTGGCCATTGCTTCTGATCCCATCGGCCACAACTTTCCTTGTGTCGGCCACTATGGCCACCGAACTCCATCTCTGACCATCCCGTTACCGGGGTGTCATTACCAAATTGGAAATTTGGATTTATATTTTAAAAATCATTAAAAGGCTTTGGAAAACACTTTTTGGAGAATTCTTACCCCCTGAAACATGTGTTTATTTTTCTCTTGAAATTGAAACGGAAATTCCCTAGAAAAATGCAAACAAAACCTGGAATTCAGTGATTCGGATGAAAGGGGTTGAAACGAAAATTCCCTAGAAAAATGCAAACAAAACCTGGAATTCAGTGATTCGGATGAAACAGGTGCCAATATCAAAACACGGTGTATTTTTTATTTTTTCTCTTTCTGGAAAAATGAAGGAGAAGATTGGGAATTTCAAATCTAGGGTGTAAATAGGAGTTCAGGGATCATCAGGGTTGTAAAATTTTTCAAAAAGCTTCGCAGGAGGGGATTTTTCCAATTGAAATGGTTCTTCTTGCACCCGGTAGATGTAGGAGTGTCATCACCAAAATAGAGGGTGGAAGAGAGAGAAAGAGAGAGAAAGAGAATAAGATAAGAATTTTCTCCTCTTCTTCCACCCAAATTCCACCAAAATGATGAAAGATGGGGAGAAGATTAGAGGAGGGAACATTGCCGCCACTTAGGTACCGCATATGAAAAAAAGGCAATTATGATGTCTGAAAGATTTTTGAGTCAAAGGGAGGTTCAACACAAAATGGCAACCAAACATGCGCTGGGCAGATTAGTGGAAGATCATTGGCGTTTCAAAAGTCGATGATCTCCTTGCTTTGAGCAACCAAACAGGGCATTAGGCTTAATGATCGCTTGGATTTATGTTAAGCGGATGGGTATAAGCACCACCCATTGACAATTTTGAAAAGGTGATTAGGTGCAGAAGCCTTTCTCCAAATAGAAATTGGGATCAAAGTTTGGTTCTCTGCAGTAGTCAAAACCCTCCTGTGCTTTTATTGGCTACCGTTTATTCTGGGTTTATACTTGGGAGTTGGGTCTATTAAAAGACTAGAATTATCTGTCTTTTTATATTTATTTGCCGTATTTTGGTGAATTTCATAAGTTCCCTTTATTTACTGCTCTTAATGCTATTTCTTTTTGTATTTGTTTATTTCATGATTCTGGTCAAATGGGAAGTTTTTAGTGCTGATAAATGACATACCATCTATTTAAGCGACTAGAATTATCTGTCTATTTCTATTTATTTGTCTTATTTTGGAGAATTTCATAAGTTCCCTTTATTTACTGCTCTTAATGCTATTTCTTTTTTTTATTTGTTTATTTCATGATTCTGGTCAAATGGCTGTGATGATGATAGATGTCATGCACCACTCTGAAGTTTTTAGTGCTGATAAATGACATACCCATCTATCTGAGCCTTATCCTCTTTATCTGGAAAGTAATTTATTTTGGTTTATGTGTTTCAGTTTTTTATGTAAAAATTGTTATCAGAGGTTAATGAATGATGTTTTCTATAATCTTTTGATATTTCGTTGGAGGTTTTTTTGTGCAAAATGGAAACTAACATGAGACTTTAATGGTTGATATTTTCTAAAATCTATTTGATTTGCTTCTATTTTTTTAAATCTTCTATTTAGAAATTAAGAAATTAATGGGCAGTGTTTTCTATTTTTTTTCCTCAGGTTAGGGTGAAGGTTACCCATCTAGGGTATTTTCTTCCCTTAGTAAAATTATGATCTGCTGTATGTTCTCTGTGTTTTTACAGTAGGTTTTAGGGCTGGGTCTTGTATCTTTCTTAGATTTGTTTAGGGTGTTTTAGGGAACTTTTAGGATTTTGATTCATCTTTTGAGATCAGTTATTTTTTAATTTTAGGAATTGTTGTTTGTTTTAGTTTTTTTTCTCTCACTAGGGTGAGAGTTTGGGTTGGTGGGCTTCTACCTTTTTGAGAAGCTGACAGCATTCTGTGATGTTTTGTATTGAAGGTTGGGTTTTTGTGTTAGGATTTGATAGTTTTTCTCTAGATCCATGACTATTTTTTTTCTCTTTATTCTTTTGCAATTATTTGTTGGAACTGAAATGGAGACTTAAAAGGCCAGATGATGTGGCCTTGTGAAGTTCAGCTATGATGCAGACTGTAATGCGCTATGCTGTGGGGATAAATTTGGTCTATTATGGTTCTTGTATCTTCATTTCAATTTATCTGCTTCTTTGAGAGTTGTATTATGTATAGATTTTACACAAAAAATTGATGTGTGAACATCTCTGCCATCCAATCGGTGGATGTGCCAACTGATCTCGACCATCCTATCAATGGTCTCTCTCGAAGCGCTAAACCTCCATAATTGCCTCTGTTCCATCGACCCTCATACCAATCGTCCTTTTCTTGTTAAAAGGGTTCATGCACAGGGATCTATTGAATGTGCTCTAATTATGGCTAGCACATTTTATAAACCAACTATAGATAATAGATTGAGTGAGGATCATCAAATTGTCCTTTCATGTTTAGAAAGAACAGTGGAAAAACACGATGCATTTTTTATGGAATCCTGATTAAGGCGGCTCTGCTTGAGATGGTGACTAATTATGCAAAGGGAGAACTGCATATTGATTTTGGCTTTAGTTTTGTAGTTCAAACAATAATTTAATCTCTTATCCTTTACTTGTCCTGGGAAACATAGTTAGGAAACTTGTGTTCACACTTCACATCACCAGCATATCACTAGGAATTCAGAAAATATATTGCGAGCCATTGTATTATTGGGCCATTTGATCCTCTTTTATCCTTTACTTGTCTAGGGAAAGATAGTTAGGAAACTTGTGTTCACATCACCAGCATATCACTAGGAATTCAGAAAGTATATTGCAAGCCATTGTATTATTGGGACATTTAATCCTCTTTTATCCTTTACTTGTCCAGGGAAACATAGTTAGGAAACTTGTGTTCACATCACCAGCATATCACCAGGAATTCAGAAAGTATACTGCAAGCCATTGTAATATTGGGGCATTTAATCCTCCGTTACTTTTTAGAATTATGAAGGTTGAATCAATTTTAGCTCAGGAAAAACATGTTAGATTGCCACCCTGTTCTATTGATTTTCTTACTAATTCCATTTTTGATGTGGACATATTTATTCCTTTTTTATTTTTCTATAGTTCTACGCTTATATGCTTGTTATCTATGGAGCCTTTAAGCACCACCATTATTCTGGATTCTCGTTGGTTTCCCCTTTTCCTCAAACCCCTATAAAAAGATTTGAATCGATGAGGCCTAACCACAAGGTCTGCACCTAGTTACCTTTTCCTTCTGTCATTCCCCTCCGTCATGACTACATTGGGATTTAAAAATCTCCTAGCTGAACAGGGCCATTAGGTATTAGGTAGTTATGTTTCCAAAATTTCATGTCGTACTTTTGATGCTTCATCTTTGCCCATTGGTTAAAAATCAGCACGACGGTGTTTATTTTATCTGTTTTCTTGAAGTACTCAAGATCACAAACCATACTTTCAAGAACCTTGTTATTTAGGCCCTCTAGCCCATTTGGAGAGTTGGGCCGATCCCTTTGGAGCATGTCACCCTATGCTATAATATGGCATATTTGCTAGAGAGAAACAGAAGAATCTTTGAAGACAAAGAAAAAAGCATCGCTAGGGTCATCTCAGAGATTAAGATCGATCTTATAGCTTGGGCAAAATCAATTAACTTGTTGACATATTACTCGGGGGGCATATATTTTGAGAAACTGGCAAGCAATGATCTGGGATAAAAAGAGTCAAACCTGCCCTTTACCTTCTTGGAAGCCGCCCTCTTGTGGTTGGCTTAAACTCAATTTTGATGGAAATGCAAAAGGCAAGCCGGTCCAGCAGGAATAGGAGGGCGCATCCATGAAGCAAGGGGCAATATCATTTTCTCATACTCCGACCCAATTGGGATATGCGAATCAAATGAGGTGGAAGCAAGAGCTTTATTGCATGGTCTCAAGTCGTATGTCACCTAGCATTTTGGTCCCTTATTAGTAGAGGGAGATTCGTTCAAAGTCATCTCTTGGGCGAGAGGAGATGCCCCGGGCCGTGGAAACTCTCTAGTGTCATCTTAGAAATTCGGGACTGTTGTAAGATAACAAGTTCAAATTTTTCGCTCATTTATAGGTCCGCCAACGAAAAAGCCGACGAGCTCGTCAGCTGTGTTGTGCAACGGTTTGGTAGAGGGAGTTTCAATTGTACCTCATGCCAGTTAGGATTTTACATTGAGGGGCTACTGTAAAGATCCTATATATGTACCTTCTCTAAGGATGGGGGGCACCTTGTCCCCTCTATTTGCCTGTACGCATTTTTTTACATTAATAAAGTCATCTTTATCAAATAAATAAATAAATAAATTAAGATGGTAAAATCAAATACATCTTTTGTTTCCTTCTGGTAACTCTTGATGACATTTCTAAAATCAGAGTGAAAATTTCTTACAATGCTCTTGTAAAATTGAAGAATTCATTGATGGTGTGCGGAGCAATTAGCGCATCACCATGATCAGTTACTATGGAAACACAATACGGCATCAGGGCACTTTAACATGCCATTAAGGCATTGCCAGCTTTTACTTCTTCACTTTGCTTGGAGATTTAACTTGATAGAGTTTTTATTGGTAAACTATACTCACAAATCTGGAGGCCAGTGTTCTTTCACGAAGTGAAGTGCAATTATTTGTCATGATCCCAGTGGCAGGGCCTCTTGAAGACTTGAACTGTTGAAGAGTTTCTAAATATCATTTTTACCCTCTGTCCATGTTTTTTTTAGATGAAATGTAATATCGTATTTCTTCTCCTTTCTAGTTGCACATAATTCTTTCTTTTTTTTAAATAACCTGTCAGCCAGGCCACCTAGAAATGCATAAAAATTTCTTTAAATGTGACTATTCTTTTTTCTTATTGACTTGCTCGGTGTCTGCTGGTATTCACCATCTGCTTCGTATCTCTGTTAGTAATTGCCTCTCATTGCACCTATATACAATACTACCCTTGGCATTGCCCGTATTCCTAAGTGCATTTTATTTCATGCTTCGTTCTCTTAAATTTCCTCTCTGTGAATATAGGTTCATAGTTCTTTCTAGTGATGCTTCTTTTCCATCTTTTCAAGTTCCGAGTCCCTTATATTATTTTTTCAGGTTCCCTGGTGAAGCTGTTGGCGTGATAATTGCTGGCCAAGCTGCTCCCCCTGCATCTGCCCCAGCTGAGGAAGCTACAAAGGTCTGCACAGTTCTTTTTAATTCTTTTTGATGATTGTTACATAGCTTACATGGGCATCACAGTAAGGGCTTATCTACTGAAGTATTTGTTTAAGATGAAGGCACAATTTGTGATTTCCTGTGTGGGCCTCTTTAATTTTGAAATTTCCCCATATATATATATATATGAGAAAACGGTTTCTACACACAAGTGTAGATAAGTTATCTACACACCATCTTAAAATACAGTGGAGGGCATATTGTTTGGGTGATCCAAACCATTCATTTGATTGGCCCTCACATAGATAGGGTGTCCACAAAAAATCAGCTCCATAGGATCATCTCAACCCTACGATTTGTGGAGGAAATGGACGTGTATAAACCTTCACAAATCTGTCCATTTTTTGCCTCCACGGTTCGGAGGGTTAGGATGATCCTATGGAGCTGATTTTTTGTGGACACCCTATCTATGTGAGGGCCAATCAAATGAATGCTTTGGATCACCCAAACAATGCGGATCACCCAAACAATGTGGGCCTCCACTGTACTTTCCTCATATATATATATATATATATATATATATATATATATATATATATATGAGGGAACATTTCCTACACACTTGTGTAGGTAAGTTACCTACGCACTACCTTAAAATACAGTGGGGCCCACATTGTTTGGGTGATCCAAACAATTCATTTGAATGGTCCTCACATAGATAGGGTGTCCACAAAAAATCAGATCCATAGGATCATCCCAACCCTACGATTTGTGGAGGTAAAATGGACGTGTATAAACTTTCATAAATTAGTCCATTTTTTGCCTCCATAGTTTGAATGGTTAGGATGATCCTATGGATCTGATTTTTTGTGGACACCCTATCTAAGTGAGGATCATTCAAATGAATGGTTTGGATCACCCAAACAATGTGGGCCCCCACTGTATTTTAAGCTAGTGTGTAGGTAACTTACCTACACAAGTGTGTAGGAAATGTTCTCTCTCTCTCTCTCTCTCTCTATATATATATATATATATATATATATATATATATATATGAGAAAACGGTTCCTACACATATGTGTAGATAAGTTATCTACACACTAGCTTAAAATACAGTGGGGGCCACATTATTTGGGTGATCCAAACCATTCATTTTTAAGGCCCTCACATAGATAGGGTGTCCACAAAAAATCAGATCCATAGGATCGTCCTAACCATTCGAACTGTGGAGGCAAAAAATGGACTAATTTGTGAAGGTTTAAAGACATCCATTTTACCTCCACAAATCGTAGGGTTGGGATGATCCTATGGATCTGATTTTTTGTAGACAGCCTATCTATGTGAGGGCCTTTAAAATGGATGGCTTGGATCACCCAAACAATGTGGGCCCCCACTGTATTTAAAGCTAGTGTGTAGAGAACTCTCTACACATATGTGTAGGAACCGTTCTCTCTCTCTCTCTCTCTCCTAGGGAAAAGTGAGTGTATTCGGTCGAGTAGATAAGCTTATCTACTCGGTCGGCTAAAAACAGTGGGGGCCAACATTTTTTGGGTGATCCAAACCATTCATTTGAAAGGTCATTACCTAGATAGGGTGTCCACAAAAAATCAGCCCCATAGGATCATCCTAACCCATCCAACAGTGTAGGGAAAAATGGGCAGAGTTGTGGACAAGCTGTGTGTGTCCATTTTTCCCCATTTTTCCCTCCACATTTGGATGGGTTAGGATGTGTGTCTGTCCATTTTCACCCATTTCCCCCTCCACATTTGGATGGGTTAGGATGATCCTATGGATCTGATTTTTTGTGGACACACTGTGTAGGTAAGGGCCTTTCAAATGAATGGTTTGGATCACCCAAACAATGTGGGCCCCCACTGTTTTTAGTTTGACCAAGTAGATAAGCTTATCTACTCGACCGACTACGGTCACTTTTCCGATATATATATATATATATATATATATATATATATATATATATATATATATATATATATATATATATATATAGTAAAAATTCAATACGTGTGATTTTATTTCTTGACCAAATGTCAAATTCTTAAAGCTCATACAACACACAGGAACTTGGCATCAAGAAGTGTGAGTATTTCCGTTGGTGTCAAAATGATGTTGACGACAACGAATTTTGTTTGAGGAGGGACAACATGATTGCAAATCAACGTCTGCAAAGGTTGGAGAGCGAGGTTGCCGTATTGAAGGTGTTGGTGCAACAGGGACGTGAAGCCATTAAAGTGGTCGAGAATGAAGCTGAGTGGATTAAAGTTATGGGTGTTGTGGTTTTTTTCCTTATTTTTTTTATTTTTTATGAATGTAGCACTAAGTGACGTGGGAAGAATGAAAGAGTCTCAATCATATTGTAACAGACATCATCTCTTGTAATGCTTTGCTTGTATAGTTGTAAGCTTCATATGCTTTCGCCATGGTTGCACTTGTAAATGCTTTAACCACAATCCAATGCTTTGAGACCTCCAGCTTTGCCACTTTGTGAAGCTTTTTGCATATGTAAATCTACCTGGTCAGCGAGGAGAGTCACATTTGAACCACCTGCCAGTGCAACGATTCTGAATTTATCTGGGTTCTCAGCCATAATATCCTTGTTTGCGATACTAAGCTTGGAACCAACTCTGCCCTCTCTTTAGTATCACAAACAAGGACCCAAGCAGTTCTCACTTTAAATGATCATGAGTTGGACACACACCAAATGATACTCCCACCCCCTTGGCAATTTTCAGAAAAAAACAGACAGAAGAAAAGAGAGTGGAAATGTAGTCATTTAGGGATATGAGAAAAGGGGGTGGAAACGGTGGAAAAGGGAGCGGAAACATCATTTCCCATTAACTGTATAGTGATTAATGGCAAACCTTGTGACTATGCTATTCAAAGACCCCACCATATCCTCAGTACTAAGTCTCAAAAGTATAAAGCAACGGATGAGGGACTTGCGAGGATATCCAGTGTATGTAGATACTGAAAGATTTAGCTCCTAATTCTTCACCCTCATCTGTATTAAATTATTTTCGATAGCCAAATGGTCTTAAAAGAGTTAGCTCCTAATTCTTCTAATTTGCCTCACTAGAAATTGGTGATTATTTTATTGATCTCTGTAATAACTGCCTTGAGAGGGTTGATGGCCAATACCAAGAACATAGAAATGGAGAAAAGAACCAAATTCTCTTACGCATACTTGACAATAGTTTAGCCTTGCAACCATCAGTTTTTTCTAAATTTTGTTGATCAACTTGTCAAAGAAATCAATCCTCATTCTTCCTTCGAATATAGTAGCTCCCAAATGGGATATAGGACAAGTTTTGCATTCAAATACCACAGTGCTCTCAACTAATTGCTACCTAGTTTAATTGATTTTTCTGGAACAAATAAAGCAACTCTTTGTTTTGTTGATTCTCTGGCCCAAGGCATTCTCATCCCAGTTTCGAAATCTCATCATAACATCTAAGTGGATTTATGACCAATTGGTATAAATAATAGCATCATCAGTAAAAAGATTAGTGATAGGGATGGCCCCCTAGCAAGACAGTATGGTATGAAATTCCTTTGAATCACCCACAAAAAACACATGATTTCTATTCTTTACCTCAATCTGACTAAAACCAGGAACTTTAATCACCTTCCCTTCCTTCATCTTCTTCCTCACACGTGCAACATCATCCCATTTCCCACGTGTCGCATACACATTGGAGTGGACCCCGATCCGAGAGAGGCGGGGGACGAGCCCCCACGAAGACAGAAGTCTCCCTCTCTACGAATCATCCACGTGAATGGAGAGCTCTACCAAGGAACTCTCGTAAGAAGTGCCCCTCACAGCATGAGTGGCGATACAAAGGGAGATACCTCTCGATTCGGGGACTAGCCCGGATTCGAGGCGTATCTTAAACAAAGAAGAGTCGCCATCCAAAGAAGTGGGCCCTGGATCCCATACTATGCTCTGTTGCAACGGATAACCAGAGATATAAAAAGAAGGTTCGTGCCTGGTTACGAATTTGGAAGGTCCAAAGAGCACCTCATCTGCCCAAGTGCAAACACCTGGTCTCTTATGCCATTTACTTATTGATTTTGAAGAGTTTTGGGCGAAAGTCATATGAAATGGGAACGAATACCTCCAAGAAGACGTCTATCTAATCATGCACGTCTCGGAGATGAAAAGTAAGCACACATAAAAGAAATGAAATAAGTGTCACCTGAGAATAACTAGGTTATGAATGTCATACCTAATTGGTATCTAAGTTCTGGTGTCCAAACACATGCATGCTACAGCTAAAAGTATAGGATCTGTACATGAAAGTAAGAAAACATAGCAAAACACACAACACAAATCAATTCTATACATGACTGGACAAGACAAATCCTAAAACTCTAATGCATGACTTGACTCGGACCAGAATGGCCATCCACTCTGGCTGCACTACGTATCCCGGCCTCGGGAAGAATCGGAGTCAACGTAGTTCGATGACCTATTCTAAACTACGATGCCTAACCATCTAGAACCGCTATCCTAGACTCGATCCACTAGACTCGATTGATTTTTAAAGTTTTTTTGTACGATTGCTTAAATTCAAGTGAATTGTAAGTTTTATGACTCTCTATATGCCCTAACTAATGCAAGTTGATTAGCCTTAAGCTAATGCAGGTAGGCCCTACATCTTATGTGTAACTAGGCTGTGCAACCTAATAAAAATCATGGGCTGACTATATGCTTCATAGTCTAGCTATCGATTCTACTAAATGTCTAACCGATCAACTCGAGGCCTCCTAACTCTAGCGACACTCACACGACAGGACACACCATATCAATACAAATCAGGACAGTCTCCTAACTCTAAAACACCCAAAATATCTAGGACAGACTCCTAACTCTAGGGGAAGATATTTTTTGAAAAGGTTTTGAAGAATTTTTGTATTTTTGGAAGATTTGAAATGCTTATTTTGAAAGGTTTGGTTGGACCTGGGATGTGGATCCCAAGCTGCACTACGTACCCTATGGAAAGGGATCAAGCCAACGTAGTTCGGAATAGATTTTCCTAACTACTCTGAATGACTCAAGACTTTTGAAATTTTTAGATTTTTAGATGTTTTTGAAGTGTTTTTGATACAAGAGAACAGAATCCTATCATCATAAGGGTAGGACAGACTCCTGATATCCCGCAAAGGTTGGACAGCATCCTATGCTTTGCGGGGGAAAAAGACAGAATCACGACTCTTCAAGGGTTGGACAGCATCATATACCTTGCAAGAGTGGATAAAAACACATGATATGATTAGAGGTTGGAAAGAATCCTAACCCCTATGATGATAGGACAGACTCCTGAAAGATTGACTCTCTAACTAAAGACAGACTCTCTATCTAAAAACTGACTCATATACGAAAGGACTGACTCCTAGTGCACAACCCTAAGAGGGGAGTTGTAATGAGACTAGGTTAGTCTCCTAAAAGAAATGGAGATAAAGAAGGGTGCTAGTGAGACTGGAAAAGTCTCCTAGAAGAGAGAACACTATGACCAAAGAGACAAAGCCTGTCTCCAGAAGATTTGACCTCTCTGCTGAGACATAGCTTGTCTCCCTAAAGATGTGACTTTCTATGAGACAAAGCATGTCTCTCTAAAGGGTGTGATATTTTTACACAAGACATAGCTTG
This sequence comes from Tasmannia lanceolata, assembly GCF_043159265.1. NCBI lineage: Eukaryota > Viridiplantae > Streptophyta > Magnoliopsida > Canellales > Winteraceae > Tasmannia > Tasmannia lanceolata. Next base: position 16,264,310 of record NW_027518696.1, on the reverse strand, counting down.
TCTCCTAAAAAGGTTTGATTTTCTGTTGAGACATAGCTTGTCTCCCTAAAAGGTGGGCTCTAGATGACTCTTTCATTGCCCTTGCAATGAATGGGCTTCTAATATTCAAGGTTCTTGTCTAAAAGACTAGGTTAGTCTTATAACAAAAGAGGGGAGAGTTATTTGGATTGAGCAAGTACCATAAGGATGGGCTTGGGCTAGCGCCTTCATCGCCCTTTCACAATGAGAAAGGGACAATGACTCAATTATATCTAAAAAAAACTAAGAAAAGCCTATATACAAAGAGAGAGAAGGGAGAGCTATAAGGACTAAGCAAGCCCCCTAAAAGATGGGCTTTTACAATCTAAGGTATTTGAAAGAAGAAAATATCTCTACCTAAAGAAGAGAAAAGGAGAGGGAAGAGATCAGAGAATGGGCTTGGGCTAACGCCTTCATCGCCTTAACTATCTTACCTTAGGAAATTATAAACAATTGCGTAAGAATTTCAACTGCAATGGGACATACAAGCTAATCTGATACGATCATTATTAACACACATCCATGAGTTTATAGACTAATTCCATTTGTCTTTAATTAAGGCAATCTCAAATTTTCATCCAATTTTTATGAAAACAGTTCATGCGCTGAGCAAAGTATGATTCACAACTAGAGAGAGTACAACCTATAAGAGCAGCAATTTCATAGTGATGGACATCAAATATGTGCTCTTTCACCCAACCAAGATCGCAACTATAAAGCATAGAAACTATAGTATAGAAGTTATGCAGTGATGGACAACAGATATGACAAAACAACCAGTTGCATCATTTCTTTGTAAAACTTGGACATGCAATTATCAGAACATAGTGGGACCAAATAGAAAATGATATCTGCACAACCATGTTTTGATATCTCATTCCTAGAATATAAAGGGCTGCTATTATTGAAATGCCATGAGGATTGCCAATACTAAAATAAATGAATTCCTTCCATTACAAAGTTTACCATTTCCTTGAAGTTCAAATACTAGAATGAGGGCTGACCAATATCACAGCAACATTGACAACCCATTCTATCATAGCTGAGGCAATAAGTGTTAAAAATCATGAATTGTACAATGCTAAAACAAGTGCCCAGTTCATGAACTGAAATAATGCAAACCAGCTAAACTACGAATGGATGAACTGATCTTATGGCGCACAGAACATGGACTGAATTGTACAAAATTGGGGCTGGATTGTACAAAAACTGGGGTTGAAACTGGGCTGAATTGGGCAAAATAGGTGCTAAATCATAGGCTAGATTTATGCCAAAACATGAGGTGATTCATTCAAGCAAGGATCAAGACAATGAAGTCCATACATCCGTGGGACAGAAACTATGCAGTGATGAGCATCAATCATATGCACTTTAAGTCATCTAAAATCACAACTCCAAAGCATACAAGCTGTAGAACAGCAACTATACTGTGCTAGGAAACAACATATACTTCTATCCCATCCCAGAACACTTAACCTGTTAGGATAGCACTTAAACAATGTTAAACAACCATTATGCTTCTATCCAGGTCCAAAGTCTTAACAATTAAGTGCATAGGCTAGTGAAGCAGCAGCCATGTGCTTGAATCAATCTAAAAGTCTCAAAATGTGAAATGCATAAGCACAAAGAGCAGCTATGGTCATTACCCTGTCCAAAGAACAGTATAGGGGTTGCTATCAATACCAAAAGTGAAATCCAAGCAATAATGTAGCTGGGACCCAATTACTATTTCAATAAGTAAGGGGAAATGAACTTCAAACTTCACAAGGCAACACATTTTTTTTACAACATCTAAAATCCAGTAATAGGGACCGAAAGCAAGAAACATATTACATAAATAAACAGCAACTCTAATCATTAAAGGCATAACAACCTGATAGATTTAATCATGTTCATTATGAGTTAGTTGTGCTATCTTGATCAGAAGAATATGATATCTGCACATCATCAATTAGATAAATTAAGAAACATCAAATAGACTATGCATTCCAAGAATCAATAGTTTTAAATGTAAGGTTGAATCTTTGATGAGATCGAAACTCAAAATCATTCACACTTGAGAGCTAAAATCTCAGCTATTTTGCTATGCAAATATCTAAACAACCAAAACTTGCATATACCATAAAATCATCAGACTACATACCTAGGAAAACTTACCAAGAGTTAACATAGAAACTACTGTAAATCACAATCGTATACTATCAACCAGATCTCAATCGATGAAACTTTGTAAAAACGCATCTACAACCTCACCATAAGCATATCATAAGATAGAAACTTCTAAAAAACAAAACGTGTAAAATTACCTCAGCAAATGAATAAACGTTCAAATTCAAATCAAGATCTAGCGGAGATGATTAGATGGAGGAGAGACTAAGATTAGGAAATCAAGATTTATAGGGGCAGATTTATAGAAAAATGATGAATCTCGGAGAAAATGAAAGGTTAGCCGGAGTAGATGAGCGGATTCCTGCAAAACCGTCGGAATCAATGTAGATTTGAGATGGATCTAAGGAGAAAGGAGTAGATCTAGGGTTTAAAAAAATGAAATGGATCAACAGTTAGGGTTTGGATGAAGAAAAGGGGTTTAAAGAAGAGAAAAATGATCAAGATTGACAAGGTGAGGGTTTGCAAAGGTAGTAGAAATGAAGGAGGGTTGGTCGGAACTTAAGCTCATCGGAGATTCGCCGGAGAAGATCACTGGCCAAAGAGGAAATCGGTGAAAAAGAATTTAGGGGTTTGAACATTGAGAGAAGAATAAAAAGAAGAGAACTAAATAGAGCTTGAACTTGCCGGAGATGATTAGCCGGCCAAACATTAGCCGGAGAGACGATCGGAGAAGATGATCGAAGCAAAATGGGGTTCTCTCTCTCTCGCTCTCTGCTTCTCTCTTCTCTGTTACGAAAGATCAGATTCCCTTTTAAATTTTTTATTTTATTTTATAGGTAATATGGGGTGCTGATATTGGCACTCCAAAAAATGATGGGCGCGTGGTTGCGCGAATTTTGATGGGCGCACCTTTGGATCGTGTCCAATTCGGCCAATGCACGCACCGTTCCAGGATAAATCACCCCCTTTTCTGGTTTACACTACAGTTCCCACTCGGCTCGTTCGCTAGGTAAACGCGCTCGGATTTCGACAAAATTTTGTAGGGACCTAGCTGGGACCCTAACCTAGCCTAGTAAGAAAATTGGGGTCCTATCTCATTCATTTGATGGGGTTTTGCTCAAACTTGGAGGGTTTAGGGCACGGTCAAAATGGGGTGTCTACAATTGGCCAAAAATGTTTACATTGAAAATCCCAAAAATTGGGTACAATTGCATACATAATTTTAAAAAAAACAACCACTGTAGTTGAACAGTTGTATGGATTAACTTCCCAATTGTAGGTTCCAAACACCATTTGAACCGTTGTAGGTTCCAAATAGCAGGTGAACAAAAAAATATCTGCACCAAAGCTTCAGTGACCAATTTCCGACCTCTTCTACTGACCTGCATCAAATGCATGATTAAAATTCATCAGTGGTACAAAAAAATCTATTAAAAGTGAAACAAGAATAGCACACAGATAAAAAAAGGATGGCCAATCATTTTGCACGAGTTTTAATTAAAAAGAATAGAGGCATTATGATTGTTTTAATAAATCTATTAGAAGTAGATTTGATTGTAAACACTTACTTAGTGCACTCCAACGGTGGTCCTCCTCCTCGCCAACTCTAACCTCTTCCTACACAACCTTCGTTGTAGTCATCTATATGAGAAACATATTATAAACCTTCCAATTTGGAAAAAATTATTACAAACACATTGAGATTTAAAAACATACCTCTTCCTCGGGTATGTTTTTGCACGTGGTCGCATAATGGCCTTTTTCTCCACATTTTTTACACGTCCTTTGCTGCTTGGGTTGAGATTGAGAGGCCTCTAATGGAGATTTAAACCTTGTAGCATTTTTTGGCCGACCCTTGGTTCTCACAACTTGAGGGTCGTGAATATGTATCTCGAGAAGATAGTTGGATTGTACTTGACTGCCACTGCTTTCCAAGACACTCTCCTTGTCTTTCTTTGCTTCTTCGCATTCCGCCACCCACACATTCAAGTCTTCTTTCATCTTCTTCAAAATACTCTTCTTTATCGGGTGTTCATCTAGTACTTTATGAACCCTTGATGTAATGCACCATCTCTCAAATGAAGTTACTTCGTCACTATCTCCTATGCTTGTAGATGCGAAACTATTCACTTGATATCTCGCCCCAATAGTCCACCTATTTAAGAGATATCGCTCTGGAATAGAACCTAAACGCCTCATATCCATTATGTGAAGTATGTGTCTACATAGAATCCCTGCGGTCTCAAACATCGTACACTCACATGTAGCATTAACACCTTCCGATACATCATATATAACCTTGTAACTCTTCCATTTCTCCTCATTACGCATTCTTACCTTGTATTCAGTGACGTTCCCATTCTCACTCTCCTTGTCCTCCCAACAATCAATACTCGCTAGAAATTGAAGTTGGAACAAGTCAAGAATTTTCCTAGTATAACACTTTGCAGCATCTGCTTCCAATGTGCTCTTTGTCTTCAATACTGCATGTGATGATTTAGTCCTCCAATCCTCTTCAGCTTCTTTTTTTCGCCGATTCACAAGTGCCTTTTCATATTGTACCACAAATTCTTCTAAAGTGGTACTTTGCTTAACAAATCCATCGAAGAAAGCATTAATGCTTTCACTTTGTGAACTTGAAGTCATTCCAGCTGTGAATGTAAGCAGGAACCCAGTGCATTCGTAAATCCCACATCTTACATAACCAATGTCTTTCATCTAAATTATATTTCTCCACCAACGCTCCCCATTCCTTCTCACTGTCGGCTTTGTGTTTCCTATAAAACCAATGGTTGTATTCCTTATAAAACTGACTAGTTGCATCTCGCATGCCTGGAACATGCTCAACTAGATGCCTACTAATGTGCCAAGAGCAAAAGCGATGGCGTGTATTTGTAAAAACATGCATAATCGCATTTCTCATCGCCCCATCCATATCAGTTATTATACACCCTGGAGCTTTGTCAAACATGCATTTTAACCACTATCGAAACAACCAAGTGAATGTCTCATCCGTCTCATCTGCTAGGAGGACACAACCAAAAAGTATAGACTGTTTGTGGTGGTTTACGCCGGTAAATGGTGCAAACGGCATCCTATACATGTTCGTCTTATAAGTGACGTCAAAAACAATTACGTCGCTAAAGGTTAGGTATGCCTCTCTGGCCCTCGAATCCGCCCAAAACATCGATCTCAGGTTTCCATCAACATCTATCTCCATGGCAAACTCAAAATTCGGATCTTCCGCTCGTTTCTGTTGGAACTGATTAGCTACTGTGGCAGCTTCTCGTCCCATGTTGTTAGCCCTATGTGCTCTCAAATGAGACGACACTTGATCTGGTGTGAGAGCACTAGATGAACCATCATTTGAAGCGTTAATTGCCCTTGCAATGCCAGAAGGACCAAACCCATCACTGTGCATTTTATCCATCAAGGTTTTACATGAGGCTTTCTTATGTAATGTATTATGTGAATGATGCAATCGTGTCTTCAATGGAGATGTAAGATCATGGCAATGTTCTTCCACATAAATTCTAACTTCCCATTTATTCTCTTTTGTCAAATTGATCTCCATCTTTGCCTCGCAACCCTCTCTTGTTTCACGACGCCGCTTCACATCCATCCCAATCTGTCTCTTATCATTAGGATTTCTCAATCCCTCTTTATCACATACATAACTCTTCCTTATAGGTTCACCTGTTTTGATCGACCTATTGGTCCTGCCTTTTCGAATTCCAAAACCTGTAGTCAACGCATATGAGTTATAGAATGCATAGGCATCTTCACAATGATCAAAAAGCTGGCCTTCAAAAGGTTTGCTAGCTAAAACACTCGCCGCATCATCCTTATTAGGCTTTTCTGAGGTACCAGTACCGCTCTCGTCATTATCAACCCAACCCAGCGGTTCCTCTTCATCACCCATTTCTAATCTATTTCCCTCATCAACACATAACCTATCTGCTTGCGACAATGTATCATCAGCCATAATTAATCTATTTTCATCAACCTCCACAATAGACAGCCCCAACGGATCCATATACTATAAAGGAGGATAAAAAAACCTGAAGATGCAAGTGATCGACCATACAAACCCAAAAAACATCAGATCGAGATAAACATGTAACTTCAAAATTTAGAAAATTGCAAATTAATGAGATAAGTAAGTAAATAGAAACCGTAAAGATGAATCTCACACCAAAAACCACCATCATAAGAAACCAAAAACCAAGAAGTTTATATAGTAGCTACTTATAGAAAGCATTAGTTCATCTACAACTCCTATTACCACAGAGTATCTTAGATTGGGTTAAAAGTTTTAGACAGAGATATAGGGTCCATAATACACCTCAAAATAAACCAATCATCAGTATAATACAGTTGTGAAACCCTAACCAAATCCCCCTAAAATAGAGAAAAACACATTAAAAAACCAACATCACAACCAAAAAATCATTTATAAACAATATCAGTGGAGAACAATATTGATTGAAAAAAATCAGTTGAGAACAATATCAGTTGATGACAATATCAATATCAGTTTAGAACAAAATCCATAAACTCATATTGTTCTCAACTGAAAATAAAATCCATCAACTCATATCATTTGTGAACAATACCGGTTCAGACAAAGTAAAGTGATTCTTCGCTTAAAAAACCCCATAGACCCACAACTCCAAACAGTAGATGGAAAAATCTTTGCTGGTTTCATTGCGTGTAAGGAAGTAATTTACTTTGCTTAAAACCCCATACCCCTATAACAGAGCTTCTATTATGTCTATTCGACATAGATTTTTTGTCAGGCATTTTTACAAGTAGATGAAGCTGACATTTTTACAAGTAGTACATGTGACGCATGTAGATAATCTTGACCATTCATATGAGCAACATAATGTGTGGGCCATACACGGGACACCACACAACTTAAAGAATCCTAACTATATAAATAGAGTATTTCTAATTAATTCCATCTTGAAAAACCAATACATCATCAATAGCCCATAAAAAAATTCCATAGACAACTAACAAAAACATATTTCAAATTAAACAACAATAGAAGTAAGAAACTCAACACATTCAGATGACATAATTTATCTCATCTCCTTTCAAATTTCAGAATAGTAGTTCAAAAGGGTTTAGATTAGGTGTCTGTTTGGTTTGGTTGATTGGGAAAGCAATGCCCCATGCTTTTCTTGTGACATGTAAGAAGACTGAAATGCCAAAGACAGTGAAAGGCACTCTCATTTTACAAAATCCCAAAAATAGTTTCTTGTAAAATAAGCAAAATATTTATAATGCAATGAAATGATGTCCGGGCAGTTTGAGTAGTTTTAAAATCTTTCATCAGCTGCTTTCAGAAACCTACTAAACAAAAGCATGAAATCTGTCTCCTCTGCTGTGTTATATACAGATACATGCACAAATATTCACAGAAAGGGAAGAGAAGTTGACCAAAATAAAAGCATGAAATCTGTTGCTAAAAAGATTGATGACTATTGAGAGAGATATATACAAATAAAAAAAGCAATAGAGAGAGAGAGAGACGGTTTCAGAGAGGAGACGAAGAGAACGAAGGAGATCATCATTCCTGTTCTTCTCTCTGATTCGTTCTAAGAGAAGAAACCCTAGTTATTTTTTGGGTTTCACCCTTAACTGGGGAAGGAGGTGGAAACCCGAGAATCTAAGGCGAGGAAACGAGGGCGAGGAGACGAGATTTTCCGTAAAAATCCAAAAGCAGTGAAGAGTTGAGGCTAGGGTTTCAGAGAAAGAGAGGAGGGGACGAAATTTTTGGGTTTTTCTCTTTCGTTTTGGGCTTTGCTCGATGCCCTCATGTTTTCTACATATGTATGGCTGAGATGAGTTTAATCTAAGGGTTGCTGTTAAAAGGCGCCACAGGGGTTACTAATGTGCAGAGAACTCTCTACACACATGTGTAGAAACCGTTTTCACACACACACACACACACACACATACACACACATATATATATATAGAGGAAAATGATTGTGAGCTTGAAGTTCATATAGCTTATATGAGCTTGAGGGCCCAAACACATGGGTCCCACATTTTTTGTGGTGATCCAAACCATTCATTTGCAAGGCCCCATCATAAATAGGGTGTGTACCAAAAATCAACTCCATTGGATCATCCTAACCCCTCCAAAAGCGGAGGGCAAAAATGGGCAGATTTATGGCAACGGAGTCTGTCTATTTTGCCATCTACTTTTGGATGGGTTAGGATGATCCTATGGAGCTGATTTTTTGTACACATCCTATCTATGTGAGGGCCTTTCAAATGAATGATTTGGATCATCCTAACAATGTGGGCCCACATGTGTTTGGACCCTCAAGCTCATATAAGCTATATGAGCTTCAAGCTCACGATCATTTTCCTCGTACATACATATATATGTGTATATATATATATATATGTATATATATATATATATATATATATATATATATATATATATGTATGAGAAAACGGTTCCTACACATATGTGTAGAGAGTTCTCTACACACTAGCTTAAAATACAGTGGGGGCCCACATTGTTTGGGTGATCCAAGCCATCCATTTTAAAGGCCCTCACATAGATAGGGTGTCTACAAAAAATCAGATCCATAGGATCATCCCAACCCTACGATGTGTGGAGGTAAAATGGACGTCTTTAAACCTTCACAAATTAGTCCATTTTTTGCCTCCACAGTTCGAATGGTTAAGATGATCCTATGGATCTGATTTTTTGTGGACACCCTATCTATGTGAGGGCCTTAAAAATGAATGGTTTGGATCACCCAAATAATGTGGCCCCCCCACTGTATTTTAAGCTAGTGTGTAGATAACTTATCTACATGTGTAGATAACTTATCTACACATGTGTGTAGGAACCGTTCTCTCATATATATATATATATATATATATATATATATATATATATATATATAGAGGAAAGTGAAGCTACACCGCCGGTGTAGCTAACTTAGCTACACCGCCGGCTTAAAATACAATGGGCCCACATTGTTTTGGTGATCCAAAGAATTCATTTGATTGGCCCTCACATAGATAGGGTGTCCACCAAAAATCAGCTCCATAGGATCATCCCAACCCTACGATTTGTGGAGGCAAAAATGAACGTGTAAAAACCTTCACAAATTTGTCCATTTTTGCCTCCACAGTTTGAAGGGTTGGGATGATCCTATGGAGCTGATTTTTGGTGGACACCCTATCTATGTGAGGGCCAATCAAATGAATGGTTTGGATCACCAAAACAATGTGTGCCCATTGTATTTTAAGCCGGCGGTGTAGCTAAGTTAGCTACACCGGCGGTGTAGCTTCACTTTCCTCATATATATATATGAGGAAAGTGAAGCTACACACTTAGCTACACCGCCGGCTTAAAATACAATGGGCCCACATTGTTTTGGTGATCCAAACCATTCATTTGATTGGCCCTCACATAGATAGTGTGTCCACCAAAAATCAACTCCATAGGATCATCCCAACCCTTCAAACTGTGGAGGCAAAAATGGACAAATTTGTGAAGGTTTTTACACGTTCATTTTTGCCTCCACAAATCGTAGGGTTGGGATGATCCTATGGAGCGGATTACAGTGTCATCTTCTTCGAGGGGAGAAGAGATCGTTCGTGGGAAAGACATGACTAATAGGGTTGAAGAGAGGACTTGACTAATAGGGTTGAAGAAGACAACATGACTAATATGATTTTATTTTCCAATATTTCTTGATTTTTATGGATGTTGTAGAAGAGGACTTGGCGGAAAGGCGAGGTTACGATCATCTTGGTGTATGAAATTAGGTTTAGGCAGTGTTCTTCTGTAAATAGATTGGAAATTTTTAGGAAGAATCAAATCATGGGGGGCATCTGTTGCAAGCCATCTTTTATAGAAGATAGTCAGGAGAGTCCGAGAGAGAGGGCATCGAACAAATTGCCGTCGAATGAGCGGATTACAATGTCATCTTCTTCGAGGAGAGAAGAGATCGTTCGTGGGAAATACATGACTGATAGGGTTGGGGTGCTTGAGAAACAAGGGAATGGTTATGCTCATGTGGACCGCACATTTCGAGAGGAAAAGGGAAAAGCAAGGATATATTCATCACACCACTCCCTTAACCCAACGGCCCCAATCTCCCATTACTGATACGATCCATCACACCACTCCCTTAACCCAACAGCACAGCCACAATGGAATAACTCCTAAATCGTAGATGATGGGTTCGAAAAGTAACCTAGGGTTTGCCTTTTATTTTAGTTGGATTAGGGTTTGCCCCCAAATCGCAGATGAAGGCAATTCTCATATTTTTCTCCCGCAATTCCCATATACTCTTTTGCTGATTATGTTCTTTTGTTCTGGTTGTTTATTTTTTGTGCTCAAAATGGTAGGTTTGATTTTTTTTTTCCTTGAATTTGGTTTGGGTTTAGTTTCATGTGGTTTGGATTTTTTTGTTCTTGAATTCGTTTTTGCAAAGGGAGTTTGGGTATCAATTCCCAAAAGAAATATATCGAAAGGGCATCTAAAAAAACACCAGGGTTGATCCAAACCCTAGTGTTCTTCTTCTGAATTAGGAGGGCATCTAAAAAAACCCCATGTGTTCTTCCTTCGATTTCTTTCCCCATTTTTTAGACGCCCTCCAAATTCAGGAGAACCCTAGGTTTTTTTTCTTTTGACGTCCTCATCAATATGTGTGTGGTTTATAATTATGGTGTACTTTAAACTTTCAAAAAAAAAAAACTATGGTTTACTTTAGAATCACCATGAAATGTGTCATTTGTATAAGTTTGGAAAGCTTAATTAATGGCTTCGTCAAGTAATAGTAATGCGTTATTGATTTCTGGCTTGACGCAAAGTAAAGCAGAGGGGCTCGCAACTTTATTAGCTAGAACTACAACCTTTTTAACTTCTATTTGCTCGGTAGAATTACCATTATCTAGTCACGAAACAGGAACCGTATCTCTTGTCGGTTCTCATCGCCTTACAGGGCACAATTTTTTAGGCAGAGATGTGGGGGTGGGGGGGAGCCAACCAATATGAAGAGGTAAGGGGAAAAGGGCTCGAAGAAATTGCCGCATGAGGAACTGTCTAGATAGAATTCCGGCTCCCGCGTGGTGAAGAGGGTAACCAAAGTCACGATCAGAATAACTGGTAGTTCACTGGGTCTATCTTTTGCCCAGAGGCGACTCCAGAACCCATTTTGCTTATTCAAATTCTAATTTACCTTTGGATACAAATCATGAGTGTGTATAAGCCCTTCTCCATCCCGGGAAAAGCAGCGAACTCTATAAGCTAGGGCTTTGTTCACCTTTGAACACGAACACCCAGTTGCTTCCACTTTTGGATCTACTCTTTCAGATCCTGAGTGCCTATAAAACTCAGTCCTTTCCTCTCCTTCGCTACAGTTTGCCAATGAAATGGGTTCAACGTCCAATTATTCAAACAAGAAGAGGATGAATCGAAAACATAGTCTCGGTTCCTAAGAAAGACGGGTGCGTCAGAATGCGTGTTGACTTTAGGGACCTGAACAAAGCCTGCCCCAAGGACAGCTTCCCTCTCCCAGCAGTAGCTGACCAAGAGTCAGCGAAAGCAGCTATTGATCGACGGACCGAGAACAGGACAAAACTTTGCACCCACACGAAAGGTGTAACGATCTGGGCACTGTCCCTTTCTATTCCTCTATCTCCCGGATCCGAGAAGGTCCGTGATTAGACAGGTCTTTATTGTGGCTATAGGTGGCTTGCTTGTAGTCTCCCTCATCCCGATCCAGTCGACTCTTGTCTCATATTGAATATTTGACGATATATTTTGTATCTTGCTAAAAAACCGAAGGGTGGGTGGGTGGGTGGGGTGGGGGGTGGGGGGTCAACCTCTAGGTTACTATAGCTCATGGCATGTCTTTGTCTTTGCTCTGACGCATTATATGATTGTCTTAATACATGTGGGTTAAGAGTACCCTCCAAGTACTGTCAATGTGGAAACAGAGTAGCTCTCAAGATTACCCAGACTGATAAGAATAATAAAAAAGACCCCGTCTTTTACACTTGTGCTGGATACACTGTGAGTAAACATTCAATTAGTGTAATTTTGTTTGTTGCTAAAATTTCAAAATTCTATCGTTTATACAACACGCAGGAAGGCAACATGAAGAAGTGTAATTTTTTTGGCGGCTGTGACTATGATTTAGACGGCACCGAATTTGGTTCCAATAGGGACTCCAAGATTGATAATTACTCATCTGCAACATTTGGAGGATGAGATAGACACATTGAAATTGCTCTTGCAACATGGACGCAAAGACTGCTTCAAAAGAGTCGAGAATGAAATTAGGATGATTAAAGTAGTAGGAATTGTGGGGTTTTTGTTCTTGTTTTTTTGGTATCTATTTTGCATTGAGTTAGAACTTGAAAGAATTTTGGATGAATGCGTAATATACTGGCTGAAATTTTATGATTGAGAATGGGTCAATTTCTACTCTTGAAACTTGTATGAAGAAACTCTTGTTAATTGTTTTCTCTTGTTAATTTTGGGTGAATGCTACTAAATCTGTGCCTGAGATGAGCCTAAGGGGCTAACGACTGGAGTGAATTCGTAACAAGGTAGCCGTACTGGAATGACATTTCTCAACTAAGAGAATTAACAGGTTTTTTTTTTGAACGGCAAAATAATTAGCAAGAAACTCTTCCTAGCATGTGCTTGCTGCATGCTTGGTTGTCCCATCAATGGCTGGCCAGCAAATGCAAGGTTAAAAAACAAAAATTTAATCCAAACAATTACCATTAGAAGTCCACTGAGTCGATGGCTGATCATCTGATAAGTGATAATTAAATAATCTATGAATTTGGATCATAAAAAAGAAAAAAAGAATACCTGTGAGTAATCTTTCTTGCTTTCCTTGCTCTTGGGATCTTCGGCCAAGGGAGAGAGGTGAGACTTCTTCTCTTTTAACCCAATCAATCTCCCCTTCTCGTTTTTTCTTCTCCAAAAACCCTAGCGAGAGATCTCTCTTTCCTCCCTTTCCTATTTCTCCAAATCCGAGAGAGAGAGAGAGAGAGAGTCTCTTTATTTTACGTTCTTTTTGCCTGTTACAATTATCAAACAGCTATCAATAGCCAATCAGAAAAGTTTAAAATGGAGATATGTCATTTTCAAAACAAGGGAGTAATGACATCATCTCCCACATCCAGTGTTTGTGGCACTTAGGTTTTATGATGTTGCAGATGACCGTTTTCAACCCTGTAACCTTTTTTTCAACCCTGTAACTTTATTTTTAGCACAACCCACCTGTTAAAACATTCTTTTTAAAAGTGTAAGCTTGATTTTGCTTGGTCAAAGCTTTTATTCCTTCATCATTCAACTTGGTTGCATGGCTTACATAATATTATTTAGGACTGGGTTGGTACTGTCTGGATTACTTTGTCTTTGTTTTTCTTCTCGGCAAGTCTCTCTCTCTCTACTTGGAAAGGCTGCCAATGTGAGGCTATAAATCTTATTTGGATAGGCTGCCTACTTGAAGCTATAACATTTTTCTTCTTCTTTCCACTGAGAGTCTTTCTTCATTTTTCAGGATGCCCAGAGGGAGATGATGATGATTTGGATCTCTTTGGTGATGAGACGGAGGAGGAAAAGAAGGTGGTAGAGGAGCGCGAGGCAGCTGTTAAAGCGTCTTCCAAGAAGAAAGAGAGTGAGTTTTTTAAATCATAAGTTGCTGGATTTAATCATCAATTATCTGGCATATGCTTTTTTTTTGTCATTTGTATGACGTGCTGTTAGAATGCGAGAATTTTATTCCAGGTCTTGCATATGTGTACGCTTGTCTGAACAGGATTGATATAGAATGACGTTAACTGTAGGAAGGAAAAAAATAATAATCTAAGAGTTGATATGATGTAAGCTTGTAGCTTATATACCCTTTCGTTTTTCACTTCCACCCTGCCTGTTCTTCACCAAACAAGGCCCTCCTGAAGCTATGAACTGGCTACGACAGAGAATTTGTTGTTTTCTATTTTGTGTGAAGTTAATAACATCATTCCTGCTTTTGAAATGCAGGTGGGAAATCTTCTGTTCTTTTGGATGTGAAACCTTGGGATGATGAGACTGACATGAAGAAGCTTGAAGAGACTGTCCGCAGTATTCAAATGCCTGGCCTCTTATGGGGAGCATGTATGATTCATTTCCTCCCCATTTAATCACATTTACCTTTTTAACTTGGGGTGCAACTTTGGTCAGGTCGGCTTGAGCTTTTGCTAAAAGATGAATTGGAATCGACCCAAACCCAATCCGAGTTTATGGTAAAAGCTCAACCCGAATTCCCCAATTTTATTTTATTTTTTGAAAATTGACTTTCTTTATTCCAAAAAGTTCCAAATAAGGGACAAGTTGTCCCCTAACAGGCTACAACAATACCGCTCTCACATGCAGTAGGATTAGCTTACATGTCCGTTATATGCTACCCATCCCCATTCCCCATTACATTACCCAATAGCCTAACTTGTATTGGATCGAACAAAAGTGCCATATTTGTTGGCCCCACCCAGTCATAATATGTGTCTGCTATGGCGCACAAACTTCTCCACCTCATCCCAGCTGGCGATTTTGATTTTTAAAAATCCCGCTCGAAGACCTAGAGCTATGTGCGCCCCTAGCCGTGTACGGTAGCCATTTCTTCTAACGTACGTTACGCTATCTTCTTCGGCTTCATTTTCAGAGAGAGAGAGAGAGAGAGAGAGAGAGAGAGAGAGAGACGGTTAGTCTTCTCCGGCAACTATCCCCGCCGGCCACCACCTCCTCCAAAAATCTACCCGAGCTGCACCACTCCTAGCCGTGTACGGTAGCCATTTCTTCTAACATACGCTACACTATCTTCTTCGGCTTCATTTTTAGAGAGAGGAGAGAGAGAGAGAGAGAGAGAGAGAGAGAGAGAGAGAGAGAGTCTTCTCCGGCAACTATCCCCGCCGGCCACCACCTCCTCCAAAAATCTACCCGAGTTGCACCCCTATTTTTTAACAAAATCAGCTGACTGAAAGAGATAAACATTGACCATTGTTTTGGTGTGCAGCGAAACTTGTGGCTGTGGGTTACGGCATAAAGAAACTGCAGATCATGATGACCATCGTAGATGACCTTGTTTCCGTGGACACCCTCATCGAGAAGCAGCTCACGGTTGAGCCTGCTAATGAATACATACAGAGTTGTGACATAGTTGCCTTCAACAAGATCTAAACTGATGCCTTGGTAGTAATCTCTTTAACATTCCTCCACTGTTTACTAGCCATTTTTGTAGGGCAATTTAGTTTTGACGTTGTAGTCTCTATTCCAAGTTATCTTGTTATCCCATAATATTTATATCCCATAAAAGCCTTTGATGGAATATCAGGTTGAAGGAAATTTGATGGTCCAAGTTATAATCCAAGTCTTGTGGGCATGATCAATGTTCCAAAATGGGTTCCCTTTTTGCTGGCAGTTCTTTGCATGGAAAATACTTACAGAACGGGGCTCCATTGTTAAAATAAAAAACTACTGTGGTAAATGACCAAAATACCATTATTTAAGTGTTAAAATCTCAATTAAAATACCATCTCCACTAAAGATTTCTCTGCATGCGTTACTGCAATTGGAGTTTCTGCTTGGCATTTTAATCCAAAATTGATCTGTTAAATAAGGGCAGTTTGATAATTTTATCCCTAGTTTTTTCCCAGAATGGAGCCCCATTTTGAAAGTATTTTTTCAATGGTCTACTCTCTGAACTGGACAGCTGAATCAGTTGTTGGAAGATTAAACCCTGTTTGTTGATGGTGAAGGGCCCAGCCAATAATCGGTTGGGGCGTTCACCATCGGTTGTCACAATCTGAAACGAAAAGGGCCCTAGATTTTGAGAACCGATTGATTGCAAAACTGATTATTCGACTCAAATTTATGTTTATTTTTTAGTCCAATAATCAGTTGGACTTAGAATCGGTTCTCAAAATCCAAAACAGACATGGCCTTAGGTAGAACCGAAAGCACGGCTTGTTCCAGCCAAATGTGCCGGTTTTTATCTGAGACTTGGATCAAACGTGGGTTAGTTGTGCTGGTTTTGTCATTGAATATGAACTGTTCCCATAGTTGCAAAACTTTATTTAAAAACTTGTTTTGATGGCCTGCTCTTTTAAACTTTACCCCCACTACATTTTGTAAATGGCAAAATTTTAAACGTACTAAACCCCTTTTTTTGTTATTTGACTGTTTTTGCTACATGTGTTTTTAATCCACAACCATATCAAACCCGAAATTTTCCTGTCCCATTTTTCTGTCCTTGTTAGATGTTAAAATTGCATGATTGGTGTGATTTTTGGGCTTTAAGTAGACTGACTCAGTTCAGATCAATCAAAGCTGGTATCCAATGTGCCCCTCATTGTAGAACAATGTGGTGCCCTACTAATGCATTCCTTTGTAGATTCCCTGCTCTGTTCTGTTTAATGACTTATTTCTTTGCTTTCATGTAGTTTCTCCTTTCATTGACTGAATTCAGTTCCTACTGTGTATTTAGCTTAGCTTGCCAACCTATAACCATTTCAGCAGCTTGAAGAAACTGACAATTTATCTGCTTGGGGGTTCCAACAACGCCATGTTTGGATTGCAAGATTTTTCTGGAAAAGATTGGAAAGGAAAAATATGTCTAATTTTTCCTAGTTTTTTTACACAAGTAATGATAACATGAACCATCCCTATTCAATTTTTATTTAGAGGGGCCTAGATATACAAAAAATTTCCAGTGAAAATTCCCATCAGGAATGATTTTCTTGCAATCCAAACAGGGAAAGAGGGGTTTTTGTATGTCATTGCTTGTGAATTTTCAGGAGTGTGGATTGTGGGCACATATGCTACTGAAGTACTCACTCACAAGTCACATAAGTCACGATGTAGCAAAATGTTGCTCAGCAAAGAGCATGCTATTAGAAATTTATAAAAGGAATCTGTAGCGTGTTATCCATGCTACACATAGGGGGAAGCCCTCTTGCTTTTTAGGGGGGCAATTGAGAAACCCAAACTTTTGGTTTGGTTGAGTTTTTACATGATGTTGATGTGTGTTAAATGATGTTGGTGTGGTATTTTTCAAAAAAATGTAGCGGGGCCCACTTCATAGGATGATCCAAAACCATTCATTTGTTGGGCCACAACGTAAATAGGCTATACCCCGAAGATCATCTCCATAGGGTGTTCCTAAGCCTCCAATCTATGTGCAGTCCCTCTACGCAATAGTAGGTTAGGATCATCTATGGAAATGATCTAACCCGTATAGCTAAATTATGCTGTGGCCCAACCCGGGAACCCATATTTCCAACCCAACCCAACCCAAATTCCAACTTGGCGGGGTTCAACCCGAGGAACAATTTCCTCAACCTGACCCAACCCAAACTGACCCGATTTCCATATTGAATCGGATTTAGACCATCTAAATATGTTGGCCCCACTTGTACTTCTGCTGCCAGTACTTTTCCTCAGAAAATATGCACGGATGTCATATAATTCATCTAATTAAGACAATAATGGATTCAATATAGAAAGTTAGAAATGAAAGGTAAATGATATAGTGATGCACTAGTTTCTAGTCAAGGCACTAATGGATCTAATATAGAAAATCATAAATTAGGTGCATAAATGTAGATTGAACACTAAAATTTGTGGCTTTCCCCAAAAAAGTCTTAACTATTAAAAGTCTAAAAGCAAAAGACTAAAAGTCTAAAACCATAAACATAACTAAAATTTGAAAAGAATAAAAAAAACTTAGCAGAAAATGGTCGGGTTACATTTTGGGCCGGGTTGCCCGATACCCCAAGCTGAACCAACCTGATTTTCCCAACACGCAACCAAACGGAACTAGGAAAAAATTCAACCCAACCAGCCCAAAAATCGGGTTGAACCCGACCCGAGTTGCACTCCTAAGAAATTTGGTTTGAATATGTTTGTGGATAATGCATTGGTGGGCATGTATGCTAAATGTGGGCATTTGCAGACTGTGCTAGAATTTTTTGATAATAAGATAGAGCGAGATGTTCTGTCCAGATTTTAGGTTCAAAACTCTTAGGCAAGGTTTTAAATTTCGGTTTCGGGGGTAATTTTAGCCGAAATCCCGAAATTTCGGTAGACGCGGTTGAAATGTCGTTTTCTTGGGCCAAAATTTTGATAATTTTGGCTGAAATTTTGTAAAGGAATAAAAAAATTAATATTTTTTCAAAAATTTCGACCCAAATTTAGTAAATTTCGGCAATTTCGGTTTTGGAACGTTTCGGTCCTCACCGAAATCCAAAATTTTTCGGATTTCGTCCAAAATTTAAAATCTTGCTCTTAGGCAATTTATGGATTGATGTGTCTCAAAATCTCCTACATTGGTTGATCCATCTAAGTTTAGGTAACTTTCTTGTTAAATGTGGAATTTCTCAGATTGAGGAGGATCCAAACTATAGAATGTAAAATTACATAAAATTATTAGATGTGAACCAAACTATAAAAAATGAAAATCCATATGACAATAATTTTCTTTCCTTAGATCCAAACATGGCCTACGTGCGCATAGATTTTGAAGAGTCCCTTCAAAAGTTCAAGAGTTGGAAAATCTCTCATGTACCAAGGGAAGCAAATTCTGCAGCAGATTTTCTTTCTAAGTTTTAATGCCCATGTAAAGGAGCTAATTCTTATTTTCCTTTTTCCTCCTACTTTACTAAATATTGTACATCATGGCAGTTAATGGAGGGATTATGTATAGGAGTGGCAAAATTGGCTGAACCGAACCGGAACTGAGCTGAAACGGAACCGAAAATTCGGTTTCGGTTTGGTTAAACCAAACCGATTCAAATTTCGGTTTGGTTCGGTTTGGGGATCAAACCGAACCGAAACCGAATATTTCCAATGATTATGAGTAAGGGGTGGCAAAATTGGCGGAACCAAACCAAAACCGAACCGAAAATTAGGTTTCGATTCGGTTTCGGTTTGGTAAAACCAAACCAAATCAAATTTCTATTCGGTTCAGTTTGGGGGTCAAACCGAACTGAAACCGAACCATTGCTACCCCTAATTATGTAAGACTGTAGCCTTTATTTTTATTTTTTTTAATACATCTGGCAGGAGTTCGACAAACACCATATTACCTATAAAAAAAGGGTCTCATGTGTTAAACTTAGTGGCTCGAGAGTAAGAGGAGGTAAGGCTTCAGTCTCACAATAAAATCCAATGGTTCCCAAAGAGGCTCCTAAATGAGATACCCTTTAATAGAACCTGCTATGTTTGAGTCCTAAGACAAAATACCCAACACCAACCAAAGTAATGATTTTTCAAAGACAACCTTCATTTGATAGAAAAAGTTTACCTAGGGTTCCAAAAGCGGCCCCAAGTGAGATATCCTTCAATCGAACCTACTGCGTTTGAGTCCTAAAACAAAATACCCAAGACCAACCAAAGCAATGATTTTTCTTAAACAATCTTAATTTGATAGAAAAAGTTGTTTTCTGCACTGATCAGAATATTCAATCTCTTCATGAAAGAGAATTTCAGAACTCCTTTAAATCCCAACTTGGCATCATACTCTAAAGCTCATCTAACCATGTGTATTTGGCATATTTTCTACTCTCAACAACCTCCCTTATAAAACCAAAATTTCCAAAAGAGTGATCCATAGTTTCTACTTCTACTTCTTTCCGTTACACAAAGGCCAAGCATTTTCCATGATGAATTAATTTCTCAAGTGGTGAGAGAGGCGTAGGGGGCGGGTGGGAGAAGGAAAGACTTGAAAGTGGATGGATGTGCACAGGGTGAGAAGTGGCTAAAAAACAAGGAATCGTTCCTCTCCTACCCTCCCTCACCAGTGAATAAGTTAATATTCTAGGGGGGGGGGATTTCATGATAGCTATACATGCTCTAAACTTCTACAAAATCTAGAAGAAACCCTCACTTAGATTCGTAGTATAATTTAAGGGGCACAATCTATTTATGTTATGGCCCAACAAGTGAATCGTTTGGATCATCATATGAAGTGGGCCGTACAATACTTTTTCTAAAATACTGGACTATGCGGCCATGTAGCATATAAAATCTCTAAAATTGCCTACACATGTAACATTTGAACCCAAATTCTTTCTGTCCTAGAACATGTCTTTATGGTGAGTATACATTATATGGTGCCCGAGCCTGTAGTCCAGTGCAGGGGTAAGACAGAAGTACCCCTTTGATATTAGACCCAACAACAGCCTCTTAAAACACATTGAATGCGGTTTCATGACTTTCAACTAATTGGGACGCCCTTTCATCTTTTTTATGCAAGGACGCCCTTGAGTTTAGCATTCCTCAATAAATAAATAAATGTACAATGAAGCCCACATCATAGGATGATCCAAGCCATTCATTGGTTGGGCCATAACGTAGATAGGTTTTTCTCCTTAAAAATCATCTTTATAGGATGATCCTAACCATCTGATCTATAAAGATTTATAGATCGTGCAGTCCCTCTATAGATTGGAGGGTTAAGATGATCTTATGGAAATAATTTTCGGGGTACAACCTATTTACTTTGTGGAGCAATAAATGAATGGCTTGGATCATTCCATTAAGTGCTTCAGAATGTACTTTTTGAAAAGAGAATTAATCTGGGGCATGCATGCACGAGCAAGCCCAAAATACAGTGGGGCCCACATTGTTTGTGTAGGGATTTATCCGGGTAGAACTCACCCCTAAAAGCTAGCTGTTAGAGGGAGGGTGCCCATTCCCATATAACCCCAACAATCTCCCCCTCTTCCACCGAAGTGGGACTATTCACTTTACCGATGTGGTACTATTGTTGGAAAGTTGGCTTGGGTGGGAAGGCAATAAAGGCAAAAATAGAAATTGCCTTTTGTGTATTTTTGGAAAACCCTAGTATAGAGAGAAGAGTTTTTTCTCTCTAAGGATGTGGCAAGAGAGTTGTTGGGGTGTGTCGGCTGCCCCAAAGGGTAGAGAGAGAGAGAGAGAGAGAGAGAGAGAGAGTGGGAAAGGGTTTCTTCTTGGGTTCCTCTCAGGGTATCTTCTTGGGTTTTTTCTCTTGGGTTTTTTCTCGAGTTATCTCTTGTGTGCGATCTTGGGTTGAGAAGCAAGGAAATGGTCAGGGTATTGGGTTTTGGTTTAATCCATTGTAATCCTTGTATATTATTTTTCTCATAGTGGAAGATCATGTTTCTCGCCCGTGGAGTAGGCTTGGCCGAACCACGTAAAATCTTGGTGTTCATTGTTAAGACAATCCGCCGAGCATTCCAATCCGACTGTGCACAAATTTAATGAAAAAATAAAATAAACCAAACAAGCCACAGGATGAACACCGAGATTTTACATGGTTCGGCCGAGCCTACTCCACAGGTGAGAAACACGATCTTCCACTATGAGAAAAACAAATACAAGGACTACAATGGATTTAACCAAAAACCAAAAACCCGCAACCCTTTCCTTGCTTCCCAAACCAAGATCGTACAAGAGAAAACCCAAGAGAAAACCCCAAGAGAAAAACCCAAGAAGAAAACCCATGAGGAAAACCCAAGAAGAAAAACCCACTTTCTCGTCTTTTCCTCTCTCTCTTTCTATTTTTCTCTCTCCTCTCTTTTTCACTCTCTTTTCTCTAGCCACACAAGAGACACTCACGTCTTCACTTTTATACTTAGGTTTTCTAAGAAACCTAAAAGCAACACTTGCTATTTTGGCATATAGACCAAAAGGGAATAAAACAAGAGAAATACGATACTTACCCTTTTTGCCTTCTTACCTTCCCACCCAAGCAAATCACGTGGGTGGGAAATAAGGCAACTTTCCCAACATTCATGTTGTGGCTTGCTTGTTTATTTCACTTTTTCGTTTAATTTGTGCACGGTCGGATTGTTTTGCCCGGCGGATTTTCTCAACAAGTGGTATCAAAGCTGTGGTTAGAGCGATAGTCGAGGCCGGGTGGAGTGGTCTTGGGTGTTGTGGTTGGATCGCGGTTAGAGCAATCTTTGGGAGTAGAAAGATTGTCCAATAAAGACTCGTGTTCGAGGTGGAGCGCTACACCCTGAAGTGTGGAGTAGTTTGAGATGGCGGTAAAATCAAGTTCTAGTCAATTCCGCATCAACAGATTTGATGGAAAGGGCAGTTTCACCCTATGGCAGATGAGGGTGAAGGACATCCTAGTTCATCAGGGCTTGGCTAAAGTGTTGAAGGGAAAGGATGGGAAGTCGGAGAAGATGACGGGTGCCGAGTGGGAAGACATAGAGTCGAAGGCGGTCAGCACGATTCAACTGTGTCTGGCAGATAGCACTATGTTTAACGTTATGGAAAAGGAAGATGCGCCTAAATTATGGGAGAAGTTGGGAAAGCTTTACATGTCAAAAAGCTTGGCCAACCAGTTGAATCTGAAGCGGCAATTGTACGGGCAGAAGATGTAGGTCGTCAGGGATCTTCTGGAACACATTACAGTGTTCAACGGGCTTGTGGATCAGCTCCACAAGGTTGATGAAAAGTTGAAGGAAGAAGACAAGGCCTTTTGCTTCTTACTTCGCTTCCTGATTCGTATGACAACTTTATTGTATGGTAAGGATATGATATAGTTGGAGAAAGTCACGGCGTCACTTTTATCGAGTGAGATGCGAAAGAAACCTATTATTGGTGGAAGTGAAGAGCACGGTTTTGTTGTTCATGGTGGGAATAAAAAAGGAAGGTCATTTGACAACGGATCAGGAAAAGGCAGGTCATGATCCAGGGTCGGTGGAAAGGGCGTGCAATGTTACCGTTGCAAGGAATATGGTCATATCAAGCGGGATTGTCCAAAGTGAGCTGATTGGGTGGAAAATGGTGCTACAAATATTGTGGTGGCGGTAATGGATGAACAGAGCGAAAGTGGTTGGAGACGTTCTCACAGTCTCCTCAGGTAATCATACTTCTCATGATGAGTGGATTTTAGATTCAGGGTGCTCTATTCATGTATGCTGTAGGAGAGAATATTTTGATACATTCCAAGAGACAGGGACGGGTATAGTGTCCTTGGGTGACAGATCTAATTGTGATGTCACGAGAGTTGGAACGGTGAAGATCAAAATGTTTGATGGAGTATTTTGTACTTTGGGTGGTGTGGGGTATGTCCCAAAGCTACGGAAGAATCTAGTATCACTTGGCCGGTTGGACTCCAAGAGTTGCAGGTTTTCAGCTGCAGGTGGAGCCATGAAAATCACACACGGCTATATAGTTCTGATGAAAGGAGAGGAGTGTAGTGGATTATATCATCTGGTCGGGGAAACGGTGACTAGTGTTCCTAAGATCTTGATGGCTAGTTGGAAACAAAGCAATTGTGTGCGCACACATAGTGGTTCTTTCGTAGTTGGTGTAGAGACGGGTTTTCAGGTTGCAGACGATGGTGAGAAGGTAACAATCCTGCGTTGGGGAGGATGGATCGAGATCCCTCTCCAAGGTTGACTAGGTGAGTGAACGGGTTGGCAGCTACACATGTGCATTGGCCGTGTTGATCGAATCATGAGGAGTCAGAACCAAGGTGATTCGAGGGTGTGTAGCTGGTACTTAGGAAGGCTACTGGTGGCTTGCGGCAATAGCGGACCGGTAGCGACATCAACGAAAAATCTTCAGGTGGCTCGGAAATAAGCCAAGGTGGAGATTGTTGGAAAGTTGCCTTAGTTTTCATCCACCGTAGGTGGCTTGGGTGGGAAGGCAATAAAGGCAAAAATAGAAATTGCCTTTTGGGTATTTTTGGAAAACCTTAGTATAGAGAGAAGAGTTTTTTTCTCTCTAAGGCTGTGGCAAGAGAGTTGTTGGGGTGTGTTGGCTGCCCCAAAGGGTAGAGAAAAAGAGAGAGAAATAGAAGGGAAGAGAGAGAAGGAAAAAGAGGGAAAGGGTTTCTTCTCGGTTTCCTCTCGGGGTATCTTGGGTTTTTTCTCTTGGATTTTTCTCGAGTTATCTCTTGTGTGCGATCTTGGGTTGAGAAGCAAGGAAATGGTTCCGGGTCTTGGGTTTTGGTTTAATCCATTGTAATCCTTGTATATTATTTTTCTCATAGTGGAAGATCGTGTTTCTCACCTGTGGAGAGGCTTAGCCGGACCACGTAAAATCTTGGTGTTCATCTTGTGGCTTGCTTGTTTATTTTACTTTTCCGTTTAATTTGTGCACGGTTGGATTGTTTTGCCCGGTGGATTTTCTGAGTAGTTTGGGTGATCCAAGGCACACCCTTTCTACGCAAAGGCACATCAAATGAATTGTTTAGATCACCCAGAAAATGTGGGCCCCAATGTATTTTGGGGCTGCCCATGCATGCATGTCCACTGTTTTATTTCTCTTTTGAAAAATAATAGAATTCACGCTCGCACACCCTATAAAGTCTCAAACCGCATTGCTGAAATTCGGTTTTGTTTGGAACAATAAACCTCTCTTCTATTGCTCGAATTAGGGTTTTTTGTCGCTCGAAATAGCTCGAATCAGGGTTTTCGTTTGTAACATCTTCCTTATCCAACCTACAATTTCTTCCTCCAAGTATTCATGGATTCGATTTTTTACTTCTTGTTGTGATGAGTTAATGTTGGCTTCAATTTAGGGCTCCAAGTTCTTGGTTTTTAGTTTCATGGGTTCATTTTTTTTAATCCATCGAGATCTCTCTGTTTTAGTTCTTGTTTTATTTCCATCGAGTTTTTAAGTTCTTGTTTTGATGAGTTAATGTGGGTTTCGGTTTATGGCTTCGAGTTTGAATTTTTTAGGTCTTTCTTCCATCTCAAGCTCGATGAGTTAACGTTGAAGGTTTTATTTTGGGATTTTCATCCATCTCCAGTTGAATGTTTGATTTGGAGGTGATTTAGGGGATTTTATCATAGCAGATTTTGATGTTTTTTTTCATGCCAAGTTTTTGGTGTTTTTGTAGAGGGATTGTGTTTCTGCTCATAATTGGATATGTATTTCTACTAATTTCTCTCGATTCAGGTAGCTACGATGGGCGGAAGAGCAATTTTGTTGGATGAGGAAGGTAATGATGGAGTTCTTTTCAAATTCTTCTCTAAATCTCTATATTTCTCCTTTTTTTCTCTCTTTTTTTTGTTTTTCGTAGATGAGATTGACGAGGAAGAGAGATAGGTGCGAGATTCGGAGCCTGTCGATGAGAGGGATGAGGGGAGTGTAACACTTTTCAAAGGAAGGAATCGGTCCTTGGTTTCGATCCTTATCTTCGAGCCTCGATAGTCGGTTTGGTCTGTTTGTTTGCCTATTCTCCTCTTTGGGTATTTCGTGTGGCTTTTGATGAGCGACACCTCTGTCTAATTCCAACGATTCTTCAACGTCGACAAATCTATCTGCCCTTGTCATAAGGTCTTGGAGAGTGCGAGGGGGTTCAACATGGAGTGAGAGCTTCAAATCTCGATTATGGATTGCAGATTTCAAAGTCGCTATTGCGATATCAAGATCAAGATTAGTGATTTGTACTACCTGAGCATTAAATCGGGTCATAAAACTCCGAAGGGTCTCATCCTTTGCTTAGCTCAGCACAATCAAAGCATTGCCCGGTCTACGCCGGGTCGGTTATTTGCAAAATAAGAAGCAAATTGCTTACCTAGTTCTTGAAACGACCTGATGGAATTAGGTTTTAAGCTAGAGTGCCACGTACTGGCATTTCCATTTAACAGTGAGGAGAAAGCCTTGCACATGAATCCATCAGAAGTTCCTCGAAGATGCATTATCCTTTGGTAGGTTTTAAGGAACTCCAACGGATCATCAGTTCCATCATATGATGTGAAACGAGCTAGATCAAATGTTGGATCTACCGGAGCAGACATGACTTCTGGTGTAAACGACGAGATCGCTTCCTTCTCCCACTCATCAAGTATATCGATGTTGTAAGGAGCTTTCATTTCCTGTCGAACCTCCCGAAGCTTGTTTTTTAATCTGGCGATCCGATCATAGCTCAATTCCACTTCTGGAGCTATTGGATCCGCTGCGATTTGTTGATCCATGGCAGTAGGTGCATGATCTTAGAGTCTAGTAGGGAATTGATGTTGTCGCTGCATGTTTCAACTGCGCTCTGGCAGATCAGTAGTGTAGTTAGTTTGTACCGGACTGGTGATGGAGATGGAGGCTGCATGCTCTCGATGACGTCTCCTATGGGGATGGCGATCCTCTGGAGAGTCTTCACTGTCGTCTATATCTACTGATGATGGAGATCGAATAACCGGAGGTTCTGCTTCTTTTGGAAGATCCGGTAAAGGTGATAATTGGCGAAGGATTTCAGTGACTTGTCGGGAGAGATCGTTGTACACTATGGTTGGAAAATTGTTCTATCGATTGGATCCGGCCGGAGATTCCTCTGTTTGAGGATGATGCTTGTCCGGCTAAGGAGGTTGAACATTACTAGTGGAACCCTGATTAGCTTGGCTTCTTGTCATCAATTTATCACCTTGTTTAGAGGTCGAGTTTTTCATCATTGGTGAAATTTTTCCAGAGAATGAAGGGTCCCACGGTTCGTGCCAAAATGTTAATGCTGATTTTCAGTTCTAGGATTGAACGGTTTTCTAGGATCGAACGGTTGGTAGAGATTTACCGTACAAATCCTGCACACTTATATGAGGAGATGAAGGATCTTGGAGATCAAACTCTAAATTTTTTGTATTATTAAAACCAAAAATTGATGTTTGCATTCAACAATTAAGATAAGAAAAGATAACAAGAAGTAAACTAACTAGAAAATGTAACTTTCACCGATCGGAAATTGGCCGAAGAAAATGGAGATGGGGATCATGCACCGGAGAGAATTCTTACGTGTGTTTACTTTTTCTTCCCCTCAAATGAGTGGGAGAGTCCTCTTTTAAAAGGGGATCATATCATACTTATTACATTAGTGTAAGGGTTATGTGTCGCTTCCCAGCTGGGCTAGAAGTTAACAGAACCATATTCGGAGTATGTACTAGTCGAAGCTTAATGTCTTTATCATGTGATTTTGAGATCCGATCTCTAACGACTTCGTCTGATGTGGCCAAAGGAGTCATGAGATTTGTTACCGAAGGAGAGGGAAATGTGATCTATTACTGATCGTCGGATCATCTCTTGACACATGTTCGGATCGTGAGGGACAAGACCGATTTTACCCCTAACAGAACCTAGAAACCCGTAAACTGCAACCATTTCCTTCCCCTCTCAACCAAGATCGTACAGAGTAACCCGAGAAGAAACCCAAGAGAAAAACCTCGAGAGAAACTCTCTCTCTCTCTCTCTCTCTCCACCATACTCTTTGGTTATGTAGTTTAAATATCTAGGTTTTCTAAAAAACCTAAAAGCAATACCTTTCTCGATTTGCCTTCCCATCACCAGTAGAAAACCTATTTATTTTAGGTTACTAGTGGTGATGGGAAACAAGACAACTTTCCCAACATACTCTATATACTAAGGTTCAAAAGTTTATTTGGAACTAATCAAGATATGCACTCTTTTTTCTTGTTCTAAAAGCTAATGGTGCAAAAATAATCGTTCATGAAGCTATTCAAAACGTCAAAACTAACAGGTTACTACATCATGCCAGAATTGATTCGAACCCTTCAACTCTTTATAAATAAGAGGTGTTTTAGCATGCAAGGAACCGTAGCGGTTTCCAAACCTTATGGGGTATACCGGCTCCCTCTTTATTTTGAATTAAAATTGTAAATTTCCACTGCTATATGATTTCTGTTACACTAAGGCCAAGCATGACAACCATGATTTTTTTTTGCATGATAAATTAGTTTCTCAAGTGGTGAGAGAGGGTTAGGGGACGGGTGGGAGAAGGAAAGACTTGAAAGGGGATGAATCCAGGAAAAAAATAATTCATGATAGCTATACATGCTCTATAACGTCTACAAAATCTAGAAGATACCCTCACTTATTTTCGTAGTATAATTTAAGGGGCACAACCTATTTATGTTATGGCCCAACAAGTGAATCATTTGGATCATCATATGAAGTGGGCTGTACAATACTTCTTCTAAAATACTAGACTATCCGACCATATAGCATATAAAATCTCTAAAATTGCCTGCACATATATAACTAGGGGTGGACATGGTGGTTCGGTTTTGGGCTAAACCCAGAACCGAACCATATATAATTAGTTCCCTAAAATTGGACCTAGAACCAAACCATATATGTGTGGAACTGACCGAACCGAACCAGAACTATATATAATCGGTTCGGTTCTCGGTTTACCCAACCTTCACCAATGACCCTGTTTATATATGAATCACAAGCACTAATAGTAACAGTAACATGCACAAATTTGGGCAATGCAAAACTTATATGAAGTATGAAGAAGTACAAACAGGTGTTATGCACAAATTTTGGCAATGCATGAAACCATGAACTACAAAATTGGGAAATAATCAGGCCCTAATATCCAAAGCAAAAATCACATTAAACCAATTCGGTTCTCGGTTCGGTTTTCGGTTCCAAGATCCCAAACCCAGAACCGAACCGAATTTGCACCGGTTCTCGGATTTCTGAACCGGAACCGAACCATATAGAAATGGAACCGAACCGAACCAAATGGTTTGAACCGGAACCATGTCCACCCCTATATATAACATTTGAACCCAAATAAATAATAGGAACGCTATACTAAGGTGTGCCCTTGCCTAATTAAGATGAAAGAACACCCTAATTGGTCTAAAGTCATGAGAGTACTTTTATAATGGCCCCAAAAACCGTAAAATTCAAACAAATTGAATGCACTTTTGTGACTTTGAACCAATGGGGGCGCCCTTTAGTTAGGCATTCCTAAATGTACCATAAAACCCACTTCATAGGATGATCCAAGCCTTTGGGCCATGACATGAATAGGTTTTCCCCCTTAAATCATCTCTATAGGATGATCTTAACCATCTGATCTATAGATATTTATAGATCATCTTGTGGAAATAATTTTCGGGGTGAACCTATTTTACGTTGTGGACCAACAAATGAACGGCTTGGATCATCAAATGAAGTGCTCTCCAATGTACATTTTGAAAAGAGAATTTATATGGGGCCGTGCATGCACGTACGGCCCAAAATACAGTGGGCCCACACCCTATCGATGTAAAGGCCCAACAAATGAATGGTTTAGATCATCCATAAAATGTGGGCTCTACTGTATTTTGGGGCTGCCAGTGCATGAGCGTCCACCATACTATTTCTCTTTTGAAAATACTAGACTTCACGCTCGCTCCCCTTATAAAATTCTCAAACCTCATTTCTGAAATTCGGTTGTATTGGGAGCGATAAGCCTCTATTCTATCGCTCGAAATAACTCGAATTAGGGTTTTCTCTTGCTCGAAATATCTCCGAATTAGGGTTTTCGTCTGTAACATCTTCCATCTACAACCTACGATTTCTTCCTCCAGGTATTCATGGATTCGATTTTTTTACTTCTTGTTGTGATTGAGTTAATGTTTGCTGCAATTTAGGGCTCCAAGTTCTTGGTTTTTAGTTTCATGGGTTCGTTTATTTTTTCGAGATCTCTCTCTGTTTTAGTTCCTGTTTTATTTCCATCGAGTTTTTTAAGTTTTTGTTTAATGAGTTAATGTTGGCTTCGATTTATGGGTTCGAGTTCGTATTTTTTAGTTTCATGGCTTTATTTTTATTTCTTACCATTTCTTCTTGGTTTCGATTTTTCTCTCTCTTTTGGGGGTTTTCATTCATGTCCAGATGAATGTTTGATTTGGGGGTGATTTAGGGTTTTTTTATCATAACAGATTTTGATGTTATCTTTTCATGCCAAGTTTTTGGTATTTTTGTAGAGGGATTTTGTCTCTCTTGGGTTTTGTGTTTCTGCTCAAAATTGGATATGTATTTCCACCATGGTTTAAAATTTCGGTTTCGGTACCGGTTTCGGACCCCTGGAATTTCGAAATTTCGGCCGAAATCCGGTACCACAAAGAAAAGGGTATTTTATTTAAATTTCGGGCAAAATGGTCGAAATTCCGAAATTTTGGCCCAAATAAATGACCGTTTCGGGGACAGGCCATGATTTCCACTAATTTCTCTTGATTCAGGTAGCTACAATGGGCGGAAGAGCTATTGTGTCAGATGACGAAGGTAATGATAGAGTTCCTTTCAAATTCTTCTCTAGATTTCTAGATTTATCTTTTTTTTCTTCTTCTCATTTTTGTTTTGTTTTTGGCAGATGAGATTGATGAGGAAGAGAGACAGGTGCGAGTGCCCGTCGATGAGAGGGATGAGGATGAGGATGATGAAGAAGAAGGTCTGTTTTTTTGGATTTTTTTTTTGTCATTCTGTGGGTTTTTAGGGTTTGGGTACATCTCATGTTTGAGAAAATCCTCTCCCTTTTTCTTCTGGTTCTAGGGTTTCAAATGGCTTCTGTTTCTGTTGGATGTTAGGGTTTCAGGTTATCATGTGCAGTTTGTCTTCTCATTTTCTGATTTCTGATTTGCTGCTTTGTTTCTTCTCATTTTCTGTTTTCTATGAGCATACTATCAAGTTTTATTCCAAGTTTTTTTTAATACTTCTACTGCTTTTATTTTATCAGTTTCTCCTCTACTATTTTGGTTTTTGTGTGAATGCAATTATGTTTCTCTAGGAAATATTTCTTTTGAGAATTTCTGTGTTGTATTGAATTTGGTTTTGGAGGTTGTTTGGCTTACTCTTTTATTGATTGATTGCTGTGATGTAATGAAGATGGAGATTTTGATGATATTATCTTATTATTTTGTTTTTAAATGATATCTTCTTTGGTGAGTGCCACTATTTTTTTTTTTGGTTCTTTGTTCTTTTCTCTTAAATGTAGCCATTGTGCTTTAAGCACTTCTGCTTGCTTTTGATTTCCGGAATTTGCTCTTGATATTCATCTTTATGAAGAATCCTGTTGTTCCGATTTCCAGTCTATAGGTGTTGTGAGATGGTCTTGATAGTATTATTATGTCTGTTTTTTTCTCTTCTGAATTCTGTTAGTCTTCTTATTTTGACAAGGGAATCTTGTTATCTCTTTGTTTGCTTTGCATTATCTTCGCCTAGGTCTAGATGATCAGTTTTTGTTATGCTGTTTTATTGGGTTTCTGTTGGTAAGCAGAAGAGGGGCAGGATGAGTATGAGAAGGATGGGTTTATAGTAGATGACGTAGAGGAAGAAGAACAAGATGAGGAAGAGGAAAAGGACAGTGAGGAGGAGGAGAAACAAAAGAAGAAAAAGAGGCGGAAAAGGTAATATGTGATTTTTATCTTCTTTTTGTTTACGTATATCGGTTTTTCTTGTTAGTAATCATTTGTTTTTGCACACTTCAGAGAATCTGAGAAGAATTATGTTCTCGATGAAGATGACTACGAGTTGCTTCAGGACAATAACATTACTGGCTTCCGTCGGCCCAAACTTGTTAGTTTTTAGGCTCTTTCATTTCATCTTCTTGTTTGTTATTTTAACCTAGCGTTGGAAATTGGTGGGTTAATCTCATATATCGACTTCTTACTTGAAAATGAGCAGGGGGCTAACAAATTCAAACGTTTGAAAAAAGCTGGGAGGGACACTGAGCAGGAAGAGCGATCTGGGTTCTCTGATGAAGAGGAAGTTGACAAAAGCAGTCGGAGTGGCCGTACTGCAGAGGAAAAACTTAAGCGCAGTTTATTTGGTGATGACGAAGGTTGTTACCTCGGCTATCGTTTTCTTGACTGTGGTTATTATTAGTTTTTTCATTTCTTATTGGATGGTTGAATTCATTATAATGTTCCTAGGGCCACCTCTCGAGGATATCGCCGAAGAGGAAGAACAGCCAGAGGAGGAGGAAGATGTGGATATCGGCGAAGAGGATGAAATGGCAGACTTTATTGTGGATGAGGAGGAAGTTGACGAGAATGGCGCTCCTGTGAGGTATACTTTTCTATGCGGAATATGCAGTTGTTACTCATTTCTGCTTACCGTTGTGTTTCTTGAATGATCTTTCTCATTATTACTCTCTTCTCTTTCATTTCGGGTATGACACTGGTAAATTCTTTGCTTCTCTAGGAGGAGGAAACCGAGTAAAAAGAAGTCTAGGCCAGCATTTGGAGTTTCGTCGTCTGCATTGCAGGAGGCTCACGACATATTCGGTGATGTTGATGAACTCCTGATGCTTCGCAAGCAAGGCTTTGCAAAGGGTGGTAATTATGATGATTCTGGTGAGTGGAGAGAAAAACGGCTCGAAGATGAATTTGAACCTTTTATTCTTACGGAGAAGTATATGACTGAAAAGGATGACCGGATACGTGAGATTGATGTTCCAGAAAGGATCCAGGTCATATATATTTTATACCCTTATCATTTTGTCTTTTCTCCTGAAATATTATTAACAAATTCCACTGTTCAGGTGTAATTTATCTATGTTTTTAGCCCTGAACACTACATCAAACTAAATTTTTTTTCTCTGCAGTTATATGAAGAAATTACTGGCCCTGTTCCAACAGACGAGACGAGCATACAAGATGCGAGTACCTGGATTTTTAGCCAGCTCAAAGCGTCTGATAAGGAAGATAAGGATGACACTGGCAATGACCATCATAGTGAGAAAATGAGCAAGGAAGAAACTGAAAAAAAGGATCTTGGGGAGAAAATTTACAAGGAAGAAATTGGAAGAGTATTGGTGATGCTGCATCGCCAAAAGCTTGACGTAAGGATTTTTGTTTTACATTATTGAAGTATGTTGACGTCATACATGTATTCTCGTGACAGTCTGATACTGCTATTGTTCTCAACTGTGTAGATTCCTTTTATTGCCACATATCGCAAGGAAGATTGCCTTAACCTTTTGAAAGACGAAGACCCGGAGGAACATGTGGTACTGGAGAGTGAGGATGGAGCTGAGAAAACACATAAACTGAAATGGCATAAGGTAATTCTGTTTCTCATGGGATTAACCAATTCAGAACAAGATCTTGCATAGAATGTTTTGTGTAGAGTGTATTTATTGGTTTTCTAGCTAGTAAAATGCAGTGCTGAAGTGCCAGAAGTATTGTTCTGCAGAAACTGTGGGCCATCCAGAACCTGCACAGAAAATGGCTGCTTCTTCAGAAGCAGAAGAAGGCTCTTCAGCTGTACTACAATAAGCGCTCTCAAGAAGAAGCTCAACGGCTGGATCATGAAACAAGGCTTAAACTGAATCAACAGCTTTTTGAATCTATTACTAAGTTCCTTAAGGATGCTGAATCAGAGAGAGAGGTTTCTGATGTTGACTCAAAGTTTAATCTGCATTTCCCTCCAGGTGAAGTGGGTGTAGAAGAGGGACAATTTAAGAGGCCAAAGAGGAAGTCATTTTATAGTATTTGTAGTAAGGCTGGTCTGTGGGAAGTTTCCAGCAAGTTTGGATTTAGCTCGGAACAATTTGGGATGCTCCTAAGCCTAGAAAATATGGTATGAATAGTTTATCTTTACATTTTACTCTCTTTTTAAATAATATTTAACAAATGTAGCATCACTTTATTCCAGCGTTTGGAAGAATTGGAGGATGCCAAGGAAACTCCTGAAGAAGTAGCTGCGAATTTTACATGTGCAATGTTTGAGACTCCACAAGATGTGCTGAGAGGTGCCAGACACATGGTAGGCTTTTATTTCTTGTTTGTCTCCCCAGTATATGTATGATACTAATGTTATCATGGTTTTGAGTTACACCGTGTTATTTTTTTCTCGTTCCAGGCAGCGGTAGAAATCGGTTGTGAGCCGCGTGTCAGGAAACATGTTCGTACTATCTTCATGGTGAATGCTAGGGTTTCAACAAAGCCTACCCCTGATGGAAATGCAGCTATAGATTCATTTCATGAGTATGCAGGTGTAAAGTGGCTGCGTGATAAGCCATTAACTGCATTCAAAGATGCGCAATGGCTTCTCATCCAGAAAGCAGAAGAAGAAAAGTACCTTCAAGTGACTATAAAATTGCCTGATGATGTTCAGAATAAATTAATAAGTGAATCTAATGTTTATTATACTAGTGATGGTGTTAGTAGATTTGCTACACTCTGGAATGAGCAACGCAAGTTGATATTGAAAGATGCTTTCTTTGATTTTCTTCTTCCTTCAATGGAAAAGGAAGCTCGAAGCCTGTTGACAACAAGAGCTAAGAACTGGCTACTTCTGGAATACGGAAAACAGGTGTGGAATAAAGTCTCAGTTGCACCATATCCACTGAAGGACAATGATTCGGATGATGCTGCACCAAGAGTCATGGCTTGCTGTTGGGGACCTGGAAATCCAGCTACGACATTTGTGATGTTGGATTCATCAGGAGAAATGCTCGATGTGTTGTACACGGGATCTATCAGTGTTCGTTCCCAGAGTGTTAACGAGCAGCAACGGAAGAAAAATGACCAACAACGGGTCCTAAAGTTCATGATGGACCACCAACCCCATGTTGTTGTATTGGGAGCTGTAAATTTGTCTTGTACACGTCTAAAGGATGATATTTTTGAGGTATGCACTCCAAATTCTTTCCAACTTTTTACTGAATTTATTCTAATGGGATCATTGTTGGGACTGTAGTTAGCAAGGTGCAGGGTGACAAAAAAAAAAGCAAAAAAAATACTGTTTTTACTTCTTTTAATATGATTTCAGCCAGAGAGAGAGAGAGAGAGAGAGAGAGAGAGAGAGAGAGTAAAGAATCCAAGAGTATCTTGAAAATGTGAACGACAAGGGGTGAAACATATGGGGTTTATATGGTTGTAAAAAAAAAAAACGAATTTTAAGATGTCTTTTTCCAAATATGTAAGTTTTGCTAACTATTGTTGGGATTTGTGTTGACCACTGTTCTTTTGGTATCTTGAACAAGGTTAATAGAGATGCGTGTATTGCACTTGCTTTCATGCACGGACACAAGCATATTTGATACTTACAAAACCAATTGAATATGCAAAATGTTCAGATTTAGCGTAACTTTTTCAACCTTAACCTAAAATCGTCAAAAGGGAACATTAGAAATATCTTATGTGGTTGTTTTTCAATTATTATCATTGCATTGAAATTTTGAGCAACAAGACTCAAATTTGCCAAATGCTTTGCAGAGGGAGTATTCTTTCGATATACACATGATTTTGCCCATGCAGAAAATAATCTACATCTTTTAGCATAGTTTAGTCACCTGCGTATGCCGAGTCACATCCAAGGACTATTCTTTCGATATACACATGATTTTGCACATGCAGAAAAGTATCACATCCAAGGACTCCTGATCCCTATCTTATGTATTTCTAACAATAGTTTACTTTAAATTTGCATAAAAAAAATACAATAATTGATGTAACTAGTTGGGAAAACATGAGTGAAGTTTATAGCGATTGGTAGTAAACATTCGGATATTGATAGTAGAGATCAATGAAGATGATTGGAATCACTCTAATCTAATTTAGGGATCCAGAGCTCCTAAAACGTGAAAATTGCAGTAAAAACAAGCTAAATCCCTGCAATCCGAACTTATGTATGTATGTATCTATAATGTAAATTTGATTAGTTGATATTCTTATTCAGATGGGAAAGAATAGAAGAGGAGCTAGGAGACAAGTCTCGTGGGAGAGAGTGCATAGATCTGATTTCATTAAGCTGTAGCTGATGTTCACACTGTATTATATACATGTAGAGAAAGGACTTAAGCACCCTTAATGAGGGCACTAAGAAACATGATGTATGGATGAACTTTGTGCATATTTTAATAGTTCCCCTAGAGCTAATATGTTCTTCTAAACAGTCAGCTTGCCAACCAGATGCACATGATGGTTTGTAGTGAGGCCCTTCTTAAAACAGTAGTCGATCTCTATATATTTGGCGTTGGTGGGCCATGTGATAAACTTGATTGCACGGGTTCTGAGATAACTTGATCGCACTCTGATTTACACAGTTGAAACTGATAATTTTTTTAAGTTGAATCCAATTAAGTTACTAGTTTTTTGCTTAATGTCTAGTGTCATGTGACACGGTATGTGATACCTGTATCTGTCTTTATCCTCTAGTTTTTGGAAAAAACTGAGTCGTATCTTTATTCTATGTATGTGAAACTATTTCCATATATATGCTTGCACACCATTGATTGGCTGTATTATACAAGATTACTTTGAGATGCAGCATTTGAGCTAAATGTTTGCTATTTTTTGACAAGGCTGTCTATGGAAGGTTTCTGTATCCTTTAATATCTCTTCTCTTACCTCCAGTTTCTCATTGTGGTTCTTCGTCTGCTATCATGGAGATGCAAATGGTTATTATTTTTCTTGTTAAAGTATGTCTATAATAATAATAGCAGGAAACTAGTAATAATAAAAAATTAATAATGGTTATTTTCTGATGTGAATGAAACTATAAGCATGCTAGATTCCAATAAGGTCTCCTCAATCTACTATTTTGAAAGAATCTCCACAGATTGTAATTTATATTTGCTGTTTTAATTCCTCAGATCATTTTTAAAATGTTTGAGGAGCGTCCAGGTGAAATAACCCAAGAAATGGATGGGATAAGTGTTGTTTATGGGGATGAATCTCTGCCTCGTCTCTATGAAAATTCACGCATTTCTTCTGATCAGCTACCTGGACATCCAGGTAAGACACTATTTTTCTTGCTACTTAATGAATACTTGATGATTTTGTATCACAAATAATATTCCTTTACAATTCAAAAAAAGAAAGAAAGAATAATAGTCCTTTATGTTTGCAGGCATTGTTAAACGGGCTGTGGCTCTTGGCCGTTACCTTCAAAATCCTTTGGCAATGATTGCAACTCTATGCGGACCTGGGAGGGAGATATTGTCTTGGAAGCTCAGCTCTTTGGAGAAATTTCTGAACCCTGATGAAAAGTACGAGGTGGTTGAGCAAGTCATGATAGATGCCACCAACCAAGTTGGTGTTGACATAAATTTGGCAGGAAGCCATGAGTGGCTTTTCGCTCCATTACAATTTGTTTCAGGGCTTGGACCCAGAAAAGCTTCTGCTTTACAAAGAGCATTGGTACGAGCTGGAGCTGTTTACAGCCGAAAAGCGATTACAATGAATGGAGTACTTAAAAAAAAGGTGTTTATCAATGCAGCTGGTTTTTTTCGTGTCCGTCGTAGCGGGCTGGCAACTACTAGTAGTCATATTATTGACTTATTGGATGATACAAGAATCCATCCGGAGTCGTATGACATGGCAAAAAAAATGGCCAAGGATTGCTATGCTAATGCTATTGGCGAGGACGCAAATGAGATGGATGATGATGCACAGGAGATGGCAATTGAATATGTTAGGGGACAGACAAATACACTAAGATCTCTTGATATTTCTGCATATGCTCCAAGTCAAAAACAGACTGGAAAAATGGTCACCCTTGAAGATATAAGGATGGAGTTGCTACATGGATTTCAGGATTGGCGTAGCCCTCACAGAGAACCAGATCAGGATGAGGAGTTCTATATGATTTCTGGCGAAACCGAGGATACCCTTGCAGAAGGAAGAATTGTGCAGGCAAAGGTTCGTCGGGTGCAACCCCAACGTATAATGTGTGTGCTTGAACCTTCTGGTTTGACGGGGTTGATAACTAAGGAAGAGTTTCCGGATAAAAATAAACATAATTTTACTGAAATGGTAATCGAAGACTCCATACTCACTTGCAAGATTAAACAAATTCAAAAGAACAGATACCAAGTGCTCCTAACTTGTAAAGAGAGGGATTTAAGGAATAACCAGTTTCGAGATGATCAAAAGCTGGATCATTACTATCAAAAAGAAGAAAGCTCTTTACAGAGTGAGCAAGAGAAAGCTCGCAAAGACAAGGAGCTTGCAAAGAAGTATTTCAAGCCAAGGATGATTGTTCATCCCCGGTTTCAAAATTTCACAGCTGACGAAGCGATGGAGGTTTGTTTCTAGTGGTGTTAAAATATCATTTTAATTTCATAATTATGGGTTATCAATTTCCTTACCATACTCCTGAAGCTTGTTTCTGTCTATTGTGCAAATAGTTCCTGTCAGACAAGGACGCAGGTGAAAGCATTATCCGGCCTAGTTCTAGGGGGCCCTCCTTTTTGACTTTAACTCTGAAAGTGTCTGATGGAGTTTACTCTCATAAAGACATAGTTGAGGGTGGAAAAGAACATAAGGACATCACAAGCTTGCTTCGTCTTGGGAAAACTTTAAAAATTGGGGATGACACTTTTGAGGATTTGGATGAGGTTGGTATACATTCTTTTCCACTACGCTCTAGAAATGTTTACTCTTTTTGGCTGATTTTGTCGTTTTCTTTTTTTTTTCTTTTTTTCTTTTTTGCTTTTCATTTAAAAAACTGTTGACTGCACCAGCAACTTTTAAGGCTTTGAAACTTATGAAATTATGATGTTTACTCTTTATATAATGCGACAAAGTATTGTTTAATTTTCAGATGATGGCTAACTCTCTGTCTCATTGTTAGACTATCCCTATCTTTGGGAAACTAACTAATACATTTATTGTTACCATTACAAAAAATAAATATATTTAGGGAAATGTTATCAGCACCTTATTTTGGTATTTGCACAAACCCAACTTTGTTTTCTTCTTTAATTGGCTTGTGAGAGCTTTTTTGGGAAATGTAATAGCCTTTTGACAGCTCTTTAAATACTAAAAGACAAGGTGGGTTAGAAAATACCTAAAATATTCAATCAATTAAAGGTCTTTGTTTTTCTAATGAGTTCAATTAGAAGTTTTCTTGTATCAGAATTGATTTAGAGGTCCCTAAGTATCGAGGAATGCCCTATGATCCTGATGATTTGGAATAAACATTTTGGTCCTAAACCTGGCATAATTCATGAACTCACGAATAACCAAAAACCTCTTCTTTTGAGGAAAGTTTGGTCCTAAAGTTTTCATATATTGCATAGCTGTTTGCGTGCATGATAATGGTCATTTTCTTTTTGTTTTGTTTTAGATTTAACAATTTCTTTCCAAATTAGCTCACAATTAATAGGCCATCTAGATATTTTCAGGTAATGGTATGAATAGAAAGTATTCTGTGGAACTAATGTCAATTGGTGGTATTTCCTATATATATTTTTGTGGATCTTTTCTCAATGATTGATCGTTGTAAGATTTGTTTTGGTTCTCATTTTAAGATTCTTATTCTCTTAGTATACGTTTGAATTTACACCCGAAAATTGATTTGGTCCTTTTTGTATTACAGTAGACACACATGTTGCCCTTCAAAAAGGCATAAATTGCACCCAAATTGCAACTTGGTGTAACATCCAAATGCACCTTTGGGCAAGGTTTTTACTTTTAAGTGCAGCGTTCAGTATGCATGTCGGTCATCACTGGAATGGAAACATGTCGGTTTCGGTAATAGGTTTTCGTGGAAATCTAAAATCACATAAGTTTATGGAAATGAATGCAAATGATGAAAATTTTAAGATGAACTCTACGAAACGCTAGCATAAGCACAAATTCACACTTTTAAACTACACTACATATGCAGGACAACCATCCATGATGGTTTAACAAGATCTAACACCTAATGACATGCTTGTTGTGAATTGCCTGGAACAACAAGGTCCATTCTATACTGAAAATGTATACAGCCACACATACATATGCTTCAAATAAACACAAAATGTCACTCCATTCATTAATTAAAATAAGTTCTAACTCCTTTATTTTGTTGATTGGACTAGAATAACTCACATATAAAAAAACTAGAAGCTAATGTGCGTAATTATAAGTATTTTACCGAATAAAGAAAAATATTACAAGTCTTTTTCTGAAATATTATTTATCCATATTTTTAGGTATTTTCTAATAAAATAAATAAAACACTTAATTTTTAAAATGAAAAAATATGACTCCGTGAAGTGGTAGATCGGGCAAGATGAACTCACATATAATATAATTATAAGTTCTATTTCAAAAATAAAAATAAATTATAAACTAACCTCATATGATTCGGTTTGACTCAAAAATATACTTTTTCCTAATTTTCAAAACCATAAATCCTTGAAAAATGAAATTCATGCATGAATCCATATGCAAATACACCAAATTAACAATTAGTTGATGCATGTGCACCATAATTGATGAAGCCAGCAAAGAAAAAAGCATAAAATCAGCACTTCCAAGCAAACATGTTAAAATCCAAGCTTCTTTATGCACTTTGGTCAAAATTTCGGCATATTGATTTAAGTTTTGTAATTTACATAATAAAATGGTTGCGTTTCGATCATCTTGACTGACGTTAGCCAAATCTGACCGAAAGATTTTGTTTCGATCGGGATGGAAATGGAAACATGTCGGCCATTTCATGTCGGTTTCGCTCGACATTTAAAACTATGTCTTTAAAGAGGATTTTTGATCTGCTTATATTGCCTTTCCTTTCTTAGACGATATTTTCAAATTTGACTTTCAATTTGTGAAGCTCAACTTGTATGGTACCATGAGAGAATATTTAATCATCTAAATTCCCTTGTTATGTAGTCTCTATTTTTACACATTTGCTAGCGTCCATCGCAGAAGGAATTTCGCACATGGCCTGTTGCATCTGACAACAGCCACACCATAAATGAAGACAAAATCTGCTGAAAAGTGAGCTGGTGTGGCTGCTGTCAGATGCAACAGGCCATGTGCGAAATGCCTTCTGCGATGGACGCTAGGAAATCCCCTATTTTTATTTGTTACAATTAGTTTTTATCGAAGGGTTTATATTAAGTTTCATTCTTCATTCTTTCTTTGATTTTTTTCTTTTCTTTTTGTCCTGAAATAATTCAAGTCTTGGACTGGCATTTCTTTTATGTTTTTTGTCCTTTTCCTTCTTTTTTTCTTCTTTTGCATCTGTTTGCACTTACATGCTTATCTGTACTTGAATCTCTAGGTCATGGACAGATATGTTGACCCACTGGTTACCCATCTGAAGACCATGCTTTCATACCGCAAATTCAAGAAGGGCTCAAAGACAGAAGTTGACGACCTTCTAAGAACGGAGAAAGATGAGAATCCAACGAGGATAGTTTACTGTTTTGGCATTTCTCATGATCATCCAGGAACTTTTATTTTGTCATATATACGGAGCTCAAATCCACATCATGAGTACATTGGCCTGTATCCAAAGGGCTTCAGGTTTCGGTCAGAAGATTTTGATAACATTGACCGTCTCGTGCATTATTTTCAGAGACATATTAATGATTTGCAGAGGGATTCAGTGCCATCAATCCGATCAGTTGCTGCAATGGTACCAATGAGAAGCCCTGCAACTGGGGGTTCCTCTGGCGGGGGATCTGTTGGCAGTGGTTGGGGTGGTGGGTCCTCAGACAGGGAGAGATCTTCCACTCCAGGTTCAAGAACTGGTAAGCAAATAAGAAACTATTTCCTGTTCTTGAACACAAGTGCTAACCTTGGTTAAATTCCATCTTATACTACCATTCTAGCTGAGATATCTACTGTGACCATACTGTGCTTTCATTCTTCATTACTTTTGCTTGGGAGCAATGCAGAAATAGGATGCATATGTTCTTTTACATGTGTTGAGTTTCTGGGAGATGAATTGAATCTTGTATTAATCTCCTCTTTTTCTTATGTGCTGAATAGGGAGAAATGATTATAGGAGTGGTGGTGTGAGGGATGGGCACCCAAGTGGGCTGCCAAGGCCATATGGTGGGCGTGGTCGGGAGCGTGGCAGAGGAAACAACAATGGCGGTGATGGAAATGATTCGGGTTATGGTTCTTCCAAATGGGGGGAATCTGGGCCGAAGGATGATGACGGTGGATGGGGCAGTTTTCCTGGTGCTAAAGTGCAGAATTCGCCAGGTAGAGAAGCTTTTCCTGGGGGATGGGGTAGTAGTTCTAATGCTAATGCTGATAGTGGCTGGGGTGCTGGTGCTGGTGCTGGTAGTGGCAGCGGTAGTGGTGGTGGGGGCGGCAAAGGAACCTCTGGTTGGGTTTCTGGTAGTGGTGGTGGTTGGGATTCAGGTGGACTGAAGGACCCTGGGGCATCGAGTTCTGTTCCAGAGACTGGGAATTCGGGCTGGG
Organism: Tasmannia lanceolata; assembly: GCF_043159265.1. Lineage (NCBI taxonomy): Eukaryota > Viridiplantae > Streptophyta > Magnoliopsida > Canellales > Winteraceae > Tasmannia > Tasmannia lanceolata. Next base: position 16,222,250 of record NW_027518696.1, on the reverse strand, counting down.
GTTCTAAGAGAACTGGGTCGGCCCCTCCAGATAGTGGGAATGGTGGGTGGTCTGGTGGTGGTGGCGGTGGGTGGAATTAGTGGTTGGCTAGGTGATTGAAGAAAGGAAAATAAAAAATGGAGGAAAATTGTAATTCTGTCATGTTCTAAGCTAATGAATGTTTTTTTTCCCTTGCTGGAGCATGAACTCCCATCTTTCCTACGTTTGTATAGGTTTATTATCTTTCTCATTTTGGTTGTGATGAAGTACGAGTAGATGAATTTGAACATTTTCCTTCCGCAGAAAATATGGCGGCTCATTCTGATGGAATTAGTATCCTTTTGTGTTACAGAAGTGGGTTCAGTCAGTCATTTCTTATGTGTATTTTCTACTGCTGTATCCAAATTTTCATTCTTCCGCAAATTATGAACTGTATATTAGATCTTGAAGTGAGGACTGACTATTATGTGCACAGTTGTACCTTCAAATTCTAAGGGTATTTGGCGGTTTGATTAACAAGTGATGAGGAAGCAGGACTCTTGAAGCAAGGGAGTGTGATATCAGTTCCTTATTTTCATTGAGTTTGGTGGCCTTATTTAGTTGGTAGAAGATGAATTTTAGCCATGTTTGGATTGAAGGGAATTTTTGGAAAAGCTTAGGAAGAAAAATTACAAGAATTTCCTAGCTTTTCATTGTTTGATTACACATGGAAAAAGTTAATTTTTGCAAACCAAACATGACCTAAGGCCCTCTTTGAATTGAGATGAATTTTTAAGGCACAGACTATCTACGTCCAGGACCAACAAATGAATGGTTTAGATCGTCCAAATATGTGGACCCAACTTCTACGTTTGCCGCTAGTATTTTTACGAGGAGAAATACGCTCAATTAACATATTCTTTCTCTTATAACCATATTAGAAAGGGTAAATATACGAGTACAAGTAGGGGCCCACTTGTTCAACTATCCTGTATTTCCAAAAATCAGAGGGTTAAAATCATCATCCCATGTATGCAAGGCCTAACAAATGAATGGTATGGATGGTTCAACAAGAGGGCCCCCACTTTTACTTTTACAGTTTTACCCCTGAAAACATCATTTAAGAACCCTACAAAAATGCTAATAGCTGGTCATGAAATCACCTTTCTCAAGCTTTAAACATGTAATAGACTTGCAAATGGAATTTATAATCTTTCTGTAGACCATGAATGCTAGCGATCCCCCTTTGAAAGGACTCTCTCTTTTAAAGCCCAAATTATGCCAATTATGTAACGCTAATTTCTCTCATCCCCTAGTAATCTCTCTCCCTCCCACTGGTGCATAGCCTTTTGTTATAGAGCTTGATTGGTTGGAAGGAAAGGCCTTTCCACATAGAAAAGGCTTTTTAGGAAAAACCTTTCTTTACATTATTCTAGAAAATATATTAATTGTTTGGTTCAACAAATATGGAAAGGAGAACCTTTTCCTAATAGAGTGTTTCTCCTACTTGAATGCTTGTAACATGAAGAATAAAAAATGAACACTTCATTTTTGAACTCACTGATGTCCTATGGCTATTAGGGTCCACATTTATATTAGCCCTCGTTTGGATACCAGCAAGAATTAGATTTGGATTTAGTTGATATTTTGAACTGGATCAGATCCTTAGATTTCCAAATCAGCTACAGCGGTGCAAAAAATTCCGATTTTCAAATCTTTTCTGCGATACACTATTTGGAAATCAATATTTGTGGCAACTTCCGTCACCATCACTACTCCTCGACGTTGCTCCGGCAACAACGATACCCCTCTCCTCTCTCTCTCTCTCTCTCTCTCTCTCTCTCTAAAGATGATTGATGTGTTTTGTATCCAAAATTCAAATCCAAATCAAAATACAAATGCATGAGGTATCCAAACGGGCCCTTAATGAGTTACAAATTAGTGGGGCCTACATAGAGGATTTAATGGAAAAAAATTAAAATAATGAACCTTATATAAGTGATCTACTAGTAAGATTAAGATGAGGCCAACATCTAAAAATTAACGTGACCGAGATAGAAGGTATCAATTGTATAATAAGGGTCCTAAGACTTAATAATTGAAAAGGCAATGAAACCTACATATATAATAATGGGCTTAAGGGGTATGTCCTATTTTGCCTAAACTAGGACATACCCCTTTTCTTCTTTGGGCTACCCCTCTAGTGTATTTATGAATACTCTTTTACACTGCATGGGGGTAGCCCTGGGAAGAAAAAAGGGGCGAATATATCATTTCCCTTATTTATATACTAGTGGGGTCTAGATAGAGGGCCCCATGTAGAGGCTTAATGACAACAAAAAAATAAAAAAAATAGACCAATATGTATGCTAATAATTGATTAAATAGAGGGTTTAAGATTGAGGGCTTGGGCTCATATAGTAGTAGATATCGTAACATACATAGTATTTCTTTCTAGACTAAAAAGACCATCCTTACGATTTTGAGGCCGAGATTGTTTTTTTCAAGGGACCATGCACACGTGTATGGCCTCTTTACGTCCGATAGTATCAACGGTTCAGATCACTATATGCGCATGCCACATTTACTATAGTCCGAGACTGGATAATCTAAGCTCACTCATGCGAGTAAGCTTAGCATTTCTCAGAAAACACTTGGGATGCCTAATGCTTTGGACGTTTTGGTGATCATCTGAAAAGAGTATGACCACCCCTTAATGTTTAAATTGAACTTTTAAGGAATAACATTTTGAAGATATGAATATCTTTTGAAAATATTCGAAATTTTTTGTAAGGGGCCTAGTTTGAATGGTTTAGGACAACTATCAAAACCTTTCATTTCCATAATAACTGATCAGTGATCTGATGTAGGTCTAGGGAGTGCTCTTTGTGGTAGTAATGGGCGACTTTCCGCGCACTCTTTTGATACCGATACTCGTCCGGTCTACGTAGAATAATGTTTGCTTGATTGCTGGTCGATGTAAAACTCGCCAGCAAAACAAAATCCTTCGATCCTTTTGCATAGATTTTGTTCGCAACTCTTGCAACAACCAGCCAGGATTAAACCCTTCAACTCCTTCTAGAACAGTGTTCGTCTTTGTACCCTTGGTGGCGCGTAAACAGCCGATAATTTCCATGGATTTGCCAAATCCCCACTAGCAAACTATTATTATTTGAAAATATTAAGACTAATAAAAAACCAAATTGCGACCGAGCATGGAAGGCAATGTTAGTTCTCTCTTATTTGAGATTGCGAGCGTGTCGAAATACGAACTTTTCAAGCACGTGCGCATTGGTCCTCTGATGAGTGTCCCATTCCAATACCTAATTTTGCAATCATAACAAGAAGAAATACATATACATATTATGAATTTAAATGGTGAAACAGAGAAAGAAAAAAATTAAGGACCCCATTCATGTCTTGAAACACTCCTTCATAGCATACTACTACTGCCCAGCCATTAAATGTAGTATCTACTTACAGATTTTTACCACCCATTTACCTGATAATAACAGATACATACTGGAGCGCAGCCTATGTTGACAGAAAAATGGAAAGGTGGAGCTGGGCTTTCTTGGCCGGTGTTGTTTCCACTTAAACATCTATCAGTGCAAGAATAAGCTCACGTATGGCGTCGTGAATTAGCATGTTGCTGGTGGTGCCCGTGGGCTTTGCTTTCGTTGTGTATCCTATCAGCATACATAGGCAGGCACACAATCTCGATCGTTTATCTCATTCAGTAAAACTTCCTCCGTAATGTTATCCTTGATGCTTCGCATTACCTAGTCCCAAGAAACAGTTTTGTCAGTCACCATAGCATTTACACACCTGTCTCTAAAGGAACATGATTAAAAAAACTTGAGAGAGCAAACCTTCCTGTATGTGTTGAAATCATTCGGTGTTGCTTTGTCTGTCCTGATGCGCATGCATACCCACGACTGTTCTTCTGAATCCCATGAGCATTCAATAATCTTCCCTGAATATGATAAGATGTCTGAATCACCTGCAAATTTTAGGACGACCACGGGTCAAGGAAAATGATTTTGGCTACAGTACTTCCAATGATAAAAACTAATGAAACTTAAACAACCAAAAACAGAATAGGAACAGACTGGAGGCATGGACAAGACCCAAAATTTGAGATTTAGAATATGAAAATAGCCAATCTGATAATATGTCCATTAATCAATAATTGCGAAGATTGAAGAGATGCACACTTTTTAGTGGTTTTATATTGGTTTTATTATGTTTGTTGTGTAGGTTAGGATGGACAAATCATAAAAATGGAATGCTTGTAATTTTCTCTCCTTCCATCTATTCTCTTGGGGCCCGTTTGGATACCTCATGCATTTGTATTTTAATTTGGATTTCAGTTTTAGGTACAAACTACATCAATCATCTTCATGATCATGTTTTAAGAGAGAGAGACAGAAAGAGAGAGAGGGAGGGAGGGATGTATTGCTGCTGCCGGAGCAGCGACGGTTAAGGAAGTTGCCACAAATATTGATTTCCAAATAATGTCTTGCAGAACAGATTTCAAAATCGGAATTTTTTGCACTGTCGTAGCTGATTTGGAAATCTAAAGGATCTGATCCAGTTCAAAATATGAACTAAATCCAAATCTTAATCTTGTGGGTTTCCAAACGTGGCCTCATCTTCTCTTCCTCAAATTCCATGACATGGTGGTAATTTCCAAAAGGTATTTTCTTTTACTTTAACATGGTATCAGAGCCAAAACCCATATGTGCCTTGGTATGATTTGTCTTCTCTCCATGGAACCCCTAGATTGAATCTTCCTCATTCCTATTCTTGGAGTCTCGTGCAAAGCAAATGTTAGGGTTTTTTTCTCCCTCACTTGTGTATAGAAAACCCATGGAGGTCTTAGCATGGGAAAACAGTTGAATTTAAAAAAAATGGAATGGGCCATTCAGTGCATGCATGTCTTGCTGCACTTATATTCAGTCCTTTTTTTAGAAAATCATTTCTTTGCTTGAAAGAGTCGAGGGGGATTCGGAAAAAAAAAACAGAAAAAAACAGAGCTATGGATTCTAGCACAACTCAACTCAATCTTATGTTCCAACTTCAGTGGATCGTTCACCATGAATTCTCTCCTTCCCTCTATTCTCTATTCCTCAAATTCCATGGTTGTCATCCCCAAAAGGCATTGTTTTAGTTCAAAATCGTATCCTAGCCAAAATCCATATGTGCCTTGGTTTGATTTTGTTCTTTCTCTTGGAAACCCTAGATTGAATCTTCCTAATTCCTTTTATTGGAGTCTTTTGCTAAGCAAATCTCATGGTTTCTCTCCCTTCCTTGCACATATAAAACCCATGGAGATTTCGTGTTTTTAGGCCTTAGTGAGTACCATTGGAGGAATTCCTCTTTCGGAAATAAATCATATGATTTTGATGCAAGCAGAGTTCAAGTAAGCATATAATTTAGAAAAGATTATTCGAGAGAAAAGGGTTTACAAAGATTCAAAAGTAGGCCCAAACGCAATCGAAACATCGTGCTAGTGTCAGTAGCCCAACACTCTTGAGCTGCAACCTCTAGACACCTTCCTCAACAGCCTCCCACCCCATCTCTCCCATATTTACCACCCATAACTTTCCTCCACAAAAAGCTTTCTTTTCTTACTCAAACCTCCATAACCACTTACGAAGACAAGCTCTATTTCTAAGAGTAAGGTTCCCTAGCACTAGATCCATATTCATTTTGGATTTAAATAACGTATCCTATCTCACCAAGTGCTAACTAAGTTTCTTCTCCTCATTTATTCCCATAGGAAATTCCTTCGGATCATATCAATTTTTATAGCCACCACTATTGCATTTTGAACATTGATATTAAGTAGGGAGATTGGATAACACCGCCTTAATAAGAGTCATCCTTTCTCCCAATGATAAACATGCCTTCTTCCAATCTACTAACTTCCCCTCCATCTCCACAACAGGATTCTACAATCTTATAGGGACAATGCCGAACCCATGGGGAAGACCAAGATAAGATAGGAAAACTTTCTTTATTGCACCCAAATTCCATAGCACGTTGAATCAACAGATCATCCTCGATCTTGCAGCCCACAAATATACTTTTATTTTCACCTTTAATCTGTACATCACCAAATTTAACCCCAATGCCACTATCTCTGCATCTTCTGATTATGTCTTCCTCTCTTTCCCCACAAAAAGGTAAGGTCTCAAATTCCAATTCTGTAAATCAGTTTTGCAGTTTCCACAAAAGAGTACATAAATCTCCTTCTATTCAGAGAGTTCTCACAATTCGACTGGTATCAGATATGAGGCAAAGAAGACTGTTGGTTACACCAGCCCTAATTCCATGGTGGGATGCGCGATTGTTAAGGGTGGAAAGATTGTTGAGAACCAACGGAAGGAGTAGAGGGCTCTGATGGGGATGGCATGCTAGGGAGAGGTATAAAGCAACATGCATGAGGACTTTGAGCATTTGGATAAAGGAGAAGGGATTGCATGCAGGGAGAAGGATGTCCAGTTTCTGGGAAAAACTTTCAGCTCGCAGCGACGAGAGAAGATGATAGGAGGAAAAATAAAAAATATGAGTTAAACGGCATTTTACATTTTGTTATTTTTTGGGATATAGCGTGTCGGTCAATTTAGCATTTCTTTTCTTTTTCCTCTTTTTATATCCATTTTTATTAGTTTCTTTTTACTTTCATTTATTTTCTTTTCTGCCCGGCCCGAGGAATGCAACTGAACAGAGCCAAAGAGAAATTGTCACGCCCCAAATCCCACCCTGGGCGTAGGACGTGGCAGCGCCGTACACCTGCAAGACAAGTGTCACAATCAAATTAATACGGACCCATCAGAGTCAAATCAAAACTCATCTCTCCCCAAAGAGTCAAAGCGGAAATAAGCAATAATATAATAAGGTCTTTACATCTTATTCAAACTACTCACTTCCTAAAGAATCTGAAAATGAATAAACTAAACTAGTCTCTGAGCCCAAGGTCAAAATCCAGAACTAAGCGTCCTGCTCCCCGTTAACCTCACGAGGATCAAAACCTGAGAATAATATATAACCACAGTCAGCTGAAAAGCTCAGTACATAATAAAGCACTACTCTAAGTACAGTCTAAACTTAACAGGGTTCAATAGGGTCAATTAACAAAGTCAAAACTGAATGTTGGATTCTTGACTGAACAATGGGCACGAGGTAGATATAGTGTATATCAAATATGGTTCTGATTTAAAGGTGCAACAAAGCAAACTCAAAGTCTAAGTTCTGATCAATTCAAAGGTTTTCAGAGTTCAAATACACTTCGGAGTCATCGGCATGGTTCAGAAGACATGTTATTGCTTATGCACCGACAGTCCACGGTGTTGGAGCCAGTTCCTCAAGGTTCAGATACAAGTCGACAGGGCCAGCGTTTTATCCCACTGACGGGCCATAAGTTCCAGTGTACTACCCCCACGGTGGGTCCAGAGTTGCCAAATGTTTTAACCCCATATGGCAGGGTCCAGAAATTATCCAAGCCTCCACATAAGTGTTCAAAAGTGTCTAAGGTTCTTATTCAAATAGTTCTAAGCATTCAGTTAGAACAGATATTCATAACAGTTATTTCTAAGGTTCAGAATAATAGTGGTAAAACACTAGATAGGCTAAACAGAAACAGACATACTAGACCAAAGCTAGTTCAGTAGTTCAAAGGTCTCAATACAGATTTCTAAAGTCAATATTGATTCAAAAGGGAAAAAGGGTTTATAATACCCAAAGTAGTACGTTATTACGTACCTAAATGCTGTTCGTTCTTTCCTTAAATTTGATTGTGTTTCAATGTTCCAATCTGACCAGGGCATAGACAACAAATAATGGTGTTCTTAGAACTACTATTATCATGGAGTCTTCAAACACTTCTGAATCTATTTTTATCATAAAGTACGTCTTCTGCCGAGTCCATAGAGTACAAAAGCATCGAAAACAGATAAGAGATGAAGGAGTTATGATTTTTCAAAGTTTTACACATTTTCAGGGTTCAGAAGTCCGAAGGCCTCGGACCAATTCTACTGGCCTCCCTTCGGAAGTCGGAAGGTCACAGACCAATACTACTGGCCCCCCTTCGGAAGTCCGAAGGTCACAGGCCAATACTACTGGCCTCCGTTCGGAAGTCCGAAGGTCGCAGACTGGGTTTTTCGGCAAAATTCCAGATTCGTCCCGAAAACTTCAAGAGGCCATAACTTCTTCGATTTAGCTCTGATTCGTGCGAGGTTGGATTCGTTAGACTCGTATCGACAAGAGGAATCCATCTAATCCAATCACATGCTCTGAGTTCAAACGCACGATTTATGAAAATCGCTAAAGATTCTCATTCGGATCTCCATACTTAAAAATTCATAATTCGGATTCTTAATAATCGACTTTGAGTTTGTTGGAATCGTAGAGTAATATAGAAACCAAGAAAACTCAAGATCAATCCAGAGGTTTCTTATTCCTAATCCATATTGATCAAAGTTCTTATTTCTTTTCTATTTTCAAACCCTAGATTTAGAGTTTCTAATTATCCAAAGCTTTCATAGTTCATAGATCTTACTTGGATTCGCAGCTTCGACTCCGAATTCGCGATCTCCTTGCTCTTCTTCTTCTCTTTCTCCAATTTCTCTTTCTAGGGCTGCACAACCGTTTTTAGGGTTTGTTTAGCCATAATAATCTATTTATAGGCTTTATTAGAAAGCCCTAATCATAGTCAAACTTGTACGGACAAAAATGCCCATCTTTTAAAGTGGGGGACGAAAATTTAAGTGGGGGTATTTTTGGGTATTTACAGAAATCTGCACCACTAAAACTCCAGTATCCCTCTCTTGATCTCGACGTGCAAGAGCTGGGCATTTCAAAGGTGCAAGTTAGACTAGATAGCTAATTGCCGCCATTAGGCATGCCGGTACAACCCTATTTGATCACATGACTTACTAGAGAAAAAATAGGCATTTTACTCATGTTTCTGCTTGGTAAAAGAATTATAAATCAAATTTCTAATGAACGTGTCATATCAAAAACAAATAAACTCGAAACTCCAAAAAAATTAAAACAGGGTGGTATCATGAAAAGGAAACAACTCATCAGCTCCCTAAACAATTATAGTTAGGAAATTGGAAGAAGAGTAATAGCGACAGCAACCAGAGATTCTATGACTTTTGTTTTACTAACCTCTACAACAAACTGCATATTAAGTGCCATTAGATCATAAATCAGGTATCTTCTCTCCATTTTTTGTGTAGTCGGTACGGTGTCGATTACCATCTCACCATCAAGTAGTGTCAGGTTATGAGTCTTCTCATTTAGACCCTTAAGAACAAAAAATTGGGTTAGAAATGGATGTCATTTAAAGAGAAAATAACTATTTATGAGGCTATCAACAACAAAAAAGAAGAGACACAAACCTCATTTCTTTGTCTCAGAGGAAACCGCATCTGAACCCTCCGAAAAGAAAAGTTTCTATCAATAAAAAAACACCCATCACAAGTAATAAGCATCATATAACGTGTTCCATCAGCTTTCCATGTAGCATAATAATAGCGTTGTGTAACGACCCGATTCCAAAACCAGGCCGCTGCATCTACTTTGATAAAATCACCTAAATTTTTTTTTTGAAAGGAACAACTTAAACGAGCGGAAGCATTAACTAATAATAAAATCCATCCATTTATTTAAAACTAACTCTGCTCCAAATTTAAAACCTAACAACTCCAAAAAAAGTTTATTATAGCCCAACATTAAATAACTTAAATTGAGTTTATAAAAAAAAGTCAAAACGATAGGTGACCCATCCCCCAACCCTCTCTCTTTATTCCCCATTCCCGCTTTATTCATATGTCTTCGTTTGCAAAAACTCCCTCTTCTACTAATCCTATGGAGGGGAAAGGTAGCAACGTAAGAGCAAGGAAAAAGGGCTAACAACATAAAAGCAACACGATACAACAACTATAACAATAATCAATGAACAATGTTAGAATCCATTTTAAACTAAACAATTTTCTCAATTCCTACATAAATGAGATATATCTACATTGCCATTTTAATTATTCAAAACTCATGAAGAGATATGAATGGAAGTAAATCAAGCAATATGTACTCTCATCCCCAATAGTCGTACGGCATTCCCCAATAAGATCTTGTTCGGTGGCCTTCCAACCTGGCCGTCAACTATTGACCATCAAGGAGTCCTCCGTCCCCTAATAGGACGTGCTCCTTTCTAGGGTTCCCTTTGGGTCACCATATGGTTCCACCCGAAATGCATTGCTAGCCAGGTGTCGTACGCTCTCGGCCTGAGTGACTTTAGGCTTTTGCCCAAGGACGAATCTAAGGGTCTGCCTTAGTCCTCCCTCCCACATGGAGACACAAAGTACCATCCTTCAATGCAGGATTGAGATATTTTATTGGGAGCTAAGTAGAGTATAATACATTAAGTTCAGAGGAATGATGGAGAAACGTAGTGTATTATACTCTGCTAAGCTCTAGCTAAAGGTATGGGCCCACCAACCATGGGGAGACCACAAGCAAGAACTGCTCTTGTCCCAGTTTACAAGATAGCTTTTCCTTGTGAGCTAATGGAATGAGGACAGGTCTGATACCTCCCCATGACCAAAGTGTTAGAAATGTTGAAAAACTCCGAGCAAAATCGTTACATGTAGCGGAAGAATAAACAATGTAGAACAAAATTTTTGCTCTAACCCAGGATTCCTAGGGGCTAATTGATTTTATTGTGATTTAATAAATACAAATATAAATACCTTTATGTAGAAAAGAACTCATCGGCTTGATCTACTATTCGAAAATTCGCCGGCGATCTAATCGATGCGAAACCGCAAGTTGAATCGATGGATTCCTTTTGTTGCACAAAGGATCTTGTGTACAACTCTTTGTTCACTTCATAACCTGATCTAAATCAGATTATAATGTTGGAATATGTATTTAGATCAATGGAGCATGGTTGGATATTTGTCTTTTATCTAGAATAGACAAAACTAGTTGATAGAATTGGAGGAGAAGAAGAAGAGAAAGACTTTTGGGTGTCTCTACCAATTTTCAGCACATGGAATTATGGAAGAGTTGTAGAAAATATCAGCCATATGTCTTGTATTTATAGAGTTTTCAATTTCTATATGCACAATCCAAAGTTTCTAGAGAAATCCCAAAAACTAAGGAAACTATAGCCACAATTGGAAGCACCAATTGTGAAAGCAAGCAACCCCATAAACTAATTCTGGTCTGGTATGTACATTGGAAAGAAAAAGTAAAATGTAAATCTATGCGGCTAAAAATAGTTTCCTCCATATGGGTAGACCATATCTGTTGCAAATGTAATGCTGCCAAAATTGGTGGCAGAAAGAAAAAATGGAATTGAGATTCGTTCGGGGGTAGGAAAAAAAAGCATACAATGCAAATATCCATTATAGGATCGGGAAGAAACCAATACTCAACTCAACTCAACTCAACAAAGCCTTTGTCCCAAACTAGTTGGGGTCAGCTAAATGAATCCTTTAGAAAAAATTCATGAAGAAGGTAAACAATAACCATGTCATTTCTTTCCAGCCTTGTTCGAATTTTGTTTCAAGGGACATTAAATTTACGATGATATACTCTAAATAAATGATAACCATGTCGTTTCTCTCTAAATTGTGGAGGATATTTTTTTCAAATAAAAATTTTCCACTAGAAATGTTTTTCTTGCAATCTAAGCATGGCCTTAGTTATGAACATGGTTTCAAATTTCAGTTTTGGAATGTGTTTCGGTTCGCATCGAAACCGAAATCTAGAAATTTCAGCCGAAATCCGATGAAATCATTAAAAATAATATTTTATTACACTGTGCGACTTCACTAATGAGATTTCACATGTGCAATTTCACTTTTTTGGGAAAATAATAAAAAATAAAAAAATGGAGATTTTTGGTTGAATTTCCTAAAATTTTGGACCAAATTTTGGAAAAAACAAAATTCCACCGAAATTTCGAAATTTCAGTCGAAATTATGTAACGTTCAGGCTATATCCGATTTCGGTCTTGGGGTTGACCGAATTCCCAAAAGAACTATCAACGGTCATTGATGGGAGTGATAAAGAGAGGAGTGTCATTATCAAGAAAAGCAGTGGGAATTTCACTTTCTCTGTAAAAACTGAGAAATTATATGATGAAAGGCCCTTTAAACACGTAAAGGTTATACGATAGAAATACAGCCCTTGATATTTGATCCAATAGCAGCTCCCTTTTTGAGGAGCTGCTGTTGGAACAAATATCGAGGATAGGATGATGAAGAAGTGTTTATACGGCCCTTCATCATATAAATTCTCCTCAAAAGTAGTTAAAATGTTTTATGGTGGTTAGAAATAGGATGAGTAATATGAACTGAAATTCAGAACTATAGAATGTTTTATTCTACTTTATTTTGAGAATGGAGCATACACTGTTGATTTCTTCTGAGAATTATCAATAAAATGATGAGATTTTCGGGTTATGAACACAAATAGTAGATTCACTACCATTCGGGCGGTTATGAGCGCAAATAGTAGATTTACTAGCATTCGTGGCATGGGCATAAAATCCTCCTCTCCCCCCCCCCCCAAAGCGCGCGAGCGCGCAATATCAAATCCTGAGGTGTAATGGTTGGATTACTTAGGGGCCGTTTAGATACACGGATTTTAGAATCCGGGATCTTTTCAAAATTGTAGCTAAGTGACAAGAGATGAAGCGGACCAGCCGCCGTTTTTTACTTATCGAATTTCTTTCCGTCAGCAAGAGAGTAGCAAAACCTCCCATATTTCCATGTCTTAGAAATCCTAGGATGCAAGAGAGATTTTTAAAACTTGAATTTCACACTTAAAATCCAAGAAATGCTGCTAGGACAGCATGCATCAGCTTGATCATGAACCTTCTTTTACATTGTTTTCAAACTAAAAACTTGGATTCTAAAATCTGCGTGTCCAAACGGCCTCTCAGTGTTGCGCGGGCAGCGCGCTTTGGGATGCAGAGGAGCCACTCTCACCCAGCTCCCTTGAATGAGCTATTCAACTCCAAGGATGAATCGAAAAAAGAAAAAAAATTCGAAAAAGTGATTGTTGCGGCAAATCCGGGATCTGCCGATGTGGCAACAAATAATAGAAAGATAGACTAGAATAGTAAGTTTTTTTGGGATCCGAACCTCTCCCTTTGAGCCTTATCTAGTAAGAAACACGTGTAATAAGGCATCACCTATCTCCTGTTTTTATGAAGTATAAAATGAATCCTTTTATGGAAAGATCATAAAAAAAAATCAGCTAAAGCCGTGTAATCAATACTGTAACTGAAAAAGACAGTTACAAGGCAACCATACTCCCAATTTCATTTGTTCCCGAGTCAATCTCCCCAATCTCTACTGGCTTTGGCTTTTTTTCGAATCACCTCCATAAACTCTCACAAGGCATATTGAAGAGGTTTCAAGATAAATGGCCGTATTCAACCAACCAGCTTTCAGTTTGAATTGGCAAAGCCAGTTCGACCCGCAAAAGATAAAGGAGTATTTATTCAGTCACATAGTTTGGGCTCCTGTAGGCAATCTATTTGATTGTATGGAAAATACTCTTTTTAAGGATTGAATCCACTTCTATAGTCCCATATTCACTCATTCCCGAACTGCTTCTGTACCAGGGAACAGCGAAATAAGCAAGAATACTGAGTCCCACAATCTTACCTTCATGTTTTGATGCCATGGCCCCACCATCTCTACTCAAATCCATGCATGGAATGGGCCCATCATTTTACACCTCATTTTTTATGAGGTGGGGCCGACGCGCGCACACTAGTAAGAAACTTGCACGCGTTCAACAAAAAAAAAGTAAATAAAATACCTAGCTTCACCTGACATTTGTCGGGAAAACACGAAAAAGGAATTAGATTTTGGAAGATCCCATAAATTAATTCAGTTAGGGCCCGTTTTGATACCTCATATATTGTATTTTGATTTGGAATTGAGTTTTGAATACAAAATGAATAGATCCGGCAGCTCATGTTGAGAGAGAGAGAGAGAGAGAGAGAGAGAGAGAGAGAGAGGGAGGGAGGGAGGGAGGGAGGGAGGGAGGGAGGGGGTACTTCCTAGCGGAGGGGAGAGGTTGAGGAGCAAAGAGGGTGAAGGAAACTGCCAGATCTGTGGATTTCCAATTTCTTATTTGCACCGCATATTTGGAAATCTGATTTTTTTCACTGTCAGTTGCTGAATTGGAAATCCAAGAATTTGATCCGATCCAAGTTACAATGCAAAAAGGGCTGCAAACGTGAGAAATCCAAATCAAAATCTTCTTTGCATCCAAACGGGCCAAAGAATCAAAACAAAAAGTAACAATATTCCCAGAAACTGAAACAACCAAAAAGATGAAATAAAAGAATAATCTGCCATTGTACAATTAAACTTGCAACTAGAAACCCATTCTAGATAAGAATATACAATTGCTTTATTGATAGTCACATATAATCCATGAATTTCGTAGCGACTATGATTCAGAACATAAAACAGATGAATAAGATTCAACTCAAGGGAAAGTCCTTCCAACTGCACCATAGGTGTCTAAGAAATACAGAGTTTCATAGATACAAAAAACAGTCATGGCATATTGGCATGTAAAAGAGTCATAGACATCCATTCCAATGCTGAAACCAACAATATTCAACCAATGGCTAGGATTGGTTGGATACTCGGATCTATGAGCTTTTAAAATTGGGGTTCCCATTAAAAAACCAACAGCATTCAATGCACCAAGCACAAAATGTAGGAAAAGGCAACATTCAATAAACCAAGCACAAAATGATGGAAAAGGTATAATGAAATACTCTGTTCTGATTTATATCTTTTCGTTCATTGTTAATTGTCAATTACTATTTCACCCAAAAAAATTATACTTGCGGAAAAAAATTACAAATTGAGTTGTGCAACCAATGCTAGCAGATAAAAACAATCCATTCATAGGAAAAACTGTGAATGTTGAGGGGAGCATACAAAAGTCTTAGATCAAGTCAATGGGCCACGATGCATATACAGTTCACCTATCAAAAACAAATTAAGTGATTACAATACCAACCCATCAAAATCAAAAGTTCATCAAAAGATACAAGAACTATAGTTGCACTAATGGGTGCAGCTGCCACTTCAGAATCTAGCAACCCAGACCTTTTTGGGTCATAAAGTAGCCTGTATTATTGTTTTGTTGTTGCTCCCATCCCCACTTCTTGCCACTCAGTTAAATAAGATGGTGGCACAACTTCATATACAATTGAAGTGAAATCCTATAAAGCAATTTCATGGGTTAGATAGTAGGGACAGCACTGGTGAACCAAGAGAGACCTCTATTTGCTTTTGGAAAGCGGAATTACAACAATCAAGGAAACATAAAAAAAAACATCGAATAAGTAAATTCATATATAGCAATGAGCTAAAAGGAGATTAAAACAAAGGGAAAAATTCCTAATCGATGCTGAAAAATTGATTTATAACTGCATATCTGAAAACAAAACAACTAATTGAATCGTATTCCAATTAGTTAACCTCAGGTTTATTTCTTGTATGAACAAACTAATCAATGCAACACACATTTAGTTTGTGTTCAATATTCCACACACCCCACATTTAAAGATAGAAAAAAAAATGAACATGGAATAAAAAAACTGATTTAAATTACCCAGTCCAAAACATCAACAACAAAAGAATAAAAAGGAATTGATAAGAAAGCCAACGGACAACTAAGAAATGTGAATAACTTCTCTGAAGAGGCTTTGAGCTCCATCATGAATTTCTCCAAATTTTGGCAGAATTTGTAGGATTCATGTCAAAGATGAAATGGATCTCGATTGTTTTGAGAAACCCGTACGTTATGAGAAACTTGTATGAAATTCGGAGTTTCTGTGTCAATTCCATAGGTTAGATCACTGGGAACAACACTGGATTCTCCGAATTGGTCCTCCTCTTTTTCAGTGTCTTTGACCCAAACATTGATATCGAGGATGTTGGCACTCGACTGCCTTGAGAACTATTTTTTGACACATTTTCCTCAATGGTTAATGGATCTTCTTTCTCATCATTTCTCATATTCTCGTAGGTGTTGGGTAGATGCCCTTGGGCATTTCAATTATAAACATTGGATGCAATCAGATCAGTAGTTGTTTCTTACTTTCTTTGATATTATGATCAAGTGATTGGAGTACATTTTCCTTCATAGAAGAGCCAGAGCATGAACTAAGAAAAGGACGATTGAGATAATTCAAAGCTAGGGCACACTAAACTAAGGTGAGTAAATGAACATAAAATTACGATGATGTTAATCCTGCATAAAGGAATATGATGCCCGAGTGAGTCGCAAACTTACAAAATTATGATGAGAAGATATATAGTAAGAACATGTCTGTAATCAAGAAAATTAATATTATCTTGGGAGAAGAGTATCTTACATGGGTAAATACCAAAGTGTAATATGTATAGAATATAAACTGCTCCTGTCAGCACGGATGCTATCAGTGAAATTCATAAATAGAAGGTCATCAAACAATGAAAAAAAATGCTTAGAGATCAAGATCCGTACTGCCAGTCACAAGCCATTCCCTTGATAAAGGAGGCGGCCTCCTATTTAGCAAGATACATCAGACCCAATATGCAATAGATTATGCGTTAAAAGACATAATGCTCAGTTCCTTGGTGTGAAGGACGCAGCCCCCCCCCGGTCGTGGGACTTTAGCGTAGGTCTTTTGCCTAGTGGTACTTTAGCCCAACGGGATGATGGGTCTTTTGCCCAAGTGGCTCTTGGGTCTTAATGCCTCGCAGGACTTTGGCCTAAGGACAAGCTTAGGTCTTCTGCTTAGTGGGACTTTAGCCCAGCAGGATGATGGGTCTTTTGCCCCAGTGGCTCTTGGGTCTTAATGCCTCGCGGGACTTTGGCCTAAGGACAAGCTTAGGTCTTTTGCCGACTTTAGCCTAGTGATGTAGGGTAGAAAAGAGAAATAGAAGAAGAAGAAATAGAGGAGATAAGAAGTAGAAGAGGGGAATTTAGGGAGGACGAGAAGCAGAAGAATTCTGCAGGGAGAGAAGTTTCACTCAATAATCTCAATAATTCATTCAAAGTTAACAAAAGAGCTATAGTTTGGCCTATAAATAGGCAATTAACAATCCCTAGGGAACTAAAACAACCTAAATAATCATAAAGACTAAAATAACCCTAATAATACCAACTAATACCAAAAATATCCCTAAAAACAATAAAATAACACTAAAACAACAATAAAAAGATCCCTATGGGGCTCCTCGAGGGTGGCCCCGCTGAGAATAAACTCGCAAGGGACATCGATCTCCATCATTTCCCCTGTTGAAAAGAACTCCTTCAGAGAGTGAAGAGTCTGGTACTGCTCCAAGATATTGGGGTCCAAACGACGAAGCTCCTCCTCTGTAAGCCAAGTAGCGTTTGAATCTGGTCGACGACACCACTTGACAAGATAGAGCTGAAAACCACCATGGCGTGATGAAACAATCTCATCGGCAAGTATCATCAATCTGGTCGCCAGGAAGTGGTGGAACTGGCGGAACCACTGGTACTGGTGCTGGAACAGAGGAGATGACAGTCCGACCTGTAGAAACATCTGTCACTGGTGCTGGAACAGAGGAGATGACAGTCCGACCTGTAGAAACATCTGTTGGCAAAGTAGAAGGCTCGAAGGTACCTCGATATGTGATAAGATCTTCGATATTGAATACATGACTAATATTCATATCAGCAGGTAAGTTTATTAAATTTGCATTAGGGCCATACTTACGAAGGATATGAAAAGTTCCAATGGCTCGAGTATGTAACTTTTTGAAAGAATGGCGAGGGTAACACTCAGGACGAATACGAACCATAACACAGTCGCCTTCATTAAATTCAAGTTTCCTACGATGTCCATCAGCGTCTAGTTTGTAGTCAATATTACTTGTAGCAATCCTAAGATGGATATCAACATGTAGGTCACGGATGTGCTGGGCAAAAGAATTGCCTGACTAAGAGAGACGGGCATCAGGGGGTAATGGTATAAGATCAACAGGTTGACGAGGGTTGACGCCATGGACACTCTCAAAGGGGCTCTTTCCAGTAGTCTGATTAACAGAACTATTGTACGCGAACTCAGCAGTTGGTAACAAAAGATTCCATATACTTAGACGGTCACCTACCAAACATCTCAACAAATCACCCAAACTACGATTAACGATCTCAGTCTGACCATCGGTCTGTGGATGAAATGCTGATGAAAACTTCATTTGAGTTCCAAAGAGTTTCCACAGTGTGCTCCAAAAATAGCTAACAAATTTGACATCTCTGTCAGACACAATCGAGATAGAAAGCCCATAAAGTTTGACGACCTCTTTAAAGAACAGCTTAGGAACAGCTATCTTGCTACACGGAATAAAGTGAGCCATCCGTGAGAAACAATCTACCACAACCAGGACTGATTCATGTCCTCTAACTGTCCTAGGCAATCCAAGGGCAAAGTCCATGCTGACGTCTTGCCATGACGAATGGGGAATAGGCAAAGGCGTGTATAATCCAGTGTTTTGCTTCTTAGCCTTTCCCAATTGGCATCCATGAGAAACAATCTACCACAACCAAGATTGAGTCATGTCCTCTAACTGTCCTAGGCAATCCAAGGGCAAAGTCCATGCTGACGTCTTGCCATGGTGAATGGGAAATAGGCAAAGGCGTGTATAATCCAGTGTTTTGCTTCTTAGCCTTTCCCAATTGGCAAGTACGACACTGAGAAACAATTTGCGCTACGTCTTTCTTTAAAGACGGCCAATAAAATCGATCATCGACTAACACGATTGTTTTGTCTCTGCCAAAGTGTCCAGCTAGGCCTCCATCATGCAATTCCCAAACTAAGAAATCTCGAAGTGAAGTTCGGGGAATGCACAGCCTAGATCCTCGAAATAGATAACCGTCGTGAATTAAGAAATCAACATGGTCTCGACGATTACCATCAAGGATATCTTGAAAGATGATGCCAAAATCAGGACATGTGGCATACTCGTCCTTCAGTCTATCAAATCCTATGACCTCAACACTCAGAGATTGTAAGACCATAACCACACGACTTAAGGCATCATCACTTTATTGGACCTCCCTGGGGATGTTGCGACTTCTCCCGTCTTCAACATTGCCAACCTGTACCAGTTTCACGGAGACCCACAAGAGCCGCGATCAGACGACATCATCACCCTACCATTTCGAGCGAAACTTTCACTGATTAGCAGATTGAGGACATTGTTGATGTGCGGATGACAGCTACCCGCAACGGATCACATCGACAATACCTTGTTCGATGGAGGGATTGTCCGTTGACGGATTGCACTTGGATTGATAAGACATAGTTACGTAGGCTTTGCGAGAATTTATTTCAGCGCCTTACAGATGTTTACTCGACGGAGTCGAGTTCTTCACACACAGGGAGAACCTGATGCGATCCTTACCGTTGGATCATCATTCCTTACCGTTGGATCATTTGGACCACTATTTTATTATTTTTATGTGGTTATTGGACTTATTTTTGCTATTTGAATTTCCTAGATGTGAAGGGATGTTCACATCACCTAGGGCCCACCCTTTGCATGCTCTTTAACCTTTTATTTTATTAGTTTCATTAGGATTGACCCTTTTACCCTTACTGCATATTTTCCTATGTGTTGTAGGAGGGGTAGATTAGTATTTTTGCATGACTTAAGTCACTTAAGTTATGATGTAGTATTATTGGTTGATATTGGGCCCACATAACATGATATATAAGAGTGGTGTGGGAGAACAACCCTAATTTTGAAAGATTTGTAAAAAGACAAAGCAAAGGAGCCGACGGCCCTCTTCTCTCCCTACCTAGCCATCTTTTCTTTTGTTCTCTCTCCCTCTCCCAACCTAGCCATCTTTTCTTTTGTTCTCTCTCCCTCTCCCTACCTAGCCATCTTTTCTTGATCTCTCTCTCGCCCCTTATTTTCTCCCTCTCACTACCTAGCCATCTTTTTGTGTTCATTCATTTCCTTCTTTTTTCTTGAAAAACATCGTTAAAATGGAGTTTTGCTAACTATGGTTATGAAAGACTACTACCATCCGCAAAAGAACTATCAACGGTCATTAAAGGCAGTGATAAAGCGAGGGGTAGGAGGGGTATCATTATCAAGAAAAGCGGTGGTGATTTCACTTTCCGTTCTCAAAACCTGCTAGAATGTTTTATGGTGGTTAGAAAAAGGATAATTCAGATGAACTGAAATTTAGAACTATAGAATGTTCAAGGGAAATGATATCAACACGATCATGTTTGGATATTCCGCGGTCCTAGCTTGTCGTTTCTTTTTTAATTGGCTTGCCATAGTGTTTTGGGAATATAAAAACATTTCTCGTTTCTTTTTTAAGGGAAATGATATCAGCATTCCAATGTTTTGATATTTCTGCTCTACTTTCTTGTCTTTTAGTATTTAAAAGGCTGTCAAAAGGTTATTACAGTTCCCAAAAAGCTCCCACAAGACCTTTAAATACTAAAAGACAAGCAAGTGGAGTGGAATTATCAAAACATTGGAGCGCTGATATCATTTCCCTTTTTTAATTGGCTTGCCAGAGCGTTTTGGGAATATAAAAACATGGCAGTGCTGATATCATTTCCCATGTTTTATTGTACTTTATTTTGAGAATCGAGTGTGCACTGTTGATTTCTTCTCATAATTATCAATAAATTGATGATATTTTCGGGTTAGGAATGCAAATAGTAGATTCATTAGCATTCGGGGGTTATGAAAAATAGTAGATTCACTAGCATTCTTGGCCTATGCTATGCATCGGCATAAAATGGCCCACCCTGGTAGATTCACTAGCATTCGGGACCCACGCTATGAATGGGCATAAATGGCCCACCCCATTCCATCAAATCCTGAGGTGTAATGGTTGGATGGATTACTTTAGGCTCTGTTTCGATGCCACATGCAAGGCATCCTCAGGTAATTTCCAAGCAAAAAAAAAACCACTTTTCCTTGACTTGAGGGTGCTTAGGGCCTGTTCGGCAAGGCTTCTCATTCTAGCCTAATTACACGGGGTGAAACAGATAGATGAGAATCTTTAGAAATGACTATTACACGCTCCATGGAATCCTCATTTTTTAGTCTAAAAAGAAGGCAAAATTTTAGAAACGGACTGTAACAAGTGAGTCAGCCTAATAAGATTTTTTTATACATCTCTGCTTTTATCATTCTCTACACCTAAAAGGGGGACAATCCAGTAACAAAATGATTGCCAATGTAGCATCGAAATCCCTAAAAACTACCAGAAAAGAAACAGGTGTAATAATTGCATGTGGTGACTTGGCATCACCTATCTCCTATTTTTTATGAAGTATAGAATGGATCTTTTTATAGAAAGATCATAAAACAAAAATAAGCTAAAGCGGTGTCTTCAAAACTATAAACACTAAAAAAGACAGTTATAAGGCCCCTGCTCCCAATTTCATTTGTTCCCGAGTCAATCTCCCCAATCTCTACTGGCTCTGGCTTTTTCTGAAACACCTCCATAAACTCTCAGAAGACATATTGGAGGGGTTTTTCTGAAACACCTTCATCTCTTTAAGTCTTCAATCTTGAGCGAGCCTTCAAGGTTCTTTCTTCATGCTCCATGGATCTTCACTTGGCTTTATAATTTTTAACCTTGGCTCCAAGCTCCATGCCTCAATCCATGATTCAATCTACATTGATTTGATCTTCAAAGAGATTTCTTAACAACATTCAAACATTAGTACTACAAAAATTATAAAACATCATATGGTGTTTGTTTTCATCAAAACATAACTTAAAAAGGTGACCAAGGTTGAACCCTTCGGCTAACAATCTCCAGACAATGTTTTTTGTAGCTAGCATTCCATTTCACCAGGGTTCACCAACAAAAAACTGCAAGCCTAGTGCAGAAGGGGAAATTGGAGTCGACCACACCAATCATTGAGTCGCTCGAGTCAACTTAGTTTACCTCGATCGAGTTCTTGCCCGAGCCGAGTTTTTTTACTCGCTCTCTACCATGGTTATCTCTATCTCTTCAAGCTTCAATGAATTCATATGGATTAGAAGTGGCTGCATCATGGCATGAGATGCCCTTCAAATCCCATGCATCTCACCCTTGGCTACTAGGTGGATTGGTTTCAATCAATGATTTGGCCGACACTTCGAATTTATTGAAGACTCACGTGTCCTGCCGTGTCCAACACGACACGCGTGTCCACACGTGTCGACACTCCTTTGGACACTTTTACTTGTATTGCTGGAAGTGTTAGACTTAATGTGGGTGTGTGGACATGTTTTTGTACCGTGTCAAGTGTGACATTCTGTTTTTTATTGAATATTGTGTTTACCTCATTTAGACAACTCGTATCCATGTCCAAACTGGCCACATGAATCCATATCCACAAATCATGATTACATATACTTCCTATTTTAGCTATGTCCCCGTTTCTAAAGTTTGGTGGCTTGCCGTGTCCGACACTCCGTGTCCGTTTGAATTTGCTTAAAAGGAAAAGTAGGAACACTTCTCATATATCGACAAAGGCAAAAGAGCCATCCTTTCGGAGCAAATTTTTCAATGAAGAATGAATTCTATCATTCTTGATATAGGTCTAGGTATGACATGGATAATCTTTCATCTTCTTTTGTGCTTTGGACATCTTGGCGATGTATTTTTGGGTACCAATTTGCTTCCTCATAGATGCTACCTTTTATATCATGAAAAAGTATGAGGTACATATAGGGGTGGATACTGCCCAGGAATTCTACAAGTGTGATTTACTAGCATATGTGCATAAGAGCTGTTTAAGGTTTTACTGCTGTGACCCCAATTTCCTTGTAACAAACTGAACTCACAGCTGAACAGTAACATTGAAGCACTGAACCGGATGGAATTCTCACATTCAAACTACACGCATAAGATCCCTTCAAGTTCTATGAACCCACCTAACAACAATGTCAAAAGGAATAAAACAACAGATACAGTTTCATCTTTTTCTGTTGGGAAAAATCTATTGTGTTATTTCATCAGTTTCCAGTTTAGAGAGACAGACCACATGACATAATTGATCGATACCCAAATGATGTTATTGGCAGTGACAAGACAACACGGAAATATAACAAAGCTCTAAGATCAATACAATTGGAAAGTCTCTAGAGTTTTTTTCGTATCTTAAACCTTGGCTCAGAATTCAGATCCCTGAAATAAGAATCACTTCAAGCTTGCTATCATCATATTTCTATACCACATGGAAAACTTAAAGTTCATCCACACAATAAAAAGGATAATTAGCATCACTCCCATAAGAAAGGAAGAACAAAACCAAGTTAAAACCACCAACCAACCAACACCCAATAGCTCAATAGAATCTTCAACCTTAGCTCAGCTCCCCTGAAATAAGAATTGCTTCAAGAATCACTACCATCATATTCCTCATTGTTGAGTTGCCATGAATTTCGTAAGCCAAATAGCTTATGCAAGGTGTTGATTAACACCTTGTTGATCTCACGTGGCTGGGCATTCTTGGGCTCTTCTACTATAGAGTATCCTCTAGTGGGATTTTGAAAATAGAAGTCTAATTTATTCAGGACTCTTTGTTGCTTTGGAGATCTTATTCCTCAATGCAAAAGGATACTTGGGTAAGACTTGAAAATTTTCGGAAAAAAGGTGAGAACACATTCAAGAGGAAAAGTGTATGTGAGATTTGGCTCTCTTGAGAAAGCAAGGTGAGAGTGCAAAGACAACAAGAAGATCTTGAAGCTCATTACAATCTAGCTCTTGAGAAGTGAGAAAGTTCACAAGCAAGAAGAGCATATAACTTGGATCTCTCTGTTCAAGATCCACTGAGGAAGCATGGTCAAGTGGAAGGGCATCGGCGTTCAGATCCTAGATGGCATCGAGCATACCAGGATTGTGTCTTTTGAAGTCTTCTCCTGTGGACGTAGTCACACATGTGGTGAACTACATATATCTGGTGTGCATTATTTGTGATTGCCTTGGACTAATTATTTTTTGTTCTTGCAAATCTAGTTTGACAAACATTACATATTGTTAAACACACAAAACCGAAATCATTCTTCTGTATTTGGATTGTTATAAGGTCACCGATGTCGGCTATTTAGCGTTTTAAATTTACAACATGTGGTATCAGAGCATTGGCTTTACAATGACGGTGATGGTTTCAAGTGGAAAGATTTGACGGGAAGAACAATTTTAATTTGTGGCAAGTCAATTTTAGGGATTTGTTGGTTCAACAAGAACTACACAAACCACAATTAGAGCCTGCAGATATGTCAGATGAAGATTGAGATGACATGGTTTTGAAGGTTATGAGTTCTATTTGTTTGTCACCAGGAAACGATGTCAAATACCATGCCATGTATGAGAAATCTGCAACTGATATGCGATTGAAACTTGAGAACTTGTACATGAAAAAGTCTCTCACAACCAGGTTATATTTCAAACAACGACTTTATACTCTGAAAATGAAGGAAGAGACTGAAGTAATGGAACACTTGTATGCATATAACAAAATCATTTGTCAATTATCAAATATCGATGTTAAAATTGATGATGATTTACCATTCAAAAAAAATTGACGAGGAAGACAAGGCCTTGATTTTGTTGACCTTACCTTCATCGTATGAACATCTGGTCACAACTCTACTTTAGGGAAAGATAACATAGAACAAGAGGAGGTCAATGTTGCTCTTCTTTCTAATAAGATGAGAAAAAGACCGAAGAAGCAAGCAGAAGGTTTAGTTGCTCGAGGTATACTAAATGAGGAGAAGAAGGGGAGTAATCGGGGCAGGTCTAGATGCAAATCAAATATAAGAAAATGCATTATAAAGTGTTTCTACTGTCATAAAATTGGACATATGAAGAAAGAAGGCCGAAAACTTAAGGAAGATCAAGAAAAGGAGAAAAGAGAGTCTTCAGAACAAGCGTGGCAAAAGAAAGCTCAGATAAAGACTGCGACAAGATGCTGACCGTCTCATCAGGTAATAATCGTTATAATGACACATGGATTCTCAATACATAATGCTCTTTTCACATGTGTCTACATAGACATTGGTAACTACATGTGAGCAGTTGAATGGTAGCTTGTAAACGTCAATTTTCAAAAAAAAAAGTTGAATGGCGGCTTGGTTTTAATGGGAATGACAATTTATGCAAGCCAATTGGGATAAGAACAATGAAGATCAAGATATATGAAAGAACTATTAAAATTTTGACACAAGTTAGACATGTTCTAGGGTTAAAAAAGAATTTGATTTCTTAGGATGATTTAGACTCCGGTACATGTCGGTATACTAGAGACGGTGGAACTTTGAAGGTTTTAAAGAGTTCTCTTGTTGTCATGAAGACAAAGATAGTTAAAAACCACCTGTATGAGTTAGTGGGAAGTACAATGGTAAGTGGAGCAGCCATTTCTAAAGAAGAAAATGGTCTAACTGATTTGACACAGTTATGACATATGCAGCTAGGGCATATGAGTCAACAAGGTTCGAGAGAGCTCAGTAATCGGGAACTACTCGAGGGTGTCAAGAGTTACAGGTTAGACTCTGTGAGCTTGTAGGGTGGATTTCAAAACTTCAATTCATCTAAGTAAGGGCATTTTAGATTATGTGCATTCATATGTGCAAGGACCAACCCCAATTGGTTCAAAGGCTGATATTCTCTATTTTGTGACATTGGTTAATGATTACTCTAGAAAAGTATGTGTTTACTTTCTACAAAGAAAATCTACTGTGTTTTCGAGATTCAAACAATTGAAAACCATGATTGAGAAGCGGAAAAGAAGATGAAGTATCTAATGGTAGACAATGGAGGAGAATCCCAGTTAAAAAAAAAAGACAATAGAGAAGAACACAGGTCTTCTGAGTTTGTCGAGTTCTGCGTGGTGAAGGAATAATCCATCACTTTACTACATTAGAAACTCCAAAGCAAAATGGAGTTGCGAAACAGCTTAATGGGACTCTTCTCGAGAGGGCTCACAGTATGTTGAGCAATGCCAGATGGGAGAAGGACTTCTGGGCTGAAGCGGTTAATATAGCATGTTATTTGGTCAACATGTCACCTTCGACAACAATTTCTTATAAAACTCCAAAAGAGGCATGGCCTGGTAAACCCGGTGATTATTCTATTTTGAGAATATTTGGTTGTCTTGTATATATTCATATTAAGAATGATTAATGCTCTAAACTTGACCCAAAGTCCAAAAAGTGCATTTTTCTTGGTTATAGAAGTTGGGTCAAGGGATATAGAGTGTGGGATACATTTTCTAACAAGCTAATCACTAGTCGAGATGTTATTTTCAATGAATCTTCCCTGTTGGAATCACGTAAGCATACTGGTGAAGGAACACAGGAAATGAGTGAGACCAATGAGGTGGAGGTTCGCACTCCATGACATGTGCAAGAAGAAGCTTGACTACCTTAGCAAGATCAACAACATGTGTACCAACAAGAATCACAAGTTAGAAGATCCCAAAGAACTCATAAGTCACACATACGTTTTGGCTATGAGGCTATGGTAGCTTTTGTATTAGTAACGAAGAATGGAGATCCATCTACATTTCAAGAAGTAGTTTCATGCAGAAATTCCAATTATTGGGAGGATACAATGGGTGGAAAAATGGAATATCTTCACAAAAATCATACTTGGGACTTGGTGAAGTTATAAGAGAGAAAAAGGGCTATTAGATGCAAATGTCTTTATAGTAAAAACGAAGGAAGCTAAGAAAATGATAGAGAAACGTACAAAGCACGCTTGCAGGCAAGGGACAATGCACAAAAGGAGTTGACTTGGCAACAAATTAAGTTTATCATGCAAGGATTAAACATTTAGGCGTAAGGCACCAGTTTATTCAAGAGGTTATTGACAGAGATGGGATTTCTTTAGAAAAGGTCGACACAAGGAAAAATGCCCCTGGTACTTAAAAGATATTTACAAGTGGTAGATGAATCAAAAAAAAGCCAAGGTGGAGAATGTTGAGTTGCCTTGAATTTCGTAAGCCATGTAGCTTGTGTAAGATGTTGATTAAAATCTTGTTGATCTCACGTGGCTGGGCATTCTTGGACTCTTTAACTATAGAGTATCCTCTAGTGGATTTTGGAAATATAAGTCTATTTTATTTATGACTCTTTGTTGCTTTGGAACTCTTATTCCTCAATGCAAAGGGATGCTTGGATAAGACCTGAAAATTTTCGAAAAAAGGTGAAAACGTATTCAAGGGGAACAAGTGTATGTGAGATTTGGCTCTCCTGAGAAAGCAAGGTGATAACACACGAACAACAAGATCTTGAAGCTCATTATATTCTGGATCTTGAGAAGAGAGGAAGTGCACAAGCAAGAAGAGCATGGAACTTGGATCTCACCGGAGAAGATCCACTGAGGAAGCATAGTCAAGTGGAAGGGCATCGATGCTCGGATCCTAGATGGCATCGAGCATACCGGGTTTGTCTCTTGTGTAGTCTGGTGAGAACTTGTAATCTTTTTTTATTCTCCAACTCAACTCAACTCAAATCAACTCAACTAAGCCTGTGCCCCAAACTAGTTGGGGTCGGCTAATGAATCCTTCAGAAAATTTTCATGAAATCTTTTTAATATTTTCCACATAGTAAATCTTTTGAAGTCTTCTCCTGCGACCACACACTGTGGTGAACCCCGTATATCTAGTGGGGGGGTGAATAAATCATTGCCCTACCTGATATTGTAAAAAAAAATACGCACAGCAGAAACTAAAACAGAAACAGGACAAGGATAAAAAAAACCATATGATGAAAAACAAGCACACATATAGTTTTTCAGGAACTATTAGACATCATTCAACATTTGGAAAAATCTACTCACCTCTCCAGTCTTCACACTGGTCATTTAGCAGCAATTGAGCCATGATATACCTCCATCAAATCTGGAACTTTCTCCACATATTTAATCACAATCTTGTCTAAGAATCGCTTCTCACTGTAAGTAAACCATGAAATAACTATCTTATCCTCCTGAATCAGCTTCTTCGATTTCAAAACCTTTAAAACCTCATACCTTGGAATAATCCTTTTATCCAACCCACACATAAGAAGCTTAGGATGCATACAAAACACTGATGACTCCAACTGCAATGTGTTGACAAAGAAATCCATCATTTTCTCAATTTTCCCCTCTGAACAGGAAATAAAATGCGGCTCTCGCTTAAAAGCCCTCATAACATGTTCTTCAGACCACCCCAAGCTCTTAAAAAATATCAGTTTCCTATCCCATGTTGCCTTGCTCATCGATGTCATTACTTGAACTGTATGGACAAAACTACGAGAATTTGGTGGGATGCCTAATTTTTTAACTGCTTGAACATTTTGGATGAACCGAGTGGGTCCTTGCATTACAGTTCTTGGTTGGGTCATGATCAAATATGAAATACTTGAAATGGGCACTCCTTCATTTACTAAAAATGTAACATTTGGAGCCATGGTTTGCTTCAGATCATATGTTAGCAGCCACTTGGAGCGCTTACACGCCTTCATAACATTATCATTAGTATGAAGAAAGCTCTTCAGTAAATTGAAGGATGGTTTTAACTGATTATTCAAACTTTTCTTCAGAATGTTTGTATTTGATAGGACAAGTTCAGGGATATTTGATTTTGAGTAGCCTATTTCAAGCAAGAATTTGATTTTCGGCATGATGGTATTCTCAACACTGGATTGGAGGATGATAGGGAACTTTGTGATGAGTTTTGAGATGTGGGTTTTAGTAAATCCATGGGATTCAAGGAGGGTAATTAGGGAGTCTAGCTTTTGTAGGTTTCTCTCTTTAAGGTGGAGCCTTTGGGATGTGGAGAGAGCTGTTTCTAAAGAGAGCCCGCATGAGTTTATGAGGTAACCGACTGTGAAGGATAGTGGTGTTGTTGTGGAGACTGTTGTGAAGGATTTGAGAGATGGGTTTTGTAGAAAATGGGAATGGAACACTCTTTTGCAGAAAAAATAATATGACATTTGGGCATATCATTGAAAAAAAAAAACAGAGCACAAGGGATAAGAAAAATAGAGGGTTTTGATGGGAGGGAGATTACCTATTTCGATGACAAAAGGATTCCCTATTTCTTTTTCTTTCATAGTTTTGTACCCTGTAATTTGCAAGGTCTCAACACTGATGCCCGCACACATCATTTTTTGATAATGAAACCCTCTTTATTTGGCCATCCCTAATTAGTTATGAAAGAGAAGGACTACTATAAGTATGGGTGTTAATGGGTCCACTTCAGATTGGACCCACTGATGTCTAAGTCACGATCCATTCAAATCCCTTATGCTCTGTTTGGATGCCATTAATTCGTTGGTAGATCTATATCCCACGGTTAAAGGGGAGATCTAAAGCAGATTAGTCAATGGGGAGATTAAGGGTGGAAGAAAGAAACACTGTTTGGTTTGTCTTGCAAATATTGGGGGGGGGGGGGGGGGGGGGGGGGGGGGGGTTTGGGATAAGGGCAAAAAGATCTCCCCAAGATCTTCTCCACAAATTTCTTTGATTTGAAGAAATTTGGAGAGAAGATCTCGAGCGTGCCACATCACCCGAACGTCACCCGACAGTGCTAGTGGTCAAAGACCTTAAAAGGCAACCAAACAATCTCAATCTGATCTCAAGAAGATGTTCTCCCCTCAATCTCCTTAAAAATAGCCAACCAAACAGAGCATTATCGGATTCATAGTGTCCCAAAATGTGTATATGGATCCTAGTATATTTAGATCCTGTCTGTTAAACTGAATCAGGAATGCCCATTATCATAGTATTTCAAACCCCATTCGATTGAGCGTAATATATGAAACAAATCGGGCTAACGTATGTCTGAACCAAACATGGTTCAGACATGAATCTGTCTAAAAGCTGTGGGGTAATGCTGATCAGCGGTCAGAGCAAAGATGGTAGATTTTTGTCAACTAAACATTGAGTTTTTTGGAGAAAAAAGAGTACATAACTGGAATTGTCCTGATCTTGGCTGCCCATGTCTGTTTTAATTTTAAAGAGAAAGGCTCATAAAAAGGTTCAAACTCAAATCATGGGTGTATCAACTAATGCTAGAGATAACAAGAAGTATATTGGGAAGAAAAACAGGAACGTGACTCAAAAGATCTTTTCTCAATGTGGAACATGTTCATCAAGTTATGTGAGGTATATTAGGTGATGGACTCTGCAACTATTAACATTTTTCAATGTCCCTGTTTTCATTGGCTACATTATGATGAGCTTGTCTTTGTTTATGGGCATGAGACAACTGTTGAGTCATCGCTGACTCGTATGCACAACACCGGAGTGGCCAACCCGGCGTAGACTAATCCTAATTAAACTAGGATTGTTGAATTTGTGTTGGTAGAGTTTTAGTTAAAGTAGTATGTTAACAATAAGAGTCCTAGTTGGTTATGAATTAGGAGTTTAGTTATGTGGATGTTTTAGAATATGACTGTTATGATGGTAGTTTGTTATTGGAGTCTTAAAAGTAAAAAAAATGGACGTGTGGCTTAGTCCTGCTAGGATTATGTGTTAGAGTAGTACTCTATATATCTTTTGTCTATAAATAAAAGCAAAGTGCCAAAACGTCATTGTTGTAGAAAAAGTAGCAGAGAGAGTCCGAGAAGAAGAAAAAAACGTTAATAACGTTTTGTGAAGTGTGGTGAGGCTGTACAGTTCATTATCTTGATTAAAATATTCAAAGATCTCTCTCTCTCTCTCTCTCTCCTTTGTGATTTGTCTTTTGTGGGTGCTTCTTGCTTTGTTAGTTGTGTTGAACAAGTGTGTCAAAGCTTGATTCTTTTATCCTTGTTTTCTACAAGTGGTGAGCCACCGGTCTGGGATCGATGTACGAACATCAAATTCATCCGTCAGGGACGGTGAACAGTCGTTGAAGAAGCCACTAGTCTGGGACTAGTGAACGAAAGCCAAAGGAAGAAGATTAGAACACCAGTCCCGAAGAAGATTAGAACACCAGTCAGGGACTGGTGTGGGTAAGCGATAGAAGGTTGATCAAGCTTCCAGGGATGAGATCTGACACGTCTGCGCTCAGGGATCAGATGTAGAAGTTGTAGATCTGAGATCCGACTTCAAGTTTGTCACTTGTCAAAAGACTTGATCAAAGAGATGGATTTCGCCAATTCAGTCAACGGAGTGGAGAAGTTGAATAATTCAAATTATTCATATTGAAAATCTTGCATAGAGTCGTATCTTCAAAGGCAAGATTTATTGGAAATTGTGAACGGTGCAGAAACCACTTCTCCCAGTGGAGGTGCCGAAAAATCAGACACTTTGAGAAAGTGAAAGATCAAAGCCAGTAAATCTATGTTCGTGTTGAAGGCAACCATCCACATGCCAAGACGCCGAAAAAAGGGGATGTCTTTGCCACTTTGTTTTTAAAGTCAAACGACGCTAGACTCTAGATGCTTGAGAACGAGATAGGCTCCGTATCTCAAGGGAATATGACGATTCTCGAATATTTCATAAAGGTGAAGAAGATCTGTCATGAAATATCGCAACTCGACGAAGAGTCCAGAATTTCAGAGACACTGATGCAGAGGATTATTATTCGAGGATTGAAACCTGAGTATAGTGGTTTTATCACAGCAATCTAAGGATGGCCAACTCAACCAACTCTTATGGAATTGGAGAGTCTCTTGGCAAATTAAGAGAGTCTAGCCAAGCCG
This sequence comes from Tasmannia lanceolata, assembly GCF_043159265.1. Classification (NCBI taxonomy): domain Eukaryota; kingdom Viridiplantae; phylum Streptophyta; class Magnoliopsida; order Canellales; family Winteraceae; genus Tasmannia; species Tasmannia lanceolata. The sequence continues at coordinate 16,190,568 of NW_027518696.1, read as the reverse complement.
ATGGCTGGATCTGCGGTAAAGGAGAACGAGGAGGTTCTCTTCATTGGGTGAGGAAGGAAGTTCCAAAATTCCAAGAATCAGAAAGGTAAGCCGAATGCCAGATCATATCAAAGGGAAGAAAGTTTTGATCAAGGGGGAGCCTCAAGCGATCGTAGTTCTGAGAAACAAACTTGGAACAAAGTACAAAGGTGGACGTGCTACAATTGTGGTAAGTCGGGTCACTTTGCCAGAAATTGCTATGCACCAAAGAAGAAGAACGAAGTAGGTAACGTTGCAACATCGGAGGTCCACAAAAGGAAGATAGTGATGAAGAGTGGAGTTCTTTTCTATCCATCAAAGAGGAACATGATGATTCCTGTCAAGCTGCTTTGACGATTACAGAGGTAGTGGATGTCGCTAGCTTGGTGGACATGAGCAATTGTGACGTGACAGTCGTTCCGTTCGACGACGACTTTAGCAGTGATGCCGAATCAACAGAACCTCGGGAGATGGGGATGTTCGGAGATAAAAGCTCAGAAAGTCGAAAGTCTACAGAAGTGGCGTATGTAGCAACATCAGTTGAGGAAGTCAGTATTTCCGAACTGACGTCTTTTGAAGAAGCCCAAGATGTTCCTGAATGGGAGGAAGCAATGGAAGATGAGATCCTAGCCTTGAAGAAGAATGAAACGTGGAATCTGGTTCCACTACCTACTGGAGTGTCACCTATTTCATGTAAGTGGGTGTACAAGGTAAAAACCAAAGCGGATGGTTCGGTAGAAATGTTCAAGGCGAGACTTGTTGCTCGAGGATTCTCTCAGAAGTACGGGCTTGATTTTGATGAGACGTTCAGAGCAGTAGCCAAAATCACTACGGTACGTGTGCTCATTGCCCTTGCTGCTTGTAAAGGGTGGAAGTTATGGCAAATGGACGTGAAGAATGCATTCTTACATGGTGAATTAGATCCATAAATTTTCATGGAGCAATCCAGGGGGTTTGAGAGTACCAAGAACCCACAATACATGTGCAAGTTGCGGAAGGCTTTATATGGCTTGAAGCAGGCTCCGAGAGCGTGGTACGAAAAGATAGCGGAGTTTCTCATTGCTAGTGGTTATTCAATGGCATTGTCGGATTCTAGTTTGTTTGAGAAGTTCACAGACAATAAAATTTTCGTGGTGCTTGTGTATGTTGATGATCTAATCGTTACTGGAGACGATTTGGAGGAGATTATAAGAATCCGAGTCAATCTTGGAACACACTTTCAGATGAAAGAGCTGGGAGAGCTCAGCCACTCTCTTGGTCATGAGATGGATCGAACAGAAAAAGGGATATTTATAAGCCAGAGGAAGTATGTCGGAGATCTACTCAAGCGGTTCGGGATGGGCGAGTGCAATCCAATTGCCACTCCGATGGAGATTAATGCAAAGCTTTGAGTAGAGGAAGGAGACGAACTTGAAAGCCAGAGTATCTACCGCCAGCTAGTGGGAAGTCTTATTTATCTAACTCTCACTAGACCCGATATAGCACAATCAGTCAGTATTGTAAGCCGATTCATGCAGAAGCCTAGAAAACCACAACTTGATGCAGATCATCAAATACTGAGGTATGTAAAAGGCACAATGGATTTTGGTATTTTCTAAAAATGTGGTGAATGTGAAGTTGTGGGATTTTGTGATGCGGATTACGCTGGAGATCTTTCCACATGAAGATCTACTACATGCTATGTTTTTAGCTTGGGATCGGGAGTCGTTTCATGTGTAGTACACGGCAACTGACCGTTTCTCTATCCACAACTGAAGCAGAGTATCGTGATGTGGCTATGACTTCACAAGAGAGTGTATGGTTAATGCAGTTGATGGAACACCTACACCAAGATACCAACTATACGGTTGGATTGTATTGTGACAATGAGAGTGCGATCAAGCTTGCGGAAAATCCAGTATTTCATGCCAGAACGAAGCTCGTGGAAGTACATCATCATTTCGTCAGAGAGAAAGTGCTTCATGGATAAATTTCTCTCGTGTCAGTTCGTTCAAATGATCATGTTGCTGACATATTCACCAAAGGGCTGAACTACAAGAAGTTTGTGAAGTTTTGAAAGGAACTTGGAGTGACCTGTAGAGAGTCATCGCTGACTCCTTTGCACAACGGCGGAGCGGCCGAGCCAGCGTAGACGAATCCTAATAAAACTAGGATTGTTGAATATGTATTGGTGGAGTTTCAGTTAAAGTAGTATGTTAACAATAAGAGTCCTAGTTGGTTAGGAATTAGGAGTTTAGTTATGTGGATGTTTTAGAATAGGACTGTTATGATGGTAGTTTGTTATTGGAGTGGTAAAAGAAAAAAACAAATAGACGTGTGGCTTAGTCCTCCTAGGATTATTTAGAGTTTGTGTTAGAGTAGGACTCTACATATCTTTCGTCTTATATAAAGGCAAAGTGCCAAAACATTGGTGTTGTAGAAAAAGTAGCAGAGAGAGTCCAAGAAGGAAAAAAAAAACTTAACGTTTTGTGAATTGTGGTGAGGGTATACAGTTCATTATCTTGATTAAAATATTCAAATATCTTTCTCTCTCTCTCTCTCCTCTTCCTTTGTGATTTGTCTTTTGTGGTTGCTTCTTGCTTTGTTAGTTGTGTTGAACAAGTGTATCAAAGCTTGAATCTTTGATCCTTATTTTCTACAAAGATGGAAAAAGACATAGAAGTACGCAAAAAGATTTCTGTTATATGAGCAATAGGATGATGCCATGGATTTCTTTGGACCTCTAATAAGAAGATTCTCTTGGGTATTGCAAACATCTGAATGGAAAATGATATCTGCCATGTATACATCAATTGTCATGAATAATTGTTAATTGATTATAGGAAATTTGACACAGGGGGACAAATAAATGACATAATATCACACGAGTCAAGTATTTGTTGAAAATCACAGAAGGGGGTCAAAACCCTGTTAACGAAAATTCGAATGACTAGAATGCCGCTCTGCAGAAACAGAGTGATTTGACTTAGAAAAATAAAAAAAACATTTAAGTTTTCCCTCTTCTCTCCTCTCGTCTCTGTTTTTTTTTTCGTCCTCTCCTCCGGCGATCTCTACAGCAATCTCTCCGGCGATCTCGACGAAGGTGAAGCACGTATGAACGGTTACGGTTCAAAAATGTGAGTTATTTCGTCTCTCTCCCTCTCCTAGCTGCCATGCCATGTTTTTTTTGTTTTTTTTCTTCACCTATGTAACCATGAACTTTTTTTGATGGGTAATCTTTGATTTGTAACCATTTTTCTGCTAATTTGTGCTTGGATTTGTGATAGGATTTCAATGGTTGAAATATAGGATTTTTGAAGTGTGATGAGTGTCGGATTGAATCAATTGAAATGACTAAAGTTTCCAACAGTTGTGCTTGTTTAGTGTTTGATGAAAGTTGTGACTTAGCAATATCTTATCTTCCACAAAATTTAGACAATAAAACATGTTACCAAGTTTCTTTCTCATGATTTGTCTTCGGTGTGAACAGAATTTTGTCCAAGAGCTAATAATCTTACCTTAGAAAGTAATTGTTATCACTAAACATAAATCTTACTTTCGAAACATTCTGTAACAGGGGAACATTCAACTATACTATGAGGGAAACCATTCTTTAGGCCACATTAGGTATGAAAAGAAAACAAGCATTAAAAAAGAAGGTGTAAAAGGGGAACATTCAACTATGCTACGAGGGCAACCACTCTTTGGGCACATTAGGTATCAAAAGAAAACAACCATTGAAGAAAAAAAGGTATCAAAACAGGTTCATATGTCTTCTACTTCTTCATCTCAAGTGCAAACATCGTCTGAATGACATCAATCTCTAATTAGTTGCATTTATGCTTTTGAACTTTCCATGAATAAAAGCTTTCTTAAGATCCATTTATCTTGAGCATCAAATTCTTCAAACTAACAAATAAAGATTAACGTTAAGGAAATTAATGCTTTAACAATAGGGGATGAGTGTATATTCCAGATGGCATTCTTATACAATCACATATCTTTGTCCGTTGCCTTCACCCCCTTGTTATCTTTCATATTATTTTCTTTATTATCTGAAAGAAATAATTTCCAAAGATCTTATTTAAGGCAATTCTGGCAGTGTGATATGATAATGCGCAAATGGTGGTTGTGGTCCATAAGATATTGCTATTATTAGTAATTCAAAACTCATGCTATCCCATTTAGCTTTGGTGTTAAATGTGAAAGTGCCTGCGAAAACAAGACAGGCATGAGTTTGATGAGTGTAGGGATTGAATTTTTGATGTTGTGATTTGTTAGTGACATCAGAGATTCGGTCCCTGTTTTTTTTTTAATATCCTCTGTATTGAGCATTGGGTAAAACAAATGGCAATGATTTCATCTTGCAACTCATATTAGAAGTCTCATGTGGCGATTTGAAAAGAGGAAAAGAGCAGATTCAATGTGTAGGAGAAACATCACGATTTGAAGTATGACAGTAATTCAAGTCATTTGAGATTGAGGAAGCCAAGTCTATAGTTCGCTTCTATCAAAATAGGCAAAGAAAATATCCAGGTGGGTCGTAGCAATGCTCCAATTGGATGAAGAATTTATCGTTGAGAGCTTAATTTTTTAGAACTCCAATTTCAGCCCCTTTTATTTCTGCACTTCATCATCAGTTGCACCTGCAATTCTATTCCCTAGAGCAATTCGAGATCTTTCTCATGCAATATCAGGCTTTCATTATACTACAGTTATCACCTCTATTGGCTTTGATACAAACCTTTTAGCCCTCTAACAATGATCAGGTCTTATTTATCTCCAATTTCATCAAACTTTAAAACCCCACTCTCTCTCTTTGTTCGTTAAACATTGCCTATTTTTAGAACCTGTTAGAGGATGATGAAAGAGCTGCATTTGCAGATTTTAGAGAGAAAAAAACGGAACAGATTTACAGCCATCATTCCCACCATTTTCTCCGAGCTTAAACCGGGCAAGAAAAAGCAAATAGGGAAAGAGGAGTGAGCAGCCTACCTCTGTTTATGCACAAGATAAATCCATGAATCAGCTCCTGTTTTACACAAGTTTCGATCTAGGATTCCCATTTATGTAGTTGAAAACCCCTGAGTTTGATGGGCCCTCCATGGTGACTTATGCAACCCCATTTGAGGGCCCATAATCCCTTCTGTAATACTATGCGCAGCTCCCCTCTATTGCCCTTGAGAAGCCCCCCTTAGGTACTAGTAACCCCTTTTGTAGCTGAAAACCCATCACTTTGAACTTGAGGACCATCTTCTGGATTTGATGGACCCTCCAAGGGTACTTCTTCTACCCCATTTGAGGGCTCATAATCCCTTCTGTAATACCATGCGCAGCTCCCCTCTACTGCCCTTGAGAAGCCGCCCCCTTAGGTACTAGTAACCCCATTTTTGTAGCTGAAAACCCATGACTTTGAACTTGAGGAACATCTTCTGGATTTGATGGGCCCTCCAAGGGTACTTCTTATACCCCATTTGATGGCCCATAATCCCTTCTCTAATACCATGCGCAGCTCCCCTCTACTGCCCTTGAGAAGCCCCCCTTAGGTACTAGTAACCCCTTTTTGTAGCTGAAAACCCATCACTTTGAACTTGAGGACCATCTTCTGGATTTGATGGACCCTCCAAGGGTACTTCTTCTACCCCATTTGAGGGCTCATAATCCCTTCTGTAATACCATGCGCAGTTCCCCTCTACTGCCCTTGAGAAGCCCCCCTTAGGTACTAGTAACCCCTTTTTGTAGCTGAAAACCCATCACTTTGAACTTGAGGACCATCTTCTGGATTTGATGGACCCTCCAAGGGTACTTCTTCTACCCCATTTGAGGGCTCATAATCCCTTATGTAATACCATGCGCAGCTCCCCTCTACTGCCCTTGAGAAGCCCTCCCTTAGGTACTAGTAACCCCATTTTTGTAGCTGAAAACCCATCACTTTGAACTTGAGGAACATCTTCTGGATTTGATGGACCCTCCAAGCGTACTTCTTCTACCCCATTTGAGGGCCCATAATCCCTTCTGTAATACCATGCGCAGCTCCCCTCTACTGCCCTTGAGAAGCCCCCCTTAGGTACTAGTAACCGCTTTTTGAAGCTGAAAACCCATGACTTTGAACTTGAGGACCATCTTCTGGATTTGATGGACCCTCCAATGGTACTTCTTCTACCCCATTTGAGGGATCATAATCCCTTCTGTAATACCATGCGCAGCTCCCCTCTACTGCCCTTGAGAAGCCCCCCTTAGGTACTAGTAACCCCTTTTTGTAGCTGAAAATCCATGACTTTGAACTTGAGGAACATCTTCTGGATTTGATGGGCCCTCCAAGGGTACTTCTTCTACCCCATTTGAGGGCTCATAATCCCTTATGTAATACCATGCGCAGCTCCCCTCTACTGCCCTTGAGAAGCCCCCCTTAGGTACTAGTAACCCCATTTTTGTAGCTGAAAACCCATGACTTTGAACTTGAGGAACATCTTCTGGATTTGATGGGCCCTCCAAGGGTACTTCTTCTACTCCATTTGAGGGCCCATAATCCCTTCTGTAATACCATGCGCAGCTCCCCTCTACTGCCCTTGAGAAGCCCCCCTTAGGTACTAGTAACCCCTTTTTGTAGCTGAAAACCCATCACTTTGAACTTGAGGAACATCTTCTGGGTTTGATGGACCCTCCAAGGGTACTTCTTCTACCCCATTTAAGGGCTCATAATCCCTTCTATAATACCATGCGCAGCTCCCCTCTACTGCTCTTGAGAAGCCCCCCTTAGGTACTAGTAACCCCATTTTTGTAGCTGAAAACCCATGACTTTGAACTTGAGGAACATCTTCTGGATTTGATGGGCCCCCCAAGGTACTTCTTCTACCCCATTTGAGGGCCCATAATCCCTTTTGTAATACCATGCGCAGTTCCCCTCTACTGCCCTTGAGAAGCCCCCCTTAGGTACTAGTAACCCCTTTTCGTAGCTGAAAACCCATCACTTTGAACTTGAGGAACATCTTCTGGATTTGATGGGCCCTCCAAGGGTACATCTTCTACCCCATTTGAGGGCCCATAATCCCTTCTGTAATACCATGCGCAGCTCCCCTCTACTGCCCTTGAGAAGCCCCCCTTAGGTACTAGTAACCCCTTTTTGTAGCTGAAAACCCATCACTTTGAACTTGAGGACCATCTTCTGGATTTGATGGGCCCTACAAGGGTACGTCTTCTACCCCATTTGAGGGCCCATAATCCCTTCTGTAATACCATGCGCAGCTCCCCTCTACTGCCCTTGAGAAGCCCCCCTTAGGTACTAGTAACCCCTTTTTTTAGCTGAAAACCCATCACTTTGAACTTGAGGACCATCTTTTGGATTTGATGAACCATCCAAGGGTACTTCTTCTACCCCATTTGAGGGCCCATAATCCCTTCTGTAATACCATGCGCAGCTCCCCTCTATTTCCCTTGAGAAGCCCCCCTTAGGTACTAGTAACCCCATTTTTGTAGCTGAAAACCCATGACTTTGAACTTGAGGAACATCTTCTGGATTTGATGGGCCCTCCAAGGGTACTTCTTCTACCCCATTTGAGGGCCCATAATCCCTTCTGTAATACCATGCGCAGCTCCCCTCTACTGCCCTTGAGAAACCCCCCATAGGTACTAGTAACCCCTTTTTGTAGCTGAAAACCCATCACTTTGAACTTGAGGACCATCTTCTGGATTTGATGGACCCTCCAAGGGTACTTCTTCTACCCCATTTGAGGGCTCATAATCCCTTCTGGTGTGATTTATTTAAGAAAATATTATATCCTTGCCATATCTAACATGTTAAACTAATTTCTGGTAGATTTCGTCTATAAACTAGATTTGGTATTGTGACCTGTATACTTGAAATGCAATGTTCACTTTAGTGCAATTATTTGCATGCTTTAGTCTGGTATTAAATGTACTCTAAATAAAAATGTTATCATCTTCTTGTCATGTTTAAGTCTTAACCATATCATATACTCCTTTTGCAGACAAGTTCTCAATCAGGAAGCTCATATTTTGTTCTTTCAAAACCAGAGTTGTCTGGTTCACCTCCTCAATGTGTGCCTCCGAAGGTTTTGGTTAAGCCGGCCTCTACTTATTCGCCTTAAGAAGCCCCCTTTACGTAGTGGTTCTTATGATATCTTGTTGGCCCTTTGCAGGTCTTCGTAAAGTGGCACGCACAATGGTTTCTGTACTGTTACACTATGATGGCATACTGAAGGATAAAGTTAATTGGGAATATGTTGGTGGGAGTAAGAAATTCTTATTGGTAAGTCCCCGAATGAGTCTTAAAGAATTGGAGGCTCTAATCCACGGTCGAATTGGGAGTATTGCAGGACGGGTGTCACTATCCATCAAATGTCGATATGTTGTTGATCCATATATAAGCACTCTAATCGACGTCGATAGCGATGATATCTTCCAAACGTTGGTTAAGGTGCTTGAGAAAGATACTTTCAACTCTGTGATGCTATACATAACAAAAATTGACAATGGCCTATACAATGTCATACCTTCTACTTCCTTTTCACCGCAAAATCCCTCTAATAACCTGCCCATACCTTTGACTTCTGTACCACCGATTCCCTCTCAAAATCTGTCTAATACTGCATGCATACCTCCTACTTCCATTCCACCGATTCCACACCTAAGATATCCACCGGAACGAGTAACTGTCACTCCCGACTCTCGTTTTGAAGTAGACTTACAAAGAGAATATGAAACAGAATTGGGTAATACAAGCATAGGAGGTGACTCGGCACAATTTAGTTCAAGGTATGTCTTGTAGAATTTTATTTATATTCAAGTACTAAATCTACTATCCGGATTTTATATTGTTGAACTGTGTAGGGTTCAAGTTGACCTAAATGAAAACTTCTCGGACGATATGTATGGGAACCATATCTCCGAAGATATCATTGTCCCCGGGAAGGATGCAGATGTGCCGTTGGAGCATATTAATGTTTTCGAGGATGATTTTCATGTCTTCGGTTGTGATTTGGAAGAATTTAGAACTGAAGATGACAATGATGATGATCCTGCAGAGGATGATGATGAGGATGATGACGAGGCTGGGGTTGAGGCTGAGGTTCAGGATGAGCAGAGTGATGAGGCCGCCCATGATCCTGAAAATGATAATGGAAATGAAAATCACGACGACGATTCTGGTGAAAGTCTTAGGCCAACAGAAGTGGCTCCCCCTACCGGCAATGGTCGGCCATTTCTACCTGCTTGCACATGTCGGGCAGTCGAAGTAGACGACATGTATGTTGGGGCTGATGAGGTAGATGCAGATAATCTTCAGTTCGATGAGTTAACTGTTGGGGCTATGTATCCAAATATGAAGCAGTTCAAGAAGGTCGTTAAGGAGTATGCAATTCGGCAGCGATTCATGTTCGAGAAGTCACGGTCAACTCCCAAGAAGTATGCCGTTGTATGCAAGGAACCAGGTTGCAAGTGGCGTATATCAGGCATTAACCGTATGACTTATGTGGTAGTGAAGAAGTTTGTCAGCGACCATAAGTGTACATCTCACTTAAAGGGCAATGATAATCATCTAGCTACATCACCATGGGTTGCCGAGACATGCTTACCCCTATTTGATCGTCCAGAAGATGTCAGAACAAGGATCATAAGACAGTACATCAAGTCGCACTGGGGTATAACCATGACCTACCGTAGAGCACACCTTGCGATGAACATCATCCTTGAAATAAAGTGTGGAAATGTGGAGGACTCGTACCGCTTGCTGCCTGCACTGATAATTGAGATGATGACAACAAACCCGGGCACCTACATGTGTGTTTTTCGAGCGAGAGATCTACGTCCAAGGGGAGATGATAAATTTGCTCGCTTATTCTGGGCATTTGGTCCCAGCATACGTTCTTTCCAGCGAACACTCAGATCGATAGTTTTGGTCGATGGGACGCATCTACGTGGAAAGTATCTTGGAATCTTACTTATCGCAGTTGGGGTAGACGGGAACAACGGATTAGTTCCATTAGCTTTTGGAGTTGTCGAAACTGAGAACGAAGATAGCTGGTGCTGGTTCCTCTATTTGGTGAAGCAGAACGTATTGCCGGAGGGGATAGGCGCATTGACCTTATGCTCCGATCGACAAAAGGGGTTGATACAAGCAGTGCCTAAAGTAATGCCTATTGCAAACCATAGCTACTGCATGCGTCACCTCGCCGCCAATTTGTACACCGACTTCAAAGACCCTTTACTTAAGAAATTGTTCTGGAGAGCTGCTAGGGCTTTGAGAGAGTGTGTTTTCATAGACACAATGGAAAAAATTAAGGCGAGGAGTGAAAATGCACACAACTGGATAGCCGCTATTCCCAAGGAAAACTGGGCTAGTTTCTACTTCAAGGGGGATAGATATGATGTGTTGACCACCAATAAATCGGAGTGTTACAATGCAGTGCTAAAGGATGCCAGAAAATTGCCGATTGCAGCTGCGGTGGAGCTGACTCGTTTTAAGAGCTCCGAATACATACAGAAACGTCAAGCGATGGGCCATGAATGGGAAACAAAGGCACACATTATGCAGAAAAACATTTGGGTCTGGCCAGGGAACAGGGTCGCGGATATGATGCTTATCGAGTAGGTGTGCACGAATTTGAAGTAAGGTCCCGTGATCATCATGATGTCGTAGACTTGCTGCAACAAACCTGTACATGTCGTGAGTTCCAAACGCTTGGGCTGCCGTGCGGACATGCCATGGCAGCCATTGCCATCACGGATTTTGATGAGTACGATTATTGCCAGAAATGGTTTCGTATAGAGATGTATCGGGAAACGTACGCTGAGGTGCTTCACGCTACAGTAGATCGCACTCAATGGGAAGTGCCTCCAGAACCTCTCAACACTGTATTACCTCCTATAGCGAAAAGACCACCTGGACGGCCGCGTACGAGAAGATCTGACCGCGAATTGCAGAGTGGAGTGCATCGCAAATGTACGATCTGTGGAAAACTTGGCCACAACAAAAGGACTTGTCGAGAACCTCCCATGGAGAGACAACTGCCTGATGAATCTGCCATTGGACCCTCTACCCCCGTTTTCAATAGGTACGTGATACGTAATTTATGGAGGTGAATAAGTAGTATAAAACATCCCTGATTCCATACTTATTCGGTGTGGTGTGGTGGTGGTGTTTGTAGGTCGGGTGTACCTTGTGCAGCTCCTTTTGTCACGTAATTACTCCGCGGACAATGCATTGGAGTCTCCACTTGGATGGATGAGAAGTGGATTAATTGAAAGTGTGCACAGTAATTAGTTCCTGTATTTAATTTTTTGTTACGTGAAACCCTTTTTTCGTATACTGTAATTAGTGGTGTGCATATATTTATCTTTTTTTGTGTACTGTAATTAAAAAAATTTACTTGAATCCTAGTTTATATTGGGTTTGAGTCTATTTCACAGGGAAGAATCCTAAAACAAAATATACGATGTCTTCAAACAGAGTATATACCGAGGATACCCCGTCGCTAACGTATGCTTCAAGGTTTATGGGTATATCAGTATGTCACAGGCTGTTACATTTCTGCAAGACTTCAAGCTTGGTCATTACATGAAGATTCCTCGAATAACAATGCTCATGGGTCAGGTTTGTGGCTCTCCTCTTCCACCTTTCCTCTTTACCCAATTGAACAAATTAATAACCAAATATGTCATCCTAACAATATCTTTTTCGTTGTAAATAATGACAATGAAGATGAATGGAATGAAAATTTCAGGTGGTGGGTACCCTGATAGCAGCACTTCTGTACTTGGGAACTGCATGGTGGCTCTTGCAGAATTGGAAGCCTCAACCGGTGGGGAAATTACTTGGATGGGTGCCCCTTTGCTTTCTTGTCCTACTGCGAAAGGCATCGCAGTTGAAGGCTGCCCAGTTTTATGAAGGTGGAATGAGTTCTGAAAGTTGAAGGTTACCCAGTTTTCTGAAGGTGGAATGAGTTCTCATAGTTGAAGGCTGCCCAGTTTTCTGAAGCTGGAATGAGTTCTACCTTGCAAGCATTGTTAAAATACGTTTTTCCCTGCTGCTAAGAAAATAGATCAACAACTGGAAAAGAAATTTGGTTGTATATATATATATAATCCATTTCAACTGAATCAATTCACTTTTTAGTGTAAATAACTGAAACAATACCGTTTACTTGAACTTTTTTTTATGAGTTTCAAATGCTCTAAATTGGAGAAGAGAATATATTTTGACAATTGAGTTTTCTGTTGGCTGAACTTCACTTTCAATGTTGCCCTTCATGCCTATTTACATGGCAGTAGTGAGTGCATACAAAATGAGAAACAGGAGAGCAGCGTTGAAGGGTATTCACTAGCGTCAACAAGTTCTACCTCATCAACTTCCTCTTGTACTTAGATTCTTATGTTTGGTGCTGTTATTTTCATTTTACTGGACATCTGTAGTGGATGTAAATATGCTTGGGATTGTAAATATGGATCAAAACCAATTCTTTTTTCCGCTTCACTCTATTTATATATAAATAAACAACCTTCTTATGGCGTGATAAAATATGTACCCTTTACATGTTGCAAATAATGCGTAGGCAACGCTTTTTATTACGATATGAGAATGTTTTGTTCGAAGCAATCACTGGCAGAATGTCAACCATATTTGGTATGAGGTTTAGATCGAAGTCACCACAAATAATGCATGGCCTACCAATTTAATTTTCCATTCTTGCAATTGATCTCATGCTTCCAAAATGGACTAAACATACCGCACCATAGGATGATCCACAACCGTCCATTGATGGAGCACAATGTAAAGAGGTTGTGCCCAAACCGCAAAGTCGTGGGTTTATCCTAACCTGGGCACTCAATTTATTTTTTGTGTTCTGGAGTTCATCTATGGTGGGGGCTACGATCAATCTATGGAATTGTCTTTTGCCACACAACCTATTTAAATTGTGACCCATCAAATGGACGTTTGGGATCATCCTATGGTGTGGGGTGGAGAGCCCATTTGGAACGAAGGGGGTTAACCAAAGAAAGCACCGGAATTATTATTTTTACCGGGATTAATTTTTTTGCCAACAATCTCCCAGGAAGATTTTTGTTCCACAAAAGTGACAAGAAGCAACAAAATTCCACCAACCAAACGGACTTGCAACTTGGGGCTCTATCAGACAAAGTCCTAACATTTTCACCTACAATAAAATACAAAAAATAGGGATCCCATTGCCAACTATGACGCTGAAAATAAAAACTAGAGAGAATAACCACAATTAAATACAAATAAATCATATTTCCATCCAATAGAAATATAAATTCCCCCAAAACTTGTTGAACAAATATTTGAAGATTTTGAAAGTCATTTACCATATTTCGCAATGAACCCAATGCCACAACCACCATCACTTCACAGAACATGATTTTTAATTACAAATACATAGTTCTCAGTATGCTGAGATACAAACAAACTTTGTGTCCCTACAGCCCGGTTTCTGTCCTAGAGCCATCTACTGCTCCGGAGGAGGCGGTGGCTGATGGGAAGAACTGCCCGGCGCCTGGCCCCAATTACCACTGTAGATGTAGCGATAATAGGTGGCCCACTGGTCATCAACGTGGGAAGTCATGGTCTGGAAGCGAGTCGAAATCGCAGAGTCAACATGGGTAGACAACTGCTGAAACTGAGAGGCCATGGATCGCTCAATGGCCTCCTGCATGTGAGCCAAATCTTGGCGAGTGCAGAACTGAGATGTATCTTGTGACGGCTGAGGTGCCGTTGCAGCCTGGTCCTCGGCTTCGTAGCCTCCTCCATCGACATAATCGATGTCAATCGCTGCTTCATTAAGACCCATGCGGTTAAAGGTCTGAACATCAAACGGGGCAGTAGGAGTCATGGTCATCTCTCCATCCAAGGTGATGCCGAAGTGGCGGAAGACACGGGTGAGAATCATGCCATATGGCAAGGAAGAGCGGTAGCGTCCAGGGGTCTGAAACATTTAGCGAAATATGATATATGGCAGACAAAGCTGGCGGCCCTCTAGGATGCTGTAGATAATATATGCCTCTAAGGGTCTTAGGGCTTCACGCATCCCAGCACGAGGTATGAAGATGTGGTACATGAAGTTATGGAGCATCCGCGCAATTGGAATGAGGTCGACAACATGTACAGGCATATTAAACTGGTAGCGCCGTGTTATCCGACCATAGACAGTGTCATGATCAATATCATCAAGTGAATGCGTCCCATCTTCCGGCCAAAAATAGTGTAAGAGGCCCTCATGGCTAATCCCAAATACTGTGGCAAAAGTCTGATAGTTGAGTTTGATGACAGTTTTCTTGATCTTAGATTCGATTTTGAAGAAGGAAGGGGAAATGGTGAGATTGGCATAGAAGAGACGCACCAATCGAGGGTAAACGGGTTCGTTGATGTGAAGGATGGGTGTCCAATGAAGAGCATCAAATTTGGCCTTTAAATCAAAATTTTGAAGGACAGGGCGATCAATGTACCTACCGGTGAGGATGCCCCTAGTGCCGACGTCGGCCCAGAGTTTCTTCGCCTTATCCCCAGTGAAATAGGAGTTGGCCACAACCTCGGCAGCCACAGCCTTGGCCTTGGCCTTGGCCTTCTTCCGTGAAGGCCCTTCTTCGTCGGGAACTTCTTCACGAACGTATTCAGGGTCTTCAACTTGGGAGGACCCACCGATGTTGAGATTTTTGGTTTTAGGAGGCATGGTGAGAGGAAATGCGGGTGGAGAGAAAAGTGATATGTAAAGAAGAAGAGAAATAGCCCTAAAATGGAGGCAAAAAAGAGAAATAGAGAAGGGAAGAAAGAAAAAATGAAAAAGGGGTGAAATGCTAGGGTTTTAGGAAGAAGAGAGGGATTTGGAAGGGAGAAGAGGGTTTTGGAGGAAGATGTAGGAAGAAAATGACGGAAAGAAAGAAAAAGTGGAGTTAGGGTTTGAAGAGAAGTGGAAGGAAGAGGGAAAGAAGAGAAGAAAAGTTAAAAAAACGAACCGGGTCCAGGGTTATAAAGCTCCTGGGCCGATTCTCGGAGTTCCGAGAAATTGTCTTGGAGTTCCGAGAACAGAAGGCAAAAAAAAATTTTCCCTGGCCCGAATCTCGGAGTTCCGAGAAATTATCTCGGAGCTCCGAGGTTAATCTGACGAAATCTCGGAGTTCCGAGAAATTGTCTCGGACTTCCGAGGATAGACGGTTTTTTTGCAATTTCTACTGGACCGAATCTCGGAGTTCCAAGAAATTATCTCGGAGCTCCGAGAATAGACGGATTTTTTGCAATTTCTACTGGACCGAATCTCGGAGTTCCGAGAAATTATCTCAGAGCTCCGAGGTTAACCTGGACAACATCTCGGAATTCCGAGAAATTGTCTCGGACTTCCGAGAATAGTCAGATTTTTTTCAATTTCTACTGGCCCGAATCTCGGAGTTCCGAGCAATTTTCTCGGAGCTCCGAGGTTAACCTGGCCGAAATCTCGGAGTTCCGAGACATTGTCTCGGAGTTCCGAGAATCTTTCGAGGTTCCCTCTACCCATATATTCGGAGTTCCGAGACAAAAGCTCGGACCTCCGAGAATTATTTTGTTCTTCTTTTTTATTTTTTTATTTTTTTATTTTTTTATTTTTTTATTTTTTATGTAAGGCGGATATAGCAAGTTCAAACCATGAACTAAATGCATGAATTGTCTTTTGCTACACAAACTATTTAAATTGAGGCCCATCAAATGGACGTTATGGATCATCCTATGGTGTGGGGTGGACAGTCCATTTGGAAAGCAGGGGGTGACTGTTGTAAGAAATGGTGTGCAATTTATCAACAACTTTGAGGAAGAATTTTTTTCTTCCCAACAATTCAAGCAACCAAACAAAACCGGAAAAGCACAAAAAACAGGGGTCCCATTGCCAACTATGACGCTGAAAATAAAAACTAGAGAGAATAACCACAATTAAATACAAATAAATCATATTTCCATCCAATAGAAATATAAATTCCCCCAAAACTTTATGAACAAATATTTGATGATTTTCAAAGTCCTTTACCATATTTCGCAATGAACCCAATGCCACAACCATCATCACTTCACAGAACTTGATTTTTCATTACAAATACATAGTTGTCAGTATGCTGAGATACAAACAAACCCTCCCTCTGTGTCTCTACAACCTGCTTTCTGTCCTATACAGATGCGCCCAACAATTACAAATAAATTTACCCCATTTTGCTTACAAATAGACACAAAACTTCACAGCAAAGACCATCAATGTCCATCCTCTTTACAACATCCATGAGAACTTCAAGAGCTCTTCTTCATTTTTTCACTCATATATCCCCCTTAAGAAAATCGCCACAGTCCCCGAACTCTCCGCGCAAGAATCTTTCGCACAGCTGCAGCTGATAAGCGGGAATGTCAGACTTGTTGAAAGTGAATGGATCATTTGCATACAGATGGTCGATCGCTTTAAGCACGAACAAACCACAGTCGAACCTGCATAACAACGGTTGTATTGAGCGAATAAAATTCATACCCTAAAAAAATAAACATTTAAATATACTGACCCATTGGCCTGTTGTGGGAAATTGTCCATCTGAGCATATTGAAAATGGTCTATATCACAGCCCCTTTCCTTGAAGTACTCCTTCAACAAAGCTACATGCAAGTGGTTAACATTGACAGGTTTAGGAAACATAAGTGTTATACGTATAGATTTATAAGTAGGAAAATATTGAAGATGCTAACCCACTTACGGTCAATCCTGCTCGTTCCTGGAACTCCAATCCTTTACAAGAATTGCATTCTTGGAACATTTTGGTGACCATATCGACAATGAGAAGAACCCAGTGGCTGTCTTGACATAATGGTAATAGTACCATTTGTACTACTTCTAGCTGGTGCTCTATAAGTCTACCGTGGAGAGCGTCCTTCGCCGTCTTCCACTTTTCTACCCTCAGCTCCTCAGTCACTTTGCTCCCCACTGCAGTAAGAGTTCCCTAAAAAAAGGATTTCAATGGGATACTACAGATGTAATCTTATGTAAACTGAAATGTGGGATGATAGAAATTACACTTACATGTACCACCGAAGGAACGAAGACAATTCCGCCCCTAGGATCTGCTAACCCATCCTTGTTGCAGGACTGTACGTGCTTCCCATAAATATCCACGATCTTCAAGGAAGAGAAGTAAATGTGAGATGTGAGGTAATGTAGATTTTATTGATAAAAAATGACACTTACAGTGCCAGTCAGGTATTGTCTGACATTCCAAAGATGTTGTAGGTCTTCGACTATTACGTGTACATCATCATTTTCAATGAGAATATCACTGCAGAATTGTATTAAATTGTTAGTTAATAAATTTCATTTATGATCACCTTAAATCATGGTCTAATATAATTCACATCTACTTGCCTTTTCTCATGCTTTAGGAGTCTCTCTATCAGAGTTGTTCTCCTTCCCTTAGGCAGCATCCAGTCATCCTGTTTCTTCTTGGGGGGTGGTTTAGGTATGTTGGGGTCCTCCCCCTCTTCCTTTCCTTCCTTCTGCCTTCTCTTTCGGGTCTTCCCTGATAAGTAGGGACTTTTTCTGGCTCTCCCAAGTTTCCTACTCCTTCCATCCATCTTCACACCCCTTACAATGCTCCCTAATTCGGAATCCAGCACCACTTTCAGCTCAACTTCAATAGATGGTGCCACTTCCTTCCTCACCTCCATTTCGAACAATCGTTGCAAAGGTTTAACGATCACCCCGTGTGTGGTGCCGAATCTTTCTTCATGTGACTTGGGGTACTGAGACGATACATCTATTAGGGTGGCGGCTGCATCCATGTCACATCCAAGGTCAGCTAAATCCGTCCAATCCTCGCACAGCTGCTGTAGACACCCCATTTTGACCTCACCCTAAACCATCCAATTTGGTGCAAAATACCATCAAATGATTGAATTAGGGTCCCAAACTTCACCCTAGGCTAGCTTTGGGTCTCATCTAAGTCTCCGTAAAATTTCGTCGAAATCCGAGTACGTTTGCCTAGCGAACGAGTGAAGCAATGCCCGTAGTGTAAACCAGAAAGGGGAGTGAATTTATCCTGAAGGGGGGCGAATTTATCCTGGAAAGGATGCGGCCTGGGACAGAAAAGATGTGAATATTTGTGCGCTTATCAATTTTCGCGCAACCGCGCTTCTCATCAAATGGGAGTGCCAATATCAATTATTAAAAAAATGGCTATAAATAGCCACTTAATCTCATTTAAAGAATTTTTTTTTGAAATTTTCCCTAATCTTTAGAGAGAGAGAGAGAGAGAACTAGTGAGAGAAAGTAGATCTACTGTTCATCTTCCCCGATCAACCTCTGGCCTCATTCCGGCCAAGCTCCGGTTGTATTCCGATCGTACCCCGGTCAAGCCTTCTACCTTATGCTATCTTCATTTTCTTCTTTTTCAGCCATACCTCTTAGAAACCTAGATCTGTGATTTTATTTTATTTTTTTGAAACCCTATTTCTTCACTCATAAACCTTAGATCCAAACACTTTAGCTCTAGATCCTTTATTTTCTTAGCTAGAAAATCTAAATTTTAATTTGAATTTTAGATCTGAAGCTTTGTGTTCTTTAAACCTAAAATCTACATATTTTTTTTCCTCTCTAAACCGTAGATCTACATATTTTTTTTTCCTAGTTTTCTTTGCTTTCAAAACAGATATGTCCTATTCTAATCTAGAACTAGCCTTAATTCCATTAGATCTGGAATTTTTCTTCTATAGAAATCCTAAATTGTTTACCTCTTCAGTTTCTGCAAGATCTGGTCTCGTAGTTAACAGATCTTACACATTTTCTTTGTTTTCACATCATAAAAACCCTAGATCTATTGTCATCTTCATTTTTTTCTTCTTCTATTTCACTGGATTTTTTTTTAAAAGATTTTTTGGTACTTGTCACCAAATCAGATGTATCAAGAGTTACAAGGAAGAAGGAAATACTACATTCAAGGTTTTGATATGTCTAAAGCTTTATAAAATTGAATTACGAAAGAGAAGAAAGAAAAGCAAGGTAAAAGTTCAATTCAAAGAGTTAAGAGGTGATATTAGCATTGAGAAAGGTAGCACAGTGACATGTATGTTCTCTTACAATTCTTTTATCTTCTTCAGTTTTATCATTGATAAATGGTTCGATCTTTAGGTCCAATTTTTATGCAAATATATATTCTAGTGTTAGTATAGTCATTTGAAAGAGATTTGTTAGTAAACGTGTCCTCTAGTGAGGTTGTTGATGCTATTTTTTTTTTAGATATCAGTGTGAACACTCTTTTATAGTATTGTTTATAATCGATAGAGAAAACGTGTCTGGTTCTCCCTAATTTAATGCCATCTACATGCTTCTTATAGTCCAATGTCTATATGTTTTTTTGTTGATCCGCTAGGTCTTAAAGCTGTATTTATTATTATTATTATTATTATTATTATTATTTTTTATTATTATTTATTATTTATTTTATTTTTAGTCCTATGGTGAGATATGTATAAGCTTGTTGGTAAAGAATTATTAAATTCATAAGAGGTTCCCTCTCCAACAAGTGCATTGTGAGTACCCAACCTTGTCTTTTCCAATTAGCACTTACCCCTGTCACAAACAAATTTCTATCCTCATGACACCTGAGGTTTCTTTGGTCCCTCGGGAAGGTTATTGAATTTTAAATTACTAATATAACATGTTGGATTACCTTTAGATGTTGTCTAGCTAGTTTATGTTGGTTTGTAACTGAATTAATTTTCTATTGGTAATGAAAGTTTGGAAATCCATTTTGGGTGGAATAACATTGTTTCAATCCAATTAATGTCCCTGTAGAGTAATAAGAAATGGTTGTGGTATGTTTATTATGTTTATTTTTTTTATTTTTTTTCTTCTTGTAAGGGTTTGGTGGAAAGAGACAAATATGTATCGGTCCAAATGAGATTGAGGGGAAGGTTGTAATCTCTTGAATGCCAATAGCATTGTATGGTTGTTCTTATACACCTTCGGTCTCACCTTATGGAAGAAGTGGAAGAAGAGGTCAGTTTTTAAGGTTGTCTCGTAAGTGTTTGAGATAAAACCCCAATGAATCAAGGCCATCAAAATAGGTGTTAAACCAAAGACTTATCTTATGACCAATTACCCTTACTCGTGGGAATGTAATTCCTCTGTTAAGCTTTATAGTAGCCTTTGAAATGACCGCGCATAGTTCTCATTTCTGAGTCTTGTAAGGGCTGCCTACTAATCACTTCCCATGTCTTACCCATCAAGGTTGACCTAGATTGATTCTACTTAGGCTTTATATCAGGGAAATTGTGCCACAGATACAATTATAAGTTTTTAAAAAAAGGTAAATAAGACATTAAAAATATTGTCATGGCTTGATTAACAAATTTGTTTTCTTAGACTTGAATATCTATAGATACTGATTTTTTTTTTTTTGAAAGAATTCGTTATAAAATTTAACATATGTGATGTCCTTTTAGAAATTTTGGATCATGGACAGCAGGATAGTCCAGTAAGTGAACTAAAGGGAAGGTTATGGTTGTTTTCATTTAGTTGAAATAATTTCTTCTTCAAGTCTCATCTCCTTCAATACTATTTGGTCATTAAAAAAAAGAAATATAAACAGGTTTTGAATAAATAGATGTTGTGTATGCTAGCCTTGGTAACCATTTATTGTCTTGTCTTCATTTTCAGTTGTTTACAAAGTGTTATAAGGTTCATTTTGTTGATTTGATAATAATTACTTTCAGAGTCGTTTCTTGGTCAATTTAAATTCTTGAATAAAAGGTGCCTTTATAAATCCATGTTTGTATTATCTGCAGAGTATATAATTTTTTTTTTCTTTTGGGGCAAGATATTGGCATAATCATATTCATTTCATTCTATAATCTATTTCCAATCTGGTTCCACTCTTGTAGAATCAACCCAAAACCTGACCCAAGTTTATGGTAAAAGATAACCTGTTCATCTTGTCTTCATAGCTCGGTATCATTGCTTATCTTATAATTAATTTTATCATTTCCTTGACATGGATTGTCTGGTTTTGTTTTTTTATATTTATAAGATCAATCTTATAGAAGTTCCAATCATTAGAAAGTTATATTCTTTCTATTAGAAATATGTTCTTTCTGGAAATTCCGGTATGTTGTTTTAGTTAATTCACTCTTTTAGCGTTTCTCATGATTGTGTAGATCTCATTCATTTTCTTTGTGAAGCTTGTACCTCACATATGTTTGGCTAACTTGACTTCAATTTCACACTAGGTGGATATATAAAACATTAGCTATGGTGAAAAGAGATATTCATAAAAGTAATGGCTTGTGTACCTTAATTCATATGTATGGGAGTAATAAACTTGTGTTTATTTGATACTTGCTGAAATAAATAAAAAAATGGCAGCCCTCTCATTGTAATATTGGTAGCCCCTAACTCCTTTTTAATATTGGCAGCCCCTAACCCCTTTTTAATATTGGCAGCCCCTAACTCCTTTTAAATATTGGTAGCCCCTAACCCCTTTTTAATATTGGCAGCCCCTAACCCCTTTTTAATATTGACAGCCCACACCCCTTTTTGATAATTGCAGCCCCTAACCCCTTTTCGATAATTGCAGCCCACACACCCATTTTGATATGGGCAGCCCTCACCCATTTGATATTTGCAGCTCTCACAACCCTTTTGATAATGACAAACCTTTTCACTTGTATTTTGGTAGTTATTACTTTGATATTTGTAGCTCTTTTACCACTTTGATGTTCGCATCTTTCGGTTTCTAGGCCACCAATTTTGACCGAGCACTTAATTTAGGAATAACAAACCTGCTAGTGTTGGAATTGTGTTATGAAAAATGCATTAATTATGTCATCTTCTATTATTTGTAAAAAATGACCGCGGCTAAGAAAATTATACCAAATTTATAAAAACAAGAAAGATAGGGTGAGTCTAAAGCAACTATTAAAATTAGGAAATGTTTACCTGATATATTATTCCCTTTATGATTCGTTACTTAGTAGAGATTTATAATTTATTTGCATATGAAAGTCATTTGATGTTTCTTAATGATATAATGCTATGTTTGCGATACACTCATTATTTTGTGATCAATTTATTTGTATTGTGAATGTCTTGAATAAAAAAGGAAGGTCAAGTAGTTTATTTTTATTTTTATTTTTATATGTTTGAAAATGATATTAATATTGTGTTGTATAGGGCAATGAAGGCGCTAGCCCAAGCCCATCCTTAGGAGACTTGCTAAGTCCAAGTAGCATACCCCTCCTTTGTATAGTAGACTTGCCTAGTCTTTTAGTCACCATTAGATATTAGAACCCTATCATTGCAAGGGAGATGAAGGAGTCATCCCAAGCCCCTCTTTTAAGAGAAATTGCTTAAGTTCTGTAGCATCCATTTCTTTTCATTTTAGAAGACTTTCCAAGTCTTTCAGATATTCCCTTTAGACATGTTTTATCCGATTGGTATTTCATTTGTTTTGTGATCATGCTAGTTTACTTGTTTGTGACCACGCTGGAGTACCTGTTTGTGAGCACGCTTGTTTACTTGTTTGTGAATCTCACCTGTTTACTTGTCTAGCATCTTTATCTTGGAATATATTCCGAACTACGTTGGCTTGATCCCTTTCCATAGGGTACGTAGTGCAGCTTGAGATCCACATCTCAGGTCCAGCCAAACCTTTTAAAAATAAACATTTTAAACCTTCAAAAAAAATATATAATTTTTCAAAACCTTTTCGAAAAGATCTTCCCCTAGAGTTAGGAGTATGTCATAGCTGTTTAGGGTGTTTTTGAGTTAGGATGCTGTCCTGATTTGTATTGATATAGTGTGTCATGTCGTGTGAGTGTCCCTAGAGTTAGGAGGCCTCGAGTTGATCGGTTAGACATTTAGTCGAACCGGTGGCTAGACTAGGAAGCATATAGTCAGCCCATGGTTTTCCTTAGGTTGCACAGCCTAAATACATATAGGATGTAGGGCCCACCTGCATTAGTTTAAGGCTAACTAACTTGCATTAGTTAGGGCATATAGAGAGTCCTAAAAATTACAATTCACCTGAACTTAAGCAATCATGCAAAAAAACTTTAAAAATCAGTCGAGTCTAGTGGATCGAGTCTAGGATAGCGGTTCTAGATGGTTAGGCATCATAGTTTAGAATAAGGCATCGAACTACGTTGACTCCGATTCTTCCCGAGGCCGGGATACGTAGAGCAGCTGGGATGGATGGCCATCTTGGTCCGAGTCAAGTCGCATTAGAGTTAGGATTTTTTCTTGTCCTGTCATATATATAGGATTGATTTGTGCTTTATGTTTTGATGTGTCTTCTTACTTTCTTGTACTGATACTATACCTTTAGCTGTAGCCTGCATGTGTATGTCCACCAGAACTTAGACACCCATTAGGCATGTCACTCATAACCTAGCTTTGCTTAGGTGACACATTTTTCATTTCATTTTGTGTATGCTTATTTCTTTATCCTCAAGGAATGCATGCTTAGGTAGACGATTCCTGAGAATTGTTCCTATTTCATATGATTTTTACCCAAAATTCTTTGGATTTAATAATAAATGGCATAAGAGACCAAGTGCTTGCACTCGGACGAATTGGAGGCGCTCTTTGGACCTTCTCCATTCGTAATCAGGCACGAACCCATTCATTTCTGGTTATCCATGGTATACAGAGCATATTTTTTTTAGGGATCCATGGCCGTATACCATGGATGGTGACTCTGAGTTTTGTTTTTGTTTCGAGAGTTCCTTGGTAGAGCTCTCCTTCACGTGTGGATGATCCAAGAGGCCGCTGGGGGCTCGTC
Source organism: Tasmannia lanceolata (assembly GCF_043159265.1). NCBI lineage: Eukaryota > Viridiplantae > Streptophyta > Magnoliopsida > Canellales > Winteraceae > Tasmannia > Tasmannia lanceolata. The sequence continues at coordinate 16,166,763 of NW_027518696.1, read as the reverse complement.
CCCCACCTCTCTCCCGGATCGGGGTCCACAGGCTGGCGACTCTGAGTTTTGTTTTTGTTTCGAGAGTTCCTTGGTAGAGCTCTCCTTCACGTGTGGATGATCCAAGAGGCCGCTGGGGGCTCGTCCCCCACCTCTCTCCCGGATCAGGGTCCACAGCTGCGAAGATAATCGTGCACCTTGAGATGCATTTTCGCCCTTCCTCTCCTCCTCAACCCCCTCCATTCTTCCCCCTGTCCCTTCATTTGTTCTCTGCATACGCTCCATTCCTTTTTTCAATTCCTCTAACTTTCCCACATCTTCCTCTCTTTTTCCAACATCTTCCTCTCTTTTTCTTATTTCTTCCCATGCTGCTCTAATCATCTGCCACTATCTATTGACTACATCTCTCTCTCGCCAAAATTTTTATATGCTTGCAGTCATCTTCACTACTTCCTTCCTTCAATTCACTTTCTACTCCCAAAACTATCCCCTCGGACTCCAACTGTTCCTTATCGGCTTCCGTTGTCTCCTCCACATCCTAATGTTTAAACACGACAGTCAATGATCAAATTTTAAATATCAACAAGTAAAATAAATAACGTACGCAACATAGTCCTGCTCGACTGCATTACCTCATCCTTTAGGTACCGTGACTTCTCTAACAGAGATACTTTCAATGTCACCAGCACCTGAATATTTGGAAAACATAGTCAGTTAACACGATAGTAGTATTGATATATACGTTAACAAATTTTTAATATCTCACCTCTGATTTCTTTATCTGCTTCTGCTCCACTAATCGATATGTCTTTGATTCGTTTGCTTTCCAGTCTCATTTAAGCACACGTGGACGAGCAGTTGGATTGGTGGGAATCCAAAATGTGGTATGCTCGTATAACCATACCTGCATACATATGAAACACCATGTTAATCATACTATAAACAGCGCAGTTAGAATATTAAACGTCATGAGTTCAAATTACCTGAATCACCAACGAGCAGCCACCAAGGTACCTGCCACCCTTACTGACTCTGTCTAGGTAATCTACGAGCCAGTCATACACTGCCATCGCCCAATTATACTTGCCAATCTTTCCTATGTCGTCGATGTAGGGCCAGAATAGCTCGTCAGCTCTATGTGTGCTTTTTGTGAAAAGGACAGAGGCAAAAAGATGCAGGAGAACATATTTGAGGGTCTTCTCTATCGAAGCTTGATTTCTTCCTCTAACTATTGCTTTAATCTCATTCTCGATAACCGATGCCTTCACGTTGGCCTCTGGAAATGGCCAGCCAGGCACTTTAGGTTGGGGTTTAGTCCTGTCGAATGACAGAACCCTCACCACCTCCATTCTCCCTCCAGTAAGTGGCAGTCCTAATGCCAATGCAACATCTCTTGGGAGGAAGGGGACATTTATACTCTCTAACGTGAACGTTTTACTGCCAGGAGTCCACTTATCGTTGATAGCTCTTACGAGAGGCTTGTGCATGATAATGTCCTCCATGCCAAACAGATGTCGAAATGGTGTCTTTTCTACGGCATCAAAATGGACTGGCTTGAACTTTATCCTGTCCATTGCCGATTTGAAAGAAGCTGGAGAACATCGAGCTGGGACGTATGGAGCCTGCAAAACAAATTGCATCGCCAAAATATATGTGGTAAATGAATTAACTTACTATGATTGATACAATTAACAACATACACACTTACATGTGTTTGTCTCTTCTTCACAGCTCCCATTTTCGTCTCCTCCCCTTTTAAACTCCTTTCTGACCTTCTTGCAGGCTTTGTTACTTTCCGTCTATCACTCTTTCGCATCAACATCTTTGAAGGCTTTGCAATGGCTCCTGACTGGATAAAAACTGTATGGCAATGAACAACCAAATCAAAATCAACGAGATCAATTCATAACCCAAAAACTCAGTTATATTGACCATCATTAAAATTCTGATCCTCATCATCTGTAAAAGAAATTACCAAGAAAATCAATAAAATCCAACCCATAGCATAAACTCATATTCCCAATCAGTACTATTATGAAGAAAAGCTAGCAAGCAAACCAACAATTATTACAATTCTCATACTAAGCTGAAAATATGTATCGTGTCTGTAACCTCTAAGGTCTGCCTTCTTAGATATCAAGCAAAGCAAACAAGAAATAAAAGAGCTGACCAATAAGTGCAAAGATCAGTGTTCTATATGAATTTTCTCAAACCACAACAACAACGACAAACCCCCAAAACAGATTAGGAGGTCTGTTAAAATTCTGATCCACATGGGCATCAGGCGAGTATTAGCTCACATGACTTAAAAAAAAACTCATAGCATCAGACCTTTTGAGAAAGAAAGCAGATAAGCACTAGCTATTGAAATTCAATGACCACCATTGGACCAATAATTTAATAAATGAAATCGAAGATAAAACAAGTGAACCATGATTGCTTCAACAATGAACATTGGTCTCCACATGGTATTAAAGAAGGCCTATCAACTAGGAACTGTGGTCTTGAAATTCACACTCAAGGGTTCCCAGCTACCTATATTAGGTTACTGGTAGGTAAAGGGGGACTCTGTAGGGCAATATAGGGGAGCTGTACATGGTATTGAAGAAGGTGTTATGGGTCCTTAAATGGGGTAGAAGAAGTCCCCATAGAGGGCCATCAACTGCCCACCATGGTCCACAAGTTCACAGAAAAGGGTTTTCAGCTACCGAGGTGGGGTTACTAGTACCTAAAGAGGGTTTTGAAGGGCAATATAGGGGTTTTTGAAGAAGGTGTTTTTGAAATCCCATTTCTCCACTCCAGAAATTGTAAAAATAAAAGCCTAGCATAAACAAATAACAGTCGAGCATTTGCATTTATTTTACTCTGTAGGTGGAAATGCGGTAAGTGATATGTACATGAAATGAAATCGCATTTCTCCATTCCACAAATTAACGTAAAAAAATAAAACCCTAGCATAAATCCAGAAGATGGTCCTTAAGTTCAAAGTCATGGGTTTTCAGCTACAAAAATGGGGTTACTAGTACCTAAGGGGGGCTTCTCATGGGCAATATAGGGGACCTGTGCATGGTATTAAAGAAGGGATTATGGGCCCTCAAATGGGGTAGAAGAAGAATCCATGGAGGGTCCATCGAATCCAGAAGATGGTCCTCAAATTCAAACTAAGGGGTTTTCAGCTACATAAATGGGGTTACTAGTACCTAAGGGGGGCTTCTCATGGGTTTTCAGCTACCGAGGTGGGGTTACTAGTACCTAAAGAGGGTTTTGAAGGGCAATATAGGGGTTTTTGAAGAAGGTGTTTTTGAAATCCCATTTCTCTACTCCAGAAATTGTAAAAATAAAAGCCTAGCATAAACAAATAGCAATCGAGCATTTGCATTTATTTTACTCTGTAGGTGGAAATGCGGTAAGTGATATGTACATGAAATGAAATCGCATTTCTCCATTCCACAAATTAACGTAAAAAAATAAAACCCTAGCATAAATTCAGAAGATGGTCCTTAAGTTCAAAGTCATGGGTTTTCAGCTACAAAAATGGGGTTACTAGTACCTAAGGGGGGCTTCTCATGGGCAATATGGGAGACCTGTGCATGGTATTACAGAAGGGTAATGCCCTCAAATGGGGTAGAAGAAAAATCCATGGAGGGTCCATCGAATCCAGAAAATGGTCCTCAAATTCAAACTCAGGGTTTTCAGCTACATAAATGGGATTACTAGTACTTAAGGGGGGCTTCTCATGGGTTTTCAGCTACCGAGGTGGGGTTACTAGTACCTAAAGAGGGTTTTGAAGGGCAATATAGGGGTTTTTGAAGAATGTGTTTTTGAAATCCCATTTCTCCACTCCACAAATTGTAAAAATAAAAGCCTAGCATAAACAAATAGCAGTCGAGCATTTGCATTTAGTTTACTCTGTAGGTGGAAATGCGGTAAGTGATATGTACATGAAATGAAATCGCATTTCTCCATTCTACAAATTAACGTAAAAAAATAAAACGCTAGCATCAACAAATACCATAGCATGCAACTCTATTTTACTCTGTAGGTGGATACGCATATATGAAATGAAATCCCATCTCTCCATTTCACAAATTAATGTACAAAAGAAAACCCTAGAATAAAAAAACAGCAGAACGTTTCTCCATTTCACAAATTAAAACAGAAAACCCTAGCAGCAACAAACAACATTTACAAGCATTTACAACTACTTTTACTCTGTAGGAGGAAATGCAGTAATTGACATCTATATGAACTCAAATGCCATAGAAAAACGGTTGAAAAAGGATTCCCCCCCCCCTTTTGCTTCTCTCTCAACCTGATTTTCCTTTTTAAAATTAAAAAAATAAGAGATTGAATAAAGAAAGGGAACGAAACGACGTACCAGGTAGGGTTTCCTTCAAATGCAAGGTTTGATACGTGCTTCACCTTCGTCGAGATCGCCGGAGAGATCGCCGGAGAGATTGCTGTAGAGATCGCCGGAGGAGAGGACGAAACAAAATAAAACAGAGACGAGAGGAGAGAAGAGGGAAAACTTAAATGTTTTTTTATTTTTCTAAGTCAAATCACTCTGTTTCTGCAGAGGGGCATTCTAGTCATTCGAAATTTCGTTAACCGGGTTTTGACCCCCTTCTGTGATTTTCAACAAATACTTGACCCCTGTGATATTATGTCATTTATTTGTCCCCCCTGTGTCAAATTTTCTTGATTATATAGGGGTGCATGGTTATATGAGCTGAGGTTCTTACTTTTTGTGATTTCTCTTGTTATATTCAGATGATTTTGATCTTGTGTATAGCATCATAACTCAGTGTATAAGCCCCATCTCAACCATCTAACCGCACATGCCCACCATTCTGTGCCATCCTAGCCGTTCGATCAGTGGATTCTTTTGTGGGCTAGTTCATTCCTATTTTTTTGGATATGACAAATCAGAGAGGCAGCCCATCAATCAGATAGTTTAGATTGATGTGTGTTCAGTGCCTACTACGGTTAAAGGTGGCTAATACACAGGCTTTTAGAGTGTTTATATTCCTCCTTGCATTGTAGGAATGTCCAAAACATCTGTTAGGAAAAGTAGATTACTACTAGAGTCACCAGACCATGTAGTGAGAAAAAAAAAAAAGATTTGCAAAAGCATGACTACAGTTGTGACCCAATTGGGCCCTGCCTTAGTTCATACATTGTCCAAGAATGGAGTTGATATCCATTGGAAATATATCATCTGAGTAATAGGGCCCTCATTGGATGTCACATCACTTAGGATGTGTTTGGTTGCCACCAAAATAGTGTTTGTTTGGGAAAGAATGTAAATTGAGGTCATTTTCTTTTTTCCCAGATATTTGATTGCCATGCACTTTTCATTCTACTTTCCTTGTTTGCTAAGGAATTTCCAAATAATAGCCATTTTAGTTTCCTCTCAAGTCAAGAAAAAGGAAAGGGAAAACAAACTAGATATTTTTCTATTTTATTTTTACTTGGAAAATGAGATTATTTTAGTTTCTTTTTACCTCAAATTAACTTGCATCCGAATGGACTCTTTTCCCCTGCCCTTTCTAAGAAGATGACTTCCCTAACAATCACCTTTAGGGACCCATTCAGTAAAAAAAAATCACCTTTGGAGTGTGTTTGGATTGACGGAATCAGGTGTTGGAATTGGTATCCTATTTCAATTCTGTCAGTTGGTTCAAAAAAATGAACAGAATCAAGGGACGAAAATGATACCGAGGGCTGGATTGAAGGGACAATGACGGAATCTGTTTCCCGTCCCAAGAGGTAGTATTCTGATCCTGCCCCAGTTGGAATGAAATTTTTATTGATTTTTTTTTTTTATAACTTACTCAATTTGAGCCGGGTAGATTCTTTCACTTTCTTCATGAAAATTTTCTAAAGGATTCATTAGCCGATCCCTACTAGTTTGGGACAAAGGCTTAGTTGAGTTGCGTTGAGAGCAAGGTTTTAAATTTTGGTTTCGGAATGCATTTCGGTCCTCACCGAAACCAAAATTTTTGCTGAAATTTTGAAAATATTAAATAATGAATAAAATCAAATCTTTTCCTAAAATTTCGGTCGAAATAAAGTAACGTTTCGGATTCACCCAATTTTGATTTCTGTGTCAACCGAAACCCGAAATTTCGGATTTTGAAATTTAAAGCCTTGGTCGAGAGAGAGAGAGAGAGAGAGAGAGAGAGAGAGAGAGAGAGAGAGAGTAATTTTTGTATATCTTGTTTCCTTCCTTCCAAGGTAATCAGAATAATATTTGGAATACTAGAATAGGACACTTATTTCAATTCCTGAATCCCCCCCTCCCCTGGCCTTGTGTTTCCATTAAAACTTGGATCCAAGATTTCACTTGTAGAGTTCAATCTTAGTGAATCCAATTCCAATTGGCAACACTGTTAAGTTGTGTCCTAAGAGATTTTATTGTGGGTATATTGTTCCAAAAACAATTTTGGACTGCTTGAGTTCTCAAAATATTTTTTAAGAGAAAAAAATAGGAAAATGATATCACCACAACCAAGCATTAATAATTAATTAGACAAAAGCACCAATCTTTTCCTTTTTAATTGGTTTGTAAGAGCTTGTTGGGAACTGTAACAACCCCTGACAGCTTTTTAAATAATAAAAGACAAGATGGGTAAATGCAATTATCAAAAAAATGGTTGTGCTGATATCATTCTCAAAGGAAAATGATCTCTGCTCCCTCGTTTTGATCATGACACTCCTTTATTCAATAAAGTTAAGATTGACCATGATTGAGGGCTGATATTTTCAATCCTTTTTTTTTTTCTGCTAGCCACCTGTAGAAAATGTTTACCAGGGAGATAGCAAGCTGGAATCCACTTTATCTAATTGCTATCTCGTATTCAGGCATGGTCTTAAATTTCGACCCAAATCCGAAATTCGGGTTACGGTCGGGACCGACACCGAAACGTTTAATACCCGAAACGGTATTTTATTTCGTCCGAAATCTTGGAATTTCGGTCGAAATTTTGTTTTTTTCCGAAATTTCACCCAAAAAATCTGTTTTTATTTATTTATTTAATATTTTACAGAAATTTTGGCCGAAATTTGGTATCGAATAAAACATTGTTTTTAACGTTTCGCTGGATTTTGGTCGAAATCTCAATTTCGGTGGGGTCCGAAACCAGTACCGAAACCGAAATTTAAAACCATGTATTCATGTTTGAAATTTAAAAGCAGTACCGAAACCGAAATTTAAAAAAATGGGGTGCGGATATCATTTCTGCAGCCAATGGAAGACAAAACATCCACGTATACATGTCATAGGGAATTTGATTTCAGATTCTTTAACTTCAATCACATGAAATAACACATCACAGACAATAACGACAGAAAATATCGAGTGGCTTTATTAGTTTATTATGAAAAAATCAAGGAAATTTTCGTCACTTTCTATGATCTTTTGTAGTTTTGTTTCCTTCCGCTTTTACGGAGGCCCGGACAAATTTCTAGAAAATGGTCCCACCAACAAATTGAGAATTGTGAAGTACACAAATAAGAAAATAGCAGAATTGAAATTCAATAGTAAATTATTATTTTTTTCTTAATTGTGAAGAGCCTTGCAAAGCAGGGGTAAGACTGCGTACATCTAGCCCTCCCAAGAGGCCCAGTCCCAACAATAACGGGAGCCTCGTGCACTGGGCTGCCCTTTTCTCTCCATGAGTACCCAAAAATAAGATGCCTTGTTTTCATGTTTGTTGGGTGTTTGGATCTAGTGATAAGAAAATTATAGACCATATTTTACCGGACAACCGATCCATGATCATTAGATTTTGGATTGGTTCTCCGGTCTTAAATGGACCACCTCTGGCAGGCTAGATTTTCCTTTGAACATCATCGTATTTGCCATGAAAAAAGATTCCGGTCTGTGTTTGTTGCGTCCGGCTGCCGGAGTTCCTAGGTAATATTTTGAAAATTTACCCCCATAACAAGGTATTTTGCAATGTTTAAAAATGTGGATACGGATCAAAATGCGGCCAACAAAAATCCTTGTCGACTTGGCATGGTCATGGCCAAGAACATGATTGATGTGGCCGAGTAGTCAGTTGATGCGATCACAATTCCGGAGAATCTAAAGAGTTTTATGCTTTTGGAGTTAACGGTTGCTTCTCCACCCCTTCATAAAAGTTAATGAAAACTATTACAGGAGGGGGGAAATAGCCATCAGAGGGTGGGAAAATATCACTGCCCTTTCGTTTTTGTAATTTGCAAGAAAAAGGATAGTCGGTTCAAATTAATCACTGGATCATTCCAATTTTGGTAAGATCAAATCATGTACATGGGACCCACTAGATCAACTGCCTCAATTATTGTAAGAAAAGTCGGGAGATGATGCTGGGGAAGATTTGGGTGCGGTGTAGATAATTACTTGTATCGGATTTTTTGGGATAAGCGATTGTCTCTTTAATCAAGGGATCGGAGGATTGTCACGTGAAACCCATACCGTGATGCCCCTAACCTATACATGTGACATACATGTGACTGTTACTATTGCTAAGTTTGCTTAGATTGAAAATTTGACTATATTAATTAGATTCTACTCGTTACATTGTTGATGATGATCACGGAAAACGACTAAGGGTCTTAATATGTATGGCAGGAGTGATAGAATGAAGGGCGCCCTTATTGGTTCATTTATGCACAGTGTGCAGTGCCGGAAAAAGTGGAATGCGCCTAAAAAAGCTAAATTGTGTTAAACTTTGCACAAATCAACCGATAGGGACACCTTTGGAGTTGATTTTTGCAAGGGCACCCTTTATTCTATCATTCCTTTATATATGGGATTTGCTTGGCAATTTTGTGGAAATCCATTTTGCAGCTCACTTTTGCATGAGAGAAAGCCGAACAGTCTCATTTTTAGCAGATTTTGTCTTATTCATTTTATTCATCTAAGGTGGCTGTTAATTACTTAGAGGCTGTTTGGATTCGCGGATTTTAGAATCCAAGTTTTTAGTTTGAACACAGTGTAAAAGAGGGTTTATGATCAAGCTGCTTTATGTTGTCCTGACAGCATTTCTTTGATTTTAAGTGAGGAATTCAAATTTTAAAAATCTCTCCCGCATCCTGAGATTTCTAAAAGCTGGAAATATGAGAGGAGCTGCTACTCTCTTGCTGACGGAAAGAAGGGCGAGAAGTAAAAAACAAGTAAAAAACGACGGCTAGTCTGCTTATTCTCTTTGTCTCTTAGCTACAATTTTGAAGAAATTCCGGATTCTAAAATCTGTGTATCCAAACTGCCCCTTGTGTTTTCACCTACCCCCTCTTTCACTCCCAACTAAAGAGGGTGAAATCCCATTTTACTTGCAACCCATGGTTATTTAGAGGGAAATGATATCAGCACAACCATATTTTGATATTTTCACTAACCCATCTTGTTAGTATTTAAAGAGCTCTCAGAGGGTTATCACATTTCCCAAAAGGGATTTGCTAGGCAATTTCACGGAAAACCATTTCGTGGGTGACTTTTGAACCAAAGAGCACTCACAAGATCGGCAGATTTTGTCTTACTTGGCTTTGTGCAAATATCAAAATAACATCAAAATATGGTTATGCTGGTAACATTTCGTAACATTTCCCTCTTCAACGAGATGCAAATTAGTCAACTGGTCGTGGAGATATCAGATCTCTTTTCTTTTACATATTCTTGAATATTCAAGAAGCCAGATATTGGAAAAACCACCCCTCCCAACCGTCTGAGTCTCCCACAACTCATGATTTCATTTCCCAATCAACAAAACCCCTACAAATCGTGTCCATAAGACCCTAATTTCTCCTCAATCCAATAGAAAGTGATCCCCTTTTCTTGAAAGCAATCTCTTTGTCCTCCTCCCAAACAAGACACACCTGCAAAAATTCTCTTTTTCTTCCCCAAAACAAACCTCCTCCATCCAACAAAAGCAAAAAAAAACCAATCTATTTCAGCTGGGTTTCTCTAGGTTTGAATTGGGTTTTTCCTTTTCCAAACTGGGTCTTCCTCATTTTTCTCTAGAAACGTTATTTTTGGTTGAAACTTCAGTCTGAATAAGTAGTTTGACATTATTTCAATTGGGTTTTGCACTTTTGCCAATCTTTGTAAAACACTTTATCTGGGTTTATTTCATTTCTTGAAGAGATGGTGAATCTTGGATTGGTTTCGGCGAAAAACTCCCTTAAATCTGTTTACTTGAGCTTTAGATTGCCATATTTTACTGAGTGGGGGCAGAGCATCCTTGTTTCAGGTTCGGATCCTGTGCTTGGGTCGTGGAATGTGAAGCAGGGTCTGATTTTAAGCCCATTTCATGAGGGTCATGAGCTTATATGGTGTGGTAGAATCGCGGTCCCAATCGGGTTCAGCTGCGAATATAGTTATTATTTGGTGGGTAATGATAAAAATGTTTTGAGGTGGGAGGCTGGGACGAAACGCAGAATAGTATTGCCTGAAGGGATTCAAGAAGGAGAGGTGTTGGAGCTTCATGATCTTTGGCAGGTATATTCTTTCATCTTTTTTCTTGATTGTTTTCTATAATTATGTATCTGTTTGGTTTATTTATCATTATTGGATTGGAATTTATAATTGAGTTTGTTAGTTTTTTATTATTGGTGTCGAAATTATTACTGGCTATATCTGAGATTAAGGGATTAATTGATAATGGAGTTTTGGATGGTTGGGTTGGGAGATATATAATTTTAAGAGGGCTGGTTATCATAGTCATTTTCTTCTTTCTCTATGGTATATGTCACTTTAATGTAGTTTGTGAATGGTGGATGTCATATCATGACCTATTAAAAAATCTCTACATATTGAGGATCCTATGCTGAGTTCAATTTATTCTATGTTTTGTTTAGTTCCTACGATATTTTGTTTGTTGTTAAATGATAGCTCAGTAAGCCCATATCTTTCTCAGTGTTTAGACTTTAGACAACTTCGATAATTTCACTATGCTCTCGCATTGTTCTTCACTTCTCTTGAATCATGTGTTGAGGACAAACTTCTTTCTCATTCTGTTTTTTTCAGTGTCTGTTCTCATCTTGAGTGTCCTTTGGTTTCATGGTAGTTTGACACCATTTTACCATGGTGAACTGTAGCTCCTTGACCTGGCATCAGATGGGGAAAGTATGCTTTGACAAAGTTTATATAACCAATGCTGATGAGTTGATTGAAACCCAAGACATAGAGTTGGAATAATGCACCATGTCTTGATACTGGAATCCTTGTGGTCTCATGATTATTGCACCAACATTCTTTTCCTAGAGGAGAGTTATGCAAGGAGAATATACGGTAAGGTAGTAGGAACAAGATTATGATTGTTCTTAGGGATTGAAAAATCCTGCAAAGACTAACCCTTAGTCGATCATTAAAAGAAAAAGAAAAAAGACTAACCCTTGGTCTGTAAGTGGCATCAATCCATTTCATTCCATGCACAAATTAGTTTCCCTTCATTAATGACTCCAAGCATGATATTTATGGTGTATGGAAGGTTCGCAGCCAAATACAACTCAATTCCCAATATAGTGGATTTGTGTCTTGTTACGTGTTTGATTACTGTACCCACAAAGCACTGATTGCACTTTTTGGGTTCTTGTCAAGTAATTAGAATCTTCCTTGTAAAAGTAAATACTGTTGTTTTTTCCTTTATTTTAACAAAATCTGAATTTTTTTCTGTCATTATTATGTGACTTCAGACTGCTTCCGAAGCCGTCTTTTTCAGAAATGCATTCAGAAATTGCATCTTTCGTGGAGCATGGAATTCAGATTTGGAAATACCTCCAGAAACCTTTCAGAAAAACTTAGACCCGCAAGGTATTTCTGTTCAAGTTCAAGCTTTTTGTTTTTTTTTTCTCCAGTAAAATATTTATTTGCTCTTGTATTGATCACATTATTTATTGATATGAACAGATTCTATTATTGTTCAGTTCAAAATTAGCTGCCCAAGGATAGAAGATGGCACATCAGTAAGTGCCTAGTGCTTCTCTCTCCAACAGATGGCTTGATTTCTTTTTATCCATGTATACTGTGATGTGCTTGAACATGTTTCCTGTAATAATTTCTATCTTTTTGTCATTGATCTGTAATAATTCGGCTTCTGTTTTTACATTTTGGAATCTTGCTTTGGCATTTTTTAAAGGAGTAATAATGGATGATTTTCTTTATTTGCAGGTTTATGTTACTAGCAGCTCCAATCTATTAAGACAATGGAAGGTTCAGGATGGACTTAAACTTAGCTATGTAGGTGACTCCTTTTGGCAGGCAGATTGCCTGATTCAGAAAGCTGATTTCCCAGTAGAATATCCTTTGGGGTGTTTCTTCACTACAGTGGCGGATATCTTAGTTTTTATTTCTGTTTTCTATGTTTAATTCATGATTTTTTTGTTTAATTTCCTTTATGAACTTTGTTTTTAACTCTTAAGTTGTTTCCTTAATAATATTTCCACATATAAGTACCGTCAAAAAGACAAGGCAGGAAATGCTTCACTGGAAATTGGTTCCAGTCGCAAACTTAATCTTGAGGCGACATCAAAAAATCCACCAAGATACATTTCCCTATCCGACGGAATCTTTCGGGTAAAATATAAAATAAGAGCTTGATGTTCCTAACGAAAATAATTATGTGTGTGTGCGTGCGTGCGTGCGTGCGTGTGTCACATGATAGGAACTCTAAAATTCATTGTGTGTCACATGATAGGAACTCTAAAATTCATTTACTAGGTGAAATGGTAAGGGTTGACATGGTGAATCTGCACTCGTATTTGGTTTTGGCAGGAGACACCATGGAGAGGTGCTGGTGTTGCTATCCCCATGTTCTCCATTAGGTCAAATGATGACCTTGGAGTTGGAGAATTTCTCGACCTTAAGTTACTTGTTGACTGGGCAGTTGACTCAGGCTTTCATTTGGTTCAGCTTTTACCAGTTAACGATACATCGGTGCATGGGATGTGGTGGGATTCATATCCCTATAGGTAATATGCATTGATCCTATAAGTGTTATCTCAACATAAATTATTATCTCACCTGAGTCTACACATATCGACTTTGGTGACTCGAATTATATGAACATTCAAGCTGTATTATATATTCCAATCTGAAAACTGCTTAGAACCTCTTAGTGATTTTTATTAATCAATTAATTAACTCAATTATTTTGACTTTGGGATCGACAGCTCTCTCTCTGTATTTGCACTGCATCCCTTATATCTCAGAGTACAGGCACTTTCAGAAAATATGCCAGAAGATATTAAGGTGCCCTCGTTAGCCTATTCTTTTTATCATGTCAGGGTTGATGACAATATGCTTTCTTATTATTTCTTTGTTTGAAATATTTCAGTTCATCAGCCAACAGATCATGTATTGTATTTTGTTCATATGTTGATGAATTCTCTAACTAGTACGTCATTCCTCTATTTTCAGCAAGAGATTTTGAAGGAGAGAGAACGGCTGGATGGAAAGGTAATGCCTTATATTTTTTGTCATGAAGAAAACTCACTAGTACACTTCTTATACAGTTTTACATAATTCACCATCTTTGAAAGAGAAATGCGTAATTCTCTGTTCATGACAAAAACTCACCAGTACACTTTTTATACACCTTTACCATCTTTAAAAGAAAAATGCGTAATTTTGTTTTTGATGAGCATGCGTAATTCACCATTACTATTTTTCAGAATATCTTCAATGGAATAGAAAATCACGAGGATTTTCTGAACCAGTCGTCAGTATTCCTGAATATTAAGTCTCACATGTTACATTTTGAATTGAAGGGAAAGAATAAAAATATGTAACTTTTTAAAGAAACACCATACTTCAAAGTTTCAAAATTTAACACGAGATCATACAAAGCTTCTGAATGCTGCTCTTAACGTCCTAGTTAATGGCAATTTCGTACTTAATTGCTGAAAAAGTGAAAAAAGAAAGAGAAGGACGAAGGTGACTGGGGTAGCACAGAGTTGAAAAGGGAATTTGGGGATCAATAGTGGTTTGGTTGGAGGATTGGGACTAGGGTGTATTGTCTTGTATCTCTGGCTTGATGGATAGGTGCCTTGTCATGGCTGTGTTCCCGAGGTTATCTTCAGTTCTTCAGTCAAGGACTCACGTATTTGCCTATGGGTGTCAATGGACTGGGTCCATTCACAGCCTGCCCCCAAAATTTATGAAACTGAGTCCGAGAGGGGCATTGATGGAAGCTCAATCATGGATCTTCCTTCCATTTTGCAACCTTACCAAAAACATTGTTCTAACGAATAAATGTTTTACTCTTGTTTTGAAATATGTGGTTGCAGACGATTCAAATGAATTCTTAAGGTCAGAGTTAAATTCTTACCTTTTATATTTTCTTACAGGAAAGATATTGTTACATATCTGTGATGAAGAGCCATTTCTATCCATCAATGGTGGTGAAATGTCTCAGTAATGACCAAATTGTCTCCAAATCTCAGTAACAGGGCATGTCTCAGGAACACCAATGGAGCTGATGACTTTTTATAACTTATCTGCCACAGTAGCATAACTCTTGTTTCAACAAATAAGAAATAAGACATCATTAAAATCTATTATCTTAACATTTACATCATATTACTTCCATTGTGATATGCGGAGCCATTAAACACTTTTTTATTGTTTTTTCTTTTATTGGGACAAACCAACAAACCATAATTTTCAACAAATTGATTGGAATCACCTTGATTTTCCAAATAGGTCAAATACTCCTTCCAAAGACATGATGCCCTGAACTTGTAAGAGCTAATGCACACTTTTGAAAAAGGCAAGCTAATAATGATTGTTTGGTTATTCCTACAGGCTATTTTTGGTTGTTGTGTAAAATTCAGGCTAAACATATGGGGCCTTTTGTAATTTCCTTTTTAATAACTCAGTGGTTTCCTTAGGCTATAATGTTTTACTGCATTTTTTTCACGACTGCGAATGTCCACGATTGATCAGTCCCTTTAAAGTAGAATTAATTGAATTGTTTAATGAAAACTCAGTGGTTTTAGTACTTAAATGCAATAGTGCTTTTCCATGCAGGATGTTGATTATGAGGCTACTATGAGTGCTAAGCTTTCAATCGCTAAGAAAGTTTTCTCATTAGAGAAGGATTCTATACTTGCTTCTAGTTCATTTCAGAAATTTTTTTCTGAGAACAAGGTATGTCGACTATTTCTCTTTTTAACAAAGTATTATAATTATCATTTTATTTGTTAAGCAAAGTTTGTTTGTATGAAATCCATCTTCTATTTCTTTGGATCTGGGCTCCTGTCAATTTGATCAGCTATGTGGTTTCAAAGTTTCGCCTACAACCTTGATTCCTGATGTGCATTGGTAATCAGGATTGGTTAAAACCCTATGCAGCTTTCTGTTTTTTGCGGGATTTTTTTGAAACATCAGATCACACCCAGTGGGGTCGGTATGCACATTATTCTGAAGAAAAGGTAATCAAGTTTATGTCTCCTCTCCTTTGTGTCTAATCTTAATGCAAAATCTGAAGCTTTTAGGTAGCAGTATATAAATTAAATGCCAATTTCCCGATTTTACTTCCTTGCTCCTCAATGGTTATCTGAGTACCTATTAAGCAATAGTTTTGATCATCTGTTAGGAAATCTTTGACATGTTTGCTTGTTAAAAGTTCTTTCCCGTCAATGTCTAATCAAACTTTTGTGTTTTCAGCTCGAGAAGTTTGTCTCCAAAGATAGTTTGCAGTATGATGTTATCTCTTTTCATTATTATATTCAGTTTCATTTGTATCTTCAAGTAAGTATAGGGAACCCTTATCATTTAGATTATTTCTGTTGTTATGAAAGTGTCCTACATAGTGACACAGTTGGACTTTCCTATGTCAAATACTTTTTGACGGTTTTGTTACTTGGCAGTTGTCAGAAGCAGCAGCCTATGCAAGAAAGAACAAAGTAGTCTTGAAGGGAGATCTACCTATTGGTGTGGACAGGAATAGTGTTGACACTTGGGTGTATCCAAATTTGTTTCGTATGAACACTTCTACAGGCGCACCTCCAGATTATTTTGACAAAAATGGACAGAATTGGGGTTTCCCCACTTATAATTGGGAGGAAATGTCAAAAGATAACTATGCTTGGTGGCGTGCTCGTTTGACACAGGTTTCGTTCTTTACTCATCCTCTTTAATTCAATTATACTTTATACCGAATATTCGCTTTTGTTATCTGTATTTTTTTCTTCACTGACTGGCTTTTTTTCTTGACTTTACAGATGGCAAAATATTTCACAGCATATAGAATAGATCATATCTTAGGCTTCTTCAGAATCTGGGAGCTTCCTGAACATGCTATTACCGGTTTAGTTGGAAAATTCAGACCATCCATCCCTCTAAGTCAGGTATAGTGACATTCTCTTGTTACAAGTTCTGGAAGTGTTAATTATGATTTATGAATGCCGTGATCTGGTTTATCATTGAAACAAGTCACTGATTTAATGGAAGTTCCCATATCAATCACTGTTCTTGTTCTCTTATCCTAGTTGGCTGCAATTTAATGCTGCTTTTGTAGGAAGAGCTTGAGAGGGAAGGCATATGGGACTTTGATCGCTTGAGCCGTCCATATATTAGACAAGAAATTTTGCAGGTTTGTGCTCATCTTCATTATTGTTTATCATGGCCTCCTGAAAAACTTATATTGGCCCATTTAATTCTTCCTATTGCATTCCTTCCAGCCAGTTACTGCCATTTATTCATGCTAATTGTTGTGTATCTTTGAATATTTTCAGGAGAAGTTTGGAGAGTTTTGGACTGTTATTGCCTCAAACTTTTTCATTGAATACCAAAAGCTTTGCTATGAGGTGATTACAATGGTTCTGATTTCATTGTCTGAGTTCGTTACTGTTTTCTGCCCTGTTGGCATATGTTTCGTTGGGGCATCTAGCTCATTATTAAACTTAACCAAAACTTTCTAGAATGTTTTAAATATGTGATATTGAAGTAATTTTAGATGACAAATCGATATTTTAATTCATTTAGAGGTGACAAATGTTTATGGTTCTAGAAAGTTATAGAATGGGTTATTTATTGTGGATAATGGGTAAACAATTTAGATCTTTATGCACCCATCTTTATTTACAGCAGCTAGATGTCTCTACAACTCAAACACTTTGTTCTTTGTTAATAGAGAAACACTCGTTAATAATTTGCCTTTTTTTTTAAAAAATGGCAGCCAATATTATTAAAAGAAATAGACCGAGATGGTCAGTACAACCAAAAGAGACAACAGAGAAGAGAAAATACAAGAATGAAACAAAAACAATCAAGGAGGGAGAGAGTCAAATAAAGCCAAAGACTCCCTTGAGACACCCTCTCGAGCTAAACCATCCGCTACCGAGTTTGTTGAACGGCGCACATGGTGAAAGACCATTGGGGAAGACTTTAACCAGTCACACATCTCATCGGAAAATCTGTCAAATCTCCATGGATGTTTCTCCGATTTGTTAAGCCATCATATCACATTTAGAGAATCACCTTTAATTATCACGTTAGACAAACCATCTCTAATCACAAGCTTTAAGCCTTGGTAAATCGCACACACTTCTGCTTCTGATGCATCTGCTATTCCAATGGGACCCGCAAAAGCCCAAAGAACCTCCCCATGATCGTTTCTCAGTACTCCCCCAACCCCAGCTGGACCGGGGTTGCCAAAGCTAGATCCGTCAAAGTTGAGTTTCAGAAAGCCAGATGGAGGGGGGCCTATTCTTGCACTGTCTTTTCTTTCCTCTCACCGTTAGAACATATTTCTCTCCAACCTTCCCATAATGTGTAGGCAGATACAAATTTGAAACAAGGGAGGGTCTTTGCCCAAGAAATCGATAATGCAATGAATTTTATGAATAGATAAACCGATGTTTTAGAGACCCCGTCAAAGATTCTAACATTTCTTTCCTTCCATATGACTCACAAGGTAGCCAAGAAGGATATGTTCCATAGAATTCTAGGAACCTATCATTTATATGTTCCTGTATAATTCACGGAACTCGTTAATAATTCACTTGAAAAGGTTTTTTGTAAAAAACTTGGAAAAGGTCATCATTGTAGGAACAAAGTGATATTAATTTCCCCAAGTTGGTCATTTTGGATTCCTGTATTCATTTATCTGAAATGACTGGACATCTCTATGGAGGCTGGATCATGGTCTTGAGTTCCATGATATCAACGAAAACAGTATGTTCCTATGTTGATTATTCCTTTTAATATTATTGTGGACCCCGATCTGAGAGGACGAGTGCTGAGGACACGAGATCCTCTGCAATCCTCAAAGATCTCCACAACGTGAAGGAGAGCTCTACCAAGGAACTCTCAAAATAAGTGACACCCTCATAGCATAGCACGAGTGACGATAAATGAGATATCTCTTGATCCAAGGATAAATCCTCAAACCAAAACGCACCTAAAACAAACCCAGAGTTGCCATCCATGGATAGGCCATGGAACCCCAAAAATAAATATGCTCTGTATCCCATGGATAACAAGTAATATATATGGGTCCGTGCTTGATTACGAATGGAGAAGGTCCGAAGAGCACCCCCAATTCGTCCGAGTGCAAGCACTTGGTCTCTTATGCCATTTATTATTAACCGAAGAGTTTTGGGCTAAAATCATGTGAAATGGGAACAAACATCCCCGAGTGGACGTCTACCTAAACATGCATGACTCGGGGATAAAATAATAAGCATGCACAAAATAAATGAAAGAAGTGTCGCCTAATCACAACTAGGTTATGAGTGACATGCCTAACTGGTGTCTAAGTTTTGGTGGACAAACACATGCATGCTACAGTTAAGGTATAAGGTCTGCACAGGATGAGAAATCTGAAACTACCAGTTCATCATGAAATGAATTAAGATACAGTAAACGAAATAAAGAATACGCAGAAATGCGGGCAGATAAAAGAATAATGAAATAAAACCTAGGGCGAACAAATAGCGCCTATCTACATTAGGGCGAAAACAATAGCGCCTAATATAATATAAGATCCTAACACATCCCATCTATAAAGCGGTAAATGATAGATATGATAAGCAGTAAAGCAGTAAAGCGTTACAGCTAACTGACAATCAAAGCAGGTAATTACTACAGTTAAGCATGTAAGTAAAACAAGTAAGCAGGATAATGCTACAGCTAAGCATGTGAGTAACCAAAGAAATGAACACACACTATCATGATCCTATGCAAAAATCATCATCAATATACAAACACAAACCCTAAAGTGCTAACAACAGACCCTAAGACTCTAATGCTTAAGCCCGAGTCTTTAGATGGTCTGATGTTCATCCAAAGAAGCCTACGTATCCCCGCCTCCACGAGAATCAAGGCAACATAGTTCTTCGCACCTATTCTAAGCTATGATGCTTAAGACATCTAGACCTCTATCCTAGACTCGACCTAAAAGACCGGACTAGTTATTAAAGCTTCTTATGTGATTATTTAAATTCGAGTGGATTGTGGATTTTAGGACATCCTATATGCCCTAACTAAGTGCAGGTTAGCCCTAAGCTAATGCAGGTGGTTCATAAATCCTATGTGCACTAGGCCATGTGTCATAAGGAAAACCATGGGATTATTAACGCATCCTAGATCTAGTCATCAGTCGGCGATGTGGATCGCCAACTGACCGGACGGAGGTGTAACAAACTCCTAACTCTAACACAAACACAAACAAAACACACAGCACATCAAAGACAAACTCTTAACTCTAAAACTCTCTATCTAGGACAAAGTCCTAACTCTAGAGGAAGATCTTTTCGAAAAATAATATTTTGGAAGATTTTTATATTTTTAAAAGGTTTAAAAGATTTATTTACAAAGTTTGGCTGGACTTGGGATAAAGATCCATAGCTGCACTACATACCGCGTGAAGGAGGATCAAGCCAACGTAGTTCGGAAAGAAACTCTCCTAGTACGCATCTAAAAATCTCTAAAGCAATTCAAATGATTTAAGGTTTTGATATTTTTAAACGTTTTTGACTTTTGAATTTTCGATGTTTTTGAATTTTAAAATATTCAATTGTTTTTTAGTTTCAAAGTTCTAATGTTTTTGGATTTTAAAGTTTCCAATGTTTTTGTAAATTCAAATAATTTCAATGTTCTTGTGATTGTAAATGATTTCAATGTTTATGGATTTTAAAATTTCAAATGCTTTCACCCTTTTGGTCAAAGGCCAAAGGGGACACACAAAGCAACACCCTAGGGTAAAACCCTTAGGGCAAAGGGGAAGCCCCAAACCAACAAACTAGTATCCCAAAACAAGATGTAACAGCCCACAAACAAGTAAACAAGAGTCCTAAGAACAATGAAAATGAGCTAAGATCCCAAGTAAGCAAAGCTATAATAAGACCCAGTTAGTCTCTAACCAAGATGAAGTAACAACTCTAAAGAAGAAACTCCTAACTAAGAATACTAAAGAGATGGTGCAAATGAGTCAAAGACTCTCTAATAACACTACCAAAATGAGAGGAGTAAATAAGTCAAAGACTTGCTAGAAGAGGGGGTTCTAACATGAGGCTGGGTAAGCCTCCTAACGGGAAAACTTTCTAAATGAGACAAGGCTTGTCTCCAAATAAGGGCTCTATAAATGAGGCAAGGTATACCTCCTATGTACTAACTCTATACTAAAGTCAAGGTATACTCCCTAAGAGGTAGGCTCTAAACAACAAGCCTTCTCTCCAAATGAGAACTGCCTTAATGAGACAGAGTGTGTCTCCTAGTGCTACAATGGTCTCCTAAATGGGGGCTCTAGATGACACTTTTATTGCCCTTGCAATGAAGGAAACAAAAATTTAAAGGTATCTAAAAGACTTGGAAAGTCTACTAAATAAAAGAGGGGAGTGCTGCTAGGACTGAGCAAGTCCCCTAAGAATGGGCTTGGGCTAACTCCTTCATCGCCAGTGGCAATGAATAAAGAAGCTAGATGACTTGACTATAAACGAATGAGCTGCACATACATATAAACATAGAGACAAAACTAAACAAATACCTGATGTGATAGACACACATCCACTCACCCACACGCACACATATAGACACTCACAAAAAGACACACATCCACTCACACACACACATATAGACACTCACAAAAAGACACACACCCACACACTCACAACACAACCACACTCACACTTGTCAACACATACACAAACACATGCACTCTCATTAAAAAAAAGACAAACCACTATAGGACATTCACTGAAACTTAACAAAAGAAAGGGACTGCTATGGAAACCATCAAGCCTTAATAAGATAAGGGCCACCATGGGACATCACTATGTTAAGCATTTATCATTTTATTTTAACAAATCCAATACACTGATTCTGTGTAAGCATCAATTCATGACAGTACCTTGACTAACCACAATAGTACGCGACATTATAAGCATCAACAAGTTTCATCAACAAGATAGGAACTGTTATGAATATCATGTCTCAACATCTAAATGAGGAATCAATATTTGACATGACCAAACAAAAGAAGGGCTGCTATACCAAACAAAAGAAGGGCTGCTATATATATCATCATGTTCAGCCAACAAGATGAGGGCTGCCAATATCAGTGAGAGTATGAGGGCTGCTATATGCTTCTAAACAAGCATCATAACTGAAGAAGATTGTCAACACTTGTAAGGGGCAGCAACTACATACTTCTTAGAAGATATAAACCAAAATTGTATAGTGCAAAAACCTAATAGATGGTGACTATATACTACAGGACAGCAGATATGTACTTTTACCCCAACAAAAAATCACAACTACAAAGGATATAATCTGCAAAACATCAGCTGCACACTACAGGGCAGCAACTATATGATTATCATCCACAAATTCATCTTCACCCTCCAAACTACTAAGACAATAATTAAACAATTGAGACAACCGTGATTATTATCATCAGATGATATCCCACTCGAATCATTGCATCAATTCTATACAGATTCTCATTGGTAGGAAACATAAACTCATGCAATTATCCAAAGAATGATCACATTATAACCCCAACAAATAGCATTTCGACTTATGACAAAGAGATATAAACTTTCCGCGCTTCATTGATCAAGCGGGGACTCTTGTTCGAAGTGATTCTTCGATGAGAAGAGTAGCTTCTCAAGATAGTAAGAGCTAATATAGAAGAATTGTCATCAACACACAATAACCTTTCAGACATCAAGGTCTAATGGACGGAACAGATTCCCTTCAACTTTAGAAATATGAAAAGATTATTCATTTATCTAAGCTCCTTTCCAACAGTTGATGGATTTGAAAACCCTTATGCTAACACTGCTTGATCAATGCTCATAAAAATTCGAAATGACCTTCCTGTTCTACACTTATTCCAGGTCACACAATCACCTACCAATCCAAATAACCACACAACTAGAACTCCTAGCTCCTTACATTTAAGAAAAACTACATATAACACCTCACTCTATTTTACACCAAAGCAATAATCATAATCTCTCAATAGCTAACAGACATCATAAAATTTTTAAAAAAAAAAATCACGAGATTATATTTCTATGGACATTGCAGGTGAACACCTCAAAAATAATCAATTTGTATCAGTCACAATCAACACAGATACAAGGGGATCCATAAAAATAAAAAAAAAAATTGTCTCAACATCTTACTAGCTTATGCTAGACTTCAGACTACACCTTAAAAATATATATATATATATATATGTGCCAAACAATCTGTACCAGAGATATTTTCAACTCAAAATATGGTACTATCTTCAACATTCATGAGCTAATCACAGAGTAGCAGGTTAATGAATTTGTAAATATCAAAACTCCATTACTTTAATGACATATGTCATCTCGATCGAACCTATAAAATAAGCATTTTTCTCATCAGGGAACTACTTGCCATTTAAGAAGAAAAAGAAAACTATAGCACAGTCACATACAATTCAATGATGCAAAGAATAGTTAGAGATGTTACCTGAGTCTCACTTATATGACAATTTTGGTTCTGACCTTTGTGATTCTACGCCAAGCTTACTCCAACGTGAAATTCCGAGTTAGAATTTTGTCTCAATTCACAAGCAGATGATGCATCTGAACTGTTCTATCTCTTCTCTGCAAATGAAAATGGGGGTTTGATGATGGCAGTGATGATGGATATAGGTTTTGGAAAAATGGCTAAAATTAATGGGGATTTGGGTATTGAAGAGGGTTCTATAAACCTGGGGTGTGGGATTTAGAAATGGGTTTGGTATATGTGGTTTTTTTTTATGGCTGTTTTGAAGAGAAATGAAGGTAGAGGAAGGAAATGGTGGAGGCCACGGATCGGATTCCGGCCGGAAATGGGGCTGGAGAAGTGGAGATAAGGTAGAAGAGGGTTTGGCTGTGGGGAATCCAAATGGGTTTAACGAAAATGAAGGTGAAGATGATGGTGGTGGCTGGTGTTGGTGGTGGAAGAAGAATAGATGATGGTGAGGGGTCGATCGGAGCTCTGGCCGGAGATGATGCCGGAGAAGAAGGGTTAGGAGAATTGAAGAAACAGAGGAGGAAGGGATGGTGGCTAAGAAAAGGAGATGAAGGATGGTGGTGGCTGAGGTGGGAAGAGATTGCCCGGCGGAGGAAGACTTGCTAGAGGAGATGGTGGCCGCGGCTCCCTTTTCTCCTTCTCTGTTCTCGCTCTCTTCCTCTCTGTATTTGACGAAAAATGGGAAATCCCCTCCAAAGCCCTAATTTCATTGGGTTTTAAAAGGAAATGAATATTCAAACTCCTCCCCCCCCTTTGCTTCGAGGGACAACCACCTGTAATGTATTTTATATATTTTCTAACCTGGGGGGGGCTCGGGTAAGACAAATCCAAAGGGAAATGGTATATTTGACCCCCCCATTCTTTCCATGAACAGCCCAATCTAGTGCATTTTAAAAAATCCTTTATGCTAGCAGGGGGGGGCCCAAGTAGAAAAGCAGGGTGAAGATTCTCTTTCCTATATATGATACTAGCTCACTGATCTGATCCAATGGCCACCAAAGATTGCTTGTGAAGGAAGCAACATAAAATTGCCAAGAATGCCCTCTTTTACATGGGAAAATGACGTATCTCACCCCCTCTTTCTGAACTTGCACCATGACACTGTCTTAGCTCGTTCGCTAGGCAAACGTGCTCGGATCTTGACGAAATTTTACAGGGACCTTGGTGGGACCCTAAGCTGGCCTAGGGTGTAATTTGGGGTCCTAACACACTGATTTGAAAAAGTTATGCACAAAACATGGAGGTGTAGGGCACGGTCAAAATGGGGTGTCTACAATTATGGTTCACTGTTAGAAGGGTAATGAAGGGATGAATTGGCACATGGATCCTTCATCTAGTTCATAGTCGGCTGCTACATATCCTAACAAATGTCATTATACCTTTCAAATCCAAAATACCAAATTCAGTTGCTACATAAAAGCCAACTTAATTAGGTTGATTTCTAATAAATCTCAATGTTATGTTACTTGTGCATTTATTATCCTCCTTAGTACTCGTTATTTGACAGCATATTATGCAAAGGAAGTTGTTTCTCAGACTTGTGATTGATCTATTTTGGGTTTTAGTTCAAAGAGGACTGCAACACAGAGAAAAAAATTGTCGGTAAACTTCAATCAAGTCCTGAAAGGTCATTGTGGCTAGAGAAAGAAGACAAATTACGGCGTGATCTCTTTGATCTTCTGCAGGTATAATTTTTCTGTCATGCTGAGCAATATTGTTAGGATCATAGTTACTAGGAGAGTCTATTCAGGTCATCAGACCTGCTTCCTTTTAAAATTTACTTGTAGTTTTTTTACTTTTTCTCAAGCATTTCCTAAAAATGTTTGATTACCAACAATTTAGGAAATAATTTTATAGGAAATTAATATGGTTTTTTTTTTAGGGAAAATTACATTTACACCCCCTCTAGTTTCTGACACATCCACTTCCACCCCTATAGTTTAAAACGTGACAAATACACCCCTGTAGTTTCAATTTGTTTAAGGTAGGCCCCCTCAGTTGAAGGTTCGTCCATAGATTGGAGGGTTAGGATGATCCGATGGAGCTGATTTTTTGGGCACACCCTATCTATGTCAGGGCCCATCAAATGAACGCTTTGGATCATCCAAACAATGTGGGCCCACATTATTTGGATGATTTTTTGGTAGTGTTTGGATTCGGGTATGGGCCCACATTATTTGGATGATCCAAAGCGTTCATTTGATGGGTCCTAACATAGATAGGGTGTGCCCAAAAAATCAGCTCCATCAGATCATCCTAACCCTTCAATCTGTGGACGAACCGTCAACTGAGGGGGCCTACCTTATACAAATTGAAACTACAGGGGTGTATTTGTCACGTTTTAAACTATAGGGGTGGAAGTGGATATGTCAGAAACTAGAGGGGGTGTAAATGTAATTTTCCCTTTTTTTTAATTCCACTGAGTTCCACTTACTATTCCATAATCGTACATATTTTATGATTTTTCATGTAAATTTTCCTGGTAGAAGTTGTAGGATTACCAAAATGTCCAATAGCTTCTGTTTCTATTATAAATGTCCATAACATCTTGATTCTCGAATTGATTTGCTTCTTTCAAAATAAATTTTCAATTGAGGCATATTGGTTTCCTTACGAAAACTTGAGATATACTACGAATGTTTGATTTGGGCTTTAATGACTATATATTGTTCATTTGAGACAACTCAGTAAATTAGGACTACCAAAGGGATTGAGATGCTCAAGATGGTAGAAGCAAAACTCTCCCAAGACAGTATAATTAAAAATGATAATAATAGCCCTGTGATTGTATTATTTTGATTTTCTAAGTATCTTGTACTTATATATCGGAAATTCATTAGGGGACTGCTTACCCATACCTGTTCCTACCTCCTTCTTTTTGTAACTCTGGTTAGGATTGCATGCTCTATGTTTTCTGGGAATCTTTTGTCAAGGAATTTTTTTATATGGTGATTGTCTTCTTAATTTTGGGGGCAACTCTTGCTGAATTTTTGGAATTTGGGTTGGGCTTTTACCTTGAATTCTGGTGAGCTTGGTTTGTCTCCAGTTCATTTTCAGCCAAAAGCTCAACCTGCCCTGACCCAAGTTATACTACTATCTTAATGTCATCTCTGAAATTTCAGTTTTGTTCTTCTGCTAACTGTCCTTTTTATGAAAACCACGAGGTTGAGGGCAAGTATTGAAATTTCGGTTTCGGTTTTGGCCTCAACCATAACCGAAGTTTCAGTCATTTCGGCCAAAATTTTAAAATTTCTGCTGAAATGACCAAATTTCGGTTGAAATTTAAGCCGAAATCCGAAATCACCAAATTTCGGTCCGTACCAAAATCCGAAATTTTGGACCGAAATTTCGGATTTCGGCCGAAATTTAAAACCTTGGTCGAGGGTTCAATCCAGCTTACTCTCTCTCGAAAAAATTTTAGATGTTGCATTTTTAAATGCAGTACTTTCTTTGTTGGCAGAATATTGTTCTCATTAGAGATCCAGAAGATGCGAGGAAATTTTATCCTCGTTTTAATCTTGAGGATACATCAAATTTTAAGGATTTAGATGATCACAGGTACTTGAATCACGAGAGTGCTTATCTTGAATATGTTTTTATTTGTTCTTATTTTATGTGGAGAGAAGTGTAACCTGTACTTCTTCACCATATTGGATGAAAAGATATTCTAATTTTCTCACTGGTTGTTTCTTGATGCAGTAAAAATGTTCTGAAAAGATTATACTATGATTACTATTTCTATCGGCAAGAAACTCTGTGGAGCCAAAATGCACTGAAGACTCTGCCTGTCCTATTGAACTCCTCGGATATGTTAGCATGTGGAGAAGATCTTGGCCTCATTCCTTCGTGTGTTCATCCTGTGTGTGTTCTTCCTCCGCCTTTTGTCTTAATGCTAAGCAAAGATTCCACAAAAAATTGTGACTTGTGATCTGCGTATGTTTGTGCAGGTTATGCAAGAACTTGGATTAATAGGCTTACGGATTCAACGTATGCCGAATGAGCCTGGTCTGGAGTTTGGTATTCCATCTCAATACAGCTATATGACAGTTAGTTCCTACAACTTTAGCCTATTTATTGCAATTGTTTCCGGATTGTTTATTACTCTATTTACGAGTCTATTTGTTGGTGTGGTGGCCACTGTAGTTAAAACACCCGGGCAGTCTTGGTGCTAGATTCCCTTAGGTACCTAAGAGATCGCGTAAGCGGTAAACCTAGTAGTATTTTTTTATCACTGTGTTGGATCTGCGAGTTTATTTTTTGCATATTTGGCTTTTGTACGACAGTGCACACTCACAAATGGATATTCTTTTTATGTAATGGTTTCAGCATTACTCAGTGTGTTGTTACAAAGTTTGGATTCGGGAAAAATCAGCAAGGCAAAAATTCATTAAATTCAAAAAATTTTAAAAACATTAGAAACGGTTCAGGAAGCTGTGGAAAAATAAACAATATTAATAATAGTAATTTATATTAAAATATTAAGAAGAATAAAAAGAAAGTATAACAAACTTGTATAAAGGCATACAAACATTGCGAAGGTATTTTAAGTAGTAAAAACATATTGTCATGCTTGCCCATCTCCCAAAATCCAAACCCAACGACACCTATAACCAAACATACATTTTAAAATATGTACTCATTTGTCCATATGAAACTACCAATTACTCCAAAAGTTTAAGCTGATGGTGAAGGTGTCATTAAATCTTTTATACTTCAACACTCCCCCTCATGTGTGGCCCCTTTTTAGGGTTGGCCTACACGTGGCACATGTGGCCCCTCTTTTGGGTTTGGTCATTGCATGTGGATTTTTGCTGTCGATGAGGTTTTTTCTCCGAATGGTAGCCAATTTTATCAAAAAACAAGACCGAGATGATCGCTTACATGCATGGTTTCAAATTTTGGTTTCGGAATGGGTTTCAGTCCTCACCGAAACCCAAATTGAAATTTCGAAATTATGGACGAAATCCAACGAAATCAAATAAAGTAATATTTTATCTCGTACAAAATTTTCGGCCGAAATTTCGGGAAAATATTAAATAATGAATATAAACCAGATTTTTTGGTGATATTCCTTCAGACCGAAATTTCGGTCGAAATAAAGCAACATTTCGGGTATTACGGATTTCGCTTTCAGTCTCCACCAAGGTTTTAAATTTCGACCGAAATCCGAAATTTCGGGTTTCGTTCGAGACCGAAACCGAAAAGGGGTAAAGTCGAAACGTTACAAAATTTCGACCGAAATTTCGATCGTTTCCCCCGAAATTTTAGGAATATCTCCAAAAAATCTGATATTTATTCATTATTAAATAATATCCCGAAATTTCAGCCGAAATTACCGAAATTTCTGCAAAATTTTATAGGTACACAAACGCCCCAAGGAGGGAGAGCGTCAAAGAGAAAAGTTAATTTTTTTTTTACCATAGCTTATTTTGTAGAATCTTTGATTTTCTGTGGGTTCTTTTTTTGTCATCTAAGCTAATAGAATGTGAATAGCAAAAATGTCTCTCAGGTCGAGACAAAACAGAAGGCCTGCATGTGGGCCTAGCAAAACAGAAGGCGTGCATGTGGCCAGAGCTAGGTTGATGTAGACAGTGAAGGGGTGAAGGAGATGTGAGAACTGTTGATGGGTCTGAAAAATGGGAAGATGATGGGCAAGAACCATATTGGAACACGCAACCTCGTCTTACCACATCACCCTATCCCACATGAAATGCAAAGGCATAATGTGAACTAACTACAAAAAACTTCCTTCACAACAGGACATTTACCAGTAATAAATAAAGCTTCAAATGTCCCTTGTTTTTTTCTTTCTCTGTATTTATGTTCTTTTTAGATTTTTGGTCTCTGCCGTAAGAGAAATAAAAAAAGGAAACAGAAAGTTATGATGATCTTGGTCTCTGTCGTAAGAGAAGTAAAGAAGAAATCAAAAAAAAGAAAAAAAGAAAGTTATGATGGATGAGCAGTAAACGAAAAGACAAACAAAAGGTCTTATGGATGAGCAGTACACTGAGCAT
Source organism: Tasmannia lanceolata (assembly GCF_043159265.1). Taxonomy (NCBI): domain Eukaryota; kingdom Viridiplantae; phylum Streptophyta; class Magnoliopsida; order Canellales; family Winteraceae; genus Tasmannia; species Tasmannia lanceolata. Next base: position 16,137,786 of record NW_027518696.1, on the reverse strand, counting down.
TTGTGACTTTGAAAATTATCTTGGGAAGTGGGTGTACGAAAAAGAGGAGGCAAAAGGACTCCGAAATCTTCCTGGGTGGCAAGTGAGCTAAGTGGACGGAAAAAGTGAGGAAGAAGGTAGAAGGCCGAGAACACGACCCAAAATTTCTATCTTTAGAATCTGAACTTCCTCAGTCATTTTGCCCTCCTTCCACAATGGCGAGGAATGACAGCAACCAGTGGGGCGAGGCTAGGGTTCTGTTTTGAGCAAGCAGATGTAAAATGGAAGGGAGAAGTGAGAGACTTGCAGCATGAAAAATGAATTAAAAGCTTAAGTTTGAAATGTTTTTTGCTGAAGATTTCAAAAATCAGTTTTTAAAAGAACTTTTTTTTTACTTATTGGTCGTTATTTTTTGAAGTTTCAAACGACAAATGATAAAGTTGTGATTTTTATTTTGAGAATATTTGAAAAGCTCGCTGATTTTTGTAACTATGGTGTTAGATGAATTACACTTTTGTTTAAAAAGATAATTATATTACTGAAGAAAAATTACAAAAGGGGGGCACAGGTTTCCCCTTGTACTAATTACATGTGTTTAACAGTAGTGATGCAGAACAGGTACAGAAAGATCACTATGTAGCTCTGATACTATGTTGGTGTACGACAGCCAACTGGTAACAATTTTTTTAGGATTTAGGTTCTGATCTGAGTCAAATAGGTTATGGAAATAATCATGGATAAATGAAACATGTTTAGATAAACTGTGGTATAGGAATTTAGAGATTAGTAGTACTGTTTATCATTGGCAATAGTTCTATATTGATCTGTAACACTTGAATAAATTAAGGTGGATCTGGGTAATAATTCCGGATGAGGTAGAGACTAATAAGGCACTAAGGAAAGATGTTCAAGCTTGAGAAAATGGAAGAATAGGACTGTTACAGGGTGTACAGTAGACAGTTTTAGAGTTTGATTAATGGATTCTACAGTCGATGGAAAAGGGTGGATTTTACAGTCAATGGACAAGAGTCTGTAGAAGTATTAGGGCATAGGACAAAATAATCGACTGGCTTTAGATAGGATTTATAGGACTGGTAGTGAGCTTTAAGGTCTGGACAGTTAACTACAGTGGACTGTAAGGGCACAGATTTTCTGCAGGATGATATTTGAAGGCTGGGATTAATTTGGTTTAGGGAAGGATGGCTTTTATAATAAGTTTCAGGTCTGTAATACGTCTGGGAAGAACTATAGAAGCTCTAATTAGAAACATGTATGCAGGGATTTCTACTGGCTTCTAACAGTTTGTAGTATGTTTAGAATCTGAAGAACAGTCTGTAATAAGGCGATAGGTGGTCTGTTTCGGGACTCCGATGGTAGGACGTGGATGTCATTTTCCGGTCCTAATGGCATTTGTGAATCGAACGAAGCAGAAGCCAATGCCCTGTTGTGGGGACTTAAGTGGGCGAATGATCACTTATCCCTCCCTTTGATCATGGAGGGTGATTCAACTAATGTCATTGCATGGGCAGACAGATCTGCCCTTGGTCCGTGGAAATTATCCAGCATTGTTTTGGAAATTCGAGATCTCTGTCGGGTCATTGCTCCCAATCTTTCTCATACGCTTCTGTCTGCAAACGGTGAGGCTGATACCCTTGCGAAAGAAGGTCTATCAAAGCCTGGGCTGGAAGTCATAATTCATGAAGTTGGGTAGGATTGCTTGTACAGTAGGAGGGTTTATGTAACTGGGATTTATGTATTCGGCTAAGTAGGTGGTCGGGCGACAACTTGTCTCCTGCAATTTACTTTTCTTGTAACTTTCAGGGATCAATAAAGTTATCTCTTCTCGAGAAAAAATAAAGTGGCTATGACAGACCTGTAATAAATCTAACAAAGAATTATAACAGATCTGGAAATAAATTTTAATAGATCTGTATTGAAAACCTGTGACTATTTTGAAAGGTAAAACTGAATGGTTTAATAGGACAGTCGTAGGTATAGCCGAGGTTTTAAAGTTCGGTTTCGGTTATGATTTCGGTCACCGCAGAAATGGAAACATTTCGGTTGGGGTTGGAAAATTCAGTGGAAATTTTGTAAAATCATGTGAACGTTTGGAAACATATTCAAATGATAGAATTTTAATATGAAAACTTCAAGAAATGCTAGAATAAGCACAAATACACAGTTAGAAACCATCACATAAGCAAGACAGCTATCTATAATGGCTAGTAACTTCAAACAACTAGTGACATTTGCTGTTGCGCTTTTCTGATAATTCATTACATACCACATTTCACATGTAATTCATATAAATATCTAATCCATACAAAAGGTATATGCTTGTCTAATAACACTTTAGACGTACACCTTCGACTTGAGGTGCATATTTCTAACAAGAGGTGTGCGCATTTTAGGCATGCACAAGAAATGCATGAATTTGATGACCCAAACCTTTGAAATTTTGATTTTTTTACCTCTTTTTTTCGTCTTTTCTTCCCCTAAACACACATTAATTTTTAATTTGGGTTAATAATAATCTAATAAGACCCATTTGAAGATCAAAGAAGTTGTTTTTAGAGATTATTGTGAGTTTTGGGGTTTTAGGGAGTTTCTTGACTTTTTCCTAGAGCTTGGACCCATGCAACTTCTAAGAAGTGTTTAGTCCAAACTTGATGATCAATCACCGATAGAATACAAGGCACTTGCATAACAACATCGATTGTTATAGTTCATGAGTTATGGCTTTGTGTGTTTTTAATGTGGAAAATTGGAAATTGTATTATAAACTCGTTTGTCACTCTAGTCTTTAACTATTATTTGGTTGGTAACTTGATAATGATAGTTAGATACTTTGTTTGTTTTATTGATGGTTGAATTAGGATATTTTGTTAGAAATGAAGCATATATTTTTTCTAGATTTTTAATAAATTTTTTGTGTTTTCAGAATATTTTCTATTTGAATTTTTATTTGAAAATTCAGAAAATTCATGAGACTTGTGCCTCACGCCTTGAGGAAAAATGCCTTGCCTACCATTCAAAAAAAAAAAATTGGAAAAATGCCTTGCCTTACACCTTTGCCTCTAAAAACACTGAGAATAAGCAAGAAGATACAAGATGAAAGGAAGGGAGACCTTTGCCTCTGAAAACACTGAGAATAAGTAAGAAATAATAAGATGAAAGGAAGAGAATTCGTGTAGGTTGTTACTACACCAACCCCATGTCCCATATAAGTGAATCTTCATAATTATATAAAGTGCCACCAGCGATGGGCCACATCTTTTGAATGTGAATAAAATTAAAAAATAACTAATAGACTTCCATCCAAAACATTAATATAAACCTACATATATACTAATTTAACTATTTTGAAAAAAAAACTACCACACGATTACTCGAGTCTCAAATAATAATAATAATAAGTAATTGAACATCAAATTAACGTATAAAATTGAAATGATGGTACATTTTTCTGGTGTTCCAAGTCATGGGTGATCGCTTGGGCCTTAACCGATAATTACTTGACAAGGCGGGAGACTGTATTTGGTTTAGTTATTTGCAGCTGGTCCAATGTTGGCCTACTCAAACTTCTGTAAAAGTACTTGGGGTGTTATTTTATTGTTTCTTAGGTTAGTAGTTACTTTTTCCCAAATATTGTCATCCAGTATATGAACTTCTATGATATACATTATATTTATTAATTATGGTTCACCAAATATTATCAGCCAAGATAAAAATTGTGTGATGGATATAGCATAATTTTCTCTAGATTAGTATCGTCCTAAATGCTAAGACCATTCTTTCTGGAGAAATGACACTACATAAATTTTCACTAGCTGAGTATCATCCTAAATGTTAAGACCGTTTTTTTCTGGAGAAATGAAACTTATATGAAATTGTGTTTCTTCCGCACTTTAGGTGTGTGCTCCATCATGCCATGACTGCTGCACTATGCGTGCTTGGTGGGAAGAAGATGAGGAGAGGAGATATCGTTTCTATAAGACTGTAGTTGGGTCCAATGACATACCACCGACTCTCTGCGTTCCTGATGTTGCATACTTCATCCTACAGCAGCATTTTGAAGCTCCCTCGATGTGGGCAATTTACCCTCTCCAGGTAGAGGGATGCTATACTGTAACTGTACTTGTATTCTTTTCATGTTTACCTGGGAGGGTTACGTCCCTTCTAGTGGTTAAGGACCCTGACCCTTGTTCTCTAAGTTCCAATCATGACATGTTGCATATTTACTGAGTAATGGTTGTGCTGTCAGGACTTGTTAGCATTGAAAGAAGAATACACAATGCGACCTGCGGTGGAGGAGACGATCAATGATCCGACAAATCCAAAGCATTATTGGAGATATCGTATGTAAAAGTTTTACCTCAAAAAATATACTATTGAAGTGAACTGATTGCGTAAGAGTTACATCTTTTAATGCTAATATTTTTACTAGTTGTCCTTTTTTTTTGTGGATTCAGGTGTACACGTAACACTGGAGTCTTTGCTGGGGGATAAGGATCTCAAACTGACAATAAAAGATCTTGTTAAGAGTAGTGGGAGATCATATCCTCTAATAGGAGTTGACGCACATGGGAGTGAAAACACAGCTGCAGCTCCCTTACCAGAGAAGAAGCAGGTTGAAAATGGGCAAGGAATGATATCTCAAGTCATCAACTTGAATGGATTTCCCAAAAAGGAAAGCCTTGCAGTCTTGTAGATTACCCATGCCTCTTCTTGGATTTTCAGTCCTAAATGGACAGAATTTTCAAAGGTACTTATAGAAGTTCATACATGTTAGAACTATATATGCTTCATATCTCATGTGGCTGACTTTATTGTTGACCTTACAAGGATCTAAATATCTCAACCATGGCATTTCTTTTTTAAATATCGGTGAAATATTGTCTAGATTCAGCTCATTTGTATTTGGTCTATCAATGTTATAATAAATTTTCCAAACACAAGATTCCATATAAATAGGAAAGGGGCATCCGTATGCTGTTGAAGCCATTATATTTATACAGCTTTTAAAGACACTATATCATACATAGGCAATTACATTTATATAAACAAAGAGATTAAAAAAAGGAGGAAAGACTGACGGCTGGATTAGGATCATCCGATTGGTGTGATTTATGTATTAGAGCCTATCCACGGGAAGAGTCACCATACTCAACTCAACAAAGCCTTTGTCCCAAACTAGTTGGGGTCGGCTAAATGAATCCTTTAGAAAAAATTCATGAAGAAGGTAGAAGGAATCTACCCGGCTCTAATCCTAGTTCTAGTTGGGTTCTTCTGCGTGGATCATTTTCTTCCATTTTATCCTCCAGGGTCATGTTCTCTGTTATGTTCCTACCTATCAAGCCTTTCCTGACTGTTTCTACCCAAGTTGTTTTCGGTCTGCCCCTACCTCTTTTTACTCCATCAATTTGGCACGAGTCACCTCTTCTCACCGGAAGACTCACCATAGTGACATTTTTTTATCTTCCAACAGAACTGTCGGAACATCAATGTGTATGGTGGTGATGTCTGAAATTTTGGTTTCGGTGAGGACCGAAACGCATTCTGAAACCGAAATTTGAAACCATGGCGCTAACTCTAAATCTTACATTTTTTCTCATTCAAATTGCGTTCTCAGAGTGGGACCAAACCAAAACTAATTCACGATTGAGTCAGGCTAATAAATGGATAGAGCTCTATGACTACAATGATAAGGAAACCAATTAAAAAAATATGGTTGATATGTCCAATTGGGTGAAAATTTTGAATTAGACTGAGCTACTTTGAAATCTAATGGTTATTTTCGTAGCGGTCCATTGTGTAAGAACTCTAAATCATTCTATGGAAGCTCTATTGACTAACAGCCTGGACTTGGATAGTAGGGATTGCTAGAATACTTCATATCAACAGAGATCCGAGAACTGTTGTCGAGAATGCTCATTCAATGCCAAGCCTTGAAGAGGGCATGAACCTCAATATTTTTACTTAACTCATTGTACAATCCTCTTCTCGCTGACCCCCCTTTCTCCTTTGTCCACTGAGACAAAATATGTGCGTGGTACAAAGTTTATAGTGCAGATTTGGGTTACATAATGAGCACCAGACTCGGACCCAAACCAAGTGAACCAATGAACCAGGTAACGTAGCTCTTATAACTAGCTCTGATTGCCCGAGAATTGTTACTTATTTCTAGGGATGTCAATGGACCCAGACGGTCGAATGGATCCAAATATGTACAAGATTCGGGCACATCAGGTGGATTTGGACCGTGACCATTGGATCCAAAACCTATGGTTCAAAATTATTTCGGATCCTGACCCATACTTGGACACAAGATTTGGGCACATATTCAGATAGTAGAATAAAAAAGCACCTCTGACCAATAAGAGGTCTTAATGGATCGTGACCAAGTTACAGGTGGATCCTATCCTAAGTGGGTCCTACTTCCAAATACCTAACATGGCAATTCTTGACATTAGATCGCTAGTTGATTTCTCAACTCAACTCAGGAAAGCCTTTGTCCCAAACTAGTTGGGGTCGGCTAATGAATCCTTTAAAAAAATTTCATGAAGAAGGTGAAAGGATCAACCTTGCTCAAATTGACTAAGTCTAATCCTGACACTAGTTGGGATCACCAGTGGATTTCTATTTCAAAAAATATTTAAATATTGATAATTTCCAAGATAATTTCCAAGATTTAATCAAGTTGATGGGTTTTTTGTTTGGTTTGGGATTGGATCTTCAGCATCGATCACCACGCCCGAGTGATGTTATGGTTAGATAGAGAGTGACCCTATCATTCCTCATTCCTCATTCCTCTTATTGATGTGCATATGGTTAGATAGAGAGTAAGCCTAGCATTCCTCATGCCTCAATGCTATAATTTTTCATTTTTGGAGTTGGAAGCCAAGTACACGTTATTTTTGTGGGTTGATTAGATTAGAAGAGAAGAAAAATCTAAAGATCCCTTAACCTAATTGTACTATTTTTTCCCCTCAATTTCTAGGTAAAGGAGGGCCTTTGTTTTGTTTGTATATTGAAAGCATTGTGCAAGAATCACATGCACATGAACGTGTTCTACCAAACAGAAAAAATAAAATAAAATTTAATATTTATCAAAGCCTCCCATCACCAAACGTTCCTCTCACAAAAGCCAATGCTACTATTTAATTAGGAAGATTTTAATTTCTCTTCACTTAAAAAACATTCCACGTGGAGAGAGAGAGAGAGAGAGAGAGAGAGAGAGAGAGAGAGAGAGAGAGAGAGAGATCATTTACCTATGGTGTTGTTTGGATTGAAAGGAGAAAAAAAATTTGAAGAATTTTTTGTTTTATAAAGTTTATTATAGAGAAATAAGTTATGGCTTATTTAGGCCCTGTTCGTTTGAGATGGTGACAACCGATTGTGAGCCCTAAACCTATATTATGAGACTCAAATTTAAATGTGATTTTGATTCCAATAACATGTTTTGGGCTTACCATCGGTTGTCACAATCTCAAACGAAAACGGCTTTAGACGGATATCATCATAAATTGAAGATGCCTCTAAATAAAACTTGAACTAGGTGGCTCTGCACGAGGCTCCCACCATTGCGGGGTTTGGGGAGGGCTAGATGTACGCAGGCTTACCCTTGCTTTGCAGAGAGGCTGTTTCAGTGACTTGAACCTGTGACCACCAAGTCATGATGAAGCAAACTTACCCTAATTCAAGTCTTTTATATTCTGCTATAATTAAATGATAGAAAAATAAAAGATTAGAGAAAAGTTAAAAAAAAAATTGAAAACATATACTCTATTTTAAGGGATTTGCTAGGGTCCATCGCAAAAGGCATTTCACGGCCGGTCTGTCGCACGTTAGACCAGCCACCTCGTGAATGGAGACAACTGCGATGGACGCTAGCAATTCCCCTATTTTAATAATGACACTAGAGGGATTTTTCATTTTATGAAACAACCACTTACTCCAAAAGCTTAAGCTGTTGGAGACGGCATTATTTAATCTTTTATACTTTTAACATTATTAACCATTTTCTGACGTATGAGTGAAAGCATAGTGTAAATTGTAACATCCTTCGAAAGTAAATTTGAAAAGCGAGTGCCATTATTGAAACAATCACATGGCACATTTCTGAGCTCACTCTCACCCAACAAGAATGCGTGCAAGCAATCAAGCTTACTTATTATTGTTTAAAAGAAACTTGTAATAGTGTGGTTGGGTAGAGCTAAGTTCAGAGTTAGTTCTACCATGCTTACCATTGGATCAATTTAAAGATCAACATTGGGTCCCACACAGGGATATTCTATGCAATCAGGACCATTGATCTTGTGGACCATTATGAGATGGCTCACATGGTCCCAGTCTCGTGCTAAATATACATCCGGCCAGTAAGATTAAGGCCTACATTAATCAAAGGTTTTTGCATCTCTAGTTGGGACCTTAAATAAGGTCTAATAGGAAATGAGCTAGAATCATCTGATCAACCAATTGGGCTTTTTTACTGATCCAATTGGGCTTTTTACTGATCCAATTGGGCTTGCTTTCCTTTTAAAATGCAAGCCCAGCTTTGGAATTTAATTGGCCTTTCAAAAGCACGTTGGATTGTTACCCCCAACATTGATACCCTTCAGATTCCCTTGCTCCTATAAATAGGCATGAAGTCAAAAACTCTCTAGTTTCAGCTCCCACCTACAAATTCACAACTATCCATGTGATTCACAAATTGTTGAAACAAACATACTTTCTCCTGATCATGGCTTCCACCCTTTCCCTTTGCCATCAGCCCAGCCTTTCTTGGCACAACAAAAAACCCATCAATCTCTTCAAAAGAACTAGTTTTTCTGCACCTATTGGTCATGGCTCATGTTCCTTTGCTAAAATATCCCAATTCCAAAGAAACCCATTTCCTAGAGCCATGGCTTCTGACTCAACAACTGGCAGGAAACAGATGGAGGTATGTTTTCCCAATTGTTCAGAGTAAATTAGACTTCTAAATATTCCTATTTTTTTTTGGGTTTCTTCTGTATTTGTTGGGTCTCATTTTCAATATTTTGGTTTTGGGTTGTTTGGTTTTTAGATAGTGTATGACCCAGATGAAAGGATAAATAGGTTAGCAGATGAAGTTGATAAAGACACAGGCCTTTCAAGATTGTCTCTTTTTTCTCCTTGCAAGGTAATCTTTATAAGAATTTTTGTTTGATGTTTTTTCAATTTATTATAGTCTTTTTATGGGTTTCAATTTATGTTTAATTATTTTCCCTTTTGATTGCAGATTAATGTGTTCTTGAGAATAACAAGTAAGAGGGAAGATGGGTTTCATGATTTGGCATCTTTGTTTCATGTAAGTTTAATTGTAACCATAGATTGGATTAGAATGGAAGCTTTGTAAGTTGTATTAGAAATATTGGTTGATGCATAGATAATCATAGCATTACATAAATTTCCATCCAATAGCAGATGAAAATCTAGATGTATTGATTATATAATACTATGATGAAGAACTTGAAAATTTGTCTGGAGATTTTTTCTGGTCAGTCAGAAGCAACAAAGTGAGATGGGTTTGTTGCACATAGTTACCTTAAATGTGGCCATGTGGTTAGAACTCATCTGGTGGGCTTCCTGTGGATGGGTCATGGTATATAGAAGCAACAAACTCAGATGGGTTCATTCCACATAGTTACCTTTATGTGGCCATGTGGTCAGAACTAATCTGGTGGGCTTCCTGTGGATGGTTCCCAACAAAAATAAAAAGAAAAACAAATAGTTCCTACACACAAAAGAAGAAGAAGATCAGCAATCATTTCAATAGGTAAAAATCAATCCAGCAGAGATGATTTCCTGATCAGTATCGTAGTTACAATGTTCGGATTCAGGAATAGTTCGACGGGGCAGATGTTTGGAAAAATTGAGAAATGTTTGGGAGGAGTTAGGGAAAAGTTCAGAAAAATGCATGTGTTGTCTATTTACAGCACATACTATATATGGTTTTGTAAATATGACACAACAAAAAGCATGTAAGGATGGTTAAGTGCGTGTGTTTGGTAGATTAAGATGTGAGTTCACTTTTCACCACAATGTTTTCTTCAATAATTTCAAATTTGTCATGAGATTTACAATTAATTTATGCTCATTCAAGATTTTTTTTTGATCCAATCCGTAGGAATCAATAGAAAAGGCAAATCCCTTATGATACACCAGATGAGGAATTGAGGAATTATTTGTCAAATTCATTTACAGCATGATATGTGGTGAACCCATCTCAGTTCATTGCAACTGAGAATATTTAACCTATTTTTTATGCATTGGATATTTTTTAGCTTTTGTTTCTTTCACCTGCTCTTTCTTATCTCGATATCCTTTTTAAAATATCCTGTGATCTTGGTCTGCCGTCCAGGTAATAAGTCTAGGAGATACAATTAAATTCTCTTTGTCGCCGACGAAAACTAGAGATCGTCTGTCAACCAATGTCCCTGGAGTCCCACTTGATGAGAAAAATTTGGTGAGTTAATAGCAATTGTTAGTATTTATTCTGTTTTCTAACTTTTGGCATTGGTTTGATTATTTCTTGTTTAACTGTAGCACGAATCTTCTTTTGAAGGAGTCACTTCCACCTCAGAATCTCACAAGCGCTAAAAAATAGCTTATTTCTACGTTTTGTTGCTACACTTTTCCCACTTTGCGCAGCTCTTGCTGCTAAAGTTCTACCTAATTTGGTAGACCTAAAGGCTCTATAATTTCATGACATTGTTATAAAATATAAATGCTCAATCCAACTTGCATTCTTGCTTCTCTATAAAAATTTCAAATTGAATTATTCAGTTTTTATTAGCTTAGAATGATTCTTTTCCCGGTGCCTTATTTTGCAGATCATCAAAGCACTTAATCTTTACAGAAAAAAGACTGGCAGTGACAATTACTTCTGGGTAAATAATTGGACATAAATATTTTTGTCCTAGAAAATTACCAACATTTTGTTCTCTATTTATATAACTCTTATTGCAAATGAATTTTCCTTGCTTCCTATTTTGCAGATTCATCTTGATAAAAAGGTGCCAACTGGTGCTGGGCTAGGTGGTGGAAGTAGTAACGCTGCGACTGCATTATGGGCAGCAAATCAATTCAACAGTGGTCTTGCCACAGAAGAGGAACTTCAGGAATGGTCCGGTGAAATTGGTTCCGATATACCCTTCTTTTTCTCTCACGGATCAGCATATTGTACTGGTAGAGGTGAGGTATGTTTAGCACATAAGAAAAAGTAGGCAATCCTTTACTACTAAAATTCTTAGAGCTGCCTATGGATGCACTTGGTAATTCAGATTTTCTTGATGCTCTCAGATTTATAAATGCATAACACATTTCTATTCAATATTTTTGGTAAAGTGTATAAATGGCACTCTAAAGCGTATAAATGGCACTGGACACTCTCATTACACGCCTGTAAAACGTACCAAGTAGTCTCAAAAGCAAAGCAAATCAAATGCATTCGTCTATTGAGATAGAAATGAAAACATGATTTAGATTTTAAAGAGGGGTATTCATATATTTTTCGCTTAAATGTTTTTAATGAGCTTTCAAGAACCTATGCATTCATATATTTTTCATCAATATGTTTTTAATGAGCTTTCAAGAACCTATGTATTCATATATTTTTCATCTATATGTTTTTAATGAGCTTTCAAGAACCTATGTTTAGATAGCAGTGCGACTAGAAAAGCAATGGGCATTGAATGAGGTGTGATCAGACCAAATATAGCGTTCCAAATTATGAAATATGAATTGAACTACTTTCATGGTTTATTTTTACCTACATTATGTGTATTTACGTTAGTTACTTTAGATGCTCGATAATTTTTGACAATATGAGAAACTTAACATTAGTGAATGTATGAATCACTGATTTGATGTCTTTAGTCAAGAGAACTGTTTCTGTAACTATGGGAGTTTGATTATGATGCCTTCCTCTTCAAAAGCCTCTATATTTATGGTTTACTTTAGTTGTGATTGCGAGACATTCATACATCTGACCAGCGGAATATCATAGAATTTGGATCTGGCTTTCCAGGTTGTTCAAGATATTCCACCACCAATACCCTTAGACATTCCTATGGTTCTTATAAAGCCACAGCAAGCATGCCCCACTGGTGAAGTTTACAAGGCAATGCAAATTTTTAGTCAGTAAATTTATCACCTCTTACGTTATTGGATTTTCCACTAAGATCTGTTTCTGAGGATACTTTTACTTGCGCAGCGCCTTCGGCTGGATCAAACTAATTCAGTTGACCCATTGATATTGCTGGAGAAGATCAAACAGAACAGAATTTCTCAAGATGCTTGTATTAATGACTTGGGTATGAATTGACACCAGGAAGATACTCTGTTTTTCTTTCTTTCTTTGTCTGGTTCAGATATTTGAAATTGGTTATTTATTAGTCTAATCTTTCCAGAACCTCCTGCATTTGAAGTCTTGCCATCTTTGAAAAAGTTGAAAAAACGTGTGCTTGCATCAAGTCGTGGACAGTATAGTGCTGTTTTCATGTCGGGAAGGTAACATTGTGATTGCTGTATTTTTTTTTATTAAACACCATTTCTATAGATTCTGTTAAAGTATAAAAGATAAATAACACCTTTCTCCAACAGCTTAAGCTTTTGGAGAAGTTGGTAAGTTAACATGGTATCAGAGCCAAAGGTCTCGAGTTCAAACCTCCCGGATAGCAAAATCCACATGCGATGGTCGGCCCAAAGTGGGACCACATGTGCCACGTGTTTGCCAAGTGGGCCACACGTTCGGGGGAGTGTTAAAGAATAAAAGATAAATAACACCTTTCTCCAACAGCTTAAGCTTTTGGAGAAGTTGGTAAGTTAACAGATTCTTAACTGCCAATTCAACATGATTTCTCTAATCAATATAATCTATGCTTTCTGGAGGCATTCATGGTTTTTGGCGTTGTTTAGAAAATTGATCATTCCTGGAATATTCCAAATTGTACAATATGTCTCATTACGTAATTCTAGCATAACCTTGGCTTCTCGACCCTGATGATGGTTTGGGTTGAGAAGCCAAGGTTCATATACTTGTGAGGTCTGACTTGTGAAGTATGAATAATTGGTCTGATTTGAATGTCTTCTATATTTTGTTTGAGCTGCACCATGTTATGCTGATTTCCTCTTGTCCATGTAAGTTCTGAATAGTCTGACATCATGTCAATTTGTTCATCTTAGTAAAATAAACTGAACAATGTTTGACATCATGTCAATTTGTTCATCTTAGTAAAATAAACTGAACAATGTAAACATTTAAGTTATGAAGGTGTGGTTTGATTACGATCAACAGATCATGGAAGCTTTTGGATGAATGCATTAGCATATGTTACTGTCAATGTACCAAAATGAAGGCCATAAGTTTAGACCATAGATACCACATACCAGAAATTGGAAGCAAGGTGATGGGTATGCAATCCATGGGGGTCTTGGCATTGGGCAACTGAAACTACGTAACAAATCCATAATGGGGAAATGGCTGTGGAGGTATGGGGAGGAGAAAGAGACTGTATGGCATTCGGTCATTGGAGATAAATATGGGAGGGAATTGGGTGAAAGGAATGTGAAGAACTCCAGAAATGGAAAAGCATCGGGTGCTTGGAGATCAATCGCATCCACCAAGTTGAAGTTTGAAGGTCTAACGCGATTCCGAGTTGGTAGGGGAAATAATGTTCGTTTTTGGTCAGATTTATGGGTGGGTAAAAAGACTTTATGTGAGGCTTTCCCTTCTCTGTTCAACCTGGCTGTAAACAAGGAGGCCATGGTCTCTGATTACATGTTAAGGAACCAAGATGGTGGGCGGATTTTCTGGGACATAAGGCTTCACAGAGATCTGGAGGAGGAAGAATTCAATAGCCTGGCTGATATGCTTCACCTTTTACACAGCCAATATTTCTCACCATCCAATGCCGATGAGAGAATATGGATACCTGAATCTAATGGGGAGTTCACACTAAATCATTCTTCTTTGAATTGAACAATGGCGCGAAGAAGGCCTCTCGGCGGGCTGCTATTTGGAAATCTGCTGCTCCACCGAGAGTGAAGGCTTTCGCTTGGACAGTGGTTCACAAAAAAATTAACAAGTGCGATCGTCTCAAAAGGAGGACTATTCCGATGGCTAGCTGGTGCGTGATGTGTAAGAAGGTGGAAGAGACGGTGGATCATCTGCTACTCCATTGCTCTTTCGTGCACCGCATATGGATTGGAATTATCAGATCTTTCGGCGTCAAATGGGTCTTTCTGAAATCGTTTAGAAGATTGCTCATTAACTGGATGGGTAGCGTTTTTGGTGAAACAGGTAACCTACTTTGGAAACTACTCTCATACTTTGTTATATGGAATGTGTGGAAGGAAAGAAACAATCGCATATTCGAAGATAAATCCAAATCTCTGGATCGAATTTGCACTGAAATTAAGGTGGAATTGATTTCATGGGCTAAGAATTCTACAGGTGGTATTTTCGGAGTTGGGGAAATACTGAGGAATTGGTCCGCAATAATTTGGGAAAGGAAAGCTAAGCATCACATAACTCCAAAATAGAATCCTCCACCGGCGGGATGGATTAAGTTGAATTTCGACGGAAGTTCCTTTGGAAATTCAGATCCGGCTGGAATTGGCGGTATTTTTTGGGAATGAAAAAGGGAGTACGCTGATGATGTCTTACTCGGGACCGATCGGAATTTGCGACGCTATCGAGGCGGAAGGGAGGGCACTACTATTTGGTATCAAGTGGTACTCTACTTTTTCTTCTAAGCCGCTGATTGTAGAAGGGGATTCGTCGAATGTCATCGCATGGGCTTTGGACAAATCAAAGGGTCCCTGGCGGCTCTGGAACTACATTGCGGAAGTAAAAGATCTACTTCACTCAATTCAACCAACTACAAACCACAGACGGCGCACGGCGAACGAAGAGGCGGACGAGATGGCCAAGCGGGGAGCCACCCTAGAATCGATGTGTATTTCCATTCCTGGAAATGTAATGGGGGAAGGGGTTGAGTAGATGTAAAGTGATTAGTTTGTACTTCTTTCTGTAATGGCCGAGCATTAATAGGTCCGGGCACTGTGTTGGGGACATCTTGTCCCCTTATTTGGGTTTTTCATTAATAAAGTCATCTTTCAAAAAAGGAAAGAAAAAAGAGATGGGTATGCAATCCCGAAAAGAGTTTCCAATGCCCTTTGTTTTTTCTTAACTCAATATTTGTTCGAGGAGCATAATCGCATGCATGACGCTCACAAAATCGTAAAATACATGCTTGATAGCAATTAGACATGTATCATTATTGGTTCTACTTCTATTTTCTTGGAATTTTGGCCTTGTGTGGTTGTCATAAATTCCTAGTTTCTTAATATGTCAAACTGACATTGTCAAATCATTAAACCCCAAATCTAATATTTTTAAGTAAATAATGAATTCCAGTTAAGAATTAAAGAGATAACTTAGTCTATTATTATTTTTTAAAATGTGAATCAAAACTTAAGTATCAAGATGTCATGGAAATTTTTCATTAATTTAAGTTGTAGGACATTCTGGTGAACCTATAATTTCCTCGAGCAAAATCTAGGGAGTAAAACAAAAACCATGAAGTATAAGCATTTTGGAGTAGAAAGTTGGAATTTTGGAGCTATATTGACTTCCTATTGTTAAGAGTTTAAGTTAGGTGACTTTGTGGCTCGTCTGTCCCCCGTGAAGGTTTGCGGCCTTCTTTGATGAGATCTTTAATCGGATTGGTGGATCGTTGTAGTGTTCAGGCACGTCAGAAGATCCGCTAATGGCGTGGCCTATGAAGCACGGGTACGGGGTGCAGGTACGACATGACACGGGTACGGGGTGCGGGTACGTGGGTATGTGATTTTCTATAAAAAAAACGGGTGCGGGTACGTTCAGGTACGCCGAATATAATAATATAAAAATTAAAAAATAATAATTGGAGAGCAATCAAATAACAGTAACATCACCAAAATGGAAAATTCTAATATTACTCTTAATTTCATAAGTGATTAAGTTCCATATTTCACAACATGAGGCATCAATACATCATTCATTAGAAAAAAAGTCTGTCGCCAGCGTGTTGACCAGTGCCTGACAAGATGAATAATTTTTAGAGACCAAATTATGAGATTTTTTATACCGGACTTTTGGGATTTAATAATGTTTGGACATGATAGATTTTATAAATTTGAAAAATACCCAACCATTTGGAAGTTAAGAAAGTTAAAATTTTGACCCGACCCTTTTTCTTCTGATTTTGTACTAGAACAGGAGAGTTGACTTTTTTTCCTTTCAGATTTGGGTCTTGAAACTATTTTTAATAAATCCAAATGGGGGGTATTCCTTTATTTACATGTAAATACTGAGTACAAGAGAGGAGAGAGTTTACATGTAAATACTGAGTACAGGAGAGGAGAGAGAAGAAGCACATGAAGGATTTACACCAGATAGGAGAAGCATGAGGTGTCGAGTACGCACCCGACACTCACCCAGCAACCAAAATTGGGGTTTTTTTTAAACAAAAAATTGGGGTACGTACCCGGGGCGTACCCGAACGTACCCGCACCCAATACGTGTTGGGTAAGGGTATGGGAGCCTCGGGAGAGTACCCGTGCTTCCTAGGGCGTGGCTGATAGGCTTGCCAAAGATGGTGTGGGGAAATGGAAATGTTTGATTTCCTTCCCCCTTGACCTTGGTTCTCTTCCTTTTATTTTCCTTTTTGTACTCTTTTCTTCTTGTTTGTAATCTTGAGCGGACCATCCCGGTCTTCCCCTTTATTGAATGAAATAGCTACCATTAAAAAAAAACGAGAGTTTAAGTTAGATATACATTAAGTTATAGTATATTTCCTTCTAAAGACTCTCCCCCAAACTACTCTACTCCCAATCCGTAAGAACAATCAACGATATGGACCTCCCTCAGTAACTAACCTAGAGGCACAGGTAAACAAGGGTCAATGAGACATTTTCCACCCATAAATCTTTCTAAAATCTAATCCCATCTCCAAATCTAATCACATTGCCCCTCCCTAACCTATATCCAATAAAAGATCTGAATTGATTTTAATAGTACAAACCGACCTCCATGCACCTAATCCTGAGTTATTTGCATTGATCAATGCCTACAAGCAGTCTAGTATTTCAAAGAAATTGGATTTCAACACCTGGGGTGTTTTTTTTGAGAATTAGAAAGGGAACCGACCTCCTTGCACTCGATCCTGAATTATTTGCATCGATTAATGCCTACAAGCAGTCTAGTATTTCAAAGAAACAGAAATGGAAGGTGATAATCCAAGCCAACAACTCTTATGAGTAGGATAGCTGTCTAAGTAAGACGAGTGAAGGAAATCAAGCAACAACAAAAATGTATGTAAGATCGCGCTATCTCATAAACCTCTAAGATGTTTTCATTGCCTCATTGGAAGAATAACAAGAAAGGGTGGTGGCAGAAAGGTGGGACTGGTAGTGGCAGCTAGTAATCTGTGGCAAGAGATGAGGGTTTTGCTCCAGCAATTGGATTTTTAATGTTCATGATGTGGTTATACCCTATGTCATAAAAAAAAATGATGTGGTTTCATCTTCCGGGAAATTCCTCATATCTTCCTTAAAGTGATTTCTTGAGCCAGATAAAAAATAGTCAGCGAAGTGATATAAAGACTCCCGAGATTTGTTGGGAGGGGGGGGAGGGGGGTGCTTCCCCTCCCCTCCCTCCCTCTCTCTCTCTCTCTCTCCACACACACACAGAAAAAAACACCCACCACATACACACACATAATACACTGTATATTAAGTAAGGTTCCAACCTCTTCCTAACCAGGCGCAGTGGGTTCAGCACTGCATAACGAGTGGGTTCCAACCTCATCCTAACCAGGCGCCATGGATTTGCAAGTCATGCACTGCATAGCGTTCTTGGAAACTTAGGACTGAAAGGATTATGAAGTAAAAAACTTGGACCCTTGCAGGAAAAAGAGTTTGGGGGTGTCAAAAGATCTTTATCAAACTTAGGAACTTATCTGTAGCTGCCCTTCAAAGGTGAGAAGAAGTGTGAGATGGGCCCCACTCCAAATGCGATCACGCTTAACTTGATGGAGTTTTTTTATAAACCCAGGTCTGTCTGAGGTAAGGGGGAGTTTTTAGGAATGACGAAGGGGAAGTGCTGGGGGCTTTTCCAAACCTATTGGCATGAAGCATTCAAACTAGGCACTTATCATCCGTATGGACTCTTTTATTGCCTTGCGTGGTTGTTTTAGGGTAGAATATAACTTGTCTATGTTGTTACTTTGGCACTTCATCATAGTTTGGGATGTGGAGACTAGCTTACATTATTGGTGACTCAGGACTTATGTGGAGGAATTGATTTCCTTTTTGCATGCTTCAAGAGAAACTAATGGTGGTGCTGATTTGTTTTCTTGAAAATGTAAAAACAATTTGCATAGGGAAATGTCTGCCTCTTGTATAATACTTTCATCCGTTTATAAAGCTTTTGCTGTTGTTAGAAGAATGACATTTAACACTCTGATTTTCTTATAGAAATACATTAAGAGTTTAAGACTACCAATATTATATAGATAACAATGAACTAGAGAAAAGAGATGAGGTTTGTCCCTCATAGCAGTGTCAACTTGTGTCTGACGTTTGTGTCCTGCACGCAACTTTCTCGAAAGTTGAATGCTTCATGTAGATTTCGGCAAGTCGTCAACTTCTCAAATGATATACCCTTTCAGCTGTGGGATCAATAATTCTTCTACCATCTGTTTTTTAGCTTATGAACTATCTTCTAAATCTTCAATCTAAATGGTGATGGCGAAAGCTAGAACTTGGGAAGGGACTCACTTGCTAATGGCATGCAAATGAAAAAAAGAACCTGGGGACCCTCATAACTGGATTCCAATGGACCCAACCCATAATTTGGAGGGTCTGCAGGACTTTATAAGCAGCTTTTTGTAGAATTTTTTAGTTCCTAGAAAAATAAAGGTCATAAAATATACTTGCGAATCAGTTTTCTCCCATCAACAGTTTATAAATATTGGCTGCCTGTCTAATAATTCTGGGTGCTTAAATTATTTTTCTTCATAATTCCTGGATTTATTATCCAGTATTTACTGTTTTCTGTTATTTTGTTTCTTTATTGATCCGAAACATGTATGAACCAATACCAGTCATGGTAGCAGGACAGGTATGTTACCATGATCTACTGATTGCTCAAGAGACAAGCCATCTTAGTTTTGGTTTCTTTAACTGTATCTTAACGTACCAACAAAACGTTTACTGCTTCGTCTTTAAATTGGGGTAATTCCTTGCTATAAATTGTATATCCAGTACATGCATGTTTTTGTTCTGAATTCTGGTGTGTTATGCCACATTCTTATGAGGTTGTTATTTAAATTCATGCTTGTTGTCACGTTTTGAGAAATTTCATGCAGTGGAAGCACCATTGTTGGAATCGGTTCTCCAGATCCTCCACAATTTGTCTATGACGATGATGAATACCAAGATGTGTTTGTATCTGGTAAGACCAAATTACCAAACTGGCTGGTCAATGCATAGTTCTGATTTTCCTTTTCCTTTTTTTGCATGATGTTGATGTAGTTCTGTTTTTTCTTCTCTATTTTTGCATGATGTTGATGCATAGTTCTGTCTTGGTGTTTGGCCCTTAAACTTGAAATGGCCTTTTAACCTATAGCAGTACTAATGAATTAGCGAGATGATCTGAACTTGTTTTCAAGAAATTTGATGCTAATCTAGCCACTTCCCTATCTCTCTTGTCAACTTTTGGAACATTTTATGGTTCCTGCCTATCACATACATGCCTATATGGTGTAACCTGTCCCTAATATGGAGTCATGGGTTCAAGATTGGCAAGTTCAATGAGAAGTTCTACTGCAACTGGTTATGAAGCGATGTGGAGCGGTGCTCTATCAGAAGGGGTCTCTTCCGTATGGATCAGCTTAGAAAGGCTGACTTCTCAACCCAAATTGGGGATCCTTTCTACTGGACAATACCCCTTTCTTGGGGCCTTTGAAACATCTCATGAAGGTTAGGAGAGAGGAGAGCAAGGTCTCTTGTGTGCCTTTTGGATTCAGTTACATATCTCTGAAAGCCAAAGGTGGAATATCATCAGAAGGCAAATAGTAGATGCGATGGTTGCAAGTCTTATAGGCAACCTGTCCCCATTTCCCAAGTGGGTCCTTTTTGCAAGTATCTGATCTGTCTCTTTAGATGTAAAATGGGTGTAAAACAAATTTTATGCCCATTTTTAAGGGGAAAAATAGGTGTAAAATTTGTTCTTTGTCCATATTACGTCGAAAGTAACGGAGCTTTTAGGACCTAGTTTCTACCAAGTGCAAGATATTGGTTAAGTTAATCTTGTGGTTTGGAGGGCCATTTCTATAAGATTTTGAAGTCAGATTGGTTTGGATCAAATAATTGGAATAAAACCATTTCACCTTTGCACTCTTACCACATATTTTATCTTGTTTTTAGTTTTAATCTGTCTTCTAATATTCTCAAATGCAGAGGCACGCTTCCTCACCCGCAGAAAGAACCAATGGTATGCTGAACCAAATACGACAATGAATTTTTGCGACTCGCCTGCTGATCTTTCGCCAATGGCTGAGTAATTTTCTTGTAAGAACATTTTGTTGTATCAAATCGGGATCTTCAGTAAATCCAAATTAGAGTTTTGTTATTTGCATGATTTTTCCTGTTGTAAATTGGGCACAGTTAATGGCATGGTTTATCAAATCAGGATCTTCAGAACTTTTTGTTAATGCCATCCAGATGTAAGCGCATGAAATTATATGCAGGGCCTCTTTGGATACCTCTAAAAATTGTTTTCAGATAATCTTATATAAAAATGTTTTTAAGCAAAACATGATTATTTGCAAATAATGGTTATAACATTTTTAGAAATGATATAGTTAATGGCTTCTAAAGAGTAAAGAGGCCTTGATGTCCCATTTGCAAATAAGATTAGGCTAAATATCAAGTTGAACAGGTCTACAATTTCTAGAATATTTGATGCAAGTCTCTAAGGTCTATCCTCAGATTTTTGTGCCCATGAAATCACATTGCTAGAATTACCTTCAACAATGCATATACCGCCAAGATTTTTCCTTAGATACCTGTATGCCTGTGAGTAATGTCTTTGCTTCTGTGAAGAGAATGTCAATCTGTAAGGTCTATCCAGCTGAGACTCTAGGTAGGGCCAAAGAAGACTAGATCTTGGTCCAAGGGTTGTGTGAAGAGAGATTGCCTGTCAATCTGTGGAAAAATAAAAGGTTTGAGTGAGAAAATTCCTATAGGGTCTGCCTAGATCTTCCTTATCAAAGCTCTCTAGAAGTATGAGTAACTATTAATTTTCCTATCTTCATGTTTCTTCTTAGAGTGACATTCCACACGGATCTTTTATTCTGACTCCTCTATAGTTGGCTAAAATATAAAGCTCCAGGAGTGTACACCTGCACTCCCAATAACTCCAACCTACCCCATATTTTTGCCTAATAATGATGGGTCATATGGCGTCTTTTTTTGGCCAAATCTCCAAATCTATTTCTACATTAAAGCCTTGTTCCTAAGTTTGAGATTTCCAATTCCGAGTCCGCCCTTTCTTTCGAGTCTACATACATTTTTTTTTTTTTTTTCATTTTACCCTAAGCCTGATGTAACCTTCAACCACTGATCTAGCCGTTAAAGCTCCACCCTCACTTCCTCAAGAACTAAATTAACAATCTCCATCCCCTCCTTTTGCCAATACATCAGTTTTTACATTTGCTGATCTCTTCATATGTAGAAATTCTAGCCTGTTTTCCCTAACAATATCCTTAATTTCAGATAGCTTCCATTGTCCACTTTGTTGCTAGCCCAAGCAAAGACATTAGCTGACCTTTATGAATAAGGGGGGCCAAAATCCTAAATTAGCGTACCAAATTCTAATAGTATTGTCCTAACATTGCCTCTTTTTCTCTTTAAATGAAATATGCAATTGTTCCTCTCCTTTCATGTGTCAAATCAATGCAAAAGATACTACCACTCTCTCAAATGGTCCACCCCACCAATGCAGCAAGATATTCTTGATAGAAGCTGAGACATTTGATTGTAGCCTGCCATAATCAGTGAGAAAAGGAACAATACACCATCACAAGTGTCGATCTTGTTAAATCCATCTGAAGATCTTTTTCAAATTCCTCATTCCCATTTCCTATGCATTAAAGGAATAAACAAGAATAGCAAGGTTAATGATTAGCTTGACTTGATTTAACATTCAGATCATGAATGCAATGGGCAGTTAGGGCACTGTAGGCTTTGGAACTGCCTGTAGATCCCCCCCACTTCCACTAATAAAAGCTTGCAAAGCATCAACGTGCAGTAGCCCTCAGGAGGTCTACCATACCAAACCTCTATTTACAAGGGCAGCATCGCTTTTACACACTTTCCAAGCACACAACCAACAAACTAGGGCAACTTTATTAGAAGTGAATCTATAGAGAGATGACAAGAAAAGACTGGAATTCTCTTTTTTCCCCTTTTTTTCACTAGTTAAGCAACAACAACCAACCTTCAACATCATAAAAGCATCAACACCAACAGAAAATCCAACCACTTTTTCCATCCTAAAGAGACGGGGATGTAACGAACTGCCTGGGTAAGCTAAAAAGGTCTGTCCCTGTAAATGGCGATGTCCATTCATGTGAGCCCGCAGATGTCGAATCTGTTGCCACACCAGCGAACTTTGTACCCTTTGCACCAGCTGAAGTCACGGACGATTCATTGTACACCTGACCACTCTTTACATAGGATGGGAGTCCCAGACATAGCCCATTAGGCCTCGAAGATGATGATGATTCCACACTCCAGTCTATGGAGTTATAGTCACACTGAGGAATCGAGCCCCCCGTGCTCCAATCCACGGGTGATGATGAACCAGATGTCCCAGTTGATCCCCAGCCTGTAAACAAACCCAGTGATCCGTTTGTGCTTGACAAAGCCCCTAACCCAGATGGAGTCAAGTCTGTGGGGTTCTTCGATGCAAATTGGGTATATCGAGGTTGGTGATAAAACTGCTGGGAGCTTGGATTATTTTTGCTCAAGCCCACACTTGGCATGTGCCCTAGACCCCCATTCACCTTCATGATGTTTGGATACCATTCGTCTGTCCCTGGTGGAGAGGCACTGAGGCTCGTTGTTGGACTCTGCTTTGTATTGGCAGACTTTGGACGCTGCATCACGATCACAGGTTCTCTCACTGCCCCTGTTTGCATGGTCTTTACTTCACTCCCTACAACAACATACCGGGTCTCTACCTTTGTGGGTGGTGGTGCAACCTGCAAAGGTGAAGCCAATGAATAAGAAGGGGGGCTTGGGCTCACGGTTGGCCACCTCTTCTCAGCCACTGTTGCCACTTGCGGCCTTGCCCATTCCGACTTTGGCTGAATCATTGTCAAAGACTGCAAGTTTCTGTTTCCAGATTCTGGGGATGCCACCACAGGGACGTCCACCTTTGTGTAGTTAAAATCTCTTTTGCTGTTTCTATGTTGTATCGTAACTGATGCAGCAATATTTGATGGTATTCTTGATGGGTTCCCACCATTGATGGCCGGAGGATCACCAGTTTCTTCAGGCTTTGGTGGAATGGCGGCTGGTTCCTGTTTTTGAACCCTTAGGGTCTCAGCTGCCTTCTCCAAATCCCCCTCACAAGCCACAACAGCTCTTTCAACCTCCTGTTTTGTGCACTGGAACCTTAACTCCATATCTACAATCTGAGCCATCTCTTCCGTAATATCGATTTTCAGGCTACCCCCTCTGTCAAGATTTGAATCCCTGTCCTGTGACGCTTCCTCGCCTCCTTCAAAGAGCCATGAAACTGATTCTTCAACCCTCCCTTCATTCAGGATGAGGGCCATAGTTGCCCGTTCCGATGAGAAACCCATTGCCACAAGCTGCTGGGCAAGTAATTCCAGTTTTCTGGACATGAGGTAGCCACTGCACCGCTCATGCAACTCATGGGCCCGCCTCTCCTTCTGACGCTGGTGCTTTCTCTCGTTCTTCTGCCTTATCTTTTCTCGCTTGTCGTCGTCAGAACCAGGTACGGGTTCTGAGCGAGGAATAGGACTAGCAGTCTTGTCTTTCTGGTCTTCTGACTCACCGGAGCAGCTATCGTAGTTGGAAACTGAGTCATACTCGGCACCGGTCCCAAGTGAGCTGCCGGAATGGTCATCTGTTTCATCAATGGTTCGAAATCGACCATTGTTGTGTGGCGGTGGAGAAGAGGCGGTTGGCGTTGTATCAAGTGTGTGGAACGTGCCTGAAACTGGATTGTATGCACTTGAGGGAATGCCACTCCCTGCATTATTAGCAGGAGCAGTTGGTGGCTTTGAAGAAGCCTTCTGCTGTTCCTTCGCTGCCTTCGCAGATGGCTTGTCCTTTGACTTGGATCTCAACACTTGAGACATTTCTCTAAATATAGATTGATGAGATACTCCTGCCATTTGAAGGCAGAAAAAAAGAGAAGATGATTAATTCAGGAGAGGCGATCAAAAGACATCCATTTGACCATAGCGTACATTTCATACACTGGTGCTCACATTTGATAAGCTCAACCTTGTGAAGATAAAAATTATATGCATCTGCCTATGTCAACTCCGCAAAACAAAATCAAGCAAAAGATGCAAAGCTTAAGAATTAAATGACCGTTGGGAGGTCCCCGTATTTCAGTAACATTTCTTATATTGTGCTAAGAATTTCAGCAACATTACAACATGAGAAATAGAGAACATGAAGTACATATTTTTGTGCAGAGCATTAAACACGAATTCCCAAAAAACGGAATGAAAAGAAAGACTCCATTAGTAATTAACTCCTAAACATACAATAATGTAAAAATTAGTTCCAAAGGAGAACTCAAATCTCCCTAACAATCATTTCTTTTTTTAAGTTCTTGTTCCTTTTTTTCCTTTTTGAAAGATCACATAAGACGTTAATCACAAAAAGCGAAAGCAGGAAAAATCAGGATGGAGCTAAGATGGACCAAAAAAGAAGCATAGCAGAGGAAAAGAACAAAAACTGAAAAACAAAGAATATCATATCACCATAGAACCACATTCGGAGTACAAAAACTTACGTATCAAGTCCATCTTTAACTTAAGTGATTCCAGGATGTGCACCCATGACGGAGATAAAGCCTACTCAAATACCAGGTTTCCAATGTGACATTGCCGATATCCACGGTGCCAACTTTATGTTAGACACCCAAGAAATAACATTGGTGGAATTGCCTTCCACTTACCTCTCCATAGAAATATGAAGAATCAAGAAAAGCATATGCACTTTTACCTCATTTCAATTTAGTTCGCCAATATGTCCAGAGCAAAGTTTTATCAACCTCCCTCATCTCATTCCTAAGGACTCCAACGCCAATAGGTCCTGGATTGCCTCTTGAACAAGCATCAAAATTTAAGTATGGGCATTTAGTAGGAAGATGAGACCATCTAGCCTTGATTTTATCCAAAATCAGAAAGCTCCAAGTAACTTCCATTTACCCAACAAATCTCTAGTCAAAATATTCAAAAACACTTCTCTAGATATGGCCAAGCACTATATAGAAAACTTTATGTTGAATGTGGGACCATTGATGAGGACATCAGTGGGGAATTCATCCAAGATGCCATGGAGAATGAGGAGTTAAGAAGAGAAGGTCCATCATTAATGTTAAAAGAGTTTTATTTAGTTTTTAGAGTGTTATTTAAGTCTTTTAAAGTCGGAGGGGGTAGTTGAGTCTTTTCCCATCAAAATCACTAAGTTCTTTGACTTACAAGTGCTTTAAATAGGCCTTACGCATTAAAAAAAGGGTGGCTCGGTGCACAAGGCTCCCGCCATTGCGGGGTTTGGGGAGGGCTAGCTGTACGCAGCCTTACTCCTTTGCAGAGAGGCTATTTCCGTGACTCGAACACGTGACCACCAGGTCACAATTGTTACCTTGCGCCAAGGCTCGCCCTCTAGGCCTTACACATGCATTATAAAAAAATTACGTGGGACAATCTTCAATTCATTATCGAATATTTTAGTCCAAAAATGTTAGATTTTTGTTTAGGGTTTTAAAACTTTCTAGTTCTCTTTACCTTCATATATATAATATATGTAGCCTCACGGCCCTTTTCTTTTATGCTATGCAATAATAGAATGAATACATATTTGAAGTTTATTTCTCTCTTGTATTGATGTGATACCTTTTAAGAAGTGCAATGCTTCGTAAGAAGTCTGTATCTACCTCTAAACTATTATCTTTCTTTCCTTTATCTTCCCCTTCTCTACTCTATGCCTCATCCCCCTCGATTGGGATTATAAGCCAACACTCCCTTGTACTTATATCTTCTTACAACCCCTTGTCCTTCTAACTTCTTACATCCTTTTCTTCGTCTCCTAACTTTCTTCTCATATCTCTCTTTCCATTCTCATTTTTCTTTTCGTTTCTTTTTCCCTTTTCCTTCTTTACCCTTCCTGGTTGGGTTCACAAACCGCTGCCCTTTTCTACTCCTATACAACTCTTTATTGATCTTGATCTTGATGTTGGTATTTTTTTATCTTTCTTGATCTTGATCTTTCTTGATATTAATCTCAGTGATCTTTCTTGATCTTGATTATCTATTTTTCCTCTCTGTTTTTTTCTTGGTTGTTGAATATTCCAATGTAGACGGAGGCCTCAACAGCCAGTCATCACCTCCATTTCGTTTGATGAAGGATTTCCCAGCTTTGATCGAGAAAGATCGGGTCTCCAAAGCACAGATTGTCTAGAGTTCCAAATATTGTCAGATTTTAGCTATTTTATTTGAATTTTGTTGTGCCTATTTATGTTGTAAGTTTGTAATATTGCATTGGGACAGTTATGTGATGATGTGCAGTCTCTCTTTTAAAGAGAAATTCATGTAGTTGTGTCCTACCAAAACTACCTCTTGCCATGTGCGAAATAGTTATACCCATCTCCATCTTTGCTTGCCAAGTGCCACCAGAGTAGTTATACACATCTCTACTCTTCACTTGCCATGCCACCTAAGTAGTTATACCTATCTCTCATCTTCTCTTGCCAAGTGCCACCCAAGTAGTTATACCCATCTCTTCTCTTCTCTTACCATGATTCACCCCACTAGTTATACATATCTCTCCTCTTCTCTTACCAAGTGTCACCTAACTAGTTATTCAAATCTCTCACCTTCTCTTGCCAAGTGTCACCCAACTAGTTATATCCATCTCCTCTTCTCTTATTGTG
Source organism: Tasmannia lanceolata (assembly GCF_043159265.1). Classification (NCBI taxonomy): domain Eukaryota; kingdom Viridiplantae; phylum Streptophyta; class Magnoliopsida; order Canellales; family Winteraceae; genus Tasmannia; species Tasmannia lanceolata. Next base: position 16,110,530 of record NW_027518696.1, on the reverse strand, counting down.
TGGCACCCAAGTAGTTATACTCATCTCCTCTTCCAAGGTTTTACATTTCGGTTTTGGAAACAGAAACGTTTCGGTTTCAGTTGGGAATTTCGATGAAAATCTTATAAAATCACGGATACATATGGAAACACATGTAAATGATAGAATTTAAAGATGAAGCTTCAGGAAATTCTAGAATAAACACAGATAGAAACTTAGAAACCATGACATAAGCAACGCAATCATACATAATGGTTTAAAAACATCGAACACCTAGTGACATGCACTCTCGCCCATGCCTGATAATTTAGTACATACCAAATTTCACATGTAAATCATATAAATATTTTATAGATAATACATGCACCACATTTCACATGCAACTCATATAAATATAATTATGCAATAAATGCTAATATAGGATACCACAATTAAACTTAGATCTTGGTTTAATCATTTTAGTCGTTTTGGTTCCAGTTTCGATGAGGATGGAAACAAAAACATTTCATTCATTTCGTGTTACTTTTGGTGGAAGTTAAAACCATGCTCTCCTCTTGCCATGATGTCTCACCCAGGTAGTTATGCCCATCTCTCCCATTCTCTTAAAAGAAGGTTCTTCGTAGATTATTTTAGCAGTGAAAAATGATGAATGAATGAATCTTTTGAAAGCTATTTGGTACAACAACTTACAGTTGGATATGTGATACCTTGTCTCCAGGTGTGAAGCCTAGAACATACAAGAGTGATTCTCGTATGTCTATCTCTTGTGATTCTTCGATTATGTTATTTATTTCCCACAATTTTCCTTCGATTTATTGTGTCCGAATCTATGTTTCTTTTCTAAAAATCTTGCCTTTTCTTCTCGCTTTATCCCATTCCATTCAATCTTCTACCATATCAATTCATATAGTGTTGCTAAACCTTAATCTATATCTTACATCCAATTTCTATAATTCTAAAGTTTCTCCCCACCTTTTTCAAACCCCACACTATCCATTCCATTCTCTCATTCCGTAATTCATCCAGCATCAATTTTGTATCAATGCAACACTTAGGTTTAACGTGTTGCAGTATGATTCCTATAAAGAGGATGGCATCTGTTCAAAAGAATGAAGCTCTGATTCTATTTTGGAGATAACTCTGAGCTTTCGTTTCTAGATAAGTGCGATTCTTTTATAGCTTGGTGGTGTGACTCCATCGAGATCCTATCTAAATTGGTAAGACGTTCACCAAGTAGGGGTGCAACTTGGGTCGAGCTGAACCCGATTCTGACTCGGGTTGGGTTGGCATTTCCTCGAGTTGGGTTGGATTAGAGTTTTGAAAATCCAACCCGACTTAATTTCAGGTTGGGTTGGGGTTGAAGCCTTGCGCAACCCGACCAGACATGAACCCGAGCCCGTCCTCTAATTTCATTTAATATCGTAGGGTAATGTTTTTTCGAAGTTTTTTCTACTTTTGCCCCAGGCCAAAATGAACTTAACCCGACTCAACTCGACCCAATTTGGCAAAATAGATTAGACGCGATGTTTCAAAATGCAGGCGCGGGTGAAATACAACAAGTCCTAGTTGGTTCAGCATGATGCAGTCAAATACTCAGTTGACGCGGCTAAGTACTCGATTGATGTGACTATAGGTCAAAGTAGTTTTTATTGACTTTGTACGGCAAAATGCGAACTTAGACAGCAAGAACACAGTCAAGGTGAAACATAGTCGACTCGGGGGAATCCATGATGATGTGGGGGAGTCTTGAAACTATGGTTAGACGGGTTGGGTCAAGGTTGAGAGATTTAGAGGTAGGTTGGGTTAGGCTTGAACCTCCTTGACTTCAGACTTGGGTTGGGCGGAGTACTCGGAGGGACATCGAACGGTGTTTGGGAGAAGACGGCCCGACTGCAGACAGCAGGGTTGGGTAAGGGTTGAGAGAATGCTAACCCAACCCAACTCGGCCCAATTTGCACCCCTACTTCCAGACATAAGTTCATATCCCTGCTCTATCTCTATGTTTTTCATTATAAGTAAAAAATTAACCATATCTTCAATCCCTGCATAAAGAAAACAGATTAGTGGGAAATAAAGCTAGATTCCAAATACACATTCAAGTCCAAACTACCAATTATTCTGTGTTCCAGAAAGATCAAACGCATTAAATAAGCCACTAACTAAAACTTACATAGTAGATCTTTTTGAAGGACTGCTTATAATTTATAATGCAGCCAGCTCAAATAAACAAGAAGGTAGATTGAAGTCGAACTTCAAATGGAAAAAAAGAAGGGAAATAAACTTCTGTTCATAATACTCTAATTCCTTGTTTGAAAAAATCATCCAAATGAAACTCGAACATAAAGTCTTTTTAAGTCTTTTCAAGGGTTTCAGAATTTTCTAGTTCTCTTTCCAAAATACAACAGAATCTGTTATGATAACTAGCTCCATGTTTAGAGCAAATCAAATAAATCAAAGAACCGCAAACTGTATTGAGAAATTTATTTGGGAGATGATTTTTCGCCCCCCACCCCCTCCCTCTGGTAGGATAATGCGCCCCCTTTAACTTGAATCGTGGGCCGACTTTGACGCTTTTTGACATCAAATCATGTTTACCAGGGGGCGCATTATCCTACAGGGAAGCGAAAAAATCATCGCCCATTGTTTGGAAATTTTATAACGGCAACATCCCAAATGGCAAAACCTAACTCCAACATCAAATCTAACTGCTTTAAATCCCTAGCCCCATAAAGATCTTAAGATCTCCTGTTTTCTCTCCATAAGGAAAAGAATCCAACACCTAGTGATCTTCTGAGATCATCAAAAACCAACAAAACAAAATCATCCAAATCCGTGCCAACCAAGACACATCCAATCAACGCTCTTCATCTCAGAGCCACCCACATACGATCCCCTAAATCAAATTATTAGGTACCTTACCATTGCAACAAAAACTCCAGAGTTGATGGAACGTGTTACGCAGAGCCTTTAAACATGTCCCATACCAAGCTGGGTCCCACCTAGTACCATACTAAGGCGGGCCCCCACTCAAGACCGTAACATTCCACCAAGCTTCCGCATCCACAATTCTCGGCGGCCTACTCTATTCTAGGTAGCCCTTCCCACAGGTCGCCCCTTATGTGGTGACCCACTCTGTGGCAACTCCACTCTGGCTTTTTACCAGGTAGCCCTCTCCACAAGTCACCACTTCCGTGACTCGAACATGGGACGACTTGGTGGGCTGCTCTGATACCAAATGTTAGGTACCTTACCAATATGCCAAAATCTCCAAAGCTGATAGAATGCGTTAGGCAAGGCCCTTTAAACCTGTCCCATCTTTAAACCCGTCCCACACCAGGCTGGGTCCCACCTAGTCCCATATACAGGCAGCGCCCTAACATATAACCTCAAAAAAAAAAAAAAAAAACCCTAACTCCGACCCCCCAATAATCCACACATAAATCGATATCAAATCCCACGAGAAACAACATGCAATCCAAAATATCAACCAGAAAATCCTAACCCATACCTAAATCAAAAATTCCTAACGGATCGGCATTCACAACAATCATAGAACCGAAATCCGAGTCCAATTCAAGAGGAAAGCATGAGATCAACATGATAAACACTAATGTTATCACAAGAAAATCAATTAGAGAAAATGAGGGATCTCGAGAATTGAAATTAGGAACTGACCTGATGAAGAAAAACCAATCTATAATCCTCTGATAGCGGCTGGGCAACAGGAGGTTGAGATTTTCAGACCGGAAATGTAAGGGGAAAGGATTGAATCAAAGGAAATTGGTAAAAACTAGGACAGGTGCGTGTCTGACTCTCTCTCTCTCTCTCTATCGTTCCTTCTTTTTTTTCTTTTTTTTTTGCCCTTTCTCATTTTATACATAGGCAATGATATCAGCACAACTACATTTTTATTATTTGCACGGACCTAGCTTGTCCTTTCCTTTTTTTTTCAATTGGCTTGTGATTAGGGGTACAACTCGTTCGATTTTTGGGCAGGTTGGGTTGAATTTTTTCAGGTTGGGTTGGGTTGGGTTGGGTTGAGGTTGGGATTTATAGTCCGACTGAAAATCGGGTTGGGTCGGGTTGGGGTATCTGGCAACCCGACCCGAATTTTAACCCGACCATTATCGGCTATGTTTTTTTAATATATTTTTTTCAAATTTTAGTGAACACACTGACCTTTGTATTGTCTCTAAAATTTTAAATTAAAGAATGCAAATTGCACTCTCGGTAGTGTTCAATCTACATTTATGCACTTAAATTCTGACTTTCTATATTTGATCTATTAGTGTCTTAACTAGAAACTAGTGCATCACTATATCATTTATGACTTTCTATATTGGATCAATTAGTTTCTTAATTAGATGAATTATATGACATCCGTGCATATTTTCTGAGGAAAAATATTTAAACAGTAGAAGTACTAAGTCGGCAAACATATTTAGATGGTCTAAACACGATTTAATATGGAAATCGGATGGGGTTGAGGTAGGGTCGGGTTGGTTTAAACCCCGCGGGGTTGGAACTCGGGTTGGCCTCAACCCGGTCCAACCGACCCGAGTTGCACCCCTACTTGTGATAGCTTTTTCGAACCTTTAGCCGCTCTTTAAATAATAAAAGACAAAAAGAGTTAGTGCAAATATCAAAACACGGTTGTGCTGTTATCATTTAACTTTATATATTATTTACTTAATTGTGTTTTGAGTTCCGACGATTTTTCTTTATGAAAGTAGGCGGGGTTGGAGAAATAGAAACGATCTCCTTACCCTGCCGCTCGCTAACCCTACTTTGCAAGCATTAAAAAATGGCTAGTATTCCGGGCCCATGCATGGTGGAAAGTGGTGGGCCCCACTGTAATGCATATGTTTGCGTAGGGCCCTACCCCATCACTATCAGTGGCAAAATGGTGGGCCAAACCAAAAAATTAACACGGTATAAAACGGACAAACGATGGTTTCATCCCGTGAATAACATGAGTTGTAAAATGGTGTGTCCCACCCTATGCATGGGTTTGTATGGAGATGGTGGACCCACTACAACAAAACATGGAGTGGAAAATGGTGGGCCCCACCCATACTAGGTATGATAATAAAATGTTGGCCCCCAACTGTCATAGCATGGGGGGTTAAATAGTGGGCACTGCTATTGTACTGAGTTGCAGAGATTAGGAGTGAAAAAAATGGAAAACTCAGAAGTGGCTAAAAATTAGGAAAAAGTCATGTGATTATGAGTAGAGTTTCTTGTTTCTTGATTTTTTGCCACAGCCGGAGACACTAGTTTCTTGATTTTTAGCCACTTCACCCTCATTTCCACTTGGACACCGATTTATCATGAAAAAAATGATTCATGGTAGCCAAACGTTCCCTAAGTGCAGGGTTTTGAGTAGAGTTTCTTGTTTCCTGATTTTTTGCCACTGCTCATTACCGGAGACACTAGTTTCCTGATTATTAGCTACTTCACTCTCATTTCCACTTGGAGACACCAATTTATCATGAAAAAAAAAAAGATTCATAGTAGCCAAACGCTCCCTAAGTGCAGGGTTTTGAGTAGAGTTTCTTGTTTCCTGATTTTTTGCCACTGCTCATTACCGGAGACACTAGTTTCCTTATTATTAGCTACTTCACTCTCATTTCCACTTGGAGACACCAATTTATCATGAAAAAAAAAAGATTCATAGTAGCCAAACGTTTCCTAAGTGCGGGGAGAGAGAGAGAGAGAGAGAGAGAGAGAGAGAGAGAGAGAGAGAGAGAGAGAGAGAGAGAGAGAGAGAGTACCTTAGAAGCTTTATAGAGGAAAAACATATATGGAAAAGGCGAAATAAGTTACCAGTTTCTAGAGGAAAAAGTTTTCCAATAATTTTTTTTTCCCGGGAAAGAAAGCGAATGACAATGGAAAGAAACATGCTTAGTATATATTACTAGTATTCTAGTAAAATGATGACCCCTGCACCATCAAACATGAGGTGTTAAACAGTGGGGCCCACCCTATGCATAGGTTTGGGTAGAGATGGTGGCCTGGCCCATCAAAACTTGTGGTGTAAAATGGCAGGCCACATCCCCATCCCATAAAGAACATGGGGTGTAAAATGGTGGCCCCATCCCATCAATCAATGACATGAGATGTAAAATGGTAGATCCCACCAAATGCATGGGTTTGGGTAGAGATGGTGGGTCCACTACATCAATTCATGAGATGTAGAATGGTGAGCCCCAACCATGCTAGGGAGGCTTATAAAATGTTTGACCCTACCTATCATGAGGTGTAAAAGAGCGGGCCCACCAGAACAAGTGCAAAATAGTGTCCTCCACCCATGCTATGCTTGGCCTAAACCTCACCTTATCAAAACAAAACATGAGGTAAAAAGAAAAAGTTTTCCAATAATTTTTTTCTTGGAAGGAGAGCGAATGACAATGGAAAGAGAGATGCTTAGATTGATAGATGGATGGGATTTGCTAGGAACCATGGCAGAAGGCGTTTCGTGTGCCAGCTGTTGCATGAGAGAGCCACCACCTCAAATGAATCAAATGAATAAGACAATCTTTTGAAAAGTGAGCCTATGTGGCTGCTTTTGAATGCAACAGCCGGCCCGCGAAATGCATTCTGCGATGGTCCCTAGGAAATCCCATTACAGAGAGAGAGAGAGAGAGAAGTTACATAGCCACTCCTTTTATACGTCTTTTTCTTCAAAATGAAAGGGTGTGGAGATATCATTTTCGTTGTATCTTTTAGTCCCCAAAACCCTACTTTTGCTTGTTTAATGGCAATGAACCAACATGAATTCATCTTTGAGAATGTGGGCCCTAAAGGGGATAGTTCAAAATTTGCAAGAAATTAAATGTTGTGGGCAATTTGATTGCCTCAATAAATGGAAATCAACCCACAAAAATCATAGAATAAAATGTAAAGCTATCCACATTATCATGAGAACTCCATGATATGGCCCACCAAAAAGATTGCCTGTTAACCCAACGAAAGATCGGATGACCTAAATTGGATTCATACACATAGGACCAACGTTGAGTTGGTGATGGAAAAAGGAAAAAACATTGATAAATAATACTCTCTAATACTTTAAATAAAATGCATCCCTAGCAATACTCTCTAATACCTTGTATAAAATGCAGCTCTAGCAATATTAATTACCAGAGCATCGTTGCATTGCATCCTTCGTATGTGTCAATCTAATTACATTGTTTCGATGACATCCCTCATTTACTCAGAAATTTGAATATGTGGATAATCCTATCAATGACAAAATGGGATAGCATAAATGCCTGTAGAATCCCATTCAAGTGGGAAACAAATAGACCATGAGTCTAATGTCAACGACAAATTGCCGATATAAGTGGGGGGAACAAATGTGTTATTCAGGCTTAGAGGACATTTGAAATGACAGTCCATGGAGGTAGCCACATATCAATGGAGGAAATAGATTTTCACAGAGATCAACCCATCCAAACATTCTTTGAAGTTTGAACCTATTTCATATGATGGAACTATTTCTATTGTAAGTAAGTCCTCACTGTCTAACAATCGTAACCATCCATTTTACACCCGAGCAATATGAATGTTTAGAATCATTGAAGATGTTGTCCACACCATTACTGTTAACGTGGTCCTCACCAGTAATGTTTTTTTTTTTTTTGAGTGGTCGAAAATTTCATTAAGGAAGAAAGACAGAGATGGTCATATACAGGTAAGAAAGGGAAAAGATAGAATATACAGAGGAAGTACACAAGGAAGCAAAAAACCGCAAAGAAAGAAAATTATCTTAAGGCGGAAGAAAGTTGAACTGCTCAAAACCTTCCATCCGAACCTCGGCCCTAGCAAGCCTCACCAGTACTATTAACCTCTCTCTCTCTCTCTCTCTCTCTCTCTCTCTCTCTCTCTCTCTCTCTCTCTCTCCGACTTGATATATTCACACTCATGTATATGATGAAGGCGCTCCTCTCTTCAGTTTGTATATAATTGCATTTAGAGGCAGTTAGCTACCAACATCCGATCGTAAGTGTATAACAAAGTGAGTAGTGCGATTATAAAAACTGGCAGATATCATCTTTCTAGGAAAACACTTTGAAAACGGAATCCCGTCTTCAAAATAAAGACAACAGTTGAAATGATCGTGGATTTGGTCATTTTCACATGGGGATTCGAGCTCTATTCATTGCCCTTTTTTGTGAATGTGCACCCAATAATTGATCCCCATTTTTTTTAACAAAACGGATTCCCGTTTAGCTCGTTTTGCTAGCAGTGCTCATTTTTCTATATATATAATATATGTGAATGAATTGCAAGGAAACAAATTTAAGACAAGGGACATCTACCTTATGTAGATAATATATCATTTCCCTATGTATAATATGTGAATTGTATGGAAATAAGTTTAAGGGATACACACATTATGAAGATAATATATATGTACAAATATTTTCTATATCTGGACGATGTGTTATACATATTATAATGCGAATTTGTTTGCAAATGTGCCAGATCCAAACCAATTTACAGTATTACAATGAACTGGTTAGTTCAGGAAGTCTACATACCCACAACCGACGCTTAAACAAATTTTTATTACAATCCAAAGTTTCCACATCATTTTGTTTATAACATTTTATTTGCATTACCATAGTAATTAGATTGCATTGTAATTAATTTTCCAATAGATAGAAGAAAGCCTAAAGAAGTAGGAATTGAAAGGGAAAAAGAAATCCGAATTCCGATACATGAAACACATATAAAATCAGGGCATGCTTAAAGTAATACCATTTGCTTAACGCCTTCCTGATGCGACTGAATCAGAAGAGAACAGGTACTTGACTCTGGAAAGAACAGAGTCGTGTGTTGGATCGTAAGGGTGATCCTTGGAAGGAATTTCCAAAATTGCAGGAATTGGCTTGTTGTAGCTATCAACTAGAAACCTTATCATATTTGCAACCTAAATTACAACATGAAGAGCAGTTAGCAGATTCATGGTGTAATGCCAAAGGAAGAAAGAATCAAATAATGGTAGTTAAGTCATTTGAAAAATAGTCACAAATTGTTAGGCCATCCTTTTTGGCCATCACAATACTCAAGAAACATTGATCAATTTATGAAAGACACCATCCAAGTTCCCAGCCCTTGCTGAAAAGATTTTATATCGTAGCAAAAGACCTTAGTTTAAATAAACTATTGAAAGAAAAATGGAAGAAGTGAAGATAAATTTGAATAGGAAAAATTAGTGCTTTAAAAGCTTGAACATCTGTGTATAGGTACCATGGTAGTGTCGACAGAAATGCCTCGAGGTGCAAGGAACTTAAACAACTAGCGTGGGAGTGAACGATTTTGCTGCAGGTTTGAAAAAAGATACAGATCATAGGTTTCTTGCCAATTGTGGGAGTGAAGGTTTATAGGATTTTTGGGTAAGGATGGGGTAAGGTTGGTCGAAAGTTGCAACGGTGAAGGTTGTGGTGGCCGATCATTTAAATGGGAAAAAGGTATGTTGCAAATAATGGTGATTAAAAGAAAATAAAAAAGAATGGTGGAGAAGGGGAGGAGAAGAGGAGAAGAAAGTAAAGAGACGGGAATAGAAGGCTAACTCGGAATCACACAAGGGTTTCCCAGGCATCACACCCAAGGAAATAAGGCATCAGACCTTATGGAGAGGGGGCATCACAGCAGCTCAAAGCAACAGAGAGTTCAACATTCATTCATCATCATCATCATAAGAAAAAACGCCAGAGGTCCTCACATTTATAGTAGAGTAGTCCCACAAAAATCAGGACGACTTACCAAAACTCCCCTGTCCTGGGTAAAATTAAACTCCTAACCTATTTGATGTAAATAAACAACTTCTAGGAGGATCAAAAGGAGACCTTACCAAACTCAGTGGTGGAAACGATGGGGTTGGAGCTGTTGTAGGTAGGCTTGAACCATAAAAAAGAGTATCTGTTGGGAGGATCAGTTGTATGTGGTAAGGAAAATTTGAAGGACAGGAACTGCAATCTAATTCATTCATGCTAGTGGGAGTAGGAGCATAAGGGTTGTTAAGGCAGTGAATCTCTCAAGTGTGCTTAGAAAGGACGGTTGAATCAAGAGCATTGCTAGCCCTCTTTATATGAGATTTTTCTCTGTCTGTATCTATCAAAACAGCGAGTATTGCTAGCCCTCATTGGGAGCAAATATGGATGCTTGCTGGGAAGGTGGGTTTCTGATAATCACTTCAAGAAAAAAGGATTGACCGTGTGGCGTGACATTTTGAAAATGTCACATGCTTTTAACAAGTGTGTTAGGTTTAGAGTTTATTCGGGGGATAGGATTAAATTTTGGAGTGATGTGTGGTGTGGGGATGATCCTCTTATGGTTGTGTTCCCGGATCTATATAGTGTAGCTTCCGATAAAGAGGCTTTTGTTTGTGATTGTTTTGTCCGCGATGGGGGTAGTTTAGTTTTGTCTCCGATCTTCAGGAGGAATTTCTTTGATAGGGAGTTAGAGTCGGTATCCCAATTTCTTAAGCTTCTAGATGGGTGCTATATTAAGAGGACCGGTTTGGATAAAAGAGTATGGACTGCGGAATCTTCTGGTTTCTTCACTGTCAAATCTTTTTTATTTATTCTTGATGCCTTGCAATGTATCTTCTATCTCAGCCAAGGTATGGAAATTTCATTGTCCATCTAGAGTTTGTATCTTCGGATGGGCGGTTTGTCGCAATCGGATTCAAACGATTAACTTCCTTGGAAAGCGAGGTATGTTGCTTGTGGATCATTGCCCCCTATGCTTGGATGATGGTGAATCTGTGGGTCATCTCTTCGTGCATTGTTCCTTTTCTCGTCAGATATGGAGCTATATATTTCTGAGGTTTGGCATAGCTTGGGTTTTTCCTTTATCTATTCCGGATTTGATGCATCAATGAGAGTTAGTGCCGTGGAGAAAGAAAGGAAAATTGTTGTGAAAAATTTGTTTGCTTGAACATGGTGGGTGATTTGGAAAGAGAGAAATTCTAGAGTTTTTGAGGGGGTTGCTAAATCTCCTTACTGGTTATATATGAAAATTATTGCCCTCTCTATATCGTGGGCAAGATGTCTTCCAGCATTCTGATTCGTTTCCGCCTTTGACTTATGGGAGGGGTGGAGAGAAGTTTGCTTTAGTAGGGAGGCTAGGTCTCAAGTTGCTCAGCAGTGGGTGGCTCCTCCTATTGGGATGTTCAAAATTATCTTCGATGGGTTGAGTTTTGGGAACCCGGGCCCAGCCGCGGTAGGCGGGTTATGTCGAGATGATTGTAGCGAAGTTGTGTGGGCTTATTCTGGCCCTCTTGGGGTATGTGATGCGTCGGAGGCCGAGGTAAAGGCGGTATATCATGGTATTAAAAGACTTGATAGAGAGAGCATGGATCACATTATTGTGGAGGGTGATTCACTCAATGTAATTCAATGGTTGAAGGGGGCAGTGTTGCCTCCTTGGAGATTTTCGTCTATCTTTGATGAAATAGATGATCTAATCTCGGGCTCTGCTATTGTTTTCAATCATGTGCGGAGATCTGCCAATGGGGAGGCGGATTATTTGGCTAGGAGTGGGGTTAGTCGTATGACATTGGAGTGGTTTGACTTCCTCCCTCCTTGAGAGTTTTTTTTGTATCTTTATTTTTATTGTTTCTCTTGTACTTTCGGGAGTGGTCCTCCTCAACCCACTCCCTTTTCTACTGAAATCATTCTACCATTTCAAAAAAAAAAAAAAAAAACAGCGAGTATTGCAGTATTTGTGTGTGCGCGCGCGCGCTTGTGTGTGTGTTGGTGGTGGTGCATGGGTGCGAGCGTGTGTGTGGCGCGGGGGGTGGGGTGGGGTGGGGTGGGGTGGGTGCTATGTCACAAATGTCCTTGTCGAGAATTTCTCGGCAAGGGAAAAGCTCGGGATATATATATATATATATATATATATATATATATATATATATATATATATATATATATATATATATATATATATTCGGGTTTATATCAGGAAAAAAACAGTAAAAATAAAATGATTTAAAAAATATATACAATTATTAAATTTAAGAAAAATATATATAAATAAAAATATCGGGATAATATCGGGATATTATTGGGATATATTATGATAAAAATGAAAATATCGCTATATTTTTTAAATCTCGGGATTAGTTCGGGATTTTGTTGTTTTCTCATAATGTACGGATAAAAACGCGATATTTTGAAAATATCGGAGATATTTGTGAGATATCGTGGGTGAGTGGGTGGGTGAGTGTTGTGTGTGTGTGTTGGGGGGGGGGGGGACAATTTCGGGGTTTTTGCTGTATTTCTATGCATTGGCGGGATGCGTTGTCCCAGTTGATGTAATCTTCCTTACATCAATCATATAGTCGCTAAAACTTCTAATTTCTAACACTAGTTTTGTGACACTTGTCACTTCAAACTTCCAAGATAAAAATTCCTATTCTAAAACTACATGGACTCAATTTCCTACTACAAGCAAACTATTAAGTTTCCCAATCTAGAAATCTTGGACCAAAAAAAATCCAACGAAAAATCTCCGGGGAATCTTGGGAATCGAAGGCTCCCGGGGATAGTTGGAAGCAAGAATCGTGAAGTCGCCGGAGAGTTGGGAATCGCTGGGGAATCTCCGGGGAATCGCATTTCACATAACATTAAACCGTGGTTTGCAAAAGTGGGAATCACATTTCCGACGAATCATAAACAACGATTCCAGAAAGTGGAAATCGTGTTTCCGGTGAACCCGAACCCCGATTCCCAATTTTTGGGGGTTTGAAACAATTCCCGTTTCAGAATCGCGTACTAGGGAATCCCGATTCCCTAGTCCAAGGTGCGATTCCAGCTTCCTTGGTCAAAAAGTTGGAGTCAATAATGATTTTAATACTCCATCAGTTATGATGCCATCAAATGATAACGCCACCCCTTTTGTGATAATGACTTTTCAAACTCCATTTGTTATGATGCCATCAAATGATATTGACACCCTTTTGTGATAATGATATCCTAATGAAAATATTAACCTGAAATGATATTTACTCCCTGACGCTTGAGAAATTTAGGGAACCTGGGACACCCCCCCCCCCCCTCCCTCTATCTCCTAATCATACTCACCCGCTTAAAATGAGTCGACCCCTTCGGGTATAGCTATCAACAATACTCGTGGAAGATCATCTGTCGTAAACTTCACGCGGGTCGAAAATGACTGCTCTTTCCAACAAACTAGGTATTTCCAACGTACGAGTAGCATTGGGCAATCATTTCATCGGATCAATGTAATATGATCATAAGGTGCGCTTTCGATGTACTCTATGTACCTTGTCCACTTTGACAATCACGTAGGAAAAATGTACGCTCATCTCTTTCAGAACCTTCCTTCGTTGCAATTCCAATATCTTCTGATAAGGGATGATTTTTGCAACGAACTAGATATTTCCAACATAACAGGCACGCTAGGTAGTTGTCCTTTCTAGCAAGCACATAATCTGATAAGGGATGATCTTTCCACCGAACTAAATATCTCCAACATAGCAGGCACGCTAGGTGGCTGTCCTTACTAGCAAGCACATAATTTGGATATCAAGCTCAAGTTCAGCATATTCTCTTAGCTTTCTGATCTTCGATGTAATAAAAGGTATGGAGTTCATTTCTGCCACACGATCTGCGCCCTTTAGTGTTATTTGAAGCTCCTGCGGACATGGTCGAATGATTCTTATCTTCCAAGAATCTAGGATATCTATTGTGAATTCTTAATCCTCGTATAAGTATGTGCCAAGTATCGTAAGAACCAACTCAAAATGATGATAGTCGTCTTGTTTGTCAATTCAAGTCGAGCAGTCTTCACACAGTCAACCTTTGTATACAAGTTCGGATTTGAGTAGATGAAGTAACTAATCTCTTGCATGCTTGCATGGGTATAATCGCGAATTTTTAGGATTTGCGCATGTGGAAAACTTCAGCGCACATTATTAGCTTTCCCCTCTAATCCTTCCGAAATGTATCCTTTCGCATCTCAGAAGAATCTACGATGCAAATCTTTCCAACAACTGCTCCCTCACGTCGCTCCAACGAATGATGGCTGGTTTTCTCATTAGGCTTCGTTTCTACTCCAATGTCGTCCACCACCATGGCACGTCCAACCAAAGTCATCCTAGCAACTCTGATCATTTGCTCACGGTTCATGTTGCACCTCACAAAATGCTCTTCAAGTGCTTCTACCCAATCAAGAGTCAAGACATGGTTGTTCATCATTGAGCCCATGAAACGTAGGCACTTCCACGTTTCTTGTGGCATTTCTCCTGCGATTCATAGATTCAAATCTTCCCAATTGCATTTCAATATTGTTCATTTTGTCGGCTATTTTTAAAAGCATGTCTAGCAACTCTTGGTTGGGATTCCTTCGCTGGCACGCTCCTATCACGGTGGATCCACTTGTATCCCATGAAAAGCGGGAAAGTAGAATGAAAATCGGCGGTTTTCTCGTGAAACATCGTTGAATGCACAATCGGTTAACAATGAAAGTGGAATTTCGATTTCATCAATACTCCTTGTCGATCTCCTATCAGCCAACGAGGCAGTCGATTTTCTCAGTCTTATTTTCATCGTCTATTGAGATGAAAAGAGGACGAAATCACATCCCTCTCTCCCTCCCTCTCGCTTAAATCGTCTGTCGAAGTCGGAACATAACTGGTTGCAGGAAATCATCAACACAATCTAGATACACGGCGGCTGGCTTCTTAACTACAATCAGATCCCATTCTCGCATCGTAGAAACTAGCTCAAAATTGTAGAAACCAGCTCATCTATAGCGTCAAGAAACGCCGACAAATCTGCAGAGTCCCACTATATCAGTGTGTTGGGGGTGACGAATCGCGAGATCCGATGGTCGAGGGACCTTATAGCTTGCTTGAGGTTCACAGCCTCTCTGCAAGGTGAAATATGTTCCTGTGAGAGTCTTTAGGAAGGTGTCTAGAAATGGTAACAAGTCTATAAAGGTTTGGAAGGGTGTGGAATTTTTTTTTCTTTTAATAAAGAGGAAGGGTGTGGGAAATGACAACTATATAGGAAGTGTTTAGGGCTTGTAGGCTTCAGTTAGCAATGTCCATAATAGGAAAAGGATGTGGTTTTTAGAGGTCAGGTCTGGATCTAGGTTAACACAAGCCGGACCTTGGAATGAGAATTGTTTGTGTGGGGGATTTTGGGAGCTTAAGGGTTAGGACTTAGGATATTGATAGGGAAGGGTTCTACATTGTCAGGGTTAAAGAAGAAAGGTTTGGAGTAAAGTTTTGGTTGAGTGATTTAAGGGAAAAGAAAGATTTGGCTTCAGGTTTGAAAAAAATTACAGATTGGAACATAGTTTCAAAACTCCTCTGGGTCATCGTGGACTCCCCTGAGTCGACACCCTTTTACCATGACCACAGTCTTGTGATCTTGTCTGATTCTGTGTTTTGCCCTCTAAAGTCAATCAAAACTCATTTGACAGCCTCGAGTTATGACCGCATCGTGCCGAGTCAACTAGGATATGTTTTGCCACCTGTATCTGCATTTTAAAACACTAGATTGGAAGTTTCTTAATAGTCGTGGGAGTGAAGGTTTATGGGAATTCTGGGTAAGTACAGGATGGGGTAAGGTTAGTCGAAGGATGAAAGGGCAAGGTTTTAAATTTCAGTTTCGGTTTCGGTCATTAATGAAAAGAAAACATTACGGTTTCAATACAAAATGTTGACCGAAATCTTGTAAAATCACAGAATCATTTCGGTGAGAAATCACAAACGAAATCCACGTAAGATTCTTCACCACTGGTTTTTATTTATATTTTTTGTCGTTATTTTAGAAATATCTTAAAGGAATCCCATAGTTCTTCTCTTTTTTACGAGTGGAGTTGATTTTTGTCACGGTTTCTATCGAAATGCCGACATTTCAACAAATACTTCAAATTTTTTTTCTGAAAAGCTGCAAGTTTCGCATATTTCGACCAAAACATTAATGAAATCCCAAAATTTCAAGCAAAATCTTGTACTTTTCCGAATTTAGGTGTATTTTGTTTCGTCAAAATATTTCGACCGAAATGAAATGTTTTGGCCGGAATTTAAAACCATGTGTAAGGATGAAAGCTAAGGTGATCGATGGTTTAGTGGGAACAAGGTATGTTGCATAATCATGTAGATTAAAAGAAAATGAAAAGAATGCTGGAGAAGGGAAGAACACGAGAAGAAAAAAGTAAAGAGAAGGCTAACTTGGAATCACACAAAGGTTTCCCCGGCATCACACCCAAGGAACTAAGGCATCACACCCAAGGTACTAAGGCATCACACCAACTCAGAGGAAAGAGTTAAATACTCGTTCATCATCATCATAAGAAATAAGGCCTGAGACCCTTACATTTATAGAAGAGCGGTCCCATGAAAAATCAATGGGAGACCTTGCCAAGACTCCTTATCCTATTTAAAATCAATCTCCTAACCTATTTGAGGTAAATAAGCAATTTCTAATTTTTACCAATAGTCTTGTGACACTTGTAATGTAAGGAGGGATGAGGATGTAGTAAATATGACTGAACAGGAGGTACCTAAGAGGGATATCTTTCGCTATCTTGGTTCAATTCTACATAACTGTTAACCATAGAATAAGAGCAAGTTGGTTGAAGTGGAAGCTTGCCTCAGGAGTTCTGTGCGACCGTAAAATCCCTATCAAGTTGAAGGGAAAGTTCTATAAGACAGCTGTGAGGCCAGCCATGCTGTACGGCTCAAAATGTTGGGCCACCAAGAAGCAGCATGTGCATAAGATGAGTGTAGCGGAGATGCCAATGCTTAAGATGGATGTGCAGCCACACAAGGTTAGATAGAATTAAAAATGAAGACATTCGTAAAAAGGTGGGGGTGGCACCAATTGAGGAGAAGATGAGAAAGCACCGCTTAAGATGGTTTGGACATATCCAACGTAGGCCTTTGGATGCTCCGGTGAGAAGAGGCAATTCGTGCCAAATTGATGGAGTAAAAAGAAGAAGGGGCATACCAAAAACAACTTGGGTAGAAACACTGAAGAAAGACTTGATAGCTAGGAACATAACAGAGCACATGACCTTGGATAGGATAGAATGGAAGAAAATGATCCACGTAGAAGAACCCAACTAGAGCCAGGATTAGAGACGGGTAGATTCCTTTCACCTACTTCATGAAACTTTTCTAAAGGATTCATTTAGCCGACCCCAACTAGTCTGGGACAAAGGCTTTGTTGAGTTGAGTTGAGTTGAGTTGAGTCTTGTGACACTTGTCACTTGACTCCTTCAAAATTCCTAGAAAAAAAATTATATTCTAAAACTACATGGACTCCTTGAGTTCCTCCAAACTATTAAGTTTCCCAATCTAGAACTCTTGGAATAAATCAAAGCCAATGAAAATCTCAAGTGACCTACTTGCAACTTAAGTGACATGATGTCAGCGTATGCCATGTGTCAAAAGATTTGGTGAATAATGATAATGAGTTAATGACCCTATCAATTACCATGCCATCAAATGATAACAAAACCCTTTTGTGATATTGACACCCTAACCTTGAGCAATTTGAGGAACTTGTGAGGGTCTGCCATCAGTCATCACATCATGTGGTTAATATGCCATTAGTGTGGCTATTATATCATTTATGTGGACCGTTGTACCTTTTCGCACCTTCTTGGTGTGAACTACTGTTGTGTGATGATTCTCTTCGTTGGAAGTAGTGATGTGTGTGGATTCCTAACATTTGATATTTACTTAGAATGAAGTATCCAAATCAGTTTGAAAGTATTTGTTCCAAGCTAGACATGATGTTATTTATGCTCTAGGTTGAGAAGCTAGAGAGTTAAATTAGTGTGGGCCCCATCATATTTATGTTTTAGTGTCTCTTTAAGTGTTTAGTTTATGTTAGGGGTGCAACTCGGGTCGGGTTGGGTCCGACCCAACCAGACCCGACCCAAGGAACCCTTTTTTCCAACCCGAACCCGACCCGACCTGACCCGATTTCCAACCCGACCAACCAGAGGAACCCTTTTTTCCAAACCCGGATCGGGTTGGGTCCGACCCAACACAACCCGACCCAAGGAACCCTTTTTCCAACCCGAACCCGACCTGACCCGATTTCCAACCCAACCAACCAGAGGAACCCTTTTTTCCAAACCCAATCCAACCCGAATTTTTAAGCTTACAAAAAAAAAATCATAAAAAATGTCGGCTTGAACTCTAGTCGGATTGCCCAAACCCTCAACCCGAACTCAACCGGGGTTGGGAAAACTTGACCCAAACCCGAACCCGACCCAACCTGGCTTCTTTTCGGGTTGAACCCAACCCGAGTTGCACCCCTAGTTTATGTGCTTTTGTTTGATAGCATATCATGCAATTTCTGTCAAGATAATAAAGGAATAGGTGAGATGCGGGGTTAGAGAATTCACTCTTCACGATTTACATTGTTTCGTTTTTTTAATAGCAACGAAAAATTATTAAAAGGAATGAATCGAATGGACAGTGATTATGTCAAAACTCCCTCCCTCCCTCCCTCTCTCGATCTCGATCTCTCTCTCGAAGTGTGTTCCGAGTGATCTGTCCTACACTTTAATATATATTATAGGATTAGGTTATGGGAGAAATGCAATAGTGTTTCATCTTTTCATTAACAATTAGCAGTTACTGGTAAGGACTAGTAAGGTTCACTTATCAGAATTAATCTTGTTATCTGCAATCAAAATATGCCGTATTCTTGAAGACACATCCAAGAGGTATATTAAAAGAATAAACAAGGTATAGATACCCAAAAATAAGGAAGAAACATACATATTGGCTAATCAATACAATAGCAATGTCCTCCTTTGTGGTGAAGTCTTTAAAAGCATCTTCAATGGCTTTTACTGTTGTTTCTGAAACACACAAATGAAAATCTGTCATTAACCATGGATATGAGCACCAACAAAGTTCATATCAGAAATGGGAATAAGAACATATTTCAATAATGAAAATCTTTTGCTGCCACCTGAAATCAACAGATGATAATCATTGCCATGTAATGCATCATAGTATGCGAAATGCAGAATCCAGTTATATGCATGAACAGAACCAACAATTAGGATTGTTACATAAGCTGTTCTACATTATTATTGGTATAGTAAGGGTAGTTTGGTCATTGTATTAAAGAACATTAGACAAGTGATTTAGCTTTCAGGTTACTAGTACCATTTAACAGTCATTTAATATAATTCAATTGAGTCATCCAATGGAATTAACCATTTCTTAAGGCTGCCTGCACAATCAAAGTTATCAAGATTGAAGGTCTTCTATCCCTCATAGATGAGATGAAGTCAGAGAAAGAACTTTAATTTACTGGTCCAAAATTCGAAGTGTTTGCATTTTTATTTTTTTTTGTGAATCACTGAGACATCTATGAGGAGCTCTAGTCACATCACATATGCCAGAGAGGGTATGAGGAGCTTTGTAGAAATTGATTTATGTAATTTATGGTGACTGTTGTTGGAAGTTTTGGAACAGTTTGATGTCAGTTTCATTCTTTGCTAACTGTAGCTTTCAGAAAATATGTTTTGGATCCAGAGTATAGATCAAGAGAGCAGGTTGGTGATCCAATTCGGTGATTTAAGGTTATCAAAGCCGCATTTTGTCATTAATTAAAGAGTCATCTTGTTTGATTTGGTCAGGGTTAATACTTTTAACACAAAAAAAAACCTGCATCGCCCTTATAACTCTGTTGGAATTGTGCTTGGTGCTGTTAATTAATCCTTGGCTGCAGTGTTTCATATGTACCGCTGATTGAATTTGGGATCTTATCATTCCTGTAACTTGTAACGTGGTGGGAAATCCTTTTGGTCAGCGACGCAATAATTCCCAAAAACATTTACCAAGATGAGAGTTTGATTAAAGACTGAGCTTCATTTGGGGATAAATGGACGACAGATCCATCTCCCAGCTTCCTGAACACTGGAGTGGCATCCCAAGAGTTTGACACAAACTTACCTACCATTACAATGCCTGCAGAAAAGGATAAATCGTGACTACTCTGATGAAAAACGTGGGGATGCCGAAGGCCCAGAGCTTTAACCAGGGCTCCCACAACAACTCAAACATAGTTAGATGAGATGGGGAAACAGATTCAATGTCACCAATCAAGAGAACTCATATTACAGGCAAGAGGAAGAAAGGAAGAACTCAGAACTCGTAAGCAATGACTAATGACACTGTACATGTCACCCCGCGACCTCTCCTCACCCAACCCCGCCCCCCCCACCCCCCCCTCCCACCCACGACCCCCTCCTCCCCACCCGCGACCCCCCTCCCCAACCTCTCCCCACCCGCGACCCCTCCTCACCCGCGAGCCCCTCCCACCCTTTTGATTTAGTGCATTCCGATGTATGGGGTCCCTCACGGACAACCTCTGTTTTTGGACATCGTTATTTTGTCATTTTTATTGATGATTATTCACATATGTGTTGGCTTTATTTATTTAAAGATTGCTCAAAAGTGTTCTTTGTTTTTCGTACTTTTCATTCATAAGTTACTAACAAATTTAATTGCACTCTTAAATGCCTTCGCTTCGCACTGATAATGCCAGGGAATACTTCTCAAAATCCAATGGTTTTGAGGAATTTCTTTCCACTCGTGGTATCTTTCATCAATCTTCCTATGCTCACACCTCTCAACAGAACGGTGTTGCCGAACGGAAAATGTGATCCTTATTGGATGGAGCTCGCACTCTTCTCTTCCAGATGCGAGTTCCCAAGTCATATTGGGGTGATGTAGTTCTGACTGCTAACTATCTGGCCAATAGACTTCCTTCTTAGGTTCTAGGTGGCTCCTCCCCCTTCTCCATTTTACGTCCTCAACATGAGCCATTTCCTCTTACTCCTCGGATATTCGGGTGTGTTTGCTTTGTCCACAACCTTGGGCCTGGATTGGATAAATTAGATCATAAGTCTGAACAATGCCTTTTTCTGGGTTACTCACGGACCCAGAAAGGTTACCGCAGTTATAACCCTCGGTTACGTCGATCCTTACCATCTTCGAGACTGAGCCCTTCTTTCTGAGCTCTTCAGATATGACCTCTCAATCTCATTCTTCTGATCTTCCTCTACCGATTCTTGTTCTTCCTGACCCGGTAGACCGCCATCTCCATCGTCTCTCTTACCTTCCCCTTCTGTGGTTCCTGTTCTAGAGACCTCTCTTTCCTTACAGGTACCTACTCGACCTCCAGCTCCAGTCATTAAGAAGACCTATCAGCGTCGCCATACTTCTACAGCTCATCCATCTCCAGCAGTGCCCTCGTCGGCCCATCAAGAGCTCATTCCTTCCACATCAGAGGTATCTATCGACTCTCCTACTGCCTCCTGCACTCGTTCTCATAGTACTGCTCATCATATTTTGCCTGTTCTTTCATATGATGCTCTCACGCCTCCTTTCAACAGTTTTGTATCCTCTTTATCTTCTATTTCTTTGCCAGAGTCCTTGGCTGCAGCACTTGATCATCCGGGGTGGCGCGCTGTTATGGACCTTAAGATGGATGCACTTCAGGCCAATCAGACTTGGGATTACTTGGGATTTAGTTCCTCTGCCTTCTGGTGGACGCCTTGTTGGGTGTCGTTGGGTCTATATGATCAAATATTTGCCTGATGGATCTGTTGAGCACCTCAAGGCGCGCTTGGTTGCCAAAGGGTACACTCAGACGTTTGGGGTGGACTATGGTGAGACATTTTCTCCTGTGGAGGAGATTCCATTAGTGCGTGTTCTACTTTCTCTTGCTGTCAATCAGGGCTAGCCTCTACATCAGTTGGATGTCAAAAATGCATTTCTACATTGTGAGCTCACAGAGGAAGTTTACATGGAGCAACCTCCTGGGTATGTTGCTCAGGGGGAGATGTCATCCTCTATGTGTAGATTGAAGAAATCCATTTACGGTCTCAAGCAGTCTCCTAGAGCATCGTTTGGAAGGTTTAGTGATGCCATTATGCGCTTTGGTATGAAGCAGTGTGCAGTTGATCATTCTGTCTTCAGCTGTCAGTCTACAGTTGGGTGTGTACTCTTAATAGTCTATGTCGATGACATCAACATCACTGGCAGTGATACAGCTGGGATTCAGAAATTGAAGACCTTCTTGCAAAATGAGTTCTCTACCAAAGATTTGGGTCGTCTTAGATACTTCTTGGGTATTGAAGTTGCATATTCGACAAAGGGGATTTCTCTCTCACAGAGAAAATATGTCTTAGACTTGAGGAGACAGGTTACATGGACTCAAATGTGAAGTTACTCCCTGAAAATGGAGACTTGTTAGATGACCCAGGCAGATACATGAGGCTGGTTGGTAAACTTATCTACCTTACAGTCACACGCCCAGATATCACCTTTGTTGTTGGTGTTGTCAGCCAACATATGAGTTCACCTCGTACTTCACACTAGGTGGCAATTCTTCAGATTCTTCGGTATTCTAGGTAGAGGGTTGTTATTCAAGAAACATTGACATCAGAAGATTGAAGGGTACACATATGCAGATTGGGACGGATCTCCAGCTGATAGGAGATCTACCACAGGATACTGCACATTTGTGGGAGGTAACCATGTGTCATGGCGGAGTAAGAAACAGGATGTTATCTCCAAATCTAGTGCAGAGGCGGAATATAGAGCTATGGCACACACAAGTGGAGAGCTGGGAATACGGGGTGCCTTAAGCTAGGAATACGACTCTAGCTTAGGCAACCCCAGTCCGTCAGGGATTGGTGGCCACCTTAGAGACGAGTTGGGAATACGGTTTGGGTTTTCTCTGGCCCGATAGGAGTGGCGGATTCAAATGAGGCAGAGATCAAAGTGGCCTTACAGGGTATCAGACTAGCTGAGTCTATTGACTTGGCAAAGGTGATTCAGTGATTGTGGAGCATGATTCATTTAATGTCATATGGTGGTTGAAGGGTAATAAGCCCAAGCCTTGGAGATTTGCCAGGTGGATCAACGAGATTAGAGGTCGGTTGGGAGATTTGGAAGTAGGCTTTCATCATGTCAAGAGGTCTGCTAACACTAAGGCAGACCAACTTGCTAGAGTTGGAGTGGGAAGACAAGAGCTTCGGCACTTTGACTTTTTGCCTCCCTAATGGCCGTGTTTGTAGCGATGCTTTTCTTATTTTCATTGTATCTTGCCATCTTGGTTGACCTTCTCTGGCCCTGTATATTGTTACTCTTCTTTTATTTAAAATATATTACCATTCAAAAAAAAATAAAGAGGGATGCCAGACACGTAGAGCATGACCACGAGTTGAGTTCTGGGCTATACGCATTGGTTCACACAAATAAAATATCTGCATTCGAGGGTAAAGTTGATCCATGTAAAATCATGACTCCAGGAATATTGTGTCAAACCTAGATCTAAATATAGAAATGCCCAAGTTTTTCTGTCCAATCTGTATTTTAAGTTACAGAAGCACGTTTACATTTTGGTATTATGCACTACATCATTGCTCAAAAAATATTATAATGCATTACATCATCCTAAAACTATAAGTTGTTAATTTGTTATATGGTACAGATAAGTGCATTCATGATAGTAAATTTATAAAGACGAGAAATAAGCCCACATGTACCATTCCAAAAAAAATAAAATAGGCCCAAATGCATGCACCTGGCATGCTTCCAAGATCCAAACAATATCCTGGTCACAAATGCCATTATGTATGCAATTGCATATCTGAGAAACGAAGTGAGGAACTATCAATTTATCAAAACATGACAAAATCTGGGGATCATAACAGAGATTTGATGAATGTAATGGAAATCAATGCGAAATGTAATTGGAAAACACACTTGGAAAAAGGTGGGAAACCACCCAAGTAACCACCAAAAAATCATGACCCAACAAACATAAAAGTGAAGCAAAAGGTGAGTGAGTGCAAATGCTTGGGAACACATTTAGTGGCAATAGAATTCTGCAAGCCATTTTACACAAATCCGTTGAGACAATAAAATGTATTGAATTTGATTGCAGAGTTAATTTAAAACAAAAATATCTAATATCCTTCTGCATATGGTAATCTCTTTAGTCTGTAAATATGCATATGTGATGGGAATTATCAAATATAAGAGCCCTAATGGAGGATACCCAAATGCTTGTAAAAAAATATTTGGCCATGAAAAATCACTTATGGAGAAATGTATGATTTTGCAATGAACTGCCAAGCTGGGAAAATAAAGTGGCTAATTCTCACCAGAAAACAAAATTGAGGGAAATGTGGAAAGGGTGGGGCAAATATAAGGGCAGTAATAACAAACATGAAGAGGATATGATTTTAAATTTCCACTGAAACCAGCACAAAATGACTGAAAATACTCGCTTTCCATCCCCACAAAAAATGCTTACTAAAACCAAAACACATCTCAAAACAAAAACCATAAGTGTATTAGTGGTATACTATATCTATATATTACCAGGTCGGGAAACGGATACGGGAAGAGAACGTGAAGTGCGTGAAAAAAATTAAAGGGGAAACAAGAAACGGGAAATGATAGAGAAATATCTTGGGAACGCATTGAGAAACATCTTGGGAAATGTTTGTGAAATGCGAGGGAGACGTTTCGAATACAAGATGGAAATGCGAGTGAAAAATTCATGTAGCGAGGAAGGTGGAAAACGCTAAGAAGGTGGGAAAACGCACGGGAAACAGGAGTGAAACGTTTCCTACGCTTTTCCTGAACGTTTCCCGTACATTTTCCACGCATTTCCGAAAAGTTTCCCGCTTGTTTCCCTCACGTTTCCCACGCGTTTCCGAAATGTTCCCCATATTTTTAACAGGCGTTTTGTTTCCGTTTCGAAAACACGTTTCCGTGGAAACAAGTTCCCCACAATCCCACCTTCCTATGACATTTCCGGCTGATATGATATATAGTAATCCCATATATTGATAATCCCTTCGCATATAGCAATCCCTTTAGTGTGTAAATATGCATATGGAATGGGAAATACCAAATATAAGAGCCCTAATGTAGGTTACCCAAATGCTTGTAAAAAATATTTTGGCCATGAAAAATCACTTATAGAGAAACGTATTATGTTGCAAAGAACTACCATGCTGGGAAAATAAAGTGGCTAATACCCACCGGAAAACAAAAATGAGGGAATTGTGGAAAAGGTGGGGCAAATATAAGGGAAGGTATAACAAACATGTGGAAGCCATGAAGTGTTCTCGGGGAAGTGCTCAGAGGTCGCATGGTCGCCCATGAAGATTCTTTCTTGGAATGTAAATGGGTTGGGGTCTTTGGAGAAGAAGACACAGGTCAAGGACTTAGTGAATCGTCATAAGCCGAATATAGTGTGTATTCAAGAAACAAAAACGGAGGTGGTAAACAGTGTTTTGATCAGAAGTCTAGGCGGCAATTCCAATTGGGAGTGGATATCTTTGGCAGCTGAAGGGGCAGCAGGAGGTATTTTAGTAATGTGGGATCAATCCAAGTGGGAGATTCAGGATTCTTGGGTAGGCCAGTTTTCAGTTTCAATAGTGCTTGGACAGGTGGGTACACCTGAAGTTATTACCTTTTCCGGCATCTATGGTCCTACCCTTAGGTCCGCGAAGCAACAGTTGTGGGCAGAACTTATCTTGATAAGGAATAAATGGGGGTATCCGTGGTGTTTAGGGGGAGATTTCAATGAAATCAGAAGGGTAGAAGAAAGACTAGGGTGTAGCAGAATTTCCCAGCATATGCTTCAGTTTTCCGATTTCATTGCTGAATCTGAACTCATTGATATTCCGCTATTGGGGGCTCAATTCTCTTGGTCCCGCAACTCCAGAAAAAGTCGGTTAGATCGCTTCTTATTCTGTCCTGGATGGCTTTCCTTGTTCCCCGAAGTGTGTCAGAAGGCGATCGTACATTCGGTGTCTGATCATTGTCCGATAGTGTTGGATCCAAGACTGGATTCATGGGGTCCCTCGCCTTTTAGATTTCAGGTAGCATGGCTAGAAATTCCTCACATGGTTGAGCGGATGGGCGGATGGTGGACATCACTTGAAGTGGAAGGGGCAGCAGACTGGATCATAGGGGCCAAATTGCGTTTCGTGAAAAAAAAACTCAAAGAGTGGAATTTTCTCAGACAAGAGGCTCTCCGCGAAAGGCAATTATGGCTTCAAAATCGGATTCGGGTCTTGTCCTTGGCCGATGAGGTAGGGTCCGCTACCGAGTCAGAGTTGATTGAGTTGGGAAAAATTAAGGAAGAACATAAAGGATGCCTCCTTCAGGAAGAAATTTCATGGCGGCAGAAGTCCCGAGTTAATTGGCTAAAGCACGGAGACAAAAATACAGCTTATTTTCATAATATGGCCAGTGTTCGGCGTCGGAATAATCAGATCGAGGTGTTGGAAGTGAAGGGCTCCCTCTCTGGTAGCAAAGAGGTGATTATACAGGAAATTCTTGAATTCTACCAGATGTTATATAAAGCGGACAATATTCCTCGGCCTACACTGGATGCGGTGACTTTCAGTTCCCTCGATGCTACTAGTCAATCGGGGCTGGAAGGTCCATTTTTGGTCGACGAGGTGGAGAAAGGGCTGTTTTCCATGAATCGCGACAAAGCTCCGGGGCCGGATGGTTTCTGTCTTGCTTTTTTTCAGGATTGTTGGGAGTATGTTAAGGGAGACGTCATGGCCTTCTTTCGAGCATTCCATGCTGGGATGGCGTTGGATCGTGGAACCGGTGCCACTTTTCTTGCTCTCATACCCAAAGTTAAAGGAGCAGTGAAAATATCCGAGTTTCGGCCTATCAGCTTGGTAGGATGTTTATATAAGCTCTTGTCTAAAGTTTTGGCGGAACGGATCAAGAGGGTACTCCCTTCTATCATTTCCGAGAATCAATGCGCTTTTGTTGCCAAGCGGCAAATTTTAGACTGCTCGATGGTGGCCAATGAAACGGTGGATTGGATGGCTAAGTCAGGCAAGCAAGGTATTATTTGTAAGTTAGATATGGAAAAAGCGTATGACCGTGTGGATTGGAAATGTCTGGACTACCTTTTACACCGAATGGGATTCGGAAGGAAATGGCGAGGGTGGATCTGGAGTTGCTTATCTTCAGCTTACTTTTCCATTCTGGTCAATGGCTCTGCACATGGGTTCTTTCCATCGTCTCGAGGCTTGAGGCAAGGGGATCCTTTATCTCCCTTTCTATTCGTCATTATAGCGGAAGCCCTCAGTGTACTGTTGCTGAAAGGTCGAGTGGCGGGACTGATCTCCGGGGTCAATGGCAGTGAGACTGGGTGTCAGGTCTCGCATTTGCAATTCGCAGATGATACTTTACTCTTTAGCTCTCCCAAGGCCTCAGAGATTCTTAATCTTAAGGCTATTATCAGGTGTTATGAGTTAGTAACTGGGCTTCGATCTAACTTCTCAAAATCCCGTCTCTACGCTGTGAATATGTCCGATGAAGACGCTTCTGCTCTAGCCATCATTATGGGATGCTCCTTGGAAAGTCTGCCGGCATCTTACCTGGGATTGCCCCTGGGGATAGGACGACCTCGAAAATGTGCATGGGATCCCATTGTGGAAAGAATTGAGAGGAGGCTTGATACATGGAAGAGGAACTTAGTATCTAAAGGGGGCAGATTAACCCTGATCAAAGCTGCATTGGCCAATATACCCATCTATCAGCTCTCATTATTCAAATGCCCGGTGTCTGTGGTTAAGCGTATCGAACAGATTCAGCGTCGCTTTTTGTGGGGGGGTTCAGAGTCGAAACGGGCGATGGCCCTAGTGAGGTGGGAACGGGTGTGCTTGCCACTTCAAGGGGGAGGTCTCGGCATTAGAAGGATTAAGCAGGTTAATCAAGCCCTGATGGGTCAATGGCTATGGCGGTTTGGTGAAGAGACGGCAAGGTTATGGGCAAGAGTAATATCAGACAAATATGGTGCTTCTCCAGGTGCTTGGACCACTCTGAATAATTTTAATAAATCTGGGGTGACAATTTGGAGGGATATTCTAAGCCTATCACCGCTTTTTGATCAAGGAGTCAGGTTTCGGGTGTACTCTGGTGCGCGGATCTCTTTCTGGTCCATGCGATGGTGTTCGAGTATTCCGCTTCAAGCTCTATTCCCGGATCTTTTTCTAGTTGCCGCTGATAAGTCTGTCTTAGTGAAAGATTGCTTGGTCTGTGTTGCAGGAAAGGTCATCTGGCAGCCTCTTTTCCGCCGGAATTTCTTTGACCGCGAATTGCCCCCGGTAACCAACTTATTTCAGATTCTGGAACAGAATTATGTCAGTCTCTCCGGGGAAGATAAAAGGTTGTGGGTAGCAACATCTTCAGGATGTTTTTCGGTAAAGTCTCTCTATAATAGTCTGGTGCCTTTTGAGGTAAATCATCGGTTAGCAAAGGTGTGGAAAACAAAGGCGCCCCCTAGAGTTTGTTTCTTTGGTTGGTCAGCTTTAAGAAATAGTATTCAAACAGTGGACTTCCTGCGAAAGAGGCATATGCTGATTATTGATCACTGTGCTATGTGCATTGCATCAGGGGAGTCGGTAGACCATCTTTTCATCCACTGTAGAGTAGCCCGGGAGATCTGGGGGCGGATTCTAGAGCGATTCGGCATCTTCTGGGTGTTCCCCTCCTGTTTGCAAGATCTGTTTGCCGGCTGGGAATGTATTCCTTGGGGTAGAAAGGGCAAGCGGTTGTGGTGGCTTTCTTTAATGGCGTTTTTATGGGTTATATGGACAGAAAGGAATTCCAGAGTCTTTGAAGGGAAAGCTAAATCTCCTTACTTTTTGTTCATAAAGGTCATCTCTCTTACTATCTCCTGGGTTCGAGCACTACCGTTATTCCGTTTTGTTTCGGCCTTCGAACTGTGGGAAGGGTGGAGGGTGGTGTGTAATAGCAAGGAGGTTCAGAAGGTATCTAATCAGCAATGGAGTCCTCCTCCAACAGAGTCAGTTAAATTTAATTTTGATGGGTCAAGTCTGGGCAACCCTGGCCCTGCGGGGATTGGTGGAGTTTTACGAGATAGTAATGGTGTGGTAATCAAGGCTTTTTCTGGTTCAATCGGCAAAGCTGATTCGAATGAGGCCGAGGTAAGGGCAGCGCATCAAGGCATTTTGAGCCTAGTAAGGGGACTACCAGGCAGATGTGTTGTGGAGGGTGACTCGCTGAATGTTATAAGATGGCTTAGAGGCCCTCGGAGGCCTCCGTGGCGTTTTCTTAAATTCTTCGACGAGATTCATGATATATTACAGGGGCTTTCGGTTTCTTTTAACCATGTGCGAAGATCTGCCAACGAAGTAGCAGATAAGCTAGCAAAAGATGGCGTATCGCTTCAAGATTTAGAACTTTATGATTTTCTTCCGCCTTAAATGTATTCCTTTGGGTCTGTTTTGTTCTTTCCGTTTGTAAGGGGGACCCCCTCAGTCTTCTCTTAATATATTCTGCTACCATTCAAAAAAAAAAAAAAGCCATGATTTTAAATTTCCACCCAAACCGGCACGAAATGACCGAAAAGTTTCGGTTTCCATCCCCACTGAAATCCATACCGAAACCAAAACCGCAAGTGTATTAATGGTATATATATATATATATATATATATATATATATATATATATATATACTATACTTGCATGTTTTACATAACCATATTTATATGAATTGTATGTGAAATGTTGTGTATGTATTATGTAAGTATTTATATGAAAGTGAAATGAGGTAAAACTAAATTATTAGACGTGTGTGACAACGTATGCCACTAGGTATTCAATATAGTTAAATCATTATGGGTTTTTTTTTTTTTTTTTGCCAATGTGATGATTTTTTAGCATGTATTTTTGCTTATTCTAGCACTTCCTGAAGAATCTCATGGGAATAGTCGACTTCAGAGAATCGGTTCCAATTCATTACCAGTGGCGTCCAAAAGTGTATCTTGTTGGACATAACAATTCTAATCTTCTTTCTATGCTTGACCGGTAAAATATATAATTCAGAAAATTTCCAAATAATTTCTACATGACAAAATTAGGTAGTGTTGACAATTGTACAAAATGGAATAATATATATCTCCATTGCTTCTGTACCTATGTTTGGTAGACTTCTGAATAAAATTTGGAGAGCGGCCATGTTCATATGTGTTGAAACAGTGCAATCGTAAGAAAAGCAAAACAACGATGTTTGGATAAAAATAGCATAAGCATAGGTGCCATGAAGAAATGCCAATTTCATAAATGATTCAAACAATCTCTAAATGAAGGCTGACAATGTGAATGACGTGCAAACTAAATACAAAACCAATGGTTAACAGATGGCAGTTAATGCAATTGGGTGATGAGTCTCAACGCAAAATGAAGAAAAATAGCCATCAAATTATTCTGCTCAAGGGCATACTTGAGTCCACAATAAGGTAGTTTGTCTTTCTCCGCAGATCAACATTGCCTACTCCAGCCAACAAAAATCCAGTTACAGTATCCTACAACAACAGTACGGAAATCTGTCAAATAAGCTCCACAGATAATTTAAAAAGGCATCACTACATGAAAACAAATCAATCAGTGTTGCAAGTGGTTCTACCCAGCTTAAGGGTCCATCGTCAGAACTTCGTTATACAATTTATACAGGTATCTTGGTGATTATATTGGATTTTCCATCTAGATTTTCTAGTCAAGAGACTCCAAAACCAAAGAACGGAAGTGCACAACCTAAAGGAAGGTTAGTTTGCAACCCATGTGTGAGACTCCAAACTTTCCCTTACATGGCTACATTTTCATTGTAAGGAAGTTCTGAAAGGATATCCAAGCAAAAATTATTAAGCCGGTCCAAAGGTGTAGTCGTCACCATCATTCAAAAAATAAATATACAGGACAAGAACATGGTCACGACTGACGAGAACAGAGGTCCATCATATATATGACAGTAAAATTGTCAAATACAAGATGATGCGTGGTAGACAAGATAGCGTGATTGGTTAAGAATAGGAGCCTTCTAAGGTAGACAAGATAGTGTGATTGGTTAGGAAGGTAGACAAATGAAAACTCACTAAATTGAGAAAGCAGGACAAAGACCTTGTAAATTCTTAAAATCATATGACACGACAGAGTAAAACATTAATTTCATCATTTTAAAAAGGGTACATAACAGATATGATCTATATTGCTGAAAAATAACTAAAGCATACGTATATGTTGTCCCAGCAAAAACCATATGCATACCTCATCAGCAATCATAGCAATGAGAGCTGAGTTCCTGGTAGGAATCTGAGCTTTATTAGCCATTAAAAGTTGAATAGTTCACCTGTTGGGGAAAAAACAACATCAAGCAACCAGAGAATAGCAAATCAGCATGAAAAAACCCATCACAAATTCGGAGAAAGAACCTGAATACAATTGCATAAAACAATTGGTAACTATCGCATTTAATAGTGCCACAAACCATTTTAGAATATCCATAGATCATTTCATGTATTTATAGGTAACAGTTCAGTTCATAAACGCTTCAAAATGCACCATGTATGAGTGATAAATCTACTCTATCAGCTTTTAAAACGTACTATAGTTTTACAACATCCCCACCTTCCATTTTTAACATCCCCATATGTTTGCTACTTCTGCAACTCTTGAGACCCGAGACAAGCAATGCAAAGTTTAGCTTTATCACTAGTTGGATCAATGAAAGATTATTTGCTAGAAACAGTGTGTGGTCAATACCCTAGACTAAGTCCATGTAAGAATTGAAGTTAACTAAAGAAAACATTCCATAGCTCAGATATCAGAGAATCCTCATTCATTTATGCCTTGTTATAACTAGGAGAAGCAACTTTGAAATTTTTCTATAAAAAGCAATATAGAGTAGGAATTTTTTTCGGAAGAAACTGCTAGGCTAAACTCTAAAGTGATTGATAGTCATGTTACAACTGAAAAAATGCCTCATTTCAGAAAAACAATAGAAGCTAGAACCCACCCAGAGGTCAAACTTGCAATTATTAGATAAATGGATATTTCCTTCAAATGTAGCATCCTAGTATGGTACCATCATAGTGGCGTCTATATGATGGTTGTAAAATATTAATAAGCATATATAGAACTATAGAAGATGTATGGGATTGATTGAGCCTATACAATTTCTCTAGGATGAATGTTCTTCCATGGGGCTTTATCATTATTAACAAACCCGGCCGACCTTATTTTTCAAGGGTGAATCAATGTTGATATCTGTAGGAACTAATGAGATAAATGCCAGATCGTTTGGTAGGGAAGCGTTGACGTACAAAGCGTCATTGAAGGTGTTGTCAGAAACTTGAGCAGCGATCCCTTGTGCTCCATTGCTTCAATTGGAAAAATCTTAGGCTTACTATGTCCTTGATAAGTGGAAGCTTGCAACATCGGTTGTGATATAAAAAGAAATCAGGTCCATCCAACTTGTTATAGGGCTTGGGGTGGCTCTATAACGACAAAATAAGATTTTTCTTATACTGTGTTTGCCAAATTGCTTTTGCAAAATGGAAAAGAGAATATGGACAAATACTCCCAAATGCTATCTATACTTCATGAATCATGTACATGACTATCCAGTATCCAGATCTCAGTAATAAGAGTGAATGTCTTCAATTTCAACCTGTGGGACGCGTAACTCTATCCAGTTCCATCCTAAAAGATAGATAATTTACTAGAAAAATCCAAATTTGGATTTACAATAGGGCTTGTAGAAATTTAGGATGCACAAAGTAAAACCAGTGGAGTGGAGTCACATACACGAAACAAACCAAATGGAATGGAGTGTTCTTTATGTGGGCAATCATTGATCTTAGATCACTGGTTTGTCCTGTAAGATATTATGTGGGCAGTCACTGATCTTAGATCAACGGTCTAGATTGATGAATGAGATTAATTGTTAAATTACTAGATTTACCCATTGACCAAAGTGATCAATAAGGGGTATAATGGTAATCGGTGTATCTTATCTTATTAACACAAGGATGCTTAGTGTAGCCCTAAATTAACTACATCAGGCTTAGTAGTTAATTAAATTGATTAAACTAATTAGTATTCCATTATGGCTGGAACCCTAGAAAGGTCTTTTTCTATAAGTAAAAGGGTAACTATAAGCAAGGTTTAAAATTTCGGTTTCGGTACCGGTTTCGGACCCTGAAATTTCGAAATTTCGGTCGAAATCTGGTACAAAAATCGAAACCAATATTTTATTTAGGTGAAATATTAAATTATTTTTTTTAAAAAAAAAAACAGATTTTTTGGCTCAAATTTCGGAAAAACCGAAATTTCGACCGAAATTCCCAAATAAATGACCGTTACGGTTTTCGGTGTCGGTCTCCACCGATTTCGGTCGAAATTTAAAACCATGACTATAAGATCATGGAATTCTAGATCTATGATATGTGATCATGGAATTCTAGATCTATGTTTTGTATGAGATTTGAATGTCATGATACAAATTATAATAAACAAGTCTAGAGAAATGAAGCGATAGAAAAGATCTTAAATAGATAGCATCAAGCAGATAAAAAAGTAAAGAGAAGTGAGAATTAATCAAAAGGAAAAGAAGAATGAGAATATCTAGGGTTCCATTTACCAGCAGTGCGTTTGGATCGCCTCAAGCGAACTTACGATTTTCAGCTGAGGATTTTGGAAGGAAGATTCGGAAAAAACTCGATGTATTTCCGATGAATTTCAGAGGCCGAGAAAGAGATGAGGAGGAAAACCCAAACGTTGGAAGTTTGGAAAGAAGATTACAGCGGATTACAAAGGGTTGGTAAAAAGACTTGTACGCCCCTGACAAAATGCCTAAAATGCCCTCTAAATTTTTTTTCGGATGACACAAGGCATCCGAATAGAACTTTGGCTCCAGACCGGTCACGAGGAAGTTCCTCAACCCCTCTAATGGCAAGGGCGTAGAGGAACGGAAAGTTCCTCTACGCGTGGGCCGTGACTTTAAGCCAAAGAGCCACACCCGTATGGGTTGCCCTCTAAAACTAGAGTTGCAACTCGAGTCTGGCGGGACGGCTTTTCTAGAACCCTACCCTACCCCAGTTATTATCCCGGTTTGGGTTTTCTCTGCAAAAACTCCTATATTCATCAAGCCGACCCTACCTAAGATAGTTTCTCGAGTTGGTTCAGGTAAGGTAAGGTCGGGTCGGGTCGAATTTTTATTATTTAGCGTAGGATAGTGACTAACTTCAAATATTGTAGAAAACAACAACATTTCACGTAAATAATCACTAGATTTATATCATCAGGAAACGACAATAGTAGTACCGCCCAGTCGCCCACACTTGACTTCATGGAGAGGGGCACCATATAAATTCTATATCATAAATGCTAAAATTAAAAGAGACCCTTAGGCTCCTTCCAAAACTTTCTTATTTGTCCCACTTTTGCCTGATCGTATCTGTTGAACTAAGAAATAACAATAGTTCTGGCAAGATTTTGTTGAGAACAACTTGATTGGATCATCTAAGCCCTTGGTCTGTCTAGTCTTGTTAAGCATCCCTCCAAGAAAAGCTAAACCGTTCATTTTGTTTTGAAAGATGACTTTTATTAATGGTTACAAAGATGATAGGGACAAGTTTCTCCGATTCACCTATATTCGATAATTACAATTCAGTGATCCTCCCCATCAGGTGCAGTAAGACACTCGTGACCTCCAGGAAAACACTTTCTTTGGCCAGGCAATCTACCATCTAATTTGCTGACCTGCTCCTATGTTCAATCAACGGTCTGATTTCATGAACGAGGTCCTTCATTTCCGAAATCATATTCTTCGTATGCTATGGACCTTTGGAATTGCTTGATGCCCATGTGATTGTGTTGGATGAGTCGCCCTCTATAATGAGATTGGATGAGTCGCCTTCTATAATGAGAGGTCCAAGGTTGTTCATTGAGTACCATCTTAGACTAAAGAGGAGTGCCTTCACTTCTGCCTCATTAGCATTGCATACACCCCCTGGTCTGGAGTACAACATCAGTATCCCCTTCTTTGAATCGCGGACGACTCCGCCTATGCCAGCTCTTCAGGGATTCCCGATTGCACTTCCATCAGAATTAAGTTTACACCAACCTTCCGGTGGATTTCGTATTGAATTTGCGTCCTTGATTTGGCCCAGGATATCAAATCTATTTTGATTTGCAGCGACACCCATCGTCTATTCCTCGTCTTTTCTTTGAAAATCCACCCATTCCTTTCTCTCTAGATGTTCCACATAACGGCGTATGGTAGTAGTTTATGACCGAATGCCCCTCCGATCCATCCTGTTATTACCCTTCTGATGCTCTGTTGGAATACCCATGTTACACCAAATGACCTCAAAGCATCCATCCAAATGTGGTTAGAGAACGGGCAATGTTAAAACAGGTGATCGATTGTCTCCTCCTCTTGCCTAACATAAGAGGCACCAGCTGGCTAGTTGAAACTTTCTCCTTTTAAGTCTGTCGCACGTGTTGATGCATTTGAATATGGTTGTCCATGGAAAGCTTTAAACTCTTGGTGGTGCTTTAGATTACCAGACTATGGCACAGTGCTTCGTTTTCTTTTCTCCATTATTAAGAGCTACGGAAAAAGACTTCACCGGAAAACTTCTGTCCGAATTTGGCCTCCAAATTCGGTCACCTTCGTTGGCGTTGAACAGTAGCATGAATTGAGGATCTGAAGCATTTCTGTGAGAGCTTGTATTTCTTCATCTTTTAGATCTCTTCTTAGTCTAATGTCCCAAAATCTCTTCCCATTTTCCGCTTCTCATCAAATAATCTGAGACTCTTACATCACCATTAGTAGCTGTTAGGCCCAAAATCGGTAACATATGAGGCAGTGACAAAGGAACTGATCTGGCGGGTCCAAACTGCTGAACTGATTGAGGATTATGTCCCGCACAGAACACAAGGTCAGAAGACCAACCCGGAGTCGTAGCTCCGAACGGGCCCTTCGACAGTCAAGTCAGTAATGGGCACAAAATTGGGAAAACCAAAGTTAAAGATGGTCTTTTTCCTTAGGAATTCGGTCCTCTCTGCCTTTGAGCCTTAGGAGGCTATTTATAGCAAAAGCTCTGGGGTAGTTGAATTACCTAGCCCAAGATAGGTGTCATCCCATGTGTGAGCCTAATTTTACTTGCCCTTGGTAGATTACCTGGCTACTCCTGGGGCTGATGCCAACTTCTTAGTGGGCCCTCCGAAGGCCACGTGTCGACAGCTAATTGGGGGTGACTTTTCATACCCCATCATTTGCCCCCCGGTTCTCCAGGTCATTTTTGATGACTTGGGGAAGCATGAGAGGTTACGCTCCTGAGCGGTTGAATGAGTCGAGGCTCGGAATGAAGTGCATGGGCCGGCTTCTGGTACCCTACCTGGTTCGGGACGACCAGAGATAAGAGGTGAAATATTCTGGTCGGCCAAGCCCTTTGCACGGCCTGGGACGACCAGAAATATGAAGTGATTCATTCCAGTCAGCCAAGCCCTCTGCACGGCCTAGGACGACCAGAAACATGAAGTGAAATATTCTGCCCGGCCAAGCCCTCTGCACGGCCTGAGATGACTAGAAATATGAAGTAAAATATTATGCCCGGCCAAGCCCTCTGCACAGCCTGGGACGACCAGAAATATGAAGTGAAATATTCTGCCCGGCCAAGCCCTCTCCACGGCCTAGGACGACCAGAAACATGAAGTGTTTTATTCTGCCCGGCCAAGTCCTCTGCACGGCCTGGGACGACCAGAAACATGAAGTTAAATATTTTGCCCGGCCAAGCCCTGTCCACGGCCTAGGACGACCTGATTTTTGTCATTTTGTGCACGCGCCACATCCTGCCCGGCTTGGGACGTTCTGAACGGCTTGAAGAACTGGATTTTGAGGCCAAATATTCTGGTTGGTCGGAGATATTCTGAACGGCTTTAAGAACCGGATTTTGAGGCCAAATATCCTGGTCGGCCGGAGATGTTCTGAACGGCTTGAAGAACTGGATTTTGAGGCCAAATATCTTGTTCGACCATACTTGTTCTGCACGGGCGGATGAACTGGATTTAAAAGCCAAATATTCTGTTCAGCCTAAGACATTCTAGTCGTCTTGATGAATTGGATTTGGAAGCCAAACACCATGTTCGGCCGTACTTGCTCTGAACGGCTTAAAGAACTGGATTTTGAGGCCAAATATTCTGGTTGGCCGGAGACGTTCTGAACAGCTTGAAGAACTGGATTTTGAGGCCAAATATCATGTTCGGTTTAAGACGTTCTAGTCGTCTTGATGAACTAGATTTTGAGGCCAAATATCCTGTTCGGCCATACTTGTTCGAACGGCCGGATGAACTGGATTTGCAAGCCAAATATTATGGTCAGCCTAAGAGACATTCTGGTCGTCTTGATGAACTGGATTTGGAAGCCAACCACCCTGTTCGGACATACTTGCTCTAAACGGCTTGAAGAACTGGATTTTAAGGCAAAATATTCTGGTCGGCCGGAGATGTTCTGAACGGCTTGAAGAACTGGATTTTGAGGCCAAATATCTTGTTCGGCCTAAGACGTTCTGGTCGTCTTGATGAACTGGATTTTGAGGCCAAATATCCTGTTCGGCCATACTTGTTTTGAACGGCCGGATGAACTGGATTTGCAAGCCAAATATTCTGGTCGGCTTGAGATGGCCAGATTTTTGTCACGTTATATCCTGGTCGGCTTGAGAAGACCTAATTTTCTGGTCGGCCTGAGATGACCAGAGATTTATCGCGTTGTATCCTAGTCGGCTTGAGATGACCAAAAATCTGTCGCGCTATATCCTGATCGGCTTGAGATGACCTGATTTTCTGGTCGACCTGAGATGACCAGAGATTTGTCACGCTGTATCCTGGTCGGCTTGAGAAGACCTGATTTTCTGGTCGGCCTGAGATGACCGGATATTTGTCGCGTTGTATCCTGGTCGGCTTGAGAAGACCTGATTTTTTGGTCGGCCTGAGATGACCAGAGATTTGTCGCGTTGTATCCTGGTCGGCTTGAGATGACTAGATTTTTGTCTTACTATATCCTGGTCGGCTTGAGAAGACCTGATTTTCTGGTCGGCCTGAGATGACCAGAGATTTGTCCTGCTGTATCCTGGTCGGATTGAGATGACCTGATTTTCTGGTCGGCCTGAGATGACCAGAGATTTGTCGCACTATATCCTGGTCGGCTTCAGATGACCAGAATTTTGTCTTGTAGCACATCGCGCTATATCTTAATCCGCTTGAGCTAATCGGGATTTTGTCTTATAGCGCATCGCGTTATATCCTAGTCAGCTTGAGATGACCAGGATTTTGTCTTGTAGCAAATCATGATATATCCTGGTCGGCTTGAGATGATCAGGATATATCGCAATCTGCTAAAATATAAAATTGAATTTTGTCTTGTAGCGAATCACACCATGTCCTGGTCGGCTTCAGATGACCAGAATTTTGTCCCGTAGCGTATCACGCTATATCCTGATCGGCTTCAGATGACCAGAATTTTTGTCCCGTAGCGTATCACGCTATATCCTGATCGGCTTCAGATGACCAGAATTTTGTCCTGTAGCGAATCGCGCTATATCCTGGTCGGCCTCAGATGACCAGAATTTTGTCCTGTAGATAATCGCGCTATATCCTGGTCAACTTGAGGAACAGATGAACTAGAAACTAGTTCAGGTCGTCCGTCTCAGGTCGGCCGAAAAACATATGAGCTACAACTCAGCCTTCTTCAGGTTAAGTTTTACCACGTGTTATATCCAGTTCGGCTGGAGATGTTCTAAACGGCTTCAAGAACTGGATTTTGAAGTGAAATATCTTGTTTGGCCGTATATGCTTTGAACGACTTAGGACGACCAGGATTTTGAAGTGAAATATCTTGTCCGGCCATGTGTGCTCTGAACGGCTGGACGAACTGGATTTTGGAATGAAATATCATGTTCGGCCATATACACTCTGAACGGCTTTGGATGACCAGGATTTTGACGTGAGATATCATGTCCGACCATGTGTGCTCTGAACAGCTTTGGATGACCAGGATTTTGAAGTAAAATATCATGTTCGGCCACATACGCTCTGAACGGCTTCGGATGACCAGGATTTTGAAGGGAAATATCCTGTTCGGCCATATACGCTCTGAACGGCTTCGGATGACCAGGATTTTGAATTGAAATATCCTGTCCGGCCATGTGTGCTCTAAACGGCTGGACAAACTGGATTTTGGAATGAAATATCCTGTTTGGCCATATACGCTCCGAACGACTTCAGATGACCAGGATTTTGAAGTGAAATATCCTGTCCGGCCATGTGTGCTCTGAACGGCTGGACGAACTGGATTTTGGAATGAAATATCATGTTCGGCCATATACGCTCTGAACGGCTTCGGATGACCAGGATTTTGAATGAGCTGCCACTTGCTCTCTGTGAGCAAGTCTGAAAGGTTGTGTTGTATCCTGGTCGGCCAAATTCTGGTCGAACTGGTCATCATGGCGAGCTTCAACTAATCCTTTTTGGATAGGTATATTCGTTGCATTAGTAATGACTCGATCTTCGACCTAGCTCGAGGCAGGCTTTTGGTCCGTAGCGAGCACGTTCAAATTGAGTTAAAAATTAGCATTTTACAGTTTCAACCGAACGGATCAGTTTCAAGCCCAACCCGAGGTGGACCTCAGGTTTTTAGACTTAGGTTTATTCTAACCGAGCATGTCAGTCTTAGGCCCAACCCAAGGTGGACCTCAAGCGTTAGGCATGTCCAACCCGAGCTGGGACTTGGGTTTTTGGACTCATGTTTATTATAACCGAGCAGGTCGGTCTTAGGCCCAACCCGAGGTGGACCTCAGGCTTTAGGCATGTCCAACCTGAGCTGGGACTCAGGTTTTTGGACATGTTTATTCTAACCGAGCAAGTCGATCATAGGCCCAACCCGAGGTGGACCTCAGGATTTAGGCATGTCCAACCCGAGCTGGGACTCAGGTTTCTGGACTTATGTTTATTCTAACCGAGCAGGTCGGTCTTAGGCCCAACTCGAGGTGGACCTCAGGCTTCAGGCATGTCCAACCCGAGCTGGGACTCAAGTTTTTGGACATGTTTATTCTAACCGAGCAGGTCGATCTTAAGCCCAACCCGAGGTGGACCTCAGGCTTTATGCATGTCCAACCTGAGCTGGGACTCAGGTTTTTGGACTTATGTTTATTCTAACCGAGCAGGTCGGTCTTAGGCCCAACCCGAGGTGGACCTCAGGCTTTAGGCATGTCTAACCCGAGCTGGGACTCAAGTTTTTGGGCATGTTTATTCTAACCGAGCAGGTCGATCTTAGGCCCAACCCGAGGTAGACCTCAGTCTTTAGGCATGTCCAACCCGAGCTGGGACTCAGGTTTTTGGACTTATCCCTCTTGTTTCCTTTGGAAAGCATTTTCGCCAACCACCTAACAAAATCTTCTTCTCTGATCGCAGCCAAGATGCGGATTCTGGACGTGTTGAGGGACGTGTAACTCTCTTCCCTTCTCTGAGGGCTCCTTTCTCTTCTTGGAGACTTATCCTCCCTACGTTGCTTCGTAGGGTTTCTCTTTCGAAGTTCTCCTCCGGTTCGAATGCAGTGTAGCTAGCATCTCTTCTACGGATATATATTCTTCGGCTCCAATCATGAGATCCGCCAAGGAGTGCGGATTTTGGCTACTGATCGCCGGAAGTCATTGGATTGGGCGCCTGTGAGGAGGGCGTTCGTAGCAGCGGAAGGATCAAGGTTGGGCACTTGAAGAGTTTCTAAGTTTCTCTATTGAACCGTCACACGAATGCTTTCAGAGACTCGTTATCTCCTTGTCTCAATGTCATTAGCAACGCCGCAGTTTTTTTTGGGCCGCCGACTGCTCATGAAGTGCCAGGCCAGGTCATCTCCGAAATCCTCGAAGTTATCAATAGAATTCGGCTTAAGCCGCGTATACTAGTCTCTCGCAGCCCCTGTCAAGGTAGTGGGGAAGGCCCTGCAAAGAAACTCGTCCAAAGCGCCGCGGAGGAGCACCATAGTTCTAAATGTCTCTAAATGGTCCACGGGATCGGTGGTTCGATCATATTGTGGGACTTGCGGCATCTTGAATCCTCTAGGTGCCGGTGCGCGCAGCACTTTGTCCGTGAAAGGTGGTCTGCTTGAGAATGTCCTCAAGATAGGCCGGCCCTGATCCTTTGCCAGCTCCTCGATTCGGTGGTCTATATCCTCGAATCTTTGCAGCATCGGATCAGCTCTTCTTTCTGCTTGGCCCGTCGGCCTGTTTCTCTCATCAGCGGTTGGACTCACGGCCGAGTCGGAGTGGCTTTCTAAGCTCCTTCGGCGATGCAGGGATTTCTCCTGAGGTGTGCAATCCTCCTTGGCTGGGCCCCTTTGCGCCGATCGAGACCGTGACCGGTGACAGCGGTGAGGCTCCGTTTGCGCATGCCTAGTTCGGGAGTGATGGACTCGCCTTGAGGAGTGGTGGGTCTGATCTCGACGGGGAGGTATAGGCTCCCTCCTGGGGGCACTCGACCTTTTCTGCACAGGTCGGGAGGCTTCTGAGGGATGTTGCGGAGACGCTTGTTGGATCAGGTTTTTGTACTGATCAACAAGAGTTGTCATCTGTTGAAAGAGAGTTTGGATTTGTTCGGGAGTAGGAGCAGGATTCAAGTGCTCCGAGTGAACTAGGCTTTGTTCCGCTATTGCAGAGGAAGCTACCACTTGTGAGGCGATTCGCTCGCTTCGAGTCCTACGGTGCGTTTTAGGTCTGGTTATCCTCGCAGGGGGTACCTGAGCAGTCCTCCGTCCTGCCATTTTATGAATGGGAATTGAACAGCTTTTAGTTCAGGGTCCCACGGATGGCGCCAATCTGTTAGGCCCAAAATCAGTAACATATGAGGCAGTGACGAAGGAGCTGATCTGGCGGGCCTGAACTGCTGAACTGATTGAGGATTATGTCCTGCACAGAACACAAGGTCAGAAGATCAACCCAGAGTCGTAGCTTCGGACGGGCCCTTCGACAATCAAGTCAGTAATGAGCACAAAATTGGGAAAACCAAAGTTAAAGATGGTCTTTTTCCTTAGGAATTCGGTCCTCTCTACCTTTGAGCCTTAGGAGGCTATTTATAGCAAGAGCTCTGGGGTAGTTGAATTACCTACGCTAGGACAGTTGTCATCCCATGTGTGGGCCTAATTTTACCTGCCCTTGGTAGATTACCGGGCTACCCCTGGGGCCGGTGCCAACTTCTTAGTGGGCCATCTGAGGGCCACGTGTCGACTGCTAATTGGGGGGACTTTTCATACCCCCATCATTTGTCCCCCGGTTCTCCAGGTCATTTTTGATGACTTGAGGAAGCATGAGAGGTTGCGCTCCTGAGCGGTTGAATGAGTCGAGGCTCGGAATGAAGTGCATAGGCCGGCTTCTGGTACCCTACCGGGTTCGGGACGACCAGAGATAAGAGGTGAAATATCCTGGTCGACCAATTCCCATGTGAAACCTTGCAGTCCATATCATATGGTTGGAATACTCTAAACCACCCATTTGATGGGCACACTCTAGGATGATCCAAACCGTCCAAGTAGTAGAAACGATGTCAAAAGTTTCTAATAAACTAAAAATATGAAAACCGGGAAACTATCAATCTAAATGAGAAGTACCATTTAAAAAATCGATCTAAATGAAAAGTGAAAGCATTAGGCAACAAACAGAAATCACGGATGAAGGTCCCACTTTTTATATCCTCTAAGAGGGTGCTAGGAGATGATTTCAACACCACCTGTAGCCGACAAGATCAACGGTCATCCACATTGTGTAGCCAACAAGATCAACGGTCCAGATCATCACATACCAAAGCATAACAGCACTCAGCCACTATAGTGTTCATAACAGCACACCTCATCTCCAATAATGAATAAATAAATAACAAACACTCAAAAACCAAACAATTGTGAGAAAAGTAAAACCCAGGATTAGAAACTTTTCTTTCTTCCCCTTTTTATTACCTTTTTGTCCCTCCTTTTTTACAACAAAAAAAAAGAAAAGAAGAAAAAAGCAGCTCTGAATTTTAGAGCCATAACCATATATCTCCAACAAGAAATTTTAAATTCCCATTTTACCCTCGACAGCCTTCTTCTCCTCCTTCCCTTTCTCTTCCTCCTCAATCCCTAACCCTAACTGAATTTCGCCCA
The DNA here is from genome assembly GCF_043159265.1 of Tasmannia lanceolata. Taxonomy (NCBI): domain Eukaryota; kingdom Viridiplantae; phylum Streptophyta; class Magnoliopsida; order Canellales; family Winteraceae; genus Tasmannia; species Tasmannia lanceolata. Next base: position 16,067,469 of record NW_027518696.1, on the reverse strand, counting down.
AATCTCCACCCAAATTGAACGATCCGAACTTAGGCGTGGTTTCAATAGGACAAATTTTCGTATCAAACGAGAAAGAAAATGATAGATCTCGATTCGAAGGCGATTTATCTAGAGCCGCGGGGCAAATTTTTCGCCTTTTTGTCTCTCTGAAAATCTCAACCTCTCTTTCTTTTTCTTCTTCTACTTCTTCTTTTCTTTCTACTTTTGTTTCTTCTATTTTTCCTCCGGCGAGGGTTTCTTGGCCGGAATCTGACTTTTCTTCATCGGAATTGGCCGGATCTAGACCGGAATCTGAATTCTCGCCGGAAATGGCGTCGGATTTGGCCGGAATTTCTTCTCCTTTGTCTCCCATTTTCGTCGCCGAATAATCAGTGATTGTTTTTTATCGAGAGATTTTTTTTGATCGAGAGATATGAGTTGTGTTTTTATTAGCAAAAATTACGAGAATATCCTTGTCCTTTTGAGTAGATTTTTTTTAATGAGAATGTAACTATAATGACGAAAATATCCTTCTTAAGTTTGTTGGATTGGTTGACAAAATGTAAATGCAGAGGGGCACTTTAGTCTAACCAAGGGGAGTGAATTATCCAAAAGGGGTGCGAATTTATCATATCCCTTTACTATATTTTAGTTCAGACTCGACTAAACACTGACGCTCTTTGGAGCGTCCACTACAAGATTCTTCGAGTTTTAATGACGAATTTACCCCGTTCTTTTCTTGAAGTGCCATGGTAGTCCTCTTTTTACGTAAAAGGGCCACTTGCTTCGATGTTGATACGTTTTCAGTTCAAGTGCGAGTCAAAACAACGGGAAGACACATTCTTTGAGTCATAAATAATGATCAACATTGGGTCCCACACGAAACATATGTAATCAAGACCGTTGATCTGGTGAATATCAGAAAATCTACGAGGAATGGGAGCATCCATTCTATATGATTAAGGCCTCACTTATGTCTGCAACCCCAATCAATGGATCAGATTGCATTCATGGGGCGCAAGTGGGGCCTAGTATTAAGTGTAGGGAAGTGGTATACTCATCCCCCTTTTCTTCCCTCAGCCGCCCCCCTATGGTTTATTTATGACCATGGTTTCAAATTTTGGAATGCATTTTGGTCCTCATCGAAACTGATATCTCAAAATTTCGGTCGAAATCCTACGAAATATAAAAAAACTAATATTTCATCTCATACAAAATTTTGGCTGAAATTTCGGCTGAAATTTCTGGAATTTCAGTGATTTCGGCTGAAATTTTGGAAAAATAGTAAATAATGAATAAAAGGTAGATTTTTTCATAAAATTCCTTAAATTTCAGACTGAAATTTTGGTCGAAATAATGTGCCCGTTTGGATGACGAGAAGATTTTGATTTGGATTTCTCACATTTGCAGCCCCTTTTGCATTGTAATTTGGATCGGTTCAAATTCTTGGATTTCTAATTCAGCAGCTGACAGTGAAACAAATCAGCTTCTAAGTTTGCTGTGAAAATAAGAAATTGGAAATCCACAGATCTGGGAGTTTCCTTCACCCTCTTTGCTCCTCAACCTCTCCCTTCCACTAGGAAGTAACCCCTTACCTCTCTCTCTCTCTCCCTCCCTCTACATAAGCTGCCGGATCTATTTAATTTGTATTCAAAACTCAATTCCAAATCCAAATACAAAATGGGAGGTGTTCAAACGGGCCCTAAAGTTTCGGGTATTACCGATTTCGATTTCGGTATTGACCAATGGTAAAAGGCATTTTTTTGACCTCATATGAATATACATACATGAAATCAACACCGTTGATCTTGTACAGCATTATTAGGTGACTCACATGGTGTTATTCTCACCCAGAACGGACACAAGACAAAAGTGGAACCCTAAAAGTGTCTTTTAGAAAGTAACATAACAAACCCTTTCTTTTCAGCATTTGTTTCATGTGCAAAGGGTCCCTATGGCTATCAGCTCTCTCATATTACACCATTCAGTCCAAACACACGTGAATGACCACGTTTTCATTACAAATATGTATACCTTTTTTCAGGGATCTGCTAGCGTCCATCGCATAAGGCATTTCGCGGAAGGTGCCACCTCGTGAATGAAGACAAAATTGCTGTGAGATGCAACAGACCATCCGCAAAATGCCTTCTGCGATGGATGCTTGCAAGTGCCCATTTTCTCATAAAATGAGAAAGTGATTAATGTCTTTTGTCGAATGTCTTAAGCACCTTAACTTATGGCGATAATCAAGATCCCAATTAATCAAAATAGACCATTGCCTCAATTGCCCCAATGGGCTGGATGTGACTCAAACCTCGACAAATGAGTCTTTATGGGCCAATTTTATATACCTATAGGACCAATACCTCAATGGGCAAGTTATCATCGGTCATTTTTAGGGACCAAACCTCATGGAAGCTAAAAATTGAGAGAGACCAATAAGAAAATATAGGAAACCATGGAAGTTAACACGTCTCATGTTACGTGCCTAATCGGCCGTAACACAAATAAACAAATGAAAAATAAAAAAAGAGTGGGAGAGAGGTTGATTCGAGACAACCAGACCTCCTAATGGCTCAAATTGAGAGGAACCATGACTCTCCTAGAACAAAGTTTCCTTTGTGTTGTAAAGTTCTTCTTCACTTCTAATTTCATTAAAATACTATGCTTAAATACAAGAATAAAAGTAGTTGCCACATTCCTACCCACTAACCCAATTACGTCACACATAGACACTAACTACCACCCATAACTCTAAAACACATAACCACAAACCTAAATGCAAATCCCTACGATAACTACCTTGCAACTCCTCCCTAACACCATAACATAAACGTATCAGCTCAATGTGGAATTCAACTCTTAGTAGCCCTACAGCAAGAAGCTCAACACATCATTAGTACTGCTAGAAGTGGGAAAGGAAGAGGCTGAGATGGAGATCACCCAATATCCGAATTTCATAAAAAAGTTGCAAAAAGCAGTGGTGATTTGGGCTCAAATGTTAAGCGTCTCAAACAAGAAACTGAGGCAAAGATCCATCACCTGAAATCTAGGGGTGCAACTCGGGTCGGGTTGTGTTGAAGCCAACCCGAAACTCTAAACCGTCAACCCGAACCCGACTCTCAGCCCGATGAAAGCTAAACCGACCCAACCCGAAAAATTAATATTTCAACCAGATTTGCCAATTAGGGTCGGGTTGACACAGTTATGGTGAAAACTTTCCCCTTTATGTTTTTATGGTCTAAAAAACAAAACAGAAAAATGGCAATTTTTTTTTTTTAAATGTTGGATTTTGATGTGGGTCGGGTCAACCCGAACCCGAACCGACTCAAACACAACCCAACTCCTGATTTTTTGGGGCTGAACCCGACCCGAGTTGCAACCCTGTGAAATCTGAGGCAGCTATGACATGCTCAGTGTTATACAAGCTATAGTATGCTGAAAATCTCTCCTACTTGTTCCCGTGTATGTATCTACTTCTCACTCAACATGTATTTAGAGATTTGTGAAGGTTCTAATAAAAGATTTTCTAAATACAACCAATGACAATACGAGAGTAGCAAATTGGCCAAGGCCCTGTTTGTTTTGGATTTTGAGGATAAGCCAAAAACTGATTATTGAACTCAAATTAGCATAAGGGAATCAAAGAAGCCCACCCATAACGAACCGAGTTCTTATAGAAGTTGTAAACTGCCAACAACTATGAACTAAGTAACATAGCTCAGACTTAAGAGTATAAAAACATAGCCAAAAGAGAACTAATCGAGAATATCATACCAACCCCTTCCAGCTTTTACCACCATTAGTAATAGGAAAAGTAGAATCATAGCTGTGAAACTCATTTGCATGATATTGTGCTACAGTCCAATTTACATGGACGAGTTTTTATATGATGTGTGCGCGTGAAATCCATTATTTTTCAAAAAGTACAGTTGGGTCCACTTTATAGGATAATCCAAACGGTTCATCTCCATAGGATTTCCATAGGGTTCAATAATCATCTTTTGGGAAAGAGAAAACGGTTTCTACACACTAGTGTGGATAAGTTATCTACACACTAGCTTAAAAATACAGTGGGGGCCACATTGTTTGGGTGATCCAAAGCACTCATTTGATGGGCCCTCACATAACTAGGGTGTGCCCAAAAAATCAGCTTAATAAGATCATCCTAACCCTTCGAGCCGTGGAGACAAAAAATGGACAGATTTGTGAAGGTTTATACACGCCCATTTTACCTCCACAAATCGTAGGGTTGGGATGATCCTATGGAGCTGATTTTTTAGGCACACCCTATCTATGTGAGGGCCCATCAAATGAATGCTTTGGATCACCCAAACAATGTGGCCCCCACTGTGTTTTAAGCTAGTGTGTAGATAACTTATCTACACTAGTGTGTAGAAACCGTTTTCTCTTTGGGAAGAATAACAATTCGACGGTGGGGCGGATATATACCAAATTATTCAGGGTTTAAAGTGAGTAGTGTATACCAATCTAAAACATAGTGAAAATCAGCCAATATTTTCGAACAACGGTTGTAGCTAATATACAGCGACATATTTTCGAAAAAAAAGAGACAACTTCCTATGCAACAATATGATGCAAGCGATATTTTATATTTTATTTATTTTTTCCATTAAAAAAAATATGAGGCAAGTGGAGAACAACTGATATTTTATATTTTATTTATTTATTTCCATTAAAAGAAACAATATGAGGCAAGTGGAGAACAACTACAGCAGAAAAAAAATAAAGATATTGAATTTTACTATGGTGTCAGAATCAGTGTTGCAGTTCAGGTTCTTTGAGTGAACTGTCCAGAAAAAATAATCACAAGACAGCACCTCTGGTTTCTTGACTGAGTTCTAATGTTGGTGAAATAATTGGAGTTATTCACTACTCAGAAAGCGACCGAGTTTCCTTGTTTTTCCTGCATTAGATCCCAACTGATCAAAACTTATGAAAATTGGTTATGAAAGATAGCAACTTGTTAGTGGCGCACATGGAGATGAGGAGCTTAAATGATAAATTCCTACAGACCCGGATCCATCAACACGCCCATAGACAAACATATGCAAAACAATCAAAACACAGAAAAAGGTAGATTGCATTTTTGTTTCGTTGCATGAAAGACAGCACTTCCAATCTCCTATTGACTATGGCAGACAATTATCAGAAGCTTTGGCCTCGTGTGGGTGCTACAAAGAACTATAAAAAAAATCTTGCTAAGTTGGAGTGGTGGATCATTTGGAAAATGGGACAGGCAATATGGAGACTTGTTCCTTTTGCACTAACTTTGGTACATTTGGAAGGAATAATCGTATTTTCAAAGAGAAAAAGATTGGGGAAAAATCCGAGTAGACATTAAAATTGACCTTTTATTGTGGAAAAGAAATGATAAGTGCGGCCATTCAAAAAAAAAAAATGATAAGTGCACGTCTAACTATGTTGAAGAAGTTCTTAGAATGTATCAAACGGTGACGAGAAAAAGGAAATGAAGATCAAAGTTGGCTGCCTCCACTAGCATGATGGATGAAACTAAGCTTTGATGAGGGTTCCTAACGCAATCTAGGACATGCTGGAATTGGAGGCATTTTTCATGAATTGAGTGGCAGATCAGTGATATCCTAGTCAGGATCAGTGGGAGTTTGTGATTCCAACGAGGCGGAAGTAAAATCACTTTTATGGGGATTGAGATGGTATGCAAATGCAAGACTCGGTTCAGGGGATTTGACAAACGTATTAGCTTGGGTATGGAACAAGGTAAATGGACCTTGGAAGACAGTTCAAATCATTTCAGAAATCAGGGATTATTGTAATGATACAGTATTAGTGAAATTTTTACTCAAAAAAAAAATTGAATGCCACCATTTGGGGTACTTTCAGTCAACTTGGGTCTGGGTTCTTAAGCATGAGGCTTGAAATCAAAATTGAATAGAAAGGAATGGGAACAAAGGTAATGGGGGTCCTCACCTTTTTACAGCTTCCATACCATGCAATGTAGCAAGATGAGCGAGTTGATATATTCTATCAAAATTACTTTGCCTCATTGCCTCTTTGTCAAATATAGCATCAGACAAAACAACTGCTGACGCTCCTTGAGTAATGTATGCCCCTATTGAATCTGTGAAAAGTAAAATAATAATTTAGACTTGCATGGAAGAAGTGCTAGAAAAGCTATGCATTCCTCTGAGCCTGTAAAAACATTGAGACATAAAGAGGTAACAAATGTTTAGCCAATAATCTAAAGCTTGGATGAGTAGCATGCACTGAAATCAAGATTTGATCAGTAACATGAACTTCTAAGGTCGATGATTAAGGTAGAAGAACCAAAATGCAAGATTGTATTATTCATTTGATAGTACTTCAAATAAATAGCAGACGTACGGGCCACTGAGTCTTCAACCATGAGTTCAAGTCTCTCATTTTGGATTGTGGAAGGTTTACTAAACGTTATCTGGTAGCTCATAGAGGATTGCAGTATCCTGCGAATCTATTTCGATTTAGTAGGCCTTTGTGATCCTAGGTAGCAATTCTCCTTTTGTTCCCGTGATATTGTAACTTTACAAAAAAGAAGGCAATAAATTCTAACAAAATTCAAACTAAAAAGGAAAATGATAGAACAGTATGATAGAAAAAAAATAAATCAATAAGATCACCAATCAAAATACGTACTAAAATTTTACTTGGTAGAAATTTCAAGAGTTCATAGAAGCTTTAAATGCTATTAATAATATCAAGACACCAGTTGAGTTGCTTCAATGGGTGACTTGAAAGAAGATGAACAATATGGATGGTGAAAACTTGCAAAATTAAAAGCAAAATATCAAGATCATCACCTTAAGTGAAGCATAACCACTCATTCAGGGTTTCTAATTAAGCTTTGCAATGGGAAGCTAAGGGGATGCATGAATTGACTGTGCCAGGCCAAAATGACTAAGGTCTATTGCCTAATATTGGCCCAGTCTTTATCTTATATAACTTAATGGACATACAGTTGGTGTACAACTGCTAGCTGCTAAATACAGGACTCAATTTCTTATGGGTAAAATCATGCCTATGGGAAAAGTAAAGAGCTTGTAAAGCATAGTTACACAGAAAAAATAGTAATTTACCAGGATACAATATCAGAAAGGCATAGAAATTCAGAAATAAACAAAACTAATTTAGCAATTGAAAATAATGGCAGGACTGTTCATTCCATGCTAAATTTTTATATAGACATGATTAACAAGAGCATGTAAGTTGCACCATCAACCTATTGTTATTCCTTGGGAAGCAACCATTGGAATATGGGAAAATGGTTTCTTGAGCGTCGATATATACTGAGCACCACCTAATGCTGAGACTGGATATACCTGAAGGAAAGAAATTTTGAGAAAAACAATTAGTTAAGGATGTCTTCACTCCTGGATCCGTGCCAAGGGATAAAAAACTGTGAGTATATTTTCCAACATCAACAGTAAAAAAATATTCTCTCAAAGAATTACATTAAAGTCACCAAAAATCCTCAACATATTTAAGCCACATCATAGAGATAAGAACCAACATTTTTTTGTACATCATACCTAAAGAAGATTTCAGAAAAAAAAAAGTTAAGAAAATATATCTCATAATCTCTTCTCTTTTACGATTAGGGGCCGCAAAATGGTCCTAAATTCATATTGGAATCTGCTCCTAGTTAGCTTGAGATAAAAGTTACTCAACAGAGACTTCAAACATAGAAATAGATTTATTTAACAAGAACATACATGGATGCTCAAAAGGTTGGAATGCCACAAACAGGACAAAGGTGGCTGACAAGAGCCACAGTAATAAATTCTCCAAGGATTGACAACACCACAGTTGTCAATTCTGTTCCTTTTTTTTGGCAGAATTTCTAGACTGTAATGTTCAAGGAAAAAGGAAGAGAGGGGTTGAGCATCTAGCTCAGCTGGTAAAGACTTTGTTCTTTCACCCCGAGGTCAGGTGTTCGATCCCAGATTACCCACAAGAAAAAAAGGAAACAGGAAGCGAATCTGCACCTGAAACATGAGGGCCTGTATTCCTGTTTGTTCTGGTCATTCTGGTCGACTCCAATCAGTTCTGATTACTTTTTATATTTTTTAACCACAATGCCCAGAAAAGTTGACCCTTCAAGGGCATATTTGGAGGAAAAACCAATCCCCAATCAGACCCGGAATTTAAAAATAGCATAACCCTCTGTTTACGTGGATTACGTCGGAGGGCACTTAGATTACGTTGATTCTATGGATATCATAATGATAGTATGTCAAGTAAATTGTATGCTTATGTGTTGCTTCAAGTTTTTTCTTGTGCTTCTTCTTATGGCTCTTTTTTTTCTAAGTTTTTCTGCCTCATTAATTCTATATGGATAACATAATGATAGTAGGTCAAGTAAATTGCATGTTTATGTGTTGCCTTGGGTTTTTTCTTGTGTTTCTTATGTTTTTTTTTTCTATATTTTTCTAACTGATTAAGTCATTTAATTTCTAATATTGTTTTGTTGTGTATTTTCCAGAAAAGAACATCAACCCCAAAATGTTTTAGGGAGATGATTCCACCCCACCCCCGCGGGCGCCCTGTAGGATTATGCGCCCCCCTTTTAACGGAATTGTGGGCAGACTTTAACGCTTTTTGACGTCAAATCATGTTAAAAGAGAAGGGGGTGGGGGTTGAAAAAATCATCTCACAAGCGGCACCGAGAGGGGACTGAGAACTCGGGACAACACTTACAAAACCAGGCATATTACATCATTCATATGACGATATCAAACAAGAAAAAAAGAAGAAGAAAGGCTTCGCATGTATCCTTTTATCAATATGCAAAAAATATCAGTAGAGAGGCAGTGAGGGACTCTACAAAGTGTGTAAACAATATGAGATGGTGACGTACAGATCTCTCTGTCATCACCTAGTTTTTTGCATATTAACTCACTTTACGCATTAAAAAATAAAGTGAAGATATCATTCAAAACAAAAGGTGATGATGATGCTGACCTTGACTATTCTTGCACCTGCATTATATGCATTCAATACCTGTAGAATCATGAAAATAATGAATTGAGAATATGATTTCGGTTGGAAACAGGTCCTTGCTCCAAGACCAGAACAACATGATAGCTATTGGAAGAAAAGCCATCCAATTTCCAGAATTACCATTATAAAAACAGCAAGGATATTAAAGGCATACAAAAACAGAGGAACCACAATTTACATAGCAAAAGTACAAAGAAGTAAAGAAACAGTACAAAACCTTACTTCTGTTGGTGTCATTACTCCAGGGATGTAGAGAACTTCGCCACCTTGGACATCGTCCAAGATTTCCTGATGATTACAAAGCAATAGAATCCATCATTAACTGTAACATCTCGTAAGAATTATCCCTACTATTCTGTTAAAAGAAAGATATAAATGTTAAAGTATAAAAGATAAATAACGCCTTTCTCCAACAGCTTAAGCTTTTGGAGAAGTTGGTAAGTTAACATGGTATCAGAGCCAAAGGTCTCGAGTTCAAACCTCCTAGATAGCAAAAATCCACATGCAATGGTCGGCCCAAAGTGGGACCACATGTGCCACGTGTTTGCAAAGTGGGCTACACGTGCAGGGGAGTGTTAAAGTATAAAAGATAAATAACGCCTTTCTCCAACAGCTTGAGCTTTTGGAGAAGTTGGTAAGTTAACAATACAAAAAAGCTATCTCAAGTTCCCAACCAATATCAGAAGCATCATACATGCAATATGTGAAAGAAAGTTGTAGTAACGGATCCTTTTGTCTAATGGCTTCATAAATAATCTGACTTATCATTAAAAGTTACTGCAGCCTAATACTTCTCGACAGGTTTTACCCTTCTCATCAGTAGTCACTGAAAACCCCATATCCAGTAGGATTCAAGTCAAAACCACACGTAATTAGGGACATCTCAGGATATCTTTCTTTCATCAAATATAGCCTCACAGTACAAGGCCAGGGCATGGAAAGAATGAACATATGAGAAAATGAAGAAGAATAGAGGAGGAGAAACAAGTTGAGACGGAGAATATAGTCCATGCTTCATTCAATCTATTCAAATGTAAGAGTTCCAAATGACTTAGATAGTCGCATATACAATCTACAAAAATACCCATAATGAGGTTATTTCAACCCTTTCAAGCGTTCCCATCCAAGTTGCTGTTTTTCTCCGAACATTCTCTATTTCATAATCTAACGGTTGCACTGATTTGTACAGTCCTTTGGTGAACACATCGTGTAACGACCCGATTCCGTCAAGTCGCTACGAGCAAAAGAATAACAAAAAAATCATGGAAATTTTTTTTTTTTAGATAATCAATAACCACGACAAAAATCTTCTTCCAAATTAAATAAGTCTACCATAACAAGAGGTCCTTTCAATACTCATACTCCAAATGAAAAGTAAAGTTCTAATCACTAAAGTTCAAACTAAAGAAAGTCCCGACAAAATAAGAATAGAAAATGACGCAAGACGTCATAGCGCAATAATCCAAGAAGCGAACTCTCCGATCACACGATCCCTTATCCCATGGTTTCTTCGTTTGCAAACGCTCCGCCTTCTAACGCCTCAACCCCTGTGGTGGAGAAAACAACGTTAGAGCAGGGTCCTCCAGAGACCGAGCGGAGTAAAATGAACAATATAAAAGGGCATGCAATAATAATTCAGATCCTTAGCAATCATCTAGAAGCAATAATAAATAACTGGAGAATAAAACTACGCCATCTATACCAGTATAAACAGGAATGAATGACAATAATAAATGATATGTTATGTGTGCAGCGAATATGTAAAATGAGACAGCACTTTCCCCAGGTACATCCGGCTTTTCCCCAATTTACTTTTCTGTCAGTTCTTTTCTGACTTTCTCCTTTTTGCCGGTGTCCTTGCCGCACGACTACGCACTACCCCTGTCCAAAGGTAGTGGCGTTATGGACTCGGATTTCGGTCTCGCATTTAATGCCGAGCCGTTTCGGGGATACTATCCCTTTGGATGGTTTGCCAACGAAAGGTTGTACACGCTTCTCGCGTTGGCCTTTGGACCTTAGGTCCCAGGATGATACCACCACACCCTTAATTTTTCCTTCACTCTCCCCCATGTAGGATATGCAATTAGGGATTTTAAGGTACGTTACCTTTACCTACTTTTCCTGCATCCTTTCACATAAATGTTAGAAACAGTTTATTATTTATTTCATTTCAAGTAAACAAGTATAATGAGCTATACAGTTATCACAAAGAAAATAGTATCTGTAAGATTACTTTGCATGAAACAAGTTATATTGAAACCATTACAACACAAGGTCTAGCTGTCACCTGCCTTTAACTTACAAACAAGGTGAATAGATCAGTCCCTGCTAGAAGGAGAAGGGAAGCGGTCCTGAAGGCAAATCAATAAGTGCAATAGAGTCAACTTATTTCGGTCTAGGTTCTTTTAATCATTTTCATATTTTCTTTATCAGGAGGAGCCCCTGACTTTGGGGTCAACAGGGTACCTGCAACGATACAACTGCTGCCCTGTCTAAGGTATAAATACAACACAGGCAGCACTATAGCTGTCCAGGTTTAGGTATTAAAAGCAGCAAGTAACCCAGTACAGATCCTACACATGATTTTGAACACTCAAGGAAGAATTTATTTTGAGGGCCTAAAGGGCTGCTGAAAATCTGGACATATAGGAAATCGTTTAAATCGTGTTATTCAAGCAGACCCTGCTAGGATACGATGGTGTATAAAAAGAAACAGATCTATGAAAGAACATGAATATATATATATATATATATATATATATATATATATATATAAGTGTGGTAGCATAGTATTAGAGATGGAAAACTTACACTAAATCATTTAGTGTACAGAACTGGTGACATTTTAAAATACACGCTAAGATCATTTAAAAAAAAAAATATATATATATATATATATATATATATATATATATCGAATTGATGAGAAATAAGGTTAGACACAAGATTCATTTTAAATGCTTTTGTAACTAGAACAGATAAGGTGAGAAATTGTGTACAAAAGTAAATAAATGTACTTGTATGAATATACATTGTGAGATAAGAATTTGTCCCAAAAAGAAAATTATTTTGTAAGTCTATGCTTAATTAAATATACTTATCTATATCTGCCTGTGATCAGAATATGAATGATTACACTTATTTATCATGTATGAAATCTGTTTGTGATGAAAACATGAACAAACACATATTTAGCACGCATATGATACGTCTGTGAATGAAAATATGAATAAATAAATTTCATTTAGGTATGCACATAATCTGCTTGTGAATAACTATGAAGGAATACACTTATTTATCAGGTGCGAAATCTGTTTGTGATGAAAACATGAACAAACACATATTTAGCACGCATATGATACGTCTGTGAATGAAAATATGAATAAATAAATTTCATTTAGGTATGCACATAATCTGCTTGTGAATAACTATGAAGGAATACACTTATTTATCAGGTGCGAAATCTGTTTGTGATGAAAACATGGACAAACGCATTATTACCAAGCACATAATCTGTCTGCGAATGAAAATATGCGTGAATATAATTATTTGCATGCGAAAAATCTGCCTAAGAGGAAAAATCTGAATTAATACATTATTTCCATATACAAGGATATATATAGAATCGATCCAAACCAGAAGTTTGTATGTCAAAAATCCCTTGTGTCTAGGGAAGCGCGAACTTGACAAAAATCCCATTGGATCTTTCAGTACCAAAAATACAAGGGTACTTACTTGGGGATCAAGGTTGAAGATTGAAGTAGAAAAGGCCAATGATCTTCTTTCTCTATTCCATTACTTCTCTTTTCTCTCCTTTTTTTTTTTTTTTTTTTGGCAAGCTACTGTTGCTGTGAGAGCTTTGGGCGTGACTAGGGAGAAAAGTCACACAATGGCTTCTTCTTTCTTAAAAGAAAACCCTACTTTCTATGTTGTGGGATTGATTCCTAAACAAATCTAATTAGATTTGCAAGTTTCCATTCTTTGTAGGTTTCTTTAGTCTCTACCTTAATACTTAAAATAACTAATAAAAGAAACACCATCTAATTTATTTTTCTTTAGATCTCTTTCCTGCATCGTCTCCTTAGATCTGTCATTCCCTTCTATGATTATTGGTTTTCACATTCCTAAATTATCTACAAGTCTATCTTTTAAGATATGCAGGTATTTTAAAGTCCTCTAATTAAACCTAAGTGGACCCACACCATGCACGTTTCCCCATACAAGGGAAAACGTGGGTTTCTTCCCATCATTTTTAATACAAAAAATTTTTCACGTTTGAAGTGATATTTTCTACGGAAATTATTTTTACAACAAGACTTGTTTTCTTCTCTCAATTAGAGAATTTAGTTATAACTTTCAATAGCCATAGATTCTAAGATCTATGGATCCAAGCAAATCAAAGGGAAAGGAGTGATTAAAAAACTAAGATCAAGGGTTGATCAACGATGGATCGTTGATCCCCACCCTTGAAAATAGATCCACTGATCCAATGGCCCAAATCTTAGGGTTTTGAAAGAAGGAGTTAATCACAGTCATTACAATCTACCCCCCTTAAAAGAATTTCGTCCTCGAAATTCCTCTCTCCGATCTATGGTAAGAGTAATAACATTAGGGGTTACACAACAATTCTCGATGTGGAAATATATAACACTGATTGCATCACAATGGAAGCACAATTTAACCAAGGGCGTACCTCCAAATAACTCTGGAAAGTTCTTTTGAACATCGGATTCCCGTTCCCAAGTAGCCTCCTCGACGCCATGGTGACGCCAAATTACTCTGACAAGGGGAATCGACTTGTTCCGCAAAACTCTTTCCTTGCGCTCTAGAATGCGCACGGGTCCCTCCGAAAAGGACCAATCACCCTGAAGCTCCACCTCGTCCTCCTTCAGCACATGAGAAGAGTCGGGATGATATAGACGGAGCATGGATACATGAAATACATTATGCATCCGCTCAAGGTTTGGAGGTAATTCCAACTCATAAGCTCAAGATCCAACTCGCCTAGAGATCCGATAAGGCCCGATGTAACGAGGGCTCAATTTACCCGAACCGCATAACCGCCTTGAAAGGCGAGATTTTAACAAACACCTTATCTCCCTCAGCGAATTCGAGCTCTCTACGCCGCTGATCGGCATAGTTCTTCTGCCTACTCTGAGCTGCCTTTAACCGCTCTCTGATCAAGGTTACTTTCTCAGAAGTTTCTTCCACCAATTTTGGCCCAAGCAACTGCCTCTCACCAACTTCAACCCAACACAATGGTGATCTGCAAGCACGACCATAAAGAGCCTCGAAGGGAGCCATTTGAATACTCTGCTGATAGCTGTTATTGTATGCAAATTCGACTACGGGCAAGTGTCGCTCCCAGTCTCCCCCAAAATCGAGAATACAGGCTCTCAATAGGTCCTCCACAATCTGGTTAACCCTCTCGGTCTGACCATCCGTCTGAGGATGATAGGCAGTACTAAAATTTAGCTTCGATCCTAAAGCCTCTTACAACCCACGCCAAAACCCAGAAGTGAACCTGGTGTCCCTGTCTGATACTATAGAAGCAGGTACTCCATGCAATCTGATAATTTGTGCCACATACACCTCAGCCAACTTGTCCAAAGTCCAAGTCTTTTTCATGGCAATAAAATGTGCAGACTTGGTGAGACGATCAACAATCACCCAGATGCTATCACAACCGTTCTTGGTTTTGGGCAAACCCATGATGAAGTCCATAGAAATGCTATCCCACTTCCACATGGGTATCTCCAAAGGCTCTAGAGTGCCTCCAGGTTTCTGATGCTCAATCTTTATTTTCTGACAAGTCAAGCATTTCGAAACATAGCTAGCCACTTCTCTTTTCATTCCGCTCCACCAGAAGTTTCTTTTCAACTAATGATACATCTTGGTGCTACCCGGGTAAATGGTGTAGCGAGACTTATGGGCCTCATCCAAGATACTCCTTCTGAGATCTTCTTTAGCTGGCACACATATCCTGCCTTTAAAGTACAAGTAACCGCCTGCCCCAATTGAAAAGTCTGGTCTGGAATCTACCTCTTTCTTCAACCTGACCAACTCTGCATCATCTGCTTGAGCCGCCTTTATCGACTCGAAAAATTCTGACTGAACTCGAAAATTTGCTAAGACTAATTTTTCACCCACTTTACAAACACCCAATGTCAAATCTCTAAACTGCTCAAGGAGTTTCCACTCTTCCATCATCAAGCATGCAAGTCTAGCACCTCCTTGCCTACTGAGGGCATCGACAACCACACTGGCTTTACCCGGATGGTAGCTCAATGTAAAATCGTAGTCCTTTAAGAACTCAAGCCACCTCCTCTGGCGCATATTTAATTCCTTCTGATCAAACAGGTATTTGAGGCTTTTGTGGTCCGTAAAAACCTCAAACTTCACACCATACAAATAATGACGCCAGATTCTGAGTGCAAAAACCACAGCTGCCAATTCTAAGTCATGGGTGGGGTAGTTCACCTCATGCCGCTTCAACTGCCATGAGCCATATGCAATCACCTTCCCATCCTGCATAAGTACACAACCTAACCCCTTTATGGAAGCATCGCTATAAATAACAAAATCCCCTCCTTCAGAAGGGAGGACAAGTACAGGCGACGAAGTCAACCTCTTCTTCAATTCCTGGAAACTGAGCTCACACTCCTCCGCCCAAATAAATTTGACATTCTTTCTAGTCAACTTGGTCAGAGGACCAGCCAATGTAGAAAACCCCTCAACAAATTTTCGGTAATAACCGGCTAGCCCCAAGAAACTCCTGACCTCAGTTGCGTTAGTAGACTGTTTCCACTGCAACACTGCCTCTACTTTAACTGGGTCAACTGAGATGCCTTCCCAAGAGACCACGAGACCTAAGAATGTCACGCTCTCTAACCAAAACTCGCACTTGGAAAACTTGGCAAACAAATGATTCTGCCTCAAAGTTTCAAGTGCTCTCCTCAGATGCTCTGCATGATCTTCCTTGGACTTAGAATAAATGAGTATATCATCAATAAATACTACAATGAACTGATCTAAGAAGGGTTTGAAGATCCTGTTCATTACATCGATAAAGATGGCTGGAGCATTAGTCAGCCCAAATGGCATTACCACGAATTCAAAATGATCGTATCGGGTCCTGAAAGCTGTCTTGGATATGTCCTCATCTCTGACACGCAACTGATAATACCCTGATCTGAGGTCAATCTTAGAAAAGTGACAAGCTCCCTGCAACTGGTCAAAAAGATCGTCGATCCTAGGCAAAGGATAACGATTTTTTACAGTAACCTTATTCAGTTGCCGATAATCGATGCACAAACGGAGGCTGCCATCCTTCTTTTTAACAAATAAAACAGGAGCACCCCACGGCGAAGAACTTGGCCTGATGAATCCTTTCTCAAGCAACTCAGACAACTGCTCCTTCAATTCTTTCAACTCGCCAGGGGCCATCCGATAAGGTGCTTTGGAAATGGGTAAGGTACCTGGCTTGAGGTCAATGGTAAAGTCGATCTCCCTGTGGGGAGGCAACTCAGTGAGATCCTCTGGGAAAACATCAAGGAACTCACTCACCACGGGAATATCAGTTGCTGATAACCCTACTCCATCATCCTCTTTCTTCACATATGCCAAGAAACTTTCACATCCTCTACTTAACATTTTCTGGGCCCTTAATGCAGCAATAATTTTGATTTTGCCAGGGCGCTTCACACCTTCAAACATGAACTCTTCCTCTCCGGGTATTCTGAACACCACCACCTTATGGAAACAATCCACACTGGCGTGGTAAGACGCCAACCAGTTCATACATAATATGACCTTGAAGTCATTCATATTCAACAATACAAGGTCTCCCAAAAGCTCACGGTCCCTAATTTTAATTATACAACCCTTACATATCATGTCAGTAACTACCAAATCGCCTACTGGTGTGACCACTCTCAATGGATGTAGTAAGGGTACAGGAGATAAAGCTAATTCTCGAACAAAATCAGGCGATATAAATGATAATGTAGAGCCAGAATCAAATAGAACATGAACAGATATACCATTAACGAGAAGTTGACCTTCGATAACTGCATCAAATGCTTCAGCGTCGCGCTGACTCAAGGCAAAGACCCGATTGATAGGAGCTGAGGGTGCATTTCTTCCTTGGACCAGTATGTGATTTGGGTTTCCCCTCCACTGATTTTGCTGCTGTGGCTGGGGTGGAGGTCTAGGAGGAGCCTATTGCTGATATGGCTGCCTGGCATACTGCTGACGCTTCTTCTTAGGGCAATCCTTCTGCTTATGGTTCGGATCCCCACAATTGAAACAGACGTTCATTGTTTTCCAGCACTGGCCTGAATGGAATTTTCCGCAAAGAGGGCACAAGGTCTTGGATTGCGAACCATCTGTTCTCTGGTTTTTGAGTGGAGGTCCCTGATTCTTGCTAGCAATTGATTAAGATCTAGCTGCTTGTACTGATTTCTCACAGTCTTCTGCCACTTCGGCCTTCTCACAGGCCTCTGCCAAGGTCCTAGAACCAAGGTTAACGATACTCGCCTTAATGGAAGGGCGAAGACCGCTAACAAATTTTTGAACCCGATCTGACTCCGTAGCTGCGTATCCAGGTGCAAAACGTGAAAGCTCTCTGAACTTGGCTCCATACTGAGCCACAGTCAATGCCCCCTGCTTTAGTTCTGCGAACTGCCCCGCCAACTGATCTTTTATGCACTCCGGAAAGAACTGCTCATTGAAGCGGGACTTGAACTGTCTCCAAGTTCCAGACAAGACTGCGGGATAGTTCTGAACCACAGTCCGCCACCAGACACCAGCCTCTCCCTTTAGTAGGAAGGAAGCAAGACGAATCTTTTGAACGCTAGTGCACTCCATCACGACAAAGATCCCCTCTACCTCTGTAAGCCAATGATCTGCCGCTAAGGGGTCACCTGAACCAGTAAACTCAGATGGATGGTAGTCTCGGAACTGACGGTGTACCTAAGGGGCATCCTCACGAAGCCTCGACTCCTGACGAGCCCCGAGATTGGCTGCGATGGCCTGGAGGGCGGTCTGATTAGCTACCTGATTTTGTCTAAGAATCTCTGCCAACATTTGCAGATCATCTTGATTTTGGGGTTGAGCTGGGTCAGGTCCATCCTGGCCATGCGCACCGGGCTGAGCTGGTTCATGTCCATCATTATTATGAACATTAGCCTGGTTAGCAGCTCCCCTCCTCTGATACATCTGCAAAATGAACAATACATATTCATATGTATATATATATCAATGTATATATATATCAATGACATAATCTTTTTATTACTAGGAAGTATCATACTACTAGAAGACTTTGTTTGCCCTTGATTGAGTAGTATTAAAAATTTAGTACTGTGTCTTCCCTTTAAGGGTATAAAAATCAGAGTGCATATATTTTGGTCGTCAAGTCTTAATTGTCTACCCCAATCCTATAACCTACCCACACTCACGCAGTCCAAGTCTTTCACAAAAACTCAGAGCTCTGATACCACAACTGTAACGACCCGATTCCGTCAAGTCGCTACGAGCAAAAGAACAACGCAAAAATCATGGAAAAAATTTTTGTATTAAAAATTCTTTTAAGGGGGGTAGATTGTAATGACTGTGATTAACTCCTTCTTTCAAAACCCTAAGATTTGGGCCATTGGATCAGTGGATCTATTTTCAAGGGTGGGGATCAACGATCCATCGTTGATCAACCCTTGATCTTAGTTTTTTAATCACTCTTTTCCCTTTGATTTGCTTGGATCCATAGATCTTAGAATCTATGGCTATTGAAAGTTATAACTAAATTCTCTAATTGAGAGAAGAAAATAAGTCATCGGCAAGATGATCATGACTACTAGGTACATGAAGAGGAACCACCACCATTCTCCTCCTCTAGAATAAAGCGATGGTCAATGAAAAAGCTCTGAATATGATTGCTTCCAGCGTGAAATTGCCACAGGATTTTATAACTTTAATGCTTTCTGATTATCACATAGCAAGATATGTGTATCAGATATGAGGTGCAGCTCCTGCAAAAGGTTTCTCATCCATGTTAGTATGATATGGTGGAGGCCATCACCCTTTACTCAGTTTTTGCACTTGATCTAGCCATAGTGCATTGATTTATAATGCTCCGTGATACTAAGCAATAATTGATAAATGTAAGATACAGCAGTATGCTAGAATGTATTAGATCAGATCTAGAAAGATCTGACCGTCGGATCATTGTAGTTGTAAATTTTTGAAAATGCATTGTAGTGGTAGATTAGGAAGTTATTCTAGTTATATATTTGAAATTCAAACACAAGTAGTTACACGGCAGTTAAGCACATGTTTATCATGGTTTTCATGTAAACTAATTGTAAATCTCTCTATAAATATAATGCAAATGCAGCCCGGAATGTAATCAGGTTTTCTCTGCATTTACCAGTTATTTTAGACATTTTCACAATGCACCTACATATCAAAAGCACCCTTAGCAAAGATCTTAGTTGTTGTGACAAGCATCCTTAGCAAAGAAAGTGCCTGATTGGATATCCTCCATAAGAACATATGAGGGTGTGAAAAAAAAGTAACATGAAAATCTTGACATAAACAGCAGGGCAAAAAAAAGTATGATAAATGCTGGAAACTAAATACAAATCAGGAATGTGAAAGGAACCAAAAAAAGATGGAATTGAAGCACCACCGACATGGATGAGGGGTAAGGATGACCCATACAGAATGGTGATAGGCGAATACCTAGAATAAGGAACTATGAAAGACAAATTACCTCCGTCATCGGTCAAATGATAGGTGGCACCTGTACTTGTTTATTTTTTGAACAAGGCGGCTCCTGTAAAAACTGCCCAGGAAGATTCAGATGGAGTGATGAGAGAAAAATCTCCAATTTGATGTGCATGGTTTGTCTAAGGAAACTGGTGGTACTCAGAATTGTATCAATGATAGCATTCAACATTAGTGGTTAGGACCATTCAAAAAAAAAACATTAGTATGGTTACGATAACCACAACTCTAGCAGCTCATTGAAGATGGATGCTTGACACGATATGAAGGAATAAATCCAGAATCTTGAGGAAACTTAGGAGACTAAGAAGCGTGTCTAAGAGTAGGTAGGGCTGGGTAACAGACCATCGTGAGGTCTACCATATTTACGGTGAGGAGGTCTAAGACTTAGAAGCAGGAATCTTCCATCGGGGTGCCGCTCCCACCTCGGATCCTCGATTCGGCGCTCCATAGGAAGGAGCTTCTAGGGAGCACGACCCCAAAGAGCAGGAACTACTCCCATGACGCTCCCAGCCTACCTCTATTACTCCATAAGTCCCACCATCACCAACTTCCTTGCATCAAACTCCTCCAACTCTTCAAATTACTTCATTGGAGTAAGCACAAAGGCTTGTGCATCTTCAGAAGGCACAAGGAAATAGGCGCACCCAAACTTAGATGGTTAGAAATTAATCTTCAAAGATGGTTAGAAATTACTGGTTTTTATGTACTTAACTTTTGAAAGATACATATGAAAATGATTAGAAGCTATTATTTTTTATGCACTTGAATTTTGAAAGATATATAAAGAAAATATTACATTAAACGCTCCCATCACGCTCCCAAACTTAGAATCTTCTAGACCCCACGCTTCCCCGCCCCCACTCCCGCCTCCGCCCCCGCATCCGCTTCGTGCTTCTAAGTCTAGGAGGATACTCTTTGGGTCGAGGAGTAGGAAACCCCTGATTCTTATAATAAGGGATGCGACGACCATGTCTTCCTCCACGACCAAGAGGATAGGACGAGCCAGAGGAATATGGAGTCTCAAAGGTGTCCTGAGATGTAATATGAGACATTGGCACCTTGACATGTGCCTTAGAGGACTGGTGGCCATCATACTAAATGAATAGTGCTCGTAGGTCAGAGAATGACGAGAACTTTGACAAGTGCTAAAATTGGGGTGGTCATCTCCTAGTCCATTCAACGTGTAACAAATGCTATTACGGTCATTAAAGAGTTAATTGATCACAGCAAATTGATCAAACAAATTCTTCATCTTCAGTAGATACTCATGGCTGGACATGGAGCCTTTCGGTACGTTTGAATCTCTAGTCAAAGTTGCATGATGCTTGCCTCAAATTGTTAGAATGAAGGAATCCTTAAGTGCTTTCCATAGAGCACGGGAATTTGTGACTCGAGTTATGACTTTCAGATAGAGAGCAGAGTTTATCCAAGCAATGATATATTGATCCTTCGCAAGACATGCCTCAGGCTAGATTTTTCTCTCAATGGCAAGTTTTTGTTTTGTCAAGAGTGCTCAGCACCCCTCCTTTCACATATTAATTGGGTTTTAGAGCCAAGCTTTTAAGATGATCTAAAATACCCTGAGCAGGGGAAATGGGAAGGAATTGATCTTTCCAAGGAGGTAGTTTCCACTATTGTGTTGGATGTGAGAAGATAGGATAAAATAGGGGAAGGGGTGTTTGAAGAGGAAGATGGAAAAGAGGGAAGGGACAGAAGTTGAATGGAATATGGTAGAGTGAAGTTTTGAAAGAAGACATGAATGTGCCATTATTGTGTTGGATGTGAGAAGATGGGATAAAATAGGGGAAGGGGTGTTTGAAGAGGAAGATGGAAAAGAGGGAAGGGATAAAAGTTGAATGGAATATGGTAGAGTGAAGTTTTGAAAGAAGACATGAATGTGCAGAAAAGCTATGGAAACAAATAAAAGAGAAGGGGTGTTTTGCAATGGTTTGAGAAGAGAGCTAGGGTTTCACAAATGGGAGGAAGGATTTTGGGTTTTGCAAAGTTTCAAAGGGTTTGAGGGTTTAGAGATGAATTTCGTGGAGATGGTGATAGCTTTCACATTTGTTACAAATTGGATGCCAAAATGCCCCAAACTAAAGAGGGGGCCTATATCTTATGTTTTTATTCATGTGAGGTGAACATTAGCAAGGAAAAGAAGACAAGAAAAATATGGAGGCAATTTGAAGGGTAGGAGTAGGGTATGCTAACATGGAAGATTAAAGCAATAAATTCCTTACGAAATTCATAGAAGAAAATTTGTTCGCTTTTTTATTTTAATATTTCGAGGTGAATGAATGACCAAAAAGCTAGACGAAATACATCTCATGTCTTCAAATAATGCAGTTAGACTGAACTTTAGACTAAGGTATAACAAGGCAAAGTAGATAGTAAAGTCGGGATAAAAAAATACCTGTGAAGCTTATTTAGACAACCATGGTAATTTAAAATATGCACATCTTCAATGACATAAAATGAGCTCCACATTTTGCCATATTATATGGTAATCTAACATGAATAAATCAGTAATTAATGAACCATAATAGCCTTAGGTTAAACAATGTGAAGCAACACTGAATTGCTGTAATGGAACTGGACAGATAGTAGTTAATGAACCACAATGCTGTCCAGTAGTTAATGAACCACAATAGCCCTAGGTTAAACAATGGGCAGCAACACCAAATTATTGTAGTGGAACTGGACAATCAGTAATTAATTATGAAATTGCAAATGGAAACTTGCATAATCATCCAGAATGTATGAATCTCCAAGCATGACTGCCCCATGTAAAGGCGTAACAAAATTTATATCTTTTGAAGGGTGGAAATAACAAAATAATTTGAAAGTGCCAAACACACACCTTGACAGTTGCAGGACTCATGAGGAACTTGGCCCCAGCTTCTACGGCACTTCTCGCGTCCTTAGAATTTAAGACAGTCCCACCCTGCACGATAGGTAGCTATTTCTAAGGGGGAGTGTTAGAAAGTTCGTTTATTATCTCTGTCTTTGTACATGATTGTATGTATGTTAGTGTAATAATATCTTTCTTTTTGACTTAATGAAATCAAACCTCACAAATTCTCTCTCCCATCAACTTCTCAGATCATTGGATCAAGTTCTATTAGATCATCAGAATATGATCAACAGACACAACATCTTACATCACTACCAGCATGATCTATTGCCTGCAAAGTGTCATCATCACCATCCATTCCAAAATGATGAAGATGTTTGATCAACATCGATCGTAGAGTTGATGCTCATTCGATCATTAGATCAACAAAGGCCCATCAGCCCTATCAGATTTATGATCTGTAATCTGCGAGGCATCATCACCATTGTCATTTCCAAGATGGAAGATCAAGTGGTTAAGATGGATGATTAACCTCATCATATCTATGATCGATGGGCCCATCAGCACTAGATCTACATGATTTACAAGACATCATTAGAAACATTAATTTCAAATATATGATCGCAAGGATGGCTGGATCAGTGGCAAAAGAGGAGCCTGAAAAACTCAAATAGTTGGATATGGTTGAGTGCAGTGATGAACAAAAGATGGGAGTTGAGAGTGGCAGGGTGCCACAACCAACTACCACAAACATGTGAAGAAGGGCATGGAAGGAGTGAGGATACAGTTTGGATTGCCAAAACATGAGAAGAAGGGAACCTCTCCTTAATCACTAATCTCCAATCCTCTCTCAAGTTGTTTCCTTCCTCTTTGGATCACACCGTTCTCTAGGAGAGTTTATCTCCCCTTTGTATCTATGGAAAACTCCTGCTCAATGTGGTACTATGAAAATTATCCCCATGTTCTTTCTTAGAGGTGCTTAGAGGAAGCTTCATGACATCAAGTTGAAAACTTTCATGGTTGGAAATATTGCTGGTTGCTAGCAGATCACCTCCGCATTGACAAGAACATGAAGCTTTCTTTATGGAGGAGTTCAATAGGCACATAACTACAAACCTAAATACAAATTTGAAATAACCAAGGTTCCTGCCTAGAATGCCCTTCTATCGAAGGTCTTAGAGGAATTTAAAACTAGCATTCTAACTTTTAGTGTAAACTAGTATTCTAACTTATAGTCTAAAAGGCTTGGGGAAAGAAAGAGAAGAGAAGAGAAACAAGATGCGAATTCATAGGGTTTGGACGGCATACAGAACAAACCAAATAATGTGCTCACAAACATAGGGGGGCCACATTATTTGGATGATCCAAAGCATTCATTTGATAGGCCATCATATAGATAGGGTGTGCCCAAAAAATCAGCTCCATGGGATCATCTAAACCCTACGATTTGTGGAGGCAAAATACGGACAAATTTGTGAAGGTTTATACACGTCCATTTTTAACTCCACAAATCGTAGGGTTGGTATGATCCCATGGAGCTCATTTTTTGGGCACACCCTATCTATATGAGGGTCTATCAAATGAATGCTTTGGATCATCCAAATAATGTGCCCCCCCCCCATGTTTGTGAGCTCTATCTGAGCAGCTGCTCACAAACCATTTCCTCATAGATATATATATATATATATATATATATATATATATATATATATATATATATATATATATTACGATGGGCCCCATCCTAAATACAAAACTAACATATAAATATAAACATCTCTTAACACTTCCATTGACGTTGAAGCATAACGCCATCCATGCCCATCTTGGAACAAATAGTATGAAATCTCTCATGACTAATAATGCGATTGCATCGAAGAAAGCAATCGTGATATTACCATGAAATTATTCGGCTCTCACTTATCATATTTCAGATCAACTGACTTAGGTTCCTACATCAGGCCAGTAACGTTGCCAAGATGGCCTCGTCCACTGATGTGCAGACTTGGCCCATTCCATATAGTTAGTGCCATCCAGTTTTACTGTGGTTATTTCACATTTGATTTTTCCCGTAAGGACTCGTCGGAGGGCTAAAACCAGTTCTCAGAGTCCAGACAGCCGAGGAGTGCACTTCAAATCCACCCGAAGAGTCCATCTTTTTATTGTGAAATATCTCAAACCAACCGAAGGGGAAGATTTTCAACCCATGAATGTCAGTAGTGTGAAAACACAGATTTCAGAAGAAACAGCCAAAAAAATGAAGAATGCCGAAGTAATATTGCCACAAAAGTTGTTGTGGAGGCTTAGGTATTAGGAAAATCAAAGAGGAGGCGTAGGTATTTGAAAAATCAAGGAGGTGAATATTGCTCTTCTTGGGAAATGGTTGTGGAGATTTAGAAAGGAGGAATCTCATCTTTGGGTGAAAGTTATTGTGAGCAAATAAGGTGGTGCCTCTACGGGTAAGTGGCAGTCCGAGTACAGATTTAGATATTCTAGGGCAACGGTTTGGAGAGATATTTTGCGATTTCGCCATTGCTTCATCGAAAGCAATCGCTTCAAAGTATATTTTGGGGAGAGGATAAGGTTATGGTTCAATCCAAGCGCCACCGAGTGTATGTAATTTTGATTGGGCGGCTGCTCTTGAGAGGATCTAGACAGTTGATTTCTTGAGAAAGCGCGAGATCTTGATCATAGAGCATTGTGCTTTATGCTTAAAGGCAGGGGAATCAGTGGACCATATCTTCTTCCATTGTAAAGTTGCTCGTGAGATATGGGCAATTTATTAAGCAGATTTAGCATTGCTTGAGTGTTCCCAGCAAGGCTTAGTGACCTATTCCTCGGCTAGCTTGCAGTTCCTAGGAGGAAGAAAGGGAAAATATTGTGGAATATGACTTTCTTGGCTACCATTTGGGTTCTTTAAAGTAGTGGCCTTGACTATCTCTTGTGTGAAGTTTCCACCTTCATATTCATCTCGTTCTATGACATATGGCATGGGGTGGAAGGAGGTGTGCTAGAGTGTTGAGATTAAACCCAAGATATCCCGAGTGTGGGAGCCCTCGGCTCCGGGTTGCCTTAAGCTTAACTTTGATGGTTCAAGCCTTGAGAATCTTGGACCCTCGGGTATTGGCGGCATGTTGAGGAATGAGAGAGGAGAGGTGATTTGGGCTTTTGCGAGGCTAATTAGTACTGCAGACGCAACAGAGACGGATGTGCGTATGGTACATCAAAGATTTAAGTTGTTGGCTAAAGGTATTTTGGACTCAGTGGTGGTGGAGGGGGACTCTCTTAACGTCATCCGATGGCTTAAGGGTCCCCTCAACCACCCTTCGAGGTTCGATAGATTATTTGATGAGATAAATGACCTATACGGCTCTTCCCCCATTGTCTTCAAGAATGTTCGGAGATCCGCCAATGAGGTGCCCGATCTCCTAGCTACAGAGGGTGTTTCCAAAGAAGCTCTAGTGTTGTTTGATTCCCTTCCCCTTTGAGTCTTTTTTGCTCTCTTTTTCTTCTTCATCCTGTATTTAATCATGTGAAGAAAAGGAGGGTGTTGTTTGCACGTTTTTAATGCCATGTCTAGTGACTTATCTTTTTTGCAGATTTCTATTGGAAGTGAAATAAATGTTTGGAAAAAGATAAATACGCCTCTTTTTATCTGACACAACCACTTTAAGTGTACGAGGCTATCATGACCATTGAACACGTCCTCAATAGTGACGAATGGCCATAGATATGTTGTTAATAGGGTGTCCCAAGGAATAAAAAGAAGTGGATATTTCACATTCCTAAATTGTTAGAGCTCTTTTATATACTAAAAGGCAAGATTCCTTAATTAGAAACTTTGAACATGTTAGTGCAGATATCATTTCCCTAACACAATTTTAGAACTACTATTCATCAAATAAAATGGAAATTGACGTCCTGTACAACGAAGCAAGCAATGACCTCATAATCGGGTGTTAATTTCACAGAAATGTAAGATTAAGTAAGTGTCACAAGCCTTGAAAGAGGAAAAGGAAGAGAAAATGCAACCAATTCGACGCGTAAAGAAGGAAAGTATTTTTCCTTAAATCACTAAAATACAAAATTAGGATTCGACAGCACCGCGATTAAAACAGAATTAACCCAATTAAATCTAATAAGATAAATAGGGTGGTTAGAATGGTAGTTATAATACATTGTAAGGTGACTTTTGATTTGTACAGACCGTCTTCTCTGCAACTTATAGAGACTTTTCCTACCATCACCGTTCACACAAAAGGAATCAAGGCAAGTGATAATAGTTCTGTTTGGTAGCGGTAGCAAGAGTGTTGTTAATTTCTAACTACTATGCCGATTGAAACGATGGATTTGTTATTATCATTTTTATTCTCAAATAATGATGAAATCAGTTGCTTGTTTTATGTTCAAGATAATTCATGTCTGGTAGTTGTTCAATTTGATTGGAAGTGAACTGCTCATGCATATTAGTAGTTAAGAACAATTAAGTAATTTATTTCTACTCTTAATAATGGAATGTTGATGATAACATGAAATAAGTACATGTGGAGATTCCAATATAAGTTGGAAGACTTAGGGAAAGGCATTTCCAACCGGAAAAATGGTTAAGGTACGTAAATCACATGGCATTGTGCCATGATCTAGGATGGAGATGGGGGTAGGGAGGACTAAGGAGACCCCTTAGATCAAACCTTGGGCACTCGATACTAAAAGCCATTTAGACAGAGAGCGTACGACATCTATTTGGCGATGCATGTTGGGGTGGACCTATAAGGCAACCCAAGCGGAATCCTAGAAGGTAGAGCGTCCGATTAGGGGGGTCTACTTGATGGTCAGTGATTGACGGCTAGGCTCTTAAGCTACCGAATAAGAAAAGAAAAGACCAAACTCGTATGATCATTGGGGATCGAGTGCCATAATTGCCTAATATGGATCATCCATTGCACTTGAAATCTGTTACTGTAATTAAATGCTTTAAACCAAATGATAGCCTGAATCTAAACTGTTCAAATTCTCTTCTCATGATGTATATAGTTAAAATAGACAGTACTGTTGTTTCCTTTACCTTGCAGAACTGTTAGATGAACTTGCTCTAACGCATTTTCTCCCTACAGGATTTGTAAGAGAAGGGGAGGGAGCATTTGCAAATGAAGACATTTAGGAGCTCATGGGCAGGGGACATATGCAATAGGATTAACAGAACGACAATATAGTCATATACGTAGTTGTTTTAAGTTTTTAAGAATTTATTTCTATTTTTGTTGGGTTTAAGTTACTAAGACCGTGGTTTGGAATTTAAGGTTTTGGATAGTTTAATGATGGTGGTTTTTGGTTCAACTCTTTATTTGATGATAGAGTAAATATTTAAGTTGCTAAACGTTTTATCGCTTCCGCATTGTTTTGAAAGGAAAAAAAATGACTTGTGTTTTTCCTGCTTTCTTTTGGTGGCGACTTGGAGATATGGTAAAAATCTCGGGTCGTTACAAATAGCCCCCAAATACAATCTAATTACTATACAAGAAATAACCCTTATTTCTTCTAACAACCTAAGAACATTGCTTTATATGGCATAATTTCAACCACTTCTAAATTTTTAAGCTTTTAAGATAAAATGTTTTCCCCTAGTTTGGGACAAAGGCTTACTTGAGTTGAGTTGAGTTGAGAAGATAAAGTGTTTTCCCCTTGCCTACTTAAGTCCTCTTGTTGGGATCCAAATTTGATGTGTCACTCCTAATTACAGATCTTTTGAAGACTCTCCACAAGAATCCCATGGAAAGAGGTGTGTGTGTGTGGTTGAGGTGGTGGTGGTGGTGGGGTTTGATGTCTTGTTCCTTGGATTTCAAGCGTCGTGGCTCCTTTTCATCCAACAAATTTGATTGGACGGACATCTAAAACATTGATATAGCACAATCTTCGGAATGCTAGTCCCTTATTTAATTGTATATTTAAATGTATGCAATCTTCCATTACCAATGCCGACCCCAAATAGTTTTGGACGAAGGCTGAGTTGAGTTGAGTTGAGTTGAATCTTCCATTAGCAATAATATTTAACTGTATCTTTCAATTTCACGAGTCTTGATAAATCAGGCATCCAAAATACGAAAGGGTCATTCTATGATCTTAAGGAACTTTCCTATTTTACATATTTACGTGTTGTAGATAACTTTATCCATGAGATTTTCCTTGTTCTAATAAACAACCACAACATAAATTACATAATAATGGACAAGAACAACTTGAAAAACCAAATGAGTTTGCAAATAATTACTCCTATAGTCAAGGTAGGATGATCACAAACAAGTCCTTGTATAACCTGCATCAGAGAAAGAACATCATATCTCATGTGTGTTCCCTACTGCATCCAAATAGTGACAAAGAATGCATGGGTTAAACAAACCTCAAACACACCAGGAGTGGACATCACAATCTCTAGCTACAGATTAAGAAAAATAACCCACTTAGAAATGGTCAAAAAAAAAAAAAAAAACTATAAATGTAAAATCAAAACTAGCATGACAGGATGAAGCATCAGTGTAACGAAATTCCATACTTCCCTTGTCTGGACAAGACATTTATGTGTAAGGAAACTCACAACTGAGATGCCACCTTTAAGTGCAGCTTGTGCAGCTTCCATAGCCTGTTCTCCACTATAAAAAGGTATTAGCAAACATAAACTCTGGTCTATGACACTTCGAACTTGAAGAGCATGATTATAAGTTACCCAAATACTTTTTTATTTTGTTTTTGAATGGTAATTGCCCAAATACTATTACACATGGTATTCCTTCAGAAACACCACCACCACGGATACACACGCACACACACATACACATAAAAGGAATTGGTATTGACATTCATAATTTAGATATTTTCACCATGTCAATTTCTAATTAGATTTGCTTTGCCCTTTTTACATACAGGACAAAATTGATATGGGCTTTATGCCTAAGTTTATATGTATATGTGTGTCCTGCCTAATTATAAGTGTGTCCCCCCCCCTCCCCCCCCCCCCCCCCCCCCCCACACACACACACACATGAGGAATGATAGAATGAAGGGCGCCCTTGCAAAAATCAGGTCCAAGGGCACCCCTATTGGTTGATTAATGCAAAGTCAACAAGCTTTCCACTTTTTTGGGCGCATTTCCACTTTTTAAGTCACATTCCACTTTTTTAGGCGCCACACTTTGCATTAATCAACCAATACGGGTGCCCTTGGACCTGGTTTTTGCAAGGGCGCCCTTCATTCTATCATTGCTCATATATATATATATATATATATATATATATATATATATATATATATGAGGAAACGGTTTCTACACATAACACACTAGTGTAGATAAGTTATCTACACACTAGCTTAAAATACAGTGGAGGGCATACTGTTTGGGTGATCCAAACCATTCATTTGATTGGCCCTCACATAGATAGGGTGTCGACAAAAAATCAGCTCCATAAGATCATCCCAACCCTACGATTTGTGGAGGTAAAATGGACGTGTATAAACAAACCTTCACAAATCTGTCCATTTTTTGCCTCCATAGTTTGAAGGGTTAGGATGATCCTATGAAGCTGATTTTTTGGGCACACCCTATCTATGTGAGGGCCCATCAAATGAATGCTTTGGATCACCCAAACAATGTGGGCCCCCACTGTATTTTAAGCTAATGTGTAGATAACTTATCTACACTAGTGTGTAGAAGCCGTTTTCTCAGTATATATATATATATATATATATATATATATATATATATATATATATAGGGCTTACTACCCTAAGAGATCCAATGGAACTGATTTTTGGTACACTATCTATGATAGGGCCCATCAAATGAATGCTTTGGATCCCCCTAAAAATGTGGGCCCACCCCTGTTTTCTGCACTTGAGCACAGATAAGCTATCTGCGCTCGAGCGCAGAACAATTTTCTGATATATGGGGAAAATGTTTGTGAGCTCTCACAATCATAGGCGACCCACATTGTTTGGATGATCCACATCATTCATTTGATATGCCCTCATATAGATAGGGTGTGCCCAGAAAATCGGGTTCATAGGATCATCCTAACCCTTCCATTCGTGGAGGTTAATAAAAATGGGCAGCTTTAAGGAGGTTTATACCCTTCCATTTTAACCTCCCACAAATGGAAGGGTTAGGATGATCTTATGAAGCTGATTTTTTTAGCACACCCTATCTATATGAGGGCCCATCAAATGAATGCTTTGGATCATCCCAGAAACATATATGGGAAAATTGTTTCTTCGCACAAGCGCAGATAAGCTTATCTTCGCTCGAGCTTAAAAAAAATCATGTAGGCCCACATTTTTATTTTATTTTTTTGAAATGGCAAGATGAATTCATTAAAAAGGAAGGGGACCGAGGTGGGCCTCAACCAAAATTACAAGAAAATAAAACAACAATAACAAGAAAGACAAATCTCAGGGAGGAAGGAAGTCAAACCACTCCAACTCCAACCTCCTAACCCCACTTCTAGCCAAGGAGTCCGCCTCCCCATTAGCAGATCGCCGAACATGATTGAAAACAATAGATGAGCCCTCAATTAAATCATCTATTTCATCAAAAATAGAAGAAAATCTCCAAGGAGGCGACACCAACCCCCTCAACCATTTAATCACATTCAAAGAATCTCCCTCCACAATAGTGATATCCATGCTATCTCTCTCAAGCCTTTTTATGTAAGCTCCCTCCACAGTAGGTGAGCTCCAGCCTCTCACAGGCCGCCACCTGTCCTGGAGTAGGTGAGCTCCAGCCTCTCACAGGCCGCCACCTGTCCTGGAGTAGGTGAACTCCAGCCTCTCACAGATTGCCCCCTGTCCTTGACACCTCACCAAGTTTTCCCCTATAAATAGGGGTTCAAAGCTCAAACCAACGGGTAATAAAAAAAAACCCTCTCCACCCAAAACTCTTAGACTAGCTCTGCACTCCTGCTCATACTGACTTGAGTGTCGAAGGGCCTGTCCGGAGTAAAACCCGGGTTGGTCTTCTGACCTCGCTTGCCTTTGTGCAGGACTCAGCCCTCATAGCAGGACTCAGCCACTTCGCTCCCCTTCACTCCGGTCCCTCAGGACTCAGCTCCTCTGGTCATCCAGCTCAGATCTTACGTCACTGTCGTACCTGTTACCGATTTCCGGTCTAACAATCTACATCCCTCATCACTATCTTAAATATGATATAAGTTACATAAATTATAAGATTGCCATCAATACACAACAATATACTAGTGTAGTGCACCATACACAAACTGCGTGACTTACATTATTGCTAACACTTTCCCTCAAGAAGTACTGTATATGTGGGGTCCGGCCCGACCCATTTGTAACTCTAACTTTGGTCTGCCTTAACAAACTTTTAGTTGAAAAAATGAAGTAGTACTAGAATAAGTCCCTTGAGTGATGTGATATCAAATAGAGTATCTGTGATAGGTCTAAAATTGGTAACAAGTTATGGTAGGGCCGGAAGGGCTGATCTGGCAAGCCACAGCTGAAGGGCTAATGGAGTCATGTGCTACACAAGGGCACAGACAAGGATACAAAGGGTTAGAAGACCAACCCGGAGTGGTGCTCCGGACGGGCGCTTCGACACTCAAGTCAGTATGAGCAGGAGTGCAGAGCAGAAAGCTTAGGGTTTTGATCTCAGATCCCTCACCTTAGCACAAGTGAAGGCTATTTATAGTGATCCTGAGCCACCTGTCCTGGACAGGTGGTACCCCCTGTATGGACCAGGTTTCATACCTAGGAGGGGCAGATGGAAGTCCCCGATTGGTCCAGGTGTCATACCTAGCAAGGACAAGTGTTGGCTTTGCAGTGGTCTGTGAGGGCCACGTGTCAACAGCCGATTGGTTGCAGATTTTGGACCCCATCAATCTGTAATCCCCTGTTTTGATATTGGCACTCTCTATATCATTTAAAGAGAGGGTTAGGGTTTTGGGTTTTCTTACCTTTGAGCACGAAGACACGCGATGACTCCAGATTCCTTGATTTGGGTTAGGGTTTTGGAAAGAGTAGAAGGCTGAGAGGAGCGCGTACGGTAGCAAGAAACGCTAATGTGCGCCGGGGGTGAACTAGAAAGCCATAACGTGCGTGGGAATGGTGTAGGGGAGATGAATAGGGAAGAAGAGAGTGCAGTTACCATTTTCTTACTTCCTATTTTGGAGTTTTGAGAGCGAGAGCGAGAGCGAGAGCAATAAAAATTCGATATGAGAAAAAATTGCCCAGAAACAGATAGAATTAAAAAGAAACACGACACCCCCCAATCTAATATTTCCACCCCCTGTTGTTTTATGTCTTTTCATTTTCAGGAACGGACAAACAAATGTGGCTGGAACTGATTTCAGTTTACGGCCGGTTTGCAAAAAGGGTCTCCTACTTTGCCTTTTTTGCAAAAGTAGCTTCTAGTTTCACAATTTACAAATTAGTTATTACATTAATACATTTGCGTGAATTTTGAAAATTCAGTCTTGCCATCAATGTGTGACCAAATTACCCAAAGTAGATTTTTTACTCATAAATGACTCAAATATAATCTTTTAAATGCTTTGTTTGGTTCTCTTATTTTGAGAGAAATATCAGGGAATGTAATTCTAGTAATTCGCCCGAGGGTGTTTCGTAGGAAATTTAGACGTGTCAACCTCAAAATTCGCCTCAAGAATTTCTCCGATTCGAAGAAAAATGGGGAGAAATTCTCGGCAAAATTTAATTTTTCTGTAATTGTAATAATTTTATAGCTTTCATGGTTAGTTTTTTTTAGTAATTGTCATATGTCGACAGACACATATTTCAATTTTTTTTTGTAATTTTCCTTTTTTGTTACCATTTTTAGGTAATTTTTCATTTAAAACTTACGGTAGATCTAATAAACCGTAATGATTACTACTTTTTTTCTACTTTTGCTAGCTACCTTTGCACCCATTTACTTCTTCCAATCTTTGCATAGGACGGGCCACAAGCCGAGCAATTGGAATCGGCGAAGGTGGGTAGCAAATTCCTGTAAAAAGAGAAAAAGGAAATGCTATCAGCACTACTGTATTTCGATGAGGGCACTCATACTTTATTAAAAGTACGGTATGGACCGCACCATAGGATGATCTAAACCGTCCATTAGATGGGCCACAACCCATATAGGTTGTGCCCCAAAAAATCATTTCCGTAAGTTGATCCTAACCCTCCGATCTGAATGTTAGAGGGTTGATCCTAACCCTCTATAGATTGGAACGGTTAGGATCAACCTATGGAAATAATTTTTGGAGCACAACCTATTTAGGTTGTGGCCCATCTAATGGGCAGTTTGGATCATCCAATGGTGCGGGCCATACTATACTTTTAATAAAGTGAGAGTGCCCTCATCAAAATACAGTAGTGCTGATAACATTTTCCAAAAAAAAATCTCCCAACCCAACCAAACACCGTCTGGGAGATTTGCTCTCAATCTCCCCGTTGACTGACTCCCTTTTGATTTGCTTTCAATCTGCCTTTGACTTCTTCTTCTCCAAATCCTCCCAACATCTACCGGCATCCAAACAGAGCATTTATGTGAACACTCTCTCTCTCTCTCTCTCTCTCTCTCTCTCTCTCTCTCTACGCACAGGACTATTTGGATTAGGGGTCCAACTTGGGTAGGGTCGTGTGAAGTTTTGCTAAAAATTGAATTGGAGTCAACCTGAATTCGACCCGATTTTAAGGTAAAAGCTCAACCCGAATTCCAAAAAATTGACCTGAGTTGCACCCCTAATTTGGATCAAGGTGTTGAAGTATAAATGATTAAAAATAACACGAACTCTAACAGCTTAAGCTTTTAGAGTAATTGAGCTACCGGTCTTGACTCTTGAATTCAAAACCCAATAACTCAGTCTCATACGACCAACCCAAAAAAAGGGCCCACACAAGAGCGAGAGTATTGAAGTATAAATGATTAAATAACACCAACTCTAACAGCTTAAGCTGTTGGCGTACTTGACACAAGGTCTTCTCAATCATCCGATCATGGTGTTCTCAAAGGATCTGATACCGGCCATTTGGCACACATTGCCCAAAAAGAAGCTTCTAGGAGAAAGCTTAGTATTTTTCTAATATAAAATACGTGCTTATTTTTTCTTTTTAATATATAGTGTTCCAATTGCAATGTAAACTGTGCTGATTAGCCATCACCACCATTATACATTATGCACATCAGTTAGGGTTGTAAACGCTGCTCGTTAAGCTCAAAAGCGAACTAGGCTCGAGCTCGGCTCGGCCGGGCTCGCGAGCCTTACCGAGCTTGGGTTATATTAAGGTCAATGATACATTCACACCCCTATCTTCCCTGGACAACCCTATCTAGTGTAATTTGACTACTCTTTTTAAGGGTGTCAATTTTGGCTCGAGCTCGGCTCGAATCCTTAACGAGCCGAGCCGAGCCGGCTCGCCAGGCTCGTTAAGCTTAGCGAGCCGAGCTTGATTTAGGCCAGGCTCGGCTTGGCTCGTTAAGGCTCGTTAAGAATTTAATATATTTAAATATATATATTATATATTAATATATACACTAAAAGGGTTGTCCAGGGAGTGAAAGGGGGAGGCAAAATATGTCACTTCATTTTAGGAACCCCATTTGTTACTTGGACCACCCCCCATAGTGTAAAAAAAGTAGTCAAATTACACTATATAGGGCTGTCTAGGGAAGATGAGGGGTGTGAACTTAATATAACCCAAGCTCGGTAAGGCTCACGAGCTTGGCCGAACCGAGCCCGAGCCTGGTTCGAGCCCGAGCCGAGCTTTTGAGCTTAACGAGCCGAGCCGAGCCGAGCCTGGCCAAGCTCGGCTCGGCTCCTTTACACCCCTAACTCTTTTTACACCGGGGGGGGGTCCAAGTAACAAATGAGGTACCAAAAAAGAAGTGACACATTTTGCCTCCCCCTTTCATTCCCTGGACAACCCTTTTAGTATGTAAATTAATATATAATATATATTTAAAAATATTAAATCCTTAACGAGCCTTAACGAGCTGAGCCGAGCCTGGCCTAGCTCGGGCTCGGCTCGTTAAGGATTCGAGCCGAGCTTTTACCGAGCGAGCTTCCGACCCCGAGCCAAAATTGACACCCTTAACATCAATAGTACAAAAATGCAAGTGGGATGATCCTAACCGTAGGATGGATAGTTTAAATTTGGTGCATTCTTTCCCATGTGGACCAGCATGGTGGGGTCAAAGACGTGTGGGTTTATTATATGTGCATAAATTCTTTCTCCTCTTTTCTTTGTAGTATATATTCCTTTTCTGTGATTAAAGAAGAAGAGTCCATGTAAAGAGAGCATAATGAAAGGTAAAATGATGTTCGTAGTAGCCAAGCCTTTTTCATTACTGTAAAATTCTGAGATTTTCTATTAATCTGATGTATTACAATAAACTCCTAAACCAAGCTTATATAAAGCACTTAGGACTGAGAAGGATACATAAGGATAAGGATCCAAGCTATCTAATCTTAACTAAACTAATCTACCAAATCAAGCTTACTAATCTCACGGCAAGATCTTATCACAAATCTTAATAATTACAGCAAATTGATTGTATGATAGGTACAATTAGAAGTGAGATTGGATTAGTATGTTGTAGATTTTATTTGTGGGAGTAAATTGATATTAGGTAAGCAATTTCATTCGTCTCCAATGTACACGACACAAAATTAGTGTGATCGGGCCGGTTGATTGAAGAGCCATGGATATAAGATGTTGGCAATTTGACTATCTTAACAATCCAATTAATGGCCTTCAAAATAGACAGTTAGGAAAAAAAAAACAGGAGCAAGTATGGGATAACATTCTACCCACAAGAATTCATAGAATTTGTTATGCATATAATAAAAATGGTCATAAAACATTAGGAGTGCAACTCGAGCCGGGTTGGATCGGGTTGAGGGGTTGAGTCCAACCCTAACCCAACTCAAGATAGCATTCCGTCAACCCTAACCCACCTGCCTCTAAATCTCTCACCAACCCATCTGACCAGAAATCGGGTTGGGTTGGTTCGGGTTCTCCTTGGACCAAACAGAAACATACAATAACCTAAAGAAAATCAAGATAACATTAGAGGACAAAGGTTGGGTACCTCGAACCTAACCCAACCTGAAATTAAATCCGGTTGGCTTTTCCCAACCCAACCCGAGCCAAAATCAGGTTGAACCCATCGGGTTCTGGTTAAGCCCGACCCAAGTTGCACCCCTATAAAACATGCATTTTCCACTTAAAATTCACACGTTGCACTTGAGTCTTTCTTACACACACACACAGAGAGAGAGAGAGAGAGAGAGAGAGAGGGAGAGAGAGAGAGAGAGAGAGAGAGAGAGAGAGAGAGAGAGAGAGTTTTCACATATAAGGATACTTTGGTAATTCTACGAGTGAAAAAAAAATCTATTGCTCTGTATGGTTGGCCGGTTTTTTTTGTTCCTGGGAGTTATGTGGGAGAAAAAAATACCCCGGGAGATAGGTGGGAAAAGAAGTCCTAGAAGTATTATGGTAAAATAAAAATCCCATGTTTGGTTATGTAGGAGAAAAAAATACCCTGGGAGATATGGTGGGAAAAAAAAAACCTTTGTTTGGTTGCTTGAACTGTTGGGTAGAAAAAAAATTCTTCCCAAGCTTATTTTTGGTTCCTGAGTTTATTTTTGTTCCTAGGATTATCTTGGGATGGGATGAAAAGGCAATCATTACAAAAGTGGGATTAAAAGATTCACCCCACAAGTAATCATTACAAGAGTGGGATTAAAATAAACCTAGTGCTAAAAGGCAACCAAACATGGGATGGGACCAAAATTTAACTTACTCTCCCACAAAACTCCCAAGAACAAAAAAAACCCGGCAACCAAACATAGCATTAAGGGTAATTTGGTCAGAAATTGATGGCATGACTGAATTTGCAAAATTCACTCAAATATGAATACTCATTTGTAAATTATCAAACTCAAACTGCTTTTGCAAATAAGGCAAAGTAAAAGACTTCTTTATAAAAAAAAACCCCTACTTTTTAAAAGAGGACAAACAGAAGGTTGTGGAAATATGACTTTTGCTTTTTGACGGTGGTACTTTTAGATACATGAAATAAAGAAAGAGAAGCATTCCCTTCCCTCCCAAGTTGCAACCCCACCACAATTTTAAAAAAACTTAAGAACCCAACAAATCGCATAGGGCAGATTAAATACTCCCAATCATTTTCATTCCTTTTATATTATTATATTCATGTCAGAGTTTGTCCTTTCTACGTGGCTTTCAATGTTTTTTTTTCCTTGCGTTTCTCTAAGGCGACTATATACCAACTTTTTCATTCACTTCACTTCCAAATAACATCTGCAGTAGGGTAGGTTTTTCTTTGAATTCTTTCTTTAGTTTCATATTTATTTTTCTTGGGTTTTCTTGGCACTGGCTGTGGAATTAATCCATTTTTGGCATAGTTTGTTGGTTTTTTTTTAGTCTTGTTCCATTGATTCTTGTGTTTATATGAAATAAGTTTGATTCCATTTTAATCTGAATGAGTTTTTGTTTTTATTTTTCTCATCTTCTTTTCTTTTTGGGCATGTTATATCCCCTGTTCAAGCAGAGATTGTGATTTATAGTTTCATTCCTATATAGATTATTTTTTTTGTAATTATCTTTCTTTCATTGTTTCTTGAGTTTTTATGACTAGGGTTTACTTCCATTTCTTTGGATTATGTTAATTTACTTGGGGTTCTTCAATTTTTGTTGTCTATGAATGCTTTATAATATGGGTTTCCATCCATTTTTGGATTAATATGGAATATATTTGTTACCTTCTTTTCCTTGGAATTGTAGTAGTTCTCTTGTGTTCCTTTCCTTTCTCCCGTTCTTGGTAGAATTTCAGCTTCTCTCTTGTGTTATGCCAATCATAATTGAAATTTTCTTTTGAAATCAATTGTGTTTGATGGACTTATTGTTATGTTCAGTGGTTTAAATTTTCTAGGAAATTTATCTGATGACCCACAATTGCAGATATTTGTTTTAGGTTCTTTTTTAATCCACACACACATAATCATATACATATGTATTTAAACTTGAAATTTGACCTTTATCATGTCTGTTTTTTTTTCTCCATCAGTGGCCTTTGGTTTTTGGCATCCACATAATATGGCAGTTAGATTGTGGTGTATGCTCATTGAGATGTGCAAAATATTCTGCTATAAAATCTTTATCTATTATGCATATGTTTCCATCGTATTGGTTTTTCCTTCCATGAAGAGGAGTAATGACTAATGAGTGATACGAAGACATGCTAAGTGTATCAAATCAGGGATATGTTTGCCATTTTATCAAAAAGATAGGGGTAATTTTGTCATATAAAAGTTGTAATTTGAAAACAGAATAGGGAGGGCCATCAGGAACATCCCTGACACGGGCGTGTCTTCGTAGATCTCCCTTCCTTGTTTGAGAAAGTGTATGCATCGGTGTTTTTTTGGTACACATCATTCATTGGCTTGATATTTAGTAGAAAGTATTTATTTTACTTGATCCACTACTTGATTTTGTTAGAAAAGTCATAGCTCACTAGAGTTGCGGGCACTTTTAGCTGGATGGATATTTAGAGCACTGAGGATGTTTTATATCTCCTTGTTGTAGAAGTACAAAATCCTATCTTGTTATTTCTTCTGATTGTGTATTATGTATGATGCTCCAACATGTTTGCTGAGAGAAATACATGGAAAATAAGTTTACTGATTCACAAAATAAACCAAAATTAGAACAAACTATTGGGAAGGTATCCCTTCAAAACACAAACTAGAGAGGTAAGAGTTGAGTCCACATCTTATGGATACAAATACAAATTCGTAATTCAAATCCATTGATCTCTTTGCATGATCCTGAAATAAATACAATTGTTGTGCAAACAATGTGCGGACTTCATCACTTTTAAGTTTAACCACTTGGGAATTGATAACAGATTGGTTACACATCATTATTAATGACTAATTTTGTAATTAAAGTGATATAAAATCTAACAGTTACAACTAACTTGTTCTACTTGAATCATCTAAATGGATCATTTGTAATCATCATTATTGGTCAATGTCCATTAGTCTCATTGTTAATGTAATTAGAAACCTGAATAAAAGCTTTCTATCTAAACAATACACTTCAATTGTATAATTCTTTTTCCTTTTTTTTTTTTGGGGGTGGGGGGGTGTTGGTGAAGGGGATGCTGTATGTTTCTTTTTGGTATATGACTCGGTTTTGAGCGAACTTTTTTTGCAGTCGCTGCCTAAGTTTTTCTCTTTTTTTTGGGGGAAAAAATCACTAAAATAGGAATAGTAGAATCTGTTATATAAGCTTGAAAAACATTTTATTTAAGATGCCCAAGTTGATCTATTAATAGGAAACATTATATTTAACATGTTCAAGTTGTTCTCCTAGTGATCGTTAGGGTCCGCTTGGTTTCTTGTATACAATATTCATTAGAACTTAGGGTTGTTTGACGCGACTTGGTTTCAAGTGAAACATTTGGAGTCATTCCCTAAGTTGATTTTTTGTTGAAAGATCATTAAAAATAGGAAAAATAGAATCTATCGCATAAACTTGAAAAACATTATATTAACACAAGTTGTTCTTCTTGTAAAGAAACATTTTATCTAACATGCTTAATTTGACCTTCTAGTGATCATTAAGGTGTGCTTGGTTCCTTGTATACAATATTCATTAGAACTTAGTGTTGTTTGATAGGATTCGGATTTGAGTGAAAATTTTTGGACTCGTTCCCTAATTTAATTTTTTGTTGTTGAAAATAATCATTAAAAATAGTGAGTGACAAATTTTGGACTCATTCCATAAGTTAATTTTTTGTTGTTGAAAATAACCACTAAAAATAGGAAAAATAGAATACATTACATAAACTTAAAAGCATTAGCTTTAACATGCTTAAGTTGATCTTCTGCTGATCATTAGGGTGTGTTTGCCTCCTTGTATACAATATTCATTACAACTTAGCGTTGTTTTAGTTTATACCGACTTTCAACTTAAGTTTCTTGAGTCAAACGTCGTTACCATTGTTAAATGTCACTCAAGTCAGACTCAATTATTAAATACAACTATCATCATTATAAAGAGTAGCATGTTAGTGTATGAAAATATTTACAAAAAATAAAAATAGCAATTATTGAAGATATTGCTAATCTATCACCAATCTACCACTAATTTCATTGTAGATACATGGATCAGGTGCCCAGCCCATATATCTGTGATATTATTATTTATATAGCTCAGAAATTGCTATGTACATGCCTATTCGTCTAAAATACATACCTCAAGAGCAAAATCCCTGAAATGATTGTTGGCGAAGCGTTCAATTTGTTGATCAATGCTCTAATACGAGTTTTACATGATTTATTTCTCTGGTTTTGAACAAAATTTATGCTAAAATGGATGTAGTTTGTTTCTTTGATTTTGAAAAAAATACACACTCAAAAAGCATCACATAAGTAAAAAACCATCCATAATGATTTAACAACATCAAACACCTGTGTTGTCGACTTGTCGCACATGTCTGATGATTCATTACATACCACATTTCACATTTGATTCATAAAAATGTTCATACACAATACACAATATTTCACTTGTAATTCATATAAACATAATTATGTAACACATATAGGTATATTATACCACTAATACACTTACGCTTTTGGTTTTGGTATCCGTCTCGGTTTCGGTATGCATATTGGTAGAGATGGAAACCAAAACATCTTGGTCATTTCATGTTGGTTTTGGTGAAAAATTAAAACCATGGAGGAGATAAGAGAGCTCTTTGGACAAAAGCAATACTTGGGAGTTGGTGATGCTTCCAAACGGAAAGTAGACACTGGGTGCAAATGGTTGTTCACAGTGAAACAAAATGCCGATGGCTCTGTGGAAAGACATAATGCAAGGCTAGTAGCTAAAAGCTCCACTCAGACTTACGGTATTGATTATCAGGAAACTTTTGCCCTAGTAGCTGAATGAATTCCATTGAGGTTCTTACCTTAGCAACAAATCTAGGATGGTCACTTCAGCCATTTGACGGCACGAATGCTTTCCTCCACGGGGACTTAGATGAGGAGGGTTGATGGATGTCCCTCTAGTATTATCGTCTCCATCTACAGAAGGTAAGGTGTGCAAGTTGAAGAAGGTCCTATATGATCTAAAGCAGTCACCAAGGGTATGGTTTGGGAGATTTCAGAGGGCCATGTTGTAGTGTGGATACAAGAAGAGTCAAGCTAACCATACTCTGTTCATAAAGTATTTCCTCAGGAAAACTACTGCTCTTATTGTTTATGTAGATGATATTGTATTGACTGGGAATTGTACTAAAGAAATGCAGAATTTTGGAGGCTCATTTGGCCAAGGGGTTTGAGATTAAGGAACTAGTGAACTTGAAGTCCTTACTTGGACTTGAAGTTGCGAGGTCAGAAAAGGGCATTTTTGCGTCAGAGGAAATATGTCCTCAACCTCCTTAAAGAGACAGGAATGCTTGTATGCAAACCTGCAAACACAACTATATATCCTTTCACAACCTCGGGCAAGACAGTGAAGGGTGATCTGATGGATACTGGAACATATCAGAGATTAGTAGGGAAAAAAGTAGGGGGACTTATTTATTTGACTTATATTCGTCTAGACCTTGACTATGCAGATTGGGCCAATTCAGTTGGTGATAGGAGATCTACTTCAGGATATACCTTTGTTGGTTACAATTTAGTGACATGGTAGAGTAAAAGGCAGCCCGCAGTTGCTCGGTCGAGTGTAGAGGTCGAATTTGGAGGCATGCCACATGGGGTTTGTGAGTGACTATGTTGAATATCATCATTCAAGAGTTGGGTGTTAATCATTTGG
Organism: Tasmannia lanceolata; assembly: GCF_043159265.1. Classification (NCBI taxonomy): domain Eukaryota; kingdom Viridiplantae; phylum Streptophyta; class Magnoliopsida; order Canellales; family Winteraceae; genus Tasmannia; species Tasmannia lanceolata. The sequence goes on along the minus strand of NW_027518696.1, from coordinate 16,024,952 downwards.
GTCCTATGAGACTTTATTGCGAGCAACCATCAACATTGCTCATAATTCAGTAGGACAAAGAATATTGAGAATGACAAACATTTCATTCAGTAGAAGCTGCTTGCTGGTCTTATCTGTACTCCATTCGTGAAAATTGGAGATCAAATCGCAAATATCTTGACCGAAAGGGTCAATATAAAAAGTTTTCATACAATCTTGTCCTAGCTGGTCAGGTGTCATATTTATGCCCCAACTTGAGGGGGTGCTGATTATGTTGGCTTAGAGGATTTTTTTTTGGTAATTTTTCGTTCATGTGAATATCATATAAATATAATTAGATAGAGAGAAATCCTAAGCTCTCTCTTCTTTTTCTCTCCTTAATCTTCTTCTCTTTTGTCTTTCTTCTTTTCTCCACATCAGATCTCTAATCAAAGAAATCAATTCTACTAAAACTAAATGGCTTCAGTAGATGGATGAGTGGCACCATTCAAAAAAAGTTGGATGAGTGGCCACAATCTGGTCCATGCCCTCAATAGTAGGAGACTAGGAGTGACCTGATAAGCATTATGGTGTGGAGTGGCCCCTCCTCTAGGTGGTTCATGTCCTTACTGCCTACTCTCGAATTACATCCACTTGCCTCAAGTCGTCAGAGACACCCAAATGCAATGTGAATACAATCTCGACATCTGAAAGTTTTGACATAGCCAACTATAAATCTGTCAGTTGTCCTCTGCTAATGATACTAGCATGTATGGTATGTGTTTTTGAAGTCTTTTCAAGAGAGATCATATCATGCTATGTCCATAAGGCATTGAATCTGGAGTAATATGACCAAATATCCCTACTATTATGGGAGTACTGAGGGATGTGATACTCCACAAGGAAGAGTCTGGCCTGATTAACCTACCGAGAGATCTTCTTTAGATAGCCCACATCTCCTTACACATCTAATATGGTTGGATATTTAGTGCTTTGTGAGCCTCGAAGAAATTTAGTATCAATGTAACTACCCTTTTATTATTCATCTTCCACTGAGCCATTTCCTTATTGGAAGATGGTTGTTTGTTAAGTCCATCTAACATCCTCAACAATCATTTCCCTCAACAAACATTTGGAAATGGAATTCCCACTGGATTTGTTGGTCTCATCAAACTTAATTGAGATGGAATCAAATATATCACTAGAGGTAGCCGTGATAGATCACTAAAAATAATGAAAATGGGAGTGGCAGTTGTTGATCACAAATCCTGACAAAATGAATACAAACAATCACTTATTTTTGAAAATTTAACATATTTAGAGTGATGATCATAAATCCATCACAAGGAAACTCAGAGTCTCAAAATCTTATCATAAAGGCTCCTAACATCACAAATCAACTCGGTTTCAATCACAAATAATTGTATGACAGGATCTTCTTGATTTCGTAAAGAATCCACGTGGAGGACTTCAAATCAGATCACACCCTAGGTATGAAGTAAATATACGGAATGTGGGTCTTCTCAACAATCTTTTGAACAACTTTCAAGATGGAAACCAAACTCCTTGATGCAAGCCCACGATAATTATGAGGGATTCCATCAACAAAGCCCACAAATATTATAGTGGATGTGAATCGCACAACAATAACTTCTTAATTAAACACCACGAAGAGGCTTAGGTATCCATCCCACCACCAAAAGGCTTTGGCATCCCTTTGAAAAAAAAACTGGAGAAGAGTTGTAGGGGAATCCTCAAGGATCATGGAAGTCATTCGAGGGCCAGTGGAGGGAAACAAAGGGAACGGAAATCATGGGGCCAGAAAAAAACCATGAGCAAAGAACAACACTCACTAAGACCCTTCATTTGACCCACCTTAAGCCATGCAGAAAAAGGAAAGGAATACAGCAAGAAGCGATTATACAAAGACTGCAAACGTGCTTTGAATGTAGATCTATTATAGTGGCTAAAGAAACGCATGGAAGTGGGGGATTTCATTACCAAGTAGGGATATACACAGGGCAAACTTTTACCCCTTTGAAATACAACATAAAGTGTACAAACTTCTACTATCTACATTTTTTTCTTTTGTTTTCAATTATTGATGGCATTCTTGTAATATCAACAATTTATTATTGAATATATACAAGGAGAACAGTTGTGCAGTGTGATATGCTCTGTTCCAACCTTACTTTCTTCTCCACTCTAACTTCTCTTCTTCTCTTCTTCTCTGCCGTTCCTCTCTTAGTCTTGCAATTTTCCTGACATACTTAAACCATGCTCATGAAACATTTCCTTAATGCAACATAGGGTGCTGGAGAATTAGACTTGGCTTTACTTGTATAGGCTGCTTATTTAGCGCAAATCACAATATGCTCAAAAGTTGTTATTAAAGAATCTTTAGCCCATCATAAGTTTTCGATGGTTTTGTGAAAGTAACATAAGAGCAGTTGTTAAATTTGTAGTTGCAAAATAAATATTGTTTTAATCCCTCATACATCTAGCTTTTCTCTTCTGCTCTATAATTTTGTTTCCCAGATTTACTAATGCTATGGTTTTCAAATTTTGTGCTTTTGACAGATTTTAAATGGATGAGCCATGCATAAACGAGAGCCGCCGCTCTGACAGAGCATTATTATCACTCTATAGACTGGGGAAGACCCTTGGCTTTGGATCATTTGGTAAAGTGAAACTTGCACATCATGTTTTGACCGGGCATAAGGTTGCTATTAAGATCCTGAATCGTCAAATGCTAAATGACTCCGAAATAGAGAGAGGTAATCCACAATATCAGAAGGAATATAGTAAATTTTTTAAGATAAGTACAATTTCACATGTATTCCTTGGGCATTTAGTTACATGATTCAAAATGGGTATTTGTCATTTATTCATATTTTTATATATTCCTTGGGCATTTCTTTACATGAGTCAAAATGGGTATTTGTCAATTATTCATATTTTTTGGTTCAGCCTAGATTTACTATCATTAAAAAAGTAGTGATTGCATTATCTGACATCTTGCTTGACAGTTAGTTGCTTACAAGAACAAAAAAGAGTGCCAATCACTTATTCATTCTTTTTTTGCTGGTTAGTCTAGATTTAATGTGAAATTTCAATAATAGCTATCACACAGATTTGAGAAACTTGTTACACTGTTGTGGTGTTGATCCAGCAATGAATATCTGGTTTCTCGCTATGAGTTGTTCAAAGATTTCTTCTTGGAGAATTGAGTGAGGTGACTTCTTATTCAAGAGGGAGGAATGTAACATTCAGTTAGCATTGCATTGCATTTTGTTAGAAGTGTGTTCTGTGTGTGTAATATGCCTAAGGGCATTCTAGTCTTTGTATCTCTTTCTCCTTATTTAAATACATAAGTGAGGGGGAGCTATCTCCAACTCACCATTTTCTTCTTCACTCTCTTCTCATCTCTTCTCTCATCCTCAACATGGTATCAGAGCCCTAGGGCCTTGATCCCTTAGGGACCCCATTGCTACCCCCGTTCCCTTTTCTCCCTTTACCTTCTCCTAACCCTAACCCACGCATCCCTATCCTCCATTCTCACCCCTCCACACCGCCCTAAGCCTCTCCAATCTTGCCCTCCACTCTCACCCCTTTCCTCCACTCTCGCCCCTCCCCTCTACGATGCCTCTCCGCTCTCATCCCTTCTCTCCAACACCACACCCACCGCCCCCTCCTTCTCCCTTGCCGTAAACCCATTTCCCCACCTTCCGACCCCCATCAACCCTCCCCAACCTCTCCTCTCCACCACCTCCTCCTCCACCTCCACCATCCTTTTTTCCTTGCCCTGACCCAATCCCCACCACTTCTTGCCTTTTATCCCTCTTCCTCTCATCTAAAGGGTCTTCCACCCTTTTTCTCCTTTCTCCCCCATGGTCTAAATCCTTATTGAGGGCTCTCCTCTTATTTCCGTGACCCGTGGCCCCGAGTTTCCTTCCTCTTTTCTCCTAGCTTTTCCATCTTCTCATTGGCTAGTCTCCCTATGGCTTTTTTGGTTCTAGATCTTCCTCGGGGCCGCGCATCATGGCGGGATCCGCTCTGTGATTTGATATCTCCATTTGTCTTTTGTCTCTTCTCTGTCTCTTGGTTGCTGATGTGGTTGCGTCTCTATCTTTATTTCTATTGTTATGAATCCTCCTACGAATACGTATCCTCCTATCAGCCCGTTTCCTGCTGGCAGCATCACTGCTCTACCACCAGCTCCCTCCTTGAGTTACTCTCCTTCCACCTACTCTCCCTATGTGGAGAACTCTTACCTTCAGATGACTTCGGAGAAATTGGATGGATCCAATTATCTCCACTGGCGGATGGTCGTTCATACCTACCTCGTCGTTGGAGGTAAGGTGTCTCTTATTGAGCGTGATCCTCGTCCCTCCACGGATCCGTCATATGACAGGTGGCGCCAGGATGATGCATTGATCCGCACTCTTCTGTGGCAGGACCACATAGTGCTTCTTTACCTCTGGGGTTGATAACCTCACATGCATTTTCTCCACCTATTCCGAGTGGATCTGTTTTGAGCGCGGTGATACCCTCTCTACTCATTACAGCAGCTTTGTCTCTCTATGCCAGCAGCTGAATGCCTTCATGTAGGGCTGTGCATTCGGTTATAACCGAACCGATTTTGCCAAAAATAACCGATCCGAAAAATTTCGGTTATCTAAAAAGGGTAACCGAAACCGTAATCTAAATATACATTAGCCGTACCTAACCGAAACCGAAATAAGAATTCTGTTGTTCGGTTAGAACCGAATTATATGATTAAGCAATCAATTAACCAAAAAATGCACAAATGTGAAGAGAAACAAATAGAGATTAATCACCTAATATGAAGCAAAGATAAAGAGGAAGATAGAACTATAGAAGTGATACATTCCATGTGTTTGCCTGATCCCTTCTCCTTTTCCTTCTCCTTCGGATCCAAGCCGAGCTGTAATCGCGGCTTTTTCGAATCCAAGCCGTATTGGGTTTTGATGGAGCCATGGAGGATGAATGTGGGATTCGATGGTGGCCTTTGGGGTTTTTGGTGACTGTAATGGACGAGTGCCGAAGTGGGTTTCTGAAATTATTGCCCTAAAATTGATCAGAACTTTGTAATGGAGGAGTGTAATCTGCGAAGATCAGTGATGAGTTTGTAATGGAGGGTCTACACACAACGTTGTTAAATTTTACCGAAATAACTTTGTTAAAATTTTGTAATGGAGGAGTGTAATCTGTAATGGAGGTACAAGTCACATGGGTTGTCATAGCTTTGTTGGAGAATGTGAAAACCAGCCCATGGTTTTGAAGAAATGATGTTAGTGCTGAAAAGACAAAAGCTGCCAAAAAGGCAAAAGCATTCTTAATTTCGCTGAAAACAAATGAGCTGAATTGAGTAGTAAAAGTGACTTGCATTTATTTTTCTTGGCTATTACAATTTTAAGAGTTGTTATATGATGTATGTACATGTTTTCCAAGGAAAAATAACTGAGTAATCCGGTTAGTTCGGTTAACCCGAATTACTTTCAGAACTAACCGCTACCGAACCGAACAAGGGAGAAACCGAACCGAACCGACCAAAAAAATTCAGTTCGGTTCGGTTATTCGATTATATCCGCATAATGCACACCCCTACCTTCATGCCTCTTACCTCCGATCTGATGGATCTCACTCGGCAGTGGGACCAACTCCTCGCTGTTCATTTTCTGGAATCCTTTGGCCCATATTTTCTACCGTTCCGGTAGCAGCTTATCGGCTCTGGCTCTTTTCCATCTCTCACTGAGATTTATTCACGAGCCCATCAGGTTCTCCTGGGTGGCTTTTCCCTGTTCTCCCTATCGAGGGTTCTGCAAATACCGAGAGAGATTTTAGGGTTTTGAAACAAAAACAGAGAAATACAAGAGACAGTAGAGGAGAGAGATCTTAGGAAAGATTTGAAGAGAAACTATAGGGAGATAAAGAGAGGAAAACGAGATACGAGAGAAAGAGATGATGGCGTGGATCGAGATAGAATCTTCTTCTTTCCTTGAAGGATCAGCCCATTGGCTCTGATACCATGTTAGAAATGGAGTTAGGGTTAGAGAGATGAAGAAGAAGAGTGAAGGATGGAGAGTCTCCAGTCTCCACTAGGGAGCTCCTCATGTAAATGATGTATATATAGCCCAAACTAGGGCAACAAAGTACAGTGACTACAATACCCTTTGACTTACAAGTAATGTCTAAACTACCTCAGGCATTATTCAACAAACTGTATAGGAAACCAGATTATCCATTGTTGTACACACTTATCCCAGCACTTACAAAGAGTGATTGGCTGATGCACAATGACGCACAATGAGTAAACTTTCTGTTACCATTTCTCTACCACCACCACAATTTCCGCCTGATTAACGGCTATGCCCTCTACCAAAATTACCTTGCCCACTATTAGAATAATCTCTGCATATTGAAGATGTCAAGACAAACTCTTTCCCAACATTGAGATACAAAGAGGCCGTAGAGACCCAACACACTAAAGTCAGTGATGGGGGACAATCCTAGATGCCATGAAGAATCAAGGAGTTAAGAAGATGAGGCCCATTGTTGATATTAAAAGAGTTTTATTTAGTTTTTAGAGTGTTATTTAAGCCTTTTCAAGTTATAGGAGAGCATTAGAGTCTTTTCCCATCAAAATCAGTTAAGTTTTTTGAGTTATGAGTGTTTTAAATAGGCCCCACACATGTATTAAGGGAATTTTAAGTGGGGAACGTTTTTAATCCATTTTAGGGTTTTAAAACTTTCTAGTTATCTTTTTATTATATATTGTAAGCCTCAAGCCACTTTTCTATATAGCCATGATGAAAAGATATGATGAATGATGATTGAACAAAGATTTTGAAAGCTTCTTCTCTTGTATGGATGAGATGTATACTCCTTGCCAAGGTGTGATGCCTTGATCTTCCCTAAGGTGCGATGCTTAGGAACCCTTTGCAATGCCTTGGTTTTTGGTTGGTGACATTTTAACCTTGCTATCTATTTCTTTCATGTTTCTTTGTTTCTGATTTTTTTCGAACCCTAAACCTCCATTAATATCATCCAAAACCTCTCTTTCATTATTTTCACCTATCTTCTACGCACAACCCCTAAAATACCCATTAAAATTTTTCTAACTTTAGAAATATCATTCAAACCTGTCCATGACTTTTGCCCATTTTGTTTTTTGTCCCAAAGGTAATTGTACACCCTTTCGGCATCCTTCAACAGTTTCTGGCATATGTTTGCACCATTCCAAACCTACCCTGAACCCCGTAGAAATATTTGTCCAATCTAATCACTCATTTTATGACCTAAACCCTTAATTTTGATCCATCCTTTCACCCCCCTAAACCCTTAATTTTCACCCATCCTTTCACCCCCCTCCCCTTTCTATAGATCCATCCTGCATGAGATTTGGTATCAGAGCTCGGGTTGGAAACGTGTCTTCTAGATGCAATGTCGTTCGAGTGATTGAGTTTTGGAAGGCTTAAACTCTAAACTTGACGTGTTTCTATCCCACTTGGATTGTGTGGATCGTATTTACCAATATTTTCATGCCCGTCCTCTAGCCATGGAGACTCCAAAGGTTGCACAGAGTCAAGAGTTCATATCGGAATAATCGTTGTTGATACCTTCCATGGAGATTATGAAATTAGAGCAATGGACAAGAGCCACTCACTTTATCCAAAGCTGGTTCCGAAGATAATTATCTTATACCCATTATACGAGGATAAAGATGGCGACAATCTTTATTCAACATGCCTGGAAAAGAAGAGTCGTTCGACAGACTCTGCGAGATCTTCAATTAGTACCAAAGGATGCGGATAGTGTTGCAAAAGCACACATGATATCATTTATTTCGCCAACGTTTTTTAAGCTTAAAGATTATTTTGAACCTGAATTTGACATCTTGCGCTTAGAGGATATGATCATTTGATGTACTTACCACGATGGAAATACTTAGTTCGTAGGCCAGGACAACCGTATCCGATTTGCATGAAGATCAACATTGACTAACTCCTTACAATGAAGCTGCCAATTATACTCGACAGGGTCAAGTTCTCTAGCAGGGGAGTATGATGGGGGACCATCTAAGATTACATGAAGAATCAAGGTGTTAAGAAGATGGGTCCCATCATTAGTGTTAAAAGAGTTTTATTTAGTTTTTAGATTGTTATTTGAGTCTTTTTAAGTCATAGGGGGTATTAGTCTCTTTACATCAAAATAGTTTAAATTCTTTGAGTTATGACTGTTTTAAATAGGCCCCAAATATATATATTATGGGAATTTAATTGGGAGAGGAAGTCTTATGTCCTTAGAAAGGGGTAGTTTAGTCCTTTGGGTTTTTTTATTTGTTTGATATAAATACTTTATGTTGGGATTGGAAGAAAAAACAGTACATTCATTTGCTATATGATATTGAGAGTAATTTGCTATTTGGTATTGAGAGCTTCTTAGAGAAAAAGGCTCCATCTTCTTCTTTGGTGAGATGCGAAAGAAACTCATAGTGTGAAAGCCTTGAGATAAGTAGAATATTTCTTATTATTTTTCAATTACAGTTTCCACTATTCTTCTCTCTTCTTTATTTGTTTTTCCTATAAATCACATTCCCAAGAATCCCAAACCTCCATTAATATTACCAAAACCACTCATGCATTATTTTGTTACCTATCTTCTACCCAAAACCCTTAAATATTCATAAAAAATATTTTCCAGACCTTATCATTCAAATCCATCCCGATCGCGTGTCTCTCTCATTTTGCCCCAAAACTCATTTTGCACCTTTCCGGCATCCTTCGACACCTTCCCGACGTATGTCTTCACCACTCCAAACCTATCCTAAACCTCTTAGAAATATTTCTCCAACTAATCACCTATTTTAGGACCCAAACCCTTAATTTTCGCCCATCCATTTTACTCATGTTCTCTGCCACAACAATCTGCAACTTTCTAGCTTGTGTTTGCACTTTGCACACCTCAGAACCTACAGAAAAGCCCTCTTAGAGGTCCATAATCTTCTTCATAGGCATATTTTCTATTGTTTTGAGACCTTGTGAGATTTTGTACGTTCAGATGTGGTAACAGAGCAAAATGTTTGCCTATATCAGTCGAAAATAAATATTATTCATAGAGTGAATCTCTTTGCCAGCAAGAATCTATGCACATACTTATGGAATTCTAGATTGAATCTGGAAGGAACTTTGCAGTCCCTAAACTCTTATCGCTACCTTTTCAACAGATTTAAGTTCGATGTCAAGGTTTGAAACACATTCAACTCTTCCCTCATAGCACTAAGAATGCTATATAATACTCACTCAAGTTCATCTTTCCTTTTTGAAAAAAAGAATGTGTTTTCAAATGATTCATATACTTGGGATCTGTTTTCATATGTAGAGTAGGTTTCATGTTCTTAGTGTTGTATGTTCTTAGAATCCTAATGAAATCTTCACCCTTTCTTATATTGGATATGAGAAAGTGTCTCCTAGCTATATTTTCACACCATCATGATTACTACAATTGCTTTATTCAGGTGAAACATGATGTCGACACTGGGGTTCCTTATGCAAAATTGTAGGTTCACTATGATGAGGATTATCATATACAAAATAGGAGATACGATGTTTGGTTTTCTTGTAGACTTAAAACTATTCTTAGGTGGAAATGGGATTGGGCATCTAATTCTGATACTCCTAGTACATATTATGCCTCTATCATGTAAAGTGAACTATCTCAGTCACTGAGGTGGAAACCCATGCGGACTTGTGTGTAGAGAGTTACACACAGATCTGAATCAATGTTTGCAAAACACCCAGTAAATATTTGAAGAGAAAATTTAAATCAAGACCATTGATATCAAGCTTCCACCCACCGGGTAGATGAAAATTGATGATTGTTCCTCACCATCTAGCAATGGGGCTTCATCCACAAATACAAGTACTACGGTTATTGAAGATAGCCTTATAGACTAGAAACCTTATATCATAAAAAGTTCATAACCTTATATCATGATTTGGGTTTTCCAGAGGTAACAACCAGTAACGGAGAACATTAAAAGGAAAAAAGGAAAGAGATGAGATGAAAAATATAAAATAAGGATAAAAGGGAAATTCACAAGCCTCTATTAGGATTTGCTCTAATAAAGAACAACTCTCCCTAATCACAAATTTTATTGGCTCTCAGAAATACAATATCACCACTAACAGGTGGCAAAAGAAGGAAAAAAAAAAACAGAATACCCTTGATTAACACAATGACATTATGTCATAAACATATCCTAAAAACTCTTAACAGGTTGAAATGTATCATAATTGTGACCTGTTCATACAACACATTCGGATTGGAAATTAAGTTTTTGACATCGGAATCAGGATGAAAATAGGTTGGGTTTAGAGCGAGGTAGATGCCTATACGATTGGAAGTAATCCATAACTGTGCATGTTGGTATTTTAAAGCCATTACCAGTTTATTTCTTTTTCCTTCTCTGCAGTTGGAAATGTTACATAGATATTGCTTGTGTTTATAAGTGGTATTTTATATGTTACACTATTTTGCTGTTCTCTTTCCAATATAATTCTCTAGATTCTCCTTTTGGAAGAGCCATTATTAATCAATACATAAATGCTGCTAAAATAGACTTAATTAAACAATTTTATAGTAGATAAAAGATTTGTTATTTTGAGCAGTGATATGGCATTATGTCCTAATGAGTTGTTGATATAATCCTTTCTTGTTATTTTCCAGTGACGCGAGAGATCAAAATACTGAGGTTATTTGCACATCCTCACATCATTCGCCTATATGAGTTCATAGAGACACGATCAAATATATATGTCGTGACGGAGTATATTAATCGTGGGGAACTATTTTATTATATCTTAGAGAAGGGTAAAGTCTTGGAGGATGAGGCACGCTATTTTTTTCAGCAGGTGGTTAAGAGAATTTCATGCCAACTCATCCTTTTGAAGTTCTCAGTTCTTTTTAAACCATTATTATTATTATTATTATTTTGCAGAGAAGCAAATGCCTCCATAAACATATATATATTTCTTGTATTTAGATCCTTTTAAAGTATAAAAGATTAAATAACGTCATCTCCAACAGCTTAAGCTTTTGGAGTAATTGGTTGTTTCACATGGTATCAGAGCAAAGGCCCGGGTTCAAAACTCCTTGTTATTAATTGTTAACTTACCAACTTCTCCAAAAGCTTAAGCTGTTGGAGAAAGGAGTTATTTATCTTTTATACTTTAACACTCCCAAGCACGTGTGGCCCACTTGGCAAACACATGGCACATGTGCTCCCACTTTGGGCCAACCATCGCATGTGGATTTTTGCTATCCAGGAGGTTTGAACTCGAGACCTTTGGCTCTAATACCATGTTAACTTACCAACTTCTCCAAAAGCTTAAGCTGTTGGAGAAAGGTGTTATTTATCTTTTATACTTTAACATTAATAATCCACATGTAATGGCCAACCCAAAAGAGGGGCCACATGTGCCGCTTGTAGGCCAACCCTAAAAAGAGGGGCCACACATGAGGGGGAGTGATAAAATATAAAAGATTAAATAACGCCATCTCCAACAGCTCAACTTTTTGGAGTAATTGGTTGTTTCAAAGATCCTATTCATAGTCTTCTCTAATCTATAAATTGCCCTTTTCTTATCTTCTTTACCTCAAAACTTTGGTACACATCTATTTTCACTGGGACAGTTTACTTTTCTCCCGGGGTGAAAACTTCCTCAATGAGATATTTCTGTATTGGTTAATATCTATCTGATCCATTGCCTAACAACTGGTTAAGATCTATCTGATCCATTGCCTAATCCTTGCTTTCAGTGTACACCTAATAGTCTATTTCATTAAGTAGCAGCTTCCATTAGACCAATGCTTTCTTTTGTTGTAGAGAACAGATTATTTCTGGTGTTGAGTTCTGCCACCTCAATATGGTGGTTCATCGAGACCTCAAGCCAGAGAATTTACTTTTGGATTCTGAACACAATCTTAAAATTGCGGACTTTGGCCTAAGCAATGTCATGCGTGACGGCCATTTTCTCAAGACAAGCTGTGGAAGCCCAAACTATGCCGCTCCTGAGGTATGGATTCATTGTAACAATAGCAATGAGCATGCTGTTATAGTGCAATTGGCTTTAGGTGGATGTATGTATGAACTCTCATCATCATGGTTTTAAATTTCGTCCGAAATACCGAAATTTCGGATTTCGGCCGGGACTGACACCAAAAGTACATTGAATCAGTGTCAGTCCAGATTTCGACAGAAATTTCGGCAAAATGTTATTTTTTAAAGTTTTTTCCGAAATCTACTTTTTCCCCCAAAATTTCAGCTTAAATTTTGGAAATGTAACAAAATATGTTTTTTTTACCAAATTTCGGTATTTGGCTGAATCAGTTTCGGCTGTGGCCGAAACCGAAATTTCAAACCTTGCTCATGAATCACATAACTATATTCAAGTCTCTCCTTTGCAGGTCCTTTCAGGTGAACTATATGCTGGACCAGAGGTTGATGTTTGGAGTTGTGGTGTCATTTTATATGCTCTTCTCTGTGGAAGGCTTCCTTTTGATGTTGATAATCTTCCCAATTTGTTCAAGCTGATAAGGGTATGGGAAACGGCAAAATTTTGTTTTTTAATCATTTCCTTTTTGGGGCATATCCATCAGAGTGTACATGCCATTTTTTATTACAATAAGTTGTTTATTTCCTTTTTACCTTCTTTGTCCATCAGAGTGGAATATACACCCTCCCTAGTCATTTGTCTCCTGGAGCAAGGGATTTGATTCATCGGATGCTTGTTGTTGATCCTATGAAGCGCATAAAAATTCACGAGATCCGTCGTCATCCATGGTTTATAGATCATCTTCCACGCTACTTAGCCTTGCCTGCAATGCAAATAGCAAAACAGGCATGTTTGCTTCTTTACAATTTCATCCATTATATAATATTGAAATTTTTTCCCAATTTGTGATTGGATACTATTTGCAATAAATTGTTTTCTTGTTGGAGCATCTTTTCGAAGATAGTTCATTCTTTGTGGGGATTTGTAGTGACATCTCAACCCTTCTACTCATAAGTAGTTTCATTATTCATTATTACTAGGAATCCAACCATTTCTTCTTCCAAAATATTACTTGGTAAGCTGATGCTGGTTATGAACTTATTATTTTCGGAGCTTTATGGCATCCCTGTTTTTTTTATCCTAGACACATTTATTGTACGTATAGAAACCAGCCAAATTTTTTTGGTGAGATGGTCCTTAGCATCAGGATACATGGCTAAAGTGTTTGAAATGAATAACATTTTGCGTGCATGAATGTTCCAGTTCCGTTATATGGAATGGCCTTGCATTAACTTCTCAATCTTGGTTGCTGCACAAATTTCTTTCTTTTTTTTTTTTTTTTGAAGAAAAGAAGGGGGGTCCTGACTCACCTTGGCGCATGAGCCACCATTTTGCAGTGATCAAACTATTTGAATTGTAAAGTTTACTATGTATAGGGATCTTGGACTTTCAAAACTCAATTTTATTTCTTAATTGGTCAGTTTGGTTGCGGGCATTTGGGATATTCCCGGGAATATGTCTGGAATTTTGAAATGCCGAACCCCGTTTGGTTGCCATTTGCATTTCATTGGCATGTTTGACCACCGGGTTTCTCGGATGCTTGTCTGCCCACGTGGACGCCCAACCAAAGCCAAATGGCAATCCACATATTTTGAGTTTTTTTGCTGGAATATCAAGATCCCTAGCATGTAGAAATGACGGAGACGTGCTACTCATCTTCCCCAGAGTTTTTTCTACACATGTTCCGAACAAATTTCAGCAACCAAACGTCCAAAGTGGATCATATGCCGCCCAAATGCCTGACCAGAGCCTTGTAACCAAACAACCCTCAGACGAAGTTCCGAACATCTCCCCCTTGACTGCCGGGCTTTGGAAATGCCGTTTGACTTCTTGTCTTCTCCCATCACACCCAAGCTCCCGCAACCAAACAGGGCAAATATGATTAATCAAAGAATTCAAATAAAAAGTGAAAGTGCATACATGGTGAGTATAATTTTGTTTTAATGACCTGGGTTTGCCCCTATGGTTAGGATACTATTGCAACCGTGTTCTGGCAAATTTCAAGGTAATCGCGTAACTTTTGACAAAGAAAAGAAGAACATGAATATCTGAAATCTGCTTAAACAATGTCTACAGTTTACCTCCATGAGTTTTTTGTATTTCTTCCCATGAGATTTCTACACTGTTGCCTCGAAAGTTATATTCTACACGTACAAGATACATATGAAAGACAGAAATTCATGATACAGTTAAAGAGAAGGGATAAAAAGGAAACGAGTTGGAAAGGGATGAGGAGGGAACGAGAACGAAAAAGGAATGATGAAAAAAAGATTAGAGAGAGGATTAAAGGAAAGATGATAACTGATTCTTTAATCTACTGGAAGTTGTTTTTTCCTCATGCATTTGTGCATCCTAAAACATGTTTGAGACTGGAACATGAATCCTCGTGAATGCTGATAACAAGCAGTTGTAAGTGCCCATTACCAAGTTGGTAGCTTGTGCACATAACTTGTGAACATCGACTGAGATGAGAATTCAGTACTGAGTACTGAGTTCATATATGTACTTGCCCCCAGTACCAGCTATAAAATCTTTCCATGGAGAGGATTATTTGGAAGACCTAAGATTATCATAAGTAGAAAATTTTGAATACTAGTTAACAAGTATAATGGCTGATAAACTTTGGAGATTAACTAAGCAAGCTAAGTTGGGATGAGTGCCAAAACATAAATAGTGAAATCCAAATTATCTTAACCTAAGTTTATATAATTGTGCTGAAGCGTCAAAGTTCAGTCTACCCAGGTCACGAAAAGAGGAGTGAAAATCCTCCGCTTGTGGAGCATTAAATTCAAATCTCAAGAGTCGTCCTTCAAGACTCACAAAAGCTTTTATATGAAGCAACAAAACCCTATCAGATCCCAGATCTTAAACCATCTAGTCTCAGCTCTTTATTCTATTATATCCAGGCTTAAATTAAAGCACTAAATGGACCAAACAACCCTGTAAATGACATGCATTTAATTAGAAGCGAAACAAAATAATAAAGCAATAACGATGTAACTGTGTGTGCCCCATTTATTACAGCGCTGAATATATCCTTCAACACTAACGACATGCCATTTAAAAGCTAAGGGATGTTTTTTTTTACACTTCCGTGTGCAGTCGGGTGTTTCATTTTGGGATAGCATGGATGGTTCTTTGAAAATATGAATGGGGTCAATTTCAGAGTAACTACATCTTACTTGGTTGTTGTGAGTTGTGACACATGATTCATAGGAACTTTTGCCAATTTTTATTAACAAGTAAACAATCTCTGTTCTCTTTTTTTCCTTATTTTGTACCAGTTGAGCTCCTTTTTTTAGTTTCAAATTCCCTTTACTATTGTATTGTATCTTTTATTTCAATAGAATTCATGACCGTATTTTGTTTGAACTTCATTATTTACTCCATGAAGAACAGCCAATTGATATCTTAGCGATCCTGAAACAGATCGACGAGGAAATCCTTCAACATGTGATTGAAATAGGATTTGATCGCAACAAAGTTATCGAGTCTCTTCAAAACAGAATCCAGAATGAGGTCTTTCTTTTACCATTTTAGTTCCGTACCTCTGTTTGCATTAACACATTTCTCAGTAAAACTTATCGTGTGGCATTTGCAGGCAACAGTAACATATTATTTGCTATGGGACAACCAGTTTCGCATTTCCAGTAGTTACCTTAGAGCAGAGTTTCAAGAAGCCTCGGTGAGCCTGCCATTTATTTCTTCATGTTTCTTTATAATTCCACAGAGGGGATATTTTCACCATGAGCACACGGGTAATTTTAACCAGCCAAAATATCTTGGCTTTCCTCTTCATCTCTACTTTCCTTTTTTTGTACAGTTCTGTATATCTTCTTGTTAAGTGAAATTATCTAACTCCCCCAGAATTTCAAGAATTGATCAAGATTTCACTAAGCGCATTTATGATAGTAACACCCTTTCCCATGACCATCCAAAGTGTGACTTTCCTGGTGCTTTTAGTTGCTCTTCAAGCTCTCCTTTGTTCCATTTACACATATTTGCCTCTAAATGTACTTTTTTATTTCATTTGAACAAAATAAATTCTGGAATTAAGCTCAAGGTTCTAACCTACCCAGATACCATCTTATCTTTCACAGCCACCTTACCTTTTATTGACTAACCTCAGATTTTCCCCCCTTTCTCACTAGTTAAACTTTGGAATGATGTTCTTGTGAGTTATATTTATGGTTGCCTCTTGCCACCGTTGAATCTCTACAGTCCTGAATTACAGTCACAGGAATCACAGTTGGCATTTTAATCATTGTGGACTGTACCTTCAAGTGGTTTGAGCTGTGGTTTTTCTTAATCAATTTTTCTACAGGACACATACAGTTCCACTTCTTCAATCACCAATCACACTCTCCAGCAACAGGGTTTTACTGCTGGAAGAAAGTGGTTACTTGGACTTCAGGTCATTTGATGTCATTCTCCTCATACTTGAGCTTTTGTTGATAATTACTGTTGCATCAACTATTCAATGTCTGATCACATCTTCTTTTGATTATATCTATATTTACAGTCTCAAGCTCCTCCTATCGAAATAATGACAGAGGTCTTGAGAGCCCTCCAGACTTTAAATGTGTTCTGGAAAAAGATAGGACACTACACCATGAAATGCAGGTGGTTGCCTAGTTTTCATAGCCACTCTGGAACTGCACTTAGTATTCCTCTACACACGAATCATACCTCTGTGGATGACCGTGCGATCGTCGGAGATGGCGGAACTGGTGTCCTATCACACAATGCCGTCAAGTTTGAAATGCAGGTAATCGGTTGTGATTTCCTTCCTGCCTTTGTTTTAGTAGTCTGGTTAGGCTTAACTTAACTAATAGAAAAAAAAAGGGAAATGATATCAGCACAACCATATTTTGATATTTTTGCTAACCTATCTTGTCTTTTAGTATTTAAAGAGCTCTCAAAAGGTTATTACATTTCCCAAAAAGCTCTCACGAGCCAATTAAAGAAGAAAAGACAGATGGGTTTGTGCAAATATCAAAGTATGGTTGTGTTGATAATGTCAACTCAACTCAACTAAGCCTTTGTCCCAAACTAGTTAGGGTCGGCTAATGAATTCTTCCGAAAATTTCATGAAGAAGGTGAAAGGATCTACCTAGCTCAAATTTACTAAGTCTAATCCTGACACTAGTTTGGTTCATCTACATGGATCATTTTTTTCCATTCTCTCCAATCCAAGGTCGTTCTCTATTATGTTCCTAGTCCTCAAGTCTTTCCTTACTGTTTCTACCCAAGTTGTTTTCGGTCTGCCCCTACCTCTTTCCTACCCAAGTATGGTCTGTTATGGTTGTGCTGATAACACTTCCCAAAAAAAATACCAAAAGCACCTGGGTTTTTTACATGACTGAATCTTGTAAATCAATTTAGTTTTCTTTTATCAGGGAGTGATGATATATAAAAAACGCCACTAAAATTATTAAAGTACTTCCAAAATAGATGAAGCTCATGATTGTGTTAAAGATACGAGTTCTTTTTAATTCTTTATTAAAAATTAGGGATGATTCCTGCTGGCAAAGGGGAGCTTTTCATTCTTCATGTCTATATCTCTTGAAAATCATAGGTCAAATTATAAACATACTTTTGACCACTTTGTTCCTCGGTTTTATGGGGAAAAAAAAACTCATTTGCATCTGTCACTTCCCGGTGTCTTCTTGATTTTCGGTAGTCATTGCTGCGGAAAATTATTTTCAATGTTGAAAATGGGATGCCCGTTTTTTTTTTTTTTTGAGACAGTATTTTTTTATTATTAAAGATAGAAGAAGAAAAAAATACACAATCTGAAAGCATGTGTGTGATCACATTGAAAAATGGTGATTGACATGCCACTAGAACCACTTGGGTTGTTTGTTATGCTATCCCTTTTTAAGTTTTAGTATGTCATATGAAATTCTTATTCAAAGAGGGTAAGGAAAACAGTTAAATGTTGGAAACCTCAGTAGCTAGACTGGGAAAATCAGGGTTCTTTTTGTATGTTTAGGATAATGATTATTCATTAAACTTTGTTGACAATGGTCTTCTTGGTAATCTTTTGTTTTTACAGCTTTATAAGGCTAAGGGAGAGAGGTATCTACTGGATCTGCAGATGGTTCATGGGTCTCCCCTTCACTTCCTTGAAATCTGTGCTGCTTTTCTCACAAAACTCCAAGTTATCTGATCTGCTTCTTCTATTACATACATCAAACTTTGAACCTCTTGAGTTTTCTGTAAAATCAAAGGATATAATGATGTTCATCTGTGTATAGGAAATAACACTTGCTGGTTCAGCTTTCTTTTTTCATGTGATATGCTTCTTGTATAATGCAATTCTCAGGTTTTGCTTTTCTCCTTTTGCCCGTTGTGGGGCAGTTTAGCAATGTTTTGTAAGTTGTTCTTTTTTTTTTTGGGTGAGGGGAAAAAACCTTTTCAAATAGTGTTGATCATCTGTATATAGGAAACAGCACTTACCTACCAAAAAAATGAAACAACACTTGCTGATTCTGCTTTCTTTTTTCATGTGATATGCTTCTTGTATATAATGCAATTTTCAGGTTTTACTTTTTCCCTTTGACAGTTTTGGAGCAGTTTAACAGTGTTTTGTAAATTGTTATTTTTGTGAGGGAGAAAAACTTTTTCAATTAGTGTTGAAAGGAGGTAAGTGTCTAGGCAACCCTCCTAATTTTCCTTTCTTTTTTCTAATTAATGAAAAATTGGGGGAAAATATGGAATTTATGGAAAAAATGCATATTAGACTATGATAAAACCATCAATGATTCATAATTGATAAGAGCCATTGATCTGGTGGCCACCACCACACCAGAGGGGGCTTTGGCTCACCATAATCACTTGTCCATGCCACTTGTGTTGTCAAATTATCTCAATGACCCAAATCCCCTAAGAAAATCTGCATCATTTGCCCTTCCAAATGAGATTTCTGTCACCATAAATAAGAGGAAAAGAAAAAAGAAAAAAGAATCAAGGGAAATGATATCCATTCTACCATATTTTGATAATGGCAGTCCCCAGATTTTTAGGTACTTTTCTGATTTGCTGTTGATTTTTTTTTGTTTTTGAATTTAAGAAACTTTGATAGCTGATTAAAAAGTGTAAATTGGAGAGGAGTTGCCCTGTCAAAGTGAGAAGTTGTCCGATGTTTTTTTAGCTCATACTCTGCAACTTATTGGATAGGGGAGTATATGTTATTAAGAAGTGAATAGAATATCATCTGTCGATGAACATCAAAATAATAAAATTAGGCTATTATTATGCATGTTGATGACACAAATTTGAGTTTGTAATTCTCAATGACAGATGCAGAGAAGAGATAAACAATAATCTTAATGACAAGTCAAATTAAAAAAAAAAAACCCCTGCAACTTCAAAGATTGTTGATAAGAGTTTGTAGTTCTCAAAAACAATTTGATTTCCTTCCCCCATAAGTGGGGTGTTCTCTTTTCTCTTTTTCTTCTTTCGGCTCTGTATTTGTGGTCTTTCCTGTATGTTCTCTTGGGGTGTACTTACTCAGTCGCCCGCTTGTTAATGAAATCTGCTACCGTTAAAAAAAAAGTTCTCAAAAACAAAAATAAGATTGATAAAAGGTATAATACGTTCAGAAGATGCTTGGTGGTGACACAGCAATCAGACTAGTTCAATCCCAACTTACCTACCATAACTAGAAAAGGAAAAAATAAAAGAAATATCATGCTTGGTGTCACAATAACCTTTTTATTTGTTAGAAATATCTGTTCAATAACTCTTGGAGCCAATCATCAGACTCCCCGAGTGAACTCAGTTTTTCCTTAACTGAGTTCTCATCCATGTTCACGTTTTGCCCTATCAAGTCAATCACAAACTCCTTTGACTCGTCCGAGAATATTAACAATGATCATGTCAACTAAATTGACTCCCGTTTTTTTTTTAACCTTGGCCGAGTTGTCATTGTGAGTCTAAGTTCTTAACCATGAAATGATATGAAGATATGAACAGGGCGCTAACCGACGGGAACAATAAAAGGATATAAGGATATCAGAGATGCAATTCACAAACCCAGGATCTTTTTTCATCTAACATGCAATGATATAAATATATGCACTTTAGCAACTTTTGTACTAATCAATTCCAAGAATAGAAAAGGAAAGGTACCCACTAAACAACTTATGACATGTTGGAATTTTATAGATTATGGATCTGATCTATGGTTTATTCGAACCCAGAAAATCTGCAACTTGAAATGAAAAACTCTTTCTGTTTGGAAATCAGAAATAAAATAGAACTTATCTGTTTGGTTGAAAACCCTTTGGAAATCGGATTGAAAAAAATAAGGCTGAGTCGTGCCACTGGTCACTCTCCTTAAGAATCGTATCCGCCCCCTACCGGTGCAACCGGGATTTGCGAACCGACGGTCCAAGATAAAACAGCCGAAATTGGCCACAGTCCACGTGCACTCGCTGACTGGTCCACCCAGAATCACCAATAGAACTGTGCTAAGAAAGAACGGAACGAAGGAGGAAGAAGAATAGAAAACCTTGAGTGCAAAAACGTCTGTGTATTTTTTCTGTCTCTAAAACAATCTGTCTCGTCCCCTTTTATAGACCTGAAAGTGTCTGTTGGGAAGAGCCACCATTAAAACACACCCTTAAAGACCAGAAACGTTTTTTCTCCCAACAGTCATTTTTGTGACCGTTGAGATTCTAAAAGGTTATTTGCAATTAAGGTAGTGTGTCCATATCAAAACCAAAGGGTAAAAATCAAAATGATTTTTTTTTTTTGCAATAAAAATAACCTTTTCATCTAAACCTAAACCTAAACCCAAACCCAAACCCGGCCCCGGACCATGGACCACGGGCCACGGGCCACGGCCCGGCGAGGCGCGCGTGTGTGTTTTTTACTCATGGGCTTGTGCTCTTCTAAAAGCCCAAGACCCAACAAATTCTAAAGCCCCTTGAAGGCTCAAGCCTTTCTCCAAATCTCCATCTTACATGGATGAGAAAATTTCTCTCAAGCTCCCATGTGGGACTATTTATTTTGCCTTGGTTTTAGAGAGCACAATGTTCACACACACATCGAGGTCTTGGGTTCAAGTCCCCATTCAAGCAAAAGAATTTTGCCTTCCACATAAGAGAGGGAAAACTTTAATTTGAATCTTCCCTCTAAACTTTGATTTAAAAATACTAACAATCCCCCACAAGATTCAAAATACAGTTACAGTTTTGAAAACGGAAGTATCTGAGCACATTAGAATAATAGAGCGGATTCATACCGGTGTCTTTTGGACTTCAACCGATATTTAGGATAAACAGATTACGTTACCGAGTACGGGTAGAGTTAGACTCCTTCAACCTTTCCTCGTAGGTGTAACCGACTAACCTGTCACCCACACCCTACCATCGATTCCTTGGTGATTCAATCACGTTTTGGAACATTTTGGCCTTGTTCCCCTCTTGGTTCTCATGAATGTTCTAGAGAATTACTCGTCAAATTCTCATAGGAGGCGGCCTTACTTCCACATTCACTTAGGTCAGTCATCAAGTATGCACTGCAAGTAACATACCACCCAATATAGGTTATCAACTGATTAAGAGCATATAACTCATCCTTTCTCATTTACAGTGAACACTATCTTCCAACATTTTGCATCTAGGAGTAGGGGTGATAGTGTTAACAAACCATCCGGTGACTTGTTAGTACCCATTGAACCAAATTCCAGGGATCTCCTTTCACATTGGTTGGGTGTCCATCACTAATGGTTCATGCTACGAGTTTTAACCCCATTCCTTGCGATGCCTCATAAACCACCTTGTTTATCTGTGGCTTTGTCAGAGGATCTGCCAGATTCCTCTCCGACCTTACAAAGTCGAGTGCTATTGTTCCCTCACTCAAGTATTGCTTTACCAAATTATGCCTCAGGCGAATATGCCTTCTTTTGCCATTATAGGTCTTATTTTTGGCCTTGGCTAAAGCAGCTTGGCAGTCACAGTGTAGAAACACCGAGGGAACTGGCCTTGGCCATAAAGGCACATCTGCCATAAAATTCCTGAGCCATTCGGCTTCAGCTCCTGCTAGGGCTAAGGCTATAAATTCCGCTTCCATAGTGGAACTTGTACTACATGTTTGTTTAACCGATTTCCAAGAAATCGCACCACCACCAAGGGTGAATACATATCCACTGGTAGACACTGAATCTCTTGTATCAGAGATCCAATTCGCATCACTATAGCCTTCTAAGACAGCAGGAAACCCCCTAAAATGCAGTCCAAAGTTCATTGTACCTTTTAAGTACCTCAACAACCTAGTCAAAGCCCGCCAGTGTTCATGTCTTGGTCTATGTGTGTGTTGACTGAGTTTTTCAACTGCTAGTGCAATGTCAGGTCTAGTACAGTTCATTAAATATGACACTGAACCTATAATACTTGAGTATTCCTTTTGGGATACCAACTCACCTTTGTTTTTCTTTAGGTGAACCTGACAATCTAAAGGTGTCTTTGCAGGTGAACTATCATATTGTCCAAACTTCCTAAGAATGTTTTCCACATAGTGAGACTGAGACAATATTATTTCATTTTCTTTTCTAATGATTTTCATTCCTAGAATTATATCAGCTTCACCCATATCTTTGGTTTCAAAATTTGACATTAAAAATCTCTTAGTAGATTTAACTATGTCCAAACTAGTACCCATAATCAGTATATCATCTACATATACACACAAAATTACACCTTCATCACCATTAAACTTACTATAAACACATTTATCAGATTCATTTATCTTATAGCCATTTGTAATTAAGACACTATCAAATTTGTCATTCCACTGTTTAGGTGCTTGTTTTAAGCCATACAGTGACTTAATTAATTTACAAACTTTGTTTTCATGTCCAGTTACAATGAATCCTTCAGGTTGTTTAATGTAGATTTCTTCATCTAAATCTCCATTTAAGAAAGCTGTTTTTACATCCATTTGATGTATTACCAATTTATGAATAGAAGCTATAGCTAATAAAATCCTAATGGTGGACAACCTAGCAACAGGAGAATAACTATAAAAGTAGTCTATATCCTTCTTCTGTCTAAAGCCTTTAGCTACTAGCCTTGCTTTAAACTTATCAATTGTCCCATCAGGTCTTAGCTTCTTTTTAAATATCCACTTGCTATCTAGTGCTTTAGTTCCAGGAGGAAGGTCCACTAGTTCCCAAGTGTGATTTTCTATTATGGAGTCTAGTTCACTTTTTATAGCTTCTTTTCAGAATACAGCATCTGGAGAAGTTACAGCTTCAGAATAAGTTACAGAATCTTTATCTATTAGATAGGTGAACATCCCATCTCCTAGATTTATTTCTTTCCTTTGTCTTTTACTTCTTCTGAGTTCTTGAAACTCAGAGTCCAAATCCTTTTCAGTTTCAGTTTGATTTCTTGAAACATTACTAGGTTCTTTAGGAATTTCTTTCTTCATAGGGAAGTGATGTTCAAAGAACTCAACATCCCTAGATTCAATTATAGTGTTATATTCTAGGATATTTTCAACTGATTTCAAAACCAGAAATCTATAGGCAGTACTATTTTGAGCATATCCTATGAATACACAGTCAGTCACAAGTTTTAGGTCCTAATTTTCTTTTCTTAGGTTCAGGTATTCCAACCTTAGCCAAGCAACCCCAAACTCTTAAGTGAGATAAACTAGGCATCTTGTTATGCCATAAATCATATGGTATTTGACCCTTCTTCTTTGGAGGTATCCTGTTATATATATAACATGCCGCCAAAAGTGCTTCCCCCCACAAGTTTAAGGGTAAACCAGAACTTATTAACATAGCATTGAACATATCCTTTAAGGTTCTGTTCATCCGTTCTGCTATACCATCTGATTCAGGTTGGTATGGGGCTGTGGTTTCATGGATAATACCATTATCATCACAGAACTTAGTTATAGAGTATTCTGTTCCTCTATCTGTTCTAAGTCTTTTAATTCTTTTATCTAACTGATTTTCCACTTCATTTTTATATTTGATAAAGGCTTTTTCAGCCTCATTTTTAGATCTAAGAAGGTATACTTTAGTGTACCTAGAGTAGTCATCTATAAAGGTTACATAGTACCTTTTACCTCCTCTAGATTCAAGATTTCTAAAGTCAGCTAGATCAATATGAATCAGCTCTAATAATTCGGTTTTTCTTTCAACACTAAAGTGATGTTTCTTAGTGAATTTTGCTTCAACACAAATTTCACAATTTTCTTTACTAGGTTCAATCTTTTCATTTATTAAACCTAAGTTGCAAAGTCTTTTAATATAAGGTGCACTTCTATGACCTAGTCTACCATGCCATATATCAAAAGATTCAACTATGTAAGCAGAAGAAGATGGTTTTTCATTCATAATTTCAAGTACATTCAGTACAAACAAACCATTGGCATTATAGCCCTTTCCTACAAATACATTACTTTTACTAAGGATCGCCTTGTCTGCTTCAAAAGTGAGCTTCAGTCCATTTTTGTTGAGGAGCGCGCCAGACACCAGGTTCCGCCGTATATCCGGCACATACAGCACTTCTTGCAATGCAAGTATCTTTCCTGAAGTTAACTTCAGAAGGACCTTGCCTTTGCCCATGACTTTCGAGGTCTGTGAGTTGCCCATATAGACCTGATCTCCTCCATCAACTTTAGTGAAGTTGTAGAAGGAACTTCGGTCTCCACATATGTGCTTGGTAGCACCTGTATCCAGCACCCACTCTTTTGGATTTTCCACTAAGTTCACCTCAATCACAACTGCTGCAATCATATCTGCCTCGGTTAGATTAACCTTAGCACTGGATGAACCAGTCTTTCGGTGTCGACAATCCTTCTTGTAGTGTCCGGGTTTCCCACATTCAAAACAGACTCCTTTCTTCTTAGGTCCAGATTTCTTGAAGTTCTTATCCTTCTTCAGTTTCAGATTCTTAGATCCATCATTCTTTGTTTCAACAATGTTTGCCCTAGAGGTGTACTCTTTGGCCTTTAGTTGCTTATCCTTAAGTCTGTTTTTCTCTTCAATTTTAACCCGAACAACCACTTGGTCTAAGGTCCATTATTTTGTCTTGTGTTTCATTCCGATTTTAAAATCTTTCCAAGACAAAGGCAATTTCTCAATGAGAGAACCAGCCACGAATGTATCAGGTAATTTCATACCTTCCTTAGCTAATTCACCAATAATAAACTGATACTCATCTATTTGGGCAGAAATAGGTTTCACATCTTCCATAGTAAAGTCTAAAAAATTTCCTATCACATATTTCCTATTTCCAGCATCCTCTAATTCATATTTAGTTACTATGGCATTCCAAAGATCAGCAGCATGCTTATAGGAATAATAGATATTATACAGTTCATTTGACAAACCATTCAACAAATGATTTTTGCAGATGTAATCTGCATTATCCCATTCAGCAGTTTCTTCATTTGGTTTTGGTTGGGTAAGGACAAAAGCAAAACCAATTTGTTGCAAAGCAAACAAGATCTGTTGTTTCCACCTTTTGTAATTCAAACCAGTTAGTCGTTCGATTTTTGAAAAATCAGGAACAGTATTGAGAATTCTGTTCCCAACATGTGTTCGAACGACAGAATTTGGATTGGAATTCTCAGCAGAAATGGGAAGAACAGAAATTGGGTTTTGATGATTAGAAGCCATAAGATCAGATCTATTTTATTACGATTCTTAAGAATGTTGGAATTTTATTACGATTATGGATCTGATCTATGGTTTATTCGAACCCAGAAAATCTGCAACTTGAAATGAAAAACTCTTTCTGTTTGGAAATCAGAAATAAAATAGAACTTATCTGTTTGGTTGAAAACCCTTTGGAAATCGGATTGAAAAGAATAAGGCTGAGTCGTGCCACTAGTCACTCTCCTTAAGAATCGTATCCGCCCCCTACCGGTGCAACCGGGATTTGCGAACCGACGCTCCAAGATAAAACAGCCGAAATTGGCCACAGTCCACGTGCACTCGCTGACTGGTCCACCCAGAATCACCAATAGGACTGTGCTAAGAAAGAACGGAACGAAGGAGGAAGAAGAACAGAAAACCTTGAGTGCAAAAACGTCTGTGTATTTTTTCTGTCTCTAAAAATAGACCTGAAAGTGTCTGTTGGGGAGAGCCACCATTGACCGTTGAGATTCTAAACGGTTATTTGCAATTAAGGTGGTGTGTCCATATCAAAACCAAAGGGTAAAAATCAAAACGGTTTTTTTTTTTTGCAATAAAAATAACCTTTTCATCCAAACCCAGACCTCGGGCCACAGGCCACGGCCCGGCGAGGCGCGCGTGTGTGTGTTTTTTACTCATGGGCTTGTGCTCTTCTAAAAGCCCAAGACCCAACAAATTCTAAAGCCCCTTGAAGGCCCAAGCCTTTCTCCAAATCTCCATCTTATATGGATGAGAAAATTTCTCTCAAGCTCCCATGTGGGACTATTTATTTTGCCTTGGTTTTAGAGAGCACAATGTTCACACACACATCGAGGTCTTGGGTTCAAGTCCCCATTCAAGCAAAAGACTTTTGCCTTCCACATAAGAGAGGGAAAACTTTAATTTGAATCTTCCCTCTAAATTTTGATTTAAAAATACTAACATGACAGATTAATCAACCCCATTATAGAATGAGATTAATCAACCCCATTATTGTTGATATCTTACAAGCATCACTCTACTGCACACATACATTTCCATATCATGCTCTCAGAATGTCTAAGAGCATTATTTTGAAGAATAGCTTAATCCCTATCAGAAGTTTGATTTAGAAGATCATGACCCAGATAGTAGCAGAACCTCCCTAATCCTTTTGTTTCAACCTGTTTTCACTCATACTGCAATTTTGGTATTCGGCCACTCCTAAAATCTAAGATGGTTGTGAATCTTAGAGAGCTGCTCTGGTTCAAGTTGCTGAGATTTTCAATGGAAAGAATTCAGATCTCTTTGCCTTTATAAATTACAAAATTGACGCCACTTGGTTCTGTCCAAATCTCAGATAACTTAAATTACACAAGTGCAGAAAAATTATTTCATTTTTTAACTATAAATCGAACTGGGTGCACCAGGAACAGATCACAAAAACAAATCCAAACACACGACTATTTTTTTTTTAAATCTCAGGACACTTAAATAGTGAACAAACAGACCCAACCTAGATGTGTCTCCATGGCTCAGATTTTGGCAGTGGCTTGTGTTCTAAGTCTAGTTCTTGCTGGTGAAGTCACTTGGTCTGAGGGGAGGCATTTGGGTCTACAGGTAAGTGAAGAGTGTGCCAATGCTCCACCATCACATGAAATTGGAACGTCCGGTGTGAAGAAAATTGTTGGATATCAAAGATTTCATGTGACGAAATATTTGAATAACCTTCGTCCAACTTCGCCCGGGCATAGCCCGGGTGCTGGGCACTCTGTTCATGGTTGAATATTGTGTTCATATTTGTGAATAACTCATCTGTGTTCCTGTATCTTGATTAGTTACAAAAAAAAATGTATTGCGAATCTATAAATATAAGCTTTCTTTTTTGTACTATGATGGATGGAAGTTGTTTTCTTTTATGTTCTTTCAGATTTAATTCATGAAACCTTAATCCAACTTGGTCCTAGAGAATTATGAACTTTGACCATGGGCAATTAAGCGTAAACTTGTCAGTTTCAATCTTCTTTCCATGTAGCTGGTTTAGCAGAGGATTAGCTAACTATAACCATCTTGAGATTATTTCATTTATGGGTATACCATAGCCATGAATTGATTCCTCTCTGCTTCTTTAAATATCTTGTACAGTAGGAAAAAAAAAAAAAAAAAAAACTATGTAAGTGTTCAGATTCAGCTATACCCATTTGTAAAAATGCAGTGCAAGTTCATCAGGAATATATCCAATGCAGGGTAATCAAAGTCTGTTATTCTTGAAAGGCAGAACATAATTTTTAGTAGAATATGACTGGTTGTAAGATTTTAGGACATATTTTTAAGAGGAAGTCTAAACTGAAGGGAGCCCTTGCAAAAAAGAGGTGAAAGGGCTCTCCTATTGGCTACACATCACCATCATGCATTAATAACGGCTGAAAAGTCAGACATGATGGTGATGTGCAGCCAATGGGGGAGCCCTTTCACCTTTTTTTGCAAGGGCTACCTTCAGTCTAGAATTCCTCTATTTTTAATAGAATATATCCCACTTTATACCCATTTTAGGATAAAAAGTGGTTAGTTGCTTCAGTTATTTATTTGTAAGGTTCTTAACAGCTAGAAAGTTAAGTGGGCCTTTTGGAATGTTATTGGTTCTTATATTTGAATATGCTGCAAAATGGAACCTTGGCTTTTCTTTGGGAATATATGCATGAAATCTTCTTTGATAATGACTTGATTTTTCCTTTTTTTTTTACAAGAGAAGCTTAAGCCCTTTTGGTTGCTTCTAACAACTATTGGGTTATAATATTAATATTTTAATACTAAAATTTCAGTATAATTTTTTTTATATAGAGTTTATCTTATGAGGAATGATAAACCGAAGGGCGCCCTTGCATAAAACCAGCTACAAGGGCGCTCCCGTTGGTCCATCTCCACAAAGTGGGCACGGAAAATTATTAAATGACCCAGATAAATATAAAGTTAAAATAACAATAAATGCACTTGATTAAAGATGGACCAATGGGAATGCCTTGTAGCTGCTTTTTCACAAGGGCGCTCTTCAGTTTATCATTCCTCCTTATCTTATTTCCAGTTTCCCACTTTTTTCAAATTGTATGTTTTTCTTTTCCCAGTGAAAAATAGTCTCACTTGGAAAGAGGAATGATAGAGGCACGGGCGGCCTTGCATAAAGAGCCGGAAAAGGGCCCTTGATTGGATCCACATCATTAAGTGTAAACTGAATTTACATTTTCAACTATTTTAATAAGTAACCGAAAATGACGTGGATCCAATCACGGCCCTTTTCCCACTCTTTATGCAAGGGCGCCCTTGCCTCTATTATTCCACCACTTGGAAAAGTTAGAAAATGACTGGAGTGGAGAGGGGTTTATAAGTACGCTTCCACTCCTCTCTCTCTTGCTTTTATAAGCACCTGCCTTTTGCAAGTGGAGAGGTGGGTTGTACTACAATTGGTGGGGGCGAATATTGTCTTAAAGAAATCTAGCGACAAGTAACATGCGTTGAAGTAAATCTCCTCATATCTCACTACAATTTTCTTCAACACTACCATCACTTGCGAATGTCTCACACAAATTTTACCTGCTTGAGTCCTCATAGATTGCTCCCCAAATATTTATCCTAATAAAGGACATGAAAAATGTTATAGAACCAAATTCGGAACCGAGATGGAAAATCTTAACCGATTGTGAGCCCCAAATAGATTACTGGACTCAAAATTAAACATAGTTTGCAGTTCCTCTATGGACCAAAGGGTTAGGATCATTGTATGAAATGATTTTTGGGGCACAACCCATTACCCATTTACGCTTTGGCCCAACATATGAACGGTTCGGATCTTCCAATGGAGTGGGGCGTACAGTACCTTTTGTAACATACTGGAGTACTTGGCCACACACCTCATAAAATCTCCTAAAATAAAGAGTGCCAAAGATTTAGTCTGCATTGCACCTGTTTAAGGGTGTCTGGTTATTTTGTTGGTTGGATCCTTTTTGGAGTTCGTTTTCGGATCCTGCTTTCTGATTTCGGATCATTATTAATTTTGAATACGGCTGTCCATTTGAGTGTCTTAGGTCCTACATGTGTTGTACACAGTGAGGGCTTAAGATTATATTACGTTTGGTTGCCGGAATTTTGTTGGTTCTTCGGATTTTTGTGGAACAAAAACCTTTCTGGGAGATTGGTGGGAAAAAAAACTCCCTAGAAATATCCCAGTAAAATAAAAATCTCATGTTTGGTTGACCGGACTATGGTGGAAAAAGCTTTGTTTGGTTGCTTGAATTGTTAGGAAGAAAAAAATCTTCTGCAAGCTTATTTTTGGTTCCTGGGATTATTTTGGCTCCTGGGAGTATTTTTTTTTCCTTCCTGGGGTTTCGTGCGGGGTTATTTTGGTTCCGGGATTATTTTGGGCCCAGCAACCAAACGTAGGTTTCCTGCGGAAATTCCACAAAAGTCCCAAGAACCAAACAAATTCCGGCAACCAAGGGAAGGAAAGTGGGAAGAAACTAAGCCATGTTTGGATTGCAAGGAAAGCATTTCTGACAGAAAATTTTATTAGGAAAGTTTTTATTTCGACAATTTAGAGGAAAATAATATGAATATGGTTAATTTAGAGGGATATCATCATATATTGAAGGTCCCTCTAAATAAAAGGAAAGTTCTTAATCCTTTTTCGTGTGTAAAAACTTACAAAATTTTAGAAATATTTTTCCTTTCCGAACTTTTCTACAAAATTTCAAGCAATCCAAACAGGGGTAGAATTTTCATCAAAATGAAAGGAGGGAAAATAAAACAATTCATATTGAATACTTTTGTAATTTACAAAAATACCCTCGTGAATAGACATAAATATACATCAATGCCCCTACATTAGGATCTAGGATGCTCCATCGGATTTTCTAGCTATGTATGGGTCATGATCTGAAATTATTTCAGACCTTATTATATGGATCCAATAGACCCAGTCGGATCCCATCTCATTGATTCAACAAGCTTCATTCAGGTTTCCCTCCAAGAAAATTAAACCGTTGGATCTTTTTTCATCGTTTATCTAATTGATGGGATGTCCCTTACAAGATCAACGGTTTTGATTGCTTCATGAGCCTACAAGAAAATGTGCAATATCAGTCGAAGGGAGGCAACCAAACGAAACCTTACGCCCTGTTTGGATTGCAGGAGTTTTCAGAAAAAAGGCCTCTTGGGTATCTTCTTTTTTGCATGGGAGTGCTTATATGCTGTGCTGTCCTAATTCCTATGAAGGAGAAGACGACTGATATTGGCACTACCATGTTTTGATAATCGCACGATATTATCTTGTCTTCTCTTAATTTAATTGCCTTCCAAGAGTTTTTTTTTGGGAATTATAATCTTTTGACACCTGGTTAACTAATTAAAGACAAAGTGAGTGCAATTATCAAAACATGGTAGTGCCAATATCAGTAGCCAAAATAAATAAAAGAATAAGAGAAGAATGAAAATGTTTTATTAATAATATTAACTTAAGAATAATTACAAAAGTTGCCACAAGGCAATAATAATAATAATGGGCTCTGTTAAATTAATATAAAACTAACAATAATTTTTGGGAAATACTAAATCTAATTAATGTAAGAGTAGGTTCACAAACCTACTGAGAGCTGGAGAAGGTTTTACTGCAAGTGCAGCCTAATAATCAAAAGTTGGGGAAGCTCTACACTATTCCCCCCACCAGGACAAAAGACCCAATCCATCATCAATAATACCAGCCTGCCAATGGATGTAAACTTGATTAATAATCAACTAATAAAGAGAAGAAGAAAAATCCTACTAAGATGGCCATGATATATGTTCCTAAGAATAATTACTCTGAATTCTAATTAGGACCCACAAAACAGTACTGACCATAAAATTGGTTTTAGAGTTATAAAATGAAGCTTCCTAAGAATATAGCATTAGGTGATCTATATGGGTGTAAACTTAAAATCGATTTATTTCAGTTAAGAGAATTATTATGTAATTTTTTAATGGAAATTAATATTTTAGATTAGTTTACCATAAAGGGTTGTAAATACTCATGTGCTCCTACCCCATGATGCATCCCCAGTTTCTAAGGTTTCATATCATTCATGTGTTAATGATACAAAAAATAGTTTCGACTGTAGAGAAGTGACGAGTATACCTGTTGAGCAATTCATCTGTGTGGAAGGATTAGGATATATTTCTAGTTTAATCTGCTGTGTAATGTACACTTAGAACTCATGAATTTTTACAAGTGGCAAAATCTCCAAGCCTTATGGTGTACTAATATCATCCATAACAATTAAAAAAGAAGGCATATGAGAGACATGACTCGTTAGAATATTGGCACTAAGAACATTTGACTTGATATAAATCAAGTTCATTGATGTGAAAAATCAGAAGAAGAATAGAAGTCAAGTTAATCAATGTTGTAGGAAGGTTGAAAACTACATCAAATAGTAGATGTGAGAGAATGCAGAACTTACAGTAATCTCCATGGGAGCAAATGGATTAGCATCTTTATCTTGCACAACTGGGATGGGAGGATATTTTACACTGTGTACTCTGAAGAGAATCTGCAAGTTGAAGCATGGAGTTAACATGCACTCAATACTTCATATGGGCCCCATACAGACATAAAAAATACAAACCTCCTCATCTTTGTCTAAGTATAACTCTTCCCCTTCATACTCCCAAATCCAGACGCCATTTTTTTCACTGTAGCCCTCGTAAGAATAGTAGAGAATGGCATTACAAAACAAGACATGAAGGAAATCATCAAGGAATTGAAAAAAGCAATCTTCCTGATTGGATAACCTGAAGGGGCAGTTTGGATAGCTAGATTTTAGAATCCAGATTTTAGTTTGAAAGCCATGGCAGTGCTCTGCACTCGTAGTTTTGCTTCTCTTTAGAATCCTGGATTTTAAGTAAGAATCCAGGTTTTAGAAATTTCGCCTCGGTCCTGAGATTTCTAAAACCTGCGCGAGATTTCTAAAACCTGGAAACACGGGACAATCTCCTACTCTCCTGCTCGACGAAAAAAAGGGCGAGAAATCGAAAACGACTGACAGTCTCCTTCATCTCTCGTCTCCCATCCAGGATTTTGAGGAAATCCATGATTCGAAAATCCGCGTATCCAAATGGCCCCTAAATAATTGAAGTTGCAGTAATGCAAGAGTTCAATAAATTTCAAGGATTCACACGACCTGCGGGGCAGTTTGAGAAGATGGACTGGTACATAAATGTCATTGAAGAACCCAAGAGACACTGCAATGACAAGTTCAACATCAGTTTTTAGGTACAATTATAAAATGAATTAATTCACAACTGGAATAGTCGTGAATTCGTGATTAATGCAAATAGAATAAAAAATATGTGAAAACAATGGACAGATAACAAATGTTTAAATTCAGAGTGAGATGAATATATTATTTATAAAATTTAAAAAGAAACAAGTCATCAACAAAATTAGTAAGGCGGGTCAACTGAATCCAGCACATGAACAAAAATGGCATATAAAAATAGAGGCTTGCTAGCAAGATGCCGAAGAGGGTAGCAACCCCGGGACTACATACATTGTATGTGAGACAGAATGCACAGGTTTACTGGCCCACATGCAGGACATGCAGGGAGTGACAGTTCAAAGGACGTCACCCTCCTTGGGCATCCTCAAACCTTTTTCCTAAAAGAAAACGGTATGCATAGTTTAAGAAAGGAAAAAGATGTACGTATGTAAATAAGATACTATGAAAGTTGCCCTCAAGATATGATCAATATTCTACTTCCTCCTCATGCTTCTTTCAAGCAGCTTTATATTGTACATAACACCGAATGTTATCTCCTTTGCACGTGTGCTTTGGCATACAAGTGGTCACCAGTCAAGACAAGGTGCAAAAGCGATAATTTTCATATTTCATCAGAGTGTGCAACAAAGTATAAAATTCTTCCAAGCATGTGGGAAAGAAAAAGGAGATAACATTCCATAATTCAGAGTTCAAGTTCTTACAACATAGTCAGGTAATAAAAAAACACTAAGAACCTAAGTCCCAAAAATAACATAATGATCCGCCCGTGGGCAAAAGGTAAAATATCCAATAAGAATAGGAAAAACTAAGAACCAAAAAGCTATCGTCACATTGTGGTCCCCCAGTGTAGTAATGGTATACTACTATACTATTATGTGTTACATAATTATATTCATATAAATGGCATTTTAAATATAGTATATGTATTATATATAAATATTTGTATGAATTACATGTGAAATGCGGTATGTATTGAATTATCAAACATGTGATAGGTGTTCGATGTTATTAAACCAGTGTGTTCATTTTGCTTATGTGATTGTTTTTTTTTTCCCCCGAATGGCAAGATATCATTAACAGAGAGAAAAAAAAACTAAAACGCTGACCGAGGAGGAAGAGGAAGGAAAAAAGCCACAGAGAAGAAAATACAAAGATGACAACTCATTAAGCTCATCATGGGGGAAGAAAATAAAAAAGTCAAGCCTGTCTGCCTCTGAGTTAGCAGGCCTCTTGACATGCTTATGTGATTGCTTTTTAGTGTGTATTTGTGATTATTCTAGTAGTTCTTAAAGTTTCATTTTAAATTTTCATCATTTGCACACATCCAAAATCAGCATGTTTCCATTTACAACATGACTAAAACGCATACTACTGAAATCAAAACCTAAAACCTTGGACTAGAGCATTTAGCTTCCTTGCTCTAGCCTTTTCCCCTTATGAATGGACCAATAATCAAAATCATTTAAAAATCAAAAATCTTATTCACAATTCAAAATTTTACTAAAATTTTATGGGGAGAAAACCATGTTAAAGTTATTTATTTCGACAGAGACACTACGCATATAGGACAATACAGTCCGATAAGCACATATAGTCCATGTGCATACGCAGGTGTCTCAAATAGGCTGACAAAATACAAAGGGGATAACTAAAACACCATTTTCCCCTTTTTGGTATTTCAATGGCATCTAGATTGTAGAGGTAAATGAGGATTCTTTATGAAATCTCAGAAAAAAAATATTTGATAAACCAATTTATGAATCGAAGTGATGGAGCATCAGATTTGATCGATTTAGATTTTGGGGTCGGTATTTGTTTTTTTTTTTAACTTTCCCAAGTAATTTGGTTTTTAATGCTTAAATAAGCACAGATGTGTGTTCCTGGTGTGTCATTTAGATAATATCTATGGATTAATTCCATTCAAGAAAAAAAATCTAATGACGAATATGCTAGTTCAATATTTTTTATTTTTAATCTCTTTCCATTTTTTTAGAACTTAATAAAAATTCTCTAAAATGATTGGATGAAAATTATTGCTAATCATATTTGGTCATATATCATAGAATCATAAAGGTGTCCTAATATAGTGGAATTATGAACGGTTAAATAAAAGTAAACAATTTATATAACTCAAGTTGTCAAATAAGAACAAGTGCCCAAGACTTCGATTTCAAGACAATTAAATATATGTTATAGAACTTATTGATTAGGTATGCTATCATTTATTACCTCTTTTAACTTAATTACTGTGATATTTTGGACTTTTTATGGGCATTGAGCTCTCAGGATATTGGGGAGGCGTATCATGTATCGGCAATACGTCTCGGATTATGAGGTGTCCTACAAGTCACCAATACCCACAGAACTATGAACAGAATAATTGGTGGGGAATATTGCATCATAGTTAGAAACAGAACACAGCTGTTAAGATGATGCCTGATTGGTCAAACCTGAGACAGATTGGTAGCAGTTGAAGAAAGATGTCACCACATGAATAAAAAATGACACTGGTAGGGCACCTAACCACACATCATATGGAGTTATTTTCAAGAGTGATCGGACTCAGTTCAAACGATGTTTTTATTTCAGCCTAGTAGTGTCATAGTATTCAATGAAAAAAAAGGAAGAAAGTTAGGGGACCCAACATGGAGAAAGTTGGAATAACCCTCGCACAAAATCATAGAACATTTCATTTCCCATGAGGGTCTCGTATACTATGTTAATTAGTAGATGCGGAAAAAGAAAGTTCTCCCTTTTGTCAACAGCAAAGGTGGGCATTCTTGCAGCTCATAGAAAGACTTTTATCTCTGAGTAACCAAAAGAAAAAAAAAGGAAAGAAAAAAGACAGAGCTCAAAAGGAGATGCTATATCAAAAAGCAGGCAAACAAAATCAAATCATCTACCAATGTCCTGTGGAGAGCAAAACAGTTTCATAGGATGAACAAGTAGGAAATCATTTATAAAACGTACAACGTAAGCCATTTACATCAGAACTTTGAATCTTTCCAACGAGAATCTCTCCCACAAACGGACGAAACATAACCAATCTAAAGCGAACCTGCCAAAACACCATGACAATAAATGAGTTGCGGACAAACACATGGTGGCATATATTTTAACTTAAAATTTTGAAACAGCTCCTACAAGTAATCAAGACAACGTAATTTCTAAAAACAGGACTGGAAGAAAGCAACAACTTGTGACCAATCCATTTCAAAAAAAAAGGAAAGAAAAAACAGCTTGTGAGCAATATCCATACAGTTTTTATGTGAAAAATAAGTGTAATAAATAGAATTGGAAAATGTAGCATCATGTTTATTAAACTACAGCTGCAAACTGTAGCCTTTTCACACACTAGGTCTGATGTGTTAAACCAGAGAAATAATGTACTCTTAGGGTTAGTTTGATCATTCGACATGTTAAGAAAAAAGGAAAGATTAGCCATTCTTTCAGTCTAAATCTCAGTTTAAATATGATTATTTGTAATCCAATTCAGCTGCTCTTTGATTCTCTGAGTCTTTACATGCTAGCAAAAACTAGAATCTAGGGTTTCAGTAGTTCTTTATCAAGAAGGTTTTTCAGAGATTAAATACCTTCCATTAAAAAAATTTGTCAATTTTTTTTTTTACCCAAGGAACTGCTACATTACAGCTAGAAGTGATGGCTACAATAGTTTATCTTGACAATTCCCTTCTTGTAAAATAACTGCAAATATAATCTTGATGCCACGTTCATTTAAGATTATGGCAACAGATTGTGAGTCCAAAACCTATTATTGGACTCGAAATTACATTTAATGTTGAGTCCAATAATTGGTTTTGGACTCGTAATCTGTTGTCATAATCTTAAACGAACAAGGCCTAAATATGGGCAAATATAATCCCTTCCAAAGATCTGCACGCCATATGTCAGAATTCTAGGTTTAGGTTGAGGCCAATTAGAAACTCAAATGTTCTCTCTGACCTATTCATAAAACTTTCTACATCCAGATAACTGTGCAAATGAATGAAATGAAGAAGCTCAATCCTTCCCAAACATCCTAAAGAATGGTACAACAGTACAAGACCGTGTGAGAGTCTGAGACACAAACCACGCTAGTGGAAGTGGGAAATACCAAAATACTCCAATGCAACTGCTATACTCAGCCAAATCTTTTGCCCATACAACTCATACTCACCAACAAACATCAACACAATGGGAGAAATGACCATAAAAACCCTAACTTTATCTCAATAAAAAAAGCTCCAAAAATCATTGAAAAATCTTACCAAAAAATTATTATGATCTCGTTACCGCATTCCATTAAAAAAATCTTGCAATTTTATACCAGGGAAAGTTCTTACCATAAACCCTAGATTCAATTATTAGTTAAAACACCAACACATAATTGATTCCACACCAAAATAGCAACAAACATTTTAGATCATCTTCGTCAGCCTCTAGAGAAGAACCCAAGACAATCCTCAAAGAAGAAGAGGGATATTACAGCTATTGATAATAGTTGGATGGTTATTATGAATGTATGGCGGGGCCTATCTTTAGTTATGTTATGTTAGTGGCACAGCAATTCTTGGATGATGTAGTTTATACATAATAAAGAGAGAGAGTCATTGGGTTAGGTTCGACACCTTACGAATTATTTATTCTCCTTTCTCCAACTTCTCTATAATATATCTTTATCTCTTTCATCTCTTCTCTGTCTTATTCTTACTCATTGAATTTATATTTTTGTCTTAAAGTTAGCTTGGTATCGGAGCCAAGTTCCTACGAACCTTGATCTGATTTGCCTCTTCTTGCTTGAATATCTCCGATTTGACATGTCCTCTACTTTTCTTTTCATTGGGTCTATCTTGGACTAATTTTGGTTCCAAGAGGCAGGGTTTTCTTCTACTTGCTAAACGTATACCCATGAAGTTCTATGTGTTTTCGTGCCAGGGTGTGCATAATTGACATTAGAGAACTATGCAGAGAGTCACCTTGATCTGATTTGCCTCACCCATGAGGTTCTCTGTGTTTTCGTGCCAGGGTGTGCGTCATTGAAATTAGAGAACAACTATGCCAAAATTCACCTTCACGATCAATGGTAAAAGGCCACATGCATGTGAAATAAAGATTGTTGGTCTTGTACACAAGGTTTTAAATTTCAGTTTCGGTTTCAGTCATCAAGGAAACAGAGATGTTTCGGTTACGGTTGGAAATTTCTATGGAAATCATGTAAAATAATGGAAACATATGGAAGCATATACAAATGATAGAACTTTTAGATGAAACTTTTGGAAATGCTAGAATATGAACAAATACACGCTTAGAAACTATCACATAATCAAGGCAACCATCCATAATGGTTTAAAAACATCAAACACCTAGTGACATGCATTGTTGTGTATGTGTGATAATTTAGTACATACCAAATTTCACATGTAATTCGTATAAATATTTATACATAACAAATGCACCACATTTCATATGCAATTCATATAAAAATATAGTTATGTAATTTAACTGATATATTATTTACGATTTTGGTTTATGCATTTTGATGGTTTAGGTTTAGGAGGGGATGGAAATGGAAACATTTCAATCGTTTCCTATAGATTTCGGAAAAAATTTAAATTGCTCTACTTGATATCTAATAATATATAAGTAAAACGGAATCATGGATGCTGGGAGTGCGCCATGTGGCACTCCCTCTGTATCCCATATATTACTTGATTTTTTCTGGATTTTCAGTACCCACAAAAAGTATACAGTATGTTTCCTATACCACGATTACACACTAAAAGATTGCAATGTTACGTGTCATCAAGAGTTCTAGAGGTATACGCAAACCCTATATTAGCAAAGCCTTCTCATCTACCTTCTCTTTACGAAAAGTCTTCTTAAAGTTTCTTTCCAAAATGGCGTGGTTTGTTAAGGGCCTTAAAATCCGCATTTCTCCTATTCCAACTTGGTTTTTTGAGGCATAAAGTTTCGTATTCAATAGGGCCTCCAAAATTTAATAATGTTTCCTATTCCAGCTGCCTTCTCTATCCTAAAGTTGCCTTCCAGAACTGCACACTTCCATCTCTCTCCTTCTCTTTTTATTATCCCAAACAAGAAACACGGGAACAAACAGAAAGGGTGTCCGGCATTCAGAAGGTGAAGACACTGGAGGAAAACTCAGCTGTTTTCCTTTGTATCAATTGCTGTTCTTTGTAGGTAAGTTGTTATTTTATTTTTTATTTTAAATTGCTAGATTGTGGGGTTGTGAATTTTAATGTACCTAATACATCCTGATTCATCTAATTATTGAATTTGTTATCTATGTAACTTAAAAGGGAACTGTATTGTAAAGCCACCTCTTTCCAATTACCTATAATATTTTTGTATTGTTGCATATGTCATTATTGTTGGTTACTATTGGTTGCTTGAAGTTGTGCTGTTGAAGCATGGTTTAAAATTTCGGTTTCGGTACCAGTTTCGGACCCCTGAAATTTCGGGGTAATAATTAAAAAAGCTTATTTAATTCATTTCAAAATTTCGGACGAAATTTTGTAACATATCTTTTTTTTTTAAATTGCATTTCCTGGAAATTTCGCACCAAATTTCTCGAAATTAAGGCCGAAATTCGATTTCGGATTTCGGTCGAAATTTAAAACCATGGTTGAAAGACATGCTAAAGATTTTGTGGAAGCGGCATAAAAGCTTCAATTGTTTTTTATTTGGAATATATGACTTAAGACCACAAATTATTGACATTGTTGAACAACTGCCACCACCATTGGTTAGCCGGGTCACATTTGGTGTCTAATATTTTTTATACCAATGAGCTGATTTGGGCATCCACATTTGCTTCCAATTTATCATGTGCACCTTCATGAATATGGGCTCATCGTTCAAAAGGAAGCTACAAAGAGTTTTCTTAATCCTCTCTTGCCACCGAGGCTGGGATCTTGAACATGGATAAGAAATAAGTCAAAATAATCGATAGTGAAGCTTTGAGGAGTGTTTTTCGACCTGGGAGGGATAATTACCTCCTGCTCCACCCCTCAAGTTTAGATTCTGTTAAAGATAACGCCATCTCCAACAGCTTAAGCTTTTGGAGTAATTGGTTGTTTCACATGGAATCAGAGTAATTGCCCTGGGCTCAAAACTCCTTGCTATTAAAAATCCACATCTAATGGCCAACCCAAAAGAGGGGCCACATGTGTCATGTGTAGGCCAACCCTAAAAAGAGGGGTCACACATGAGGGGGAGTAAAAACGATTAAATAAAGCCATCTCCAACATCTTAAGATTTTGGAGTAATTGGTTGTTTCACATATTCAACCCTTTCATCTACAGATCTCAATCATGTGGGCAGAGGTTGTCACCCTTGAGGGAAAGAATTAGGTGGCTTAAAGTGTTTGGCGTGATCTTGAAACTCAATGGGGATATGGTTTCTACGATTAACGACTTGATACCACTAATGGATGGCTTCTATCAGTTACTGTTTTACCGGTAGTCTCTTTGATGATTGTGAGGAAAGCATTGATCTTTACAATAGGATCACCCGACAATATAACCTAGGTTTGAAATTTCGGTTTCGGCCTCAGCCAAAATCGAAATTTCGGTGGAAATTTCGGTAATTTTGGTGGAAAATTTAAAATTTCGGTGTAAATCTCGACCATTTTGGCAGAAATTTTAAATTTTCAGTATAAACTTTGGTTTCGCCCGAAATTTAGGATTAAAATGTCATCACATATTGAAGATGAGATAAAATAGGATTACCCATCTAGCAACATACGCCTATAACAATGTAGTAACATAGACAACCACGGTTGCGACAATGCATTGAAAAAACTACAAATAAAAATTTACCCTAATCACCAATCAACTAATTGTGCGGGTCAAAAAGGGAAAAGAAGGCATCAATATTCCCATACGAAGAACGCTTCTATTAACAACAGTCAATTTCTACTGCTAACAAACCAATTCGCTACAATGCTTTAGATTAAAAATTACAAGGCTGAAAATCTGCACATAGCCCAATGAAAAGGTAAATGAAATGTAGATACATACTACATAGGCAGGAGCGCCTTCATTTGGGTAGACAATGCCGCCATTGACAGATTGGATGTCATACACAGAGACGCAAAGCCCCAAATTTGGGATCACCTAGACCCCATAGAAACATTCACTTAGTTAATGATGAAAGCATGATAAAAATTAGGAAAAAAATAAGGAGGAAATTGTGCATACCTTGTCCAAGAAGAGCCTCTCAAGCTCTCCACTAATTGCCTTGTCAAGAGGAAGACTAAGAAGTTCAGGAGGCAAACTCAAGTCATGTTCAATGAGACTAAGGGCAAACATGAAGCCTGCTTAAAACAGAATTCAAAACTGAGAATCAGATAATAAAAAGGCTGAGACAGTAAGTTAAAAGTCTTTAATTCTTATACAGAATGCCATAAATATCATTTGAATACACGACAACCATGGTCTACATTCAAAACAGCCCAAAATTCATAGAAAAGAAAAACCATAATCCTCAATCCAAACTATAAGGAACCACGTGCATGCTCAAATACCCAAAATCCCAAAACAAAAAAAAACCCAAAAATTGATAAGAAATAGTATCAAAACCCACCTGAAATCCACTGGAAAAAACCCAAAATATCCCACAAAAAAAGCCCAAAAATATCCACAAAAAAAAACCCCAAAATATCCCACAAAAAACCTCTCGAATCTTACCAAGACATAGTAAAACCAAGAAAAAAAAAAGAAAATTTGTGACTTACCAACGTATTAGATAGAGAACTTTTTTGGGGAAGAAGAGGACAAGGGTTTGGGATTTAAAAAGGGTTTTTGGTATCGATAGAGTAAATAAAAAATAGCCTTTGGATTTGAATCGACGGCTAGAGATTGATGAGGGGTTGGCTTTTACTTTTTAATTTTACTTCCTGCTAATTTACCAAAGTGTCCTTATAACGTTAAGAGGATAAATCGGCTCTACGCAAGCAACTGACCTGAGGGGTTGGCTTTTACTTTTTAATTTTACTTCCTGCTAATTTACCAAAGTGTCCTTATAACGTTAAGAGGATAAATTGGCTCTACGCAAGCAACTGACCTGTATGTAACCATAGAGCATAACGGTGTCAATTTTGGGTCGGGCTCTGAAGCTCACTCGAGCTCGGCTCGGTAAAAGCTCGGCTCGAATCCCTAACAAGCCGAGCCGGCTGGCAAGGCTCGCTAAGCTTAACGAGCCGAGCCCGAGCTAGGCCAGGCTCGGCTCAGCTCGTTAAGGATTTAATATATTTAAATATATATTATATATTAATTTATATACTAAAAGGGTTGTCCAGGGAGTGAAAGGGGGAGGCAAAATATGTCACTTCTTTTTTGGTACCCCATTTGTTACTTGGACCACCCCCCATGGTGTAGAAAGAGTAGTCAAATTACACTAGATAGGGCTGTCCAGGGAAGATGAGGGGTGTGAATATATCGTTGACCTTAATATAACCCAAGCTCGGTAAGGCTCGCGAGTTGCTCGGGAGCCTTGCCGAGCCGAGCTCGGCTCGTTTACACCCCTAGTTGCCCATATTTCTCATCCATGGAAAAAGGACAAGTCTTAAACCCTAAGTCCTAGCCAAACTTAGAATATGTGACGGGTCTGCATAAGAAATTTAAGGGGTGTATTTTATATAAGATATTAGGAGCATGGTTTCAAATTTCGGTTTTGGAAGCTGTTTCGGTCCTCACCGAAATTGAAATTTCGAAATTTCGGCCAAAATATGATGAAATCTAATAAACTAATATTTTATCTCCTGCAAAATTTCGGCCGAAATTACCAAAATTTTGATAATTTCAGCCAGAGTTTACAGAAAATATTAAATAATTAACAAAAAAAATGAGATTTTTGGGTGAAATTCCTAAAAATATGCGCGAAATTTCGGGATAATTGAAAGTTTGAAATTTATGACGAAATAAATGACCGTTTCGACTATTAGTGATTTCGGTATCGACTGAAACCCAAAATTTCAGATTTCGGTCGAAATTTAAAACCATATATGAGAGGGTACTGGTAAAAGGAATCAAGAGTCCTTGAAAATTTGGAGAAAAAAATTGGAAAGAAAGGGGTGCACTTAAAAATTGGGAGGTTTAGATAATTTGCAAAGGACAAAGGAGGCTGCTGTGTAAAATGGAGGGTGTTAATTTCCAACCCTCTTACTCCACCTAACCTTCTCTTGTAAGAATGCTTGACATTTTTTTTGCTTGACATATCACTCATACCAACAAGGAAATAATCATCATGCCTATTGATATCAAGGAAATACCATTTCCAAGAGAATTAAAGATCCTCGGGTAGCGCCAAATATTTGAAATTGCCGATCGGATGTATGGAAAATTGAGGTTAATGATTGGTTGTTCTATACCCAAAAAACTAACCAAAGGACCAATCTCCATTTTAATAGCTATTGTCTTCCTCATTTCACATCTTTCACCCATAAATTGACCAGTTTTGCTACAGTTGTTTAAGTTTGTATGAGATTGTTGAACTTTAGACAACAAGTAGGAATTTTTGTGCCAACGATTTTATAGTAACACATATGATAGGGAACACATATGCATACTTTATAGGTGATGATACTATTTCAAAGAACATAAATTTGTTACGAATTGCATACTTTCAAACTACCTTCTTGAATTGTTTAATGTTTGAAAAGTGTTGGGAAAAAACCCTTTCCCCTTTGATCGAACCTGTGAGAAAAAGATTGAACACAAACAATGGAAATATACTAACCATAAAAAATATCAGCAAACAACCACAATCAATGCAAGAGAATTTTTACGTGGAAAACTCCTTCAACGTGAAGGATAAAAACCACGGGACCTTTCTCAGAGTCCACCCAAATCTCCACTATAATACTTTAGGTACAAAACCTAATTCTGAACATCATCAACGGGATAAACATTCCCCATTCTAACAACAATGGAATCTACAAATATGAGTGAAGATAGAGCAACAATATCAACTCCAAATAAGAAGAAAATGGTGAAGATCTCACCCAAAATTTATTGTCCGTAAACGACCCAGAAACCTACTTTAGAGAACTTCAAATCACAATCCAACCGTTCAGAATGTAGATCAAGATGTCACGAACCTGCTGTCCAAAAATCAGCTCAATTGGACCACGGATCGATCTCCGGTCGTTGGTTTGATCACTGCTGCACAAAAACCTCTTTTCCTTCGAATTTCCACTCTTTTTCCTTCTATTTTGTGTTGTTCTCTCTA
Source organism: Tasmannia lanceolata (assembly GCF_043159265.1). Lineage (NCBI taxonomy): Eukaryota > Viridiplantae > Streptophyta > Magnoliopsida > Canellales > Winteraceae > Tasmannia > Tasmannia lanceolata. The sequence continues at coordinate 15,980,673 of NW_027518696.1, read as the reverse complement.
GTTGCCAAAGATTAGGGCTACACTTAGAGATATGCTTTAGGTATAGAAGGACCATATTATCCCTCTAGTTAAAACAAATTCCAAATAAGCCCTTATTGGGCTGGACTTAAACCCAACAAATCTCCCCCTCCAGCCCAATGAGGGAGATTCCAACACTGACTCCTCAAGTGAAATCCATGCTGGCCAGATGCCGGCAAAAATCAAACTTCTCTCTCGGAAGTGCCTTTGTCATCATATCTGAACGATTAGCTTCGGTATGTACTTTCTGTAGTTCCAACTCTTTGGACTCTAAGATGTCTCGTATCCAATGATACCTTACATAAATATGTTTCGACCTCACATGAAAAGTGGAATTTTTCGCGAGGTGGATAGCACTTTGACTATCACAAAGTAGCACATACCTTTCTTGAGTGAGACCAAGTTCCTCTGTAAGCCCTTTCATCCAAAGCAAATCCTTACAAGCTTCAGTTGCTGCGATGAATTCTGCCTCTGTTGTAGACAAGGCAATACATTTCTGCAATCTTGACTGCCAAGCCACAGCTCCCCCTGCAAAATTGACCAAATAGCCTAAAGTAGATTTCCTGATGTCAACATCCCCTACCATGTCTGAATCAGTATACGCAACAACAATCGGCTGCTCACTTCCAAATGAAAGTTCAAACTAGAAGTGCCTCAGAGATATCGTAGGATCCACTTTACTGCATTCCAATGTTCTCTTCCTGGATTTGAAGTAAACTAACTAACTACTCCAACCGCATGAGCTATGTCTGGCCTCGTGCAAACCATTGCATACATCAAACTACCCACAGCGGATGCATAAGGAACTCCTTCCATGTCTTTCACCTCTTTCTCACTCGATGGACATTGTTTCCTACTAAGCTTGAAGTGTGTAGCAAGAGGTGTGCTCACCACTTTAGCGTTATCCATTTTAAACCTTTGAAGCACTTTCTCAATGTACTTTTCTTGAGACAACCACAACCTCTTGGCCTTTCTGTCACGACCGATCCTCATACCAAGAATTTGCTTAGCCAGCCCCAAGTCTTTCATTGAAAACGACTTACTCAAATCTCGCTTTAACTTTTCAATCCTTGAAGCATTCTGGCCAACTATAAACATGTCATCCACATAGAGTAGTAAAATGATGAAGTCATTTTCTGATAACTTCTTCACAAAGACACAATGATCGTAAGTTGTCTTCTTATAGGCTTGCTCCTCCATAAAAGACTCAAACTTTTTGTACCATTGTCTCGGCGCTTGCTTCAACCCATATAAGCTCTTCTTTAGCTTGCAAACATAGTTCTCTTTACCTTTCACTTTGAAACCCTCTGGCTGCTCCATGTATATATCTTCCTCCAAATCACCATGAAGGAAAGCGGTCTTCACATCCATTTGCTCAACCTCAAGATCAAGACTAGCTGCCAAACCCAAGACAACCCGGATTGGAGACATTTTCACAACGGGCGAGAAGATCTCATCATAGTCAATTCTCTTTTTCTGACTGAAACCCTTAACGACCAGCCTAGCTTTGTATCGAGGATGTGAAGAATTCTCATCATCCTTCAACCTATAAATCCATCGATTCTTCAAAGCTCTCTTGCCCTTAGGCAATGTCACCGACTCAAAGGTGTGATTGTCATGCAACGATTTCAACTCATCTTGCATCGCATCAACCCAGTCTTTCTTGTTCGCATCCTCCATTGCTTCTTCAAACCTTTCAGGCCCACCTGCATCTGTTAGTAGCACATACTCCTCAGAAGAGTATCTAATGGATGGATGGCGGTCTCTGGTAGACCTCCTCAAAGCAGTAGCTGGTGGAACTGTAGGTGCATGCTGCTGAACATCAACAACACCATCTGCCTGAGCATTACTGTCATCTGCACTCTGCTGGTCATTTTGAGTTTGATCCTGAACCTGATATGGAATCTGATCCTGAACATCATACTGAGTATCGACGTCATCTTGACCTTGCAACTGCGTCTGCAACTCGATGGATGGGGCTGAGTCAACATCAACCCACATATCAGAATCTCTGGATACTATCTTCTCCGTCTTCTCAATGTCCATTATGGTCTGATTCTCAACAAAAACAACATCTCGACTCCTCACAATTTTCTTCTCAACTGGATCATAAAGTCTGTAGCCGAATTCATCAGAACCATAACCAAGAAAGATGCATTGTCGCTTCTTGATGTCCAACTTGGACCTCTCATCCCTCGGAACATGGACAAATGCTTTGCAACCAAATACTCTTAGATGGTTATAAGAGACATCCTTGCCAAACCAAACTCTGTCAGGCACATCACCATCTAAAGCAACAGTGGGGGATAAATTAATAACATGTGCCACTGTACTTAAAGCCTCACCCCAAAAGGATTTTGTCAATTTGTCATTTGAAATCAGGCATCTGACTCTCTTAACCAATGTTCTGTTCATTTTTTCTGTTATACCATTCAACTGAGGTGTTTTAGGAGGTGTCTTCTGATGTCGAATACCCTGCTGTCTGCAGTACTCATCAAATGGTCCGATGTACTCACCACTATTGTCTGACCGGATGCATTTCAACTTCTTTCATGTCTGTCTCTCTACTGAAGTCTGAAACTGCTTGAATACATCCAACACTTGGTCCTTCGTCTTTAAGGCATAAACCCAAAGTTTCCTGAAATGGTCATCAATGAAGGTAACAAAGTAAGCAGCACCACCAAGTGTTAAAGGTTTTATTGGACCACAAACATCTGAATGTACCAATTCTAATAAATCTGCTTTTCTCGAAGGAGGGTGACTTTGAAATGAAACTCTTCTCTGTTTTCCAGCCAAGCAATGTGCACATTTCTCCAGCATTGCACTCTTCACTCCATAAAGTAAATTCTTCTTAGCTAATATGCCCATACCTTTCTCACTCATATGACTCAGTTGCTTGTGCCACAACTCAGTTGCATTCCCATCTTCCACAACATTACATATACCCTTGGAAATCTTGGCCTGCAACAAATATAAAGAAGACTCCTTTCCTCTAACCACAACTAATGAGCCTCTAGTGAGTTTCCACTGTCCATTATTAAAGGTATTGCAAAACCCTTATTCATCAAGTTTTCCAGTTGAAATCAAATTCAATCGAATATCTGGTACATGTCTGACATCTTTGAGAACCAGCTTTGTTCCATTATTTGCCTCCAAACACACATCTCCCACACCTACAACTTTGGCCAAGCCATCATTGCCAATCTTCAATGTGCCAAAGTTCCATGGCATATAAGAAGTAAAGAACTCCTTCTTTGATGTGATATGAAGCGAAGCTCCACTATCAATGACCAACTCGTCTCATTGCATGCAAAATGAACATTATCATCATAACATACAATGACAAGTTCCTCAGTGGCGGTGACGACCCGATTATTGTCATTGTGATCCTTCTTCTCATTGTCGTCACTACCATTTTCTTCTCTCTTTTCAGCTGGAAGCAATTTTTCCTAATATGGCCCTTCTTGCCACACTCATAGCACTCAACATCCTTTTTTCATGAACGTGACTTACTTCGGCTCTTGTGTTTACCTTTTGGACCTCTACTTTGACTTCTCCCTCAGTTTTCGGCAATCAAAGCTTCAGAGTGGGACGAAGAACCTTGAGTTTTTCTTCTCATTTCCTCATTTAGAATGCCACTCTTAACAAAGTCCATGGTGACAATACCATCAGGAGCAGAATTACTCAACGACATACGAAATGTCTCCCGCGAGCCTGGTAGAGTACCAAGCAACCAAAGCCCTTGTACCTCATCTTCAAATTTAATATTCATGGCTGAAAGTTGATCTATCACTCCTTGAAACTCATTCAAGTGATCGGATATAGATTGCCCATCTCTATATTTCAACCCCATAAATTGCTTTATCAAGTACATCTTGTTGTTGCCGGTCTTTCGCGCATACAACGATTCAAGCTTCTTCCACAGAGTCCTGACATGTGATTCTTTACTGATGTGATTCAAAACATTATCATCCACATATTGTGGAATGAACCCGCACACAACTTTATGCTCAAGAGTCCAATCGGCATCGGTCATGTTGTCAGGTTTTGTATCGCCGAATACCGGTAGATGCCAACTCTTCACATATAGAAGGTCTTCCATTTTACCCCTCCAAACATGATAATTCCTTCCATTCAAGCTGATCATTCTATTCAAATTCGTTTCCATCGTTCAATCAAAGTCAATAACAACCTTGCTTTTCTCAAGCAATATCACAAACACCTTGTGTGCAAACAACCCGAATGCTTTGATACCACTATGTTGGGAAAAAACCCTTTCCCGCTTTGATCAAACCTGTGAGAAAACAATTGAACACAAACAATGGAAATATACTAACCACAAAAAATATCAACAAACAACCACAATCAACACAAGAGAATTTTTATGTGGAAAACTCCTTCAACGTGAAGGATAAAAACCACGGGACCTTTCTCGGAGTCCACCCAAATCTCCACTATAATACTTTAGGTACAAAACCTAATTCTCAACTTCATCAACGGGATAAACATCCCCCATTCCAACAACAATGGAATCCACAAATATGAGTGAAGATTGAGCAACAATATCAACTCCAAACAAGAAGAAAAAGTTGAAGAAAATGGTGAAGATCTCACCCAAAATCTGCTGTTCGTAAATGACCTAGAAACGTGATTTAGAGAACTCAAATTCACAATCCAACCGTTCAGAATGTAGATCAAGATGTCACGAAACTTGTTGTCCAAAAGTCAGCTCAATCGGACCACGGATCGACCTCCGATCGTCGGTTTGATCACTGCTACGCAGAAACCCCTTTTCCTGTGAATTTTCCCTCTTTTTCCTTCTATTTTGTGTTGTTTTCTCTAGTTGCCAAAGATTAGGACTACACTTAGAGATATGCTTTAGGTATAGAAGGGCCATATTATCCCTCTAGTTAAAACAAATTCCAAATAAGCCCTTGTTGGGCTGGACTTAAACCCAACAAAAAGTTCTCCCCATCTTTAACTGATCAAACTCCACATTGTCAAGTTTTTTGCTCCACTTGCTCTTTTATAAGCTTAGCAATGGCATTGATTCTGCTTTCTGTTTCCTTTCAGGGTTTCAGTACCAATTTTCACTCCTAATATGGACTTCTTCATAGCTCCTTTTCTTTCTTGATTTTCGATTTTCACTCTCACTGCAGATTTAGTTGAGTTGAGTTGAGTTGAGTACTCTGACTTGTGCAGAATTCCTTTTCTATCTGATTTTTACTCCATTCTCATATGCAACTGCAGACTTAGAAAAATAATTTTAGTTTTGACGGGATGGGGCACACCACTTTACATCCCAACTTCGTTTTCTGTATTTTCAATCTTAATTTCTGCGAGGGGGCTCTATTTTACATTACAATGGGTGGGGCCCACCATTTTATAGATGAGCCTACCATCTACCCCTCATGCTTTGATGTGGTAGGCCCATGATCTCCACCCAAATCCATGCATAGTGTTGGGCCCACCATTTTACACCACATGATGGGATGGGCTCACCGTTTTACTCATGTTTTGTGGGGTGGGACCTACTTTTTTTAGAATTCAGGGTTTCATATGGTGGGTCCACCATTTTACTTCTAATGTTATTCATGGGTTAGGATCACCATCTCAGCCTTAACCTATGCATTAGCGTAGGGCCCACCACTTTACAACTTATTTTTTTGATGTGGTGGATCCAACAAATTCTCCACCCAAACACATGCATAGTGTGGGTGGGAGGCCCACCATTTTACATCTCATATGTGATGGGACCATCGCTTTACACCTCACATTTTTTATTAGGTAGGGCCTATCATTTCAGACTACGCACGACATGTAGAATCTCACATTGGAAAGGGAGAGTAAGTTTCTAGGCTATATATGTAGACCCCATCTTTCCCTTTGTAGGCGCATTTAAAAACTAGGGGAGGATTGTTGTTAGCCCAAGGGTCACTAAGGGTTCAACTATTCCTTGTTTTGATGACAAACATAAATTGATTTATATTAAGGATTGATAAATTGCCTTGAGTTTTGTGCTATAGACAGGTTATTCACAGGTTCATTCAATCTAGCACAATAATTGTACTATGGCCAAAGCTTGAGGATGAACCAAACATCTGTCAAAGAAGCTAGAATATACCCGGATCAATAATTAACACATATTTAATTGTCTTGAAATCGAAGTCTTGGGCACTTGATTCTTACTTGACAATTTGAGCTATATAAATTGTTTACTTTTATTTAACTGATCATAAAACTTTAAAAAAAAAAAAAAAAATTTCCTTTAAGGTAAAATAAAATTAATGAGGAGCTTAAATTCAAGCATTTCAAGCAAGTGAATATGCAAAGGAAGATCATTGTACGCCACAAGACAAAGAGAAGAGAGAGAAGCGCTTTTCAAAGGAACTCAAAACCATGTTTTAAAACTTGGAAAAGATAAAAAATGGTTTTGAAAATAAAATTGGAAAAATCTGGTCCCCGGTCGATCGGTCCTATCTGGGTCAATCAACCCGTGTAAAAGGAAAAATACAAAAGGACCAAAATGTATATTTTGGACGACCACGCGATATGTGTTGTTGAAAAATAAAATGGACCAGCCCTCGAAGGGCGGTCGACTGCACCCCTCCGGTCGACCGGATCCATCTGGAAAAACTAGCCGTTGGGGTGTAACGGCTAGATTTTGAATGGGCATTTATTTACGAAAGTGCCACTAACGGCTAGCTTTGAGTGGTTGGGTCTATATATATATATATATATAACCATTTAACATGGAATGAGTCTTGATAGATCTACCAACTCTCATTAAGCCCTAAACCAACTTTGCAATCAATTTTTCTTTGATTTCAACTCTTCCTAAACTTCATCTCTACAGAAGGCTTCGGTTTTATCAATAAATTCAATAATGGGATCAGATAGAATTTATATGTTGAAAGGCCGTATAAACACGTAAATGTGGTACGGTAGAAGTATCACCCTTGATATTTGATCCAACAGCAGCTCCTCTAAAAGTGAGCTGCTGTTGGATCAAATATCAAGGATGGGATGATGAGTACGTGTTCATACGGCCATTCATTATATAATTTCTCCGGCATCTACTGGGCAATTTTGCGGAAGGACATTTCACGACTCACTTTTGCAGGAGAGAACCGCTACACATGCTCACTTTTGAACAGATTTTGCGTTTCATTTAATTCATATGAGGTGGCTGTTCTTTCCTGCAAAAGCGACCCGCGAACGCGAAATTGCCTGGCAAGTCTCTCTCTCTCTCTCTAAATAAGTAGAGTTTTTCCCACAAATTTTTTACCAAGTTATATAATTGGCATTAATTGATTATTTTAAAAAAACCCATGAATAAAGAAGGATATTGGATATTGTTAATTTAACACATGCGGGCCCAATACCCACCTTGAATCGCTCATCCATGTTAATATGAGAGGAATGCTTCACAAGGCCTAACCTTAATATAATATAATGTAACACACTCACTACTACATAGTGCGCAGAGAAATGGCTTCCTGTGATATTGGCACTACGACATTTTGATTGGGCACTACCTCGTGTTGATAATTACACAAACTCAGCTTGTCTTTTATTATTTAAACAGCTGTCAAAGGTTACTACAGTTCCCAAAAAGCTCTAAGAAGCCAATTAAAAAAGAAAAGACAAGCTGAGTTTACCCAATTATCAAGAAATGGAAGTGCCAAATGGTCCCATTGTAGTGTAAAAAGAGTACTCATAAACACACCATATAAAAATTGATGCATTCCATCCCATAACTAGATCAGTATCCTATCAAATTCAAATATATCCTCTTCCTATAGACTACTGCTGAAGTTTCTTCGCCATGGATCTCAGAAAATACCAGTGAAACTCTTCCTGTTTCCAACTATCCATTGCAATCTAAACAACAAGGGCGGTTTTTGCCTGTGCAGGTAAAAATACCAAAGGTTAATGTATAAGAGAGGTTTGATTTGGTGATCCAAACCATTCAACCATTTGGCCCTGCAAAGATTGGTTTACTAGTGAAAAGCTTCTACACTAGACAGTACTCACCCAACTTGAAGGCCCTCTCTGTTTTGGATTTTGAAAATTGATTGAGCCCAAAAGTGATTATTGGACTCAAATTTGTGGGTAGTATTGAGTCCAATAATCAATTTTGGACTCAAAATTGATTCTCAAAATCTAAAACAAACAGGGTTTTCAGAGGCTACCATACATCAGATCTCAGCTTAGAACTAAAATCAATGCTAATAATGAAAATATGGCATTGAAGTCTACTATGCTTCATAAAGGGTGTGCATGTTGAAGTTTCCTTCAGTTGAAACCATGCTGTTTCTCTTAACACAGTAATAACCTCCACTAGTGGAACATAGTTACCTAAAAGGAAGAGGGGAGAACGCAGACATCAAAGGGGGAGAAAACCGTAAAGCTCCAACTCCTCTTTCGACACCCCTTCCCTAGCTAGTCCATCGGATGCCTTGTTAGCCGATCTTCTCACATGAACGAAGGAAGGAGGGGATTCACCACCCTATCTCGAATCTCCTCAATGTATTTAGCGAACCTCCATGGATAGGGATGGCCACCACAAAGCCATCTGATGACATTAAGAGCATCTCTTTCTACTATTACTTTATCCAAGCTCAAATCTTCAAGAAGTTTGATTCCTTGATAGGCCGCTTGCACTTCCACTTTACAAGAGTCTACTATCCCTACCAGTCCCGAGAAAGGCCCACCTTAAAGAACCATTCTCATCTCTAAGAACACCTCCAATGACCGACGGCCCCTGATTTCCAATACTGGACCCATCAAAATTCAATTTTAGGAAACCTGGACCGGGAGGTACCCAAACATGCCTTATCTTGGATCTCGGCTCAGAGCTATTGCATATTTCCTTCCATCCGTACCATAAATCAGGGGCATACATAAACAAAAAGCAAGGAGAAGCATTTGCCCAAGCTATAACTAAGGCAAAAGCTTTATTAGCGAGAAAGAGGGGTGTCTTGGAGTGTCCTTAACACCCGATTATTCCTCTCTTTCCATAGCACCCAGATGGTCGCGAGGAGGGAAAAATTCCATAGAATCATTCCTTGTTCAAGACTTTGGAAACATTGATAAGGGTCAGTTTGGTTGCACAATCTCTGGGGTTTACTTGGTGTTTTGGTTGGTTTTGTGTGTGGGTGTGGGTGTGGGTGGGTGTGTGTGTGTGTGGGGGGGGGGGGGGGGGGGGGGGGGGTGTGCACGTCAACTACTAGTGGTGTTTGGTGCATGTGTTGATTCAAACTACTAAGAGTCTACTTGCCTTGTTTCTCATTTGTCTGCCCATGTGACACGACTTTTGTGCCACACAAAACTACTTAAAAAAGAAACTTTTTTGCTAGTAGAGTCTTGAGATTTATCTCTCTCTCTCTCTCTCTCTCTCTCTCTCTCTCTCTCTCTCTCTCTCTCTCTCTCTCTCTCATATTCGTAATGACACCGCTATTGCCCCCCTATTTTGGTGCACTCTGCACAAGAAAACCACTTAAGTTGAAATCCAAATATTACTTACCACTACTCTACAAGGACATTACTTCATTACTATTACACCAGTTGACTACTTCAGTTCTAATTCACCATTACTCTATAACTACGTGCAACCAAACTGACTTCTTAGCTTTGCACAGGCTAGCGTATATCAGATCTCTGCTTCGAACTAACATCAGTGCTAATAATGAAAATATGGCGTTGAAGTCGGCTATGCTTAATTAATAAAGGGTGTGAATATTGAAGTTTCCTTCAGCTGTCCTCTCCAGTTGAAACCATGCTTTTTATTTTAACACAGTAATGACCGACACTAGTGGAACACAGTTACTTACCTATTAAGGAAGAGAACCCTCTTGATGAGTAGGCTCCACATGAAAATGAAGTTAAAATTAGGTTACACAGCATCATTCCTTGCTCAAGACTTTGGGAACTTTGATAAATGGTTCCTCATAGCTTGGAACAGCAGCTAACATAGCCTCCCTGTTTTCAGAATACCAAATCGCATTTAGTTTTATTGAGTGAAACAATGCGTTTAAAGTCGGAAAAGTGAAGGTCTAGAAAATATACGGAAAAGATCACAATCTCCCTCACCAGTTCTCAAATGTTTCGGGCAAATCAGATCTCAAATTGTCACCAACTTCAGTATCTGTACAAACAGCAGTTGTGGTTAGCAATGAAGAGTCAATAATATAATTATAACGGTATAAATGTAAATTACAGGGAAAAAATAGTGTGATATGCTAGAACAAACAATGAGAATAAAGAATTGTCAGATGACGGGGATTTTTTTACTACAACCCAAACTCGAAATGATGTGCAGTGAAGCATCCAACATCCCCATGAAACAATTTCAATTGTATAATTTCAAGTAACAGTTGCTAAGTACCAGCTAGAAGTGTAGGCTCAATGCTTTCAAGATCAACTGCTTGGAGCTGTCCAAACCTGTAACGAAAAAATCAAGCTAATCAAAACCCTAAGGATTAAAAAGTTCCAAGAGGCATGGGAATAAACAGAAAGATAAAAGGAAAACAATAGATTAAACTTAAATTAATTAACCAGTATGAAAGGAAATCCTTATAGCAATACAGCTGAAGTCAAACAAATGGAAATAAAAACTGATAAAGAAATATGATGGTATAATGCATATTGTCGATGTGATGAAACTTTATATTTTTTTGAAATATGACAATTGTATTCATACCATGAAAAATACATTGGGGATTACACTGGGGTCCAGGAGTCCCCTCGTGCTTTTACATAGTATGATAGGATAGGGTGTACCCTATACCAAAAAACAAAACCAAAATACCCACAGATCCGCTGTTAACTACATGTGCAATTGGTTGACTTCTTCTTTGTACCAAACCCGAAAAATCCACCCCAAGAGCTCCGGCACCACCATGAACCAAGAACACCTGTGGATCAACAAGGAGTACTTCCACTACTATCTACCTCAAGTACCTATTTGCCTCCTGGTGATTCAAATACTAGAACCAATTCCTAATTTTTGCATTTTTCCACGGGGGTCTGAAAAGAAACTATGCCGAGCATTTCTCCAACTCCTCCATGATATACCAGATTTGGAAATCCGGCATTTCAATGAGTAACTCCTCCGCGATCCGATCCAGATATCTAGGGTTTTTTCTACTTGCAATTCTTTCCTCCACCATCCGGATGCCAACAATCTTGTTAGCTTCCCAATTCAGCCTCCTCTCCGCCCTTGCCTCATCCAACATGAGTTTGAAGACATTCCTATAGAGACGAGTGGGTTTCTTCAACCGAACCAATCCCACGGAGACTGTACAAGGTGAAGGGGCAATCTTGAGCCTCTAATTTAAATGATTCCCACTGTTTTCGGAGAAGATCTCCCGATATCTCCTTGTGAGTTGGATCATTGATGAGAGCCCTCTCTTCATTATAAACCATCCTCTTCATCCTTTTGAGGATGTTTTCCAAGACCAGAAGTTCCATGAGTAGCCGTCTTCTCCTACCACCAGCGCAAGGAGAAGATTCGTTAGCCATACCTCTTTGATTAAAACTCTCCTATGCGCGACTGACTTCTTATCAATATACTGACTTAATGAAGCCCTAAAAATCGGGTCCCAAAACCTTATACCTTCCCTGCTACTATGGAACACTCGAATGCATAGACGCGTCAAAACAGATGGCTTACTTATGGAATAAGGCTCGATCCCCAATATCTAAAATAATAAATAAAGGAAACTTCCACAACACGATAAAGCCTCTAAAGCCTCACTTCTGCTGGGTTACGAAGGGTCCCCAACACCCCAAAAGACTACTATCATCTAGAACTTGGGGGAGGCTACTAGAGACTTATCCACCGGCCAGACCTACCCTGGGTGAGTGGGCAAGAGATTTAATCATTTTTGGGAGCCGGCTGCTGCTTTTGTCCTTTACTCCTCCAAGGGAAGGTCCTGAATATTTCTCCAAAAATCTCATATTAAAATTTTCTTTTGGTCTTAACACCTTGGTTTTAATTCCATGCTTTCACCAGAAAGATTGATCCTTACCCTTGAATAATGACCCACCTTTCTACTCATCTTGGAGGGCAGATCCAGCCACGTGACTTTCCGCCTAGGCGCAGGATGGTCATTTGACTCAGGCCCCTCCAGAGATGGGCTAGTCTGACCAAAATCCTTGATTCCAAGTTCCATCGCGCCTTTTTCAAGGCCTATTTCAGGTCCAGTCTTGGGTGGCACGCCAGAGAGGTTTGATTGGGTCATTTTGAAATTTGAATTCCGAAAGGGGTCCGAGAGACCAATGGACAAGCAACCTTGAATCTTTAGGGGGTCTTCATCTGGGGACAACGAAAAAGAATGAGGATTGGTTGTACATTCACCTATTTTTTCCTGGATTTCCACCCTAATGGTGTAGAGATTATCTAGCATCCTAATTTGAACACCGGAATTTGGGATCTTCCATCTGGGAGCTAGAATTTTGGCCGAAACAAAGCTCATACAATGTTGATAACTACCTTCTATCTTTATTTCCAGTACCTTACCAAACAAATTTCCTATGACCTCCACCGTTGATATGGCTCATACATGTAAAGGGATACCATAAAACTTAACCCATAAAGCTTCCTCTCCTTGGAGAAATTCCTTGCTCCATGGTGAGAGAGAAAGCAACTTATCCCCAAGGGCCTCGGGTTCTTTGGAAAGGATCTATAATGCCTGCAATTTTGATTCAAACATCCACTTCCCTACGCGAAATGGATAAGATCGAGACACCTCCTTCCTCATGTGAGGAAATTTTACCAGTGTCGGGCCATCGATCACCCTCCCCATAATCCGCCTCCAGGCGAGAAGCTGATCTAGAATGGGGAACCCATTTAGAAGGGAATCTAGTCTGACGACACCAACGACATTTATCCCGCCAGGTGAAGTTGAGATACTTACAGGGAGAGCACCACCAGCCCGAAAGGGTAGTACCTACCCTTGATTTAGCTCTTCCAATGCGAGATCTCCCCTCCCCAAAAAAAGAGGTCAAGTTTCGTCTGGTGTGCATGCAGATTCTCCATTTTCTCCGCCAGATGAAGTTATGGTAATGGCAGTAGAGACACTACCAATCCTCTGACCATCTATTCAATCCTTCGAACTTTTTTTATTTTAAAAGTGACCTATTTCATTAATATTCAGATAGCAATCGGGACCAGGAGTCCCAGCCTGCAATACAAAATATTAAGGTGTCACGGGTACACCCGAGACCAATTCAAAAGTAACCAAAATAACAAAAAATTACAGTAGAAACGAAGCATTCCTTTCATCTATTATGTAGTATGCCTTCTTTACATCTTTCATAACAATCTTTTGAAACTATCGCTTGTACCTTTTTTGAGACTGCGTATAATTGTAGTTCTCCTAAATAGAAACCTCTTGAAACTTCAAGCTGATTGATTCATCTGAAACTACCAAACCTGCCTCCTGAAACTCTAAAACTCCAGATCTAAAGAAAACTCCGGGAAGGTATAGCAAAATTAAAATATCCAGATAGGAAAACCTAAGCGAGAGAACGAATATCTCAAGCTATGGCTATGGAAAAAGACAATTTCTGGATAACGACAGGCAATTCACAGTGCTATTAAACGATAGGTATCCTGGAAGATTGTGAAAGGGGTTTACCCTTTAAGGACCTACAGTCCTAAATTTTGAAACTCCATTAAAAACCACCGGATTAAAAACAAAACTATACTACCACGAAATGGCACTAGACTGAGGGATTCACAAGCCTATGGGGAAGAGCCTCAAACGAAAGAAAACACTTCTAATGAAGCATTCACACAACACCTATCTCTTTCTTATAGTCCGGCCTTCAATTTTCTTACTGAATTCTATTTTCCTTTCTCCTTCATTTCTCTTTCTATTCGTTTTCTGTTCTCTTCTTTTCTTTTCTTTTCCTCTTCCTTCTCCTTTTATCCTCTATTTTTTTGTTTCTTTTTCCTCTTCCTTCTACTTTTGTCCTTTTTCTTCTTCCCTTCTTTTTTCTCCCTTCCCTCCTTTTTTTTTTCGGGGTCGGGAGACCTTTCATTCAGGGTTGCTACCCTCGGCCCCCTTTTCACCATCATCCTTCTCAGGTCTAACCTGTCTTCGCTCTCTCAGATCCCTAATAGCTATAGACCGAAACAAATTTTTAGTGACTTCCAGATCATCGTCAAAACCTATTCCGAAGACATCCTCTATAGCCAACAACTCATCTATTTCCTCAGAGGGAACAACTTTACTTTCTTCTGATTCTAGAAAATCCATCAACCTTGAGTCCGCCTCCTGTCTTTCCACATCCACACCCATCCGATTCCAGACCTCACTGATGACTTCCCGATCTAGGGAATCCCTTGACTCCTGAGATACGTCTATTGAGGTCCCATCAAATTTTCCAATCGCTCAATCTCAGCTGCCTTAACCTCCTCCCAACGCTGACGACAAGCTCTTCGCTCCTCTTCCAGAGCTTCCTTAAAGAATAGAAGTTTATAGATTCTGACAAAAGCCTCCTTTCCTTCGGATCAGACTTCCCCGAAACCTTTAAAAGACAGTCCTTGTTAGCTAGAGCATCCCTCTCGAATTGTTTTCATTGTCTCTTCCAAATTCCCAAGGTAATTTCCTTAGGTGTAGGACATTCTTTGGCCGCCATTGCTGCATCATATTCCAGGTCCCTAAGAAACTGTAAATCATCTACCTCGAACGTGACCGCCTTCCTCTTCCTAGATGAGGAACCAGAGTCGGATGACATGGTAGATGAGAAGGCTTTGAAGGGTACAAAATCTTTAAGAAGGCTAAACTTGGAAGCTAAATTAGATTTCTTTGGTTCTTCTTTTCTCCGAAAACCCAATAGGTTTCTTTTAAATAGAGAAAGATCTCCTTTTGTAACAAATAAATAATTCTCGAGGCACACACCCCGCCCATTTTGACCTACTTTTTCTTTCTGAGACTGAGTGCCTATTTTGGAGGGATTGACACGAAACCTTTTGATCTGACTATTAATATCATTCAAGACTTTTGAACTTCCTTTATTGTTTTTGCTTCTAAAAAAGAGGTTTTAATCTTTACCGCCTTTTTCTACTGACAGTGGATGGAGATAGCGACAGTCAGAAATATCTTTTCTAGAGGCTTTGCCAGTGAGAATACTAGATTTAGTTTTTAATGGCTTCTGACACGGTCCTTTCCCAGGACTGACCAATTTCCCTTTCAATGATGGGGCTAAACTTTTAAGTGTATCTACAGGTTTCTCCCTTCCCGAAGTAGAAGATACTTCAAAATCTGGGACAGATTTGTCCAATGGCTCTTTTAACTTGGATAAGACGGATTTATCCCCAGAAACCGCCGGTAGAGGCCCAACCACATGCGGATCAACCACCGGTGGTGGATCAACAGAGACATCTAAACAGGGACCAAAGGGGCAGAATCCCCTCAGCCAAAGGATCTTTAAAGGGCATTAAAGACTCATCCACCATCTTAACTCCAACTGTAAAAATCGTGGAGTCTACCAGAATATTTATAAAAGATGGTAAACAATTCCACAACAAAGTTAAGACCTTAACAGAAGCAAATCCCAGGCAGTGGTCATGACTGCCCGACATCTGTGTTTCCAAAACTTGTCCAAAATGCTGACCCAGAATCCCCACCGTGGAAAGAGACCAGGCATGAAGTGGGATATTAAAAAACCTAAGTCTCACTGTTCTTGCACCAGTAGTTAAGGCAGGAGACCACGGTTGAAGGGAAACGTGGTATCCACCCAAAGCATCACCTCCCGCCGTAGGATGGAGGTAGCCTGACTCTGGGACTCAAAGCAAAAAAGCACCATTGAGGGACTAATGCAGAACGGTTTGCTGAGAAGCAGCAGGGCCCATTTTCTTTTCGTCCAGGTCCAAACTTCTTCCAACAAGGACCTGTTTCTCAAAGTACCAATCAAGCAGCTTTTTAGGGTCTTCTTCCTATCATTGATTAATTCGCTTGGGATAGAAAACATAGGGGTCCTTTTCATCCATTTTAGGTGTAAGGATCTCCTTGGGGGTCGCCTTAGGTATCCACGACTTAACGACCTGTGCCTTTTTGTTATACTTTGACGCCAAGCACTTTCTACAGACACGTCGTGTGCCATAGTTGTTGTAGTTGCACTTCATACACTTCCAATCACTTACACTTTGGTTTGGAGTAATCTGCCTTCCCCTCGAACAGATCCATTTCTGAAGTCAAACCTTTTTGCCATCATGTCCAAATCCTCCTGGCTCCCTAACGATCGAGGAAAAGATCTGGGAGGCGCCATGGTGGTCTCCCTCTACTCCCCCCTTGACTTATCACAAACAGAGATCTTCGGCAACAGCTATTAAAGACTCCAGTTGTAAAGAAAGCTTCCTGAGCTGAGTATCCACTTTCTACCAGATGTAGGAAAGTTGGAGCCACCCAATCAAGGCTAGAACCACAGACACACTGATTTGTGAAGGTATCCAGGCCCGACGGGGGATTTGTATGCCGGCGATTAAAAAACTCTCGGACAGACATTCTACTCTCCCAGTCTTTTTTCCCCACCAGCCTTCTCTAACCTACACTGACATTGGAAACAAACATTCCATGAATTTTTTTTTATGGTTGCAAACATGCCTTGATATTCTCCGACCACCCGTCAAACTAAGCAAAAGGGTGGACAGAACAATACCAAAAGATAGGAGGGCAAAACCCACCACCTTCGAACTTGCTCCTCTTTTTCTTCATTTTTATGTTCTTCCTCATGGTTTAAACTCCTTTGGATTTTTATGTGATGAAACTTTATATAGTATTCCATTAAAAGCATATAGGTATACAAGAAATGAATTTTAGAAATTATTTCTAAAGTGATTGCAAAGCAATTGCCACTAAGGCTCACAAGTGAATGAGACTATTTAATATCACATTAGAAAGATAATTGAATATCATATTCACATGACCCTAACACTAAGTTAAATTGCGGTCATGTATACGAGTTTTTATTCAGTTCTTTCTTTCTTTTTTGTTTTTTTAATAATAAGTTGAGAGTGAGAAATTACACTCATCATGGATATTGAGACATGTGCCTCCATACCTATAAACTCTGTGCAACCATTAGGCAAAGGAAAAATGTTATGACATAATACTTCCTTTTCTCTTTAAAAAAATAACAAAATTTATTAAGAATATGAAGACAAAAATTACAATTAGGGGCGGAGATTGCCCCATTTCTTTATTAATTTAGTCTTATGGGTACTGAATGATATTATACTATGAACTGAATTAATCACAAGACTACTAGATATGCAGACCATGTGCATTGTAGTCTTCTATAGTGCTTTAGAATGGTTATTTCTATATCCTAAAAGCCGCTTAATTCTGTTCACCACTGAGTATTTTCGACCATATCTCTCATTTTATCTATATATAAACCTCTATATTTCATAATTTTCATTTTCTTAATGACAAGGAAAGAAGCAAGAATCTTCCCAATTTTTTTATTCATAAATTCATGAAACGAAAAAAAAAAAAAGTATAAATAGAAGCTGCTCAAGAACCACATATCAGGCACTTAAGAAACTACAACTCGGAATCGTATAAATACCCTCGCATTTGCTAATCTCTCAGTGGTGTAATTAGCTGCCTAGTGATCATAAAATCAGCTAACTATGGACGTGCAAGGAAAAGTGAAGGATTAAAATTGCAATGCCATGAATAAAGATATTTACCTCAGGTTCTGCAGACCAGACTTAATCACAGATACATCCAAGGAAAGTGGGAAAAGATCTACCTATCATGTAATACATTTACATAGTTTGGGATTGTGGACCCCGATCCTGAGAGGACGAGTGCAGCGAGGGACGCGAGGTCCCCCTTGCAATCCTCAAAGATGTGAAGGAGAGCTCTACCAAGGAACTCTCAAAATAGGTGTCACCCTCACAGCATAGCATGAGTGGCGATACAAAACGAATGAGATACATCCTGATCAGGAGCCAAGGCTCGAAACCAAGATGTACCTAAAAATAACTCAGAGTCGACATCCATGGACACGCCATGGAACCAAAACAAATGCTCTGTTTGCAATGGATAACCAGAGATACAAAAGGTTCGTGCCTGCTGACGAATGGAGAAGGTCCGAAGAGCGCCCCCAATTCGCCCGAGTGCGAACACTTGGTCTCTTATGCCATTTATTATTAACCTTGAAGAGTTTCAAGCGAAAATCATATGAAATGGGAACACGCATCTCCGAGAAAACGTCTATCTAATCATGCATGTCTCGGAGATGAAAATAAGCACACACAAAAGAACCGAAATAAATGTCACCTAATGATAACTAGGTTATGAGTGACATGCTAATAGGTGTCTAAGTTCTGATGGACAAACACATACAAGCTATAGCTAAAGGTATAGGATCAGTACAAGGAAGTAAGAAAACACATCAAAACATACAATAACAACACAACAAATCCTAAAACTCTAAACGATTTAGCCCGAGTCCTCGGATGGTCTGATGTTCATCCAAAGAAGCCTATGTATCCCCGCCTCCACGAGAATCAAGGCAACGTAGTTCTTCGCACCTATTCTAAACTATGATGCCTAAGACACCTAGACCTCTATCTTAGACTCGATCTAAAAGACCGGACTAGTTCTTAAAGCTTCTTGTACGCTTATTTTAATTCCAGTGAATTGTAGATTTTAGGACATCCTATATGCCCTAACTAAATGCAGGTTAGCCCTAAGCTAATGCAGGTGGTTCCTACAACCTATGTGTAACTAGGCTGTGCATCCTAAGGAAAACAATGGGATCACTAACGCATCTTAGACCTAGTCATCAGTCGGCGATCTGAATCGCCAACTGACCGGACGGAGGCGTAACAGACTCCTAACTCTAACACAAACACGCAACAAATCAAAGACAAACTCCTAACTCTAAAACTCTCTATCTAGGACAAACTCCTAACTCTAGAGGAAGATCTTGTTGAAAATAAGGTTTTGAAGAAAAAGGGTTAAAACATTTATTTACAAAGTTTGGCTAGACTAGGGATGAAGATCCCAAGCTGCACTACGTACCTCGTGGAAGAGGATCAAGCCAACGTAGTTCGAATATCGAACTCTCCTAATACGCTATAAAACTCAACACTTTAGCTGATTTAAGATTTTTTAATGTTTTTTAAATGTTTTTGATATTTTTAAAGTTTTCAAATGTTTTTTTTTTAGTTTCAAATTTCTAATGTTTTTTGGATTTTAAAGCTTTTCCAATGCTCTGGACCTTGAAATATTTTTCAATCTTAAAGGGAACACGCAAGTAACACCACAAACTAGGGCAAAACCCTAAAGCCAAAGGGGAAACCCCGAACAAACAACAAGCGTCTCATAGAGACGAACCACGACATGTAAAGAAGTGCCCCAAGAACAGAGAAAACGAATCTAAGATCTCAAGCAGGGAAGGCTCTATATGACTGAGTTAGTCTCTAATGGAAAAACTCTTAACTAATAACACCAAAGAGGGGAACAAATGAGTCGGAGACTCTCTAATAACACTACCAAGCCAAAGACTCGCTCTAAAAGAGGAGGCCACTCTAACATGAGGCTAGGTAAGCCTCCTAAAAGGGAAACTCTCTATATGAGACAAGGCTTGTCTCCGAGACACAAATGACGTAAACAAGGGATCTGATGAGACTGGGTAAGTCTCCTATATACAAAGGAGGGGTATGCTACTTGGACTGAGCAAGTCCCCTAAGGATGGGCTTGGGCTAGCGCCTTCATCGCCCCTGCAATGAGGGAAAGACCCTATCTAAAAGGTGTCTTAAAAGACTAGGAAAGTCTACTAAAATAAGAGGGGAGCGCTACTCGGACCGGGCAGGTCCCCTAAGGATGGGCTTGGGATGACTTTGGGCAGCAAACGCGATTTGTCGCAGTGTACTGCAAATGGTTCTAGATGTAGGTATACCGAACTGACCAAATATCATCCCCAAGTTGTCGGAAAGCTAAATTGATGGAACAAAGCTAAAGCCCAAGAGATTACTGATTGAACATACCGGAAGTTTCAGACTATACCGGCAGCAGCTCATTATGACAAGATCTGAATTCTTCGCACTTTTTCAACCGCAACGGTGGTCAAGGGAAAATCAATGTAGCTTGTCCTTTTATCAAACACTTGCTGGACCATCACTGTGAGTTATTTCATCAATAGTCGGTTGAATGTGAAATTGTAACCATCCATTTCAAAAAGCCAGGAACCCTCACTTCCACTCACTGCTATCCAGTAGAGTTCAAGACTAAAAATCCAAAGAACATGCAATAGCAATATCAAGGCAATATGAACAGTTGATTGAAAAGCTTATAAGAGCAGGTACGATTATTAGAGCATTATACTATAACCCCACTGATACAGTAGGATTCACGAGCATTAAAGATGGACAAATATTTCAGCTAAGCGAAACATGCTGATTTCACATGAGGACAATTGGTTAATTCACTATGAATGCAACCAACAAACATATCCAAGAAAATCAGATCACTCCTAAAATAAAAGATCAATGAGAAATCATGTGATTCATATCTCCATACCCGTGACATAGGGTCAATTGATAACCCAGATATTTGCATGACATGGGTCCAAATAGTCATTACATTAGCATTTTCCATTTGGCACAGACAATTTCATCATCCATTATCCATAAGACATTTAAATTAATCCAGGAAACCCAAAACCTTTCGCACAGAGTCCAAATCACAGCATTAAACCTGATCTTTTCACATAAATCAACTTATGATACCAGAAAACATTAGAATTACAATCAATTTTTATCTCCCATAACAGATCGACCAACTTGTGATCCGTTTATAATATGAAGCAAAGTAGAGATTTAGGTTTCAATGATCGAAACCAAAACCTATTCAAGATCAAACTAAAACAGGACATCAACACTTATAACACAAACAAAATAATCAAGCTAATTATATAAAAAATAAAAAATAAAAAAAATAAAAAATACCTGAAACTGCAGAATTTAACGCCTCCTTCTTTTCTTCCAATATAAATAATGAAATTAAATATGCCGATGTAATTCACCTGACTAGAACTCTTAAAGCTATGAAATGCTACCTGACCGGAGCTCTGGCAATTCAGCCGGAATTTAGCCAAGGAAGATGAAGAATGGATTATGGTTTGGGGTTAAGGTTTGGTGAAAACGGGTTTGATAGGATGATAGAGATGGGTTAGACTATAGGGGAGAAGCTGGGTAAAAATGGGTTTGGGTTAAAAACAGAGGAAATGGGGATTCAGATACGGCCTGAGAAGGGGGTCGGTGGAGGAGGTGGTAATGGAGCCGGAGAAGGGGGTTGCAGATGGTTGTTAGAGGTGGCTGGCCGATGGTGGCAAGAGGGTTTCGATGGGGATAAAAGGGAAATGGGTTTAATCCAATGGCAGAATGGAGATGGGGAATGGGGTCTCTGAGATGGGGAAGCGATGGTGGTCGATGGAGGGTTGGGATGGTCGGAGAAGATGGGTTGGCCGGCCGGAGATGATGGGAAGAAGAAAATGGCCGGTCGGATTTTGGGGGGTGAGGGTTTGAAGAAGATGAACGTGAAGATGGATGGGGTAGCTGCGATGGCTGGGTTGGTAATGGTGGTCGAAGGTGCCTGAGGCGGCCGGCTAGAGTTGCAGAGATGAAAAATGGGGGTTGGTTTTGGAGATGAAGGGCAGAAATGGAGGGTGGTGAAATGGGTTTGGGACTTGGAGAAGAAGATGGTGGTGGTGGGTTTGGATTTGACAGAGATTGGGGTGAAAATGGGTTTAGGTGTTGCAGGTGGTGGCGATATTGGAGGAGGATGGTGGAGGTTTTAGGTGAATGGAGATGGGGTTAGATTGGGCGAAGAAGAGTGGCTGGGGTGGAGAAGCTCCGGTGGAGAAGAAGATGGAGGACATGGGTGTGGGTTTGGAGGAGGGCTTGCCGGATTCCGGCCAAAAATGAGGCCGGAGAAGAAGATGGTGGGGATAACGGTGGGTGTGGGTTTGGAGATGGAGGTTTTGAGAATAAAAGAAGAAGAAGAAGGAGAATGGGTTTGATGGTCGTGGATCAAAGGGACGGGGAAGATGGGTTTGGATTTGTAGGGGTTTCTCTCTTCTTCCTCTCTCTCTGCTCTCTGGTAGAAATCAAAATTTTTTTTTTTTTTTTTACAAACCCTCGCTCGTTGGGTTTATAGAGAAGAAAGGAAAGAAAAATGATGTTTTCTACCCCCCACTTCCACCTTTTGGACAGCCCCCTATAGTGTATCTAACCATACTCCTTTTCACAGCTGAGGGGTGGCTCGAGTGAGAAAAAGAGATGATATACCAAACCCCTCCTGCTTCATGGGCAACCCCCACCTATGCATTTTGGCTACTCTTCAAACATGGGGAAGGTGGTCCGGGGTAAAAGCAGAGGAGAAAAGTTTTGCAACAAATATCTCTTGACAAATGATCTCAACCCTCCAAATCACCTTTATGGATGGAGGGTTGGGATCGAGGGTTTCTTAACAACCTAGGAAGCTTCCTTGGAAGCTTCCTAAGATGCTCTCTCAACTAATTCTAGCTCTTAACCTCCCTTAATCTAGATTATGCTTTAAACATTACTTGAAAAGAAAGAAAAGAATCTTTCTTATTTACAGAATTGCCCAGCTCCTGGATAATGCACCCCTCAATTATGCTGTACACTAATCTACGCACCCACATATCCTCCTGGACAGCCCAAAATGGCAAATTTGAACTGGTTTTTCAGATTCCAGCACAACCCCTTTTCTGGCTAAATCGCCACCCTTCTGAACTTGTCTCACGACACTTTCTGAGGTTTGCTCGCTGGGCAAACTAGCTCGGATTTCGACGAAATTTTGCAGGGATCCTGGTGGGACCCTAAGTTAACCTAGGGCACAATTTGGGACCTTAGAACACTAGTTTATTAGGGCAATTATTTAAAACAAAACATGAAAGGGTTCGGTCAAAATGGGGTGTCTACAGGGATGCAGTATACAAAGTGGGAGAGGATCTATCTATTAATGTTAGCATGCAATTTTGGGAACATAGCTACTGCATACACTAGAATCTGAGATGCAGTACACAGTGTGTTACCGGTTTGAAAACCTTGGGATGTGGGGTAAGTTTAGTTTCAGATTTTCATATTCTATATTATTTGAAATATGCTATAGATGACCTACAGTATATGCTATATGCTCCCATTAAAAAAATAAAGGATCCAAGTATTCAACTTAATAACCAAGGGAAATTCTAACTACAAAACAAAATCTACATGCACATACCTAAATATAGTAGTTTTAAATTTGTTTTTTTATAATTAATGGAGTATTAAGCTTGACTGAAATTGAGGAGAAAGAGTGAGAGAAAAGAAGAGAAGAGAGAAGGAAGCAACCCCCCCAAACCACACGAACTGTTGTGGATGAAGGAGTTCAAGTCAAAACTCACAACTTGTCCCCGCTCCCTAATATACTTAATATTTTAATAGAATGGAAAATTACATCAGATACCCTTGGGCTGCACACAAGACATATGGGGCCTAAGGAAATCTATTCTCTGACTAACACTCTTACATATATGTCTATATAATGCCTGACACTTAAAACTAACTTAAAACCATAGTTACCAGGTTGGGAAACAAATTCGGGAAGCGAAACGTGAAATGATAAACTTTGAGAAAAAATAGAGGGGAAATGAAAAACAGGGAACAGTGAAAAATCGTATGAGAAACACATTGAGAACTGTCTTAGAAAACACATTAGAAAGGTTTCAGAAACGATAGAGAAACCTCAATGGAAACGCATATGAAACACAAGGGAAACATTATATTTTTGAAAATTTAAAATTTCAAATTTCAAATAACAGGATTTTACGTATAAATACAGACATTTATAATTTTTATATAAGTTAGAGGCATATAAAGATGATTTTCATAGGTTCTTTATTTATTTTTTAGCCTACTTTACTACTTATTTTTATTTTTATTTTAATTTATGCTATTGTTTTCCTTTTTAATATATATTCCACAAATTTTTATTGTGTTTTTTTGCAAACCAATTTTCGTAAGTTTCACAAATATTTCACATAAGTTTTTCAGGCACTTCTCATATGCCTCTCACGTGTTTTACACATGTTTAACATGAGCTTCCCACATGTTTCCCATGCGTTTCGGAAATGTTTCTCCAAATTTTTTTTATCACGTTTCGGAACTGTTTCTGAAAAACATTTTTAGTGAAAAAGAGCTTCCCACCCACCAAAGGAATTTTCGGCTACTATGCCTAAAACACCTCTTGCAAAATTATTTACTGTTTCATTTACCCACAATATATGCAAACAGGATACATTGACACCTTCAATCATATCTAAAATGTCATCAACAATGCAAGCTATCGTCCAAGGACCAAGAATTTGCTTTGAAACATAGCAATAACACGTTTCACTCCCCAAACAAAGCCTTCCTGTCAGCTCACTGCAGAAGCTACAAATAGCAACTTGAAGTCCTTCGTGCTTGAGCCTCAGCCTCATTGCAGTCCATACTTCAAATAGGACTGGAATAAGCCTTCATTACCTTCCCATCTGTCATTTCTAAAAATACCCCTATATATAAAGGACTTGGATTCCTAGAGCTACAATGAAAGTTGAGTTTGACCAGGTAGATACACAATCCATCTAGCAACTACACTAAGATTTGAGATTAAAATTGCAACAATTCCAGTGTCATCTCCTACTACCAGGACGTCGTCTACATAGAACCCACCTATGGATACTTAAGGAAGTAGTAATTTGGCATCGAGCACAACCACATTTTAGAGCCAACTCCACTTAACCATTGATTAACGATTTGATTCAACAGATACAATTTCCTGGAGGAGTATTGACATCTTTAGAGTGTAGATTGTGAAGAAGGTGCAGCCACAGGTTTCCTAATGCATACACGGCAGTGCTTAGCTGCTTAGTGACAAGGATGGGGAGCCCTGATCTAGTGAATAGTGTGCCCGTGGACATCTCGGTCTTTAGGTCTTTGAGTCTTGCTTTTTATCTTTTAATAAATGATTCACCATTCAAAAAAAATGAAAATAATGAACTAGCTATGTGTAGAAATATTGAAACACGCAATATCTATTCTAACTTGGAATTAATATGTGAACTGTCTATCAGTGTCAGTAATTCTCGGCGGGGGTTGAGATTATAACTCAATTGGAAGGAGCTCAATTCCTCAAACTTGAGGGCACAGGTTCAATGCCGGCTTACCCATCAAAAAGAAAAAATAAAGGACAACAATTTGAGAGGTATTGTGCCTTCCAATGGGTATATAAGTAAGTGGGAGTAGTTTTATGTACATGGGATTTGTGGTGAAATCAACAACCAGAGTTTTTCCAATAAGCCCGAGATGAAGCGATAACAATAATATGAAAAGAAACACATAAATAAGAAAAAAAGTAAGAGAGATTTCTAGAAATGTCATAATGTGAAGAGTGCCTCTCATACCAATCTATCACTTGTCTAATTTTGGGAGAGAAGTCCTCAACCTGCAGTTACATGAAAATTAATCAAAAGATAAGAAACTGTCCAAAGAAACTTCAAGAAATACTTGAAATCGTGAACTAATCAGAACCCAATATATAGGCCTTTTAACTGAATAAGAGGACCAGAAATTATGATGATCTGAAGAAATTCATAACAATAGGGTGGGATCCACCACATGTACGTAAAAGGGTCCAACCAATGTATGTTGTGGGGCTTGTTTCAAAAGTGCACCATCCCACATAGAATTATTGTCAGAGGACTAAATACAAACAGGTGGTGTGCGAGAGTCACCTCCTTTGGGGTAAGAGAGATGCGTGCTGTTTCTGCTAGACGAAGAACATCGGGAGGGTCGAGGGAGGAGTGGGCAGAGTAGTTACGTGGTCGAGAAAGGAAGAACTGGGGCTTGAGGCTTCTGTTTCCAAAGAAGGAACAGAGCTTTGGTGGTGTTATTGCTCTAAGAAAGATGGTGGTAGCCATGGTTTCAAACAAATGTAGGCCAAAACTCAGCAAGGATAGGAGATTGTTTTATTTTTACCCCTCAATGTACAACAGCCGTGGATATAAAATCAAGAAGAGTGTTAGGGTCACACGCGTTTGATCAAGATGTTTCGGGTAGACGGAACGAAATCTAAGTGGGAATGAAATCGGCCGGACTAATCTCGGCCATCCACAAGAAAGTGAAAGGCTCACCAAAGTGCATTTATTATTCATTTTATTTTATATTTTTCTATGCTTGACCCTGTTCATTTCAGATTGTGACACCCGATTGAAAGCGTGTGGATCCCTAGGAAAGAAATCGTCTCCCTAGGATATGTGGTTTATTTTAGTTCAAGTTCATTAGATTCGTCCTTGATTTCTTCGTGAAGAATCAGATTTTAGAGGGAATTGATCTAGGGTTGTGATTTAGATCAATCTCCATCCAATAAGAATATTGAAGATTGGATAGGAGATTCATGGTTTAAGCCACAAGCATATAGATCAAATCGATCTTTTGGAGTTTTTGCGAAGATAAAAAGTTCAGAGATCAAAGGATAATTAATTTACTAATTTAAAAAAGATTAAGAGTGTAAAAGATAGATTTTCGAGTAGAAATTTCACAAAAATAAGGGTTTCCATGCGAATCTTAAAAATCCAGAATCACGGGTTCGGACGCCCATGAATTTTCAAGAAAAACTCAGAGTGTATGTTTAGACACTCAAAGGAAATTCTTCGGACGCCTGAAGGTGGGTGTTCGGACACCTGAAGGAGTGTTCGGACATCCGCACCCACTGAGGTTGGATGATTTCGGGAATGTTTTCCCAGACAGTTTTGAGGGCGCAGATTCGCCCGAAGGGACCTAAATACTATTCCAAGGTGTTAACCTATGGTTAATATGGATTGTAGGTAGTTCCGTACAGTAATTAAAGAACCTTGTTTGTGGGAGAACGAATTCAAACCACTTCATAGGCTAGTAGGCATGTTCTAATTCTTATTGTTTATGCAAGATTGCACGTAATTTGATTATATTAAATTAAATCAGTGACGTGTGGATTACACGAAGGTTCTTTATATTTGGACTATATTGCATGACCCCTAGCATAGTCTACCGGTATTTGACAATTAAGTATAAGAGTAGAATTAATTAAATTTCACAATTATGCTATTAATGACTTGGGGTGGTCAAGGATATTTTATAGGACATTCGTCTCTTCTTCAGGTTATTTTCGTCTCTTCTTCCCCTATTCTTCTAATTCTCTCCCCTTTCGTCTATTTCTCTCCCCTTTCCTCAATTTTTCTTCACGGTGTTGCATCAACATGGTAATGTCCAAGTGAACTTGAGAACAATATGGCCTTGTGCCAAAGTTTGGATCAGTGGGATCTTCACAGTTTGCGCTTAGCTTATCCTTTGGTCTATGAGTAGTCTTGGCATAAGCCACAGGTGGAGTCTCTTGCGGGTTTAACGAGGACCGGTCACTCACGGGTATGGCAATGACGAGCTGATTCATGAGATCGCAGACAATTGTCTACTGCAAGTATTGCTGGGACATGATTTATCACAAGATTGTGAACAATATTTTCTGCGGGTATTGCAGAGATCTCTCACAAGTTTGGTGAGGATCTAGGTGTCTTTCACAGGTATCGTGAGGACATGATCTCCCACAGGTATTGTAGGAGATTGGATCTTCCACAAGTTTATTGGGGACTTGGCTTACCGCAAGTCAGCGGACCATGACTAGTAGACCATTGGGGCGGTGTGACGCCAATTATATTCATTGCTAGTTATTGACCAGTTTTGTGCTAGTTTTGATATTTCAGTTTTACAGTTAATACATGGATAGCCAATTATAGTTTAATTGATTATTAAAGGCCTATCATGCTCAATGTTCATGTTTATTATTAGAGCTTGTCTATTCATTGAGCATTAGCTCATCTGTGTTTATTTATGTCTTATAGATACTGATCAGTAGGAGATTTCATCTTGCAGGATCGGGGAGAGAGCAATTCGAAAGATTTAGGATCTACTTTTGTTTCAGTTATTTCAGTTACAAACATAAATTTTTATTTGGACTATTAAGCATTCTTGTAGCCCTTGGGGCCAGTTAGTTGACCACAATTATTTCGTACTCTGATAATTAATAGTTGATTAATAGGATTAATTAGTTTGGTTATGCTCTGTTTATTGCATATTTAATTGTGACGCCTTACATATTCGTGGTTGTGATCATGAATGTGTGGTGGTGTTACGTACCTAGGCCGAATCTTGATTTAGTGCGTGACACCGATGATGAGATGCCAACCAATTATTGGCCCAAAATTATTATTGAACTGATATTGTGTATAATTTTTGGCCAATAATCGGTTGGGCCCTTCTTCATCGGTTGTCACAATATAAAACGAACATGGCCTTAGTGTGAGTTTATCATTCATTTAACTTTATGTTTTTTCTACGAATCTCGGGGTGGAGGAGATGTAGGAGTGGCAATGGGGCGGGGCGGGATGTTGCATTCCCCGTCCTCGTCCCCGCCTCGTGGGGAAAATCTAATCCCCGTCCTCGTCCCTGCCCTGCGCACTATTAGGGGGAAAAAATTCCCCGCACTACTATAATAACAATATCTATTTTTTTAGGGAAATGATAAATGCGCCCCTTCTCATTGCTTGGGGCACCCAGCTCCAGTGTACGATGTCAATCAGGTCCCTTAAGTCCATTGCATGTGATGTACACTAGCCTTTTGCAGTCATAGATAAAGCGCAGGTGGGTGTCCCAAGTAATGAAAAGGGGCGCATTTATCGTTTACCTTTTTTTTTTAATCTAATCAAACAATTATTAAACACCAATTTCTACTTTTCCATCAGGGCTATGATAAATTCATGCCCCCTTTAATGTGAATTGACATAAAAAAGCGTTAAAGTCCCCCCACATAATTAATGTTAAAGGGATGCAAATTTATCATCAGCCATTTATATGGGGGACGCATACGTTTCTTCTCTTTTGGTATTTAAAGAGCTGTCATAAGGTCATTGCATTTCCCAAAAGGCTCTTACAAGCCATCTTATATATATATATATATATATATATATATATATATATATATATATATATATATATATATATATACATATATGAGAATAGAGTTCCTAAGGTGTCACCTCATATAGCTTATATGAGGTGGCGCTCACAAAACATAAGGGGCCCACATTTTTTGGGTGATCGAAACCACTCATTTGAAAGGCCCTTAGATGGATATGGTGCCCACAAAAAATCAGGTCCATAGGATCATCCTAACCCTTCCATTTATGGAGGGTAAAAATGGGCAGATTTATGGAGGTTTATACCCATCCATTTCAATCTCCACAAATGGAAGGGTTAGGATGATCCTATGAAGTTGATTTTTTGGGCACACCCTATCTATGTGAGGGCCTATCATATGAATGCTTTGGATCATCCAAACAAAGTGGGCCCCTTATGTTTTTAAGCGCCACCTCATATAAGCTATATGAGGTGACACCTTAGGAACTCTATTCTCTCTCTCTCTCTCTCTCTCTCTCTATATATATATATATATATATATATATATATATATATATATATATATATGCGGAATCCTACAAACTGTGGTGCTGCCACGTGGCAGCCCCACCTCTATCCCGTATATTATAAAGCCCCATTCACACAACTCTCTCTCCCCTAAATAACCTGCCCGTTATCACTATTAATTGGGGCGTTATTACCCTAATTCTATTAAACTCTATTAAATGCTATTCTACCAAAGTAACCCATTTCTATAAAAACTCTCTCTTCACTCTCTCAAAACGCATGGAAAGCCTTCATTAGCAAAGCCTTTAATTAAAAAAAGAAGTTTTATATTCTCTTTCCTTATCCCTCTATCACACTAACCTCTTTCACCTTCCTATTTATTCTAAAGAGATAGATACAATTCATATTTATTAGATAGCAAAGCCTTTAATAAGAAAAAAAGGCAGTTTTTACATTCTCTCCTCTGCATCCCATTTATTAGCAAAGCCTTTAATAACAAAAAAAAAGACATTATTCCCTTTCCTCTTCCCTCTATCACACTTAACCTCTTTCACCTTCCTATTTATTCTAAAGAGATAGACAGATAGATACCCTTCCTATTTATTAGATAAATTTTTATATGTCTAATCTTCCATCTCACTACCGCCCCCTTTTCATCTCCCCCATCTTCCCATTCAACAAAACCCAAAAATTAGGGATTTCTTCATGCAATTATGGGTTTTGAATGACTTTCTTTGATAGATTATTTAGTATCAATTTTATATTTCTGATTATGTATCTTATTTTTTTCCTGGGTTGAACTTAAGAACTGACTATTTCATTTTTGTTTGAATCTAAATTGACTCTGCAGTATGTTGGATTTATAGGTGCTTTTAGTTTTTGCATTTGTTGCTCAAGCTTCAATTCCATAGTTACATGTTGTGAGGCACTTTCAGTTTGGATCTCCACAATGCCCTCCTGTGGTATATATATTTTTTTCAATCAAGACATGTCCATGTTTTCCCCATAGTTGATATATTTTGATTTACATTCCTATTGTCTACTGCCCATTGGATTTTAAATTTTTAATTGATGGTGGTTTCTGTCATTGTTTAAGCCATAATCTAGACCTGCTCATAATTCTACTGAGAATTGTCTACTATTAGCCCCCCTTCCTATTGATAAGATAATGTGTAAAATTCACTTCTTTCTTATCATTTTTTTTTATCATGCTTTTGTTGGGAATTTCAATTCGGTGTATTCTTGCAAGAAAGGTATTAGTGAGTGGCCGGATGAATGAAGGATCTTACCCCAAGCCAACTGTTTGTAAGGAGTCATAGCAGTGGAATAGTAACAACTTGGTGGTTACAACCATTGTGTTCTATTGCATAGTATGACCTTTTTGGTTTATCAATTTTCTTTTCTATTAGATTATGTCATTCCTATTCTAATAGAAATTGGCATTCATTTTTTTGTTTTTACATATTGGATGGTTTTGCACATTTCTATGTATATTTTATGAGATCTTGGGAGCTATTAGTCTTTGACTCTTAGGTTCTTTTGGGTTTGAATATACAGATCTTTTCCTCCTCTCTACATTTCCTAATTCCATTTTTGAAATACAAAAAATATGGAACATGCTTCAAAAAATTATGGTTACCTACCTAAAAAAATTCCAACTGATTTTCCTTCTCGATTTCTTTACAAAACCGTATATGTAATCTTTGGCAGGGTATATGATTGCTATTCCTTCGTTTTTCGTTCCCGTGCATCGCACGGGTTTGCAACTAGTTTAAATACTAAGAGACAAGATACATGAGCGTCTTTAACAAAACATATAGATGGTGATTACGGGGCGGGGCGGAGCGGGGCCAGAGTCATCCCATCCCTGCCCCGTAATCGCTTTGGGGATTGTTTTAATGGCCCCGTCCCTCTTAAGCAAGGGAATCCCAGTCCCACTTTTGCGAGTTTAATTGCCAGCCCTAATGCTATGTTTGGTTGCCTTTTTTTTTGGGATAATAGTAGGGAATGTAATTCTATTGATTTGCTGAAAGGTGTTTGGTAGGGAATTTAGCTAAATTGGGGAGTTTGACAACCGGAGATGTCGGGCCCTTGTTGGGTGATGTGGTACCGTGAAAACTCCCTCGATAAATTTCTCCAAATCGAAGAAAAAAGGGGAGAAATTCTCGGGCAAATCTTATCTTTTGATTTGCTGGCAAATCTTTGAAAAATCTGGGCGAAACCAAACAACGTCTGTTACATTTGCTCTCAATCTTCCCGTTGGCTGATTTGCTTTTAATCTCCCCTTTGACTTCTTCTTCTCTAGATCTCCCAGCCATCTACAAGCAACCAAACAGAGCATAAAGGAGGTGGGTTCCCAAGGGGCGGAACTCAGTCTCCATTGATAAGATAGACTCTTTTGGTAATAACCATTTGAATAAGGAAGACTCTTTTGGAAATAACCGGCTGGCATGATCCTGATATTTGCAGGACTGATATATTTGGTAGTTGAAGGCTGTCACTTTGATCTTTTAAGCTTTTGGAGAAAGGCAGTATTTAATCTTTTATACTTTAACACTCCCCTCACGTGTGGCCCCACTTTCTAGGGTTGGCCTACACGTGGCACATGTGGCCCCACTTTTGGGTTTAGCCATTGCGTGTGGATTTTGCTATCTAGGAGGTTTGAACCCAGGCATTTGCTTTGATACCATGTTAACTTACCAACTTCTCCAATAGCTTAAGCTCTTGGAGAAAGGCAGTATTTAATCTTTTATACTTTAACACAATCATGCAATTTGTACAGACTTCATCCATTATTTAAGTGATGCAATCCTCACATCTCTTCTCATGTTGAGATAGAGAACCAAACAGTAGCCTCTTTGTTTTCTTCCATACCTATATTTCTTCATCTCTAAGTATTGGACTTTCATCCTTTAGCACCGTTAGATTTCTCCCACGTGTTGGCAAGTCACACGTCGGAGACAGTCAACCAAAGAGCCAGAATCTGTTATGAATCAGATAGAAGAAAGGTGAAAAAGCCACAAAAGAAAAGGCGTCGCCGAAGAGCCTATCATTCCTTTCAAACTGTCCAAGGCTATCGAAAAGATTCCCCCAACAATCATCCGTGCGTCAACATCTAAATCATTACAAAACAACAAAACTAAGGACCTTTGATGAATGGCTTCATGTGATCGGTTTGAAAATGGAGTTGCCTCAACCATTGATGACGACAAACGAAATAGTGACCAATCTCAAGACGAAGAGAAGAATAAAGGGAGCAAGAAAAATAGAAAAGAGGAGAGATGGATTACGGAAAGTCCTACACAAAATCTTAATTTTCGCTATTTGGCCCGTGCTTAATCTCCAATCTTGAGAACAAGGTTGTTTCAAGAAGGGTGGAATCTTACGTGTAGGGCCGGCAATTTCACCCGTGAAGACGGGGATCCGCCCCGCCCAGCCTGAACGGGGCGGGGAATCCCCGTATCCAGGCGGGGACGGAGGCAAAAGTGATTCCCCGGTGCGGGGCGGGGGCGGGGATGGATCTGGGATCGCCCCGCCCCGCATAGTAATACTACCAATGTAATCGAAACAGCGAAACTGATTCTGAAACGGTGAAACCTTTCCTTTATTCTTGTAGTTGTAGTGCAAAAATTAATTTTTTTGTTATAGGCTACTGATATTGGCAGCCATGTTTTATAAATGCACTAACTCATATTGGCATATTGCCTTTTACTATTGAAAGTTTGAAACAGCTGTCAAAGACTCAAAAGTCAAAATTCAAAAGTTATTAAAATTTCAAAAAATTAAAAAACAAAGAGGGATTGCCTGCGGGGCGGGGATGGGAGGTAAGCATTCCCCGCGGGGCAGGGATGGGGATCCCCCCGGTTCCCCCGAAAGCGGGGATGGGGACGGGGAATTCAACCATATGCGGGGCGGGCGCGGGGAATGCAACATCTGGCCCCGACCCCGCCCCGTTGCCAGCCCTACTTACGTGCCTAGACGGGTCCCCCTTCGGGTTGGAAAGAGAGAGAGCTCTCTTCTTCATATTTTTTTTTACACGTGAGATGCGTGGAAAGAGAGAGAGCTCTCTTCTTTTTCTGTGAGATACTTGCCCGTCTCTATGCGGACCATGCCTTTAGACTTTTCTTCCAAATCAAAATCTTTCTTTTACCACCGTTTGATATTTTCCACGTGTCGTCACATCACACGTTCAAGACATTCAACGAAAAAAGCGCAGATCAAATGCTAAAATCAATGAAAAATTTCATCACTTATCTCTTCATATAATTTCATATTCTCTTTTCTCTCTCTTCTTCGTTAGGGTTTCGCTCTGAAGATTCTATAAACATGGCTACTGTTGGAGGAATTACTGATGCTTCTAATCAGAACAGTGTGGAGATCGTAGAGCTCGCTCGATTTGCTGTTGAAGAACATAACAAAAAAACGGTACCTTTTTTTTAAATCTTTTCTCTTTCTTGTTTTTTTACAAGTAGATGAAAAAGTGGTTATTTGATGTTTTTTTTTATGTAATCTTCATTTTCGATTTTCTATTTTTTAGTGATTTTCTGTTTGTGTGATGATAAATTCGTACCCCCTGTAGGACGATTCACACCCCTTTAACGTGAATTGGGCACAAGATACGTTAAGATCTGACGCTGTTTGACGTTTTTTGACGTCAATTCACCTTAAAGGGGTGCGAATCATCCTACAAGGGGTGCAAATTTATCATCTCCGTTCTGTTTTTGTTTTGATCATCTGGTTCTTGATTTGATTTCATCTGATGGGGTTCTGTTTTCTGTTCATTATTTCCTTTTTATTTCCTTTTAATTGATTTCCTCTTATTTTTTCAATCATCTGGACCATTGATTTTCATTGCCTTCATAATTTGTTTAACTGTTCATTCCCTTTTTATTTACTGTTAATTTTCTTTTAATTTATCAATGGTTTTTTGTTCAGATCTTCTTTGTCTTCATAACATACTGATTTTTCTTTGTGTTAGGGTTCTATTTTCTCTTCATTATTTCCTTTTCTTTACTGTTAATTTCATTTGAGCTTTTTCTTTCTTTCTTTGTCTCTTGAACTTTCCCCTATTGGTTTGATTCATTTGACATTTTATTTAATTATCTATGGGTTTTTTTCCTCTTATTTTTATAATTTCCTCTTATTTTTTATTTCATTCATCTGGATCATTGTGATTTTCATTGCCTTCCTAATTTTCCCATTTTTTTTATTTAGGAAAAATTATTAAAAAAATGCAAAGTTTATGCTAAATTGTGATAAAAGGTAGATATTTAAATTTTGTAAAAAAAGGGCTGTCAGGTGAGAGAGTATGAGTTTTAGGACAAATATACCCCCACTTTCATTTTCCCACCATTTTTTATGCTCTAATCCCTATGTTTTTTTTCAGCTACCCACTTCACGTTTTTCTTTCTTCTTCCCCACCCATCCAACGTGAAAAACACCCGGTGCAGCCATTGCCATCCTTTGGAAGCTCCAATCCCATTGTATTTTGTTAAAAAAAAACACCATTACTTGTGACAAATTTGAACTTGGGTGGTAAACATAGCTCCAAGTAGGTCCATGCTCCTCTACTTGAATAGGGTTTAACATTTTATGAAGGTTTTCATATTTTGTTGGGTTTTAACATTTTATGAAGGTTTTCATTGTTTTCATTGTTTTGTATTGAAAAAAACAGAGAAATTACCCAAGTTGTTCTATGTTGGTTGTATAATTGTTTTCATTGTTTTCTTGGGTTTTAAAAGAAAGTTAGAACCACAATTTTCTTTGTTGGAAAAAAACCATTACGTGTTTCTACCCAATTTGGTTCGTACTGGTTCCAGGGTAGAAAATGTCGCTCTGTACTGGTTCCGGGGTAGAAAATGTCGCTCTGTACTGCTTCCGGCGTATAAAATGTGGTTCCCCAGTGGTTCCGAGGTATAAAATTTGGTTCCGTACTAGGTTCAAGGGTATAAAATGTGGTTCCCTAGTGGTTCCGGGGTATGAAATGTGGTTCCCTAGTGGTTCCGGCGTATAAAATGTGGTTCCCAAGTGGTTCCGGGGTTGAAAATGTGGTTCTCTAGTGGTTCCAGGGTATAAAATGTGGTTCCCTAGTGGTTACGAGGTATAAATGTGGTTCCGTAATGGTTGCGGAGTATAAAATGTGGTTCCCTAGTGGTTCCGGGGTATAAAATGTGGTTCCCCAGTGGTTACGAGGTATAAAATGTGGTTCTGTAGTGGTTACGGGGTATAAAATGTGGTTCCCTAGTGGTTCAGGGGTATAAAATGTGGTTCCCTAGTGGTTCCGACGTATAAAATGTGGTTCCGTAGTAGTTCAGGGGTAGACATTTCAAAACAATGAAAGATGGGCTGTCAGGTCTTGTCAGGGACGGAAAATGACAAGAATACCCTTCTCTTTTAAAAATCATCTTTTTACCCATCTCTCTCTTGTCGGGTCTTGTCAGGGACGGAAAATGACAAGAATACTCTTGTCTTTTAAAAACCTTCTTTTTACCCATCTCTCTCTCTCTCTCTCTCTGCAAGAATTTTATATGTTGCAAACAGTGGGGCTCACTTCAAAGGATGATCCAAACCGTTCATTTGTTGGACCATGACGTATATAGGATGTACCCGCATATCTCCATATGAAGATCCTAACCCTCCATTTTGTACAAGGACTGTACACATCCAACTTAACCCCTAATGTTTAAAAAGTTACAAGTAAACCCCCTGTGGTTCAATTTGTATAAGGTAGGCCCCCTCTTTTGAAACACTGTCAATGCTAATGAAGACCCCATACAACCCTCCAAACCCCATACCCGAATCCAAACACTACCAAAAACATAGTGGGCCCACATTGTTTGGATCATCCAAAGCGTTTATTTGATGGACCCTCACATATATAGAATGCCCATTCTACTGGACTCCATTTGGAAGTCCGAAAATTTGGTCGGAAGTCCGAAAAAAGTTTCGGACTTCCGAATGGAGTCTAGTAGAATGGGCATTGTACTGGACTCCATTTGGAAGTCCGAAATTTTGTTCGGACTTCCGAGTAGGGCTAGCAGCCGATGGTACGTCCTCAGATTGAAGGGTTAGGATGATCCGATGGAGCTGATTTTTTCGGCACACCCTATATATGTGAGGGCCCATCAAATAATGCCTTGGATGATCCAAACAATGTGGGCCCACTGTGTACTTCGGAACCACTAGGGAACCACATTTTATACCTCGGAACCACTAGGGAACCACATTTTATACTCTGGAACTACTACGGAACCACATTTTATACCTTGGAACCACTAGGGAACCACATTTTATACCCCGGAACCACTATGGAACCACATTTTATACCCCGGAACCACTAGAGAATCACATTTAATACCTCGGAACCACTCTTGGAACCACTTAACACCTCGGAACAACTATAATATGGTTCCCAAGTGGTTCCGAAGCATATGTAATGGTTCCAAAAGGTTTAAAACACTCATAATCAGTTTCAAAATACTATTAGAATGTTCCAATCACAAGTAGCACTCTTGAAACCATCATTTAGACTCTTGGAACCACTTAACTCCTCGGATCAACTATAATATGGTTCCCAACTGGTTCCGGAACCTATGTAATGGTTCCAAAAGGTTTAAAACACCCATGATCAGTTTCAAAACCAATTTCATACTATTAGAATGTCCCCATCACAAGTAGCACTCTTGGAACCATAATTTAGACTCTTGGAACCATTTAACACCTCGGAACAACTATAATATGGTTCCCAAGTGGTTCCGAAGCCTATGTAATGGTTCCAAAAGGTTTAAAACACTCATGATCAGTTTCAAAATACTATTAGAATGTCCCAATCACAAGTAGCACTCTTGGAACCATCATTTAGACTCTTGGAACCACTTAACACCTTGGAACAACTATAATATGGTTCCCAAGTGGTTCCGGAGCCTATGTAATGGTTCCAAAAGGTTTAAAACACTCATGATCAGTTTCAAAATACTATTAGAATGTCCCAATCACAAGTAGCACTCTTGGAACCATCATTTAGACTCTTGGAACCACTTAACACCTCGGAACAACTATAATATGGTTCCCAAGTGGTTCCGGAGCCTATGTAATAATTCTAAAAGGTTAAAAACATTCATGATCAGTTTTAAATACTATTAGAATGTCACAATCACAAGTAGCACTCTTGGTACCATCATTTAGACTCTTGAAACTACTTAACACCTCGGAACAACTATAATATGGTTCCCAAGTGGTTCCGGGGCCTATGTAATGGTTCCAAAAGGTTTAAAGTACTCATGATCAGTTTCAAAATACTATTAGAATGTCCCAATCACAAGTAGTACTCTTGGAACCATCATTTAGACTCTTGGAACCACTTCACACCTCAGAACAACTATAATATGGTTCCCAAGTGGTTCCAGAACCTATGTAATGGTTCCAAAAGGTTTAAAACACTCATGATCAGTTTCAAAACCAATTTCATACTATTAGAATGTCCCCATCACAAGTACCACTCTTGGAACCATAATTTAGACTCTTGGAACCACTTAACACCTCGGAACAACTATAATATGGTTCCCAAGTGGTTCCGGAGATTATGTAATTTTTCCAAAATGTTTAAAACACCCATGATCAGTTTCAAAACCAATTTCATACTATTATAATGTCCCAATCACAAGTAGCACTCTTGGAACTATAATTTAGACTCTTCGAACCACTTAACACCTCGGAACAACTATAATATGGTTCCCTAGTGGTTCCGGGGCCTATGTAATGGTTCCAAAGGTTTAAAACACTCATGATCAGTTTCAAAACCAATTTCATACTATTAGAATGTCCCCATCACAAGTATCACTCTTGGAACCATAATTTAGACATACTTGAAGCTATGTTTATCACCCAAGTAGTTTAGTAAGTATTGGTATTTTTTTTGGGAAATGTTGTCTACACTACTGTATTTTGATGAGGGCACTCCTCACTTAATTAAAAGTACGGTATGGCCCCCACATAGGATGATCCAAACCGTCCATTAGATGGGCCACAGCCTAAATGGGTTGTGTCCCAAAAATCATTTCCATGGGTTGATCCTAACCCTCCGATCTATAGAGGGTTTGGATCAACTCTCTAACATTCTGATCGGAGGGTTAGGATCAACCTATGGAAATGCTTTTTGGGGCACAACCTATTTAGGCTGTGGCCCATCTAATAGACGGTTTGGATCATCCTATGGTGCGGGTCATACAGTACTTTTAATAAAGTGAGGAGTGTCCTCATCAAAATACGGTAGTGCGGATAACATTTTCCATTTTTTTTCCAAAGAACAATGGCTGTTTTTCATCAACCCAAGTATTGGCAATGGTTGTTTCTCACGTTGGAACTTGCTTGGGGAAGAAGAAAGAAAAGAAAAGGTGGTAGGTGAAATCGCTTAGGGATTAGATACTACATAGTTGGTGGGAAAAAGCAAAGGGGGGGGTATTTTCATCCTAAATGGTCTATTTTCGTACACGACAGCCCTTTTTTTATAGATTTGAAATGTCCACCCTTTGTTCACAATTTAGCATAAACTTGGCATTTTTTTAATAATTTTCCCTTTTATTTACTGTTAATTTTCTTTTTATTTTTTTTCAATGGTTTTCTGTTCTGATCATGTTGTCTTCCTAATTTGCTGACTTTTATTTGTCGTAGGGTTATGTTTCCTCTTAATTTTTTTCTTTTCTTTACTGTTAATTTGTTTGAACTCTTTCTTTCTTTGTCTCTTGGACTTTCCCCCTATTGGTTTGATTCATTTGACATTTTATTTGATTATCTATGGGTTTTTCTTCTTCTTGGATTGTCACATAGAACTCTCTTCTTGAGTTTGGAAGGGTGGTGAAATCAAAACAGCAAGTGGTTGCTGGTACTGTGTACTATATCACTGTGGAGGTAACTGAAGGTGGTGCCAAGAAAGTCTATGAAGCCAAGGTTTGGGTCAAACCATGGATGAATTTCAAGGAGCTTCAGGAATTCAAGCCTGCTGGTCCGGCCAGTGACTGCTCGGCTACCCCTTCCGATTCTGTTTCTAAATGAGGTAATTATTCTAGGCCTGATATTTCTCTATAAAATTCCATAACATTGGTATCCATTGCGATTAAAAAGAATTGATTGCAGATCTCTTTATCGAGTTTTACGTGCGATTTATGATTGATCAAGTTTTCACTTGCATTTCCATACTAATTGAAATATATTGTGTTCAATGTTATGTGAGTACTTTAGATTGAGACCTGGATCTCTCTCTGCTGTGTGAATATTATAGGGCATAATAAAAAGGAAGATCTATCTTACTCTTTTAAGTTTTAATACGTGTCCTGGTAACCTGGTCTAAATTTTGTGTTGATATTGGTGGTTACTTTATGTTCATAGTTGGGTCTTTGGTCTGATTACTCTTACATGCTGGCTTGAAATTGTTGAGACCTTTTCATATTTATTTCCCTTTTTGTACTTGTTCGGAGTTTGATGAATATTGGTATGAGATCTGTCTTCCACTTGGTTGTATACGTGGAAACATAAATCCATATTCCATTTTATATTGAGAGTGAGAGAGTTTGAGGACTAGGGATTTTGTGAGCTAAGTAAGCTATTTCTTCTTGTAAGAAGAGATCGTGGGTGTAAGTTTGTGCATATTGTGACTTGTTTTTGGGATTAGGCTTTGAAGGTCTGGCTTTATAGAACCCATATCTATAGAACACCCTCCATCTTAATCACTGTTTAAAAACTCTGAGTTAATCATCGGTTCGCCCTTGAATAGGTTTTACCATTTCCTTGTTCTCGTATGAGTCTGAGATATTCCCTACCAAGTCAATCAAAAACTTCTTTGACTAGTCCGAATTTTTAGACAATGATCTTTATTTTTATGGATGGGTGGGGAAGTTGATGTCCTTTAGACCTCTTATCAGATCACTGATTCAGTACCTTTTGAGGAACACCATAGCCCAAAGGCCCACAAAGAAACAAAACCTGTCCTTAGCTTCATTGTTTTCTTAACCCTCTCTCCGTGCTTACCATGCTGAGTACTTGAGAAAGCAAGAAATGAGAAAAAAAAAAAAAAAAAAAACTACAAACTAAGAGTTGCATGTGAACGTGTCTCTTGTGCCGCATATCAGGGTTTTGCATCCTAGTGATCGTGTCTAACTGCTATATCTCTGTAGTATTCTTCTGTCCTTGATGGTGCTCAAAATGTTTTTTTTTTTTTTTGGGGGGGGACATATAAACGAAACATACGAATTAAGACCTGAGAGATATGATAGGGATATTAAATGTTAACTTAAATGTTAGATTGGGTACGATATCTTTTTGGATTGTTCATTATGAACTATATATGAGCTAATATGGTTTTTTTTTTCGTGTCTTTCTTTTTTACTTACACTCTACATTAATTTAGTATTTAAATCATTTAATCTATAATTATGCATAGCTGTGTTCCTTCTAAGTTGGTAGAATCATAGTAGAATAAAACCTTCCGTGCCTATTCCCTACAATAGATGACAAGTTACAAGTTTTTGGAAGGATTTCAAGATGATGAAACATAATGGCTACAATTGTATAAGGTTAAAATTTAATAAGTTGTTTTTACTACTTACAGAAATTGGGATGTTGAGATTTTGAAGTGGAATCAACCGAAGTAGATCTTTTTGTACAAATGGTACCTCCCCTATTTTTTGCACAAATGGTACCTCCTCCAGGAAATCAAACAGGATGATTAGGAATCGAAAAGGAAGGTCAGCTAGCATTACATTTTCTGTCTCTAGTTTGGACTCCACTTCAACTGCCTATCTTTTCTATCGGGCCTTCGAGTTACTATAACCAATGTCACACTGAATTGTTGATGTGATTCGATCATCTTAGCTGTTAGATTTAGTTTTTATTTCTATTGGATTATTGGACGTGCTATTTGTTAATAGCATTTTATTTGAATTTTTATTTGAATTATTAACATTATATTTAGCCTCTTCAATGTGAGGGATATCTGCATCAGCCTATGGCCCACCATCACTTTTTCCGATAGCAAATTTATCCTTTAAATTCATCTTTTACAGCCTTTTAGCCCTAACCCACTTAATTTTTATTTCTTATTGGCTAAACCTCGTTTGAAGCCTTTTTAATGTCTTTTCTTTTAACCTATTTATCAAATATGGGGTCCCATCACTTAAATAACTCATTCCCTTCATATAACCTGAACACCCACCTAAATAAGGACCAACTTTGGAAAATATGAAGAAACTTTACCCTCATCTCCTCCCTCCTTTCTCTTCTCTCCTCCCCTCCTTTAGTATACTTTCTTCCTTTTTCCCTTCTACCCTTACCTTTCACCATCCATCTCACGATCTCCCCCCTTCTTACATTCACCCCTCTCGCTCCTCTCTTGCTTCTTTGTTTCATTCTTTATAGTCTCATTTATTTTTTCCTATTTTTCTCTCCTTCCCTCTTCTCCCTTGTCGCCGGTTGGGTTTATAAACTGCTTCTCCCTTTTTTCCGTTATCCCCTCTTCCCCGATATTCATTCCCCCTTTTCCTAATCTATATCTTTGGTGGATCTTTATCTTGACCTTGAAATTCTCCCCCCCCCACCCTTTTGAATGGCTTCTTCTCTTTTATCCTGGCCTTGGCACACCCTCCCACCCCCCCGCCCTTTTTCTTTTCTTGATCTTGATCTTTCTTTGTCCTTTTTTTTCTTGATCTTGATCCGTCATTTCTTCATCTCTTCTTGTCGTGGTTGAGATCAACTCCTTTTCTTCTCTACCCTAGCTATTTCTCTTTCTTCGCTTGAAGACCACCTGCAACAGAATGGCTCCCAATGCTCAATACGACATTGCAAGTATGGATCCATCATATTTCTTTCATTGAGAAATTATATGATGCCATGCCCGACCGTGAAAATGAAGGGCGGAAAGAGAGAAAACCTCTCTCCCTTGATTTTTAATCCAAGGGAAAGCCTCGTTTTTTACTTTTCCTTGGTTAAAAAACCAAGGCAGCAACTTTTGTCTCCTTCCGCCGTTTACATTTTCACGGTCGGGCATCATATAATTTCTCTCTTTCATTAGCATACCTACTCACCTCTTTTTAGCCCTTCTACCTACCTATCACTTTTTCCTCCTAACTCGTCCACATTCATTACCCTTAACCCTTACCTCGCTCTCACCCTTACCATTAGCCCACAATCCATCCTAGCTTTGTTTGGTCATAGTTATATAGTTTCTTGTATAGACCTGATTTGTTAATAGATCTGATTAGAGATCTAGTTTTCTTGATCAGTAACTTGATTTCCCTGATTTATAACTTATTATATGTAGGGGTGTAAAGGAGCCGAGCCGAGCTGAGCTCGGCTCAGCTCGTTAAGCTCAATACCTGAGCTCGGGCTCGGCTCGGGCTCGAACCAGACTCGAGCTCGGCCAGGCTCGCGAGCCTTATCGGAATCGATGAATCTTTGCCCTAGATTTGGAGAAATAGAGACGAGAATGGTAGTGATGATGGTTTGGGAAGAAGGTCAGCAGCTATGGAGGTCCCCGGAGGTAAGAGGGTTGCCGGAATTGCAGAGATGGTGATGGGGAATTGGGTGAAATTGATGGTGGGGATGGCTGAGATTAATGATGAAGGTGATGTTGAGGGTGAAGAATATGGTGGAGGTGGTAAAGCGTATGGCCGAAATAGAGTATTGGTCGGAGCTGCGGCGAAATCGCCAGAGGAGAAGTCCAAAGACCCCTCTTTTTGCCTTCTTGCCAAAGCTCTCCCTCTCTCTCCTTTCTCTGCTCTGGTTCTCTATTTGGCCCTCTTTTCTATTCTCTTCCTCTACTATCCTCTCTGGTTTTCCAAGAATATGAGAGTCCTCTTTTTTGCAGCTCTCTCTGTAAACGAAAATCCCCCTCAGAAAACCCTAATCGGCTCGGTTTTATAAGCGAAGGAGTGTGTGCTGATATCAGCACCCCAATGTTTTGATATTTGCACTTCTCAGCTTGTCTTTTCTTCTTTAACTGGTTTGTGGGTTGAAGTTGGCACTCCCTTGCTTCGATAATGCACCCCACTTCTGGTTTAAACAAAGGAAAATGGTATTGGTACGACTTGTGTGTGTGTGTGTGTGTGTGTGTGCGTGCGCGTGCGCGGGCGCGGGGGCGGGGGCGGGCGCGCGCGCGCGTGCGTGCGTGCGTGTGTGTGTGTGTGTGCGCGCGCGCGTGTGCCGGGATCGGCTCGGCTCGG
Source organism: Tasmannia lanceolata (assembly GCF_043159265.1). Taxonomy (NCBI): domain Eukaryota; kingdom Viridiplantae; phylum Streptophyta; class Magnoliopsida; order Canellales; family Winteraceae; genus Tasmannia; species Tasmannia lanceolata. Next base: position 15,936,909 of record NW_027518696.1, on the reverse strand, counting down.
CTCGTTAAGGTTAACAAGCCGGGCCAGCTGGCTCGGCTCGTTAAGGATTCGAGCCGAGCTCGAGCCGAGTCCTTACCGAGCTGAGCCCGAGCCCAAACTGACACCCCTAATTATATGTAACTTGCTTGGGTAATTTGATTTCCATTGGTGAAACAATTCTAAGGCTTTGAGTCTTTGTGAAAACATAGATGTCATTTGATTAATACTTGCTACTTTGTTATGAGAAGACATGGTGTTATTTTATTTTTATTTTTATTTTTTTGAATGGCTGTATGGTGCTTTTATTGAAGTTAGAACTTATCTTTCATTTTTTTTATTGAAGATGGAACTTATCTGCACTCCTAAAGTTCCCAAAAAATGACTTGCAAACCCTAGGTTTGCACCAATTCTGGATGAAAGGATATAGTTGAAATGATCTCATATAATGGCATTGACAAAAAGGTTAAATAATTATAATACTGGGGGCTGTTACTATGGTTCCTGATGGTGCTCTCACATGTAGGAAAGGGCCATATCACCTAAAAATAGGCAACTTGTGTGGTGCCTATGATATGGGAGCCATGATAAACTGGAACTTCTCAAGTATTAAAGGGGTTTTCAATATAGATATGGGAACATGTGGGCAACTTCTCAAGATGCTCCAAGGGATGAGACATTCCCATATCGGTCTTGAACTACAAATTGAGGCTGTGACCATTTTTGCAAATCTAGGTGTGATATGCAATGAGATATGGATAATGCTGGCACTGATAAGACGTGGCATTTCCAAAAACCTGGATAATATATTATTTATACACGGGAAATGATATATTCGCCCCCTTTTCTTCCCCAGACCAACCCCCACCAATGGTTATGAAGATTCTGTTACCAAGTTCAAGACAATATGTCCTCCCTCCCCCTTCTGCAATGCTTCGTTTGGGGAATCCCTTTTTGACCATTACAGTATTATTATCCTCTAACATTCCCATATTAACAAAATGAGCCACTAGCTATCCACATATTAGTGAGATTCTAGATCTCAGTGGTTTGTACAGTTTTTTCTTTTCTGTTACCAAGTTCAAGACAATATGTCCTCCCTGATATGCTTTCCTAGGGAGGTGTGGTCAGGTGTCTTATTTTCAGGGCCGATCTCTGTCCCCCTTGTAAATTTTATCCTGGTTTCTTCCTCTTAACTCTTTAAATATTGTATCCATTTGTTTTCTTTTAAAAAAAAGACATGTTATAGCAGATTGCATTCGTTTGTTCATTAACCTGTTGCTTTAACTCATATATTGAAAATTTTAAGTGTATAGTTTTTAATCATGGGTGTTAGGTTGTGTATGGAGTATGCAATTTGAGGGAACCGATGCTACGTGCCCCTATGTTTTAGAAGCATGATTGCTTCCAGCTTATGGAAGCTGAGAATACTGTTGCTATGCGTATCTTTGTGACTGTAATCTTGTTCCACAGCACAGAAAATGTGCCTCTGTCTGATGACTGGATTTAGAAAATTCTATGCTTGCTTCATATTTCCCTGGCATTTCATTATTATCAAATCATTTTTCTCACCCTTGTAAACCTATATCTGCTAACTCACTTGGTGAGTGGAATAACATTGGGGTCTGAGGTTGGCATTTGCTGGCCCCTTCTGAAATACTCAAGTTACTTCTCGCAAGGGCCGATGTTGGCATTTTGCCTTCTCAATCTTTGGTTTCCCTTGTCCTTGTTTTCTTGGAAGACACCAATGATCTTACATTTCAGGATGTTTGATGTGGGTTCTGTTGTTTCTCTTGATTCAGGTAATTGAAGTTTGACTTGCTTCTCAAAGTGAAAGGGGGGCGCAAGGAGAAACTCGAGGTTGAAGTACATAATATTGCTGGTAACTTCCATTTGAATCAGATGGCAGCATGAACACAGAGACTATCAATTATCTTATTATGTGGATTGAAAAATAACATATAAGGTTGACTCTCTAAGACTTCTACGAACAATGCGTAGTACTGATAATAATTTCACATGATGGAAACACAGACTTTTATCTGTTTTAAAGATGCGTGTGCTTTCTTCTTGTGAATGAAATATATCATCTAAATGATAGTCTGGTCTTTCTCAATGCTTATAAAATGATGGGAAATGATGCATTTTTGCATTTCCTTGTTTGATAATGGCACTCTTATTTTACCATTTTTTGATTGGGTTGATGGCTTTTTTGTAGTGTTAATAGGAGTGCCATTATTAAACAAGTATTGATTTTGGGAAACTTGGGTTTCCAAGAAAATGATTGAAATGGCCTTTTTTTTTAGATTTGTCTTTCATTGAATCGTTGGCAAACACAATCCTGACTTTCTAAGAAAATGATGGAAAAGATCGAAGTTGGTTCTGTGGCCTTGTTCGGATTGCAAGAAAAACATTAATATTTTTCTTAGGAAAAACATTAAAGTGAATTTCTTCTGGCTGTTATGTTATTATTATTTGAAATAATCTTCTCTCCATCTTACACAAGTTGAATTTTAGGGGTAGCTTTTACAATTACCAACATGAAGCTGTTTCAATTGTATATCTTAATATTTAGTTTTCTTAACCCAAGTAAGGGGAACCTATTCATATATCTATTTTCTAGTAAAATTTAGCTTCATTACACATATATGTTAGTTCATATGTTATAGAATTTATGGTGGTATTCATCTTTAGAGAAAGAGAGAGAGAGAGAGAGGGGCATCTTAATATATAGTGTTTAAAAATGAAAATCAATTCTAAAAGAAGCAGGACATATATGTGTAATTAAGACAGTTGATCAAGACCAGCATGACCCAAAAGTGAGTCTTAAGGAAGAAATTTCCATAAAGTGAATTTCCAATATTTGGTAAACTTATTTCCCTTGGAAATTTGTTTTCAAAATAAAAAATTTCCGTTATTTTCAAGTAAAATTTAAAACCTATTATTCCACAATTTTTCTCCTAGATCAGAACGAGAAAAGTCGAAAAGCCGCAGGCATTGGGCCAAGAACGAGAAAAAGTCGAAAAATGCCCTTTTGTTCTGTTTATATGTAACTTTTATCTATGAATTTGATACGTATATGCTATGGTGTATGGGAGGAGTTGCAACGTAGCTATTGTAGGGACTTGCATTTTAGGTTTGTGGGTATGTGATTTAGAGTAATGAGTGTTAGTTTTATTATGTGTCATGTTAGTGGTAAGTGGGTTGATGATGTGGCATTCTCATTCTACTTATATTTAAATTTATGTATTTCAATGAAAGGAGAAGAGAAGAAAAATTTTACACAAAAAGGAAACTTTCTTCTTGGAGAGTTATGGTTCCTCTCGATTTGAACCACTAGGAGGTTTGGTTGCCTCGAATCAACCTCTCCCCCCCTCTTTTTCTATTTTCCGTTTGTTTATTTCCGTTACCGCCAATTAGGCATGTAACAGAATTCTTCTTCCACCATCAAAACTAAGAAACCGGCCTAAACTTCTTGATTTCGGTAAACATTCAGTTGACCCAGTAAAAAATTGTGAAAAAAAATGTGTCGAACCACTTAAAATCGTAAAGAAATGGTTGAAGTAGAAAAATCACAAAAAATGTGGTTAAAGCAAAAAAAATCAGCAAAATATAGGGTCAACCCGGTAAAATCAGGGTCGATTCAACAAAAAGATGGGACTGATTTGACGGAAGGAGAGGTTGACTAGCAAAAGATTGGGCCGGCTCGTCTAAAAATCATCAAAAAGCTTCAAAGATCCTTGATTTAAGCTACATTAATTATAAAAATACAGCGCTGGGAGAGAGGGTGCGTGGGGGTGTTGGGGTAATTGAAAACATTTCCCTTTTCCACCTCACAATGAGACACACACCTTTCTCAAAAAATAAATGAGCTTTTATGTGGTTTCTTCAAAGTAAGTGCAAGTATTTTAAAAGGGAAGTGATATATTCGCCTTCTTTTTACTTGTAACAACCCCTTGTTAGAGGATATCAGATCCAGCGGGTGTGATCATCTGATTTAGGGTGTTAGATTGAGTTGATTTAGTTAGTTTAGATTGGATTGAATTGGATTAGGATCCATCAATTGTAGAACAAGGATCAAAGCACAAAGCTTTGATACCACTTATTCACAAAAAAAAACAAAAAACAAAGCTAGAAGCATTACGCACAAAAACAAAATGACAAAAGAGATGGATGGAGAGAGCTAGAGAAACTATGTGAAATTACCATTTGCCAGTTACTCTGAATGCTTTAGCTGTTGGAGAAGGCGTTATTTAATCATTTATTCTTTAACACTCCCCCTCACGTGTGGCCCCTCTTTCTTTTGGGTTGGCTTACACGTGGCACATGTAGCCCCTCTTTTGGGTATGGCCATTGCATGTGTATTTTTGCTATCAAGGAGGTTTGAACCCAGGCTTTTGCTCTGATACCATGTGAAACAATTACTCCAAGCTTAAGCTTAAGCTGTTGGAGAAAGGTATTATTAATCTTTTATACTTTAACAGTTTGAACCCAGGCATTTGCTCTGATACCATGTGAAACTACCAGTTACTCCAAAAGCTTAAGCTGTTGGAGAAAGCGTTATTTAATCTTTTATACTTTAACAAACTATTCTCTTAATATTATTGCAAGGGAACAGTACGTACACCTCTCACTACGCACAATTTTCCAAGGGAACAGTACGCACACCACTGATAAATTCTCTACTCTGCTAATTCACCACACTGTTTCACCACAATTTTTTTCTTCTCTCAAATTTAACGTATTCACCTCTCTATGCACACTGTTATCGTTTTTTCTTCACCTTCTATTTAAAAACTAAAAGTACTAACACTTCGACTCTAACTATAATTCGTAACAATTCTAATTGGACTCAACCCAGTGGAAACTAAACCACAAGACCATACGTCTACTAATATTCCTAGTTTGACTCAATCACCCATGTGGGCCCACACAGGCCAGCACGCACTGTGCTGGCCCGGCCTCTACGGCGTATGTGTAGAGTCGGCGATGACTCTCAACATCACCGGCATCAGCCTCATCTCCGAAATCGACAATGAGTTGAAGCTTAACCAGCTCCACGGCAGCTTCATGGTGCCCATATCTTCCAATGCAATGAAGGGTTCTCTCATCTCTGAAAAAGATTTTGAAAGAGTGGGTAGATTTTCATTTTGGGATGCGACAATACTGCATCACTACTTTTCAGTACCTTTGAATCTCAGCAGCCCTATCCCTCCACCTGATGTGTTAGGTATTTCTTGATGAGATTTTATATGGTGTAAGGCCTTACAACAATACGGTAGGGGTAAAAATGAGGACAATGAGCAGCTGCTGTTGCCTGTTGGATCAAATGTCTAAGGGTGTTACTTCCATTCCTTATTTTATATGCACACCTCCCAACTTTGAACATCACTCCAGTCCTTTTGTCTTACTCCCAGATGCTCTATTTCAGCTTCTCTCATTCACTCTTTTACAAACCACACTCAGCCTGTGAACGTGTCTTTCACCACCGACTCTCTCTTATAGAGTCCTTATTTTATTTGGTTTTGTTTTATACTGAGATAACAATTAGAAAGAGTTTGTTTTTATTTGAAGTGTCTAGAAGATTAGCTTTAAAGAGTTGGTGCTCATCTAAATTCCTAGTCCTAGATGAAAATAGTTTGTTTTCTTTTGAAATTCTATGTCTATATATATATAGTGACCGAATGAATACAGGGAGTGGTCTTTCCACATTATTTTTAGAGAGTGCTATTGGTACGTTTCTTAAACAGTGTCGCACGGCTGATTTCTACTCTCTCTTATTACTTTCAATAGTACTTCTTCTTCAAGAATACCAAAGAAGGTTTACACAACCTTTGGTGTTCATAATGACATCGGTCCTTTTGCATTTACTTCTTGATATTTGCACCCATCATTTTATGCACTATTCAATTTCTTTTCAAGATTTCTACTATTGCTGGTAATTGTTGCCACCTGCAGCTGATAATCGTCGTTATTATCTTTATTCGCGAGTTGTAGCTTTTCTTCTTCATTTTGTTTTTATATTTTCTTCTTTTGCCTAGCTATTTCAGTTGAGCATCTCTTTGAGGTGCGTGCCTGAAATATGAACTCTACTTAGTTGAGGGGCTTCGATTCCTTGAGGAGAAGGTTCATTCCTGAGAGAGTCAAACTCCACGAGGATTGTTAACTAAAACCGACTGTGATGATTTGCCCATTTAGGCTTTGGTCCATTTTGACAAATCTCCTTAAAGATCGGCATCTAAAACCAATCAATCCCTGAAGATCGATATCTGAAATCGGTCCATGGAGGCTAGAGTCCCATCAAGCCTATTAAAGCTAATCTTCCAAGCAACAACATCTTCGAAAACCAGCATCAATCATCCAGCAACAGGCAATAAACATCATCTTCAGCAACATTAGCACCACAAATCAGACGACATATTTATCATTTATCAACATTCATTATTGTGCATCAATTTAGGGGAATTTTAATTGGAGATTTTATTTGTAATATCAAACATATGTTAGATTTTTCAATCCTCACACGTTTGAGGAGGCATGTTAGAGTATATCATATCCAATGGGTATGGTCGTTTGATTTAGGGTGTTAGATTGAGTTGATTTAGATAGTTTAAATTAGACTGGACTGGATTAGGATTATCTATTCCAAATCTTATCTTTATCTTTCTGTACAATTATCTCTAAGTGCTTATTTAAGCACCTTTCGCTATTAACGAGAATCATCTGATTCTGATTCAATACCCCGTAGTGTATTGACTACTCTGAGGGGGCTGTCCCATGCATGTAAACAAAAAGGGGCGAATATATCATTTTCCCTGTTAAAAAAATATAGTGGGGCACATATTGTTCTGTGATCCAAACCATTCATTTGTTGGGTCGACTTAAATAGCCTTGCCCCAAAAATCATCTCCATAGGATGATCATTGCCGTCCGATCTGTAGAGGTTTCGGCCAATAGATCAGATTTTTGTTGATTCACTGCGGCATCAAAGGCCGACCCAACAGATCAGTTCTAATGCGGAATAGAGATATCATCTTTGGATGTCATGACTGATCAAAGGTCTAGAATCGTCCAATGATGATGGAATCAAGGGCAATATGCCGGATTGTGATGGGAAACAATATTCATGGACCTAATCTCCGTGTGTAGGGAAAACATAATAATGGTTAATTTTGATAAGGGAATTGAAACAATATTCATGGACCCAATCTTCGTGTGTAGGAAAAACTTGATAATGGTTAATTTTGATAAGGGAATTGCCAGCATCCAATGCAGAAGGCATTTCACACGCCAGGCCAGCCACCTCGTGAATGGAGATAAAAGGCTCTTTTGTCTCCATTCACAAGGTGGCTGGTCTGACGTGCGACAGACCTTAGCAAATCCCTTTTGAAAAATAACATCATAAAGTGAAGGTCGCTCTTAAAAAGTGAAATGGGATGGTTCAAGTTATCTTTTTTCGTGTGTAGAAAAATAGGAAATTTTAGAAATATTTTTCCTTTCCAATTTGCCCATAATCGTGCCGATGACCCCCTTTGGTTGGGATCGGCGTGCCTCTTGTCGTGGACTGGATGGCAGGGGAGATTGATCCCGGGCAGGGGGTGGCTGTGACCGTCGAGGGCTCCGGCCCTGGGGACTCTTCTCTCTGCGCTCTCTTCTGTGGCCGTCACCTATGACATACTTTTTCAAGTATCCCCGGCCAATCAGCAGCTCGATTTCTTCCTTGAGCTGCCAGCATTCGTCTGTGTCGTGACCGTGGTCCTTGTGGAACCGACAGTACTTCGATTTGTCTCTCTTACTTCCTTTGGAGATCATTCTGGTCGGCCACCTTACGAACTCTTCTCCTCTGATAGCGGCCAGTATGTGTCTCCGGGAGGTGTTGAGAGGGGTAAAGTTCTCTTCCCTCCTCTGGGGGGACTTCTCTCTTCTGGGGGCCTTATCATCCCTACGCTGCCTGGTAGGGTTCTTGTCTTTAGAGGTTCTCCTCCGATTGGAGTCCAGGGCCGCCAGTGTCTCTTCCACTGCTATATATTCCTCCGCTCCGGCTATCAGATCCGCCAGTGAGTGCGGGTTTTGGCGAGCCACTGACCGGAGGAAATCGTTAGATCTAGCGCCTGCGAGGAGCGCTTTCATGGCGGCTGAGGGATCCAAATTCGGCACTTGGAGTGCCTCCCTGTTGAAACGGTTGACGAACACCTTTAGATGCTCGTTGTCCTTCTGCCGCAAGGCCATCAAGGATGCTGTTGTTTTCCTTGGCCTACGGTTGCTCATAAAATGGCGGACCAGATCGCCCCCAAAGTCTTCAAAGTTGCTATGGAGTTCGGTTTGATCCTTGAGTACCAGTCCCGAGCCGCACCAGTCAGTGTGGTTGAGAATGCTCTGCAGAGGAAGCCATCAGACGCGTCGTGGAGGAGCATCATCGTTCTGAACGTTTCCAAATGGTCTACAGGGTCAGTGGTCCCGTCATATTGCAGGATGGTTGGCATTTTAAACCCCCTGGGCCCCGGGGCGTTCATGACATCGTCGGTGAACGTCGTTCTACTTGAGAACGCCCTCGCAGCATGCCGGCTTTGATTCTTTGCCAGCTCTTCTATTCGGTGGTCTATTTCTTCTATCCTCCGTAGCATCAGATCAGCTCTTCTGTCTGCTTGGTCCAACGGTCTGTTTTTCTCCATCGATGGGCTCGCGCCTGAGCCGGATTGACTTTCCAGACTCCTACGACGAGGACATGATTTTTCTTGTGGCGTGTGGTCTTCCTGGGCTCGGTGCTTTCGGGCAGAGCGGGACAGCGACCTCCGGCGGTGGTGAGGCTCTGTATGGGCATGCCTGGTTCTGGAGTGTTGGACTTGTCTCGTAGAGTGGTGGGTCCGGTCTTCACCGTGGCGCGTTGACTCTCCCCTGTGGGCATTCGACCTTTCCTGTACAGATTGTGGAGCTTCTGGAGGATGTTGGGGAGGCGCTTGGATTAGTTGTTGGTATTGACCGACAAGAGCCGTCATCTGTTGAAAGAGAGCTTGAACTTGATTCGGAGTGGGCGTGGGATTGAGGTGTTCCGAACGAGCTGGGCTCTGTTCTGCTGTAGCAGAAGTAGCCACCACTTGTGAGGCGATTCGCTCGCTCCGGGTCCTACGAGGTAGCACGACTCGGGTAGTTCGTGCAGTTGGTACCACTCCTCCGCCCCGCCATTTTGTATAGGGGATTCGAACAGCTTTTAGTTCGTGGTCCCACGGATGGCGCCAATCTGTTAGTCCTAAAATCGGTAACAGATACGGCAGTGATGTAAGAGCTGAACTGGAGGACCCGAGGAGCCGAAGTGAACCGGCTGAGTCCTGCACAAGAGCACACGAGGTCAGAAGACCAACCCGGAGTCGTTACTTCGGACAGGCCCTTCGACACTCAAGTCAGTACGAACAGGAGTGCAGAGCGAGTTTTTAAGAGTGTTGGTTGAGAAGTTATTACCCTTCAGTCTGAGCCCTGAAAGGCCTTTTATAGAGGGAAACCTGGGGTGTTTGGATTACCTACCCCAGGACAGGTGTCAGCCTCTTACGGGTTTAAGTTTACCTACTCTTAGGTAATTACCAGACTACCCCTGGGCCGACGCTGGATTTGTGGTGGACCATCCTAGAGCCACGTGTCGACAGCTAATTGACTGCTGTTTTTCACACCCCATCACCCATCATTTTATGCACTATTCAATTTCTTTTCAAGATTTCTACTATCGCTGGTAATTGTTGCCACCTGCAGCTGATAATCGTCGTTATTATCTTTACTCGCGAGTTGTAGCTTTTCTTCTTTTGCCTATTTCAGTTGAGGCACCTCTTTGAGATGCGTGCCTGAAATAGGAGCTCTCCTTAGTTGAGGGGCTTCGATCCCTTGAGGTTCATTCCTGAGAGAGTCAAACTCCATGAGGATTGTTAACTAAAACCGACCGTGATGATTTGCCCATTTAGGCTTTGGTTCATTTTGACCAATTTCCTTAAAGATCGGCATCTAAAACCAATCAATCTCTGAAGATCGATATATGAAATCGGTCCATGGAGGCTAGAGTCCCATCAAGCCTATTAAAGCTAATCTTCCAAGCAACAACATCTTCGAAAACCAGCATCAGTCATCCGGCAACAGGCAACAGGCAATAAACATCATCTTCAGCAACATTAAGCACCACAAATCAGACGACATCTTTATCAATAGTTTATCAATATTCATTATTGTGCATCAAATTGGGGGGATTTTAATTGGGGATTTTATTTGTAATATCAAACATATGTTAGATTTTTCAATCCACATACGTTTGAGGGGGCATGTTAGAGTATATCATATCCAATGGGTATGGTTGTTTGATTTAGGGTGTTAGGTTGAGTTGATTTAGTTAGTTTAAATTAGATTGGACTGGATTAGGGTTATCTATTCCAAATATTATCTTTATCTATCTCTACATTTATCTCTAAGTGCTTATTTAAGCACCCTTTCGCTGTTAACGAGAATCATCTGATATCTGATTCAATACCCCGTAGTGTATTGACTACTCTTCTACACTTGAGGGGGCTGTCCCATGCATGTAAACAAAAAGGGGCGAATATATCATTTCCCTGTTAAAAAAATATAGTGGGGCACATATTGTTCGGTGATCCAAACCATTCATTTGTTGGGCCGAGTTAGATAGCCTTGCCCCAAAAATCATCTCCATAGGATGATCATTGCTGTCCGATCTGTAGAGGTTTCGGCCAATAGATCAGATTTTTGTTGACTCACTGTGGCATCAAAGGCCGACCCAACAGATCAGTTCTAGTGCGGAATAGAGCTATCATCTTTGGATGTCATGACTGATCAAAGGTCTAGAATCATCCAATGATGATGGAATCAAGGGCAATATGCCGGATTGTGATGGGAAACAATATTCATGGACCCAATCTCCGGGTGTAGGGAAAACATAATATTGGTTAATTTTGATAAGGGAATTGCCAGCATCAATACAGAAGGCATTTCATCACGAGGTGGCTGGTCTGACGTGCGACAGACCTTAGCAAATCCCTTTTGATAAATAACATCATAAAGTGAAGGTCGCTCTTAAAAAGTGAAATGGGATGGTTCAAGTTTATCTTTTTTCGTGTGTAGAAAAATAGGAAATTTTAGAAATATTTTTCCTTTCCAATCTTTTCCAAAAAATTGCTGCAATCCAAACCGTATTTAGTCTCCAATTCATCTTAAACATATTATTAGATGCTTGGGGTCCATCGGATTGAGTCCTTCTACCCCGCAAAATAAACCGAGATTAAGAAAATATCCCATGTTAGTCAAGTGGGACCGGGTTACTAAGTGATTATCCGGATGGAATGGGTCAAAGAAGTGGCACTTCCATTGCCAATCGAGAGAAGGCGGATGATAACCACTCGGAAGAATGGAGGAGGTGCAAATTGATATAGGTCTCCTTGTGACGTTTACAGAAAGGAAGTCGGGTAAGTCATTGTTGCTCGGTTTGATAAAAACCAATGAAAGCCATTAAAACATATGGATCCTTCTTTTGTTTCACGCATGGCGCTTATCTCTATGTCCCTCTGGAGCTGGGCACTAACACATCATTTTTTAGGTTAATGGAAAGATCAAAGCTCTAAACTTGCAAATCCAAATCTCAAAAGAAAAGGAAAGAGAGAGAAATGGAAAAAGAAAATTACATATCCACAGCCATACGTTTGTACAGCTGAGCAGGCAACCTAGGTGTTGGGACTGCTTGCAGTGGGGCCCGCATGAATGTGACCAACCCGGGATTTTCCGACATGTCGATCTCCTCGGGCTGGACCCCCTCTGGTTGGGCCCAACAAAAATGGTGCAAGAGATGTCCCAACATGGATTGGACCAAGTTGATCCCCAATTGGGCCCCAGGGCACACCCGTCGGCCTGCCCCAAACGGAAGTAGCCGGAAATCACGGCCCTTAATGTCTATATCCTCCTCGAGAAACCGTTCAGGCCGAAATTCCAATGGATCTTTCCAATTGGCCGGATCACGGGCCAAGGCCCACACATTTAGGGTAACGTTAGTGCCCTTCGGAAGGTCATAATCCCCTATCTTGACGTGGGCCGCGGCCTTGTGAGGGAGCATTAGGGGTGTCGGAGGGTGTAATCTCAATGCCTCTTTGATGATACAATGTAGGTAGGGGAGGCTTGGGAAGTCGGATTCAGACATGATCCGATTGGGCCCGATTACCCGATCCAACTCCTCGTGGGCCTTATGTTGGACCCTAGGGTTTTTTATGAGCTCTGCCATAGCCCATTCAACAGATGTTGCAGTTGTGTCCATGCCTGCTGTGATCATGTCCTGCATTTTTTGGGCAATGTTATACTGATTAGAAAATCAAGAAAAGAAAGGGTAATTTCAGAAATTTATTTTTGGCAATGTTATATTGATTAGAAAATCAAACAAAAATAAAGGGTAGTTTTAGAAATTTATTTTAAAGTTTCAAAACATCACTAGCAAGGTTTCCTTATGCTAAATGGGCCCCACAATGGACCCAACCGCAACTTTACATTATCATGTGACATTGTGACATGGGCCATTTCACAAGTGACTGTGAAGGTAGTTTACCTCACAAAATTGAGTTGAATGAAGTATTTGGAGTTCCGAAGTATGGTTCTCAATGACTCAACTAGGTAAGAAGAGGAGTCAACTAGGTATGGCCCCTTCTCACTTAGTTGGTCCCACGAATATTCCATAGAATAATTTTTCATGGTTGCCAAACATGACCTTTGATAAAACGACAAAATCCTGATATGATTACAGGGTTTTAAAATATTTTGCGATTTTTTTATTTTTAGTATATATCATTAAAAATACCACAATAATTTTATGATATTTTACAATATTTTTTTATTGCGAAATGCTGTGAGCACAACCATGTTTTAATAGTTGCATGGTCCTAGCCAGTCTATTCTTTATTAATTGGCTCGTGAGAGCTTACTGGGAACTATATATAATAACCTTTTGACAGCCCTTTAAATACTAAAAGACGAGAAGCTTTAGCAGAAATATCAACACATTGTAGTGCTAATACATTTTATATTATTTCTTATATTATATATTTTAAATATTCTATTGTTTTTCAGTATTTTTCTCCGCATAAATCTGAAAGTAACAAAAAAATTTAAAATCTCCCAAGATATACACTTCCCGATGAATTCCAAGGCAAATATTTGCGATTACGTGTTGCATTACAATGAGCCCGCAACCAGGCGAAGCATTTTTTTTATTGTTAATTTCGTCTCAACCATAGTACCATAACAAGATGTTATTGAATTTTTGAGTTCATAAACCTAAAATTAGCCTAGCTATGAGAATTGTAATTGACAATCATAAAACTAGGCATTTCGTACCATGTTAGTTTGTCTTATTTGATTTGCATTTAATTTTGTTTATTTTTTAACCTATAAAGAGTGTTTGGATTGCTGGAATTGGGCGTTGGAATTGGCATCTCATTCCAATTTCACACGATTCTGACATTTGGTTCAAGAAATGAATGAAATCAAGGGCAGAAATGACACCAAGGCAGAATTAAAAGGGGGAAATTCTGTAATCTATTTCCCACCCCAAGAGGTGGTATTATGATTCCACCCATGTAGGAATGATATTATTTTGGAATTCTTTGAATTAAATTTTTTTATCTTGAGTTTTTTTTCCATTCCATTTCCAGAGGAATCAAAATAGAATCAAGATATGATGTCGATTCCGATTCCTGATTTTGGCAATCCAAACATATCATGCCTACTTTTAAGAATGTCTATACCAATTACTTCATTCATTTATAAAATAAATGGAGAAACAAAAAGAGAAGGATTACACACCCATAGAAGGCCGATAATGGTGTCTTCGCTAAGGTCATATTGGCCCTGTAGGGTGAGTAGCGCGTCTACAAAGTGTTGCTTGACACTGCTTGTTTGGTGCGCAAGTATGTGCTTATCCATGATAGCCTTGGTGAGTCGATCCCTACGAGCTCCATGGTTTGCAAAGGCCTCCTCTTCTAATGGAAACATCCACCGGAGCCATGGGATGTGTTCGGCCATGGTTAGAGACGCACCAAGCTTGATTCCATTAGCCACAATTGCTTTGAATTCCACTCCTTGCTCGTCCATCGCACCTTCAGAGTTCACAAAGCGCTTCCCAAATACAAGCCTCGTTATGTTGTTGAATGTGACTCCTTCCAGATAGTTCCTGACCACCATGCTCTCTCCCAACTTGTCTGGCACAAGAAAACAAAGGGCTGTGTATTTACAACGATAAGTACCATTTCATTTAAAATAACACCTTTTCACAACACAAGTGTCTTTTGAATGGAAATTACAAGCGTCTCTTTGAAAATATCCAACACCTTTCCATCACGCAGCCCTCCAATCTTCACGTCTCCTTAACCACAACCCATATAAACCCAGAAAACTAACTCCAACCGCCAACACTATCTACCCCAAAATCCCTCCTCAGCCCCTCCAACTGCAACACAGTCCCTAGAACCCTTAAACCCTCACTCCCTCTCTCCCTCTCTCTCTGCCGACAACACTACAACCCCCAAGAACCCTTTCACCTCCTCTGATCACTTTGTACAGCTAACAGTCCCTCTAGACTGTTAAATCCACTGGACCAGTCCACCACATACCCTCTCGCCCGACCTAAATCGTGAATCTGTTCAGTTTCTAGAAACCCCTTACATAGATGTTAGTTACCTAACCAATATGCTAAAAGCTTCAAAGGTGATGGAACACAATAGGCTAGGCCCTTTGAACTTCTTTTATACCAGGCTGGAACCCACCTAGTCCCGTACCCAGGCAGGTCCCCACTCAGGACTAATATTCCACCATGCTTCCGCATGCGCCGTGATGGCGTCGGAATCCGGGTCTGCGATCGCGCGGTCGGTAGAGGGCCTCCGCAGGGTCTGCAATCACAAACAAAGGGGTCAGGGTGGTCCGGGGTGGTCCCGGACGACCACTTCGACACCTAAGTCAGATTCTTCGACCAATCAATATAAATGACAGCGAGAAGAGGAGAGGGTTCGATCAGGTTTACCAAGGCCAAGGCGCAGGTTCTTTTCTTGGTGTGTGGGTTGATGGGTCGGAGGGGACTAACAGGGAGAGTGCGATTAAGTTCCTGGCCTCCCCTGCTGTTGCCTTGCCTCTTTCTTTTCCGATTGTCTTGTGGGAGCTGAGAAAATGATCCCTTCTTCTTCTCTTCTCCCCCCTTTTAAGGGGTGGCGTGCGGACCTTTTCATCATTATGGAGAGAAAACCTTCCTTTGCAGGATTGTGCCGTTCTCCTATTTCGACGGCGCTCGCGGCTTTGCTGGATAATCCCTTCCATAATTTGTGATGATGAGGTTTGGACGGCGAGAAGGTGACATGTGTCGCAATCGCATGGTCTTGTCGTTTATCAGCACCTTTCCTCATGATGGTTTAGGCTTTATTAGTGCATGGACGACACGTGGCGAGATTTGGGAGTAGCGCCGTATTTATGTTCCATCATAACACCCTCTTACTCCTTTGGTCCATTGAATGGGCCAAGGGAGTAATGTCTGGTCAAGCGATGCCATGGTGAGGGCATTTATGGGGGCTCCAGAGCATGAGGAGACGTGCCGTTTTATCCGGCGGTTATCCTCGGAAAATGGTAGCGTCATTATGTGGCTTCCGGTCGGAGATACGTGTCGGGTGGGTCACCTTGTTTCGAGACAGAAGGGTTTCTCCCTCGAGCTTAAAAAGGAAAACCATCCCGGCGTTCTGTCATTGCTTTTTTTTTTCCTGAGATAGGTGTTTCTCCGCACTTTTTCTTTTTTCAGCAACATGTCTGGTTCCCCTTCGAGGGTTAGGGGCAAAGCCCCTCTTTCTCAGGAATCGTCGAGTGACCCCGACCTGTCTTCCGACTCGGAGGAGGACCTTACGGCCCGCCGAAAAAAGGCTAAGAGGGACTCGGGCCCTT
Source organism: Tasmannia lanceolata (assembly GCF_043159265.1). Lineage (NCBI taxonomy): Eukaryota > Viridiplantae > Streptophyta > Magnoliopsida > Canellales > Winteraceae > Tasmannia > Tasmannia lanceolata. The sequence continues at coordinate 15,920,988 of NW_027518696.1, read as the reverse complement.
CCTCGGGCTTTCCCCCCCTTCGTTTTTCCTCCTTGCCTAGGAAGGACAAGTCGTCTCGCTCTCGTGTCGCCAGTGAGTGGTCTTTTTTCTCCCGGGCCTATCAGCAGGGGATGGAACTGCGTGGCCGGGTTTCGAAGATGGGTAAGAAGATTGAGGATTTGAAGCGGGAGAACGAGGCATTGCAGAGAAAGGTTCATTCCCTCAACGAGCAGCTGCTTGAATACGAAGTGGACCCCTTGCCGGAGAGCTCCTGGGAAGAGGAGGGGAACCCTTCGGGAGAGGAGTCTTCTTCTGATTAGTTTCTGACTTCTCCTGCTTTCCTGTTTTTTCTTTCTTTCTTCCCCTTTCTTGTCGGGGATTTTGGGGCCTGCGTGCCCTATGTTTGGTTTCTTATCCCCCCATTTTTTGTAGGTCTGTGGGCCAAGAGGATGTGAATGGATGGTTTTTATGAGTTTGTGCCGTGATTCTTATGCTGCTTTTCCCATATGTTTGGTTGCGTTTCCACTGTGTTTGGTATATATTTTCCTTGTTGCGAGGAATTGTGACGCTTTGTCCGAACCTGTGCGGGTTTCCGAGCTTTTACCTAGCGCGTTTAGTTTCCTCCTCCTGTTGTGTTCATGGGTCGAGCTCTCGTGCCTTGGCTCTGGCCCGAGCGCGTATTTTTCCTCTAGTGGCTTTGAAGTCGGATTTCTTTGCTTGGTTTCCCACCTCCGGACCCTTCCTTTTCATTAGGTGGGGAGGAGTTGAAAGTGATTTGTGATGATGAGGCTTGGACGATGAGAAAGTGACACGTGTCGTAATCGTACGGTCTTGCCGTTTCCCAACGCCTTTCTTCATTATGGTTAGGCTCTATTGGTGCCTGGACGATACGCGACGAGATTTGAGAGTAGCGCCGTGTTTTTGTCCTATCATATAATACCCCCCTACTCCTTTAGCCCATTTAATATCTGGTCAAACAATGCCTTGGTGAGGGTATTTATGGGGACCTTGGAGTACGAGGGGACGTGCTGTTTCGTTTGGTGGTTCCTTCCCGAGGAATTGTAGTGCCATTATGCGGTGCTGGCCGGCCATCCAATAGGAAGTGGACACGTGTAGGGCAAGTTACTTCGTTTCCTTTCCCAAGGGCTTCTCTTTGGGTTTATAAAGGATGACTTTTTCCGCTCCTTTCTCCTTCTTTGCTTTCTTTCTGCCTCTCTTCGGGCTTGCCAGAGATGTCATTGTCTCTCGAGGGTCTCTTTGTAAGTGATAAGGGGAAGGCTGCTACCGAGGGGAGTCCTCCCAGCAGCCTTGAAACAAACCCTGATGGGTTGGGGCCTCAACAACCAATTCCTGAGAAGGGCCCGCCTCAAGGGTTTCCCTCATGCTCTCATCCTCCTCCCCTTTTCGAGAGGGAGTCCCATGAAGCCTTTGTTCATCACAACCGCTCGTTCTTCTCTTATGTTCATCGTAGGGAAATGGAGGTCTGTAGCCGGATGATCGACATGGATCGAGAGATCGCAGCCTTGCATGTGGAGAACGCCTTGTTGAGGAACCGGGTGAGGTGGCTAAATGACCAGACATCGGCGGGCTTGGCAGATCCAGATTGGGGGAGCTCTTCGGAGGAGGAGCATAGCGATAAGGAGCTATCTGATGCGGAAAACTCTTTCAGTGGCCAGTCGCTTTAAGCCGGAGGCAATGGGATGAGGGGGACTTTGGAAGGGTTCTTTTCCTTTTTTCCTTTTTTTTATTGGGGGTCTTGGGGGCCCAGGTCTGCGTGCCCTATCTTATTTGTTTTCACTCTCCTCCCCCCTTTTTGTAGGCCCGTGGGCCAGAAGAAAATAGTTATAAATGGTTTCTTTTTGTACTTCTGACTTGTATCTTATGCTTCCTTTCCATCTGCGCAGTAGTCGAGTTATTTGAGTGGAGCGGTAGAAGTAAGACCGGGCCTTTGTTATGCGACCCGAGCCCTTTCCACTGTGCTCGGTATTTTTCATCTGGTGGAATTGTATGGCGGACCCTTGTGATGGGTCCCGAGCCTTTCCCCACTGTACTTGGTATTTTTCATCTGGTGGAATTGTATGCCGGACCCTTGTGATGGGTCCCGAGCCTTTCCCCACTGTATTTGGTATTTTTCATCTGGTGGAATTGTTTGCCGGACCCTTGTGATGGATCCCGAGCCTTTTCCCACTGTATTTGATATTTTCCATCCGGTGGCTTTGAGGTCGGATCCCTTTGCTCGGTTTCCCCTCTCCGGACCCTTCCTTTTCATTAGGTGGGGAGGAGTTGAAACTGGGCCAGCGCGGGCGATTTGAAGTCCGAGCCATTCCTTTGATTATGTGGCGACGATATGAAACTGGGCCAGCGCGGGTGGTTCAGAATCCGAGCCCTTCATTTTTTTAGGTGGGGAGGATATAGGGATGGCTTGCTGGGGAAGTCATTTAGCGGTAGGGGTAGCAACGTCTTTTCAGTCGGGGGGGGGGGAATGGCGCTTCGATTTTTGGCGGTTTCCTCGAATTTCCCAATCGGCGCTACGCTTGCACGTCCCATCGGATTAGACAGGGAGAGAGATTAATCGACGCGTGTCGAAACCCTAGCTCTTTTTAAGGCCTTTTTAGGGATTTCATTATTGCTTTATCTCTTCATCTCTCTCGGCTGAAGTGGGCTCCCTTCTGCAGCGATTTCTCTAGGTGTTGCTCTTTACTAACTTCTCTCTGGTTTTTGCCCTTCCTCGTTTATCTGCCTCGGTGAGTTCTGTGCTTTTTATTTCATCTTACATTTGATTATTTTACGATGCCTGTCGCAACCGGTTCTCAGAGTCCGTCTTCTGAGTCAGTAGAAGTATTGGAGAGGGCTCCGCCAAGGAAAAGGAGGCGGTTAGTAAATGGCGGGGGTGGCGGCTTTCTAGTCGATCAGCCAACCAGGGAGTTGGAAGACAGCTCCGGTGCTTCTGGATCATCATTGGGGGCCGCTCCCTTTGAATCTCCCCCTTGAGTTTCTTCAGCTCGCGAGGCGGAGATTAGGGATATTCTATCCGGTGCCGTTATTCGCCCTGGTCGGGTGACGTCCTGGAAGAGTTCTTTGGAAGAAGGGGCGGCGGAGAGGATTAGGAGGGAGTTTCACATTCCCGATGATTACGGGATTAGGGTTCCTTCTTTTGGGGATGGGGTGTGTGAGGGCGTCACGAAGGAAGAGGTAGCTTTCTACGTGGAGGCTTTTCGGGCGGGGATTAGGTTTTCGCTCTTGGGTATCATAGTAGAGGCCCTCGAGTTCTACCGAGTGGCCCCCTCCCAACTAGCACCCAATAGTTGGCGTACTCTCTTGGCCTTTGTGGCCAAAGCGGGTCTTCACAAGATTCAGCCTACCCTCCCTCTGCTCTTGAGTTGTGTTGCCCTTAGCCCATTGGTGAAGGGGGAGGACAGCTGGTTGTACCTGACCCAGCGTCCTCAGGTGAAGATCGCGGCGAACCTGCCTTCTTCCATTAAGAAGTGGAAAGAGGAGTACGTGTTTATTATTCCCCCGTCGGATGCTGGTTGGGGCTTCCCCCGTTCTTGGAGGAGCTCTGTTGAGTGGCGAAGGAAATCCCTCCCCGACGAGTCCGACTGTAGTAAGTTTGACTTGGAGAAGCTCGCCTCTGGGGAGGCTCTTGATGTTTCTGAGTTTAGATGGGAGAGGGGTCTGAGGAGGCTCGGTTTGCTGGGTGCTATGGAGAGGAGGGCCCGCTGCACGGGCGAGGAGGTGGGGGAGAGTTCCGCCAGTCATCGTGGTGAGCCTTTTTCCCTAGGTTTGCCTATATGTACTTCAAGCATTTTTTTAGCTGTCATTTTCTTTGCTCTGAGTTGTTGTTGCTCTTTTATTTTTGGCAGCAGGTATGTCTTCTTCTGGTGATGCTGGTAGGGGAAAGGGGGTTGCGGCGATGGCGGCAAAGGGTCCGGTTAGCCGTCAGAAGATTCCTTCCGGCTTTATGGCCGCAGCCAGGAAAGAGCGGTCGCAAACTATGCTTCCCCCGTCCGCACCGTCTAGCTCTTCCGGTCGATTGGTCAGAGAGAGGGGTACGGCTAGGTCTCCTCCCCGGGAATTGGAGCCTCCTGCCAAGAGGGTTGCCCCTTCTTGCGCTAAACAGGGGAAAGCCGGCCGTGGGGCCCGTCCTCCTGCTGCATTTGCGGAGGATATGTCGAGTCGGGTGGAAGGGTCGGTTATGACCAAGCTGCTTCTGGAGCGAATGGAGTTTTCCCTGCAGTGCTACCGGGTGCAAGGAGAAATGTTTAAGCTTGACTGGAAGATCGGCGTTGAGGATGGTGTCCTCGGAAATCCTCGGGTTGGGGTGGAGCTTGGGTTGATGACCGCCCTTCTTGGCGATGAGACTGAGTTAGAAAGCTTCCCCCGCAGGGCCCTGGGGGCTCGGTACCTTCAGTCGATGTCCTGCGTAAGTACCGAGCGGCTGGCTTTTCCGCTTGTGCTTTCCCTTTTTTGTTGCCATTGAGACCGCACGTGGCAATTTTCTAATGGTTTGCTTTTTGTAGGCTCAAAGTTACGCCAGGAAGATGCTACAGTACATGGTTGAGGACGAGTCCGAGATCGGAGCTTTCGAGGACCGAGTTCGCAAGCTGAGTGAGGACCTGGAGAAGGCCCAAGCCGAAAAAGGAGGCGCTTGACGACACCGTTTCTCAACTCCGGGGGGAACTCCAGCTGGCCGAGGATGGAAGGAACCGTACGAAAAATAACTTAGTGGTGGCCCGACAAACCTTCGCTGAGGAGCTGGTGAAAGCGCGGGAGGAATGGCGAGGTTCCGAGGAATTTTTTAAGGCCGCGGCCTCGTTTAGCGTGGATATCGAGATAGATGCTTTCGTCGAATGTCGGCGGCGCGTTCGCGAGGTTGATCCTTTTTCCCTTTTGAGAAGTTGGTGCACGAGGCCGAGGAAGCAGTTCCGGAGGATCTTTTGGCGGAGCCAGTGGATACCACGAGACCAGTCGAGGATCTGGTGGTTGCCCCGGAAGCTCCGACAGTTACTGAGACCTCTGCGGGGGCTCGGTGAGGCTCGGATGCCTTGGGATTTTTTGCTTCTTTTTATGGTTCTACCGATGTGCTGGGTCTGTAATAGCTATTTGAACTCTAGTTCTTTTTTTTTCTTTTATATACAATGTGCCGGGGGCGATTTGAGCTTTTCGGTATTTTTCTTCGCGGCGGGTTATTAAATTCATATTGGTTGGCGAGAATACTTCTAGTGCGCCCCTGTAGGGCGTCTTGTTCGTGGAAGGACCATCTTCCCCTTGAGTGATCAGCTCGGAGTTAATGGGTCCCGCCTGCCCTTTTAAAAAATGGAGGTCTTTTTTTTCATGGGGAGCGTTTTAGGGTATTTTCGGGGGGATCAGCCTAGATGCTACCTCTGTCCCACTCCCTGTCTTTTTTCGGCCCTTCATTCGTCATAGGCCGGAAAGTGGAGATGCACATGGCTTAGGTAGAAATGCTATTCCATTAATTTGTAAAGGGGAAAACATGGCTTTGCTTCTGGAAATAACAAAAAGAAAACAAACAAAACATCCGTCATAACTTAAAAGAAAACACGGACCTTACCCTTCCTTTTTACTGGTAAAACTCTCGGAGGTTATCCATGCTCCAACTTCGAGGGACTAGGCCCCCATCGAGGTGCTCTAGCTAGTAGGCCCCGGGGCGGAGATCTCGAACGATGCTGTAGGGTCCTTCCCATTTTGGTGCGAGTTTCCCGGTGTTTCGGGGGTCGGATACTTCCGCCCGTCGTAGTACTAGGTCTCCGGGCTTTACCGTGCGCTTTTTTACTCGGGCGTTGTAGTATCGTGCCACCCTTTGCTGGTAGGAGGCGGTTCAGAGGAGGGCTTGCTCTCTTTTTTCGAGTACGAGATCGAGAGCGTTTCGGAGGAGCTTAGAATTTCCTTGTTCGTCGTAGTTCTCCGTGCGGAAGCTGGAGAGGCCGATTTCCAACGGAATGACCGCTTCGGCCCCGAAAGTCAAACTGAAAGGCGACTCCCCGGTTGCGGTCCGTGGCATTGTCCAGTAGGCCCAGAGGACGCTAGGGAGTGCTTCTACCCAGCTCTTTCCAGCTTCTCCCAATCGTTTCTTGAGGCTTTGGAGCAAGATTCTGTTAGTTACCTCTACTTGTCCGTTGGCCTGCGGGTGTGCTACGGAGGCGAAACGGTGTTTGATGCTCAGATTATCACAGAATCTGCCGAAATCAGCACTTGCGAACTGGGGTCCGTTGTCTGTTACGAGTATTCTCGGAATGCAGAAACGGCAGACCACGTCATGATAAAAAACTTTTCTGTTGCTTTTGAATTTGGCCTTGCCACGGCTTTAACTTCGACCCACTTGGTGAAGTAATCGATGGCGACGTACAACATCGTGTGCCCCCCATGGGGCCTTTGGGAACGGCCTGAGCAGGTCCATGCCCCACATGGCGAAAGGCAAGGGTCCTGCCACCGTGGTGTATGGGGTGGCCGGTTGACGGGGGGTGGTGGCGAACCTCTGGCATGGGCTGCATTTTTTGACGAACTCTTTGGCGTCTCTGAGGATTGTAGGCCAAAAGTAGCCGTGCCTTACGATCTTCTTAGCTAGGATCCTGCCGTCTCCGTGGTCTCCACAGATTCTCTCGTGTACCCCCGCAGTGCGTATTCCGATTCGGACGGTAGCAGGCATCGGAGGTACGGCCATGTGTATGACCGTTTGTACAGCCTGGGTCCGTGGACCACGTAGTGGGCGGCCTTTGCGGTTAGGCGTCGGGCTTCCAGCTTGTCTTCGGTAGTATCCCGTTTTTAGATACCGCATGATGGGATCCATCCAGTTTGGTCCTGGTGGAATTTCCAAGACTTGTACCTCATTGATGCTGGGGTGGAGCAGTATTTCTGTGAGCACGGTACCGAAGTCATGGGTTTCTTCAGAGGCCATTTTCGACAGAGCATCTGCTCGATTGTTCATGTCTCGCGGTACCTGGAGAATCTCAACTTCCCCCATTCTCTGCAGCTTTTCTTTTACCTTCTGGAGGTATCTTTTCATTCTGAGGTCCCTGGCCTCGTATACCCCATTTACTTGATTGACGACCAGCTGGGAATCGCTATAGACTTTTAACTTTCCTGCGCCGAGCTCTGCGGCTAGGCTTAGCCCTGCCAATAAGGCCTCGTATTCAGCCTCGTTGTTGGAAGCTGTGAAATCTAGCCGGAGGGCGTATTCTACTGTGAATCCGTCAGGGCAGTGGAGGACCACTCCTGCCCCGCGCCCCGTTTTACCTGCTGAGCCATCAACATGCAGGGTCCAGTGAATCTTGCTGCTCTGTTCCGTCGAGTCGGGCCCCATGTCTTCGCAAGCCGTTTGCTCGGTGGGGCCCCTGGTCTTCTCCATTATTGCCGGTTCCGTGGCAGGGGCTGTGGATTCCACTATAAAGTCGGCAAGGGCTGGGATTTAATGGCCGGCCTCGGTCGGACCTGTATGTCGAACTCTCCTAACTCGACGGCCCAGCTTACAATCCTGCCCGAGGTCTCTGATTTTTGGAGAATCCTCCTGAGGGGTTGGTCAGTCAAAAGAATTATGGGATGGGTCTGGAAGTAGGGGCGGAGTTTCCGGGTGGTGCTTACAACTGCGAGAGCGAATTTTTCTATGTTCAAGTACCGAGTTTCCGCACCGTGGACGGTCTTGCTTACGTAGTACACCGGGTGCTCCCTCTTGTCGCTCTGTTTGGCCAATACCGCGCTTACCGCCGTAGGGCTGATGGCTAGATACAAAAATAATTCCTCCCCCGGCTCAGGTTTGGCTAGTACGGGCGGTGTCTGAAGGTACTGTTTCAAGGCGTCGAAAGCTTCTTGACAGGCTGGGGTCCATTCGAATTCTCGTATGTTTTTTAGCTGTTTAAAGAAGGGCTGACATTTCTCCGCCGACTTGGGCATGAAACGGCCGATGGCGGTGATTCGTCCTGCGAGCCGCTGGACCTCTACCGATGTTGTCGGGGCCTCCATGTCCAGGATGGCCTGGATTTTTTTCGGGGTTGGCCTCGATGCCTCTCTAGCTAACCATGAACCCTAAGAACTTCCCGGAAGTCACCCCGAAGGCGCATTTTGAGGGATCCAGCGCCTCGTCCAAGCTTTTTACCAGCATGTCATTAACATACACCTCCACGTTTCTTCCGATCTGCTCCCGGAATAGCTTGTTTACGAGCCGCTGGTATGTGGCCCCCACATTTTTTAACTCGAAGGGCATGACGGTGTAGCAGTAGACGCCCTGATCGGTGATGAACGCTGTTTTCGGGATGTCTGGTTCGTGCATTTTTACCTGATTGTAACCGGAGAAGGCATCTAGGAAGGTGAGGAGCTCGTGACCGGATGTGGCGTCGATGAGCTGGTCTATACGCGGGAGGGGGTAAGGGTCCTTTGGGCAGGCTCGGTTTAGGCATGTGAAGTCTATACAGGCCCGCCAGTCCCCACCGGTCTTCTTGACCATGACCACATTGGACAGCCACATTGGTCCCCGTGGAAGTCGCAGAACTTTCTTGTGGACCGCTTCTTCGGGTCCGTGGCCATTCTCTTGGGGGGGGGGGGGTCAGGAGATCCTGATCTCTGATAGCTAGCAGGACATGGGAGAGGGGAACCTTCAGGGGGGCGCTTCCCAGTCTTTCGAAGACGGGGACGGGGTTCCGGCTCGCCTGTCTTTCCTCGGCCTGTGGCCTCACGGCTCTTCGGCCGTCGTTGCTTTTTCTTTCATCGAAGCCGGGCAGGCTCCGCTCTCGTGTGCAGGCTTCTTCTGCTCGCACAAATTTGTCAGCCTTGGATTCAAGCTCCTGCAGGTCCCGTGGTGGCTTGAGGGTAAGATGTAGTTTGAGATTCGGGTCGGTGGTGGCATGCTTCAGTGTTGCGACCGCTATTTGGACATCCATGTTGGAAAGTTGGGCTAGCTCAGCGTTGAATTTCAACATGAAGTCTCTTAGGGTCTCGTTTCTTCCTTGCCGGAGAGCTAAGAGGGCATCCGCTGGATCGTGGCGGAGGCGGTTGTTGGCGAATCTTGCGCTGAACTTCTTTCCGAATTTGTGGAAGGATGCGATGGAGTCGGGCTCCAATCTCATGTACCAGTCGTTAGCGGTCTTTCTTAACAGGGAGGCAAAGACTCTGCACATACATCCGTCCGACGTGCCCCAGAGCATCATCACCCTTTTGAAAGTTTGGAGGAACTCAAGAGGGTCTGTGCTCCCATCGTACAGACCGAAACGGGAGAGGTCTATTCCTGCTTCACTGGGGTCTTTAAGACCTCCGAGGTGAACGGGGATGCCGTTTCCCTCTCCCATTCGTCGAGGATGCCATGGGCGTAAGGCTTTTTCATTTCCAGTTTTACTTCTCGGATTTGCCTCTGCAGGTTGGCTAGCGGGTACATACCGGGGGGTTGAGCTGAGGTCGCTACCTCCTCTGTCCGAGCTGGGGGTGGTCCCTGGAAATGAGCCGTCCGGACAGGGGGAGCGCGGCTTAGCGTAGCTTGCTCCCCGTCGTTTCGCTGGTGCCCCTAGCTGTGGGAGGCAAAGGGCTATATGCCGATGGGGAGGGTGTCCGGCAGGCCGGTACTCGCCTTCGCCGGGGATGACGCTCCCCTGGCTGTTCTTTGTCACCTTCGTCATAGGCCTCCGTCTGGTCATGTGTTGTCAGGGGCCTCCCCGGGGCCGGAGGTTCCGGCGGAGGCAAACGTTGGAGTAGCTCTTGGCAGAGTTCGTTGAATATTTCCATGGTGGGGACCATTTGCGGTGTGCTGGAGGAGGGCTGGTGTCGGCCCGAGAGCGGCGAGTTTGGCTCCCGGGAACTTGAGGTGTGGGTTTGCGCGTGTTGGGCCTGGCTCCTGGTCATTACCCTTATTTCTCGCTGTTGGGTGTGGTTTCTCATCGCCGTAAGGAGTTCAATACTCGACGGGTCCCACGGATGGCTCCAATATGATGGCGTCGGAATCCGGGTCTGCGATCGCGCAGTCGGTAGAGGGCCTCCGCGGGGTCTGCAATCACAAACAAGGGGTCAGGGTGGTCCAGGGTGGGTTCCGGAAGACCACTTCGACACCTAAGTCAGATTCTTCGACCAATCAATATAAAGGACAGCGAGAAGAGGAGAGGGTTCGATTAGGTTTACCAAGGCCAAAGCGCAGGTTCTTTTCTTGGTGCGTGGGTGGATGGGTCAGAGGGGACTAACATGGAGAGTGGGATTAAGTTCCTGGCCTCCCCTGCTGTTGCCTTGCCTCTTTCTTTTCCGATTGTCTTGTGGGAGCTGAGAAAAGAATCCCTTCTTCTTCCCTTCTCCCCCCTTTTAAGTGGCGTACAGACCTTTTCATCATTATGGAGAGAAAACCTTCCTTTGCAGGATTGGGCCATTCTCCTGTTTCGACGACGCGCGTGGCTTTGTTGGATAATCCCTTCCATAATTTGTGATGATGAGGTTTGGACGGCGAGAAGGTGACATGTGTCGCAATCGCATGGTCTTGTCGTTTATCAGCACCTTTCCTCATGATGGTTGAGGCTTTATTGGTGCATGGACGACACGTGGCGAGATTTGGGAGTAGCGCTGTATTTATGTCCCATCACACCGTCCTTGGCGGCCTACTCTGTGATAGCTTTCACCCTTGCTTTGTTTCGAGATAGCCTTTTCCACATGTCACCCCGACTCGAACACATGACGTGTTGGCTGCTCTGAGACCAAATGTTAAGTAGTTAACTTACATGCCAAAAGCCCTAGGGCTGATAGCAAGCATTAGGCTAGGCCTTTTTTTTTTAATGAAAAAAAAAAGGGCCTAGCCTACCGCGTGCCAACAACCCTAGGGCTAGGCCCTTTAAACCTGTCATATACCAGGCTGTGTCCCACCTAGTTCCATAATTAGGTAGGCCTCTACTCAGGACCATAAAAATAACCCTTAGTTGTTACACCTATAAAAATACCCATATCATGATTTAACAGACGAGTGAGATTTCATGATCTCAATGGAAGGAAATGTGTTTTGTAACCACATAAAAGAAGTAGGTGTAGGAATCTATGCCACCTTAGAAATGGATTTTATTTGAAGCCAATGCCAGGCAGTCTAGATCACTTCTTTACATTGTAATTCTTTATACTGCTTAGTGTCGCAGATAAGCCAATAAATTAAGATGTGGTGAAGCAGGAAAAATCATCTGGTTTGTTTTTTGGCACCCGGAGGAGGGATATAAAATATGACCACACATGCATTCCTAACTTTTACACATGTTTTAAGATTTATTCCTTGAACCATGTGTAAATTCATGATCCCAGGGCTATTAAATGGTGCTTAACAAGCTCTTTAGCAAAAACTATATTTTTTTACTTGCACTCATTCCTATAACGGATCTGAGCACGCATTCCTATAACACTAATTCTTTTTACTTGACACACACTGCTATGTAAATAACACTCATTGCTGCCATTTCTTAGCAAATTGGATCTTAACAAGCATGCAAGGTTGATTTTTCACCATGAAGGAATAACTTTAGAGAACTGATATAGTGAAGGGTGTCCTCTAGATACAAGGGCGCGGCTGCTATTGTTCATTTTAAAAAAAAGGAGCTTTTACTGTTCCCATTTTCATACATTTATGTGACCGTTTTAAACATTAAATCCTAAAGCACATATTTTTCACCTGAATAATGTTTGCCTATAGTGTATGCCAACACACTAGGAGAAATTATATGTTGAAGGGCCTTATAAACACGTACTCACCATCCCATCCTTGATATTTCATCCGCAGCTCTGCTGTTGGATCAAATATCAAGGGTGGTACTTCTATCGTACCAACTTTACGTGTTTATAAGGCCTTTCATCATATAATTTCTCCACACTAGTATTCCAGGCCCATGCTATGCATGGGTGTAAAATGGTGGGCCGTAAAATTAATACTAAATTGAATTTCTAGAGGAAAAAGCTTTTCAACAAAACCAATTCTTGGGAAGAAAACTAATGATAATGGAAAGAAACATATATGGCTAGTATAATATACACACACATACACACGCATGCGTGTGTAAGCTTATACACCAAAGATATGTATGTGTGCTTGTGTGCGGAGAAATACCTGGATTGGTGCAATCCCTAAAGATGGATTCAACCATGGCTGTGACCTCATCTTCTCTGATGGGCCTTAGAGCTTCAAGTCTCTTCGAAGAGAAAAGCTCTAGGGTACACATTTTCCTAACTTTTACGTAGTGAGGCCCATAGTCGGCCCATATAAGGTCCTTCCCATCTCTACTGAATTTCGCAGCTGACCGATTCCTTGGCCTATCAGCTAGCTGTTGGTCCTTCTCCTTAAGCACTTCCTTTGCCAACTCCGAGCTCGACACAATTACATTTAGGGTTGACCCGAACCATACTGACATGATCGGCCCATATATAAGCGACCATTCATGGAAGCATCGGAACCTCACCGGCTTTATGTCGTAGAGGTTTCCAATAATGGGCCATGCCCATGGGCCTGGGGGTAGCCTTAATCTTAACTGTTGATAGAGCTTCAAAGCAAGGAAGATGAAGATGAAGATGACGGGTGTAAGGATAAGAAGAAGAGCCATGGATACACGCACAAAAAGATAGCTTATCAGGTATGTTAGGGGGAGTTGATTGATGACATACACACATATATAATGTGTGTGCGCGCGCGTGTGTGTGTCTATATATATATATATATATATATATATATATATATATAATGTGTGTGCGCGCGCGCGTGTGTGTGTGTATATATATATATATATATATATATATATATATATATAGATATATAGAAAACGGTTCCTACATATATGTGTAGAGAGTTCTTTGCACACTAGCTTAAAATACAGTGGGGGCCCACATTGTTTGGGTGATCCAAGCCATCCATTTTAAAGGCCCTCACATAGATAGGGTGTCTACAAAAAATCAGATCCATAGGATCATCCCAACCCTACGATTTGTGGAGGTAAAATGGATGTCTTTAAACCTTCACAAATTAGTCTATTTTTTGCCTCCACAGTTCGAATGGTTAGGATGATCCTATGGATCTGATTTTTTATGGACACCTTATCTATGTGAGGGCCTTAAAAATGAATGGTTTGGATCACCCAAATAATGTGGCCCCCACTGTATTTTAAGCTAGTGTGTAGATAACTTATCTACACATATGTGTAGGAATTGTTTTCTCATATATATATATATATATATATATATGAGAAAACATTTCCTACACACTTGTGTAGGTAAGTTACCTACACACTAGCTTAAAATACATAGGGGGCCCACATTGTTTGGGTGTCCACAAAAAATCAGATCCATAGGATTAAAGGAGATGATTTCTTTGAATAATTGTATCTTTGAAAGCCACTCTCCACCATATCAGTTTTAATGCAAGTTTGAAAATCTGAACAGTTATAAATTAAATGAACATGTGAGCCGTGCTTGGTATAATTATAATGGGACTAAAATCTAGTCAACGTCAACATGGTTCCAAAAATGGGTTTTATTTAAGGGTTTTGTTAACTAGTGCGTTGAGGTGCATTGAAAATGTAAATCTAATATAAATGTAGGGAAATGTTATCCACACTGCTGTACTTTGATGAGGGCACTCCTCACTTAATTAAAAGTACCGTATGGCCCTCACCATAGGATGATCCAAACCGTCCATTAGATGGGCCACAGCCTAAATAGGTTGTGTCCCAAAAATCATTTCCATAGGTTGATCCTAACCCTCCGATCTATAGAGGGTTAGGATCCACCCTCAAACATTCTGATCGGAGGGTTAGGATTAACTATGGAAACACTTTTTGGGGTACAACCTATTTAGGCCGTGGCCCATCTAATGGACAGTTTGGATCATCCTATGGTGCGGGCCATACCATACTTTTAATAAAGTGAGGAGTGTCCTCATCAAAATACAGTAGTGCGGATAACATTTCCCTAAATGTACATAGGAACTTAATCCCTTTATTTAAATAAGCCCCACACACTTTTCCACATTGTAATGACAACCTTTTAAACCTAAATCAAGAAGTGGTAACTAAGCCTTTATTTTTTATGTAATTATGAAAATACCCTTAAGGGCCCATTTGGATGCAGAGAAGGTTTTGATTTTGATTTCTCACATTTGCAGCCCTTTTTGCATTGTAATTTAATTTGCATCCGGATCAAATTCTTGGATTCCCAATTCAACAACTGACAGTAAAAAAAAATCAGATTTCCAAATATGCTGTGCAAATAAGAAATTGGAAATCCACAGAGATCTAGCAGTTTCCTTCACCCTCTTTGCTCTTCAACCTCTCCCCTCTAATAGGAAGTACCCCCTTCGCTCTCTCTCTCCCTCACCATGAGCTGCCGGATCTATTCATTTTGTATTCAAAACTCAATTCCAAATCCAAATACAATATATGAGGTATCCAAATGGGCCCTTACTTAAGAAAGACATGAAATGCTTAATTAATTAAAAAAATGTCTACTGATATTCCCACTACAATGTTTTGATAATGAGAGGAACTCACCTTGGCTTTTATATTTAAAAAAGCTATTACAATTCTGAAAAAAATCACTCAGTAGCCCATCAAAAAAGAAAAGACACGGTGAGTTTGTCTGATTATGAAAACATGGTAGTGCAAATATCAGTAGCCTTAACAAAACTGTCTGGATCTATGGACTGGAAAAAGGCATTGGAAGGGTATTATAGTCATTTGAAATATATTGGCATGGTCATTTTAGACAAAAAATGATGACACGGTGATTTTGCAAAGGCAAATACGAGGGAAGCTACTGAATAAAGGCATTTTGTGGGCTTTGTTACAAATTTTACTATTTTAGGGGTTGCAATATAATGTCCCTAACTTAACCGAGATGGGTGTTGTGCACCCTCCCCTCAAGAAAAGCTTATGTCATTTTTGTCCAAAAAAATAATCTTTGGCTCAACAGGTTTGTCCCATGTTTTCCTCTTCTAAAGTGTTAGAATATGTGAGATCCACCCGTTGTATTGGGTGTAGATCTCACCGTTGGATCATCTTGGTTGATAGATTAAGCAAGTTCGTTAGATGAGATAACCTAGATATATTAGGCAGCCGGCTTAGAATTGCAATCAATTTAAATTAGGATATTCTATTAATCTATTAATATCTCTTTCCATATTTATCAGATATTACTATGTTTATCTCTTTTGAGTGTTTTATATAAACACTCATCTGGACCGACTGTAATTGCATTCAATATTAGTGAAAGGGAAATGATAAATGCGCCCCTTTCCATCACTTGGGACACCCAGCTACAGTGTATCTATGACTGCAAAGGGGCTGATGTACTTCGCATTTGAAGGAATGAAGTGACCTGATTGCTACGTACAATGCAGCTGGGTGTCCCAAGTGATGAAAAGGGGTGCATTTATCATTTCCCTTAGTGAAATCATCATAAATTTATCATGGATCAAAGGGTCCGACCTAGACCCTGCGCTGACCACAACACACAATTCTGTTATGGCTAGATTAGCCGTCCGCTGGGACATCATTGACTCCAACAACAATTCAAAGTCGCAAATCCAGCCCGACTGCCTTGGCCAACTTCTCCGTCCCTCTACATATGGGGTTACGATCATCCATTGGAGATGAGTTTTGGGGCCCAACAAATGAATCGTTTGCCTCATCGAACCACCAACTATATATTTTAGAAAAAAAAACTTAGTTCTCAATTTAAAATCTGAAAAATTGGATCATGACCTCACATCTTCTTTTCTGTTTTTCATCGATCGGTGAGGATAATTCCTGATTCGGATAAGATTCATCTATCTCAAAATCCTAATCTGCTCAATTCGCAATTAGAGAATTCCTCGGATTCAACTTTGGTGTTTGAATAAGTTGAGAATCTAAACCATTGGATCAGATGATGAATTAAAATTATACACTAAACATAAGGGTAACTTTTTAATTCGGTTCTCGGTTCCCGGTTCTGTGAACCGTAAGACCAAACCGAACCGGACTACATAGTAGGACCGAACCGAACCGGACCGAACATAATCGGTTTGGTTTGGTCCGGTTCTCCGGTTCTATCCGATTAACTATCTTAATTAGTGGTTTAAAAATGGGACAGCTTGTCTGCAAAAAATGCCTTGTTCGATGGTCCCTAGCAAATCCCTTTAAAACTTGGAATAATGTTTTAAAAAGCCTACTGATGTTGGCACTACTATATTTTGAAAATTGCACTAACTCTGCTTATCTTTTATCTTTAAATTGCTTATGAGAGCTTTTTGGGAACCGTAGTAGACTAGAAACCTTTGATAGCTGTTTAAATAATGAAAGACAAGCAGGGTTTGTGCAATTATTAATAATACAACACCAACAATAATACAACACCATATATCTTCAATAATACAACACCATATATCTTCAATAATACAACAACAACAAAAAATAAAAGAGAAGATCTGATCATGTACCTGCATATATAATTAATCCTAAAAAATTTCATTAATATATCTATAATTACTTAATTGTATTGCATGATTGCATCCATAATAATCATCTCAAACCAAAATATTACAGTCATGATATCAAATTCAAACTTCCAAACCAAGTTCCAAACCACAAAAAAGCAAGCTCCTCCTCCTGCAGAAAAAAAGTTCCTAAGTAAGGTTTCAAGCAGGTAGCAACATCGAACAATAGAAGTTAAATCATAAAGAGTTATTAATGGACAGAAACATGATTAAGTACCTATTCCAGGCAGGCAGCAACATAGAATGAAAAGAGAAGATCACAATTTGTTATTCTTTGCAATTTCTGAAATTAATAAAGCAATTGTTAGTTAGCACTAGTGACAGCAGCAAGCAATTGATAGATATATTAACAGAGCAGTAAAGCAAGGTCCATATCATCTCACCTTTTTCGAACACTTCTTGTTCTTCTAACTCTTCCTCTTCCATGTTCATGGTCGAACTAGAGGAAGGTCGAACCCAATCCGATCCACAGATGAGTGCCTCTGCTATCTTAGGAGTTAGAGAACTCCTAAAGGGGTTTAGCACTCGTCCACCAGTGCTAAAAGCAGATTCATAAGCCACTGTGGAAACTGGTATAGATAGGAGATCTCGAGCCATCACCGATAAAACAGGAAATTGAGCACTGTGAAAACTCCACCATCTTAGTATATCGAAGTTCTCATCCGCCTCTTCAATTCCTTCTGATAAATATTTATCTAGGTCGGTTAAATTTGCACCACCTCCAACCTGAGATTGTAATATTCTAAACTTGGCTCTTGATCTATCTTTCGTTGAAAGTTCATCCGAAACCACTCTTTCAAGCAAACTAAAACTTTGACCCACACTGCTAGTTGGTGACATAGTATTTTTGTATTCATCAAACAATCTATATGTCAAACCCTTCACTACCTCCGTAACTACCTCTCCAGCTGCTCCTTGGTACATTTCTTTGATCGCAAGCTCAACATATTTCAACTTGTACCGTGGATCAATTACAACAGCTACAAAAAGTAGCTTGTTCATCTTACTCGAATACCCACCCCAATACTTGTCACATTTTTCTATCATTTTGCTTGCCATCGAAGAAATATCACGGTCATTTTCATTCTTCCAATCAAACAACACATCATACAACACAGTCAACTCCTGAAAGAAATTGGATGAAGTGACAAAACTAGTGCCCGAAACCTTGTTTGTGAGCTCATAAAAATGTCGTAGAAAAACCATTAATCTTCTCACCGCAACCCAATCAGATGAAGTAGGCGTGCCTAATCCATTATTCGCCTCTAAATAAATCTTAATCTGAGGCTCTATACACTCAAATCTAGCAAATGCACATTCAAACTTTTCTGCAGCATCCAACATAAAATAAGTGGAGTTTCACCTAGTACACACATCCAGACACAATAGATTCTTACTTTGTATTCCTTCCATTTGGACACATTCCCAGAATTTGTGTGTCCTACTAGATGAACCTCTCACAAATTTAATCGCCTCACGAATTCTAGCAATTGAGACATTATACTCTTTCAAACCATCACAAACAATAAGATTTACAATATGCGCAACACATCTCATTTGCATAAACTCTCCTCCTAATATGCTAGAAAATGAATTTTTCAACCACCTCACAAGGTTATCGTTAGCACTAGCATTATCCACGGTACAAGTCAAAATTTTTCGGATCCCCCATTCTTTCAAACACTTTTCTATGGCTGTCCCCATAGCTTCACCCTTGTGATCGATTATAGGACAAAAGTTGAGAATTTTTTTATTCAACTTCCATTGATCATCAACAAAATGCACCGTGATAGACATGAAACTCATACCTCGATTACTAGTCCATGTATCCGTGGTAATGCAAATGCCTTGGCTACTACACCTCAAGTAGCTTTTCAACTTGCATTTCTCACCCTCGTATAAATTTACCACCTCCCTCCTGCATGTTTGCCTCGATATTGGGATGAAGCACGGTTGTAGTAATTTGCATAAGCTCCGGAAGCGCGGTTGTACGACAAACTTGAATGGAAGTTCACCTATCCATAATAAAGCAAACAACCAATTGTCAATATTCAATCAACATAATTAAATTAAAAAATAACCTTGAATTGAATGGATACGAACCTTCCATAATCATCAAAGCCATTTCCCTCTTAATAGCTGCGTGATCAAACTTCCATGTCGTTAGTGAAGATTCACCAGATTTATCCATGGAAAAGGTCAATTGTGATTGACCACTAGAAGCTAAAGCTTGCGGCTTCTTTTTACAAACCTTCAAGTGCTTCCACAAAGATGAAGTCCCGTTAACGCCACTGTTGCACTTACAGTCATTCTCACAATAATTACACTTGCATATATCCAAACCATAAAGTGAAGATTCACCGCCACTAGCAACATCATCTACGTTGGGCTTCAGTTTTCGGTGAAAATGAGTCCAAATAGCAGATCTCGGCTGCTGCGATTTTTTGCTTCTCTTTGTCGAAGTAGTAGCAGCGACACTTGCATTTTCAGTTTCTTCATCGTTGATGTCAATATCAGCATCATTGTTATTGATGTTGTCGACCACCAACGACGGGAGTGTATCAGAAGAAGAACTCCTTGACATTCTTTAGCTGGCCTGGGAAAGGGAAAAGAATATATTTAGTCATAGAAAAGACAGAGAAAGGGAAAAGATAGAAACTAGAAGGAAGGATTCTATTGAATTATTAAAACAAGACCCAAGAAGAAGAAAAAAGAAAACTATCATTCAAAAGAAAAAAAAAATCATTCAACATTCGAAACAGAGGAAGACCCAAAACAGAACAATAACCCTAATTGAAATTAAAAAGAAAGAAAAGAAAGATCCATAAAGAATATTCAATCAGAGCAAAGACCCATAAAGAGAAAAAGTAATAAACCAAAATCAGAACAAGAAACCCATAACAAAGAATTCAATCAGTAAAATACCCAGATTACATAGAATGAAATCAAGATTACAATGGAAAGATATAACTATAGAATATTCTAATCTACCCTACTTACTAATTCAATCTAGCTGCCTAATCTAGTGGCCGGGTTTACCTCAATCGACCAACTTGCCTAATCTAACACTATATGATCCAACGGTAAATCTAGAAACCATCTCACATATTCTAATTTCTAACACAAGAACATCTTGCAAGTCAATCTTATTTGTAAATAAGAACAGGTATTAGTGGTATCAAAAGAGACCCTTAATTAATAAATTAAATGTTTGATAATTATAGGATTAATTATTTGTTAATCTAGAAATCAATCTCATTTATTATTCTTTCAGGGCACGTTTGGCAAGCATTAAAAAAATTCATGGAATAGTTTGGATTCCTAATGTAAGATTGGAGCAGATGGAGAGATTTGAAGGGCCGGTGAGGGAGGAGAACATGAGATGTGAGGCTGGAAAACATGAAAAAATAAAAAAACTATTGTAAATAGCGAATCTTTTCTGATTTATTTTACTAAAACACTTGTTTTTTTAAATCTCAGCCGCGCGTTCCCTTTACCATTCAGGCATTCAAAGAAAAAAAAAACATGAACATCAGAAACTCAGAAAGAAAGAAGAGATATTGCCTGGAATGGATAAAGCAGTCACAGAATAGGGGGCGCAAGAGGACCGGAGCGATGCTGGGACGATCGGAGAAGGGGGGAAGCCAACAAATGTTACAAACCCTAGAAAAGCTTTTTGGGTTTTTGTCTTTTTGAGAGGAGAAGTCGAATTGGCGAAAATAGAAAAGTGAGAAAACCTTAGAAAATAGAGTGCGTTATAGGTTTTTGAAAATTCTCATTTGTGAATTGTGAATTCGTGATAAATGATAAGTTATGTTGGGCCCACCATAAACAATTCCAGAAGAGTTCGGTTCTTCGTTTCCAGAACCGAACCAAATACAATTTACCTGTACCCGAACCGAAAATGTTCGGTTCTTCATAAGTGGAACCGACCCAAACCCAAATGTTTTTCTAAGTAGTTCGGTTCGGGTTTTTTATTCGGTTCTGGGTTTGTTCTTCGGTTCTGGTACGGTTCTGGCCACCCCTAACACTAGGGTTAATGACTGGTTAATGGACTCTAGCCCATGTAGGCCCACTACATCGGTCCATTATCTTATTGGGCTTATATTAGAACGTGTACTATATACCCAACATCATATACTAGGCTGTGTCCCACCTAGTTCCGTAATTAGGCAGACCTCTACTCAGGACGTTAAAAATAACCCGTAGTTGTTACACCTATAAAAATACCCACATCAGGATTTAACAGACGAGTGAGATTTCACAATGGAAGGAAATGTGTTTTGTAACCACATAAAAGAAGTAGGTGTAGGAATCTATGCCACCTTAGAAATGGATTTTCTTTGAAGCCAATGCCAGGCAGTCTAGATCACTTCTTTACATTGTAATTCTTTATATTGCTGAGTGTTGCAGATAAGCCAATAAATTAAGATGTGGTGAAGTAGGAAAAATGATCTGGTTTTTTTTTTCGCACCCGGAGGAGGGATATAAAATAGGGCAAATGATTAAAAAAATGCAAAGTTTATGCTAAATTGTGAATAAAAGGTAGATAGGGCTGTCAGGTGAGAGAGAATGAGTTTTAGGACAAATATGCCCCCACTTTCATTTTCCCACCATTTTTTATGCTCTAATCCCTATGTTCACATTTTTCTTTCTTCTTCCTCACCCATCCAACGTGAAAAACACCCAGTGCAGCCATTGGCATCATTTGGAAGCTCCAATCCCATTGTATTTTGTTAAAAAAAAAACACCATTACTTGTGAGAAATTTGAACTTCGGTGATAAACATAGCTCCAAGTAGGTCTATGCTCCTCTACTTGAATAGGGTTTAACAGTTTATGAAGGTTTTCATATTTTGTTGGGTTTTAACATTTTATGAAGGTTTTCAGTTTTGTTGGGTTTTAACATTTTATCAAGGTTTTCATTGTTTTGTGTTGAAAAAAACATAGAAATTACCCAAGTTGTTCTATGTTGCTTGTATAATTGTTTTCATTATTTTCTTGGGTTTTAAAAGAAAGTTAGAACCACCATTTTCTCTGTTGGAAAAAGAACATTACTTGTTTCTACCCAATTTGGTTCGTACTGGTTCAGGGGTAGAAAATGTCGCTCCGTACTAGTTCCGGGGTTGAAAATGTGGTTCCCTAGTGGTTCAAGGGTATAAAATGTGGTTCCCTAGTGGTTACGAGGTATAAAATGTGGTTCCGTAATGGTTGCGGAGTATAAAATGTCGTTCCCTAGTGGTTCCGGGGTATAAAATGTGGTTCCCTAGTGGTTACGAGGTATAAAATGTGGTTCCGTAGTGGTTGCGGGGTATAAAATGTGGTTCCCTAGTGGTTACGAGGTATAAAATGTGGTTCTGTAGTGGTTGCGGGGTATAAAATGTGGTTCCCTAGTGGTTCTGGGGTATAAAATGTGGTTCCCTAATGGTTTCGGAGTAGAAAATATGGTTCCCTAGTGGTTTTGGGGTATAAAATGTGGTTCCCTAGTGGTTCCGAGGTATAAAATGTGGTTCCGTAGTGGTTCCGGGGTATAAAATGTGGTTCCGTAGTGGTTCCAGGGTAGAAAATGTGGTTCCCTAGTGTTTCCGGCGTATAAAATGTGGTTCCGTAATGGTTCCGGGGTATAAAATATGGTTCCCTAGTAGTTCCGGGGTATAAAATGTGGTTCCCTATTGGTTCCGGGGTATAAAATGTGGTTCCGTAGTGGTTCCGAAGTATAGAATGTGGTTCTGTAGTGGTTCCGTGGTATAAAATGTGGTTCCCTAGTGGTTTCGAGGTATAAAATGTGGTTCCCTAGTGGTTTCAGGGTATAAAATGTGGTTCCCTAGTGGTCCTGGAGTAGAAAATGTGGTTCCCTAGTGGTTCCAGAGTAGAAAATGTGGTTCCTTAGTGGTTCCGAGGTATAAGATGTGTTTCCCTAGTGGTTATGGGGTAGAAAATGTGGTTCCCTAGTGGTTCCGAGGCATAAAATGTGGTTCGGTAGTAGTTTGAGGGTATAAAATGTGGTTCCCTAGTGGTTCCGAGGTATAAAATGTGGTTCCATAACGGTTCCGAGGTATAAAATGTGGTTCCGTAATGGTTCTGGGGTATAAAATGTGGTTCCGTAGTGGTTCCGAGGTAAAAAAATGTGGTTCCCTAGTGGTTCCGGTGTATAAAATGTGGTTCTCTAGTGGTTCCGGGGTAGAAAATGTGGTTCCCTAGTGGTTCCAGGGTATAAAATGTGGTTCCCTAGTGGTTCCGAGGTATAAAATTTGGTTCCCTAGTGGTTCCGGGGTAGAAAATGTGGTTCTCACGCCGGGCCCGTACGGGTCAGGTCGACCCGCGTGTCACCCGGATTTTTGCCGTATTTTTTAAGATGTTTTTGGAAAATGTTATCTGCACTACCGTATTTTGATGAGGACACTCATCACTTTATTAAAAGTACAGTATGGCCCGCATCATAGGATGATCCAAACCGTCGTTTAGATGGGCCATAGCCTAAATAGGTTGTGCCCCCAAAAGCATTTCCATAGGTTTATCCTAACACTCTGATTAGAATGTTAGAGGGTTGGTCCTAACCCTCTATAGATCAGAGGGTTAGGATCAACCTATGGAAATGATTTTTGGGACACAACCAATTTAGGCTGTGGCCCATCTAATTGACGCTTTGGATCATCCTATGGGGGGCCATACCGTACTTTTAATTAAATGAGGAGTGCCCTCATCAAAATACAGTAGTGTGGATAACATTTTCCTTTTTTTGTATGGGAATTTGCTAGCCACCTTTGCCGAGGCAACTTCTCGGCTTGTGGCCCATCCTTTGATGCAAAGATTGGCAGAAGTAATATGGGTGCAAAGGTGGCTAGCATAAGCATAATTGCAAAAAATAGTAATCATTACTTGCAAGAAATAGTAATCATTACGGATTTGTGGCTGAAGTGCTAAGTTTTAAATAAAAAATTACGAAAAAATGGAAGCAAAGTATTAAAATTACGAAAAAAATACCAAAAGGATGCACTAACATATGACAATTACCGAACTACAAAGTTTGACTGTCTTCCGTCGAAATTCCGAACCAACCTTCGGAATTCCGAATGGAACCAATATTTTGGTTATGTATACTGGCTTCCATTCGGAAGTCCGAAGTTTTGTTCAGACTTCCGACGGAAGCCAGTAGAATAGGGATAATTCCAAAGATTTTTATGAGTAAAAATTCGAAGGATAATAGGGATATACATTGTGATCTTAGTGTCATTCAGGCAACCATAAATTGAAGCTTGATTTTGATGTTTTAGAATAAAAAAATGCAAAGAAAATGGATTTATCTTGAAAATGGGGAAAACAACAAAATTCAGTTTTAAGCTCAAAATTCATTTTCTTTGCATTTTGTAACACTCCTTCGATAAGTTTATCATGAATAAACCCTCATGATTACCAAACCCTGTTGTAAATGGCAACCTTCAAAACCCTTTCATGGAGTTTTCCACGCTAGAAAAGTCTTGAGGAAGAAGAAGGTGGTAGGTGAGAAGGTAATAAGTGCACAGGGATAACTGCAAAAAGGTGGAGAGAAAAAAAAGAGGTAGGAGGGGTATATTTGTCCTAAAAGCCTTCTTCTCTCACTTGACAACACATTTTTTATAAATTTCAAATCACTACCGTTTATTCATAATTTCGCATAAACTTTGCATTTTTTTAATCATTTGCCCAATAAAAATATGACCACACGCATTCCTAGAGGTAATGTTTTTTGGGTTTTGCCAACGAGGCACTCGAAGCATTATTTGATTGCCATCGGGATCATGGATTTACATATGCTTTGATGCTTTTACACATGTTTTATGATTTTTTCCTTGATGCATGTGTAAATTTTTTTACTTGCACTAATTCCTATAACGGATCTGAGCATTCATTCCTATAACACTAATTATTTTTACTTAACACACACTACGACACTGTCTATGTAACTCGGTCAAAGCGATATAACACTCATTGCTGCCATTTCTTAGCAAATTGGATCTTAACAAGCATGCAAGGGTGATTTTTCACCGTGAAGGAATAACTTTAGGCTCTGTTAACTTGTTTTCCAAGGAAAGGAAAATAAAATGTTTCCCGGGAATCTGACGTTGCATTAGGAAAAGAAATTCAGGGAATCTATGCAGGAAAAGGTTTCCCTGGACTATTTCTAGACTGTTCACTTGCGCAGGAAAAGGTTTCCAGCGAAACTGCTTGCCCTTTTTTTTGCACTAGTTTCTCATGGAAACGAAATCCGTGTGTTTTTTTGTCGGAAATGAAATCCCAAAAGGGGGGCGGGGGGGGGGGGGGAATGGGTTTTTCCATGTCATTTTTTGACTTATTGCAGAAATTCCACATGTGTAATTCTATTTTCACTGGAAAGCAAGTGAACAACAGAATTCTGTCTTCTCAAGGTCTTGTCTAGGAAAAAAGAGGCTGTTTTCCAGGGATTTGCTTTCCAGGGAACGCAAGTGAACATAACCTTAGAGAACTGGTATAGTGAAGGGCGTCCTCCAGATACAAGGGTGCCGCTGCTATTGGTCATTTTAAAAAAAGAAGCATTTAATGTTCTATTGCCTGTGCCATTTTCATACATTTATGTGACCGTTTTAAACATTAAATCCTAAACCTCATATTTTTCACCTGAATAATGTTCGCTTATAGTGTATGCCAACACACACTAGGAGAAATTATATGTTGAAGGGCCTTATAAACACGAACTCACCATCCCATCCTTGATATTTCATCCGCAGCTCTGCTGTTGGATGAAATATCAAGGGTGGTACTTCTATCGTACCAACTTTACGTGTTTATAAGGCCTTTCATCTTATAATTTCTCCCTGCACTAGTATTACAGACCCATGCTATGCATGGGTGTAAAATGGTGGGCCGTAAAATCAATACTAAATTGAATTTCTAGAGGAAAAGGCTTTTCAACAAAAACAATTCTTGGGAAGAAAACTAATGATAATGGAAAGAAACATATATGGCTAGTATAATATACACACACATACACACGCATGCGTCTGTAAGCGTGTGTAAGCTTATACACCAAAGATATGTATATGTGTGCTTGTGTGCGGAGAAATACCTGGATTGGTGCAATCCCTAAAGATGGATTCAACCATGGCTGTGACCTCATCTTCTCTAATGGGCCTTAGAGCTTCAAGTCTCTTCGAAGAGAAAAGCTCTAGGGTACACATTTGTTGGGTATATAATATAACCCATGTATGTTCTAATATAAGCCCAATAAGATAATGGACCGGTGTAGTGGGCTTATTTGGGCTAGAGCCCACTAACCTATTAAAACCCTAGTGTATCTAATATATATATATATATATATATATATATAGGGGCTGGAGGCAACAAACTTGGTATTCCAAATTAGATACCTTGGGTGTAATGCTTCAAGCAACCTCTTGCTTGACCTAATTACTCTAACAATCTTGAAGCATTAGAATAAACCCTAATGTCGTTTGCCTCTTTCTCTCGTGTGGGTTTTATTGCTCGTGGGTTTTATTCATCATCTGATCTTTTTTGGCTCATGAGTTTATCTCGTTCGGATTTTTTCATCCAACTTACAGCCGTTGTTGGACTCTTTCAATTGGGCGTGAGAAATATTGGGGGCAAATCGTCGTCGTTTCTCTCTGCCTCTTTCTCTGCAAGTGAATTGATTTTCACGAACGAGGATAACGACACGTCATCCCTCTAAGACGAATCAGGGCTAATTCTGGCGAGAAATCTGGACAAGATTTGCAAGAAAACAACTTTGTAAATCACGAGTTATACAGAAGACCCATCTGTTTTGGGATTTGCATTTGGTTTTAGACCAGTTCTTGCCAACTAGTTTTGCCGACAGTTGGATAGTCTAAACAACCCTCGCCTCGTTTCGCCTTGGGTGGTTCTTTGTTCTTAGTTCACCCCCTGTTAACCCCAATAGGTTGGGTTTGGGTTTTTCCCTTGGTGGTAATCTCTTGCTGTTGGGTTTCATCTTGGATATCTCGGATTCGAGTTTGGATTTGGTTCGCGACTTAGTTATTCTTATTTGGTTATCGCGCTTCGCAAATCAGGTGCACTCTTTCCATATTTTATTTTGGTAAATTAGACTAAAATGAACAAGACTGCAATTCCCTTTGAGATGGTCAAACGTTAATCGTTTGGACACACCATATAAGGAAGCTACTATGTTGGTAGATAAGGCTGAGCCTAAAAGTTTCACTGCCATGTTGAAAAAAAAATAAGGCCAGTACTTCTTCAAATTGGTGGTCGGATACAGAAGCCATTTGTCATGCTTACAACTCAAAGAAAATTTTCACTGGTGTTATCAAAGTAAAGGAGACTGGTACAGTGGCTAGTGGGGCAGACATGGAGGTCACTCACACTGGTACTGTGAACTTGGCCCTTTCTTCAGGTAATCAACTAACTTTATAAGATGTTAAAGTAGTTACTATGATTTTGGTATATGCACTTCATTTATATGTGGTAGAGTACCCAAGAATTTTGGTGAGGACTTTGTGACCTACCCTTTGGAGAATGATCCATCATCCTATCAGAAAGTGATAAGATCTAGTGACTCTTTGTTATGGGCAGAAGCCATTCTTGATGAAATGAGCTTTCTGTTAGAAAATCTAACTTGACAGCTAGTCGATTTGCCAAAAAGGGCTAAGACTATAAGTTGTAAGTAGATATTTGTATGTGCTTATACAAAATTTTGTTATGGTCTTAATCAAACACCTAAATTGTGACATCAAAAATTTGACAAAGTAGTAAAGAGCTTTGGGTTTTCTGATCAATTACTCTGATAAATGCTTTTACTATCATTTTGTGTCAAATAAGGTCATGATTATTTGCTTGTATATAGATGTTGATTCTTGTTTCCAATCTCTCTCTGTGGTGAGTAATGTGAAACTAACCTTGGGTAAAGAATTCGACATGAAAAGACCTCGGTGTTGTTAACACCATTCTTGGTACGAAAGTAAGTTTTGAAAGGCAAGGAATCGCCCTTGGCCTAGCCCATTATATGAAAAAAAAATACTTTCCTTATGGGGATGCAGTGAGTGCAAACCGATTGAGACACCATTTTGATTATACCAAGAAGCTGATCTCTAAGGCAGAGACAGTGTGTGGATCAGTTAGATTATTCTAAACTGATTGGTAGTATCATGTTTGTCATGTGTTGCACTAGACCAGACATAGCCTTTATAGTTGGTATGCTGATTCATTTGACTAGCACTCCTGGCCATGAGCATAGAAATGCCCTTATGAGGCTGATGAGATACCTTTCGTGTACTCAAGAGTATGCTCTGAACTATTGTGGCCATCCACTTATTGTGGAAGTTTATTCTGATGTATCATGGGGCTCAGAATTAGATGACAGCAAATTTATTGTTGTTGTGTGGAAGTCGAATTGGAACTTTATGCCCTAACTTCAGCTATAGATGAAAGCTAAGGGATAAAAAATCTGTTTATGGTTATGGCATTCCACTGACCCGATTAAAGATTAGTTCTTTAGTGGGTTAAGGATTAGTTCCTTATGTGTGTTATGTGATAATCAAGCTACAACAATGGTTGTGAAGAACTCACTCTTTAATGGTAAGAGGAGACATCTTAGGCTGCAACAGGCCATATGCTGAATTATCTCAAGAATACGTGATTATCACTTTGATTGATATGAAATCGAAGGATAATAGGCCGAAGCTCTTACAACAGGGACTGACCAAAGATCGAATATTCAAAATTGTGGGGGAGATGGGGTTAAAGACCGTGTAGACATGTCTTAACCTACATCCATGTTATTTTGAATTTTTCAAATCTCCCTCTGTTTTGGCTAAGATAGGCACTTGATATGTTTCGATGATGTTTACAGTTGTTGTATGTCATTCCACATTTGATGATATGTCATTTTTTGGGAAAGGTTGTACATTCCAAACTTGATGATACAGCTTAACTCAAATATGGATAAGATGACTGTAACATTCCAAAAAAGAAACATGAAATGGTTCTTTGCAAAAGAAACTATTTGGTTTTAGTCTTTATTGAAACTTGACAATTAGGAATGGTTATTTGCAAAAGAAGCTGTTTAGGTCTTGTTCTTTATTGAAACTTGACAATGATGCTTATGGTGAGAGTGATACTGATACTTTTTCAGTCATTTTGGAATTGTACTAAGTTCTTCTTCAGGTAGAACTAGATACTTTCGTGAATTATCGAATTGTACTAAGTTCTTCTTCAGGTAGAACTAGATATTTTAGTGTTTTACACAAATGATTAGATTCATTTTTATGAAATCCATATTTGGTAATTCACAGGGATTGGCGAAAAAGGAGGAGCTTGTCTTGATTTGGACTTTGATGAAGATGACTTAAATCTTCTAAAGTCATAAATACTATGCTTTTATTTCAGTATGTATAGAGTTCACTTTTTTGTGGAACTTTATTTTGGATCTCGATGAGAATCATACCCCATGAATGAATTCCTCTAAGATTAGTGGGGTTCACTTATATATGAAACTACCTTTTGGTTGAGTTTAGTTTGTTGTATATCTAAAACTCTTGGTTTATCATAAAAGGATTCGTATTTTCAGTTGGATTACAGATCTTTTATGATATAGACTATAAGGTGATGTTGATGATTCAATATTTTGTTGTGAACATTACACTATCTATCTATTGGATTGTGCTATATGTAGAACATAGGAGGAGATTGTTGGGTATATAATATAACCCATGTATGTTCTAATATAAGCCCAATAAGATAATGGACCGGTGTAGTGGGCTTATTTGGGCTAGAGCCCACTAACCTATTAAAACCCTAGTGTATCTAATATATATAGGGGCTGGAGGCAACAAACTTGGTATTCCAAATTAGATACCTTGGGTGTAATGCTTCAAGCAACCTCTTGCTTGACCTAATTACTCTTGTGTGCGGAGAAATACCTGGATTGGTGCAATCCCTAAAGATGGATTCAACCATGGCTGTGACCTCATCTTCTCTAATGGGCCTTAGAGCTTCAAGTCTCTTCGAAGAGAAAAGCATTAGGGTACACATTTTCCTAACTTTTACGTAGTGAGGCCCATAGTCGGCCCATATAAGGTCCTTCCCATCTCTACTGAATTTCGCAGCTGACCGATTCCTTGGCCTATCAGTTAGTTGTTGGTCCTTCTCCTTAAGCACTTCCTTTGCCAACTCCGAGCTCGACACAATTACATTTAGGGTTGACCCGAACCATACTGACATGAGCGGCCCATATATAAGCGACCATTCGTGGAAGCATCGGAACCTCACCGGCTTTATGTCGTAGAGGTTTCCAATAATGGGCCATGCCCATGGGCCTGGGGTTAGCCTTAATCTTAACTGTTGATAGAGCTTCAAAGCAAGGAAGAGGAAGATGAAGATGAAGATGACGGGTGTAAGGATAAGAAGAAGAGCCATGGATACACGCACAAAAAGATAGCTTATAAGGTATGTTAGGGGGAGTTGATTGATGACATACACACATATATATAATGTGTGTGTGTGTGTGTGAGAGAGAGAGAGAGAGAGAGAGAGAGAGAGAGTTAACATTGCTCACAAACTGACATTACTTCTTATTACATATGACAAATGATAATGATATCTAACACACTTCTGTGCTATAGACTATGAGATTAAGACTATGTCTAAATTTGTTCGATACGTGTTTTTTTTTTTTTTTCATGTAATTCTGAATGCACCCTTACTTCAGAAAGACATGACATTCTTTAATTAAAAATGGCTACTGATATTCCCATTACCATGCTTTGAAAATGAGACGAACTCACTTGGCTTTAATATTCAACCAGCTGTCAAAAACTATTACAATTCCTAAATACTCTCTCAGTAGCCAATTAAAAAAGAAAAGACAAGGTGAGTTTGTCTCATTATGAAAACATGGTAGTGCAAATATCAGTAGCCTTAACAAAAATGTCTGGAACTATGGATTGGAAAAGACAAAGGCATTGGAAGGGTATTATAGTCATTTGTAAAATATTGGCATGGTCATTTTCCACAAAAATGATGACATGGTTATTTTGCAAAGGCAAAAATGAGGGTAGCTACTACTAAGGGAATTTTTGTTGCTTTGTTATAAATTTTACTACTTTAGGGGTGGCAATATAATTTTCATAACTTCACCTATTAGCATTGGTGTTGTGCACCCTCCCCTCAAGAAAAGCTTTAATGTTCTCTTAAGTCATTTTTGTTAAGAAAAATGATCTTTGACTCCACGGGTTTGTTCCTTATTTTCCTCTTACAATGGGCACATATATATCATGCTCTATTTATACCATTTTTAAGACCAAAACATTAGCATCTTCATATCACACTTCTTGTGATATTAATAGACAAACTTGTGTATACATATAGGGAAATGATTTCTGTGCTCCAGTGTTTTGATAAACATGCGCTCCACTTGTTTGTCGTGTAGTATTTAAAGGGATGTCAGAGGATATTACAGCTCTCAAAATGTTCTTAAAACCCTTTAAATACTACACGACAAACAAGTGAGCACATGTTTATCAAAACATTGGAGTGCTGAAATCATTTCCCTATATATAACAATGTATACATATGGAAATAATATTTGCACTCCCTCTTCCTGCATTTCAACTTACTCTTGTTTGTCTTTTCCTAAAAATGGTAGCATGCCTACGTCCTCTTGTTTGTCTTTTTCTTTATTTAATTTTCAGAAAAAGACAAGTCGTTTTCATGATGACATAGTGTATCCCCACCCCATTTTAGGGTGGGACTAATCCCTATGGATGTTCCCCTTTAATTATGAATTCCCACTTGCATGTCCAGTAGGTGAACATGTCATTCACGAGCTGTTTGGAGGGAAATTTTAGAGAGAAATAGCATGATAATGGTTAATTTAGATGGATATCATCATAAATTGAAAGTGAAAGGGAATGCTTGAAGTTGTCTGTTTTTCCTGAGTAAAAAATTTGATCCATCGGATTGTCTGAGTCCATATGCTTCAAGTCATCTTTTTTCCTGAGTAGAAAATTTGATCCATCGGATTGTCGGAGTCCATTTGCACCGCTTAATAAACCGAGATGGAGAAAGGCGCTCATGTTTTAATAATTGCACAAACTCAGCTAGTCTTTTCCTCTTTAATTACCTTCTGAGAGCTTTTTGGGAACTGTAATAACCTTTTGACAGTAGTTTAAATAATAAAGGATGAGCTGAGTTGGTGCAATAACCAAAACATGGTAGTGCCAACATCAGCAGTCTGTCCCATGTTAGTCAATTATGCATTTATCAATATACTTTGAAGTGGGACCAATGTGCATACCAGCATTAAATGTTGAACATTGCTCAATTCCCATCCCAGCATATTCTAAGCATCCCAGGTCCAAAAGATGACTAATAAGTAGCAACCCTTGTCATAGAAAATAACCAAAACACCCTTCAACTTTATCTCATAAAATTATCAAAATACCTCTATCACATAGAAAGTGATCAAAGTAAACCTTATCTCATAAAATTACCCAAATGCCTATCTCAATGAAAATCAGATAAGTGTACTTTGGCCATTTTACATGTGAAAGAGTACTTTGGTCATATTCTATGAGATATGGGTATTTTATCATTTTCTATAAGAGTTAGGTGTCTTTGCCATTTTCTATGAGATAAGGCAATTTTAATCACTTCCTAAGATATGGGCACTTGCTCATTTTTTCATGATGTATGGGTATTTTGGTTATTATCAGAAATATGGGTATTTTTATCACTTTCCCTGATCATAGGGGTATTATGGTTATTTTCCATAAAACATGGGTACTTTGGTTATTTTCCATAAGATATGGGCATTGTTTACATTTTCCATGAAATACGGGTATTTTCACCAGTTTCTATGAGATAGGGTTACTTGTATAGGTCATTTTTCAAGAGATGGGGTTATTTTATGAGATGGGGGTACTTTGGTCATGTTCTATGCGATAGCGAGAGCTTAGGCTCTGTTTTGGATGCAGATGGATACCATGTAGATTAGTGGTAGAAGTAGTCAATACGAAGGAGATAAATTTTTGTAATGTTTGATCTACCAAGGATTTACCTGCTAGAATAGTGATAAGTTGTTTGGTTGCCAATCTCGTAAGCAATCTGAGGGGGTGTCATTACCAATATATATATATATATATATATATATATATATATATATATAGAGAGAGAGAGAGAGAGAGAGAGAGAGAGAGAGAGAGAGAGAGATGAAAATTCTACCCGAAGAATTTTACCATTTTGGAGAAATGAGGCATGGAGGGTATAAGGAGAGCTCATGGGTGCCACATCACTGGACAATCAATAATTAGCTATGATTATTGTCTGGTAGTCTCCATGGATTGTGATGCTAAATTGGCAAACAGACACCAAAACGTGCATTATTTTGCTTGGGGATTGCTTAAAGCTCCCTTGCAATTGGCATCCAAACAGAGCCTTAGGTCAATAAAATTCTATGATGCACTATTTACCCCATTCTAAATTACTATGTTGAAGAGGATAAGTCAAATCATCTCATTTGGGATAAATGTAGGGAGAGAGGGGACACTACTTACCCCACAGGAAGGGTAAGTAGAGGAGAATGCCCCACTGGGACAACACCATTTTGAGGTTGGGGATTTGTTTCTTTCAGCGTAATTTAAGAACAAAGCAAATTTTATGCTCTTTTTTAACTTAAAAAAATGGGCGTAAAAGTCAAAAGCTTGAGAGCAAGGCCATGGCAGGTAGCCAAGAATTTTTTTTCATGATAAATTGGTCTCCAAGTGGTGAAAGAGGAGTAGGGTAGTGAGAGAACGAGAGAAATTTGAGAGGGCACGATTGAGATGGGGTGACGAGTGGCTAAAAATCATGAAATGTCGATCTTAATTTCAGTACAGTTTTTGTTTCTTGATTTTTAGCCACTTATCATCACTTGGAGATACTAGTTTTTTTGTTTTTTTTGTTTTTTTTGTTTTGTGATTTTTAGCCACTTCATCCTCATCTCCACTTGGAGACAGATTTATCATGAAAAAAAATCACGGTAGCCAAACGTGCCCTAAATGAATGTTTTATCCCCTATTTAACTTGGGGGAAGGCCTTGGAATTCAGGATTCTTAGAACCCTAACTTCCCTAGCTTTCCCCCCTTCACTCTATCTTTTACCTAATCAGAAAACACAAATGGAAATTCATAAAGAAAAGAAAGAAGAATACCTCGAATATCGTTATTCTTCGAGCTTCCGAGGGGTGCCTCTCTGGTTCCTCGGCTTGATGTTCTGGTAATCTAGCTGGAAATACGTCAAAAGGAATCAGAATTTCTTCTTTTAGCCCAACTTCACATTTGTAAATTTCCCGGATAGAATTCCGGTCTCCTCTAGTGATCTCTGAGATTTTGAATTTAAAAAGAGGGGGAATTCCCTTTTTTTTGGAGAATTTTTGAACAGGAACTTCTTTTCCCTGAATCCTTTGGCTATCAGTCTTTTTATAGGTGCCAAAAGTGGAGAAAAACTCATCAAAGTTTGATATGAGACTAAAAATTTTGAAGTTTATGATTGAAAGCCAGATCTTACGTTCGTAAGGTTTGGGTAAGTTATGATTTGGTTAAAGGTTACGATCGTAAGCTTTTCCAGGGCAGTATAGGCTGGAGTAATTCTGGATTTTTGCCGGTATGTTAGATGGATTTCTTTGAGTTCTAGAATGGGCAAATGTTGGGCGAAACTTATTGGATTCCTCATTGGAACATCCTCGCGGCAACCTATCGTTAGTCCGACCTTGGAAAAATAAGTGTCTTTGTTATGTTGGCGGACCTCATCGGAATGGTTAAGGAATCGTTATATGCCAATTAAGAATGTGAAAGCCCATGTCGACTTGGTAGGGGAGAATGTTAAATGTTTCCAATTTGTGGCCTGGGCTTGAGCCTAGTCTTTTAGAAATATTGGTCATGCTCCAACTTAAAGATAGTAACATTCTTTTCATTGGCTTTTGGTGAAAGGCAATATGCCTTGACGGTTCTGATAGCTTAGATTTGCTAAGCTAAAAGGTTATACTAAAAAGATTAGCTTGATGGAAGCATAGTAATTTGGAGAAATTATATATAGCCCAAGGTCCCTCTTTCCACACTAATCTTGCGGTCACGTTTTGCAACTCCTTGAGAGTGATTCACATCCTAAGAGTGAGAGGCTCTCCATCGGCCTTATTTGCGAAGGAAAGAGAAGGCCTTGGGCGGCTTTCCTAGTTGTTTGAAGTACTCAGGAATGGTGCGAGGACGACTACTTGGAATCTAATCAAAACAAGCTTAAGGAGATCCTCTGTGGCTTTTGGTATCACTTTTGAATACCCTAATTAGATTATGTTTTTCATAGATTTGATAAGCTAAAGATCCAAGGGATCAAACTGTGTGAATAAAATTTTAAGAAACACCGCGGAAACCACACTTGGAATAGGCAAAGTGAATTTTGAAGTATGTAAATTCTACCATTGACTTGGGATTTCTTTACATGAGTGGAGTTGATTTTGTGTTGAATGAATTGACCGATAATGATTTTGGAGAGGAATTGGATGATCGAATATCTATTTCTGTTTATGTTTTGTGTGTGTGGATAGGCGGGTGTAGCAAGAAATAAGAATTCGTGTCTCTTTCAACAACGAAAGTGGAATATAAGGTTGCCGCTCTTGCTTCTTACGAAGGTTTTGGTTGCGGCGGTTGAATGAAGATATTCATTTACCTATTCACAAGGCGACTACTATTCTGGGTGACAACCAAAGTGCAATCAAACTTTGACATTAAAAAACAAAGCATATTGAGATTGAGCATCATTTCATTCGTGAAAAAGCGTTAGATGGTATAATTGGTGTGGCGGAAGTGAGGAGGAAGAGAACAATGAGGACATCTTTACTAAATCACTTTCCAAGTGATTGTTTAAGTTACTAAGGAATAAGCTAAGACTTGTTTCCAACAAACCACTTTAAGGGGGAGTGTTAAACTTTTATAGTGTATTTTTGGAAACATCTTTCGTTTAGTTTAGTTTACTTGTATTTTTATTTCGAGAGAGGAAACATATTTTGTTTAGTTTACTTCACTTTTATTTTTATTTTCGAGAGATATAGTGAGGATAATATTGTAATTTTGCGTCAAGGGCATTTTCATCATTTTCTTGGCATAACTTGCTCATGTAAGTCACACATGTTTGCTGCACTTTCCCTTTACCTATTTCAAATTCAAATTCTACTTGAAACTCTAAACCCACCCCCACTCCATTAAGCTTTTAAGTCTCCCCTTTTCCATATCCACTATCACTTATCAAAGTCATTATTAATTCTCTACTTTCCATTGCCTAAACCAATCTCCATTTACTCATTTTTGTAGAGATTCTCAATTAGCAAGAACTCCATTGAAGTTCTCTTGTGTGCAA
This sequence comes from Tasmannia lanceolata, assembly GCF_043159265.1. Lineage (NCBI taxonomy): Eukaryota > Viridiplantae > Streptophyta > Magnoliopsida > Canellales > Winteraceae > Tasmannia > Tasmannia lanceolata. Next base: position 15,885,144 of record NW_027518696.1, on the reverse strand, counting down.
GCTTGTAATTGAAGAAAAGAGCCAACTTGCCTCATTTTGTAAATGTTTTGAAGCTTTCTTCTTTCTATTGTTCTTATCTTGTATTGTTGTTCTTCCATCATACATTGAAGTACATCTTGTTGTTCATTGTTAGGCCTAAAATTGGTAACAAATGAGGCAGTGACGAAGGAGCTGATCTGGCGGGTTCGAACTGCTGAACTGATTGAGAGTTCTGTCCTGCACAGAACACATGGTCAGAAGACCAACCCGGAGTCGTGGCTCCGGACAGGCCCTTCGACAGTCAAGTCAGTAATGGGCACAAAATTAGGAAAACCAAAGTTAGTGATGGTCTTTTTTCCTTAGGAATTCGATCCTTACCTTTGAGCCTTAGGAGGCCTTTTATAGTGAGAGCCTGAGGTAGTTGAATTATCTGCCCCAAGACAGGTGGCAGCCCATGAGTGGGCCAAATTTTACCTGCCCTAGGTGGATTACCTGGCTACCCCTGAGGCTGGTGTCAACTTTTGGGTGGGCCCTTTCGTGGGCCATGTGTCGACAGCTAATTAGGGGTGACTTTTTATACCCCATCATTTGCCCCCCGGTCCTCGAGTCATTTTAGTGACTCAGGGAAGCATGAGAGGTGAAATTTCCTCACGAGTGTCTGTTTCAGCCGGCGATGGCATGAGTGGTTGAATGCGATGAGTCTCGGAATGGATTACCACGGTCTGCACGGCTTGAGATGACTGAAAAGTGAAGTGTCATTCTGCTCGGCCAGGGCCTCTTGGACGACTTTAGACGATCAGAAATACAGAGAGAAATATTCTGCTCAGCCATGCCTCCTGCTCGACCTGAGACAGCCAGAAATATGGACTGAGATATTCTGTCGGTCATGCCTCCTGGACAGCTTCAGACAGCCAGAAATTTGGACTGAGATATTCTGCTCGGCCATGCCTCCTGGACGGCCAGAAATATGGAGAGAAATATTCTGCTCGGCCAAGCCTCCTGGTCGGCTTGAGATGACCAGAAATCCTGGTCGGCCTGAGATGACTAGAGATTTGTCGCGGTATATCCTGGTCGGCTTGAGAAGACCTGATTTTCTGGTCGGCCTGAGATGACCAGAGATTTGTCGCGCTGTATCCTGATCGGCTTGAGAAGACCTGATTTTCTGGTCGGCCTGAGATGACCAGAGATTTGTTGCGATGTATCCTGGTCGGCTTGAGAAAACTTGATTTTCTGGTCGGCCTAAGATGACCAGAGATTTGTCACGCTGTATCCTGGTCAGCTTCAGATGGCCAGGATATAACGCAATTTGCTAAAAGACAAAATTGAATTTTGTCTTGTAGTGAATCACGCTATGTCCTGATCGGCTTCAGATGACCAGAATTTTGTCCTGTAGCGAATCGCGCTACATCCTGGTCGGCTTTGTCCTGTAGCGAATCGCGCTATATCCTGGTCGGCCTCAGATGACCAGAATTTTGTCATGTAGCGAATCGCGCTATATCCTGGTCAGCTTGAGGAACGGATGAACTGGAAACTAGTTCAAGTCAGCTGGTTCAGGTCGTCCGTCTCAGGTCGGCCGAAAAACAGATGAGCTACAACTTAGCCTTCTTCAGGTTAAGTTTTACCACGCGTTATATCCAGTTCGGCTGGAGATGTTCTGCGGCTTGAAGAACTGGATTTTGAAGTGAAATATCCTGTTCGGCCGTATATGCTCTGAACGGCTTAGGACGACCAGGATTTTGAAGTGAAATATCATGTCCGGCCATGTGTGCTCTGAACGGCTGGACGAACTGGATTTTGGAATGAAATATCCTGTTCAGCCATATATGCTCCGAACGGCTTTGGATGACTAGGATTTTGAAGTGAGATATCCGGTCCGGCCATTTGTGCTCTGAACGGCTGGACGAACTGGATTTTGGGTGAGTTGCCACTTGCTCTCTGTGGGCAAGTCTAAAAGGTTGTGTTGTATCTAGGTCGACCAAATTCTGGTCGAAATGGTCATCACGGCGAGCTTCAGCTAATCCTTTTTGGATAGGTTTATTCGTTGCACTAATAATGACTCGATCTTCGACTTAGCTTGAGGCAGGCTTTTGGTCCGTAGCGAGCACGTTCAAATTGAGTTATAAATTAGCATTTTACAGTTTCAACTGAACGGATCAGTTTCAGGCCCAACCCGAGGTGGACCTCAGGCTTTAGGCATGTCCAACTTGAGCAGCTGGAACTCAGGTTTTTGGACTTATGTTTATTCTAACCGAGCAGGTCGGTCTTAGGCCCAACCTGAGGTGGACCTCAGGCTTTAGGCATGTCCAACCCGAGTTGAGACTTAGGTTTTTGGACTTATGTTTATTCTAACTGAGCAGGTCGGTCTTAGGCCCAACCTGAGGTGAACCTCAGGCTTTAGGCATGTCCGACTCGAGCTGGGACTCAGGTTTTTGGACTTCTGTTTATTATAACCGAGCAGGTCGGTCTTAGGCCCAACCCGAGGTGGACCTCAGGCTTTAGGCATGTCCAACCCGAGCTGGGACTCAGGTTTTTGGACATGTTTATTCTAACCGAGCAGGTCGGTGTAGACACTCCATTTTGACCGAACCCGAATTAGGTGTACTTGAACAAAATCCTTTAAAATTAATGATTTAGTGTCCCAAATTTCATCCTAGGGTAGTTTAGGAATCCAAGTAGGCCCCTCTAAAATTTCGTTGAAATCCGCCGATGTTTGCCCAGTGAGATTAGCGTAGTTCGTAAGACAGTGTAAAATAGTGTAGTAGAAGGGGGGTATTTTATCCGGTTTAGGGGTAGGCCAGGTTAATGTATCTTGCTATAGAGGGTCATCCCTGGGTAACTAAAGGAGAGAATATATTTCATTATTTTCTATTTGGACTTTTCTTGTGGACCACCCAGTTTCGTAAAAGCACATTTAAAATATATTGCAATAGGGGGTGTTTGAGACAACTAATGGGTGTAAAAAATTAGCAAAAGTTTTCTATAAATAGAAGGTTGGGGTACTCATTTAAAAGGGAGAGGATTTTCTAGAGATATTTTTAGAGAGAGAAGGAGAGGGAATTCCAAGACAGAGAAAGTAGATCTCGTTCCCAATCTCTCATTTTTTCCGATCATTTTTCTTTTCTTCTCCGGCTATATTCTGGCATATCTCCGATCAGCTGGTTCCTTTTCTGTTCTTCTTGAAAATCCTCATCTTTCTCATCCATTTTTTCATTTTAGAACCCTATAATCCCAAATTTCAAAACTCTAACCCATTTTTGTTTTTCCTCTCCGGCAAACAATACTGGAATCCGGCCAAATCTTTGGCCATCTCATGAAAGCCGATCTCTTAGATTTGTTGGATCTCCGATCATCGTACGGCATAAATTTCTCAAATCCATGAAGGAAGGAGAAAAGTGATCCAAATTCCTTCAACTAAGAAGTTCAATCATTTTCAAAAGAGCTCCAATAGCAACTCAGTTTTGAAATTAATCATCGATTCAGCTCACATAAAAAGTTTATAACCTGATAAAGAGAGAAAGAGTTAGATCTGTACAAAAACTTAGTGCTGTTTGCATTCGTTACTCATTTTGAGGCTCTGGTGGCTTTGTATCTTCAGCAATTTAATCAAATCAAGTTAGGAAGAGCAAAAGGTAAGAAGAATTGACCTTGTTTTGCAAATAATCTTAATTTTTATTTTTATTTTTTTCTTATTCTTTTGCTTAATTGATAGATTAGACTATTTTCATGAATTTTGACATCTTTTTACTCTGTTTTGGTTTTAGTTGAATTACTTTCTATGAGATTTTGTAGGATCTATGTAATATGATGGATTTCTTTTAAGATCTTCACTTGGAAATCCAATTATTCTTAATTAGCTTAACGTTTTGCTCTATTAAGGTACTTGACATCCTCTTATTCTGTTAAAAATGCTTGATTATATCATTTTCCTTTTCAATTTATACACGTGAGGAAGAATTGGTCTGTAGAGTTATTTACATGTGTTAAGTATTGCAGGATCAAAGTGTAGTGAACTGCTATTAAATATTTTTTTTCTGTTTACTCTTCTTGGAATAGTGACAGTGGTTACTTAGACGTTAAAATGCTTACACTCAGAATCTCTTTATATATGTAAAAGAAGATGATAGGGGTGGACATTTGCCCTTTCAATTATAGCTTACACTAGAAGCTGAGTTCACATGCATGTTCTTTGGTATTGTGTTTATACAAATGAGAAGGGTTGACTTAAAACTATTAGGAATACTATGTTTGTAAAGTCACTGATGAGATTTCTGTTTAATACACTTCAGTGTCGTGTGGATTTATCTTTGTACTGCAAGGGGATACAAAATTCTGATATTCATTCTTTTTTGTTATACTCTGATAATGATTTTGAGGCATATTTAGAAGTTATCTATAGGGGTATTAATCTATAGAAGTAAAAGGAAAGCAAATAAAAACCTGGTAGTTTTAAAAAGTGACTCGTAATGACATAAGTCTGATAAGGCTTATAAAGATCTCTAGGTTAGTAATAATTCTATTGTCTTATGTGAGTGGCTGTGAGTGTGTCTGAATGTATGTGTGTGTGTGTGTGTGTGTGTGTGTGTGTGTGTGTGTGTGTCTTTGTTTTAGACCTTACACAAATCAGCTAAGATTTAGCCACTGTTTTTGCACAAGTTCAAGCCATAATTCAGCCCTGTTTTGCATTAAATTCAGTCCATAGTTCAGCCTTGTTTTACACCAATTCAGCCCTGTTTTGAATAAGTTCAAGTCATAATTCAGCCCCTGTTTTCCACAGTTCAGCCCCTGATTCAGACCCAGTTTTTGCATTGTATTGAGTCCTAAGTAGAATTTCCTTTACAGAGGAAAAACCTTGCTGTGTGTTGATTCCTTGGCTGAGAATTTAATATTTGTATGCAACCCTTCTCTTTATTTCTTTTGGGATTAGTGTCAGCACAACCATGCTTTGCCATGTACATGATTCGTGCTTATATTAATATTTCGAAAAAAAATATTGATTGCTAAAATGGTTTCATGTTTTCTATATTGAATCTGTTTGTAAGTATAATGGTAGGTTCAGGCCCTCACTAGAGTATAGTATTGCAAGAATAAATAATTTCATTCCATTACCTTTTTCATTTTTTACCAATTTAGCAGATATCTTTAGTTAGCACTTCCATTACCTGGAGCATGTAGCATTTTGTATTCCTTTTTCTATCTCTTTTGTGTAATGATAGAATTATTACTACATGACATATTCTAAAAAAGAATTATAATCGTGACTTGTATATTTGAGAAGTGTCTAGTTATAATTTCATGATCATCAGCTTTATGTCCTATGGCATGAGTGATTTTGTTGTAATTGAGAGTTTGACTTGGCAGGTTGAAATTCAGAGGATTTAGTTGATTTACTTGTATTTTATTCAGCCTTTCTAACTGTGTTTAGTTGTTACAAAGAGAAAGTTAGGGTTGAGTCCATTTTGAATTTTACCCCAACCAAATATTCCTTTTTGGTTCTTAGCTAAAATAAGATTTTAAAGTGAGGTGAGCTTTGAAATGTGTATAACAATGAGGAACCAGTCAACAATACATTTGACTTTAAAGATGGGATGATTCCTTACTTTGCTTTTGCTGAAATTGTCTTGGTAACTTCTTGAAATGTGTCCAGGTAAACTCCCTACTTTGGAATTTCTTGAAATATGTCGTGATTTTAGTGAAGTGTCATTTAGTTTCTCATTGTGCAATTATTACTGTGGGTTGAGGGCCTATTCTTGGCTTTGAATAATTTTACATGATTGATGGTTGGTGTTACTAGTCAAGATAGTCACTCTATTTTCTATTGCTTTCATGATAATAGTATGTTGATTTTTTTATGCTAGTGCTGTTCATATAAATTAATGGAATGAAAGCTAACTTGTCATTTCTACTATAATGGGGATTTTTTTTATGTTGTTATTCTAGTTCTGTTATGAATGATACATCTTTTTGTGACTAGGTTAGTTAGGCCTGTTGATAGAAAAGGCAAACATTCGTCTTACTCACCCATTTAACTTCACCCATTTAAAAATAGCAGCCCTTACTACTTTAGTGCTGACAATTTTCACCTCATTTTGATATGAACAACCCCTTTCACTTTGATAATTGAATGAGATTGCCATCAATTAATGCATGCCTGTGTTATCATTTTGATCTCATGCATCATATAAAACTGAATTGATACATGTCTCTGCTTATTGGGCTACTATTGGTTTATACATATATAGAAGTATTACTCATTCAGTGATTTTTGTTTTCGTGCATGTGACATGCATTTGTGGGCCTCAAAAGGAATATGTCAACATAATTATGATGCATGGTTTGGGATTTATAAGTAGTTATGGTCTGTTAGGTGGTTTCTTTTTGATAAATTGGATTAGATAATGGATGAGCTATGAAGGAATACATCTCCAGCCCTCCCAAATATGTTTGTTTTGAGTTGGTATTAAATGCAATGATAACCAGACCTGAGTGATTTCTGTTCGACTCTTTGGTCCTTTGACTTGAACCTAACATGTACTCAAGTCCAATTTGCAAATGATTTGAGTCATTCCCCTGTTTTATCCTTTTAAAATGATGCAAAATTAAATCACTTTTGGTGTATCTGTTAAAAATTGACTATGACATTGATACAAATAAGTCGAGTAATAGCATGAATTTAATTGTCTTCTTTACTTTACTTGTTGTTCTTTGAATGGTGACTCATAATGAATAGTTTTTTTTTTATCGGTCATGCTATGAACTATTACTTGTGGTTCTCATGTTTTTTATGAGAAAATGATTTTCTTTTCCTTCAAGTATTTTGTGAAATCGAAATAACACTGATGGAGGTTTGTAGTGAATGAAAATTTGTTCTATATGATTATCAGGATAGGATTATTACCTTTGGTTTTGAAAACTGGTATTATCAAGTTTAAAATGGTTTTGCAAAAGAAGTGTGAGCATCAAATATGAATAATAGTATCAAAGTTAGGCTTTTCTTTTGTTTTGTTTTAAGAGAATCGAACAGTTCTATGTAAGATAAAAATTATTCCGTGCCCTTTGCTAATATCGTTATATATATACTTCACAGACATTATGATAGGAATTTAGTTCTTAATATCAATTATGTTGGCAATCAAAAACCTTTGATAATTAATATTGCTGGATTTTAATAATGGCACTGTTATTCTATCTTACTTTTGTTATTCATTGACCAGAATTTTTTTTTATGCGAATAAGATCATTTTATCTGAATCATTAAATGATTATATAAATGTGTAATAATATAAAAGAGATATTATTGAGATGATGTAGTATAGATTTTAGTCAAAAACGTTAGCAACTTATTTTTCCCAGTGTAATTGATTTTTTAGAACTTTTATTGAGAAGTTAAAATTGTTATGTCAAAGCCGTTATTATTGCTAGAGCAATGAAAGAGTCATCTAGTGCCCTCATTTAAGAGACCATTGTGGTCTCATTAGGGAGTTATATTAAGAGACACGCTATGTCTTGTTAAGGCAGTTCCCTTAGAAACAAGCCTTGTCGTTTAAAGCCTGCCCTCTTTGGGAATCTGCTTTAGTTTGGTAGAGAGTTTACTCATAGGAGACATGTTTTGCCTCACTTTTAGAAACCCCCTATTTCGGTAGCATTATCAGAGAGTCTTAGACTCATTCCTCCTTTAGTGGTATTATTAGAGAGTCTTTGACTCATTCGTCCTCTTGGTAGCGTTATTAGATAGCTTTGGACTTATTTGTTCATCTCCTTGGTATTTTTAGTTAGGAGTTTCTCCTTTAAGAGTTGTTACATCTTCTTTATTAGAGACTGGCATAGTCTTTCTAGAGCTTCGCTTGTTTAGAACTTTAGATTGTTTCTGGTGTCTTTGACACTAGTTATTCGGTTTAGGGGTTTCCCCTGTTAGCCCTAGGGTTTGGCCCTAGGGTATTGCTTTGCATTTTTCCTTGGGTCTTTGACCAAAAGGGTGAAAACATTCTAAAAATCTAAAAAAACATTTGAACACTTTAAAATTCAAAACAAAAACATCAGAAATTAAAAAAAATTCAAAAGGTTTTGAAAACTTAAAGTTTTAAGAGTATAGTTAGTAAAGTCGCCTTTCGAACTACGTTGGCTTGATCCTCTTCCACGAGGTACGTAGTGCAGCTTGGGATCCATATCCCAAGTCCAGCCAAACTCTGTAAATAAATCATTCAAACTCTTTTAAAAAGTACAAAAATATTTCATAAACCTTGTTTTCGAAAAATCTTCCTCTAGAGTTAGGACTTTGTCCTAGATAGAGAATTATAGAGTTAGGAGTTTCTTCTGGTTAGGTTGTTTGTGCTTCTTTTAGAGTTAGGGGTTTGTCCTAGAGTTATAGGAACACCTCCGTCCGGTCAGTCGGCGATCCACATCGCCGAGTGATGACTAGAGTAGGATACGTTAGTCCACCATTTATTTTCCTTAGGAAACACAGCCTAGTTACACATAGGTTGTAGGAACCACCTGCATTAGCTTAGGGCTAATCTGCATTTAGTTAGGGCATATAGGGTGTCCTAAAATCTACAATTCACTGGAATTTAAATAATCGCTCAAGAAGCTTTAACAACTAATCCGGTCTTTTAGATCGAGTCAAGGATAGAGGTCTAGCTGTCTTAGGCATCATAGCTTAGAATAGGCGCGAAGAACTACGTTGCTCTGATTCTTGCGGAGACGGGGATACGTAGGCTTCTTTGGATGAATATCAGACCATCCGAGGACTCGGGCTCAATCGTTTAGAGTCTTAGGATTTGTTAGTTTGTGTGTTTTGTTATGTTTTCTTACTTTCATGTTCAAACTTTATACCTTTAGCTATAGCATGCATGTGTTTGTCCATCAGAACTTAGACAACAGTTAGGTATGTCACTCATAATCTAACAATGTTTAGGTAGCACCTCTTTCATTTATTTTTTTTGTGTGCTTATTATTTTGTATTCTCAGGAAATGCATGCTTAGGTTGACGACTTCTAAGGATTGTTCCCATTTCACATGATTTTTGCTCAAAACTCTTCAAGGTTAATAATAAATGGCATAAGAGACCAAGTGCTTGCACTCAGACGAATTAGGGATGCTCTTTGGACCTTCTCCATACGTAATCAGGCACGAGCCCATATATATTTCTGGTTATCCATTGCACAGAGGATTTGATTTTGGGGGGTTCCATGGCCTATCCATGGACGGCGACTCTGAGTTATTTCAGGTACGTCTAAGTTTGGGGATTTATCCTTGGATCAGGAGGTATCTAGTTTATATCGCCACTCGTGCTTTGCTATGAGGGTGGCACCGTTGCGAGAGTTCTTTGGTAGAGCTCTCTTTCACGTGGATGATCCAGAGGATGTAGGGACTCATTTCCGCATCATCCTCGGATCGGGGTCCACAGTCGGTCTTAGGCCAACCCGAGGTGGACCTCAGGCTTTAGGCATGTCCAACCCTAGTTGAGACTCAGGTTTTTGGACTTATGTTTATTCTAACCGAGCAGGTCGGTCTTAGGCCCAACCCGAGGTGAACCTCAGGCTTTAGGCATGTCCAACCCGAGCTGGGACTCAGGTTTTTGGACTTATGTTTATTCTAACCGAGCATGTCGGTCTTAGGCCCAACCCGAGGTGGACCTCAGGCTTTAGGCATGTCCAACCCGAGCTGGGACTCAGGTTTTTGGACATGTTTATTCTAACCGAGCAGGTCGGTCTTAGGCCCAACCCGAGGTGGACCTCTGGCTTTAGGCATGTCCAACCCGAGGTGGGACTCAGGTTTTTTGACATGTTTATTCTAACGGAGCAGGTCGGTCTTAGGCCCAACCCGAGGTGAACCTCAGGTTTTAGGCATGTCCAACCTAAGCCGGGACTCAGGTTTTTGGACTTATGTTTATTCTAACAGAGCAGGTCGGTCTTAGGGCCAACCCGAGGTGGACCTCAGGCTTTAGGCATGTCCAACCCGAGCTGGGACTCAGGTTTTGGGACATTTTTTTTCTAACCGAGCAAGTCGGTCTTAGGCCCAACCCGAGGTGGACCTCAGGCTTTAGGCATGTCCAACCCGTGCTGGGACTTAGATTTTTGGACTTATCCCTCTTGTTTCCTTTGGAAAGCATCTTCCCCGACCACCTAACGAAATCGTCTTCTCTAATCGCAGCCAAGATGCGGGTTCTGGACGTGTTGAGGGGCGTGTAGCTCTCTTCCCTTCTCTGATAGCTCCGTTATCTTCTTGAGGCCTTATCGTCCCTACGTTGCTTCGTAGGGTTCTTTTCTTCGGAGGTTCCCCTCCTGCTCGAGTCCAGGGCAGCCGGTGTCTCTTCTATGGATATGTATTCTTCCGCTCCGGCCATGAGGTCTGCCAGGGAGTGCGGATTTCGGCGGGCTACTGATCACCGGAAGTCACTGGATTGGGCGTCTGTAGGGAGGGTGTTCGTAGCAGCGAAAGGATCAAGGTGGGGCACTTGAAGGGCTTCTCTATTGAACCGCCCCACGAATGCTTTCAGAGACTCATTATCTCCTTGCTTCAATGTCATCAACGACGCCATAGTTTTTCTGGGCTGCCGACTGCTCATGAAGTGCCGGGCCAGGTCATCTCCGAAATCCTCAAAGTTATCGATGAATTCGACTTTGGCTGCGAATACCAGTCTCTCACGGCCCCTGTCAAGGTAGTGGGAAAGGCTCTGCAAAGAAATCCGTCCGAAGCGCCGTGGAGGAGCATCATAGTTCTGAATGTCTCTAAATGGTCCACGGGACGGTGGTTCCATCATATTGTGAAACATGCGGCATCTTGAATCCTTTGGGTGCCTGTGCGTGCAGCACTTTATCAGTGAAAGGTGGTCTGCTTGAGAACGTCCGTGAGATGGGCCGGCCCTGATCCTTTGCCAGTTCTTCGATTTGGTGGTCTATCTCTTCGAAGCTTCGCAGCATTGAATCAGTTCTTCTTTCCACTCGACTCGTCGGCATGTCTCTTTCCTCAACAGTTGGACTCGCGGCCGAGTCGGAGTGGCTTTCTAAGCTCCGACGACGCCGGAATTTCTCCTGAGATGCGTGGCCCTCCTTGGCTGGGCGCCTTTGCGCCGATCGAGACCGTGACCGGCGACAGTGATGAGGCTCCGTTTGCGCATGTTTTGTTCGGGAGTGATGGACTCCCCCTGAAGAGTGGTGGGTATGATCTCGGCGGGGAGGTATAGGCTCTCTCTTGGGGGCATTCGATCTTTCCTGTACAGGTCGCGAGGCTTCCAGGGGGTGTTGCTGAGGCGCTTGTTAGATCAGGTTTTTGTATTGATCAACAAGAGTTGTCATCTGTTGAAAGAGAGTTTGGATCTGTTCGGAAGTAGGAGCGGGATTTAGGTGTTCCGAGTGAACCGGGCTTTGCTACGCTGTTGCAGGGAGAGCTACCACCTGTGAGGCGATTCGCTCACTTCGAGTCCTACGGTGTGTTTCGGTCTGGTCACCCGCGTAGGGGGTACTCGAGCACTCCTCCGTCCTGCCATATTATATAGGGGATTTGAACAGGTTTTAGTTTAGGGTCCCACGGATGGCGCCAATCAGTTAGGCCCAAAATTGATAACAGATGAGGCAGTGACGAAGGAGCTGATCTGGCGGGTCCGAACTGCTGAACAGATTGAGAGTTTTACCCTGCACAGAACACAAGGTCAGAAGATCAACCCGGAGTCGTGGCTCCGGACAGGCCCTTTGACAGTCAAGTCAGTAATTGGCACAAAATTAGGAAAACCAAAGTTAGAGATGGTCTTTTTTCCTTAGGAATTCGATCCATACCTTTGAGCCTTATAAGACCTTTTATAGTGAGAGCCTAAGGTAGTTGAATTACCTGCCCCAAGACAGGTGGCAGCCTATGAGTGGGCCAAATTTTACCTGCCCTAGATGGATTACCTGGCTACCCCTGAGGCTGGTGTCAACTTCTGGGTGGGCCCTTTCGTAGGCCACATGTCGACAGCTAATTAGGGGTGACTTTTTATACCCCATCATTCATTATTCTTGTCATATTTCAGGTGTGAATATTGAGCTAGGGAAAACCTTATTTTCACTATTTGAGAAGTGGATAATCTAGTATTGTGAAATCTGTCTTTCTATTTACTAAAAAAGATTTTTTCCGGTGTTCATAAGTACGCCGCCTAAAGTAAAAATAAACTTGCACCACGAACCCCTCCTAAACTGGCCTAATTGAGGTTTAGGCTAATCCTGCCGGCATTCATGACCGCTGGGAAAACCTTTCCTAACGCTTTTTTAGCCGGCAAAATATTGAATGCCAGAGATCCGGGGAGATTATTAGACTGCGTTTAATGTTACTTTGGCTGGCCGCGGCAAAAGTGTAGTTTCTTGTAGTGCTTTCTCACTATCATTTTCACATCTCTGTATCCATGAAAATATGCCCATCATTTTTCACTTTATTGAAAGATCAAAGCTCTAAACTTGCAAATTCAGATCCCAACAAGAAAATTAGAAAAAAAAAAAAAACATGAAAGAAAGAGATAAAAAGAGATGAGAAACAAAATTACATATCCACAGCCACACGTTTGTACAACTGAGCAGGCAACCTAGGTGTTGGAACAGCTTGCAATGGGGCCCGCATGAATGTGACTATCCCGGGATTTTCCGACATGTCCTTCTCCTCGGGCCGGACCCCTTCCTGTGGGGCCCAAGAGAAATGGTGCAAGAGATGACCCAGCATAGACTGCACCAAATTTATCCCCAGCTGGGCCCCAGGACACACCCGTCGGCCCGACCCAAACGGAAGTAGCCGGAAATCACGGCCCTTGATGTCTATATCCTCCTCGAGAAACCGTTCAGGTCGAAATTCTAATGGATCTTTCCAGTGGGCCGGATCACGGCCCATGGCCCACACATTTAGGGTAACGTTGGTGCCCTTAGGAAGGTCATAGCCTCCTATCTTAACGTCAGTCGTGGCCTTGTGAGGAAGCATGAGGGGGGTTGGAGGGTGTAATCTCAATGCCTCTTTGGTGATGCAACTTAGGTATGGGAGACTGGGAAAGTCGGATTCAAACATGATCCGATCAGGCCCGATCACCCGATCCAACTCCTCCTGGGCCTTCTGTTGGACCCTGGGGTTTTTTATGATTTCGGCCATGGCCCATTCTACAGATATTACAGTTGTGTCCGTGCCTGCTGCCATCATGTCCTGCATTTTTTTGGCAATCTTAAATTGATTGGAAAATCAAACTAAATAGGGTAATTTCAGAAATTTATTTTAACATTTTAAAACACTTCTAGGAAGGTTTTCTTATGCTAATTGAGCCCCACAATGGGCCCAGCCGTAATATCACATTATATCATGTGATTTGGGCATTGTCAAGGAATTTTACCTCACAACATTGAGTTGATCGATTAAAGTATTTCTCCGCCCGCTCATCGTATAATTTCTCAAATATAAATTTTATATGATGAGTGGGTGGACACGCTGGTGTACTGCCCTAGATATTTGATCCAACAGCAGCAAACTTTTTGAGAAGCTGCCTGTGGATCAAATATCAAGGGTGTTACTTCCATCATACCACTAATAAGTGTTTTTTGGCCCGCTCATCATATAATTTCTCCAATAGAGATTTTATATGATAAGGGGGAGGACATGCTCATGTTAGCAGCACCGCCCTTGATATTTGATCCAACAGCAGCTCACTTTTTCTCTTAAAAGTAAATGGAGAAGCAAAGAGAGAGAGAGAGAGAGAGAGGTTACGCACCCATAAAAGACCGATAATAGTGTCTTGGCTAAGGTCATACTCCTCCCGTAGGGTGAGCAGTGCGTCTACAAAGTGTTGTTTAGCACTGCTTTTCTGACGTGCAAGTGTATGCTCATCCATGATAGCCTTTGTAAGTCTATCCCTTCGAGCTCCGTGCTTTGCGAAGGCCTCTTCTTCCAATGGGAACATCCATCGGACCCACGGGATGTGTTCAGCCATGGTTAGTGAGGCACCGAGCTTGAAACCATTAGCCACAATTGCTTTGAATTCCATCCCTTGCTCGTCCATCTCACCTTCCGCATTCATGAATCGCTTCCCAAATGCAAGCCTAGTTATGTTGTTGAATGCCACTCCTGCTAGATAGTTCTTAACCACCATGCTCTTCCCCAACTTGTCTGTGACATTAAAATGATAGATGCGCAGTGTAATTCACAACTTTAACGATGATTTAATGAAATAGAGCAGCCATTAGCATAATTTTAAAACTCGACTTGGCTTGGAAGTTAGCTGATTTGAGTCAACTCGACTGAGTCGTCACTTTCTCGATGAACTCATAGTCCATGTGACTAAGACCATGTTTTGCAGCCATGAATTATTTTCATAGAATATTAACTTACCGAGTGTTGAGAGAGACTTGAGAGGGCATGATGAGTGAGGAGATGATGCCAAGTGACAGAAAAATAAGAAAAAAAGAAACTATTTTGAATTCACTTTTTCTTTTCCCTATTTTTAGGCACTTCACCCTTCATTCTATCATTCCTCTAAATAAATAAATAAAATACACCTATTAGTGTAAGCCAACCATCTCACCCACCATATATGAAAATAGCCCAAATTAATAGATAATGTAAATCATTCCAAAGTTTGGCCATGATGTGGATAGGCCATGTCCCCGAAAATATTTTACATAGGGTGATCCTTGTGAAACAACCAATTACTCCAAAAGCTTAAGCCGTAGGAAATGATGCTATTTAATCTTTTATGCTTGAACATTCCCCCTCACATGTGACACCTCTTTTTTAGGATTGTCCTACACATGGCACATGTAGCTCATCTTTTTGGATTGGCCATTACATGTGGATTTTTAATATCAAGGAGTTTTGAACCTAAGACCTTTGCTCTCATGCCGTGTGAAACTACCAATTACTCCAAAAGCTTAGGCTGTTGGAAATCGCCCTATTTAATCTTTGGAAAACACTTTGAAAACAGGATTTCGTGTGGAAAATAAAAACCGGAGTGACATCACCATTGATTTGACCTTCAAGGTGAATTTTTTGCTTTTACGGGGATTTGAGCCCCTCGACTTTGTCTTTTATGTGGAGGTATAAAAAGGATAGGATAGCATATGATATAGAAATCTCCACAGATTGGAAGGCTATAAATTATTCTACTAGAAGATTTGGAGGAGATTTTTATGCTCCGGCCCCTCACACCCACATCTTACATCTTTCTCTCATGACTGACCCCACAAATATTCCATGAATTGTATTAGCTCACTTGTACAAAAATCATTTGGGTCCTGCAGTCCGATAATGCTCTTACACGTTACACCTAACACCCCATTTTTTGAAATTCAATTTACCTACTACAATAGTATAATAAGCAGGAAGGGAAGGGTTTTTTTAGTGGTGACAGCTGCTGCGACGTGGACGTGGCTATTACCAAATCCCTATTCCTACACGACTCTTCATCCCCAAAAATCAGCCATTCCAGCTACTTTTATGGTCTTTTTTTTCCTTTATTCCTATATTACCAACCAAAGCCTTCCCTAAAAATCAGCCACAATCCCTTTAAATCATCGATTTTTAGAAGTTAGCAAGCAACAGCCAGTTCGTGAAATGCCTTTGCTATGGTCCCTACCAAATCCCACACGAAATATATGTATAAGCTTATACATGAAATAGATATGTATACATCGAGAAATACCTGGATTGGTGCAATCCCTAAAGATGGATTCAATCATGGCAGTGACTTCATCTTCTCTGATGGGCCTTAGAGCTTCGAGTCTCTTGGGAGAGAAGAGCTCTAGGGTGCACATTTTCCTAACTTTAACATAGTGAGGCCCATAGTCGGCCCATATAAGGTCCGCCCCATCTCTACTGAATTTGGCAGATGCTCGATTCCTCGGCCTATCAGCTACCTGTTGGTCCTTCTCCTTCAGCACTTCCTCTGCCAGCTCGGAGCTCGACACAACTACGTTTAGGGTTGACCCAAACCATACCGACATGATCGGCCCATAAATAAGCGACCACTCGTAGAAGCATCGGCACCATACCGGCTTTATGTCATACAGGTTTCCAACAAGAGGCCATGCCCTTGGGCCTGGGGGTAGCCTTAATCTTAACCGTTGATAGAGCTTTAAAGCAAGGAAGAGGAAGATGATGGGTGTAAGGACGAGAAGAAGAGCCATGGATACACAGAAAGATAGGTTGGATGGTATGTTAGGGGGAGCTAATTGATATATACGAGAGAGAGAGAGAGAGAGAGAGAGAGAGAGTCATAAATGTTGCTCACATTGCTATGCTATAGCTAATTGATATAATAACTTAGTTTGTTATCCGAACTTCTTTTAAAGGTCAACGTTTATACAAGTATAAATTAATGTCCAGAAGGCACATGTACTAAAATATTAGTTCATCGAATACTTTTTAAGGGATTTGCTAGAATCAATTGCAGAAGGCATTTCGCTGATGGCCTGTTGCATGTGAGCGCAGCCACACAGGCTCAGTTTTCAGCAGATATTGTCTTCATTCATGAGATGGATCCTCTCACATGCAACAGGCTATGCAGAAATGCCTTCTGCGATGGACGCTAGCAAATCCCACTTTTTAAACTCAATATTTACATTACGTATTTATTCATGTCCAGAGGAAAGATGAGAGAGAGAGAGAGAGGGAGAGAGTCATAGATGTTGCTCAACGGGGAAGAGGAGCCATAAATGTTGCTCTTACTATATGTGACAAAGGCTAATGATATATCACACACTTCTATGCTATGCACAATGAGATTAAGACTATATATGTCTAAATTTGTCATGTGCGTGGTTTATTATCCGAAGTTCTTGGTTCAAAACATTAGTTCATCAGATACTTTTTAAACTCAATATTTACACTAAGGCCCTGTATGGATTGCAAGAAATTTTTGGAAAAGTTTGGAAAGGAAAATTATTTCTAAATTTTCTTACCTTTTTTTACACATAAAAAAGAAAACCTATTAGACTTTTACTTGGAGAAACCTCCAATTTATAATAATATCTCTGTAAATTAACCATACTTATTAACATGGGAATTGCTAGCGTCCATCGCAAAAGGCATTTTGCGGCTGGTCTGTCGCATGTCAGACCACCCACCTCGTGCATGGAGACAAAAGTTGTTGTCTCAATTCACGAGGTGGCTGGTCTGACATGCAACAGACCAGCCACGAAATGCCTTTTGAGATGGACCCTAGCAAGTCCCCATTAACATTATCCTCTAAATCTTCGAAAGAGAGAATAACTTTGATACCATGTGAAAACTTCCAATTACACTAACAGCTTAAGCTTTTGGACTAATTGGTTGTTTCACACTTTCACAGGGTGATATCAGTAAGCAAATATTGTTGGAAATTAATCTTGACCACAACCTCGTTGGTTTCATTCCAACAAATATATCAGACTTCTAAAATTTAATTTATGATAACATTACCTTTCAAACCCGGTTGAACAACAGTAAGGGCCGGTTTGGGTCGAACTGGATCATTATCCGGTTCAATCACTGGTTGACCTTACATGACCCAATCTAAATCTGGACAAAATTATAACCCTTAAATTAAAGTTAAGTTAATTAATAAAAAAAAAACTGCACTTTAGTCATTCTGAAATCGTTCTTTGATTATTCCACTCTCTTGTAATCCTGCACAAAATCAGTCACCTTTTCATTGGGCCGATTGGTTGCTTTTTCTTAAGTAATAAAATTTCGTTTCTCTGTTTCTACGAAGAGACGGAATTCAAGGAGATAATTTCTTTGAATAATTGTATCTTTGAAAGCCACTCTCCACCATATCAGTTTTAAAGCAAGTTTGAAAATCTGAACAATAATAAATTAAATGAACATGTGAGCCGTGCTTGGTATAATTATAATGGGACTAAAATCTAGTCAACGTCAACATGTTTCGAAAAATGGGTTTTATTTAAGGGTTTTGTTAACTAGTGCGTTGAGGTGCATTGAAAATGTAAATCTACAATAAATGTACATAGGATTAAACCAGCTTGGCTTAATCCCTTTATATTTAAAGGGTTTTGCCTCGTTAAGGAGCATTAAAAGCTCTCTTTTTTACTCGTCTTTATATGGCATTCCCTCTTTTCCCACGTTTCATTAAATGCCCGCTACTTTTGTCAACATCAAGAAAAGATTGAAGCTTTAGAGGGGTGTCTATATCAAAAACAGCTTTCTATTATTAGCATAGTTAAATAATAAGAATAGTTGCTTTGACATCGACACTCCTCAAAAGCTCTCTTTTCTTACCCCTACCTATAATAGAGTTAGTATAGGAAAAGACAAACAAAAGGGTGGAAGTTCATGGAAAGAGGTAGAAGAGAAATCATGTGATGGGTGGCCATACACCGTATTTTTCAAAATGTACGGTTTGGTCCACTCCATAGGATGTTCCAAACCATCCATTTGTTGGGCCACAATCTAAATAGGTTGTGCCCCAAAAATCATGTCCATAGGCTGATCATAACCCCCCGATCCATAAGATGATCCTGAACCTTCAATCTATTGAAGTTTGCTATGGATCGGAGGGATATGATCATCCTACGGAAATGATTTTTGGGGCGCAACCTATTTACGTTGTGGCCCAATAAATGGACGGTTTGGATCATCCTATGGAGTGGGCCGCATCGTACATTTTGAAAATCCTAAATGCAGAAAAAAGCCCTCCCACTAAGCCACTAACTTTTCATTTAGGAAAAAGGGAACAAAAATTCAGCTTCCTAAATTGGACCTATCCAAACCCTAAATGCAGAAAAAATTTCGACAAAAATTGAGGAGGGGGGGGGGTCAAGTGCTCCCCTCCCTCGACCCCCCTGGCTCCGTCCCTGGACTCACCTTTCACTTCGGTAGAAAACTCCCGTAGAATATGATCCAGCTATATATATGGGAGACCCACTTTTGTTTTGATATGGGCACTACTCTCTTTAATAGGTAGGTGTAAGAAAAGAGAGGCTTTTGAGGAGTGTCGATATCAAAACAACTATTATTACTATTTAACTATGCTAATAATATAAAGTTGTTTTTGATATAGACACCCCTCTAAAGCTTTAATCTTTTCTTGATGTTGACAAAAGTAGCGGGCATTTAATGAAACGTGGGAAAAGAGGGAATGCCATATAAAGACGAGTAAAAAAGAGAGCTTTTAATGCTCCTAGCAAAACCCTTTTTATGTAATTCTGAAAATACCCTTTAAGGCCCATTTGGATGCGGAGAAGGTTTTGATTTTGATTTCTCACATTTGCAGCCCTTTTTGCATTGTAATTTAATTTGTATCCGGATCAAATTCTTGGATTCCCAATTCAACAACTGACGGTAAAAAAAATCATATTTCCAAATCTGCTGTACAAATAAGAAATTGGAAAGCCACAGAGATATTTATTTTACAATGCAAAAAGGAAGAACCCCCTTCCCTCTCTCTCTCTCTCCCTCACCATGTGCTGCCGGATCTATTTATTTTGTATTCAAAACTCAATTCCAAATTCAAATACAATATATGAGGTATCCAAACGGGCCCTTACTTAAGAATGACATCAAATGCTTAAGTAATTAAAAAAATGTCTACTGATATTCCCATTACAATGTTTTGATAATGAGACCATGGCTTTTATATTTAAAAAAGCTATTACAATTCCGAAAAGATCACTCAATAGCCCATAAAAAAGAAAAAACAAGGGGAGTTTGTCTAATTATGAAAACATGGTAGTGCAATTATCAGTAGCCTTAACAAAACTGTCTGGATCTATGGATT
Source organism: Tasmannia lanceolata (assembly GCF_043159265.1). Lineage (NCBI taxonomy): Eukaryota > Viridiplantae > Streptophyta > Magnoliopsida > Canellales > Winteraceae > Tasmannia > Tasmannia lanceolata. The sequence goes on along the minus strand of NW_027518696.1, from coordinate 15,865,454 downwards.
GGAAAAAGGCCTTGGAAGGGTATTATAGTCATTTGAAATATATTGGCATGGTCATTTTCGACAAAAAATGACGACACGGTGATTTTGCGAAGGCAAATACGAGGGTAACTACTGAATAAAGGCATTTTGTGGGCTTTGTTATAAATTTTACTATTTTGGGGGTCGCAATATAATTTCCCTAGCTTAACCGAGATGGGTGTTGTGCACCCTCCCCTTAGGGGTATTTAAGTCATTTTTGTCCAAAAAAATAATCTTTGGCTCAACAGGTTTGTCCCTTGTTTTCCTCTTCTAAAGTGTTAGAATATGTGAGATCCAACCGTTGTATTGGGTGTAGATCTCACCATTGGATCATCTTGGTTGATAGATTAAGCAAGTTCGTTAGATGAGATAACCTAGATATATTAGGCAGCCGGCTTAGAATTGCAATCAATTTAAATTAGGATATTCTATTAATCTATTAATATCTCTTTCCATATTTATCAGATATTACTATGTTTATCTCTTTTGAGTGTTTTATATAAACACTCATCTGGACCGACTGTAATTGCATTCAATATTAGTGAAAGGGGAATGATAAATGCGCCCCTTTCCATCACTTGGGACACCCAGCTACAGTGTATCTATGACTGCAAAGGGGCTGATGTACTTCGCATTTGAAGGAATGAAGTGACCTGATTGCCACGTACAATGCAGCTGGGTGTCCCAAGTGATGAAAAGGGGCGCATTTATCATTTCCCTTAGTGAAATCATCATAAATTTATCATGGATCAAAGGGTCCGACCTAGACCCTGCGCTGACCACAACACACAATTATGTTATGGCTAGATTAGCCGTCCGCCGGGACATCATCGACTCCAACAACAATTCAAAGTCGCAAATCCAGCCCGACTGCCTTGGCCAACTTCTCCGTCCCTCTACATATGGGGTTACGATCATCCATTGGAGATGAGTTTTGGGGCCCAACAAATGAATGGTTTGCCTCATCGAACCACCAACTATATATTTTAGAAAAAAAAACTTTGTTCTCAATTTAAAATCTGAAAAATTGGATCATGACCTCACATCTTCTTTTCTCTTTTTCATCGATCGGTGAGAAACTGAGAATAATTCCTGATTCGGATAAGATTCATCTATCTCAAAATCCTAATATGCTCAATTCGCAATTAGAGAATTCCTCGGATTCAACTTTGGTGTTTGAATAAGTTGAGAATCTAAACCATTGGATCAGATGATGAATTAAAATTATACACTAAACATAAGGGTACCTTTCACCAATGATCACAAACACAACGGAAAGATTGTGCAGAGCTTTGATCCCTGATCGTCAATTGTCTTCGTCTCTCGTCAATGGGATAATGTCATTTAACGGATGATAACCAATAGATCCATGCTCCCATATCCCAAGGCGAACAATGGTGTGGACATTCCACGAAGTAGGCTATGGACTCCCCATGAGGCAGGCTGTGGACTCCCCATGAGGTAGGCTGTTGACTCTTCATAGGGTAGGGCTGGTCCCGGTCACTCCACGAAGTAGTCTGTTGACTCTCCACGAAGTAGGCTGTGGACTCCCCATAAATCAATATGTTTATATACCTGAAAACCCTTGCCTGATCTCAGAAGATGAGAGAGAGAAAGAGAGAGAGAGAGGGGGGGGGGGTGATTTTATTCACATGTTTTCTCCTATTTCTATTATGCTTCATGATTTTTCTCTATTAGTATTATCTGTCTTCCTGGTTTTGATAGAGTCAAAACATATATGAGATAGAGGGAGAGGAGTTCATTCACTCCTTCTCTTCTCTTTCCTACTTTAAGTATACTTCAATCCCAACCGTCCCACATGAGTGTACATATTGTTAGAGAAATAATTCTGTATCTGTTGGAAAGAAAAAGCAGTAACCAGTTTGCTTCAAGGCGCGAAATCGCTTTCCTTAAGACAGATTTTGCCCCCACTAGAAGTGTGCAAAGGGGATCCGCGAACTGCCTCCAAGATACAATGAAGCCAGTAGGAATGTCCTACTAATTTGACGACGCTATGCACAAGCGGAGTCAAATCCGAAATGCCCTTAGAATCTTACAAGCCTGAGAGAATCAGTCTAATTTCTGTTACTGCAGTATAACAGTAATTAGATAAACAATAAGAAAATAGTTTAGTAAAACGAATTTTGATGGGAGCAAGAAAGAGAGTATAATGCACTAGAAGTCTTAAGAATTTATCCAGAAATGGGTAAATTCGATTGTACTTTGAAATGGTTGGGTTCTGCAACTTTTATAGAGCCTCTGGTGTCTTTTCATTGTGAAAAGCACCCCTGTATAGAGTCTTTCCAGATCGGTTTGAATTCTGGCCGTTAGATCGCGCCCATACGCGATTCAACGAACCAGATCAATCCTAGAGAGTCTGTTGGGATATTTAAATTCCCATCCTCCCATCTAACCGTTAGATGATCCATCTATGGTACAGATCGCACCCCTTAGATCCTGACCGTTGGGAAGGGACACAACCCAATGGATCGCACCCACTGACCGTTGGAGCACTGGGCCCGCTGGGCCGACCGTTGTGCTCGAATCAAAGCCCAACCCAATCGAACTATTCGACACTGGGCTTGGGCTTGATGGGCCTTTGAACTATTCGGCCCACCCACTAGACCGATCCACAATCGTCTAGATCCAACGGTCCAGATCAGATCTGGAAAAATTAAAGGCTCCAATCGCTCCTAAAAAAGCGCCTAAAAAAGCGCCAATAAAGCGCCACTATGCGCCCTATAGCCCATTGCCCACACCGCGCGTGCTCGTGCGCGAACGGTGCGTTGCACCGTCCCGCGGGTCCAACCATGGATTCAACCCAATGTGCAATCAAACAAGTAATAGAAAAGTGTAGTGCTTTATAAGCCCTTCTCTTTCTTTTCTCTCATCCGATTTGGGACAATCTTTTCAACTACATTACACTATTCTCTTTCTCTTGCAAAAAGCAACTATTTCCAAAGAAAAGTTTTTCTTTTTCCAAAACACACTTAAAGAAAATATTTTCCAAAAATTGCTTTGACCAAAAACACTTGATTTTGAAAAATCTTTAACAATCCCCCACCATTTTCAAAATCAAAAAAGATTTTCTCATCAGGCTTGGAATTTTTATGCATAAATAAAGGTATCTTTCGATTTGAACCTTTACTTAGTGAAAACACATCAAAGTTAACCAGAATTGCACAGTAGACATGTCTTTGAACTAGCGATTCTATTTGGTTAACCGGACACATCTCACACATAAGAATTTATCTCTTTAGGCAATTTCTAAAAAACCGACACATGAATTGGCCTTGTGTCTATATCTTGGTTTCATGAGTGCTCTAGAAACTAGCCAGGTCTCATAGGAAGCGGCATCACTCCCACACTCACATAGGTAGACTTATCAAGAGTGCCCCTGTAACTATAACACTCCAACACTTTGTTATAAGTCTATTAAGAGCTCAAATGCTCAGCCTTTCCCTTTTATACATTACAGGTACCAAGCACTTTACCTTGGGATGGAAATATAATATATATTATAGTGCTTGCAATCACTCCATATGATGTACTTTGACTCATTGAACTAAAGAGTTGATATTTATTCAAGTGTTGAGTCGAGGTTCCATCATTGGTGACTATTTGGTAATAGCTTTAACCCCATCCCTAATGATGTTTTACACACCATATCTCTCGCAAGAGCTTTAGTAAATGGATCAGCCAAATTTTGGCTTGATCTCACAAAATCAATAGTTACTACTCCATTAGTAAGTAACTCTCTCACAGTACTGTGTCTAAGTCCTATATGCCTGGACTTACCATTATAAACATGATTATATGCCCTTGAGAGTGTGGCCTGACGCCTCTTTACAACATGCTGTCAGAGCTATAAACTCTACTTCCATAGTGGATGTTGAAATGCATGTTTGTTTCCATAGTGCAAAGTGCGCCTAAAAAAGCGCCAATAAAGCGCCACTATGCACCCTATAGCCCATTGCCCACGCCGCGCGTGCGCGTGCGCGAACGGTGCGTTGCACCGTCCCGCGGGTCCAACCATGGGTTCAACCCAATGTGCAATCAAACAAGTAATAGAAAAGTGTAGTGCTTTATAAGCCCTTCTCTTTCTTTTCTCTCATCCGATTTGGGACTATCTTTTCAACTACATTACACTATTCTCTTTCTCTTGCAAAAAGCAACTATTTCCAAAGAAAAGTTTTTCTTTTTCCAAAACACTCTTAAAGAAAATATTTTCCAAAAATTGTTTTGACCAAAAACACTTGATTTTAAAAAATCTTTAACACATATTTAGGCCCCTCACAAAAACCGTCAACTTCTCCCGCTCGCACAGAGTGGGGTATAACAAATTCACACTCTCTCAATCTCTCAACTCCCAAACTCTTTGATACGGAGCGTGTGACCAACAAGAAAAACACCAAACACAACCACAACAAACCTCCATCATGCCAATTAAACTAGAACCTAGCAAATGAACGGTTCAGATCATTAAAAATTACATATCCACTGCCACACGCTTGTACAACTGAGCAGGCAACCTAGGTGTTGGAACTGCTTGCAGCGGGGCCCGCATATATGTGACCAACCCGGGATTTTCCGACATGTCGATCTCCTTGGGCCCAACCCCCTCTGGTGGAGCCCAACAGAACTGGTGCAAAAGATGTCCCAACATGGATTGGACCAAGTTGATAGCAAGCTGGGCCCCAGGGCACACTCGGCGCCCCGCACCGAATGGAAGTAGCCGGAAATCATGGCCCTTGATGTCCACATCCTCCTCGAGAAACCGTTCAGGCCGAAATTCCAATGGATCTTTCCAATGGGCCGGATCACGGGCAAGGGCCCAGACATTTACATGCACGTTAGTGCCTTTAGGAATGTCATAGCCGCCGATTTTAAGGTCAGCTGTGGCCTTGTGAGGGAGCATGAGGGGGGTAGGAGGGTGTAACCGCATGGCCTCTTTGGTGATGCAATTTAGGTAGGGGAGGCTTGGGAAGTCGGATTCGGACATGATCCGATTGGGCCCGATGACCTTGTCCAACTCCTCTTGGGCCTTCTGTTGGACCCTAGGGTTTCTTACTAGCTCGGCCATAGCCCATTCAACAGATATTGCAGTTGTGTCCATGCCTGCTGTGATCATATCCTGCATTTATTTGGCAATGTTAAATTGATAAGAAAATCACTCAAATCAAATATAGGGAATTTTCAAAGATTTATATTAAAATTTGGGAAGACCACTAGGAATTTGAACTTGTCACATACCAGGCTGGGTCCCACCTAGTCTCATACATAGGCAAGCACCCACTTAATTAGAACCTTAACAGTTTGGTAGTGCTGGTTGTTAGAAATTTGTGTTTACTAGTGATGTTTTTTTCTTATTTTTACAAGGGTTTGATAACTGTTTTTTAATCCCTTCCACAACCAGCAAAATGCATTGCCATTCTTGAATTCAGGTGAGTATGGTTTTATCTCTGTTAGCAAAGTCGAAGTGTGCAATTGAGGTGAGTATGGTTTTATCTCAAAATGCAAAGTCGAAGTGGGCAGACGGAAAATTAAGAAGCAACCAAGTAGTCTCAATGGATGTAGAATGGTGGTGGCCAGGGGAAATTGTTTAGGGTGAATGTATTTTCCAATCAAGTCAAGCTGGGGGTCTAAAATATTTGGGATTTTATAGCAACATTTTTTCCATGTTTGGCCACCATAAAAAAAAAATAATCCATGGGAAGGAGATGGAGGAGAGACTTGAGAGGTGGGAGTATGGAGAGGATGAAAAGACCCTAAGAACTAAGAAAATAAATAAATAATTTTAAATTGGTATTTTCTCTTCCCTAATTTTTAGGGATTTTTTAGGCTATCTCTACCCTATAGGGTGCATATGGATTGACTGGAATCAACATCCCATTCCAATTCTGCCTGCTTTTGGCGTTTAGTTTAAAAAATGAGCAGATCGAATAGGGGTGGGACTGACATCGGGCATATTTAAAGGGTCCCTTTCCAAGAGGATGGTATTATGATTCTATCAAGAATGATATGAAATTCTTATTTGAATTTTTTGAATTAATTTTTTTCTAGTTTTTTTCCATTCTGTTTCTATAAGAATCAGAATAATATGCCGATTCTGATTCCTGATTCCGGTAATCCAAACGCAGCCTATAGGGTAAGTTGACATAAGTGTCATGCCTACTTTTAAGAGTGTGTGTATATCAGATACTCCATTCAATTACGAAATAAATACAGAAACAAAAAGAGAAGGATTACGCACCCATAGAAGGCTGATAATAGTGTCTTCACTAAGATCATATTGGTCCTTTAGGGTGAGTAGCGCATCTACAAAGTGTTGCTTAGCGTTGCTCCTCTGGCGCGCAAGTGTGTGCTCGTCCATGATCGTCTTTGTGAGTCTATCCCTTCGAGCTCCATGCTTCGCAAAGGCCTCCTCTTCGAGTGGGAACATCCACCGGAGCCATGGGATGTGTTCGGCCATGGTTAGCGACGCACTGATCTTCACCCCATTGGCACCTATCGCTTTGAATTCCACCCCTTGCTCATCCAACACACCTTCCGAGTTCACAAAGCGCTTCCCGAATGCTAGCCTTGTTATGTTGTTGAATGCGACTCCTGCTATGTAGTTCTTGAGAACCATACTCTTCCCCAACTTGTCTGTCACATTGAAATGATGCGTGATGTATTTACAAGCTAAACGATAATTTAATGAAATAAAGTGGTCATTACCATACAGTTGGGGCTCTAATAATTAATGCTCCACAAATTTATAATCTCTTACATCATATTGCTCAGATTAGGAACCACCATTGTTAATCTCTTACATCGTACTGCTCAGATTAGGAACCACCATTGTTCCTCAGCTGATAATTTATGCTCTCTTATTTCTAGAACTTCATAAAAAATCCAATGATATAAGGTGCAAGAGAGTACCTTCTTAGGAAACGTTATTCAAAGTACGTATAGGTAGACATTAAAGCTGTTCAAAATACATATTATATGCAAGTACATACTTCATGTGGGTACATAGTGAACATTCTTTAGTCTGTTCAATGGAATCCGTTGTGTTGGTTCTAGCATCAATGGATTGGTGTGTCAGGGGTAGCGGAACCAATGGCAGATGTTAGTAGGGAGACTCCCACCTAGCAGTGATAATAGGAGGTCGCTGGGTTTTCTTCTTGGCAAACAAGTATAAAACTTAGTTCACCATAAACATGGGTAAGACAAGGACAGAGAGTAAGACAAAGGAAGTGATATATAGCTAAGGGATAAAGGGCAGTGTGATGGACAACACCCATCTGATAATTATTATTTTCTAATACATTATATAAATTGCTGGCTTGCGGCTAACTCCAATATTAATTATTAGAGCCCCAATTATGGTTTAAAAATTCGACTTGACTCGAAAGTTAGTCTATCTCAGTTAACATGATTGAGTCAGCACACTGACTCGATTAATTTAGAGTGAACAGGTCTAATAACATGCACATATTTGGAATATCTACAAAATATTTTTATAATAGTAAATGGTTTCTGAGCTCAAGCTCAGATAGAATTTCTGAGGTAGAGTTTTTAAATAGGGTGACTGCCTATGTTGTTTGGGTTGTGTTAGATATTGATTATATAGGACCTAACATAGATAGGGTGTACCTAAGAAACCATCTTCATATGATCATGGCAAGCATTGATTTGTGGAGGTTTAAAATGGACGTTTACAAAATGCTCCATTTTGTGCCTCTACAGATCGAACGGTTAGGAGGATCCTATGGAGATGGTTTCTTAGGGACAACCTATCTATGTCAGCTTCTATGGAATGAATGGCTTGGATGAGTTAAACAACATGGGAGATGCCCTATATAAAAACTCTACCTAGATAGAATTTCTGAATTTGAGCTCATATACCGTGCACCTTTTTTATAAAATAGAATATTAGAGGTCGAGTCGAATCAACTCGGCAGAGTTTCGGGATGACTCATCAAGTTTTGGCACTATGGTTCTCGACCAGAACCCTTGTTTTAATATTGTCTCTTTATTTATACTTCTCTTTATTGCTAGAGTTCTCATCTTGATCTAAATAGCCAATTATAGAAGTTTAAAAGAAAATGAGGAGCGTCGCTATAAAAAAAAAAGTCTTATTCATTTAATTCTTTATATTAATTATTGTTTTTAGGGATTTGCTAGTGACCATCGCAAAAGCCATTTTGTGGATGGGCTGTTGCATATGAGAGCAGCCACACAGGCTCACTTTTCAGCAGATTTTGTCTTCATTCATGACGTGGTGGCTGCTCTCTCATGCAACATCCCATTCACAAAGCCTTCTGCTAGCAAATCTTTTGTTTTTAACATCAACTTTGTTTTGGTACCCATTGGATCCACCTCATCAAGGTGCATTTATTGTTCCTTTACTTTTACTTTGTTCAATGCTATTACAGTATTACAAATACCCCTTGAAGACGTGGATCTGGGTTGTCCTTGTGGTTGATTTTTGCAAGGGAGTCCTTAAGTTTAGCATTCCCCTTGTAATAAATGTATTAATATTTTATATAAATACATTTATAATTTTTCTGTATTAACTATGGTTATATTACAGATAAATCACCAGTAAATAGCCAATAAATCAAGGGAAATGATATCAGCACAGTTAAACTTTGATAATTACACTAACCCGTCTTGTCTTTTATTATTTAAGGAGCTGTCAAACGTTATTACAGTTCCCAAAAAGATCTCACAAGCCAATTAATAAATAAAAAGATGAGCCAAGTTTGTGCAATTATTAAAATACGGTTGTGCTTATATCATTTCCCTAAATCAATCCAAGCTCCAAATTGACAAAACATGTTGCCGACAAATTCCTATAAAAACCTTTTTCGTGACTATGCTTTAGCGTGGGACTTGCACACATTGTCTTTGTAGCCCGATCAGTAACTTAACATGCCACCCAGCATGTAGTTGTTGGGAAAGTTGCCTTATTTCCCTACCATGTACGGTGGAGGAAAAATAGAAATAAAGATGCCTTTAGGGGCAAAAAGACACAGAATGTAACTTCTTTAGTGGGTTGCGGCAATAGTCTTGGAGTGGCAAGAGGTTGTTAGGGTGTGTACGGCTGCCCTAGGGGAGAGAAGAAAAAGAGAGAGAAAGGTTAGATGAGAGAGAGAGGGGGTTTCTTCTAGGGTATAATGCCTTTAGTCCAAGATGGGAAGTTTATGAAAGAGAGAGTATATATATATATATATATATATATATATATATATATATATATATATATATATATATATATCCACTTTTCTATGTTTTGTGAATGAGAAGAGGAAAAGGGAGACCCTCAGGCTTGAGCCGTCGGGTGGCCCGGTGGGCTAGTCCATACCACACACGCGCGCCGCCCAACCCGGAGTGGCCAGCCGCGCGCATGGGCCCAAGGCTTTTTATTTTTCTATTATTTATTTTTCTCTTTTTCTTTCAACGGGTCAAGAGTTTATTTATTTTGTTTTAACTCTTTTTACCGTTTGAGATTCCTTAATCATGGTTTAGTGACCGTTTGGGAAAAGTCTCTCACGCACTAAAAGAGTGCGATGTTTCACCCTAACGTGTCGATTACTTTTCTATAAAATCGGTTTTAGAGAAAACAGAAAGAAATCCTTTGACGGATTCTTCTTCTGCTCTCTTTCTTCTCTGGGTTTCTGATCTTTTTCCCCAAACCTTTCTGATCAAGGCTTTTGGCACATATAAGCGAGTTCTTAAGCATCCAGCCTGCGTGAGTGCACACCCCTGGAGCAAGAGTTGTTGTATCCTGGAGGCATACGCCGAGACACCCATCTGCACCATTGATTCGTCATAGTGGGGGGCGAGATTTGCCTTAAGGACAGCGAAAATCCTTCGTGCCTCAACTAGATAAGTGGTCTGACTATTTCTCTGTTTCATTACAATTGATTCTTGAAGAATAGTTACTGTTGATTTCTGTCTTCTCAAGTTAAGGGGTTAATTTGTTATAAGATATTCTCGAATCCTACATTACATATTTGCACATCATTTTTCTAACAATACTTTCGCAGTAGAAAAAAAACCACCTCACATGAATTAAAAGAATAAGACAAAATCTGCTAAAAAGTGAGTGCATGGTTGTTTTCTCCTGTAAAAGTAAGCCACGAAATGGCATTCTGCAAAATTGCTTAGTAAATCCATATGTGTGTGTGAAAAAGTGTTTTTGGTGGATCGATCATATAACTTATTTGGTCAATCGACCAGAAATAGAGTGGGGCCCTTGTTGTTTGGATGATCCAAACCATTCATTTGATGGTTTGGATCATAGTCGGGTGTGCCCAAAAAATTAGATCTATAGGATCGTCCTAACCCTTAGATTTATGGAGGTTTAAAATGCACATATTTGGGGAGGTTCAAACCCATCCATTTTAACCTCCACAAATCTAAGGGTTAGGATGATCCTATAAAGCCGATTTTTCGGGTACATACTATCTAATGTGAGGGCCCATCAAATGAATGGTTTAGATCACCGAAACAACTTGCGCCTCACTCTATTTTTGGTCAACGGACCAGATAACTTATCTAGTTGATCGACCGGAAACACTTTTCATATATTATAAGTTTATACACCAAATATACGTATGTATCAAGAAATACCTGGATTGGTACAATCCTTAAAGATGGATTCAACCATGGAAGTTACTTCATCTTCTCTGATGGGCCTTAGAGCTTCGAGTCTCTTAGGAGTGAAGAGCTCTAAGGTGCACATTTTCCTAACTTTTACGTAGTGAGACCCATAGTCGGCCCATATAAGGTCCTTCCCATCTTTACTGAATTTCGCAGTTGCTCGATTTCTCGGTCTATCAGCTAGCTGTTGGTCTTTCTCCTTGAGCACTGCCTTTGCCAACTCTGAGCTCGACACAATTACGTTTAGGGTTGAACCGAACCATACCGACATGATCGGCCCATAAATAAGCGACCATTCGTAGAAGCATCGGAACCTCACCGGCTTTATGTCGTAGAGGTTTCCGATGACTGGCCATGCCCATGGGCCGGGGGGCAGCCTTAATCTTAACCGTTGATAGAGCTTGAAAGCAAGGAAGAGGAAGATGATGGGTGCAAGGATGAGAAAAAGAGCCATGGATAGAGATAGATAGAGAGAGAGAGAGAGAGAGATAGAGAGAGAGTGATGGATGTTATATGGCTGAGAGTAGATGGATGATATATATGGCTGAGAGCAGATGATGTATACGAGTAGGGGATGGAATGTTATATGGCTGGGACTAGTAGGTGATGGATGCGAGTAGGTCATGGAATGTTATATGGCTGGGACGAGTAGGTGATGGATGGGAGTAGGTGAAAAAAGGAAAAAAAACGTGTTGGTGCTGGAAGGTGAAATGGTTATATCGCTTATTCAACAGTTTGTTTGCAAGGGGAATAGTCGATTGTACGGATCCGGAAAGTGTCGGGCGGGGGGGTGAGGGTCATCATTTCTTGCTAAGATTTTTGGGGTTCTTTTTGGGTAATGATAAATTCGCACCTCTTGTTGGATAATTTACTCCCCTTGAACATGAATTGATGTTAAAAAGTGTTCATACACTCATCGTAAATGGGGAGTGAATTTATCATTGCTCCTGTTTTTTCTTGCTTCCATTTTATTAATATATTTACCGTTAATCAATAATTAGGGAGAATTTATATGTTGGACGGTAGTGAATGAACATGAAGCCAAATAAAACAGTGGGACCCACATTGTTTGGGTTATCCAAACCATTCATTTGTTGGGCCCTAATGTAGATAGGGTGTGCCCAAAAAAATATATTCCCTAGGATGATACTAACCCTCAGATCCGTGGAGATTTTTTCTGTGCCGTCCATTTTAAACCTCCACAAATGGAAGGGTTAGGATCATCCTATGGTGAAGATTTTCTGAGCATACTCTATCGACAACAGGGCCCAAAAAAGGAATGGTTTAGATCACCCAAAAAATGTGGCCCCACTATTTTTTTGGCTGCACGTTCATGCACGGCCACCTACCATATAATTTCCTATGGAGAAGATATTTTGAGCATACCCTATCTACAACAGGGCTCAACAAAGGAATGGTTTAGATTTATTGATTTTTTTTGGGTCCACGTGCATGCATACCCACCATATAATTTCTCATATATTAAGATGGGCCTCTCTCTAAAGAGGAACACCGCCATAAATTCAATTCGAGGGATGCTAGAATGAAGGGAGCCCTTTCAAAAATGAGATGAAAAGGCTCTCCCATTGGCTGCACATCATCAAAGTGCATTTAACTCTTGTTGACTTCTACATTTAGAGTGACGTGCAGCCAATGAGGAAGCCCTTTCATCTCATTTTTGCAAGGGCTCCCTTCATTCTAGCATTCCTCAATTATGTAACATGTAAACCAACACCGGTGCCATGCCCAATTTTGCATAGTCTCCTTTGAAATCTCTCCGACAAATTTTCCGGTTAGATTCCGGCAAACTTCGGCAAGGTCTTCTTAGAAAGAATTTGGAAGGAAAAACCTCCAAAACTTAACTAAATTTAGAAGAAAAGGTTCCAAGGGTTGATGAACCGAACCCCTAAACAAATGGAACTAGGGCCTATTTATAGGCACAATTGAGAGCAAAAATTTCCGCAGAATTTTTAAAAAGTGGTTACAGATTTATTTTTTGTACGATTGGGATTTCGTACATCAATTTCGTACACTTTGAGAGCATACGATTGGAATTTTACACATATGCAAGCTCAGGGCTACATTTGCAAACTGATTTTGGGTCAAACTTTGTGCTGAGTTCAGATAATATTTGGGATCTACCAAAGGTTTTGAGCTGGTAATTCTTCCACTCTTTGTGCCTATAATAGACCATAATTCTATCATTCAGGGAATGCCAAAGCTCCCCGGTTCTCATGCTGGAGATACTATACCACAAGGATACGCATCAATTCCCCCCAAGCATGGATTCATCATTGGAATCATCATCACACCAAACTATCATTAGTCCGATCTTTAAAATTTTGGGTGTCTACACTACTAAAGGAAGAAATACATTAATAGGTGGACTATACCTAAGGATGAGGGTAGGTGATGTAGTGGCAGAGTGGAAGATGTAACATATACACGTTGGATGCAATGAAAGAGATAGACGATGGTAACATGCATACAATATCAGCAGTGATAAATATTGCGTATGGGTTATTGATGATGCCCAAAATCCGGCTGCTAATACTAGCTTGGTAGAACTTGTGATCCTGCGCTCACAAACAAAGTGTGAGTGGGCCGGAGTTGTGGCTCTGGCCGGCCACTTCGACACTCAAGTCAGAGATGGGAAACACAGACAAAAAAGACGAAGGGAAAGAGTGTGAACCAGAATAAATTACCAGCATGATGGGGAGAATGAACTTGATGACATGTTTGAGTGTGTGGATGCCCTTTTATAGGAGAGGAGACCCATGATGCCCACGACGCCAATCATGCCCTTAGTAGAATGGGTGGCGGTTACAATCGTGGGAGCATGATCCAAGGAATATCCGGGCGGAGTTGGTGGGATGATGGTCTTGGCGGGAACCTTTGATTCCTCCCTCTGACGTGGAAGGCGGTTTCTTGTAACGGTCAACCGGATTCCCCTTTCGCTTGTTGGATTTCCGTGGTTGTGTCTTATTTTCTTTGAGAGTCGGTACCGATGATTCTGGATGTGTTCGTTGCATGTGTGGCGCGGATTCGGGGTGAGAGTTAGGTTGGCTCTAATGGTTCCCTTGTGCAGGCTTATGTTAAATGTGTTTTGCATTTGGAGGTGGTCTTTGGGTAGGTATCGAATATACCGTCATTACCCCTAACATACTGCCCCCACTTCTTTGAGCTGTTTTCACAGGTCAAGGAAATAGTATTGTATTTTCGAGGTCATTCGGTACCGATCCATTTGATGGAATTGTTCTGTCGGAGGGGTGATGAGACGTTTTGGCGGGAAGTTGGAGATTTGAATGAGAAGTTTGAACTTGGGGATCCGAAGATATCACATAATTTTTTAAAAATGTCATAGTTGTTGATTTTAAAGCTAGGGTGGTGGGAAAATGGGCCACGTTCAAGTCGTTAATTCCATAAGCATTGTTTAATCCCAGTATACGCAAAAATGTGGCGCTGAAGGTGAGCTCTAATTTTTTGAGCTACCTCTTACTATGTGGACCCACACATATTTTCATTCTCTTTGATTAATCATTTGCATGCTTTTATTTGCAGTATTCTCAATTAATTCTGTTTTTTGGCACATTTTGGAAACTATTATTGCCAGAAGAAGACAGATCTTATGCTTTACATGCCAAACAGTTTATGCGTCTCACGGTTGTTATTAATTTTAAGGCTACTATGGTGAGGAAATGGGTCATATTCAAATAATTAAATCCGTAAGCATTGTTTAATCACACTATATTAGGGCCAGTAAAATGTGTGTCTAAAGATGGTGAGCTCCAATTTCTTGAACTTCCTCTTACTTTTATCTCCTTTTTAATATCATTTCCCTAATATATATCATTTCCCTAAGGCTCTATTCACTTCTTTTCCCTGGTGCTGTTTTCCCTGGAAAACGGCCTTTTTTTTCCCTGACAAGACCTTGACAAGACAGAATTTTTGTGTTCACTTCTTTTCCAGGGAAAAATATTATCAGATGTGGAATTTCTTATTTAAAAGCTGAAAATGACGTGGAAATTGACTTTCTCCCTGTTACTCGAGATTTGATTTCCGATTAAATATATCGGAAAGAGGCTTTCCAAGGAAAACGAAGCCTTTTCCTTGACAGTTTCCCTGGATTCCTTTTCCTTCTGCCATGTCACCTAGAAAGGAAAGGAAAACAAAATCCTTTCCTTTCCTTTCCGGGGAAAAGAAGTGAACAGAGCCTAAAGGGGGGATTTTATCCGTTTAAGGGGGGGGACTATCATTTCCCTAAATATATCACACAATTCTATATTATACACATGCGTGGTTTATTATCCAAAGTTGTTGTTTCAAAATATTAGTTCATCAAATACTTTTTAAACTCAATATTTACACTAACCTGTTTGGATTGCAAGAAATTTTGGGAAAAGTTTGGAAAGGAAAATTATTTCTAATATTTCTTACCTTTACACAGAAAAAAGATAACTTGAACCAAACCGATTCAAAGTGTGGAGGAAAATGATACGGAGACCTAGAGTAGGACCTAAAACGAGACCTGCAATGAGAATATGCCATGTGTTAAAGAAAAATTTATTTTTTGATGATCTCCCTAAACTTAAGGAACTGCTCACGTCACTGGTGATGTTGTGGCGTGAAACAATTTGTTCGGTCCCCTTTCAGGTCCTACTCTCGGTTTCCCTAGCATTACTCATTGTAATAGTTTTTGACAGCTAATTTAAAAATAAAAGACAAGGTGAGATCGTGCCATTATCAAAACACGGCGGTGCCAATATCAGCATCCTATTCTAGAGAGGATTTTCAGTTGTATTGATATAAAGAAGAGTTAGCCCAGGACCTGCCTTGAGGCAATAGCTCTGATACCATGTGAAAACAACTAATTACTCAGCTTAAGCTTTTGGAGTAATTGGTTGTCTCATAGGGCGATACCAGTAAGAGTTCAGTGTGGAAATATCAGCCTCCTAAAAAAGTAATTTATAACAACATTACCTTTCAAACCCGGTTGAACAAGAGTCAGGACCGGTTTGGGTTGAACCAGGACATTATCCGGTTCAATCTCTAGTTGACCTTAGCATGATCCAATCTAAATCTGGACAGAATTATAACCCTTTAAATTAAAGTTAAGTTAATAACAAAACTGCACCTTATTTGTTCTGAGATCGTTCTTTAATTAGCCTTACATAAGGAAATGCTTAATTAAAAAAATTGCTACTGCTTATTTACCATAAAATAGTGGTACTTTGACTATTTTTCATAAGATATGGGCATTGTTTACATTTGCAATGAAATAGGAGTATTTTCATCAATTTCTATGATATAGGATTACTCACGTCATTTATCAAGAGATAGGGGTATTTTATGAGGGTGTACTTTGGTTATGTTCACTATTTTGAGGCTGAGGCTTTGTTTCTTTCGACGTAAAAAATAGGAATAAAACAAATTTAAAGGTCATTTTTTCACTTAAAAATAGGTGTAAAATTTGTTTTACGCCCATCTTACGTCAAAAGAAACAGAGCCTGAGAGTAAACAAATGTTTTATCCCCTATTTACCACAACGGAATGAACCCTCAAAAGAATATAAGAAATCACAATTGAAAAGAAAAAAATCTTACACAATAATCAGCACCCAAAGCCCTTTGCCCCTGAGAAAATTAAACAGGTCATGTGAATGGAAAGCAAAATTCAATAGAGTTCATCAAAATCTGTCAGAAGTTATTGCCTGCACCAAAGGTTGTTCTAAGTCTACAAAAGAAATCTTTCCTATAAAAGATGTCAATGAAAATATCCAAGAACTTGACCACCCACGTTTTGTCGGATTGCTTCCTCATGATCCAAAACACCATTGGGTGTCGTAATCACAACATATCCCCACTGCAAAAGGTAAAGATTAGAAAATAACTGATCAATAAAGAGTTGAGAATCAATTTCCTACTTGGAATAAAAAGGTAAAAACAGGCAGATATAGTTCATAGAAAATTCCAGTTTTTTTCACACTAGAAAAGAAAATTTCCTATTTGCAATAAAGAGGTGAAGACTTGCATATGTAGTTCATAGGTAATCTCAAGTTTTTTTTTTTCACACCCACTAGAAAAGAAAATTTTCTACGTGCAATAAAAAGGTGAAGACTTGCATATATAGTTCATAGGAAATCTCAAGTTTTTTTCACAACCACTAGAAAGGAAATTCAGCTCTTACGGCAGTACTTTAGTAGAGGAACATCCTCTATATGGTGTACACATTGGTTATATGGTGTGTGAACAATAACCATCTGCTCGGAGGGTGAATGGTGCTTGAGAGAATTTAAGAGGACATGTGCTCTCATACAACTCATAAGCTTCTAGCCCTTAGAAAGGAATGTTTCAGAAGGCATATAACATTATCAATTTATAAGCAGCTACTAATGCAGAAATTGTGAGTCCAGACGCTCGTATGAACCCTTTTTCTTAATGGGTCTCGTATGAACCCTTAGGAAGATTTAAAGTGGGGATGGGGGATGGAGGATGGGGGTAAGGTTTTGGGTAGATCTGTGGTCAGAAGAGTCCCAGTTATGCCATGCATTTCCGAGCCAATACATATTAGCGACAAATAGGGAGGCAGCAGTGAGTGAATACAAGGAGAGGTGAGGATGGGAGAATTGTACGGTCCCTTAGACTTAGGTGTAACCTTAAAGAAACTAAAATAGAAAGCATGTGTGTCCTTTTGTGTCTGTACTCACCTTACTGCTCTTCTTATTTGTCGGATCCGAGGGTGTGGACGTTGAGCTCTTCCGGCATTTTCACCGTCCGATCTTTCTTTTATGGGATGGCCTACATGAACAGGGAAGAAGATCAATGTACAAGAGTGTGGAAATCGAGAGCTCCTCCCCTTGTAGTAGCCTTCTCTTGGACGGTGGAAAAAAATGAATTAATACTTGCGACTGCCTAAAGAGAAGGAAGATCCAGATAGCAAATGGTATTTTCTACAAGCAAATTGAAGAATCCTTTGAGCATTTATTGGTATACTGTCCTTTCGCATACCACGCATGGATGGCCCTCATTGAAGCTATTGGACTGTCATGGTTACAACAAAGATCCAAAAAGAACGTCATCTTGGAGTAGAGCGTGGGTCCATTTGGAATGATGGGCCAGGATATGTTGTGGTTGTTCCCATTTGCCATCATATGACACTTTTGGAAAGAAAGGAACTATATTCGAGGATAAAAATTGCAGCTGAGGCAAGATTGTTTAGACATAAAGGACGACCTTATCTGTTGGAGGAGTGGCAAAGCTGCGTCGCCTTATAGTGCTAGGGAATTACTACAAATTGGAAAGTGGTATAGTATTGGAAAAAAAAGGGGAAAAAAAAAAGTGACGCCGAAGTGGGTTCCACCGCCTCGTGGATGGACTAAATTGAACTTTGACGGAAGTGCAAAAGGAAACCCGGGAAGAACGAGCATTAGAGGACTCTTTCATGAAGTGCATCCAGCCTAAGTTCCAGGATCAGTTGGAGTTTGTTACTCTAATGAGGCAGAGGCAAGAGCGTTAATATGGGGCTTGAGATGGTACACAGATCATGGGTCGGGACATTTGATCATCGAAGGGGAGTAGTCAAATGTTATAGCTTGTGTGACAGATAAGGCAATCGGTCCATGACAAATAGCTAACATCATTGATGAAATAAGGGATATCATGAAGTGCATCCAGCCTAAGTTCCAACATATACGATGTTAGCCGCGGATAAATTAGCCAAAGATGAAGGGTAAAATTTTATGGAACATGTCCTTCCTAGCTACTTTATGTGTCATGTGGAAGGAAAGAAATGTTAAGAGTATAAGCGGAGATCCAAAAGTTCCGCATTTTTGTTTGTTAAGGTGATTGCCCTTACAATCTTGGGTAAAATCCATTCCCGCTTTTAGTGGAGCGAGGTTTGTAATAGTGTGGAAACAAAACAAAAGGTGGTACAAGAATGGATTCCCCCGGCGCAAGGTCTTCTAAAACTCAATTTTGATGGGTCAAGCTTGGGGAATCCGGGGCTAGCCGGAATTGGGGGCGTACTTTGAAACAAGCAAGGGGAGGTAATATGGGCTTTTGCGGGGCCCCTTGGGGTGGTGGATTCATCGGAAGCTGAGGTGCTAGCAGTGCACCAAGGATTGAAGTTGATAGCGAGATAATCTGAGAAATGTGGTGGTGGAAGGGTTTTCTTCGAACGTCATTCGGTGGCTAGATAGGATGCAAAAGCCGCCTTGGAGATTTGATAGATTTTTTGATGAAATTTTCGACTGGCCGTCTTTGTTTTCCCCATCTTTTCGGCATGTCTGGGGTGGAGGTGCAAGCAGAGATACGACCTGAGGCCCTTGGGGAGAGATAACTGGTTGAAAGCAACTATATCTACGCTGTATCCCTTCAAGAATGGGGCTCTGTTTGATCAAAATCACTGCCTGTAATGAGTGATTTGGGACCGATTTCAAGATTTTTAGAGGGGGGCACTATGGGGGTCTGAGTTATAAATTCTGTTTCGTTCGCCGTTTCGTTTTGGCTACCGGAAAGGAACGTTTCGGTGTTTCGTCCATTTCGTTCTGCGTTTCATTCGAAACTTTTTGTTCTGCTATGAGGGAATTTTTTTTTAATAGTTAAAAATATGGAAAAAAATCCAAAAAAATCATAGTGTGAGAAAAATAAAAGAACAATTAATTGAACAAAATATGTAGAAGATCCAACATTTACTTAAAGGAAAATCACTATCAGCTGAAATGCTTGTGTTGACCAGCATGTTGACCAGTGTGTTGACCAGTGCGTTGACCAGTGCCGGACAAGATGAAAATTTTTAAGAGACCAAATGATGAGACTTTTTTTACCAGACTTTTGGGATTTAATAATGTTTGGACATGATAGATTTTATGAATTTTTAAAATTAGAAAAATACCCCATCGTTTGAAAGTTAGGATTTTGACCCGACCCATTTTTTTGCATTTTGTACTAGAACTGGAAAGTTAACTTTTTATCCTTTTAGATTTGGGTCTCGAAACTATTTTTAGTAGATCCAAATGGGGGGTATTTCCCTTATTTTTAATAGTCATTTACTTAAATGGCTTTACATGTAAATAGAACCAGGAAGCAGAAACGCAGAAACAGGGAGAGGCAAAAACAGGAAGAGATGAACCACAAAACAGGATTTGGGGAATTCCGGACGAAACAGCACATTCCGCCTGTTTCGTCCAGAATTCCGGCCGGAACGGTATATATGGCGGTTCTGTTCCAGATTTCAGCCCGGAACCGGAATTCCGGTCCATTCCGTGGGTTGATTTAAAGGGCCTCACTATGTAATATTTGGGTTGCAGGCGCCACACACACACAGATGCGGAATTTGAACTTTGAAGCTTACAGATAACCGAGCAGGAAAAAATAACAAAAGGTATGGCTTAGATCCTGATACACAACAGAAAGGTGGATGGTATTGGAACCCATAACTTTAGGCATTTCGAACAATGTCAGTTTGGCATATTTCAGAGGCTGGATGGTGTTGTAATCCTCTAGCAGAAACCCTTTAATTGGGCCATTAATATCAGTTTGTTCCTGTATGTAGTATTTCCTTTACATATAGGAAAAACTGATACGGATGGCATGCCTAATTTTGAGGGTGGGAATACCAGCACACAACATAAGTTGAGGCTGATAACAATATCTTTTTTTATCTCTTTAAAACTAGGCTAATAACAATACTAGAGTACAAGAAAATACCACAAGCAATCACATGTGCATCCACAAAAATACACACACCTGGTGAGTTGGAAGTGTGCGTAATCTGTACTGTTCAATATCCTTAGCCTTGATGTCCTCCCTATACATAATAGCCCGACAATCATTTATCCTGCCTTGCAGTTCTACAGTGATTTTTCCCACTCTATGAGGATCAAATACTTGAAAATCTATGATATATCCTGAAAATAATAATTAGTTTGTCAACTTAAAATTTACGAACCGCACTGGGCAAGTGAAAAATCAGTTAAATTAACAGGCACAATGGAAAAACGAACACAAATGCATGACGATTCAAGGCAATTGAAAGGGGGAACTAGTTCTTAAAATTATAGTACGGGAATGCTATCTGCTTTTGTATAAGTGGTCTTGCACTCGGATTCACATTTGAATGTCCAGCACATTACCAGAAAAAATAAGCCACCTTTTAAGCACCCTACTACAGGATGGTTTCCACATGTGAAGCCAGGCAGTAAACATGGTTGTATGGAAGTGCCCAGTATTTTTTTTATGGCAGAAGTGCCTAGGATTTATAACAACAAAATGCTGCCATAAATCAAGAAAAGCAGAGCTTCTTTTGCAATGCAAGAAGATTTTTCATGGCTTGGATTCCCTCTTAAACCTTATTATGACGATCATACAGATGGATTAAAATGAGATGATACATATTGCAGTCATATCTACAAAGGTCTACCCTCCCAGTAACAAGAGATTCCGACTAAAGAATTGGCAAGACTGTAAGGCTACAAAAAAGTAAAGCAAGCAGAGGCGATGATATACGAAATCTAAACAACTGATTCTCATGGAACATAGCAGTGAATATGCACCAATATTACAATTATACTTCACATAGGTGTATAGCATTTCCGTACTTTTGAACCAAATAGTAAGAAATTGTTATTGCCACCTTCTCAACAGAAAATGCAAAGCTCATAACCCAAATCTTTCTCATCTTGGATAAAGTAAAATGATAGAACACTATAAAAAATTTCACCAATCTGACCTGGGAAGAACAGAATTTAGTGGTTTTCTTGATTGAATTATGTGTTTTAAATTGCTTCATGCATGGTTCAGATAATTAGAGAAGCACAATTCAAACAACTAAATGCATACAGATAACAAGTAATTACCTCTTTGTAACACAAGATAACAATGCACATTAATCCGGCTACAGGAATCAAAGCATCTGATACTGAAAAACCAGAAACAAAATCCACAATACCTCGAAAGATGAGGATTTCTGTAGGAATACGACATGGTTTTAGCAAGAAAATATGATTTTATTTAATGCACGTTGATTCTGTGATAAAAATATTTATGGCAAATGCTTATAGCACAATAATTATGCTTAGACATTTCCATTTCTCCATTTTAATTATGTCTGCAAATTCTTCTAGAATGTCTCTGACCAACAATAGGCCATCTTAAGGTGACAATGCCTTCTTTAGAAGGAAAGTATAAAAGTTTATCCAAGCATGAAGCAGAATCATAATGGATGATCATCACCAAGTGAAGGTGATATAATTCATTTCCTTTTCTTTTTTTTGAATGATAATTCATTTTCGGTTAATGCGAAGGTATTACCCTACCTTAACTACCACGAGAGGAATAATCGCCAAGTGGTGACAAAATATTCTCCTAATGCTTCACATCATCCTAGTGGTTACAAGAAAAGTTCATTCTTAAGGAAATGATGAAATTCGGCATACTCCTATAAGGTGAAGATCCATTAGGGTTAATGAAATTGCATTTACATTGTAGAACAGTCCCCCCACGGTTATCAAATCCATAAATAATTACTGATTGGAGATGAATTCCTTCCAATAAAGGGAGGAAGCACACAGTTGCTATAGTGGGAAGCGGGTGTGCGAAGCGATGAGGAAAGCTAGCGATGCGGAAAGCGAAAGCTGAAGCAAGGGATTTAGAAGAGAGAAATGCGGGAAGAGAAAATCTCTAAAGAAAGTAAAGAGAAAATGTGTAGAAAATGCCATTGAAAGTAAACATTAAGCATGTAATAAGCCTCATTGTAAGCTAACAAGAAGTACATAGAAAAAGTAGGATTGTAGTGGGTTAGGGAGGAAGGGTTAATATATTGGTAAGGATCACAAGTAGAAAAGAAAGCTTCATGGCTATTTGACTTGTAAATTTTAGGAATTTATAGTTTCAAATGTTTTATTCATATGTATTTAATGTCAAGTTTTGAAAAAAAAATCTACATAATTTTCATTCGAAACTTAAGATAAGTTCTAAATTTTTAAATGCACTCTTTCTTTTTTTAAATACACTCCTTCAACATCATCAAAAGGAGAAAATATCCTTTTAGGAAGAAATAATCACCCAAATAAGAAGCTTATTCTTAATTAAGAGGAAAAGTGCAGGAAGCTTTCCCCTAAATTAGGGAAGTGAGAAGAAATTAGCTTCCGAAGCATGTTTCCGGGGAAGCGAGCTTCCCATCAAACTAAGAAGTTTTGGGTAACTATTCGCCAATATTTTGGGTATGAAACTTTGGGGATAGAACTTAGCAGGATAGTGAAGATCATCATGTGAGGTATGGTGATGGGTCAGTCTGGCCTAGTGATTCCTTTGATGTTAGGTTCTTCTGTTCTATTAGGAGGCTAAGCAAATATTTTGATCCAAGAAACAACACAGTATGTAGTAGATACTACGCAGTATAAAGTAACTAGATTGTGTCTCTGAGTGAATGCAAACTTTATTCTATAAAAAGGAGTTGATACCTGCACTCCCTTGTTAATAGTGACATTCCTCTCGTATTTTACACTTCTCTAATTGGCTGGTTCCAACAAGCTATTAGTTGCCAATCAGATAGCTTAAATTTAAGAGAGGAGTGCCAATATAAAGGGAGTGAAGAGGTCTCCATAGGTGTGTAATAAATGGAATAATGCCAGCATTTAGTGGGATATATGGAGTGGATCCTTTCCTTGTTAGATTGGTAATTCCCATTTAGAAATTTTGCAGACGCCAATATTTCCCAAAGATCAGGATCAGTCACTAAGTAAATAAGAAAACATCCAGAGAATGCAATAGGAAACATAAGCTCTAAAGTTGAATTACTTATTTTAAAAGGGAAAACAAAAACAAAAAACAGGCATCCCGAATCAACACCCACTAATATACAGATTATCTCAAACAAATGACAACCAAAAATGTTAATCATAAAGTTTGAACTACCCCATTCAGGAAATGCTAGCCATATTCCAAAGGAAAGAAAGATGCAAAAGAACCACAACTGAAAAGAACAAGAGCAAAACTGAATACCAAAAACAAATGAAAGAAATAGTATCGACGGAAATGATGTTTTGTCCCTTTACCTCGGCTTTTCATGATCTTGAGAAAGGAAGTCATGACGGTTGAGATAGGTTGCAAGTTGGCGGTAGCTTTTCCCCTCCTCTCTGCATTTACAATTGTCCTCAATGCATCGTTCAATATCCTCCTGCCCATATGTTCCTCTCTTTACAAGCTCAAAACCCACTACACCTGGGTCGAAAACATAACAATTAACACAAGGGGCAGGGCTGTTATTGGTTATTCTAGATAAGAAGATTGGAACTTTGGTCGTTTGCTTGCAAAGTACAGTTTTTTAGTCTTCACCTTCCAGGATCCATAGGGTGTATCATCCACCTTAAAACATACGACACAAGTACTGTGTCCGCTCACATGCACCTAAGAGATACAGCGATACTTGAGTAATGTGTCCTTGTTCGAAATTGTTGAATAACGTGTATTTAGAGTAGTTTAGTCATTACTTGTAGATTAAGAGTATTGTAGTCATTGTACATTGGATGCCCTATTTGGGGCCTATATATACATCATTTACATAAGGAGCTCTCTAGTGGAGACTCTCCATCATCTCTACTCTTCTTCTTCTCTTCTAACCCTAGCTCATTTCTAAAATGGTATCAGAGCTTTAGGTCTAGGGAAAAAAAAGAAAAAGAAGAGTCACTCTCACCGCCGTATCCCATCTCTCTCTTTCTCGCACTTTATTTCTCTCCAGCGTGCAGCGCGCAAGTGTTGTATCCTTTCGTGCTTCTTTTTTTCAAAAATTTCTCCTCTCTCTCTCTCTCTCTCTCTCTCTCTCTCTCTCTCTCTCTCTCTCTCTCTCTCTCTCTCTCTCTCTCTCAGCGCATCCAAAAATCTCTCTTGGAATCTCTCCCAAATCTCTTTCTCACTCTGTCCAGCGTGCGATTAATCGCACTGCATTTTCCTCGTAATCGTATCATGCGATTAATATAGTTGTCATCTCCGTATTAATCACACCCTGTCCCCAAAACCTCTCCATATTAATCGCATGATGCAATTAACTCTATCCGTTAATCACATCATGCGATTATCCAACCTTTGTGATTACATTTCCTGTCATTCCTGAGTTTTCAACTACATCTTGCGATTAACACTTTGTATGTCTCCTCCAGCTTGAAACACTATGGGACCGTTACGATACGCGGATTTTAGAATCCGGTTTGAGTTTGAAAACAGTGTAAAAGAGGGTTCATGATCAAGCTGGTGTATCCTGTCCTCAGACTCCTGACAGCGTTTCTTGGATTTTAAGAAATCCAGGTTTTAGAAATCTCTCCCTCCATCCTGAGATTTCTAAAACCTGGAAACATGGGAGAATCTCTTGCTCTCTTGCTATCGGAAAGAAGGGCGAGAAATTAGTAAACAACGGCTGGTCTCTTTCTTCTCTCGTCTCCCATCTACGATTTTGAGGAAATCAAAGATTCTAAAATCCGCGTATCCAAACGGCCCCTATAATTTCATTCAGGATATGGAGCTGATTGACTTGTTCAAGGCTCGAAGGGATATGTTTTGTGCAAAAAATTGAAGGAAGTGAAATTGAAAATAAAAGATGGCAAAAAAATGGCAGATGAGGGTGTAATAAATGTAGCAATGAGGAAATTTCTACAGCTCTGGAATTCTTGGAAGGTAAAGAAATCGATGGCCCCCTTTTGGATGTCCAAAGAATTGAAAGATTGAAGCTTCTGGAGGCGTATGAGGAAATTCTAAGAAAAGAAGAAATTAGGTGGAGACAAAAATCAAGAGTCAATTGGCTCAAAGAAGGCGATCTAAATTCAAAATTCTTTCATCGGGTGGCAAATGCGAGACGACGAACTAATACAATTACTTGCCTGAAGGAGGGGGATTCGTTGATAGAAGATATTGACTTAATCAAGAAAAGAATCGTTGATTTCTACTCAGCGCTTTACACAAAATTAGTTGAATGGCGTTCGAAATTAGGGGGTCTACAATTCAAATCAACCAGTCTTGGTCAGCAAATTTCACTAGATCGAGATTTCACTGAGGAAGAGGTTGAACATGCCATTTTCTCCATGAAAAAAAAAAGACAATGCTCCGAGACCGAATGGGTTCCCTATGGCATTTTTCCAAAGATACTGGGGTATCATGAAGCAAGATATCATGGCTTTTATCTATGAATTTCAGGAGAAAGGAGTTATAAGCGAAGCAACAAAAGCTACATTTATTGCGCTAATTCCAAAAAAGGAGGGGGTGATTGGGATTAAGGATTTCGGACCGATCAATTTAATTCACAACGTTTCAAAGATTGTATCCAAATTGCTTTCTCGAAGAGTGAAAAGTTGTATGGGGGGCATCATCTCCCATTTTCAGGGTGCATTTGTCGACTCAAGGCAGATTCTGGACGGGGTCCTAATACTAATGAGATTATTGACTCTATCAAAAGGGGATAGATACCCAGCTTGGTCTTTAAGATTGACATTGAAAAAGCTTATGACCATATAGATTGGGAGGTTGTTGATTTCATACAAGAACGTATGGGTTTTGGCACGAGGTGGAGAACATGGACGAAGTCAGTAATATCCTATAATAGCTTCTCAATCATTATTAATGGCTCCATGGAAGGAGACTTTAAGAGTTCAAGGGGTCTTCGGCAGGGTGACCCATTAGCTTCATATCTTTTCATCTTGGTGGTGGAAGCACTTAGCCTAATGTTGATAAAGGCTAGTAATTCAAGGCTGATCCAGGGATTGCAAGGGGGACCTAAAGGTGCGAAAATTACACACTTTCAATTTGCTGATGATACGCTTGTCTTTTTGGAAAGCAATGCCCAGGCTATTCCTAATGTCATAAGAATATTCATGTGGTTTGAGGCCACCTCGGGTCTTAAGATCAATTTCAGCAAAAGCACTCTCTTGGGCATTAATATGGATCAGCAGGTGGTTCAGAATTTGGCCGGATCTATTGGTTGCATTGCTAGGGTTTTTCCGGTTTCTTATCTGGGGCTGCCATTGGGGTTCGGTGTCCCATTAGCATCGCAATGGGATCCAGTGGTAGAACGGGTGTTAGCTACCTGGAAGAAAAAATACATTTCTTTTGGGGGAAGAATCACTCTGATAAAAACAGCACTTGCAAACATGCAGGTCTACTTCATGTCGCTTTTAAGAATCCCAGTTAAGGTAGCTTTGAGAATTGAAAAGTTACAGAGGGATTTCTTGTGGGATGGTAACGGGCAATCTAGAAAATTAAGACATTTGATGAATTGGGAGAGAGTAACAAAGTCAAAGAAGGATGGAGGGCTGGGAATTGGGAAGCTAAGGATGGATGATAAGTCTTTACTAGGAAAATGGCTATGGCGGTATGGGAATGAAAAGTTGGCTCTATGGCACCATGTGGTTGGATCCGAATATGGGTCGGAATGGGGGGACTGGAGCATTAAGAAACCAGTAAACGGAAAGGGTTCAGGTTCTTGGAAATCCATTTGCTCGGTTAAGGAAGACTTTGAACAAAAAACACGCTATAAGGTGGGGAAAGGCATGAAGTTGAGATTTTGGGTGGACCTCTGGTGTGGCAAAACATACTTTGCATGGAATACCCGAGGTTATTCCGAGTTGCAGTGCGACCTGAGGCAACGGTGGCGGATAATCTAGTACAAGAGGAACATATGGGAAGAGGATTCTGGGACATTCGATTACAAAGGGATCTTAAAGAGATGGAAATACAAGACCTCCAAAGACTTCTTACACAACTAAATTCGGTATATTGTTCTAAGTTCAAGGATGACGAGACGATATGGTCACCAGAACCAAATGGTGAATTCACGGCCAGGTCTTTCTTTGCGATATTAAATCCAGGTCAGAAAACAAATAGGAGGTGCATTTGGAAATCTCTTGCACCTTCAAGAGTGGTAGCTTTTGGATGGATGTTGGTACACAGAAAAATCAATACTTTCGATCGACTAAAAAGGAGACATTTCAACCTAGCAAGCATGTGCGTCCTTTATCAACAGGATGAAGAAACATTGGACCATCTGATGCTGCACTGTCCATTCTCATATCACTTATGGTCGAGGGCAATTGGAGCTTTTGGAATGAACTGGGTTTGCCCGAGTTCAATTAATTCACTCTTGATTAACTGGCAAAATGGGCCTTTTGGAGAGACTGGTAAGCTACTATGGTCCACTTTCCCTTATGCCATTGTCTGGAATATATGGAAGGAATGGAACAAACGTATTTTTGAAGATCGGAGCAGGACACCTGGATGGTTGGTGTCAGATATTAAGGTAGAACTCATCTCATGGGCCAAGATTAAGAAGAAAATCCCCTACGGGGTGGAGGATTTGATAAGAAATTGGTGGTCAATTATCTAGGATAGAACAATCCGAACCAAGCCTAAACCGAAATGGAAGGCCCCACCATGTAGGTGGCTGAAGCTCAATTTCGATGGAAGCTCTATTGGTAACCCAGGGAAGGCGGGAATTATGGGTCTGATTAGAAATGATAAAGAAACTACTATTATGACATTCACAGGCCCAGTAGGGATATTTGATGCAAATGAGGTAGAAATTAGGGCTCTTCTCTTAAGCTTGCGATGGGCATATGAAAACTGTTAAAGTATAAAAGATAAACAACGCCTTTTCTCCAACAGCATATGCTTTTGGGGAAGGTGGTAAGTTAACATGGTATCAGAGCCAAAGGTCTCGAGTTCAAACCTCCTGGATAGCAAAAATCCACATGCGATGGTCGGCCCAAAGTGGGATCACATGTGCCACGTGTTTGCCAAGTGGGCCACACGTGTGGGGGAGTGTTAAAGTATAAAAGATAAATAACGCCTTTCTCCAACAGCTTAAGCTTTTGGAGAAGTTGGTAGTTAACAAAAACAATCAACGACCATTAATAGTTGAGGGAGACTCGACAAATGTGGTTGCTTGGGCATCAAGTACCTAAAAGGGACCTTGGCGATTACAAGATCTAATAGCGGAAGTACTTGCTTTAATTAGGTCGTTGAGTCCTAGGATCGAGTATCGAAGGAGATCGGCAAATGAGGAGGTGGATAGACTAGCAAAAGCAGGAGTTCTAAAGGAGGAAATGTTGGTTGTCAGTTCCTTGTAAAGTTGTAAGCCCCTTGAGGGGGAGGACAACTTGTCCCAACCGAGATTCAATAAATTGTCAATTTTCAAAAAAAAAATGTGTGAAGCTTACGAAAATCATTAAAAAAATCACACTAAAAAAATTGCGTAATAGATATTAAAAAGGAAAACAACAGTTTATAACGTAATAAAAAAATTAAAAGTAAGAAATATCCAAATAGAAATTTGAACTTAACATAAATTTAAATCTATAAAACCATATATTTCATGTTTTTCTCTATGTTGTAAAATCTGTTTCGTTCGTCGTTTCGTTTTGGCGACCGGAACGGAATGCTTCGGTGTTTTGGCCATTTCGCTCCGCGTTTCGGTCGAAACTTTTCGTTCTGCTTTCCGGAGGGAATATTTTTTAAAATAATTAAAAATATGCAAAAAAATGCAATAAAAAAAAAGAAATTGTTAGAAAATTAGAGAAGCTTGAAGAGCTTAAAAGAAGATTAGAGTTCAATAGATCTTAGTTGGTGGGAAAGTGTGTAAATGAAGTTTGTAAGAGAAGAGAAGAGAAGAGTGTGGAAAAACAATGGTTAATGGGGTATATATAGTGGTGTGAATGCTTGTGGATGAGAAAAGACGAAAAATACCCTTCCAACGGCTATAATGGCATTCCCAAATTTTATTTTATTTTTACTGCATTTTCAGACAATTTTGGCCAAAATGGACCAAAACGACCGAAACGAATTCCTACCGGATTTCATTCCGCTTTCCGGTACAAAACCGAAATTTTGGCCCGTTTTGGCCGAAACGAAACGAAATATACAACTTAGGTTTCACATGCATTTTCATTAGCGTTTCTCTATCGTTTCTCAAACATTTCTAACGTGTTTCCTAAGACGTTTCTCTCTCGTACAATTTTTATTATTATTTCTTGTTTCCCCTCTTGTTTTTTTTTCCTTACACTCCCGTTTCCGTTTCCCCTTTCGCTTCCCGAATCCGTTTCCACCCTGGCAACTATGTTCTAGATTATGGACAAGATGGTTACTTACACCCAACAGCTTGATGGTTGTGAGAAAACTGATTATTGGACTCACAATCGGTTCTCAAAATCCAAGACTGAAATTTGTGAGATCTACTCAAACATTCTACACAAGTTCAAAATTAGATTTGAGCAATACTTCATTCAATTGAAAAACAGAGGCTCTTTTACCTCAAAAGAAGATTAAAAAACACATACAAATCAAAGATCAAGAAAAAAGGGGCGTGGGGGTTAATATGACATACCTAGGTCAAAATGAAGGGCTGGATTTCGTTGGTCGGAATCTCAGATCAATGGCTTAATAGCTGAGAAAGGGATAATAGATTTAGGGTTTTTGAGAAGAGGAAGAAGACAAGGAAGTGAGCTCGAATCTGCACGAAATGCAAAAATCACGCTCGTCTTTATTTTCCAAACGAAGTCCCGTTTTGGAAATGTTTTACAATTTAAAAAAGGACGATATAAATTCCCACCCCCTGTAGGATAATTCACACCACTGTAAAGGAGCTTATGTTGCAGACTTTAACGCTTTATACCGTTAGGGTGCGAATTTATCATTGCCCTAAAAAAAGCTCTTAATTAATTAAAAGGGCTCTGCTTAGGGGTGGCAACGGTTCGGTTTCGGTTCGGTTTGATCCCAAACCGAACCAAACCGAAATTTGAATCGCGGTTCTACCGAACCGAAATTTGAATTTTCGGTTCAGGGCAACGGTTCGGTTTCGGTTCAGTTTGAAATTTGAACCAAACCGAAATTTGAATCGGGCGAATTTTCGGTTCAGTTTCGGTTGGATTGCCACCCCTAGCTTTGTGGGCAGAAAAACGCTTCTTGACGTCAAAATAACGTTAAAAGTGGGGCGCATTATCCTACAATAGGGTGAAAAAATCATCTGTCGGCAAATATTGCGGAAGCCATTTAGCCGCTCACACTTTTGCACAAGAGAATAGGCTGAATACCAACCTCAGATGGACAAAATAAATAGGGAATTGCTAGCGTCCATCGCAAAAGGCATTTCGCAGCTAGTCTGTCGCACTTCAGACCAGCCACCTCATGAATGAGGACAACAGCTTTTGTTTCCATTCATGAGGTGAAGGCATTTCACGGCTGGTCTGTCGCACTTCAGACCAGCCACCTCATGTATGAGGACAAAAGCTTTTGTTTCCATTCATGAGGTGGCTCGTCTGACGTGCAACAGACCAGCCGCGAAAAGCCTTTTGGGGGACCTTAGCAAATCCCAAATAAATAAGACGAAAACTGTTAAAAAGTGAGTTTTTTGTGGTTGTTCTCTCCTGCAAAAGTGAACCCTGAAATTGCCTTCTACGAAATTACCCAATGGGTAGAATAAGAAGTAAAAAGGGCTGAGAGAAGCATTGAATTTGTCTAGAATTACCTCTCTAAGAACAGTGGAATGGATTAAAATAGTGTTTGGTTGCACGGCATAAAGTGGAACTGAGAAAGAGCGTTGTAGCACTTTTCGCACCTACTGGAGTTTATATATTGATATTTACTTGTGCTCAACCTGCCATCAAGGTTTTAAATTTCGGTTTCGGGGGTAATTTTAGACCTAGCCGAAATCCTGAAATTTCGGCCGATATTCGGTAAAGACACACGAATCCCCTGTAGTAAACATGATGCGCGTGGTTTACAGGTGATTGCGTGCATCCATAGGGATTAGTCCTGCCTTAAAATGGTGTGGGGATATCCTATGTCATCAAAAAAATTTCGCAAGCCTTGATGTAATGAACTAGTATTTACAACCCCCTTGTTTTGATATACACACTCCTTTGTTTTAGAACTACTAGAAATTCCCATACGAAAGTGGCCGCATGCATGTCACTATCTTTCCCGTGCATGCGAGATATTTAACTTAGTGATTAAAAAAAATTAGTGGCCATAAATTCCTCCGATGGAGAAAACTGACTAGCTCAAAGCCACATATGCCGAATCTGGCTTGATGGTGTCAGTGTATGCATGATGATTCTGAAGAGCACCCTGCACCGTTGGATCACTCTTCAGTTTTTGGATGGCCTTGATTAGTAATTTAAGGGTTTGATTATGCCCACATCAACTGGTCTTATCAATCACATAATAGAAAATCGACATCAAACCAACTACATAGAGCAAATGGGTATGAGTGGATATACAAAAGAGATTGAGAAGAGATGTGGAGAAGAGATAAAATAAATTAACCTTATTAAAATATCTCAAATCTTTCTTCAGTTATATAAAGTTTCTAGCTAGTAAAAACCATCTCCAACAGCAATAAAATTAAACCATTTTGCAGCTCTAATTAAAGTCCTATTACAATGAATCTTCAACTCGATCATGTTACAAATAACACTTCTTATTCCAAACAAACTCCATAATTAAATAATAAACTAACAAGAAAAACTTGGTATAATGAAATTTCACTTTCTATCAGCCTCTCTTTTAACCAAGTTCGTTCTAACTTCATTATGCACATCATCTTCTTTAGCCTGAAAATGTAACCATTTTTAGCGCGTGGCTCTATGAAGATGTTCACTAACTTCATTTTCAGGAAACTTGAGCACAACCTTGTTCTTGTCCCCAAATTCATGAATATAGTAAAACTTGGCATCAATATGCTTGGTCCTATCATAAAATATTGATTCTTCGTCGATGCAACCACTGTCTTGTAATCTCACATGATTTTCATCAATAAAATTTTGTTTGTGGTACAAATCACCAAGGCTTTGTTCGTTTAAGATTATGACAACCAATTGTGAGTCCAAAACCAATTATTCGATTCAAAATTACGTTTAATGAGGATTAAAATTAGATCTGACAGTAAATTAGATGAATCATGAATGGGGATTTAAATGATGGGTGAATGGAAAAAAAATTACTTTGATTTTTTAGCAATTTTTATTGATCTATTTTTGTTAGATCCTACAATGAAGCATGCAACGGATATTCGTGAATTCAATCATGTTTAAGATCGAAATATACTATCTCTTCATCTTAGAGATTATGAAGCATGGTTTGTTCTTTGAGAGTTTCAGTCGATAAACATTCTTTGATATTTCAAAACATGAGACTGAGTTTTCTCGAACCAGGGAGAATAATACGGGCAAAAACCACCAAGAACGTGAGGCATGGAACAAGTCTCTTATTCTTCAAATCTCGTCCTTTTGGCTTGATTTTGGTATCATCAGAAAGGTTTTTCGATTACCTACCTAACGAGCCCAAGATCACACGATTTGTATATGATTTGAGAAAGTTATGGCCAATTTACAGATGCATGTCTATATATATATATATATATATATATATATATATATATATATATATATATAGGGGAGTGATAAATCGACTCCCAAATATCTTAAATCGACTCCCTATGTGTCTTTCTCTCTCCTCTAGGTTAGAGAGAGAAAAAGAGGAGAGATAGACACATGGGGAGTCGATTTAAGATATATGGGAGTCGATTTATCACTCCCATATATATATATATATATATATATATATATATATATATATATATATAGCGTGCGTATGTTGGGATTTTCTGACATCCATCGCAAAGGGCATTTCGCAGATAGTCTGTTGCATGTCAGACCAGCCACTTGGTGAATGATGACAAAAATATGCTGAAAAGTGAGCTTTACAGGCTGGTCTGACATGCGATAGGCCATCTTCAAAATGCCTTTGTTACACGATTTCTATTTTAGGATTATTTTAGTTAATTTTTTAGCTTTTATTTAAGTTACTTTAGATGGTCGCTGTAATTAGTTGCTTAGGTCTTAAGTTAACTTTTAGGGTTTTTTTTCTTCTGATAAATAGCTATTATAAAAGCATTGTAAAGGGAAAATTATTTGAATTATTGAATGAAAATTGGCCTTTGGAATTTTGAGTTGTTTGAGAATTTTTTGGTTGCTAGCATTTGCCCCTGCAGGAGTATTTTTCAGTTTCGTTCTTAGAAAATAGACTTTGACGGGATCGAAGTAAATATCATCCCCTTGGACGGTGATCAAAGTATTATATTCCCTACGACAGTAATTGAAGTGCCCATTTTTTTTCTTAATTTATCTATTTTGCCTCCTCTGCTACCCAACGAAGCACTTTTGGGTTTTTTTTACTACACCACCAACACTTGCACTTTGATCCTAAGGTGCTCAAAATTCCCATCGAACCTTGTGAGTTATGATTAAAATGTACAGTTTTTCTTGTTTTCATAGATCATACTCTAATACCAAATGTTAGAAAAAATAAATAAATATTCAAAGTTCTTAATTGGGTGTGTATTGATGCCACACAATTGAGAAGAGGAGTAATGAGAAGAAGAAAGATAAACTAAAAAAAAAACTTTATTAAAATAACTCAAAGCTTTTTTACTACCTCCATCTAAAGTCAATACCTAATGTAGTTTCTAGCTAGTGAAAATCATCTCCTAAAGCAACTAAAATTATATGGCTAATGCAACTCTAATGAAGTCATATTAATATATAGGGATTTGCTAGGCAATTTCACTGAAAGCCCTTTTGTAGGGGGCTAAGACCCACCACCAATAACACCCGCCAATCTACCACCAGTAAATACACGGAAATACCCAAGATCTTGCACAACATGATGGAGAATATATATGCACCAACAAGGCACAATTACAAAAGAGAGCAAATCACAAGCAACCACAAAAAGACAAGAATATACATGGTTCACCACAATGGGCTACTCCACAAACAAGGCAACACAAAAATCCACTATTTAGAAACAATAGTACAATGTTACTTCCATCGATAAAATCCTTCTCTCCAACCTTCTATGTAGCCACAACATAACCCCTAAGTCTCTACACCGAGTACATGGAAAAACCCTCGTTCGATAAGTAGTTGGAAAAATCCTCCAACACAATGCTTGTCCTACAATAGACAAAATCCAATGTAGAAGAAGATGGAAAAAAAAGAACCCACCTTGATAAACAAGAGGAGGAAAACCCCTTTTTGCTTCAACACAAAAAAAGGCCTTCCAAGAGCCCAAGAGAACACGCCTCTTTTGCCCTAAATCTTCTCCTCAACCTTGAGTAGATAAACCTTGCTTTTGCTTCACCATAGATGCCCTCTTAGAGCCTCCAAGAGAAAACCCCTCTTGACTTGCCCTAGCTTTCACCTCATGAAGAAGAAATTTGCTTTTGCGCCATCACAAAAGCCATCCTAGGTCCCCCAAGAGAAAACCCTCTTGCCTTGCCCTAGCCTTTTCTCCTCTCCTCTCTACATTTTCCCTTCTTCTTCAAGCCCTCTCTTTCATATAATAACCCTATATACATATATAGAGAGAGAGAAAACACATCCCACTAAAAGGGCCAAATGGGACCCATTCCAAGAATGAAATAGAACCGGCGATTTTGTATCACTAACTCAACAATCTCCACCTTGATGCATAATCACCGGCATGTCGAGCCTTCTTCTTTAAGCCAAGAGAAATTAAACTCCAATCCAACTTCTCTCCTTGAACCACCTTAGTGAGCTTATCTGCCACTTCTATTCGGTTCCCACTTTGAACAATCGCATCCTTCCGTCTTCTCCTAAAAAAGCCCCAACATAAATATGTGCTTAGTCATTTTATCAAACCTTGCTTCTCTGAAGCAATTTCACAAACACCTTGCGTGCAAAACCCGGACGCTCTAATACCAATTGTAGGGGGGGTTGAAACCCACCGCCAATAACATCTGTCGATCTACCACGGACCATCACATGGAAATACCCAAGATCTTGCACAACAAGATGGAGAAAATATATGCCAACAAACCATAATTACCAATGGGAGCAAATCACAAGTAACCACAAGAAGACACGAATATATGTGGTTCACTACAATGGGCTACTCCACGGACAAGGCAACACAAAAAACCCATTATTTAGAACCAATAGTACAATGTTACCTCCATCGGTAAAATCCACTGATAAAACCCTTCTCTCCAACCTTCTATGTAGCCATAAATAACCTCCAAGTCTCCACACCTAGTACATGGAAAAATCCTTCTTCGAGAAGTAGTTGGAAAATCCTCCAAC
Organism: Tasmannia lanceolata; assembly: GCF_043159265.1. Taxonomy (NCBI): domain Eukaryota; kingdom Viridiplantae; phylum Streptophyta; class Magnoliopsida; order Canellales; family Winteraceae; genus Tasmannia; species Tasmannia lanceolata. The sequence goes on along the minus strand of NW_027518696.1, from coordinate 15,829,642 downwards.
ATAATGCTTGTGCTACAATAGAGAAAATCCAATGGAGAAGAAGATGAGAGAAGAAGAATGCACCTTGAGTAAACAAGAAGAGGATGAGAAACCCTTTTTGTTTCACGACAAAAAAGCCTTCCAAGAGCCCAAGAGAAAACCTCTCTTTTTGCTCTAACATTTTCTCTTCAAGAAGAACCTTGCTTTTGCTTCACCACAAAGGCCCTCCTAGAGCTTGCAAGAGAAAACCTCTCTTGCCTTGTCCTAGCTTTCTCATCAAGAAGAACCTTTCTTTTGCTCCACCACAAAAGAACTCCTAGAGCCCCAAGAGAAAAACCCTCTGGCCTTGCCCTAGCTTTCTCCTCAAGAAGAACCTTGCTTTTGCTCCACCACAAAGCCCTCCTAGGGCCCTCAAGAGAAAACTCTCTTGCCTTTCCCTATCCTTTCCTCCTCTCCTCCCTACATTTTCCTTGTTCTTCAAACCCTCTCTTTCATATAATAACCCTATATATAGAGAGAACATATCCCACTTAAAAGCGCAAAGTGGGACCCACTCCAAGAATGAAATAGAACCGGCGATTTTGTATCACCAACTCAACAATCTCCACCTTGATGCATAATCACCGACATGTCGAGCCTTCCTTCTTGAAGCCAAGAAAAGTTAAACTCTAATCCAACTTCTCTCCTTGAACCACCTTAGTGGGCTTATCTGTCACTTCTATTCGATTCCCACTTTCAACAATCATATCCTTCCATCTTCTCATAAAAAAACTCCACCTTAAATATGTGGCTAGTAATTTTCTCAAACCTTGCTTATCTCAAGCAATTTTGCAAACACCTTACATGCAAAACACAGACGCTCTGATACCCAAGGTTTCAAATTTCGGTTTCGGAATGTGTTTCGGTCCTCACCGAAAACGAAATTTCAACTGAATTTTTGAAATTTCGGTCGAAATTTATCGAAATCAATCACAGGCTATTTTATCTCCTACATAATTTTCATCGAAATTATCAAAATTTTTGCCAAAATTTCGTTACTTTTGGAAGAAAATTTCGGGATAATATTAAATAATTATCATAAATCAAGATTTTTGGGTGAAATCCCTTAAATTTCGGACAAAATTTCGGGATAAAAATTTTGGCCGAAATAAACTACTATTTCAAGTTTTATCGATTTCGATTTTGGTATCCACCGTAACTCGAAATCGATTTCGGTATCCACCGTAACCTGAAATTTTGGATTTCGGTCAAAATTTAAAACCTTGTTGATACCGATTGTAGGCGGCCAAGACCAACCGCCAATAACACCCGCCAATCTACCACCGACGAACACACATAAATACCCAAGATCTTGTACTACAAGATGGAGAAAATATATGTACCAACAAGCCACAACCACCAAAGAGAGCAAATCACAAGCAACAACAAGAAGACAAGAATATACGTGATTCACCACAATGGGCTCTGCCACGAACAAGGCAACACAAAAATCTAGTATTTAGAACCAATAGTACAATGTTACCTCCACCGGTAAAATCCACTTATAAAACCCTTCCATCCAACCTTCTATGTAGCCACAACGTAACCTCCAAGTCTCTACACCGAGTACATGGAAAAACCCTCATTCAAGAAGTAATTGGAAAAATCTTTCAACACAATGCTTGTGCTACTATAGACAAAATCTAATGGAGAAGAAGATGGAAGAAAAAGAACCCACCTTGATAAACAAGAGGAAAACCCCTTTTTGCTTCACCACAAAAAGGCCTTCCAAAAGCCCAAGAGAACACCCCACTTTTGCCCTAAAACTTCTCCTCAACCTTGAGTAGATGAATCTTGATTTTGCTTCACAACAAAAGCCCTCCTAGACCCAAGAGAAAATCCCTCTTGCCTTGCCCTAGCTTTCACCTCAAGAAGAAGAACCTTGCTTTTGCTTCATCACAAAAGCCCTCCTAGGGGCCCCAAGAGAAAACCCTCTTGTATTGCCCTAGCCTTTTCTCCTCTCCTCTCTATGTCTTCCCTTCTTCTTCAAGCCCTCTCTTTCATATAATAACCCTATATATAGAGAGAGAGAAAACACATCCCACTAAAAGGGCTAAGTGGGACCCGCTCCAAGAATAAAATAGAACCATCGATTTTGTATCACCAACTCAACACCTTTCACGTGTCACTTTTGCAGGAGAGAATAGCTACCTCATAAGGATTACATGAATAAGAAAAAACCTTAGCTACCTCATAAGGATTAAATGAATAAGAAAAAACCTGCCAAAAGGTGAGCCTGTGTGGCTGTTCTCTCGTGCAAAAGTGCCACAAAATGACTCTCCACAAAATTGCCTACCAAAGCCCTAATGTATAACTTCAACTCCTATTACAAACAAAGCTTCTAATCCTAAACAAAGTCCATAATTAAATCCTAAACTAACAAAGAAAACTTGGTCGTTTCACAAAATTCAACTTTCTATCAAAGCACGTCACTGATGTGAGTAACAAGGTATAAAATTTCGGTTTCGATACTGGTTTCGGACCCTGAAATTTTGAAATTTCGGTCGAAATCTGGTACAAAACCCAAAACCAATATTTTATTCAATATTAAATTTCGGCAAATTTCGTTAATTTCGGTCAAAATTTCGATGAAATATTAAATTAATATTAAAAAAAAAACAGATTTTTTTGTCAAATTTCGGAAAAACCGAAATTTCAATTTCAACCGTTTCGATTTTTATCGATTTCGGTGTAGGTGATTTCGGTCCAAAATTTCGGATTTCGGTCGAAATTTAAAACCATGGTAGTAAGCCCATCTCTGATGTTAGTGAAGGGACAAACCCACATTAGATAGATAATTTTCATACTTTTGTAAAATGTGCCTTGGCCCACCATTACAATTTGGATATGGGCCTAGGCCAATCATTAAACTATTTAATATTTATAACCATTATTTGAATATAACATTATATGCAAAGAGTGTATGCATAAAAAATTATATGCAAAAATTTTAAGCAGTAACCAAAAATTATTCACAAATAGTGATTAATTTTGTTTAGAAATGTTAAGTACTTGAAAGAGGCCTTAATGTCCCATTTTGCAAATAAGAATAACTTCAAATAACCAAAAGACCCTGTAATTTTACACCAATTCATAAACAGAAAGAAAGAGAAAAGTTACTTTTGCATTGGCCATTATGAACTTTTCATAATGACTTTCAATTCATTAAACGTCTCTCTCTCTCTCTCTCAACTACAATCTATAGAAAGAAATGCATTATTCTATAATGCTAAAAATGAAGTAAGATTCAATCCATCAGAGAAAGGTATGTTGTGAGAAAAGAGTGAACCTTTTCACATCCACCATATTCAAAGAGGCAGCGTCATTCAAAGGGGTACTTACCTAAATTAAACTAACTTTGAGATGAGTTTCCAATGCATGACATCAAGGTTGGTGGTAAAGGCATAAAGGGATTTTGTGAAAAATTGGTGGATGCAAAGTGTGTTGGATTTGCAATACCCTCAACCTAATAATGTAAAAGGAAAGCAAAAATGAACACCCAATGATACATTGAAATCATGCATATGACAAGGCACACTAAACAAACAACGAATATACAGTCCCTCTCTTTGATGATGGAGAAGCACTTGGAAATGAAAATTATAGAGGAAAAGGAGCTTATCCTTTTTGACTTATAATACAATACTATTCCTAAACTTCTAGTCCTTCCCGTGCTTTAGGGCTTATCCACTATGCGTGGGTCTCTGGCCTTTCGAATGAAACACATATTATGAAATATCCCGTGCGTGGGTGCAGTGTGCCTGTCTGTGTGTGTGTGAGAGAGAGAGGAATTGGTTTCTTGAGTTGTGTGCATGCATATGTGGCAGAGCGCATGTCAAAGATCACTAATGTTCCCAAAAAGCTTTCACAAGTCAATTAAAAAGGAAAAGACAAGCTTGGTTTGTGCGATTAATAAAACATGGTTGTGTTTATATCATTTCCCTAGGCTTAGGTGCGGTCGACGGCCAAAAACTCATGTGGGCCCACATTGTTAGGATGGCCCAAAGCATTCATTTGCAAGACCTCATCATAGATAGGATGTGTACAAAAAATCAGCTCCATAGGATCATCCTAACCCATCCAAAAGTGGAGGGCAAAATGGACAGACACCGTTTGCCACAAATCTGCCCATTTTTGCCCTCCACTTTTGGAGGGGTAGGATGATCCAATAGAGCTGATTTTTTGTACACACCCTATCTATGATGGGGCCTTGCAAATGAATGGTTTTGATCAGTACAAAAAGTGTGGGACCCATGTGTTTAGGCCCTCGACCGCACCTAAGCTTAGGTGCGCTCAAGTGGTTATAACGCCTCCCATTGGTTCTCTTAAGCGAGACCCAAACATTTAAATGAATGGACTGCATTATAACCACTTAAGGGCACCAAAAAAATGGTGTGCTCAAGCGCACCAACATATTCCTCTCTCTCTCTCTCTCTCTCTCTCTCTCTATATATATATATATATATATAGAGAGAGAGAGAGAGAGAGGAAAGTATTTCTACTCGGTCCCCTAGATAAGCTTATCTACTCCTCCCTTTAAAAAAATACAGTGGGCCCATGCTGTTTGGATGATCCAAAGCATTCATTTGATAGGTCTTAACATAGATAGGGTGTGCCCAAAAAATCAGCACCAAAGGGTCATCCTAGCCCTTCGTTTTGTAGTGCCTTGTGGTGCCCAGAATGGACACATATAAACGTCCACGTTTATATGCGTCCATTTTGGACACGGTGTGCCCAACAAAACGAAGGGCTAGGATGACCCTTTGGTGCTGATTTTTTGGGCACACCCTATCTATGTTAAGACCTATCAAATGAATGCTTTGGATCATCCAAACAGCGTGGGCCCACTGTATTTTTTTAAAGGGAGGAGTAGATAAGCTTATCTAGGGGACCAAGTAGAAACACTTTCCTCATATATATATATATATATATATATATATATATATATATGAGAATAGAGTTCCTAAGGTGTCACCTCATATAGCTTATATGAGGTGGCGCTCACAAAACATAAGGGGCCCACATTTTTGGGGTGATCGAAACCATTCATTTGAAAGGCCCTTAGATGGATATGGTGCCTACAAAAAATCAGGTCCATAGGATCATCCTAACCCTTCCATTTATGGAGGTTAAAAATGGGCAGATTTATGGAGGTTTATACCCATCCATTTCAACCTCCGCCAATGGAAGGGTTAGGATGATCCTATGAAATTGATTTTTTGGGCACAACCTATCTATGTGAGGGCCTATCATATGAATGCTTTGGATCATCCAAACAAAGTGAGCCCCTTATGTTTTTAAGCGCCACCTCATATAAGCTATATGAGGTGACACCTTAGGAACTCTATTCTCTCTATATATATATATATATATATATATATATATAGACACACACACATATACATATATGAGAAAAGGGTTCCTGCAAATATGTGCAGGTAAGTTACTTGATCCAAACCGTCTATGTGACGGAACACAACATAAATAGGTTGTCCCCAAAAATCATTTCTGTAGGCTGATCCTAGACCTCTGATCTATAGAGGTTTCCATAATTCCTCTTAAATCAGATGGTTAAGATCACCCTATAGATTTTTTATTAAAAAACCATAAAGGAGGGGGGTAAGATTGAAATTATGTGGCTTTGTTAAAAAGCATAAAGGAGGGGGTAGGATTGAAAATATGTGGGTTGAATGGGTGCATTTGTTAAAATAAGTCAAAAAAAGTGATGTTTAATTCTCATAGAATTTTCAAAAAATTCTCTTCTGCTATATATATATATAGCAGAAGAAAAATGTTGATGCGCTCAAGTGGTTATAACGCCTCCCATTGGTTCGCTTAAGCAGGACCCAAACATTTAAACGAATGGGCGGCGTTACAACCACTTAAGCGCACAAAAAAAATGGTGCACTTAAGCGCACCAACATATTCCTCTCTCTCTCTCTCTCTCTCTCTCTCTCTCTCTATATATATATATATATATATATATATATATATATATATATATATATATATATTGAGGAAAAGGATTGTACGCTCGAGTGTACCAAGCTTATGGTACGCTTGAGTGCCCAATCACATGTGGGCCCACTTTGTTAGGATGATCCAAAGCATTCATTTGAAAAGCCCTTACATAAATGGGGTGTGTACCAAAAATTAGCTCCATAGGACCCATCCATTTGTTGAGGTCAAAATGGACAGACACTGTTTGTCCACAAATCTGCTCATTTTTGCCCTTCACTTTTGAAGGGGTTAGGATGATTCAATGGAGCTGATTTTTGGAACACACCCTATTTATGATAGGGCCTTGCAAATGAATGCTTTGGATCACCACAAAAATTGTGGGACCCATGTGATTGGGCACTCGAGCGTACCATAAGCTTCGTACGCTCGAGTGTACAATTCTTTCCCTCATATATATTATGAGAGAAATGATTGTGCGATCGACCGCACCAAGCTTAGGTGCGGTCGAGGGCCCCAAACTCATGCGGGGCCCACTTTGTTAGGATGACCCAAAGCATTCATTTGAAAGCCCCTTACATAGATGGGGTATGTACAAAAAATCAGCTCCTTAGGATCATCCTAACCCATCCATTTATGGAGGTCAAAATGGACAAACACCGTTTGCCACAAATTTGCCCATTTTTGCCCTCCATTTTTGGAGGGGTTAGGATGATCCAATGGACCTGATTTTTTGTACACACCCTATCTATGATGGGGCCTTGCAAATGAATGGTTTTGATCAGCACAAAAATTGTGGGACCCATGTGTTTGGGCCCTCGACCGCACAATCTTATTCCTCATATATATATATATATAGAGAGAGAACGGTTCCTACACACATGTGTAGATAAGTTATCTACACACTAACTTAAAATACAGTGGGGTCACATTATTTGGGTGATCCAAATCATTCATTTTTAAGGTCCTCACATAGATAGGGTGTCCAAAAAAAATCAGATCCATAGGATCATCCTAACCATTCGAACTGTGGAGGCAAAAAATGGACTAATTTGTGAAGGTTTAAAGACATCCATTTTATCTCTACAAATCGTAGGGTTGGGATGATCCTATGGATCTGATTTTTTGTAGACAACCTATCTATGTGAGGGCCTTTAAAATGGATGGCTTGGATCACCCAAACAATGTGGGCCCCCATTGTATTTTAAGCTAGTGTGTAGAGAACTCTCTACACATATGTGTAGGAACCGTTTTCTCATATATATATATATATATATATATATATATATATATATATAGAGAGAGAGAGAGAGAGAGAGAGAGAGAACATTTCAGTTACCTACACACTACCTTAAAATACAGTGGGGGCCCACATTGTTTGGGTGATCCAAACCATTCATTTAAATGGTCTTCACATAGATAGGGTGTCCACAAAAAATCAGATAAGCTTTGGATCCCCCAACAATGTTGGCCCACACCTGTTTCTGAGCTCGAGCTCAGATAAGCTTATATGAGCTCTAGATTATGAACACTATTCTTTTATATATATATATATATATATATATATATATATATATATATGTATATGTAAGAGAAAAGTGTTACTGCGCAACTGTGCAGGGAGCTCCCTACGCATAAGTGGCTTATAAAACCTCCCATTGGTCACTTTTTGTGGACCCCCAAAGGTGGACCTGGTAACGAACCAATGGGAGGCTTTTTAAGCCACTTAAGCGTAGGGAAGCTCCTTGCGCAGTTACGCAGGAAAAAGGCATATATATATATATATATATATATATAGAGAGAGAGAGAGAGAGAGAGAGGAATGCCGGACTTACATGCGCCCTTGCAAAAAAAAAGGCATAAATGGGGCCCCCATTGGTCAATATCGATTTACTATGTCACAGAAAATTACATTCATAATTGTCTTAAATGGATATTGACCGCTAGGGGTGCCTGTGAGTCTAGCATTCCTCTCTCTCTCTCTCTCTCTCTCTCTCTCTCACACACACACACACACACACATGTGTCAAGTCAAGTCAGCTGATGTTGGATCAAATATCAAATGTGGTGCCCTCATTACAAGCAGCAAATCGCAAACACCATATAATTTCATTGTGTGTGTGTGTGTGTGTGTGAGAGAGAGAGAGAGAGAGAGAGAGAGAGAGAGAGAGAGAGAGAGAGAGAGCATTTTATTATAGATTTTTTTATATATTTTGGTATTAGGTTTAGGAGAGAGAGCATTTTATTATAGATTTTTTTTTAATATTTTGGTATTAGGTTTAGGTAAAGAGATTGATAAAGAGAGCATTTTCTTCTTTCATATTTTGGTGTTAGGTACAGGTACAGAGATTGATAGAAAGAGCTCTCTCTCTCTCTCTCTCTCTGCGCGCGCGCGCACGTACATACACATATATACAGAGAGAGATATAGATAGGGAAAGGAGGGAGGGGAGAAAGTGTTAAAAGTATAAAAGATTAAATAACGCCTTCTCCAACAGCTTAAGTTTTTGGAGTTACTGGTAGTTTCACATGGTATCAGAGCCAACAGTCCCGAGTTCAAACCTCCTTGATAGCAAAAATCCACATGCAATGGCCAAACCCAAAGGAGATGCCACATATGCCATGTGTAGGCCAAACCCAAAGGAGGGGCCCACACGTGAGGGGGAGTATTAAAGTATAAAAGATTAAATAACGCCTTCTCCAACAACTTAAGGTTTTGGAGTAATTGGTAGTTTAACAGAAAGCATTTTTTTTCCTTTTTCTTCTCATTTTTTGGTATTGAGTAGGTGTTCTTTGTGTTTGTGGCAAATCCTTTTCCTTTAGTTTCTTTTATATTGTGCAGGCAAATTTCATGTAAAAATAATACAAATATCAAGTACAATTAGAGCCCATAACCCGAACACACTAGTATTATATTATTGCATTACTGAGAATAAACTATAGTGTAGTGGGTTGGTATAAATCTTGATTTTTCGCGTTTAGTGTCTCCTGGCAATAGGACATAGGCTAAAAACATGAAGTGCTTTGCAGCAAAACAAAGAGACATATATTCGAAATAAAGATATGTGGAGAATCGATGTTGTATAATCATGCCCTTTGTTTTCCTCCTTAGTAATATGTGTAAAGATATCCTCTTAATGCTATAATCATTATCCCCAATTGCTCTATGTGTCAAATATGTCATGATTTTATCCAATTAGTGAATGTGACAGCACAATGGCAGGGTGTTCCCCACTTGCCCATCTTAATTGAATGTAGGGTTTCTTTGTTTTGACCCAATATGAGATGGGGCCATAAGCACAACACCAATATACATAGGTGGCCAAAACCCAAAAAAGATATCATGTATGACCAAGTCCAGATTCAATTTCAAATCTTTTTGCAGCAATCCAAGTGCAAATTGAATGATGGATTGATCATTTTAAAACCCCTAATATCCATTGTTAAAGTCTTAAGTTTTCAATCTATGACAAGGCAGAAATTTAACACAATGATGAGCACAGATTATACTTTGGGGTTGGAAAAGAAACCCAAAAATTTAGTCATGAAGTGCATTTCAGTTTGTCCTATATGTAAAAAAAGTAAAAGAAAATTGCATATAAGACAAACTTACATGGGTGGAGAATGCCTACATGTTTGGGACCCAATAATTTTCTTATTAATTAATAGCCTCTCTGGATACCCCTAAAAGTTATTTGCAGATACTCTTATATGCATAAAGTTTTATTTACTTATAATTTTATAATCAAGTGAAGATTTTCTATGTATACTTTCACTTTGCTTGGAAATTCATTGCTTATTGTTGAGTACAATGGCCAACTTATTCGATAGACGCCACCTAGGTTAGGGCCTAGGACTCAAATAAGTTCTACACGACCAGGCATATGGTCCCAAAGTAGGGTATATTTTCTAGGTACAGGACTAGGCATATGACCCCAAAGTAGGGTATATTTTCTAGGTACAGGACTAGAAGGTGTTAGGCACTAACCCTACGGACCTAATGGTTGCACCTTACTCACAATTCTCCATTTTTGTCATAAATAGTATGATGAAAATTAATCTTGAAATTAGATGGAATGATATTCTAACATATTTTTATCACTAAAAAGCAGAAATAAGAATAAAAAATAAAATTAAAGTATTTATTAAACTGAGAATTTCAGGTTTATGTGAATTGCATCAAAACAAATATAAGAGCATCAAACGATACTCAAGGACATTGATTTGTTATTTTGAGGTTTATGAAAATAATTCATAAACCTTTTTATTTTGAAGTTATTTTTTGGAAAATTAATGAATAAAAAATGTTATTTGAAAGCTTAGGATCAATATCTAAAGCAATATTTCTCAATAGTTTATTGCTCGTAAGCCTTCCGTCACTTCAATGACTCAGGAACACTCAATATTAGAAAGAAATCATAAAGTATATGCACTTCAGCTCCAGTTCATTCTATCTTATCTACATTAGCAGATATAATTACCAAGAGTTTGGCACAAGGAAATTTGTCCAAACCATACCCAACTTTAGAGAGAGAGAGAGAGAGATATGGTAGAAAAAAAAATAATTAAGGAATTTCATTTGACTCTTTTTTATTCTTCAGGCTTCTACAACATCTCACTTTTGAATTTCTTTAAATAAACTAAAATACCCTCAAAGTGAGTAAACCTTGAGGAAACTACAAACAAGAAGTAAAAAAGTAGTGTTGCTAATGGCGAAATGTTGAAAGTACTTAAAGTGCCATAGGTTTAGGGCACTCGTGCTCAAGGAAGCAGGATTCTTCTCTGGGAGCCTTCGATTCCCGCTTTCGATCCCGTTTCGATTCCCGCTTTCGATTCCAGCTCTAGCAACCTTGCTCGTGCTAGCCAGCAAGTAGCCTCAAAAGAATGCCTAACGCTAGCACCCCCTCTTTCGGATGCGGAAGACCAAGAAGACTTAGCAAAAATGGTAAGGGGTGCACAAATAATGCCATTGCGGCGAGCTTTATTTAATGAAGCCTTGCCTTTGGCTTTTGATGTTCAAGGGATTAACCTTACCTTCTTTCTTTTCGAAACTTTCTCTCCATCTTTGCCTTCTATTTTCAAAGGGGAGTTAAGGTCCGAAAAGTAGGGAAGCAAGTCAAGTGGAGCGCTGACTACATGAGAGCAGATCCTTCTTCGTCTTCATTCAGAGAACTCCTCGGAAATTTCTAGGTTGAGTCACAAAATTTTGATTCCACCTGGTCTAATCGACAATAGAGAGTAGAAAGGACTGGGAATGATTCATGGAGAACGAGTGTATCTTCCTTGGAGTAAACTATGCTGAATCGATAAAAAAAGAGTATAAGATGATCCACACAATGGACTATAAGGGCTTACACCGAGATTTTAGACAGTGTAAGCCCTTATAGTCCCTTATTTTTCAAAAAGTATTGTACGGACCACACTATAGGATGATCCAAATCATCCATATGATGGGTCATAACATAAATAGGTTGTGCCCAAAAAATTATTCCTATAGGATGATCCCAACCCTCCGATCTATAGATGAACTTCATATTATGGAAACCTCCAGAGAGGAGGGCTAAGATCATCCATCCTATAGTGACGTCTGTACAGTACTTTTTGAAAAATAAAGGACTATAAGGGCTTACAGCATATAAAATCTCACTCCCTTAATAAGGACTGAAATAATGAAAATACCCTCTTAAATGATCGAAATCCCGTGGACAGTTCTATGCGAAAAGCATTATCACTTGGAGTAATTCTATAAAACAAATCTCACATTTCACTACTAAATGCAAAAAAAAAAAAAAGAAAAAAAAAAAAGAAATAACAAAAGATCGATACGCTCCCAAGTATATCTAATATTTTTATACTTGATTATTTATTTATAATAAGGTTCCATACATGATACATGTCTCAATCTACAAGTGATGGACGGAATCAAGTAGCACATCAATCAATCCAATGTTGGGAATTTTCAGATGAGAAGCTAAAGCACATGAGAACCCAAGTGAAGGATGGTATCCTCTTTAACAACTTAAGACATCAACTTGGCCACTTAGCACGTTGCAATTGGAACTATAGAATCTAAGGCCCTGTCTGTTTTGGATTTTGAGAATTGATTTTGAGTCCAAAACTGATTATTCAACTAAAATTAAACACAATTTTGAGTCCAATAATCAGTTTTGGTTTCAAAGTCACATCTGAAAATCCAAAAGGAACAGGGCCTAGGTCATGTTTGGAAAGGCTTTTCTCATTCTCTACGAATAATGTGAATCTAAGTTGACTCCGAGTCATTTTGAAAAATGTCTTTTTTTATTTTTTTATTTTTCGCCCTTAATACGTAACCGGAAACAAGGAGAAATGGGCTGGTATCGACGATTTGATCATTTTCAGTGTTTTTGGCAATTGTTGGGATTCGAGCTGAAGAAAATTAATTAACTTTCTAAACAAATGAATTTGTTTTATAAATGAATTACCTGTAAAAGAAAAAAGAAATGAATAATATATTTAATTAAATAACTATATTATTGCGATATTTACGCTCTGAAAATAGAGATTTACACTACTTGTAAAAGAAAAAATAAATTTTTTTACCTTTGCAGCCCAAACATTGAAAGTTCATTTTAATTTCTACCGTTCATTTAGAAAATTACACTGGTATTTTACGTAATAAATTTAGAAAAATAATTAACTATATTAACCTAAATTGGAGGGTTTTTAATTAACGGCTACTTATTCCCACTACCATGTTTTATTAATTGCACAAATTCAGCTTGTATTTTATTTTTTAATTGGCTTATGGGAACTGTAATAAACTTTGACCGTATAAATCATAAAGAGACAAGATGAGTTAGTGCAATTATCAGAACATGGCAGTTCTAATATCAGTAGATTTTAGTCCATGAACATGGCATAGATGGGACCTAAGGTTTATCATTATGAAAACCGTAAATGAAAGATAGATTTCTCCACAAAAGAAAATAAACGACAGAATAAAAGTGCAGGTGCCAACCATTTTATTTTTCAATGATCCAAATCATTTCTTTGTTTTTCCGTCATCGTGTAGAAGCCATGCCCCAAAAATCTTATCCAATTGAAAATACCAACCATTCATATCATATGTGGAGTAAAAATTACAATTCAGAAATTTAAAAAAATAATGTTGTAAAAATCTCCACAAATCGAAAGATTGAGATTATTTGATGTAGGTTCGTCTCTGCCTGAGACCTTTGGTGAGGATGGAGAGAGATTTGTACTAGTGACAAAAAGGTGGTGATTACTTCTTCTAAGTGGCCCTCTTGGATCTTGTCAATTAAAGCTTAACTTTGATGGGTCTATTTGGGCAATCTAGGGCCAGGTGAAGTGGGTGGCATTCTTAGAGATGAAAACAACTCTTTCATGTCGGCATTCTTAGGTCCAATTGGGATCACTAATTCAAATGAAGCGGAGGTGAAGCAATTCTCCATGGCATTAGGTTTACAGACAGAGGTGATTTGAGGAGATTAATTGTTGAGGGGGGATTCTCTCAATGTTATCTGGTGTTTGGACAAGATCTACCCCCAATCCGGGGAGAATAGCCCACTTGATTGACTAGATTCAGGATCGACTGATGGCATTGTCTACCACTTTCTAGCATGTGAGAAGATCGACCAATAGTGACGCTGACAAATTAGCCCAGTCGGGTGTGAGCAGAGATAGCTTCACGATCTTTGATCATCTTCCTCCTCGAGAGCTTTCTTTGGTTTGTAGTGACCATCTCGGTTGTAGGGTTCCGCCCCCCCCCCCCCCCCCCCCCCCCCAAACACAAGCTCGCACACAGAACCCAACCCCCTTTGAAAAAAAAAACCAAGAAGATTATTTGGTGATGGGGAGTTTCAGTCGCAATAGATGAATCATTTGAATCCGGTGGAAAAGATTTTTTGGGCATCGCCCATCTACATTGAGCCCAACAAATGAAAGGTTTGGATCATTGAAAAAGTAACCGAAACACGGATTGTAAATTTCAGACCATCCTATTAATAGATTTAGTGTAATTTAAACAAAAGGATTTATTACTACAGAAAAACGATATGGGGTCAGGCACAGAATTGCCTATGAATTCCCCGTAATATCATTACAATTGACAATCATTTCTGCCAAAGTTACCCCTTGTTTGGCCAGTAGCTTAATTAGCTTAATTTAAACATCATAGTCCATTTAAGTAGGTTAATTAGCTACTTCATCTTTCTAATGCAAACATTATATATCATTTTTTATACCTTTGTGACTAGTTAGACTTAGTTAAAGAAGATGGATGGCATCAGATGCAAACAAGTTCCTAACATATTAAATTCAACAACTAGGCTGTTAGTGGGATGTGCATCCACGTTTGAGATTCTTCCACGTGTTGAAAGGAAAATTCTGGAAATTATTCGGTGGATGATTGAAGAAGAAAAAACACATAATAAGAAGAAATGATTCTGAGATTCTCTTGAACTTTCCTTTTTCTTCAAATTTCAGAATATCAACGTACATGAAGAAAACATGAAAACAAACCCCCCCCCCCCCCCCCCATAATAACAACCCCCCAAAAAAAAAAAAAAAGTGGGAAGGAAATGACAAAAAGGCCCTCCCTAAGCCCCTCATGCATTCTCTCTCTCTATTCCCTCTTTTCAGTTCAAATGCTAAGGGTAACGGTCAGTTACACCTTTGGTGGACCATTTGGTTTCATAAATGGTTCCTCATTTGGGACACTAACGGTAACGGTCACGGCCTGGCCCAGAGAAGAAAGTTTTTTTGCTTCAGCTTTCTCAAACTCAACATCATTGGCTTCAATGTCTAAAGACCCATTTTCTATAGCCCCCTTTATTGGCTCTGGAATTTCTGTGGCTTTTTTCTCCTTGTATTCCTTGTATTTTCCCCATAGAACAGAGTAAAGGCCTGCAACAATCAGAATGCCACCAAGAATACTGCACCCACAAGAGGAAAATATTATCAGTTGGGTGGTGGATGAAACATGAAAATTAAGAAAAGATTGAGGCCATTTGATGGATCTTTGGTCTAGTATTGTTGTTCTTTTGGCAATGATGTTTAAATAAAAAGTGAAATTTTGTTTTGTTTTTATGGGGATGTGGAATAGGGAGATACCTATTAAGTGAAAATAGATATTTATTAAAAAAAAGTAGGGTTATTTAAAAAAAAAAAACCCCATATTTTTCTAGTGTAAGCAAATGGTGAAGTATAAATGATTAAAAAATACCAACTCTAACATCTTAAGCTTTTGGAGTAATTGGTTGTTTTGCTGCCTCACCGCAGGTGGGTTATGAGCCCAGCAACCCCTTGATATTTAAAATCCATGGGTGTGGCCAACCAAAAGACCGGGACATCGAGTGTTAAAAGTGTAAATGATTAAGTAATACCAACTCTAATAACTTAAGCTTTTGGAGTAATAGGTTGTTTTTACAACAAATAAATAAGAATATGGATATTCTTTCTTTTGAGCAAATTTGAAGTATATAAGAGAGAAAAAGGAAGAATATAATTTTCTTTCACATAGAAATGCCTTCTTTTAATTTTTTTTCCGGGGGTTGATGTGAAACAGGTTAGAAAAGTACGAAGGAAATTACCCTCCTAAGAAGATCTTTTCTGCAAGGATAAGAGATCCCATGATGGCTACTATGATCATCATAAGAGGGCTGAAGGCAGTGACAAAGACTGGCCCTCTTTTATGCATCACTAGCCCTTGGACATAGTAAGCAATGCTAGAAGAGACAATCCCCTGCACACGTAAATACAATCATATTGGAAACTTATACTATCAAATACAGAGAGAGAAAGAGAGAGGGAGGGGGTGGGGGGGAGACTAACAGCATAGGCAGCAGCAAGGAGGTTCATGTCCCAGCCAATGGTCCAAACAGAAGGTCGGTGCTCCATGACAAGAGTGACAGCAATTGACTGGAGAGTTCCCATAAAGCATATCAATGCTGTGAGAGACAGATTAGCTGTGTATCTCCTCATTGTTATTGCCTGCAAACCCAACACCAAAATAAGAAAAATAATCCTTATAATTTTCAATGGAAATTCTAAAGATACCCTTAATAATTCAAAATTTTCCCTATTCTAAGACCCATCAATCTAAAACAAAGATGGCCAACAAAAAATAATAATTTTTCTGCTTCTTGAAAGGGGAAGGGGGTTTTTTTATCACTTTTTTTAGTGGGCTTTTGTGATTCTTTTTTTTATCACTTTTTTTTAGTGGGCTTTTGTGATTCTTTTGCTTAATTACCTGTAAAATGAAGAAAGCTGCCCAAGCTAGAGTTGCTATGATAAGTAGAATGGAGCCCTTGAACCAATCTCTGTCAGTTGCTCCAGTTGTGTTGGTGACATAAGATTTCCTAGGATGGATATGCTTAGACCACACCATCTCCACTACAGGCCCTTTGTACAAGGTCATCAACATGGCCCCAGCCACTGTCACTACAGTTCCCAACACTTTTGCTTGACACCTCACTTTCTTCATGTCTAATTTCTCCATTCTATTTCACCATAAAAAATAAAAATTATTACAGCTTTCATTAAAATAATGATGGGTAGGAGATGAATTTGGACTGAGAAACCCAAATGTAAGTAATATAAAGGTTTGGTTCCATTTCTAAAAAACATAAAAAAAAATAGACGATAAGAGTATAAAATGCATTTTTCTTGGATAAAGTAATGAAACAAAAGCCGACCCCAACTAGTTTGGGACAAAGGCTTAGTTGAGTTGAGTTGAGAAAGTAATGAAACCAAAGGCACTTTTACAAAGGTAATCATAATTCTCCTCAATGCTATAATTGTTAAATATGCACCTGCAGAGGACCGCCATGACAAATGTCATTGCTGGCAAGATGTTGCTCATGGCGCAAGAAAAGGTAGGGGAAGTGAATTTGAGCCCGGCATAGTAAAAGTTCTGATCTATCACCGGCCTAGAAAATCCAAACGAGTTTTAGAGACGCCCTTAAAACAATAATCCATGACAAAGTGCAAGTTACATCATAGAAAATCTACTAACCCGAGAAGGCCTAGAACGAAAATCTGCATAAACATTGGAAATGTGATTTTGGGTCTCACCTTCCTGTGACACAAAATTGTATTAGATTCATTTCTATGAACATAAGGGATGGTATATATTTTCTTGAACTTATTTGAAATTTTTAAACCTTTCGAGGATGAGAGCGAAGGGGGCGATGGCCACCGTGGCGAAGGCGTGGCGGTAAACCACGAGCACGTAATGGCTCATTCCCCTATTGAGAGAGACCTTTGTTATGATGTTCATGCCTGCGTAGCCAAATTGGAGCGAGATCATGGCGATATACGGTTTGCACCGTTGGATTAAGTTGCCACATCCTTGACCCTCCATTTTTTTTTTGGTTCTTTTTTGTGGAAAGAACACAAGGGAAGAGGAGAAGGAGTAGGGTGAGAGGAGGAAGAGGAGAGGAAGAAGCAAAATGGTGTGAAGTGTTTCTCCTAAGGAAGATGGCAAACCCAAGTGGTATTTATAACGTTTAAAAGCTTCTATCCAAATAATTTTGTGGGCACTAAAGAAAAAGAGAAGAAAATGCTCTCTTACGTGGTTTTGTGTGTGTGTGAGAAACCGTGTGAGGCACTGAGGCCTAGTGCATCTCTTCTTGTTTGTATGGGACTCTTGAATAAATCATCGGCATGGGCCCACCTGGGATCTAATATTTGAATATTCACTCATCCAAAATTATCCAATTATCAGATCAGGGGCCATGTGGCATCAATCGGTGTGGGTTTAAGTGGATTTCAGGCTGGGTGGTGGGACCTATGTGGGTAGATCGAGTGGGAAGCAATTTGAAAGGGCATAAAACAGATTGGTGCATGCTGATGTTGGCTTGGAGCTCTATGGTGGGATGGTGGTTCAAACGGGGTCTTTAATTTCAAGCTAGTTATCAACATTGCGAAAGGCCGGGCGATGATCCAAGCTGTTGATTTGATGGTCTACCACCACCCCCTACCCCTCGATCAAAATGGGCGCCTTTGTGAGTTTTCCAACTGAATCCGACGGTTGATATCAAATAGCTTTGATCGAGCAAATGTGATCTCAATTTGGTGTAGTACTTGTAGGGATCTAATGTTATAGAATGTTAAGGATTGCCTGATTTGTGTGATTTTTGGGCCATATGATATCCAAAGTGAGGCCTATCAAATGGACGGATCGGATTAATCAAAGGTAGGCCCTACCAAAAGAAATGACCATGGCCTCAATCTTAGAATTAGGAAGCATTAGTGTAGTTTTTTCTGCCGAACAAAAAGTAAATCAGAGTAGACAAACTGAAAAGGGTGGAGAGGGCTAAATATATGGTGGCAAATAACAGCCTCCCACTTAAAAAAGGTAACGATCTTACAATTATTCAGTGTGCAATTAAACATTCATATTCTTGCACTATGTATGAATCCATATATAGTTTTTGTACGTATGTACATACACTCGCATGCATATTAGGTGCAATTTATGGCTATCGATTTATATTTGGTCAAACACAATAAGAATTTGCTGTCACTCGATCGACTCGGCCCAGTCAAGATTTTGATCAAGCTGATCCAAGTTCGAGTTTTGAGTTTTCAAACATTGAATTGGGGCACGTTTAATGATCAAACTCCGTAAAAAATTGATGTGTTAGACTCACTGAGCCAACACAGTCCAGTCAAGATTTTCATCAAGTTGATGCAAGTCCGAGTTTCTAGTTTCCAAACAGTGCCTCACGATATAAAAGTTACGGTTATCAATATTTTAAGTAGGGGTGCAACTTGGGATAGGGTTCCAAAATGCCAACCCGATTTAATTTCGATTTGGGTTAGGGTTGAGGCATCGGGCAACCCGGCCGACCCGACCTGGACACTAATTTTATCATGATTTTGAAAATCTCAGGGTTATGTTTTTTTTGCAAATTTTTTTAGTTTTGTGTCGGGCCAAACTCAACCCAAGCTGAATTGGAAAAAAAAAAAAACGAGTTAAACATGTTGGGTTAAGGTTGAGAGATTTAGAGACTGGTTAGGTTAGGGTTGACCCTCCTCGACCCAAGGCCCACGTTGAATCGGGTTAGGGTTTAGGATACGTCAGATTGGGCTAGGGTTGGCCTCAAACCGACCCAAGTTGCACCCCTAATTCAATGGGTTTGACTTGAGACTAGGCAAAGAGAATGTATATATGTATATGTATGTGTATATACGCATATGTATGCGATGTTCTATTCCTGGGCACCAATTACTTTGTAGCTACTTGGATTAGGATGTGGGATTCCTCACCACCAATTGTCGGCCGGATTCGGGTAGTGGATTCCAATATCAAGATCCCAACCACGACGAAATTCTCGAGTACCATCAGATTGTCCGCTTGCGAAATTCTATCCAATCCAGAAGTCTATGATCCTCTAAATTTAGAAAACTCCAATCTCCAGAATTTAAAAATGGTAATAAAGAGTCTTATTCCCTTTGAAATTTAGATAAAAATAATATAATCGCCCTCTTTTCTTCCCCGGACCACCTTGTTGTAGTGTAAAAAGAGTAGTCATAACTAGACCAGAGGGGGATCGCCTAGGGCGAAAAGGAGGCAGATGATCTTCACGAGTGTTAATGTCACACACTACAGTAGATGTGATCTCATTTATTCTTGCATTTTCTCTTATGCCGGGATTCTTGATACGACTACTTTATACGATATGCTATGTATAGACGGGACTTCTATATTATATGCAGAACAACTTTTTTTTCTTACATATATATTTCTTTATGCTTAAAGTCCTAACTTCAGACCTTGGCTTGATGAAATTAACATTAGTCTATAGGCTTTTGTAAATAAACTAACAATGAACTGATAACTTGAAGAATATAAGAAGACAAGGAGCTATAATCTTCTAGAAAGCCAAGCAATAAAGCCTCTTTATTTCTCTTTTGATATTTACAGAACATTCTCTTGTAGTGAAAGTTTTTATTAGAGGAACAATGCCAAAGTGATTTGATTGCCTCAAATGAAGGATTTGTAACAAATTTCAACTTAAATTATAAGGTTGGAACCTTTGTAGGAATGACAAATCTTACCCATGTGGATTTAGTAATCTGGAATGATGATCACTTGGGTACATAGAAAGAATGGGGGTGGAATCGTAATAAATCTATTACATCTCATTAGCTATGGTTAAAAGGAGTTTTTATATAGTGTAAGCCCGTATAGTCCAATATTTTTCAAAGGAACAATTACCAATGGGGGACACAAAAATGACGTAATTGTCAACAGGACCCATGCTTTTCTGAAATTATAAAATGAGGGACAAAAGAGGTCTTGTCAGTAAAAGCTAGACGAAAATGCCCTTTGGCATTTATAACACGTTTTCACCTTGTTTTTTCCTTCTTCCCTCTTCTTTTACTTTTCCATTTTCACCTTTTTGATTTTTTACCCTACTAGTCATCTTCCTCCTCGTTTAGCCACCATTGTTGCTGGCAAGTCTAGAAAACTTGAAAGTTGAGTTCTTATCATCTATCTCTCTATATCTAGGTTTTGTTTTTCTTTATTCTTTTTAGGCTCTGCACTATTTTTCATTCCTCTATTTCTGATTTATCTTGTTTAGGGTTTATGCAGTTTGTATTTTATGGCGTGTTTTGGAGATAATGCATAGATGGCTTCACTCACTTTTTGGAAGACAAGTGGTTGTATAAGAAAATTTTGATGTAATACATAAATGGATGGCTACATATTTTTTGATGTACTTAATTTTTTTTGTAATACACGAATTGGGATGTAATACATGAAGCACATTTAATGAATACAACAACCATTTCTTTTGTTATTTCTATCATGAGCAGAATTGTAATGCCATTAGAAGAGTTGCTATAGGCAGGGGGTTTTGTAGCAGAAGGGATTTATCAACTCTCTTGAAGGAGGTTAGCAACTCTCAAAAGTAGGGTTACCAATTTCTGAATGGGCTTATCAAGTCCTTGAAAATTGGTCGAGGGTACTAGAGTTTTGGAAGGGGGTTTTCAAGCCTCTGGGATTTAGGTTGTCTAGTATCAAAATTGGGGTTACCAATTTCCGAAGGGCTTATCAAGTCCCTGAAAATTGGCCGAGGGTACTGGAGTTTTTGAAGGGGGTTTTCAAGCCTTTGGGATTGGGGTTATCTAGTATCAAAATTGGGGATACCAATTTCTGAATGGGCTTATCAAGTCCCTGAAAATTGGCCGAGGGTACTAGAGTTTTGGATGGGGTTTTTCAAGCCTCTGGGATTGGGGTTATCTAGTATAAAAAATGGGGTTACAAATTTCCGGATGGGCTTATCAAGTCCCTAAAAATTGGCCGAGGGTATTGGAGTTTTGGAAGAGGATTTTCAAGTCTCTAGGGATTCCATCTAGTATAAAAAATAGGGTTACTAATTTCTGAATGGGCTTATCAAGTCCTTGAAAATTGGCCGAGGGTACTAGAGTTTTGGAAGGGGGTTTTCAATTCTCTGGGATTGGGATTATCTAGTATCAAAAATGGGGTTACCAATTTCCGAATGGGCTTATCAAGTCCCTGAAAATTAGTCGAGGGTACTGGAGTTTTGGAAGGGGGTTTCAAGTCTCTGGGATTGGGGTTATCTAGTATCAAAATGGGGTTACCAATTTCCGAATGGGCTTATCAAGTCCGTGAAAATTGGCCGAGGGTACTAGAGTTTTGTAAGAAGGTTTTCAAGTTTCTGAGATTTGAGTTATCTAGTATAAAAAAATAGGGTTGCCAATTTCCAAATGTGCTTATCAAGTCCCTTATGAACACGTTTTTACTTCCTATTTTTTTCACTCGTTCATTTTCACCATTTTTTTTCTTTCTTCCATACGATTTATCTTCTTCATCCGCCATTAAAAGGGAGAAGGAGAAATGCAAAGCCCTAAAACAAATGAAAAACAAAACCTAGATACAGAGAGATAGTTGGGAATGAACTCACGTTTCAAAACGATGAGGAAGATGATTGGTAGGGTAAAAAAAACAAGTTGAAAATGGAAAAGTAAAAAAAAAAAAAAAGAGGGGAAGAAGAGAAAAGAGGAAATAGTGGAAAAGTAAAACATGTTGCTTAAGGAAATGGCATTTTCATTAGCTTTTACTGACATGACCTCTTTTGTCCCTCGTTGATAATTTCAGAAAAAAACATGAGTCCTCTTGACAATTACGCCATTTTTATGTCCCCCATTGGTAATTTTTCCTTTTTCAAAAAGTAGTGTATGGCTTATACCATAGGATGATCCAAACTGTTCAATTGATGGGCCACAAAGTAAATATGTTGAGCCCCAAAAGCCATTTCCGTAAGATGATTCTAGCCGTCCGATCTATAGAGGTTTAAATAACATGCAGTTCCTCTATAGATTGGAGGGTTACGATCATCCTATGGAACTGATTTCTGGGGCACAACATATATTACATAGTGGATCAACAAATGGACGGTTTGGATCATCCCATGGAGTGGGCCGTACATTACTTTATGAAAAAAATTGGACTAGATGGCCACACACCATATACAATCTCTAGTTAAAAACTTCCAGTTGCTAAAAATAAATAATCATATTATTTAAAATAATTAAACTAGAGACCAAAGCTATCTGTTGCCATTAATTGCTTAATAAATAGCGACGGATTTTTATCTTTTGGAAGGATTATGTCCAGCACCAATGAGTATATTTCTTGCAGTATAAAAGCAAGTGGATCATAACTAGTGATCACCAGTTCAATCTTAAACATACATAGTTTCAAAATTGCTCCGTGTAGTCATCCAACTCGTCTAAATCAACTAACTTTTACCTTGGCCGTGTTCTTGTCGGTCCACATTTTGCTCTACACAATCAATCAAATTAAAACTCATTTGACTCTCCCTAGAAATGACAATGTTAAGTGAGTACTCAATAGCGCCACGTTACTCTACCAGAATTTGTTTTGGCCACATTTTGGCCTACATTTGCGTTTTGAAACACTCATAAACAATGCTAAAAGACTCTAATTGGAATGTTAATCCCATCTTCAATCAAACTGAACTTGTACCCGTTTGTCAAAGTAAATTGCAAACATCTGGTAAATCGTAAGGTAAGATGAATCCTCCTTTGTGATAGTTTGATGTAATCGGGTCCGTTCAGTTTGTGATCCACCACTGAGATCATTGCACTTGTGCGGTCCATCACTAGATTGAGCATCATGTCTACTTGATCAAGGCCCAAAACTACCGATCGATGACTGAATTTTTGTGGGCAATTGCCTAAGGGCTAGGATCATCCAATCGATGTGGAACCATAAAGGCCAAAAGCATATTGATAGCCAGGCGACAAGATAAATGGTCCATCACCACACCCACTTACCATGGTGGTAGTGGGCCCGAGAGAGAGAGAGCGAGAGAGACCGACAGACAGACAGAGAGAGAGAGAGAGAGAGAGAGAGAGAGAGAGAGAGAGAGAGATGGCAGTCTACTCAGCCCAAAGCATTAAAAAAATGAGTAGTCCAAAGCATTAAAAAAATGATGTCATGATCTTCAAGTAGGAGAGACAAATGTCCCATGACATATGAGAAAGGCAAGAGAGAGGAAATTGTGTGGGAGTGACAAATGATGAGTGGCAAGGCAATTATAGAAAGCGGTAAGAAAGAAAGGGGACATGGGTTGGTTTGGTGGGGTGCGCCCTTATCATTTACTAAGTGTCCTACAAAGTGAAAGGAGATAGGACGGAGTGTTGTGGGTTAGTGGATGGAGCTGGGTTCCATCAGGTGGAGGAGTTTCTGAGGCATTTCTACATGAGAAGAGACGTGGGTTTTCTTCTTTATTTAAAATTTTCATTTTCTTTTTTTTTCCATGTTTGTTATAGACTAGGGGCATGTGAGAGTCCACTAGGAATGTTGGGCCGAAAAGAGGGTTCTACTGGGAGAAGGTGGATGCTTCCAAACGGCACCTGACTTTCTCTTTTCTTTTTATTTATTTTTCCTGCACACTCCCATTAAGGTTATTTTGGCCTTGTTGCTTTCTTAATTTGTCTGCATCTCAGGTGGGGTGGTGGGGGTAGAGAGAATAATGAAAACTGATATCAAATTCAAATTACCCAACATGAAATTCTACAAATGGAGAATCACAAAAGGCAGAATCTCTCTCATATCAGGTGTGGTGGTGTTGGGGGGGGCGAGGCGCCGGGGGGGGGGGGGGGGGGGGGCTAGAGAGAATATTAGTACCTGAGATCAAATGGGAATCACAAAAAGCTAAATCTATATATATATATATATATATATCTAAATTAAACTTATTAGAGTTCTGTTAAAAGGGACAGTCTCTGCTGCCATCTAATTGGTCATAAGGAGATCTTTTCCATAAGAGATCTGATCATCAAGAGAGGCATGCAGTAGAAGATCCATCCCAGATCGATCATCTGTCATGGCCGATCAAGTTAAGTTCTTAATCTATTTTTTATTTTAGTTTATTTGCATGGTTAGATTAGTTTAGATTAATTTCAATAGATCAGTAAAATAGTTTTGGTTAGATCTATTGCAAGTGATCATGTCATTCTAGATCTACAAAGATGTGATTTGAATGAGGTTATGAATGCCCTGATCCAAGATTTACAGGGCAAGCAATCGCAATCCACAAGGAAATTTAGTCATAATATTCATAAGTATAGGGAATTGTTATTTCCTCTCTCTTCTCCAACATTTTCACTCCTTTTGGTTTGTTTTTTATCCTACAAATGACTGAACTTCTACCCCCCTTTCTTTTGTAATTTAAAACAAACAAAAGGAGTGGAAGTGCTGTGAAAATGGATGGAAATATCGTTTCCCAATATGTAAATGTTGCATGACTATAGGATAGAAGTACATGTTCAAGACCTAGCATACACGTACACAAGCGTCCGCGGTCGAACAAACACATGGTCCTTGCATAAACTCATTCATGCAATCAATCATGCAAACATTTGTTTAAACGCCTACTTGCGCTTATGCACCCAATTTTTTTATAAATTAACAGAAACTTTTCTTCACTTTTTGTTTTGCACGTTAGATTATTTAGACTTGCAAATCAGTATAATCACTATGCTTTTGGTAATTTCATGCCACCAATGGCAGGTCGCGATGTCGAGAGATGTGGGGCTTTCTATATTTAATCTTTTGGACCAAGCATTACAATCTTAGCAATAATCATCCACACCTCCGTCCTGTTTGCTTATAAAATTCCTTCCTCTGCATATCATGCACACTACTTTGTTTCCTTCTAAATATCCAAAACCCTAAAAGGATCTCCTTTAGCACCCACATTCCTCTCCACTCGAATGGAGCTTTTTGTTCCTTGGAAGGCTCTCTTAATTTCGAGAGAAAGACGAAGCTATGAAGCCATAGGTGTCATGCCATAGATTATCTTTGCTATCTCTTGCCATAATAACATTTTGCTCAATAAAGTCTCCATAATTGAGTCCATGATGTCACCTTTTGGTCAAAAGATAAAGATCCAACTTTTTTGGTCAAAGATTCAAGTCTTCAAGCCTTAGAAAATGAATCTTTATGTTCAATCAAACAGCCACTCGTGGGTGAGCTTTACAATTTTTTCCTTTAATTTTATAATAATCAAAGCAATCTCCTTTTCTTCCAACACTACATTTCCATTAGACATGTCAATTTGTTAGTGTAATCTCGTCATTGGTGCGAACAATCAACGGTTACTAGTAGAAACTAGCTTGTCTTTCCAACATAGATGCCGAAAAATAAAGGCATGAATCGAAAGGCTCCTTGATGTCAGTTTTTTCATGCTGCTTAAAAAAAGGGTAGCGCAGTGCACGAGACTCCCGCCATTGCAGGATCTAGGGAGGCGTAGATGTCAGTTTTTTCATGTTGCTTAAATCAATCTCTAAATTAGGACACCTGGTCAACAGTTACTAGTAGGGTGATGTACTGAGTCAATTACAGTGTCCTAGGAATGAATTAGAACGTTATGAGATGAGGAGAATTCCATATGCTTTGATAGTTAGAAATCCTGTATATGCTAGGCTTGTACCATCATGATAGAGCCTATGCGGTTCACACGCTTGGGGGTACCAAATTAAATGCAATTTTGAGTCTAATAATAAGTTTTGGACTTAAAATCAAACTCGTGAGTAAGAATAATCAAGATGCTTTTGGTAATTTCATGTTACTAATGGCGATTCGCCACGTCGAGAGACATGGGATATTCTATATTTACTCTTTTGGAACAAGCTTTTCAATCTTAGCATGTATCCACACCCTCTCCTGTTGGCTTATAAAATTCCTTCCTCTGTTATCATGCTTGCTACTATGTTGTCTTCGAAACATCCAAAACCCTAAAGGGTGTCCTTTTGAAGCCATATTACTCCCAATCCAAATGGAGAATTTTGATTCCTTGGAAGGATCTCTTAATTTAGAGAGAAAGGAGAAGGCATGAAGCCATACGTGTCATCTCTTAGATTATTTTGCCATCTCCTTAACACCATTTCACTCAATAAAGTCTCCATAATTGAGTTCATGATGTCCCATTTTGGTCAAAAGCCAAAGATACAGCTTCTTTGGTCAAAGATCAAAGCCCTTAAACCTTAGAAAATGAATCTTTATGTTCAATCAAATAGCCACTCGTGTGCGTGCATTACGGCTTTTTGCCTTTAATTTTACACTAATCAAAACACAAATCGCTAAAAAATGTACTCCCCTTTTCGTCTAAATCAAAACTCAAATTGCTAAAAAAATGTACTCTTTCGAATCAGAGAGGCACATTGCAGCATTGCCAATAAGAGTATCTCTTGTAGTGATTAAAGATATAAGTGTATTTCTTGTAGTGATTAGAGATGTCAGTTCCTTAATGTTATCTCTTGAGCTATTTGTTGTCCCCACAAAAATGTGGAAAAGGATGGCAAAAAGGGACGGCATGAATCATAAGGCTCGTCGGTTTCAATGGCTTCATTTCATTTAAACTAACATTTCCTTTGTTTTTAATGAGAACATGTGATTTCACAGCCTATAGGCCTATGGCTGCATAATATCTCTCCTTTATTTTTCCCTTTCTTTCTTCAATAAAGCAAGATTCATGAATGTGGCACTTTTAAAAGAAGACCCAAAAGAGAGATCACATTTGATATTAGGGCACTGTGAAAATCATGCATTGCACCCTTTTATCAGAGTACGTACCCTCATTTTAAATGATTGCAATATAGGGATCGAATGACAATAATGGAGAACTGGCCAAGTACATACATACATACATACATATAATAGATTTTCTAATAAGCCTTTTCACAAGCTCATAAGAAAGTTAAAAAGAATAAGGAGAGATGAGATTAATCTCACCCTGCATCTTCTAATGCCCTGTACCATCGAAGTCTCGCTATTGGCTTTGTGATGTATATGTTAGGGCAGAATTACGTCTCGCGATTGGCAGAATTCTGTTTAGGTGGGTCACTTATGCTCTGATCGGCCAATGATGGCCTCTCAAAACATGTTCCCTCTCTTTCATAAAATGGCCCAGGCTAGAGTCTTTCATATTTTTGTAAAGGGCCGAGATTAATCTCACGAAAAAATATATTATTTAATTTCAGTCAGCCATTTATATTTTTGTGAAGGGCTGAGATAGATCTCACCAAAAAATGTTCTTCAATCACAACCCTTGTCCAGTTGTCCATAGCCCAAATCCGTGCAAAAGCTGATTTCTAGGCTAGTCTATTAGTCGAACGTCAAACAACCTCTTGTTAAAAACAAGGAGGTGAAGATACCATATCTTAACCTTAGAGTTGTATAAGCCATATCAACCGTGCATACCCATTTGTCTAGAATGGGGTTATTGGGTCTTCTTTTACAAAAGAAAATATACCGTGTGCTCCCCACTTTGACAGAGGGATACACGGTTCTACTTTGAAATGTCGCTCAGAAGTGGGAAAGGTCCCTAACAATGGGGGTTGATGGGGCCCACTTAGCAGGCATTAGCCTGAGATCGCAACCGTCCAATCAGCAGACATATTCAGTACTGAACAGCTTGCCCATAGCTTTTTGCCGACTTCCAGAAAGCAGGAACATTTTCAAACGTCATTTCCTCTTGATATGTAAACGGGTTTTAGGATTTTGACAAAGACACCACCACTCTTTGTTTTGAAGATAAAAACAAAGGAAGAGGGTCTAAGTATCAAAATAGGAGGTTTGGAATTGTAAATGAGGTGAACCATTCTAATAGCTGTTTGGTTCCGCGGCATGGACTTGAAGAGTAGTAGAATAAGTAGTCAACAAGGAGGAGACAAGTATTGGATTTGCCTAGAACTTGCCTAATGGTGTGTTTGGTTGCCAAAAAAGTAGGAATTTTTGAAGCATTTGGACAGGATTTGAAATCCAATACAACGTGTGGTTGCTTTTTTCATCCAAAAGCACATTTGACTAATGGGATTGTCGGATCCTTGTCTACTGACGTGGAAGGAAAAAGGGAGCCGAATTGTAAACCACAAATTCAGAGTTTTTTTTGTGGAATCTAAGTTGGAATAGTATGTTGAAATGACTCTTCAATAAATGAGTCTTTTCCCACCAAACTTCCACACTTTATCATGACAACCAAACAACTGATTTTAATACACCCCTAAAATCCCATTTGACTTCCATTCCACCGAAAGCCAATTTGACTCCCTATTCCACATCCACCCCTGGAGCCATCCAGCAACCAAACATAGCAGAATGGTGGTAAGTAGTGTTTGGTTGTCAACCTCGTAAGGCTTTGGTAATGGGGGTCATTATCAATGTAGAGAGGGAAGAGGGAGAAAAAGGGAAAAAAAGCTTCATTCCCCAAAAATCCAAGCAAAGTTCCTCTTTTTTTGTGATTTTGGGCTTGGATATTGTAGGGAGGGAACAAGGGTGACACATACGGAGACATGTAATGATTAACCAGGAGGAATAATTTGGAGTCTCCAAGAATTTCAATGCTATACTGGCAACCAAGTAAGGAATTTGGCTAACATGGCACCCAAATGCCAAGCAAAATCTCTAAGTCATCCCAGCTTTTGTGCAGCCAGATATACTCGGCCAGGAGCCCAAAATATTGCACTAGGATGAATATTTGAAAGCAAGCTATCCATTCGATTGGTTCGATTTCTTGGCTATTCATCCCCGAGGTGGCCCATTGACCAGAAAATACATTTTGATAGGAAACATTTTATGAGAAAAAATCGCAAGGTTGTAGTTTCATAAGAAATAGGGAAAATTTTTGCTGTGAAAAAAACTCATGGAAGGGCATTTTTGGCAACCATTTTCTGCAAGAATTTGAATAAGAGAAATAAAAGAATGAGAAGATCCCATTTCTCTAGATCCCTGTAAAACTGCGCAGGAGAATGAGATTTTGCACAGGAGCACCATCAGAAGTCAAATCCCAAAAACTCCGGACCATTCATTCGGAGGGGCCAATCCGGACCATTTATTCGGTGGGCCCCTCGATGGAGAAGTCAAATCCCAGAAAGTATGGGTGCAACTCGAGTCGGGTTTTCCGAAACCCTACCCTACCCGAGAATTATCTCCGGTCGGGTCAGGTCTAATTTTTTACACGAAAACCCGAGGTTCGTAAACCCGACCCTAGCCAAGATAGTTTCTAGGGTTGGGTCGAGTTTTCATTTTTAGCATAGGATAGTGACTAATTTTAAAGAATGTAGAAAACAAACAAATCTTCACACCAAAAATCTCTAAATTTATGTCATCAAGTGTATAAATTTAAGGACACTATATTTTTCACATAACAGACATGATCATCTCAATGAAAACAATTGTATCAATATATTGGAAAATAATTTGTTATGTTGTTCAAGAGATATTTAAGAAAGTCATTGTACACACATATGAGATTGAGTCGGGTTTTCTGTTTTTAAACCTGACCCTACCCAAGAGTTTTGATTTCTACACCCGACCCATGTTATTTTCGTGACCCATGTTATTTTCGTGGATCGATGCAGGTTAGATAAAACCCGACCCAAGTTACAGCCCTACCACACACACTCTAATTGGGCAATCCTAACCATTCATATCCAGTGCCAACAAATAGATAAACAAAGACAAAAACGAGAATACAATTGGCAAATCCTCAAAACAGATGTTGATCATTATCTAATCCGAGTGATGGTGGCCCATCAAGTTAACGGTCTAAATCACACTTTTGCTGAACCCATGTTGGTGGGCCCAATCCTACATTCCATGTGAACTCTTACATGGGTTCATCTCATTCCGTCATTCCGTCATTCCGTCATTCCCTTCTCTCTGAATTATCTTAAAATAAGAGGAGAGATCTATGTGACTCTTTTAAGATTCTTAAGCTATA
Organism: Tasmannia lanceolata; assembly: GCF_043159265.1. NCBI lineage: Eukaryota > Viridiplantae > Streptophyta > Magnoliopsida > Canellales > Winteraceae > Tasmannia > Tasmannia lanceolata. Next base: position 15,799,380 of record NW_027518696.1, on the reverse strand, counting down.
TTTAGTGGATTACACGTAGTCTCCTTCATTTTCCCCAGTAAGCAATGAGTTTAAATAAACAAATTTTAGTGATGAGTGATTAGTCCATATAAGCCTTCACTAAAAGATCATTAACGGTATTCTATTCACATCAGAATATAGGATTAGGGATGTGACGCCATTTGCGTCTCTGTGAGAAGAAGCTTAAGAGTCTTAATCATATCATGAGATCATCTTCCATGGATCAAAACAAAGCTTTCATCTAATTGGTATCTAACAAACTTAGAAAATTAAGCCTAATCAAAATTCATGAACTTGAGCAAACACGTTTTAGTGATGAGTGATTAGTCCATATAAGCCTTCACTAAAAGATCATTAACAATATTCTATTCACATCAGAAAATAGGATTAGGGATGTGATACCATTTGCGTCTCTGTGAGAAGAAGCGTAAGAGTCTTAATCATATCTTTAATTCACCTTCCATGGCTCAAAACAAATCTTTCATCTAATTGGTCTCTAACAAACTTAGAAAATTAAGCCTAATCAAAATTCATGGACTTTAGCAAACCCCTTTCATTCTCTCTTTCTTTCTTCATTGGATAATCTAAGCCTAACTCTTAATTACCACACAATTAACAAAATTAAACTGAAGTGGATCTAATGTAGAGTGCATACATCACGATCATGATATCACGGTTAGATGGGGATTGGGATGGGGCCCACCACCTTGAGGAATGTGTGGCAGCAACCCAAGTAGGTCTACATCACTAAGTGCATACAGCAATCACTCAATGTAGAGCTAATGATGTGGATCATTCCCATTCAGCTAGTCTTCATAAGAGTCAAACTGCATGTTGAAAGCAATCCATAAGGGTGAATCAAATCTTTAGTCTTGCTTATATCATTTCTATTCATAACCATTTGGAATCAGTTTGGGTGTGCAATCTAATTATATCTCAGGTGCAATTTAGACTGTAGGCTGCAAGCAAACTATACATTCAAAACATGATTGGGTTAACTGAAACTAACCACTAAGCAATCATATAATGGTCACAAACCATCACTCTTGTGAAATGCTCCCATTCAACAAATCCACCGACTGATGTGGGTCTGACATGGATGTGCCATGGTTTTAAATTTCCATTGAAATTGACACAAAATGATCAAAATATTTCCATCCTCACCAAAATGATACTGAAATCAAAATGTATATTGAAACCAAAACTGTAGGTACTAGTAGTATAATATATGAATGTGTTAATTTTATTTATATGAATTGCATGTGAAATGTGATTTATGTATTATGTATACATAATTATATGAATTACATACGTGAAATATGGTATGTACTATATTATCAGACATACGCGACAGTCCATATCAGCAGGTTTTCAATGTTCTTTTTCCTTCTTTCTTTTTTTGGTAGATAAGATGGAAATGCACCTAAGACCTCAGGGTAGAGATACAATGCCTCAATAACTTGAGCTAATTGCTCAATCACAAGCTATTCAATATTGCTAAACTATTATGTGTGAGTTTTTGCTTATGTGATAGTTTTTAAGTGTGGATTTGTGTTTATTTCATCATCTCTTCCTGAAGTTTGATCCTAAATGCACATCATTTACATATGTTTCAATATGTTTACATGATTTTACAAAATTTCTACTGAATTTTTTATGCAAAATGCAAAACCAACACATTTCCATTTTCGTCAGGTCCGAAATGCATACCTAAACTTAAAACCTTAGGATGGGAATGTTAGGCTTGATAGGTCGATCATAACCATTCAATCAATGGCTTGGAAATTGATGGTTAGAAAGTAAAGTTGTAGATCAACCTATTGGTGTAATTTCAAGGCTTTGATCAATCAATGGTGAGGCCTACAATCTGGAGCCATTAGAGGCGTAATTTGGATAGCAAGGAAGGGTGGTTTTGTTAAAACAATTGTGCAGACACTCACAATTTATCATTTTATCTCGCAATCGATATTTTGTTTTTCAAGACATAACATAGGAAGGACATCTCACACAAAAGGGACAAGAATATTATTAAAATAATCTTCCTGCAGTGGAGGAATCCCTGCAGGAAGACCGTTGGGTCCTCGGGATCCTACCATTCAAACTCAAATTTCAAATCCCCATCAAAGAAATAGGGCGGTGATCCCAAGGCTCCCAAGGTTATAGATCCCTCAGGGATTGATGATAATCTCTTGGGATCTGTATTAGTATTAAAAGGGGCATGTGGGCAGGTGAGACCTCTTTCTGATCAAGAATTAAAGCGAATTAGACCAAGTAAATCTAAAGGAGCTAATGCTTAGAAACCAAAGCCAAAGAAGACCCTGGGCATTCTAAAAAAAAAGGATCACCGGATCGCGCCTTTCTAGCATGATTTCAAGTCTGGGGATTTTGTTTCATGCTCTTTGTGGAAGCAGAGAGCCAATCTTGGAGGTTCAGAGAGCCATCCTGTGAGTTGTTCCCCCGATAAAAAATTCAAAAACAAACCAATTACTCTATAAAGCCATCCTCAGGAAGCCATATGAAGGAAAGAGAGATTGACTGGATTCCTAATAATCCGAATACTTCCCAATGGAAGCTAGATATAAGGCTGCTTCTTGGGGTTTGGGAGCGTTAATGGTTTCTCTGACTGTCTTAGTATTATTATTAGTGCTAAGTTGAAAGGATTGTTGGGTTTAGGAGGGTCTTCCTACTGTAAGAGGTGGAATCAGGGAGAAAAGAAGTTCTTCGACAAAGCATAGCTGCTTGAAGTGACATATGGATGGGAAAGGGTTTGAAATGAAGTTTTTACCTTATCATTGAAAATGGAAATTGGAAGCGGCGGCACCCATGAATGGGACATTAATCATGAATAGATCGTAAAGTTGGAAATTCTATTGGGGTGTGAAGTATGTAAAAGGAACCGGGAAAGGGGAAAAGTTTTTTGTATTTTTGTTCTTCTCGGGACCTGGAGGTATCTCCTAGGCCATCGATGTACTTACTAAGGAACTCCTTGTCCCTCCACTATGTAATCTCCGTATGAATTTAATATATATATATATATATATATATATATATATATATATATATATATTCTGTCAATTTTTAAAAAAAACGGAGTGCATTCAGCACATGCTCAAGGAAGCTGTAGTCCACCCAAAAAAAGTGGAGCATCGTTAATTTAGTCACAATTGCAAAATTTATATGAAATTCCCTTTTATCCCAAGATAACCTTAATCTTACCTTTGATTCCACAGTGGGTCACCTCATAATGGCCAGCCCCATGCTACTTCACCAAGTGCTCCCCTATGTAAACGGGGAAGCTTGCCTCCCAATCCCTAGATCTATTGTAAGAGAAAAAAATGTACGCGAAAGGTAGCTTACTTTCTAAGGAATAGGCATAAATGGAGAAAGCAAAAGCACAGGGAGAGGTGAAAGCAGGAGCATCTCTAATTTATCCAAAATTGCAAAATTTCTATGAAATTCCCTTTTATCCCATGAAACCCTTAAATCTTACCTTTGATTCCCCAGTGGGTCACCACCTCATAATGGCTAGCCCCATGCTATTTCACCACTAGCTACCCTGGGTAAATGACGAAGCTTGCCTCCCAGTCCTTAGATCTATTGTAAGGGGAAAATGTGTACGCAAAAGGGTAGCTCATTTTGCATCTAAATCACTTGGGAGTGTAAGACCTACGCCCTAGGCAATGATAGGGCCTTTAGTTATCTAGGCCATGAATGAGATTTGACCCAGTGTGAAGGTTCAGACAAAATACTCACATATCCTTGCATGTTTCTACCATGGATTGCTACATCATCTTTTCCACTTTTGATCTTAAAAGTCTCTCCCAGCTCTATATAAATCCTCAAAATTTTCAAGTTTTTCCACTAACTCCAGCTAACGCTAACCACATTAACTCTAGAAAACTCTCACTTTCTCAAATACCCCCTAGTTTTACTAATAAAATGCCTCCTCTCATAGCTTATAGGATGCCCCGTTGCCAAGCTTCCTTCTCCTAACCTAACCCTCCTCTAATGACGTCTTGAGCATCTAAAGACAACCACTTCAACAAGCCCAAAGCAAAGAGGAAATGACAATGAACAACGTATCCTAACAAGAAGAAGAGTATCGTAACAAGATCGTCGTCCATCATTAAGTTTTGAAGCAAGAGTGCAAGACTAGTAGAATTGGAGCATGAATTAGGCCAAATGGCATTTGTATTGATGTAACAAGATCGTCGTCCATCATTAAGTTTTGAAGCAAGAGTGCAAGACTAGAAGAATTGGAGCATGAATTAGGCCAAATGGCATTTGTATTGATGTTTACTTTATAATTTCTTTTACATTTTAATACAAATTTCACTCCCCCTTCTCTCTATCCCCCTCTCCTTAGTTAAGCATCGGTTAAGCATTTAGAGTACTAGTAGAGGTCACAAGGGCAATTAGGGTGCAACCTTATGCTTCTTTCACCTTGTGTACCCTTGCGTGTTCAAACCTCACATCAGAGGTATTGGCTCATATCTTCAATCCCAACCAAACCCTCAATTGTTAAGGCAAAACTACTACATTAAAAACTTTTGAACAATTTTTCATGGTCTTGGCAATCCTTAGCCTCACATCTGTGCAATACTTCTGCAATGCCTCAGCATTACCTCAAGTCAACTGACCAATGTGACTTAGCTTTGCACATGACAAGAGGCAAGAGGACACTTAAGACACTCGCAAAGAAGCACACAAGAATGGAATGGAAAGAATGTTTGTATTATACAATGGAGCTTACAAGGCTTGAATTTTTAGGTTCAGAAATTATTTGCAGATGAGGAGCTCCCGCCTTTTTAGAAGCCCTCTTTTCATACCAATGAACATGATTGTGTTACATGGCGATCATCTAAGAGTCTAGGACCATGCTAGAAGCTTCTTAACTCAAAGAATCTACAAGAATAGTCTAGAAACTCCAATACACTTCTATAAATATCTATACACTTTCAGGTTCTTCAGAGACTTCCACCCTGTGACAATCCTCTCTCACCTTTTCGCCAGCATCTTTGTTGTGCCTTCATTTCACTAGCCCCTTCGACTACTTCCTTGATTATTCACTAAGGTTCTTGATCCTCCCATCGAATATCGGGTCGGCTGGGAAAGATTCCAACCTCATGGCTAGGCTTGTAGCATCATTTGCGAGGCCATTAATTGTAAGATTGAGACTGTCTCAATTTTACTTTCCTCCATGTGTACGAGAACCACCACACAGCAAAACCCTTCCTCCATGATTCTCATCACTTCAAAATGCTGCATTAGAATTAACTTTTGTTGGACATAGGAACTTCATGGACAAAATGACTTAGAAGTCGTCCTAGAGAATTGTTGCAATGTCGGCAATTCTCGTCCATCCATCGATTTTCCCACTGATCTTGAGCTTCATGTCTTTGGCTGCCCCATTGATAGGCTCGGCCTCCGATTCCATGGCCGTTACATCCCTTTGTAGGCCTAGTTGATTGGAGTCCTTTGACATGAAGTTGTGAGCCAATCCTATGTTCACCAAGGCCCTTTTGGCCTTCCCATTGATGTTAAGGGTTTAGCAATCCTCGCTTGACCTTGATTGCATTGAAGAGTCTAAGACATTGATCACATTGATCACATTGCGGCCTCCTTCTTTGGCTAGTCCCTTGATAACCTCCATCACATATGAAGCAAGTAATTGTCTTCTCATAAGACTTGGCTTTGCTCACAGCTTACCTACCAAATTTTTTTTTTTGACTTTGCTCTTATCTTCTAGTTTGTTCGTTTGTTCTATCTTATGATTTGACTTGTTATCTCCACTTAACTCATCGTGGGTCTTAGATTTTTCGGAAGATTCCTTTATAGTGAAATCCACCATCCTTTTTGTTTCCACTAAGTCATGAGCCGAGTGATGTACTCCAAGTCGTTGGAGTTCTTGCTCAGTCCGTGGTTAAGCTCGTTCATGAAGAGGAAGAATTTATCTTCCTCTGCCATGTCAAAAAGATCAGGCATGAGTGATGTTAACTGCTTCACTTACAAGTTGACTCCGACTGCTTGAGGCATACCGATTTTTTTGAACCAAGTACTCTAGCCTGTCAGGAAGGAATTGGCCCCTCACCTCATTAAGATCCTCTGATATTTAGGTGGTTCAAAGGACCTTTAATACATCATTGTAACACCTTCACTAAAGAACAACATCATTAGCAAGGAACATGGAAGTGACACTTACCCCTCCTCATCTTCAAGCTGACCCACAATTATGTATGTACTCTACTTGAGAGCGCAAACTTATGATGGATGGTCCTAAAACATCCATTAGATGTTTCTGCACATGAACGCATCTACTTAAGTTAGTGAGCTGTTAGGGTTATTAGGGTTTAAGCAGGATGCTTAAAGCATTACACCCAAGGTATCTAGTTTGGAATACCAAGTTTGTTGCCTCCAGCCCCTATATATAGAGATACACTAGGGTTAGAAGAGGTTAATGGGCTCCAGCCCAAATGGGCCCACTACACCTGGTCCATTACCTATTGGGCTTATATTAGAACATACATGGGTTATATGATATACCCAACAATCTCCTCCTATGTTCTACATATAGCACAATCCAATAGATAGATAATGTGATGTCCAAACAAAATTATTGAATCATCCATATCACCATATCAATAAAGATTTGTAATCCAACTGAAAACAAAAATACTTTAAAGAATAACCAAGAGTTTTAGAAATAATCTAAACTCAAACATAAGCCGTTTTATATGTAGGTGAACTATTTAATCAACGGAAAAGAAAATAATAGTTCCACTGCACTATAAGGATTCACTCATCAAGTAAGTCATCCTCATCAAGATCCAAATTGAGGCAATCTCCTCCATTTTCGCCAATTCCTGTAAATTATCAAATATGAATTTCATTAAAAAATGAATCCAATCATTTGTGTATTTTACTAAAAGTATCTAGTTCTACCAGAAGAACTTAGTACAATTTCATAATGGCTGAAAAATAAATATCAATATCAATAAGCATCAATGTCAAGTTTCAATCAAGAACCAGACCTAAACAGTTTCTTTACAAAGAACCATTCCATGTTTCCATTTGGAATGTTACAGGCATCATATCCAAATTGAGTTAAGCTGTATCATCAAGTTTGGAATGAAACAACCTTTCCCAAGAAGGACATGTCATCAAATGTGGAATGACATAAAGATAACTGTAAACATCATTGAAACATATCAAGTGCTTATCTTGGCCAAGATAGGGAGATTCGAAAAATTCAAAATAATATGAATGTAGGTTAAGACACGTCTACACAGTCTTTAACCCCATCTCCCCCACAGTTTTGAATATTCGATCTTTGTTCAGTCCCTTCGTAAGAGCATCGGCAATATTATCCTTCGATCTCACATCAACCAAAGTGATAATACCTTGTTCTAGAAGATAATTCAGCGTGGCATGTTTCAGCCTGACATGTCTCCTCTTACCATTAAAGAGTGAGTTTTTCACAATCGTAATTGTAGCTTGATTATCACAGAACAAACTTAAAGAGTTAATCTTTAAATGGGTCAATGGAATGTCCATGATCAGATCTCTTATCCACTCTGCTTCATCTCCTGTAGAAGCTAAAGCATAAAGTTCCGATTCCATAGATGACAGAGCAATACAAGTCTGTCTCTTTGACTTCCATGCAACAGCGGCTCCACCCAGTGTAAAAACATAACCACTGGTAGATTTACTGTCTCCTAATTCTGATCCCCATGATGCATCAGAATACCCTTCCAGGATAGGAGGATGGCCAGTATAACATAGAGCATATCCTTGAGTACCCTTAAGGTATCTCATCAGCCTCATAAGGGCATCCCAGTGCTCATGGCCAGGATTACTAGTGAAACGACTCAGCATGCCAACTGTAAAGGCTATGTCTGGTCTAGTGCAACTCATAGCATACATGAGACTACCAATCAGTTTAGAATAATCTAACTGATTCACACTGTCTCCTCCATTAGAGATCAGCTTCTTGGTATAATCAAATGGTGTCTCAATCGGTTTACACTCACTGTATCCCCATGTAGAAAGTAGTTTTTCAATATAATGGGCTTGGCTAAGAGTAATCCCTTGCCTTTCAAAACTTACTTTCATACCAAGAATGGTGTCAACCACACCAAGATCTTTCATGTCGAATGCTTGAGCCAAAGTGGTTTTCACGTCACTCACTACAGAGAGATCGGAACCAAGAATCAACATATCGTCTACATACAAACAAATAATCGCAACCTTATTCGACACAGAACGATAGTAAAGGCATTTATCTGAATAACTGGTCTGAAAACCAAAGCTCTTTACTACCTTGTCAAATTTTTGATGCCACAATTTAGGTGCTTGTTTAAGACCATACAAAGATTTGTGTAACTTACAAACTCTGTTCTCGAAACCTTCCATGACAAACCCTTCAGGTTGGTTCATGTAGATTTCCTCTGTGAGGTCTCCATTAAGGAAAGCCGTTTTTACATCCATTTGATGCACAACATACTTCTCAATAGAAGCCAAAGCAAGAAGAATTCTTATCGTTGCCAAATGACAGACCGGTGAGTAAACATCAAAGTAGTCTATCCCACTGACTTGAGTATAGCCCTTAGCTACTAAACGTGCTTTATACCGAGCTATGGATCCGTCAGGATTAAGTTTCTTCTTCAAAATCCACTTACAGCCCACAGTCTTAGCCCCTTTTGGCAAATCGACTAGCTGCCAAGTTTGATTTTGTAGCAGAGAGCTCATTTCATCATCAATGGCTTCTGCCCACAACAAAGAGTCCCTAGATCTCATCGCTTCCTTATAGGTTGATGGATCATTCTCGACATGGTAGGTCACAAAGTCCTCACCAAAGTTCTTGGGTACTCTATCTCTTGTAGAAACCCTTAAAGGTTCTGATGTAGAAATCAGTGTAGGACAGGTGTCAGAAGTATTCTGTTCAAACTCTACATGCGATTCTGTAACCATCTCAGTATCGCCAGGTAGGTTCAAACCATGATCTCTGAGAAATTTATTCTCAAAGAATACTGCATCTCTAGATTCTATAACCAAATTGGTAGATAGATCCAAAAACCGATCAGCAGCACTATCTTCTGCACCACCTAGATAAACACAAGTGTTTGTTCTAGGTCCTACCTTAGGTCTCCTAGGGTCTTGTATCCTCACATAAGCAATACAACCCCAAGTCTTAAGAGTGTCATATCTACAAGGATGTTTATGCCATAACTCATAAGGAGTAGTGGTCAACTTAGAGTGGTGTACTCTATTCAGGATGTGATTTGCAGTTAAAACTGCTTCTCCCCAATAGCTAGTAGGCATGCCAGCTGTCAATAACATAGAGTTTAACATTTCAGTTAACGTCCGGTTCTTACGTTCAGCTATGCCATTAGATTGAGGTGAGTAAGGAGCAGTAGTTTCAAGTATTATGCCCTGAGAGGCACAGAATTCCTTGAACTCTGTCAAAGTGTATTCTCCTCCTCTATCACTCCTAAATCGCTTAATTTTCAAGTTCAATTGATTTTCAACACGATTCTTAAAAATTTTAAATTTATCAAAAGCTTCATCTTTCGATTTTAGGAGATAAATATGACAATATCTAGAAAAATCGTCTATAAATGTGATTAAATACTTCCGACCACCTCGAGTAGTGAAACTTTTAAAGTCACAGAGGTCAGAATGTATTAACTCAAGAAGTTGTGTGCTCCTAGAAACCGAACGAAAAGGTTTTCTAGTGATCTTAGTTTGTGCACACACTTCACACCTGTCAAATCTAATCGATGTATCTAAAGGTATATTATAAGTTTTAGCAAGTGTGACCATTTTCCTATAGTTCACATGTCCCAATCTAGTGTGTAACAACTTAGGATCAATCAAAGTGGAACTAACCTGACTAACGGTTTCATTTGCTAAACTCAGTCTATACATACCATCGATTAAGAAAGCACAGCCAAAATAATAAGAGTTAACAGTTAAAGTTACTCTACCACCCAAAAAAGATGAACACATGCCAGCATTGTCTAAAAGACTAATAGAAATTAAATTCTTTTGAATAGCAGGAACTACTTTAACATTTTTTAAAGTGAGTATTTTACCTGAAGAAAGGACCAGGTTCGCAGTTCCAGTGTGAGTCACCTGTGCCTCAGCTCCACTAGCCACTGTAACGGTCTCTTTCACGCCAACGGCATCCGTAAGAAGTTTCTTTGAGTTGCAAACATGGCAGGTGGCTCCTGTATCTAACCACCAGTCTGAAGAAGTACTGGCCTTACCATTGCCTAACATGGCAATAAAACTCTTAGGCGCAGCACTGTCCACCATCATATGAGCTTCCTTTTGTGGTGTGTCAGATTTAGCCTTCTTAGGTTGTTTACATTCTGCAGCAAAGTGACCACATTTCCCACAGTTGTGGCACTTGCCCTTCTTTTTCTGAAAGATAGTCTTTTTGGCCTCCAACTTGGGATGTTCACTTTTAGGTGACTTGGATTTCCGAGGAAATTTCTTGGGATATGTTACCGCGTTAGCAGCAGACTGTTGCTGTCTAACCATCTCCAAGTTATTCCTAGCTCGATTCTCATCTTCGATTCGAATGAATCGCTTGAGATCATCCAGTCCCACTTGCACCTTTTTCCGATACATCTCGGTTTTGAAAGAATGCCATGCATATGGTAATTTATATATAATTGCACCCACAAGAAACGAATCACAGACAGCTATTTTTTCATTATTCAACTTAGATCTCAAATTCTCTAGATCAGTAACTTGAGGAGTGATTTCCTTGTCTTCTTGAAACTTGAAATCCATGAATTTGTCCACAAGATGGGTCTTGGACAATTCTTCTTCCTTCTTAAAGTGAGCATCTAAGTTGTCCCATATTGCTTTAGCAGTGTTAAATTTACTATAGGTTTCTGCAAGACGATCTGAAAGACAATTCAACAGGTAGTCTTTGCAGAAATCCTCATCTCTAAGCCATTGAGATTCATCAACTTCTTCATCCGTCTCAGCAAAGGTACTCAAAACAGTGTAAAAACAATTCATATATTTGAGACTGAATTGAGTCTTTCGCTTCCATGAGTTAAACTCAGATCCACCAAATGAGTGAAGTTTGACCATCTCAAAAGGCATAGAAATTTTTTCCATTGGATATTTCAGATGAAATTAAAAATTAGAAAGAGTGCACCTGATTGGCGAATCGCAGAACCAAATTCCAATAACCGTTCCAAGAACCAGAATCCAAGAACGGCGCCAAGACCCGTTCCACGAACCAAAATCCAAGAACCGAACTACGAAGAATTGCAGCACAATATTTGCACCAACAAGATTCGGCAATAAGACGATTCGGCAATAAGAATTTGTACTCCACCAAAGATCCAAACTGCTTCGGTTGTGGGAGGCAACCAAACAAATTGGCCTTGTCCTTTCCCACTATCGTGAATAAAGATAAGCAACAGTGAGATCGTCCCCTCTCGTGAATAAAGACAAGCAACAGTGATGAAATGATTGAGGGCTGCAACTTAATGGCTTCAACAAACCCACTTTGGTTCGGTTGAGAGAGGAGAAGGATTCGGTACCCAACTGCAGGATTCAACCAAATATGGGTTCCAACTGATGGCAAGCATAGGTAGGAGATCGACCCTCTCTCTCTCTCTTTTCAAATTACTACAAATCCCCAATAAAAACAGAGACGATTCTGCTGTGATGGAGAGTAATATCTCTGTGGAGAATAAATCCTCACAGTAGAGAGAGGCCAACTTCCTTTGTGTCCCAAAGACAAGAGATAGAGGAGACGTCCTCTTATTTTGCTCTGAATTTCTGAACGTGAGATCCCACCTGGAAGTGAGTCCGGCAACGAGTCTCCGGCAAGAGAGAACCTCCGATTGTTTTATTCCAACCAGAGAGAGAGAGGCAGACGTTCCCAAGAGAGAACCCTCAGCCAAAAACAATATTTATGCAGACAAAACCCACGCCAAAAAACTTCCGTCGTGATTATTATCGAATCCGGTGATGGGGATCCAAAGCTTTAGAAGTTTAAACCAATCCCAAATCGAAAACAGTTGTTTCCGAGAGAGACACGCCCAAAAAAAAAAAAAAATCTTTGACGAGTAGAAATCCACGCCCAAAAATCCGAACAAGAGAGAGAAGACGGCTAGGGTTTTTGATGCTTTCGTATGCTTCTCTCTCTCAAAAATAAAACGCAAGAACATCAGTCTCTGTCGAGTGAAAGAAAGAGATGGAGGCTGTGGGAGAAATCCGTCTTCTTCCTTTTGTGGGCGTTGATGAAACCCTAAAACCAATAATGCTTTAAGATTGTTAGGGTTATTAGGGTTTAAGCAGGATGCTTAAAGCATTACACCCAAGGTATCTAGTTTGGAATACCAAGTTTGTTGCCTCCAGCCCCTATATATAGAGATACACTAGGGTTAGAAGAGGTTAATGGGCTCCAGCCCAAATGGGCCCACTACACCTGGTCCATTACCTATTGGGCTTATATTAGAACATACATGGGTTATATGATATACCCAACATGAGCTTCCCACGCTTGAGTCCCTTATAAAGGGCATATCTTATTTGCGGGAAGATGGTAAACTCATTACACATATGACAATCATGGTTTACTAAAGTATCAGCTAATGCAAAGATGTACCACCCGATATGTCTTGGTTTTTCAGTTTGATGATACAAACCAAAGTGTTCGTACATTTCAACCAAAAAAACAAAAAACAAAGTGTACGTATCATTTAATACAAACACAAAGTCATTCAATATTTATAAAATGATTGTCTTGACCGAATGCATATTGAAAACTGAAGATAACTAGACTAGATTGATGAATACACAGTTATTTGATTATCTCATGTTTCTTTGAGACTTATAGTCGCTTAATCCTAAAATTTATAAATTTGTTAAATGAATATCCTATTTATTTTGTTCAAATTACGATTTGTAATCACTAATTTTATATATAAGTATGTGTACGGGCGTGTCTCCATAACATAAAACATGACCTTGGATAGGATAGAATGGAAGAAAATGATCCACGTAGAAGAACCCAACTAGATCCAGGATTAGAGCCGGGTAGATTCCTTCTTCATGAAATTTTTCTAAAGGATTCATTTAGCCGACCCCAACTAGTTTGGGACAAGGGCTTTGTTGAGTTGAGTTGAGTATGTGTACGGGCATGTCTCTGTTTCTAGATTTTTAGGGGTTGCTGTGTCAGACACCTCGTATCCGTGTCGCGACCCACGAATTCATGTTCACACATCAGTCCCTGACCAACCCAACTCAATGAGTTAGAACTTGCAAAAATTAATCAATACAAAGTAAAAAAATGCATGATGATGGGTGCACTACCTCCTATAGGTTTTGGGTATTTTGGGTAGTGGAAAATGTAAGTAGAATATCTCCTCAGGTGGAATGCCGCAAATATATCACAATGCATGTCCTTTTTCAAAAATGGGTAGCATTTTATTTGGTTTTTATCTGTATGCTTAATCTGCTTTAGACAGAGAAAATATACAGTCCAAATGAATTTGATTACAGTGTCCACAAATGAGTTTGATTACGTTCAGAAAAATCATTATTAACAAAACGATGATATCAAAACTACAAGGGGGATAAGCTCCTTATAGTGGGAAGCATTTTATTACCAAATAAAATGGGTAGCATTATATTTGATTTTATCTGTATGTTTATCTGCTTTAGACAGAGAGAGAAAATATACAGTCCAAATGAGTTTGATTACAGTCAGAAGTTTATGCCTCTCTACAAATGAGTTTGATTAACAGAATGATGATATCGAAACTATAAGGGGATAAGCTCCCGTCCAATACCATGTTTCTCACATAAAACAAAAAAATGATGGACTATCACGTAGTCCAAATTCTCATCTTCTGTTCTACAACCAAATTGGTAACCATATTGACACTTCTTACAAACTTCATCAGTATAGCCTCAAAGGATGTTTTTCAGGTTTTGAACTCCATTGCCAGTGGCACAGTAGCTGCATTTTACTTATTAATGAGCATACTTCTGAAGACAAGAATAATAAAATAGATACACAATTTGGTTCTAATTTAGAAATAAGAAAGCACCTATTATGATCATAGGAAGCATACTACGTTAGAAATTCCACGTTGTGAGAATTAATCAAGTCTCCAGATACGCTAAAAAACCACTTCCAGAGAGAATGAAGACATTGTAACCACAAAGAAGTACAAAAAATGCACTTGGCGATTTCCACAGCCACGCACAAAACAAAGTGGGGTGTGGATGAGAAATCAGGCAATAAAATAAGGTGATCAGACGTAACCAGAAAGAAGTTCAAAAAAATGCACTTGGTGATTTCCCTAGCCACCCGCAAAACAAAGTGTGGTGTGGATGAGAAATCAGGCAATAAAATAAGTGTTAAACTACCAACTTCTCCAAAAGCTTAAGCAGTTGGAGAAAGGCGTTATTTAGCTTTTATACTTTAAAACTCCCCCTGCACCGGCCGCACGTGTGGCCCACTTGGCAAACACGTGGCACATGTGGTCCCACTTTGGGTCAACCATCGCATGTGGATTTTTGCTATCCGGAAAGTTTGAACTTTGAACTCAAGACCTTTGGCTCTGATACCATGATAACTTACTAACTTCTCCAAAAGCTTAAGCTGTTTGGAGAAAGGTGTTGTTTAGCTTTTATACTTTAACAATAAGAAAGGTGGTCAGACACATCTGTCTACAACTATGTGATTAGAAGAGTGCGGATGGACAATCGGAGAAAAAATTTAATCAGACGCAGAGTATAATTCAAACAATCAATGCCATACGGTCGCTCCATTGAGAAAGAGAAAGAAGAGTATGGGTTGGGACTGTAGATCAATTGGTTGAGGCCTTGTATCTAAACCTTGAGGCTGTAGGTTTAATCCCATCTAACCAACCAAAAAAAAATAGAGAAAGAAAGAAAAAGAAGAACCATTGCAGTAAAGAATAAGGAACCTGATTCCTAACAGAAAAGGACCCAAAAACCTACATATATATGACCAAGAGACCAATCAATCAGAGCCGTCAAATGAATCATTAGCCTCACTGATGAAGCATTTTATCCTTATATAACTGCAGCAATCTACAAATATACATGGTAGTTTCTATCTCCACCCTATCCTAGCTATTTACAGTTTTCAAGAAAATGTGTGCTCAATAAAAATATCTTGTGTAGCTGAAGTAGTTGAAGGATTGAGTGAGCGTTTGAGTGGAGTGTTTGAGTGGGAATGTTCACCACCAGTTCGTATCTGAGATTTGAGGGGGGACTTGTGTTAAGCTTGATTAGGGAGAAAATAACCCAATTGATCGAGTCCTCCAAGCAAATCTTGCTCCCTTTCCAAATGCAAGAAATTCAATTAATAAAATAACAAAAAAATCTTAACTTCTTGAGGTCGTTTCACCTTGATACGTGATTACATGCCTAGATGGGTCCCACGTAGGGTGGAATAAATTAATTAGAATTTTGGTGAATAATATCAAATCTTACCTATTTAGTAGTTATGCTAGATTAGGATCCATACTTAGATTAGGATAATCTTTATTTGGCTATTTCTATTATTATCATAAGATCTTTCTATGTTTATTTGTAAGTGCTTTATATATGCACATGCTACTGTTAATGAAAGGAATGAAGAAACCAGCTTAGAAATTGTCTCTTTTTGCTCAAAGGAGGATTGATCCTTCCCTCGAAGTGGATCAAGAGGTTGATATTCCCTCTAAGAAGATCAATAACGTTACGAACCGATCTAGGTTCGTAACAATTGGTATCAGAGCGGTCGATCCTGCGTCATGGCTGTGTCTTCGGAGATTTGGGAATCAATACGTGAAGATCTGTACGAGATTAAAGCACTTCTTTCGAAGATGATGGAAGGACAACAACGAATCGTAGAAGACTTTAAAAAAATCAGCGTGACGATCGAGAAGCCCTGCACAATGAAAAAGAGACAGCGAAATAGTAAAAGAAGGAAAATGAAGAATGGAGAAAGAAAGCAAATAGGAAAAATGAAAAGTGCAAAAAATAAGCGTTGTCAATCTCGACAAAGTCGTCGCCCAAAAATCCGTCATTCGTCTCAGCCTGCACGCCATCAGGAAGATCCTAATCCGCCACCATTCGTGCGTCAAAATCCAAATCATTCCAAAAACACACAATGCAGGAGCTTTGACGAACGTCGCGATGAGACCGGTTTGAAAATGGAGTTGTCTCAAC
Source organism: Tasmannia lanceolata (assembly GCF_043159265.1). NCBI lineage: Eukaryota > Viridiplantae > Streptophyta > Magnoliopsida > Canellales > Winteraceae > Tasmannia > Tasmannia lanceolata. The sequence continues at coordinate 15,783,156 of NW_027518696.1, read as the reverse complement.
CATTGATGATGACATACCGCAAGATGAAGAAAAAAAGGAAATGAGGGAGTCAGAAGAAAATTTTTGGGAAATGCTCAAGATCGGATTTTTCACCAGTTGGGCCGCAATCTCCAACCTTGAGGAGAAGGTTGAATCCAAGAGGGGTGGAATGATACGTGATTACATGCCTAGATGGGTCCCACGTAGGGTGGAATAAATTAATTAGATATTTTGGTGAATAATATCAAATCTGGAAATATCAAATCTGGTAAGATTTGATATATTTAGTAGTTATGCTAGATTAGGATACCTACTTAGATTAGGATAATCTTTATTTGGCTATTTCTATTATTATAATAAGATCTTTCTATGTTTATCATATTCTATGTTTATTTGTAAGTGCTTTATATAAGCACATGCTACTGTTAATGAAAGGAATGAAGAAACCATCTTAGAAATTGTCTCTTTTTGCTCAAAGGAGGATTGATCCTTCCCTCGAAGTGGATCAAGAGGCTGATCTTCCCTTTAAGAAGATCAATCACGTTCGTAACACACCTCCATCGCGAAGCAATTTAAGCTTTGTCACCCAAGCCAAAATCATAAGATAGAATAGGCGATTCAAATTAAATACGGTGAAAACTTAGTTAAAAAGGTAGCCAGTAAACCATTTTCCTATTTTTTAGGGGAAAAAATCAAAAAATGGCAATCTCCTATAGCCGTGAAAAAATGGTGCTAGTTTCCATTTCCACCCACCACTCACTCATCTCCTTTCTCTCTACGTTTGGTTGCCGGAATTTTTTTGATTCTTGGGACTTTTGTGGAATTTCCGCAGGAAACCCACGTTTGGTTGGTGGGCCCAAAATAATCCCAGGAACCAAAATAACCCCGCATGAAACCCCAGGAAGGAAAAAAAACTCCCAGGAACCAAAAATAAGCTTGTAGAAGAATTTTATTCTTCCCAACAGTTCAAGCAACCAAACAAAGCATTTTTTTTCCACCATAGTCCGGTCAACCAAACATGGAATTTTAATTTTACCGCGATACTTCCAGGGAGTTTTTTTCCCCCACCAATCTCCCAGGAAGTTTTTTGTTCCACAAAAATCCCAAGAACCAAAACAATTATGGCAACCAAACGAAGCTAGCATAAGATCCTCCGAATAAGTCATACAGAGATAGGTCTGATTTTTCGAGAACAGTATAAGATAGAAGATGATGGCTTCTATTTTTAACTCTAGATGGTGATTTATATTTTTAACTATAACTATTGGCATTGCAAGTGGCTTACCATGAATTTGTGAGCTAAAGTAGTTTTGTTTGTGATGTCTTTTGTGTTTCTTAGAGGACTAATCTTGGGTTATGGATTTATCCTTTTGCATTAGAAAAGATAGACCAGAAAAATTGGCTAAAAAAGCCTGGATTGGATTTCAAAAAATCATTAGGGTTAAGTCGTATTTGTCTAAGAAATAAATTTGAAATTGGAAAGAGGGATTTCATTACAAGTTTTTATCGAATGGTCCAGGAGAAGGATCATCCTATATGCATCTGTGTTGCATGGATTTGGATTCGCGTGTCGGAATTCGACACTGATTCAAGGTGTCGGATTCGGCAAACCCCAAAAAGTAGGATTGGTGGATTCGGTAAATTTTAAATAAATAAAAACTTTATATATATATGAAAATTTTGAGGAGGAAGGGATGCCTTATAGTTTTTTGTTAAGAGAGTAGATGAAGAAAGAAGGGGGTCATTGTTCTAGGGTCGAGGCCCTAGGGTTTTATTAAAAGAGTATGGGTTGTGCTGTCATATAAAAAAAAAGTTAAGAAGGAAACATGTTTAAAGGGAAAATATAAAGGATTCACATTTTAAAAGAGACAATGTTAGAGTTAGATTCGCCCGAAATCCGAAAAAACCGGATTCGTGCAGGACACGGCTACGACAAGAGCCCCGGTGTGACCCACGTGAATCCATGGCCAATTCGCGTGTGGAGACGTGTCGATACGGAGTCGGCATAAGGGTGAAAGAATCCATGCAACACAGATATGCATTTATTCATTGAGGTCATTAGTTCAAAACTTGAGCCTTCTATTACGCTATTTGGCAAAATATAAGCAATGAAATAATGTTGGGAAGAGGCAACTTTTTCCATTCACGTACATCATTAAATGAGTCAGTATTTTAAAGAAAAACATGCATTTAGAAGTATAATGATCGCAATGAATAAATGCACATCGCTTGATTTTCCATTTGAACCATTCAATAAAAGCATGTAACCCCGAATACTTGTAATGAAATCCCAAAGCCCTCTCTTCAATTTCAAATTGAAACGTAAAACAAATACAACATAACCCTGATGATTTCTGAAAATTCCAATCTAGCCTTTTTTAGCCAAATTTTAGGTTAATCTTCTCTAATGCAAAAGGCCAAATCAATAACTGAAAACCAATCCTCTATGAAATACAAAAGGCATCACACATATAAAATTACCATCTAGAGTTTTTAAAAAAAGTCACCATCATCAACCCTTTATCACATTTCTGTTTTCATTAACTTTGACTTAAACATAAATTTTCCACAAGTCTAAGGGAAGCAAATACACTATTCGTGCTCAGAACTTATCAAAAGAATGGTTGCTGGAATTTTTTTATTCTTGGGACTTTTGTGGAATTTCCACAGGATTCACCCACGTTTGGTTGGTGGGCCCAAAATAATCTCAGGAACCAAAATAACCCCGCACGAAGCCCCAAGAAGGAAAAAAATAACTCCCAGGAACCAAAAATAAGTTTGCAGAAGAATTTGTTTCTTCCCAACAGTTCAAGCAACCAAACAAAGCCATGTCCGGTCAACCAAACATGGGATTTTTATTTTACCGGGATACTTCCAGGGAGTTTTTTTCTCCCACCAATCTCCCAAGAAGTTTTTTGTTCCACAAAAATCCCAAGAACCAAAAAAATTCCGGCAACCAAACAATTCCGCCAACCAAACGGATAAGGCACAAGTCAAATAACCAAAATCCATACATGAAGAAAATCTAGAACAATAAAAGGGCAAAAGATTAAAGAATTGACAGATGAGCTAAATCATAAGTACCCAATCTGATGTCAAGAGCAGAGTGGCCAAGGCCTGAACTTGATCCTTACTGACATTGAACTGCTTTTGAAAAATCAAAAGCTTTCTCTGTTCGGTGGATCCGAACCTTAGGCAAAATCCACTTTTCATGAGAATTAGAGATTGCCATTTTGTAACTTTGCTTCTGAAAAAAAGGAAAGACATGAGAAGAGGGGTACCTTCTAACTTGGTTTTTACCCTATTAATCTGAACTTCCTGCATTATCATACAGCTGTGACTTGTGCAATGAAGTTTAAATTGCAACTAACAGACAGATGAGAAACAACCTCTATTTTCTTTTCTATGAATTCTTCAAACTACCATTTTTTCGCCGAATTGGCGGAAAATTTCAGTAAAATCAACATAACATAAAATCAAGAGAAAGGTTGTTGAAAGTGTTTCTACTTTCAGTACACAATCAATCTAGCTAGAATTTATGACAGACATTATCCATCAAACACTACCATAAAAAAACCTTGAGAAGAAAAAAAAAAAGCCGAGGAAAATGCAAGGGAAAAAATATGAACTAATCGCAGATAGGGATAGAACCATGCCTAAACATGCCAAAATTCATCGCCTAATGCACGAAATAGCCGAATCTCTGTAAGGAATTGCAGAGCAGTAAAAAAAAAACACTAACTTTTCATTTTGGGAGATTTTATTTGGTGTGTGGCGGTATAAGTCAATATTTTTCAAAAAGTATAGCAGGGCCAGCTTAATAGGATGATCTAAACCGTTTATATGTTGGGCCACAACAAAAAAGGCCGTATGTTGTAATTCTTTTCCGTAGGATGATCCTAACCCTCCAGTCCCTAGAGACTGCACATTATGGAAACCCAGATAGAGATTATTTACGAGGTACTACGTATATACAGACCTGGCAAACGGCCGGTTGGGTTGGATCATGCGGGTCCGGGTCGAACGGGTTGGGTAAAAAAATGACCCGCATCCCTACGGGTCAGCACTTAGGTGACCCGCACCCGCTCAAAAGGAAACCCTCGCCAGTCGCCTCTAAACCTGAGGTGACACACTACTTTATGATGCTAACTCCTCATTATGTTGATCTCCCAACTGACTTGAGTGTCGGAGGGTTCCCCAGAGTTCTAGCTCCGGATGATCCAAACTGTCCATTTGTTAGGCCAAAACGAAAATAGGTTGGGCATCAGAAAACATTTCGATATAAGTGACAACCCTACAGATTGTAGGGTTAGTATCTCTTATGGAAATGATATAAGTGACAACCTACTGACGTTGTGGCCCCAAAAATGGACGGTTTGGATCATCCAACAGAGTGGGCCGTACAGTACTTTCCGAAAAATAATGCACCATAGGGCCACACATCATGCAAAAACTCGTCATAAGTATACTAGGGGGGTGGCTTGAGGAAGAAAAGGAGCCAAATATATCACTATTGAGCCCCCTCATTCCCGCCGGGGGAAGAGAGCTTCCATTTCCACGTGCGCAAAAAGCCCTAAAATTCAAACCCTTGTAAAATGGAATTCAAAACCCTCGTTTCTCAGTCCCAACCCTAACGACTCTTTAACTTCTTTGAATCAGAAATTGCAGAGTTCCCCTTGAAAAAATCCCATGGCGAATTCATCAGATAACCCTGAAAACAAGGCTGTAGATGTAAAAAACATCATCTCTTTGTTTTCAAATCGGTTCTGGACTAGGTTTCTCAGCTACCTTCCCTCTCTACATCCGAATTTCTTAACAAGGATTTCAAATCTCTACATTTTAAGATCTCTCAACAGATCCAGGAGAAGGAAATCAGGCCTGCCACTTCCATTACCATCGAATTATCTCAATCGTTCTCTGTAAGATCTTCGTTCTCTGTTCCTTAGTTTGATCTCATTCTTTTTTTTTTCTTTTGATATTTGCTGCTTCCAAGTTTATTTTTGTCCATGTGTAGAAAACCAAGAAGTACCTTTTAAACAAGGATTGAACATGGCAGCAAGAACATCAAGAAACGATGCAAAGAACACAATCCACAAAAAATACGAGATTTACTTGGTTGGGTAGTGTGCCTATGTCCACGGGAGACGATTTTCACTATTTCTTTCTAGGGTTACAAACTCTCTTTTTCGTGGCCAAGAAAACACAATGAAAACCTAAAACCCTCTTTTTCGTGGCCAGGAAAACACAAAGAAAACCTAAAACCCCATTTTTCGTTGCCAGGAAAACACAAAGAAAACCTAAAACCCTCTTTTTCGCTGCCAGGAAAACACAAAGAAAACCTAAAACCCTTTTTTCGTGGCCGAGAAAACACAAAGAAAGCCTAAAACCCGTAACGCAAACATTTGGCTCATATATCAATGTAGTGTATCAATGCCACTACATGGAGAATATTACCGAAATACCCTTTAGTAGAAATCGAAAAATTAAGCATCACGCAAATCAGTCTGTCAAGGTCCTATATAATGCCAGAATACAAGACATTTGCACAACCTCTCTTTGCTCGATAGAAACATGGGTAAAGACCAAGAAACCAAGGGGCAAAAGGAAACTTGTTATCGGACCATCTAAATTGGAAGTTCGCCCCAATCTCCAATAGCTCATCCACTGAGAACTACCCTGGATAGGCCATGCCCAAATGTCGCACTGACTGCTGGACGATTTGGGACGAAATGCTTACTGATTCGCGTAGTCCGAGGACTGCTAAATGGTGCCTCTTGAGTACACGTGGGATGAGCATACCAATTTGCTTTATTTTATTTTTTCCGTTCGTGATTGTTAGAAATGAGATTAGGGTAAGAAGAGAGGAAGAAGAAGAGGATTGAAGGATGGAGAGACTCTACTAGGGAGCTCCTCATGTAAATGATGTATATAGGCCCCAATTAGGGCAATAGTGTACAAAGACTACAATACCCCTAATACTAGCAGTAATACCTAAACTACCCTTACATGTTATTCAACACTCCCCCTCAAGCTGGAGTGTATGTACTATGAAACTCTAGCTTGCTACAAAGAACTATAACAAAGAACTAAAAATACAACAAAAGGACCATATATCAAAAAAGTACAATAAGGCCATGCACACATCCAGTATAACACTCCTCAAACTGGTGTGGTAAATACATAATGAAAGCATAATACCAAAAAGGACAGCAACGGCCACAATAAACAGCATCGAGATCAATGGCCATAAAAGATAGCAGCTCTCCTGAAGTAGCACAACAGCGTGAGCGATCATGCCTCCCCGTGAATGAGAGCACGACGAACAGATCCGCATATCACGAGCAATGGAGGCGTCATGGTAGGAACATATACGATCCAGCAAGCAAATAGGGTACACCAAAAGTGCGCACAACGAACAATGACGAAGTAGTACAACGCCAGGTTAAGAGGATAACAACCGTGGGGAAAACCATAGGAGACAAGGTCGATAGGGAAACCAAACCGTCGCCTGAGAGAGAGAGAGAGAGAGAGAGAGAGAGAGAGAGAGAGAGAGAGAGAGAGAGAGAGAGAGAGGATAACCATCCAACGATGATGAAATCATCGTCTATAAAAAAAAGATGAGGAAATCATCGTCTGGAGAATGGGTCGACGACATGAACATTGTCGCCTGAAAAGAGAGGTCAACGGGGAAACCGTCGCCTATAAGAGAGCCGACCAACGATAGGGTCACCATTGCCCGGAGAAGAAGGATAAGGCATAAAGCCGAGAACACATAAGAGACGAAACAACGTACATGGTGAAGAACATAAGGCGAAGACAACAAGGCAAGTAAGACTAGAAGACAATAACAATCACCAAGGGACGAACGAAGATCATAAAGAGAAGACGATAACACTCTCCCTCAAGAAAAGTCAACATAACAACACTCCCCAAGAAGACAAGGCACAAAGAACTACATGAGAACACTCCCCCTCAAGTTGAAGGTCGAATGCCTTCAACTTGCAACAAAAAGACGACAATCAAGGGACCAAACCCCTTTGAGACATTTCACCAAACACTTGGAGGGCACCATGGAGAAGAACACAAAGGAACGAAGACAAACAAAGCACTACACCTATCTTAGACATTTGAGAAAACACTTGGTGTGTGCCTTGTAGAACTACATAAAAGACATAGAAGACATAGAAGACAAATGACCATGGAAGACAACACAACACACAACACAAGAGATGAAGTAATGGAGTAATCACAAGACAGAGGAGTAAAAGGTAGTTGCAACTGAGAAATAATCGCAAGAGGGGGATAACATCATATATACTAATCACACCATGCGATTGGAGGGAGGAGTAATCGCACCATGCGATTAACAATCGCATGTGAAGAAGGTACGGAGAGGGTGCCCTCACACAGAGAGGGTTTTGGGTGTGATTAACAAGGGTTTGTTAATCATACCCAGAGAGAGCGAGATATGAGAGAGAGACCCTAGGGTTTGTCGCACAAGTGGAAAACCAAAAGACAAAACAGAAAAAACAGCGAGAGAGACGCGAGAATGAGAGAGAGAGAGATGATGGCGTGGAGGGAGATAGAGTCTTCTTCTTTCCTTCTCGAGGATCAACCCATCCCCTCTGATACCATGTTAGAAATGAGATTAGGGTAAGAAGAGAGGAAGAAGAAGAGGACTGAAGGATGCAGAGACTCCACTAGGGAGCTCCTAATGTAAATGGTGTATATATAGGCTGCAATTAGGGCAAATGGGCAATAGTGTACAAAGACTACAATACCTCTAATACTAGCAATAATACCTAAACTACCCTTACATGTTATTCAATAGTCATCATATTGGATCTCATTGGACAGACTCCTAGTAGTTTTTTCTCTCTATGGCTCTCTCTTTCCTTTTCTTTAGTTTTCTTTGATTGATTGGAATCAAAGAAGAAATTGAGGCATGGGTTTATTGGTAATTTTCGGTCTCTGTAGTAAGTAGGTTCTTTGCTTATGTTGCTGAAGTTACTTTCTTTATCAAATTGGGCTATTTTTTTTTGTCTATCTACCAAATTTAATATCTTAGTATTTTAACAGTTCGGGGTATTTTAGGCAAGTCACTGAATGTGACGAACCATGTAAATCTTTTTTGTTCTCCATTTGTGTACTTATTTAATTTCTCTACATCTTTTTGTCTCCAACAAACCTTAGACCAATATTTTTGTAAAATAAACCGATATCATAGGTTTGGTTTGCTATTGTGGTGATCGTGAAAATATTGAATGTGACATTTGAGGTAGAGAAGTTCAATAAGAAAACAACTTTGAGTTATGGGAAGTTAATATTCACGATCTGTTGATTTAGTAAGGTCTAATACAAGGCGTTGAAAGAGAAATCAAATTCGCCTGCTGATAGGTAGAAGCCTGATTAGGAGAATTACTGTTCAAGGGATGTGATTGTGATCCGCTTATGTCTTGCAGAAGTTCAAGCATTTATTGGACTAGGTCAATATAATGCGTAGTTGATTTAGGCATCCTATAATTTACAAGGAGCATCTTTAGAGGATAATGGAATTCAACTTAAGTGGAGATTGTTTTATTTATGTTTTGAATTCTATCTCCTGTACCATTAAAAAAAAATCTATCTCCTGTACACTTTCTATGCCCCTACAAAATCAAATAGTTTCTGTGTTTGCGTAAAACTTTTGAAGTTGGTTTAGGGTTGGGATATTATGTAAGGTCTTGGTTTTAGACCGTAGGATGTACTTTGTAATCTTTCATGGAGGAAGCTCTTTGATCACCTTTTCCCGTCAACTGACTTTCACAGAACTTGACAGATGTAGGCTTTACATGTAGAGACCATGACTAGTCTTTTTAATTAAATACTTTTCTTATTTGGTATAGCAAACTTCGGTGCTTACAGTGTTGAAGCTAACTAATCTAGTAGATCAAATTATTCTCTATTTACCATGCTGATTTGACTACTTTAGATCAACTGACTTTCACTGAAAGATGCTAATCTTTGGTTGAATCTATAAATTTTAATCTTCACTGTTTATGATTGTGATTGGATCTTAAACCATGTCGATTTGATCTAGACTTATCCTAATAAGTGTTTTTAGACGATCTTTGTCTCTGATCAAATTCCTAGACATAGATTTGTTAATCTTATATTACTTCACGCTAATTTAGGTTGACCTGATTCCGAGGATTCTGATATCAATCAGTTGCACAACTTGGCCAATAGGACCGACGAGGGAAAATAAATTTCCACAAGACTTTAGCCATATCAAAATTATTTGTTGGAACCTTTATACATAAGTAATGAATGATTTCAGATCAATCAATGGAACCTTATAATCATGTGCCTGTCATAGTGGCACATGACAGCACCCTGGATCTTGCAGATTTACTCTGAAAGCCTTCAGAGGGTTCCATTTCCAAAATCTCTGGATTTAAACTACTTACTACTTAACAACAATTCCATAACCAAACCCAAGAAACGCCCAAAGGCACTAATCCAATTCGAAAAAGGTTCAAAGTCTAAAAGAACATCAAATTGGTTGAAAGAATAGACTAAAAACGTGGAAAGAATTTTCAGCATAAAATTCAATCCTTAAATGGGTCCACACACCCCATAACTAGACTTAGGGCATCGAAAGATCCCCATAACTGGTCTAAACCAGTAAAAACAAGGTTAAATTGACCTTGAACCGACCAAAAAAGGCCAAATTGGGCCATGGGTTTATTAAGAATGTTCGGCATCTGAAGTAGGTTCTTGTCTTATTTTGCTGAAGTCCCTTTCTTCATCGAATTGGGCTATTTATGAAGCCATTAAAATGCTTAGATGTATTTCTTTCTTTGTGCTCGTTTAAAAAGTTTTAAGAATGCTAAATTCATTAGTTCAGAAGAAATTCATCAGGGCCGTCTTTGGCAGTTAAATATGAGAGGAACATCAAAGTTCCTATTTAATTGCTGTGGCTGGAGACTTTTAAGTAATGTGTATATACGTGCTGAATAAGCAAAAGAAATCGGTGTTTTTTCAAATTGGTCAACTTGGGCTCCATTCAGGCTGGCTGAATCTCGTTGAACATTTTCTTAAGAAAAAATAACAACTGTTGAATGATGAGTTTTTCACAGGTAACTAGTAGCTTGGTGAAAATAATGATATTTATTCATATAACAAGATTGAAGAAATTTGGAAATCAATATTTTGGTTGTTCTCAACTAATAGATTTTGGTCAGAATCATTAACCGAAACAATCAAATGATTCTATATATATTAATAAAAAAACATAATTTACAAAAGAGCCCTTATGTGATACACAGAAGCCGAAGGGTTATATACACCACAATATGGTATAGATTTGTAGTATGCAAAAGGTTCAAATTAGGTTATTTTACTCACCGCCTCAAATTGATGCAGAAGATCAGATAGCATAAATTTGCTAACCAAAAAGCTTGGTCGTGCTCATGTCATAGCTTTTGTGAAGATATTTGCCAACCTATGTGAAGATATATGGAAGCAAGATCCACACTTTAGAGTAACAATGTAACACTGACATACATTGTGACAATCCACATCCATGTTCATCATCTTCTCATGAAAAATGGGATTAGTAGCACTCTGAATGACACTCTATGCTCCATTAAGTAAGATCAGAGATATGAAAGCAAGATCCACCCTCTAGAGTAACACCAACATATATAGTGACAATCCACCTCAATATGCTCCGTCCTCTCATAAAAAACAGGATTAGTGGGAATCTGAATGACACTTTTATTATCTCCATAAAGTGAGGCCGAAAATATGGAAGCAAGATCCGCCCTCAAAGTAACATGGCCGTGTATATTTACAATCCACGTCAATATGCTTCTTCCTCAGATGAAGAATGAGATTAGTGGCAATCTAATTGACACTTACTATCTCCATAAAGTGGTGTGAATGGAGAATATGAATACCAAAATTTGAAAGAAGCACACGAAGCCACACTATCTCAGTGGAGTCTACAAACATGAATCAATATTCTGCTTCTGCTGACAACTTAGAGACTACATCTTATTTCTTACACTTCCATGAAATCAAATAATCTCCAAGAAACATACATCATCCTGTAGTAGAACTACACCTTGCCCAATCAGCATTGGCATATGCAACCAAATCAAGTGATGATGATGGAAACAAGGAGAATCCTGCCTATCTTCTCTCATAAGTATCTTCTTATGTGAGATGCAATGTAATAGGAGATGAAACTAACTGACTCACAATCTTGACTGAATACTGAATACCCAATGTTTAGTATAGCCAAGGCCAAAAAAATCAGACTCTTCGCGAGTCTTAGATATAAAGTAGGATCATCTAGATGTGTGCCATTTGACTGCTTATTATACTTCGCTGCTTCGCATTGGGCTCTACAGGTGTGTCCATAGTCTTGCCATTTGTAAGATGTTCAAGGGATATGAAATATTTGGTCTACTTAGTCTGACCGGCCAATATGCCTCTATATGATATTGAAACCTCGAAGCTTAGTAAATATGCCAGTGGTCTCAATTCTTTCATCATGAATATATACTGGAAAAAGTACTTAAGCTCTTCATTGCTTGCCAAATCATCTTCCAAAATGATGATGCCATCTATTTAGATAAGTAGGATAGTGATTTCTGCTTTCCTACGTAGAATAAATAGAGACTAGAGAGCAGTCATAGGCACTGTACTGGAATCCATTGCCCACTACTGTTCTGAACTTCTCAAACCACGCTCTTGGTGTTTGTGTCAGACTATAAAGGGACTTTATGGATGATAAGGAATGAAAGGACATGGAGGATTCATGTATACTGTCTCAAGAAGATCATCCTGTAAGAATGTGTTCTTAACATCCATCTGGGATAGAGACCACTGTTATGTAGAAGATATGCCAATGAGAGTACGAACTATAACCATATTTTCCAATGGTGTTTTTGTCTCTTTTTTGTCAATCTCATACTCTTGTTTGTGTCCTTGTGCCATCTTACTTTAGCTTAATGGAATCGACTCATGTGATCCCAATCATAGATGCATCCGAAGGATAATGAACCAGATCCCATATATATCTCATGAAGAGCTTGAAGCACCTGATCCATAGCAACCAATCTTGCTTAACAAATGGCACACACACACACATATTATATATATATATATATATATATATATTAGGAATATGTTGGTGCGCTTAAGCGCACCATTTTTTGGGTGCGCTTAAGTGGTTATAACGCCTCCCATTCGTTTAAATGTTGGGTCCTGCTTAAGCGAACCAATGGGAGGCGTTATAACCACTTAAGGGCACAAAAAAAATGGTGCGCTTGAGTGCATCAACACTTTTCTCTCTCTCTCTCTCTCTATATATATATATATATGTATGTATGTATGTATGTATATGTTAACTAACCAACTTCTCCAAAAGCTTAAGCTGTTGGAGAAAGGCGTTATTTATCTTTTATACTTTAACACTCCCCCGCACGTGTGGCCCACTTGGCAAATACGTGGCACGTGTGGTCCCACTTTGGGTTGACCATCTCATGTGGATTTTTGCTATCCAGGAGGTTTGAACTCGAGACCTTTGGCTCTAATACCATGTTAACTAACCAACTTCTCCAAAAGTTTAAGCTGTTGGAGAAAGGCATTGTTTATCTTTTATACTTTAACAATATATATATATATATATATATATATATATATATAAGGAATAAAGTTATTATCAATAGTAACAAACAAACTTGGGATGAGAAACCAAAAAAACATGTTGATGAGAGGAACACTTAGACGTAGGGAACACAAATAAGAAGAATCAAAATCTAAAAAGGGGAAGTAGTAGTAGTAGGCAACGGTAAACGATTTGATGCAAGAGCAGCAGACAAGGCTTCTTTCTTTATTGTTCACACTGTTAGCGAGACAGTTCCGCTCGTCCCATCTTTCTACTGCTAGTTCTCCAGCTGCACCTCCTTCCCTTGGTACTGAGCCAGTGACGTCCGGTGTTTTTTGCTTAAGCTATTGGAGAAGTTGGGCTGACCATCTCATGTGGATATTTGCTATCCAGGAGGTTTGAACTCGAAACCTTTGGCTCTGATACCATGTTAACTAACCAACTTCTCCAAAAGCTTAAGCTGGTGGAGAAAGGCGTTATTTATATTTTATACTTTAACAATATATATATATATATATATATATATATATATATATATAAGGAATAAAGTGATTATCAATAGTAACAAACAAAGCTTGGGATGAGAAACCAAAAAAACATGTTGATGAGAGGAACACTTAGACGTAGGGAACACAAATAAGAAGAATCAAAATCTAAAAAGAGGAAGTAGTAGTAGTAGGCAACGGTAAACGATTTGTTGCAAGAGCAGCAGACAAGGCTTCTTTCTTTATTGTTCACACTGTCAGCGAGACAGTCTTGCTCGTCCCATCTTTCTACTGCTAGTTCTCCAGCTGCTCTCCTTCCCTTGGTATTGAGCCAGTGACGTCCGGTGATTCTTTCACAGTCCCCAGGGCTGACTTTGAGGAGCTTCAGCGTCTTCACTGGGGCGCCCATCCTACTGCGGGCTTTGCACAGCCAGGTAGCTCGCACATTACCCTTCTCTGTAGCTCTGCTTTCTAGATTATTGATTCGGGTACCTCGAACCACATGACTGGTAACTCGTTTCAGCTTAGTTCTTTTCGTCCATTTCATTTTGCTTCTCAGTCCATTACTCTTGCTGATGGTACCACCATTCCTATCTCTGGTGTTGGTAGTATCTCTCCTCACCCTGGCCTTCCGCTTTCTTCAGTCTTATGTGTTCCTAAGTCTCCCTTTAGTTTACTTTCTATTAGCCAGCTTACTAAGACTAGAAATTGCTCTGTCTCATTTTATCTATCTTATTGTCTCTTTTATGATCTCTCGACTGAGAGGACGATTGGTTTGGGACGTGGGGTAGATGGGTTCTATCGTCTGGAGTGTCGCTCAGTTCTTGCTGCCTTGCATGGTTCTGTCGACACATATCAGTGGCACTGTCGTCTGGGCCACCATTCTCATCAACGACTTCAGCAACACCTTTGGTTCGCGGATCTGTTTCTTCATTTCAGTGCAAGTCATGTGAACTCGGGAAACACCATCGTGTGTCCTTTCCTCCCTGAGTAGTTAGTCAAGTCTCGAGTTCATTTCAATTAGTCCATTCAGATGTATGGGGGCCCTCTAGGGTCGTGTCTTCAACTGGTTGTAAGTACTTTATTGTTTTTATTGATGATTATTCGCATATGACATGGTTGTTTTTATTTAGAGACCGTTTTGAGGTTTTTTCTACTTTTTGAGCCTTTCATGTTGAAATTCAAACACAATATAATTGCACTCTCAAATGTTTACGCACAGATAATGCTAACGAACACTTCCCAGGCTCAAATGGGTTTCAAGATTATCTCTCCACTTATGGCATCCTACATCAGTCCTCTTTTGCCTACACCTCTCAGCAGAATGGTGTGGCTGAGAGGAAACTCCGATACTTACTTGAGGTGGCTCGCACCTTACTTTTAAATGCGAGTACCAAAATCCTTCTGAAACAATGATGTCCTTATTGTCTGCTTTCTTGTTAACCGTCTTCCTTCAACGATTCTTCATGGCGACTCACCCTACTGGGTTCTCCACCCTCAGCAAGATCCTTTTCCTCTCACTCATAGGGTGTTTGGGTGTGTTTGATTTGTTCACATTCTCGGCCCTGGTCGTGATAAGTTAGACCCTAGGTCGGAGCGATGTATCTTTCTGGGATATTCTCGTACCCAGAAAGGTTATCGTTGCTACAGTCCTCGTCTTCGTCGATGGTTATTCTCTGCTGATGTGACCTTCTTTGAGTCCGACCCCTTCTTTCCACAGGTTCTTGCACCCCAAAGTCCTGCTCCTGACTCACATATTGCTCTCCCTCTCTCTGTACTCTAGGACCCTGTTGTGCATTCGTCACCATCTTCATTAGTGGATGTACTTGCATCGATCTCTGTCCCTGTCTCAGTTTCTCCACCTCCGGGGCCTCCTGCTCGTACGAAGTGTTACCAGCGACTTCGACGGGCAGATCATCCACCACCTCTCCAAGCCTCATCTTCTCAGCCAGAGATCCAGAGTTCTCCTTGTCATGTATCATCTCTTCCTTCACTTATGGTACCTTCTGATTCCCCTATTGCTTCCCGCACTCGCACTCTATTTCTGAATTTGTTTCATATGATAATCTCACCCTGCTTTTCGAGGTTTTGTGTCTTCCTTGTCCTCTGTTTTTCTACCGCAGTCTGTGGCCGAAGCTCTCTCTCATCCAGGTTGGTGTGCTTCCATGGATCTAGAGATGGGTGTGCTTCATACTAATCAGATTTGGGATTTAGTTCCTCTGCCTTATGGTGCTCGCCCTGTTGGATGTCGATGGGTGTTCTCTGTTAAGTATCAGCCAGATGGGACTGTTGAGCGTTTGAAAGCACACCCCATCACCAAAGGATATACTCAGACCTTTGGCATTGATTACACTGAGACATTCTCACATGTTGCGAAGTTTCCTTCTTTCCGAGTGTTACTTTCTCTGGCAGTAAATCATGCTTGGCCTCTTTATCAGCTCGATGTGAAGAATGCCTTTCTCCATGGCGACCTCACATAGGAGGTTTACATGGAGCAACCTCCTAGGTATGTAGCTCAGGGGGAGATGGCCTCCTCTGTATGTCGCCTGAGAAAGTCTCTTTATGGTTTAAAACAATCTCCAAGAGCATGGTTTGGAAGATTCAGTGAAGCAGTCATGCATTTTGGAATGAAACCATGTGCTATTGACCATTCAGTTTTTAATCATTAGTCTGCAGATGGTTGTATATTTTTTATAGTGTATGTGGACGATATTATTATCACTAGTAGCAATTCAGGGGCTATAGAGAAATTGAAGACATTCTTGCTGCAAGAATTCTCTACTAAGGATCTGGGACGCCTAAGGTACTTTCTTGGGATAGAGGTGGCACGTTCTTCTCGAGGGTTCTCTCTATCAGAGAGGAAGCATGTGTTGGATTTATTAGAAGAGACAGGAAATCTTGGAGTGAAACCTGCATGCACACCCATGGATCCTAACGTGAAGCTTATTCCTGAAGATGGGGACTTGTTGGATGACCCTAGAAGATATTGGAGATTGGTTGGGAAGCTCATATACCTTACAGATACTCGTCCAGACATTCCGTATGCTGTAGGGGCAGTTAATCAGTCGATGAGCTCTCCACATACCTCTCATTGGGCTGTAGTAATCCAGATTCTCAAGTACTTGAAGGGTGCTCTAGGAAGAGTCTTGTTGTTTAAGAGGCATGATCATATGAGAATTGAAGGTTTTTCTGATGTAGATTCGACAGGATCTCTAGCAGATAGAAGGTCGACTACTGGATACTGTACCTTTGTAGGATGGAACTTGGTGTCATGGCTAAGCAAGAAACAAGATGTCATAGCCAAGTCCAGTGCTGAAGCTGAATACATGGCCATGGCACATACGAGTACAGAGCTTATCTGGTTGCGCTCACTATTGTCTGATATTGGTATTGTTCCCTCTTCCCCCTCTAGGTTGTATTGTGATAACAAGGCTACCTATTGCTACCAATCCAGTTTTTCATGAACGAATGAAGCACATTGAGGTGGACTGCCATTTTATCCGCCAGAGAATCCAGAGAGGAGAGATATCCACAGTCTTCACTCGATCTGTAGATCAGCTGGCAAATATGTTTAAAAAGTCTTTAAGCAAAGCTAAGTTGAGTGATATTTGTAAAAAGCTTGGAATGTATGATATATACTTTCCAGCTTGAGGAGGAGTGTTAGAATATGTAGAATGCCTAAGGGCATAACTGTGTTCGTACTATTCTCTTGTTATTATAAATGCTTGTGTAAGG
This sequence comes from Tasmannia lanceolata, assembly GCF_043159265.1. Lineage (NCBI taxonomy): Eukaryota > Viridiplantae > Streptophyta > Magnoliopsida > Canellales > Winteraceae > Tasmannia > Tasmannia lanceolata. The sequence goes on along the minus strand of NW_027518696.1, from coordinate 15,766,296 downwards.
GGGAGGCATCCCTAACTTACACACCCTTTCTCTCTAACAGTATGTATGTGTGATACATAGAAAGACATAAATATCCCTCCACATGTGAGATGTATAACGCGACCATTCTCAACATCTTAAACTTTTATGCTTATACTTATCCCACCTTGCCTTTGGCTACTTTGATCTGGCTTGGATGCTTCTATTTGTTATTCTTCCCTTCACTTTAATATGAATTTAAGTTGTGTTAAATGAAGGTTTCTTTTGTTTTACTTTTTTCAGATTGCTGATGCCATTTCTTTGCGTTCCAATGTTTGTTTATGGTGTTCTATTATTGGGACGCTTCAAGTTTAGAAATCTGCAAAAAACAATTAAGCGAATTTTCTAATTATACTTAAAGGTAATCCAGATTATTTATGTTAACTTGAATGGTTAAGCTCGACCCATTCATGTACCTAAACCAGATAAAACAGTTCATATGCTCTTATATATCAAATAAGTGTGCGTGGACCTAAGCTCATGAAAGATATGTCATGAATACACCATGTACTTTAAAAACCCGATAAACAGTTCATATGCTCTTCTACATCAAATTAGCATACTTGGACCTAATCTCATGAAAGATATATCATGAATACACTATTCTTAATTTTGGACTAATATCTTTCATATTATTAATAGTTTGATATTTAAACCTGGTGTCCCTTTGGATATAATTGCATGCTATCTATCTGCAGGGTTCTGACAGAAAGATCAAAAGTTTTTGACACTTTAGAGGATATTTTGGAGCACATCCTTTCAAGGTTGCATGATATCCAGAAGAGTTTACTCTTTTGGCAGTCACGGGCAGAGGTTCTTGTTACACTTGCTCAATATTGGGCTAAATCAGAATTTTTTTCCTGTAGGGAAGCAGACAAACTTATTCTAGGAGTATGAAAAATCATGTAAATAGGCTCTTTTCCTAAAAAATTGTGGTTGATATCCATCATATCCTATTGTTCAGGGAGCAGATGCACGGAAAATATACTTTATGATTTTTGAAAGAGGCCCACGGGCTTTCATTGAAGGAACAATTCAGTTGATACGTGGATGTGTTACAGATGGGACGCCCATGCAACGTCTCTGCCATTCTGCTTTAACTATGATATCTGACAGAATTGCTGTCTTAACGCATCTCCAGTATTGCCTGGCGACATTTCTTGCAGAGGTTTGTTTGATCTTGTTTTCTTAACCATAACTATAGTGTGCATTTGTTGAGGCCCTGCTTTTTAATTTTGATATATTAATGTTTTGTTTTTGGCCAGTCTCCAATCCATGTTTTAAATTCTGACTACGTTAATATTAACCCGGAATTTATCTAGGAACCCGGTCCGGCACCTTAAATTTTATTGGTTGAATAAAAGAAATACAAGAGGGGGACATGCCACGGACATGCCGCCTTTCCTCTGGACCCAAAAAAGAAACACAATTACTTCTGACGGATGCTTCGGAGTCTGCCGGTCTTTTTTTTTGTCAGACGGATGCTTGGGACTCTCCCTTTTTTTCCCATGTTTCATTTATGCTTGTTTTCATATATGTTCACGATGTTCATTATAAAACTGCTGGCAATGTTTTCATGTACTTTTCAATAATTTGTCATTAAGTTCTGTAACTGTGTAAGAAAAACTCACTTCCTCACTACAGGCCATAAGGAATGAATTTCAGTCTTCCAATATGCATGGGCTTGATTTGATATTACTGCTGCCTTTCCGAGCCATTCCTTTCCCTACTATTATATAAGACTGGCCGGTGCTGACAAGATGATAACTATTCATATTTGGAAGAAAATAAAGGCATAATATAGAAGGTAAAATGTGTAGTACCTTGTGCATGGTGTAAGAACCCGATATCCATAGCTTATGTTAAAAGTGTTTAAGATCAAATCATTATAGTTGATGGGCCGATTCCCTTCTTGCGACTTGAGGACTTAACTGAACACCCTTGTAATTCTAATACTTTACACTAAATAAATGAAAACCTTTTAGATATAATTAATTTTGAGATACACAGATGAAAATATTTTGGAAACCAAAAATATAAGGCTTTTCTCACCGAACTTTTGGATTTTAGTAATGTTTGGACATGATAGAAATTATGACCCTTTAAGATTAACAAAATACTGTGGACTTTAAGGCCCAACCCCTAAAAAAATGGATTTTGATCATGAATAAGAAAGTTGAATTTTTATTATATTGGAATTTGAACTCGAGACTATTTTTATTGAATTCAAATGGGATGTATTCAGTTATTTACGTGTAAAATCTGAAGTAAATGTGGACTTTACTTAAATGATTTTTTCATGTAAACAAGTTTTGTTATGGGGCAAATGTCTAAACTAGTTCAAGCTAAATGGACCTCCCTAAGATTCATTTCAATTGCGTTTCTCAGATTGGAAAACCCAAGGAACTGACGTGGAAAAAAATAAAAGAAAAGAAAAAGAAGAAAAGAAAAGAAAAAAAAAGAACATTTGGCTGTTATGTTGTCGTGAAAAGTGAAAAGTGAAAAACTAGAGCGGTGGTGAATCTTGTTGGAGCGGGGGAGGGGCAACCGAATAGGGTGGAATAATGGTGACAAGGAAAACCACGGAGAGAGCAAGAGAGAGATTCCATAAAAAATTCGCTTGCGGAAGATGGATTTTAATAGCCCGCGACGTCGGATATTTCGAAAAACAGGGAGAGAAGCCTAGGTAGCCAGGCTGGCACTGAGATGACCCAGGGAAAGTTGACCAGTTTTAGCTCCTTTCCCCGACGTTTTCTACAATATGTGCTACAACTGAACCGATGTACTTTAGTAATGAAGTAGTAAAGGAGGTTTCATTATGATTTTAAAGCTCTAATCCTCTCCAGTCTTGTCTAACCGAGGTACTTTAGTAATGAAGTAGTAAAGGAGGTTTCATTATGATTTTAAAGCTCTAATCCTCTCCAGTCTTGTCTCTCTCTGACACGCAACTCTCTCTCTCTCTCTCTCTCTCTCTCTCTCTCTCTCTCGTGCATTCGAAAACCCTATCCCTCTCTCTCTTGCACTCTCTTCCATCTGAAACCCTATCTCTCTCGCATTAGGTCTAGAATGTAACTGTTTCTCATGATCTCTCTATTTTGAGTGCTCTCTCCCTCTTGCACATTCGAAAACCTTACCCCTCTTTCTCTCTCATACCCTCTTCCATCTACAACCCTATCTCTCGCACATAAGGAATGTTACTATCTATCTCTTGATCTCTCTATTTTTGGTGCTCGATCTCGACTTCTGCACTTGAACCGTGGAACGAGAGAAGGAAATCATTGGGAGATAGAGAAGAAGAGAGTGAAATCATTGGGAACGATTGAAAATTTATCCGAGTAAATTACTAAGTTTTGGCTATAAATAGTTCCTCTTTTTACTCTGGCAAGTGGTAATTCTTAAGTTTTGATCTAATTTTATTAGGAATTTGATATTCATGGTGTAAGTCATACATTGATCATAAGTTGATTTTTGAAAGGAATAGTTTGGTTTATGAAATGGACTTTTTGTTTATGAAACAGGTTTTTCAGGAGGTGAAAAGATGAAATATGCTTTGTTTGATTTTCTATTCATTGGTTTTGTCGATAAGGAATTGGACTTTCATGGAGATACATATTTGTATGGACGTTTAATTGGAAGATGGTTCCGTTCATCATCTTTTCTAATAGAGTGGTTTAGTTTATGAAATATCTTTTGTACAAGTTGAAGATGGTATCTGTGCTGTTTGATTTTCAATGTATGGGTTTGTTGGGCTCTATGTCTTGACTAAGGAATTTGATTTCATGGGGTTTTGTAGCCTTTTTGGACCATGGTAGAAGGTGTATGTATTTGCCTAAGGGCATTATGGTCTCTGTACTCTCTCTCTCTTTAATATAAATACATAAGGGAGGGGGAGGATCTTCCCAACTCTCTCTTTCCCTCTCATTCTCTTCTCGTCTTCTTCTCCCTCAACATGGTATCAGAGCCCTAGGGTTGTGGTACCCTAGGGACCTCCATTGAAGCACTCCTTGCTTCTTCTTCCTCCACCCTTCCCTTCCTCCATTAACTCCTCTTTCTCTTCACGCTCTTGTCCACACCACTCCACCCTGTCGCGCAAAGCCTCCCCCACGCTCGCTGCCGTCTTTCTTCTACCCCTCGCCGGAAACCCCTTCTCTTACCCTCCCTTGCTGGACACCCTTTCTCCCACCCTCCCTTGCTGGACACCCTTTCTCCCACCCTCCCTTGCCTCCCTGATGTCCCCACTCTCCATCACCTCCCTCGCTGCCCCCCTGCCATGGACCCTTAAACCCCCCCCCCCCCCCCCCCCCCCCCCCCCCCCCGCGCGCGCGCGCGCGGCCTCCCTTGCCATGGAACCTCTAACCCTAACCTAAACCAATCTAACCTTCTTCTCAACCTACATTTCACCTCCTTCTTTTGTTGGGCTTCTAAACCCATTCTCTTCATTGGCCTAAATCATCTTAGGTCCTTTTTTTATTCCTTCCAGAGACTCCGATCTCATTCGATTGTTTCCCTTCTCCTCGTTGGTAATCATACTATGTCTACCTCCACTATGTCTCTTCTACGAAGCCGCAGCGCACGCCACATGTTTGCTCAAATGTCAGAGTGGGGTGTTGTGCCTCCAATTTCATTTCTTGCCTTTATTCTCCTCTTGGCTAGTGACCATATGTCTTGTTCTACTATGTTTCTTCATCGTAGTCGTGGTATCATGGCCGGGCCCGTCGTGTGATTCGTCACCTCTCTATTGTTTATCCTCTGCCGCTGTTATAGTTTGCGGCTTTCTCTCTATTCCTGTCATCATGGATCCTCATGTTAGTTCAAATCCTACTCTTGGATCGACTGTTCCATCTTCAACTACCATCTCTAATTATTCCTGTTTTGTGGAGGTTGCTTTCCCACATATGACTTCTGCCTCTCTTGACGGGTCCCTTCCATTCCTCAGAGGGACCCTCTCTCCTGTGCAGCCTCATGGGTCTAGTACCCCTTCTATTGATACATCTATTCTTGGCACGTATACTGGTGGTGACTATTCTGGCTCTGGCGGTGGTCGCTTTGCCAGAGGTCAAGACCGTTGGGGCCGTGTTTGTGGCCGTGATTCTGCAGGCGGCCGTGTCGCTGGTGGGCGTGGCGCCCTTATTTCAATCCTTATTAGACAACGGGACATCATGTGCCTTCTTGCTATGCCTATACCTCTGCTGCTAGATTGGTAGCACATAATGATCCGGTCTCCACGGTCGACTATGTTTAGTTTTTACACTTGCGTGCGCACCGCCGAGCACCTACTGCGCCCTTTGCACATCTCAGTGGTTCACTAGCTTCGCTTCTTACTACCTCCGGCTATTGGATTATTGATTCTGGGGCTTCCAACCACATGACGGGTACCTCTGCCTCCCTTAGTTCTTTTCCACCCCTACAGTCTGCCTCTAATACTATTACATTGGCCGATGGGACCACTACTCCTATTTCTGGTATTGGTACTATTTCCCCTCACTCTATTATTTCATTGTCCTCAACACTGTGTGTTCCTCGGTCCCCATTTAATTTACTTTTTGTAAACCAAATTACAAAGAATCTTAACCGTTCTGTCTCTTTCTTCCTTTCTTGTTGTGTATTTCAAGATCTCTCGACTGGGAAGACGATTGCCTCGAGTCGTATGGTGGATGATCTCTATCGCCTTGATTGTGTTCTCTGTCCTGCTGTTTTGCATACATTGGCCGATCCTTATCAGTGGCACTGTCGTCTTGGTCATCCCTCCCTACAAAAGATTCAACAGTCACCCTTTATTCCTAGTCATGTTCCCTCTTTCCAGTGCGAATCCTGTGAGCTTGTGAAGCACCGTCGTGTGTCCTTCCCATCTCGAGCTCTTAGTCGAGTCTCTACTCCTTTCGAGTTCGTGCATTCTGATATATGGAGTCCCTCAAGGACCACATCTCTCTTTGGTTATCGAAATTTTGTGATTTTTGTCGATGATTTATCTCGTGTGACTTGGTTATTTCTACTCAAGGATCGCTCTGAGTCCTTCATGCCTTTCGCACATTTCATGCTGAGATCACTACACAATGTGCTTGTACTCTTAAATGTTTGCGCACTGATAATGCTAGGGAGTACTTCTCTGTTGCCTTTTGTGATTTTCTATCCTCCCATGGCATTGCTCATTAGTCCTCTTGCGCCTACACCTCTCAGCAAAATGGTGTTGCTGAGAGGAAACTTTGCTACCTACTTGATATGGCTCCCACTCTTCTCTTTCAGATTCGAGTTCCTCAACTCTATTGGAGTGATGACATCCTTACATCCTGTTTCCTGGCCAAGCGGCTTCCTTCTTCGGTTTTAGATGGTACCTCCCCCTTCTCGATTTTGCATCCTCAGGGGGGATCCCTTACGCTTCACTTCACCCGTCTTTGGTTGTGTTTGTTTCGTTCACCACCTATCCCCAGGCCTAGATAAGTTGGCTCCTCGAGCAGGGCGGTGTGTCTTTCTGTGGTACTCTCGCACTCAAAAGGGTTATTGTTGTTATGTCCTCGGCTGCGGCGCCTCCTTGTTTCCGCCGATGTAACATTCGTTGAGTCCGCCTCATTCTTTACTGCTCCTGTCGCAAGCAATAACCGTGGTTGGCCCCTCTATCAGCTAGATGTGAAGAACGTTTTTCTTCATGGCGACCTCATTGAGGTGTACATGGAGCAACTTCATGGGTATGTTGCTTAGGGGGAGATGTCCTCCTCAGTGTGTCGCTTGCGAAAATCTCTCTATGGCTTGAAACAATCTCCTCGAGCATGGTTTGGGCTATTTAGTGAGGCCGTCATGCGTTTTGGCATGAAACAATGCGCCGCCGATCACTCTTTGTTCATTCATCAGACCGTGGCTTCTTCTGATAGTATATGTTGATGATATTATCATTACTGACAGTAACTCTGTGGGTATACAGAAATTGAAGGTCCTTTTGCAGAAAGAGATTTCCAGTAAAGATCAGGGCCGCCCGAGGAACTTTCTTAGGATTGAAGTAGCCTACTCCACTAGGGACCTCTCTCTCTCTCTCTCACAAAGGAAGTACGTGTTGGATTTATTAGATGAGACAGATTACCTTGGGGTGAAACCTGCTGCTGTACCCATGGACCCTAATGTGAAACTCCGTCCAGAACATGGTGACTTATTAGATGACCCTGTTAAATAAAGGAGGTTGGTTGGCAAGCTCATATATCTCACAGTCACTTGCCCATACATCTCATTTGCCGTAGGCGTAGTCAGTTAGTATATGAGCTCTCCTTGTACCTCTCACTGTTCCTCAATTACTTTTTTATTTAAAAGGGACATCGGTCTCTTGATCATGCGTCTGGAAAAAGGTATGTAGTGGATGTTACCTTCTTCAAGTCCACTCCATTCTTATCATCTTCTGCCTCGTTGAGGGAGAGCATAGTAGTTGAATTGAAGAGAGGTGTATGCTTCCTGTCCCAATTCCTATGGTTGAGCCTATTCCTCCTACCGGGGTCCGAAGGCGCTGAAAGTTTATAGGTGCATGGGTGGCGACTGAAAAGAAAGGCGGCAACAACAGTCCTGTCACTCTAAACACTCCAAACCAAACAGATACTTTGGAATAGAGTCCTACAGTATTTCTCCTACAGCTCTCCCACTTTTGAGTCTAGTCATGTTGAATATGAGTTTGCTAGTGGTGACACGTCTGAGCTCAAGTGTTGAGTCTTTCAAAAAAATATGAGTTTGCTAGTGATCTAGATATTCCAATTGTCTTGGACTGTTAGAATATGTGCAATGTGCAATGTCAAATGTGGTGGCTGCCAAAGTCCAAAATGGCAGCCACACACATGTCAAAATTGTATGTCAAATATGGTGGCCACCTATCATTGTATGTCAATTATGGTGGCCACCTATCATGTAAAAGTCCACAATGGTGGCCACCACTCTCACATTTCTCCTCTATAAATAGATTAGTGAGGGGGAGTTTCTCTCAACTCACTCATTTCTCTTCTATCATGTCTTCAAACATGGTATCAGGGCACCAACCCCCAGATTAATCACCACCTTCATTCTTTTATTCTTTTTTTCCATTTTTTCTAACACTGATCTTTCTTAACCCTAACCCTAATCGTGACTTGAATCCCCAGCCTCTCTCTGTGCTTTTACGAAAGCCCCCAACCCTTCCCTGTGTTACAGAGACCCTCTATCCCATTCATCCGTGTGTCGTGGGTCTCTTTATCCACCCCAAAAGGCATTGGTGATTCGATGGTATTGGTGGTTGATGTGACTGGTGATTTGGTTGATTGTTGGCTTGTGTTGATTGGTAGTCTTGATGGTTGCTAGTCGGTGGTGTGCCTAGTGGTGGTAGCTTTCACGTATGGTGTTGCTCGTGGTTATTCGGGTTTGTGATTCAACTATATTTGTGGTGGCCTGATCGTCGATTGTTGGAGATTTGGTTGGTCCTTCATTGTTTTTCACAGTCTATCCCATTTAGTCATCGTTTATGGAACTCACTGATACCTCTTCGCTACCATTGGTTTCTTTGAAAATTGATGGGGTCTCTTCTTCGGCTACTGGTCCTTCTCCTGGCTATTCTCATGCGGAGGCCCCTCCTCAGATGACTTCAATTTGACTGGATGAGAAGAATTGTCCTCCCCGGAGGAGAGGAGTTCGTACTTACCTTCTTGGTCGTGGCAAAGTACGATTTCTTGAGGATGCTCCTCCGACCACCAAGGATCCCACCTTTGAGAAATGGGAAGTTGGGAACAAGAGGACGCTGTGGTCAGATTTTCTCTCTGGAGTTGTATGGATTCTCAGGTGTCAGCCAATATGATGTTTCTTGACTCCTCTAAGGAAGTTTGGGAGTATGCTGCAACCTTATATTCTGGTGCTGATAATGTCACCGGATTGTGTGATCTGTTCTTTGACTAGTTAGGATTTCAACGTGGTGACCTGTCTCTATTAGAGCATTTTAGCTCTTATCAGTCTCTTTGTCAGCAGTTAGGTTTGCTTATGCCCGTTACTGTAGATCCAATTGTTCTTAAGCATCGTCAGGAGTAATTGCGCGTTGTTCGATATCTCGATTCTTTAGAGCCTCATTTTATGCAGTTACGCCAGCAGATTGTTAGTTCTGGTACCCTACCATCGCTTCAGGACACATTTTCTAGGGTACAACGTATGAAGGCTACTCTGATGACTGACCATCGTCTTGATGGGTTTGCACTTGTTACCTCTTCTGGTACTAACCGTGGCCGTGGATTTGGCCATGCTGGCCGAGGTGGTTGGGGACGTGGCCGTGGTCGGGATGTTACGGGTCGTGGCCGTGGTAGGGACTTCTCGAGTGATCGTGGACGTGGACCTCGATTTTGTACCCATTGTCGGTTGGAGGGACACACCATTGATTACTGTTATGACTTACACCCAGAGCTCCGTCCTTCGCTGCTTACTGCTTCTATTGCTACATCTGATGGCGCTAGTTCTGCCCTTGCTACTCCTACGCATGTACCTCGTCTGGGTCATCCTCCTGCGGACAAATTACGGAAATCTCATTTTATTATGAAATCTATTGAGTCGTTTTCATGTGAGTCTTGTAAGTTGGGAAAGCACCATCGAGTGTCTTTTCCTTCGCGTGGTAGTCGATGGTCATCTAGACCTTTTGAACTTATTCATTCTTATGTATGGGGTCCTGCATGGACTACTTCTTTATATGGTTATCAGTATTTTGTAATATTTGTTGATGATTTTTCTCACACTACATGGTTGTTCCTTCTCAAGGAACGTTCTGATGTGTTTAATGCCTTTCTTAGCTTTTATTATGAAATTGAAAATCAGTTTAAATGTTCTATCTCTTATTTGCGTACTGACAATGCCGAGGAGTATTTTTCTCGTAGGTTTCACTCAATTCCTTTACTCTCGAGGCATTATTCATCAGTCCTCTAGTGCCTATTCTTCTCAACAGAATGGGGTTGCCGAGCGTAAAATCAGATACCTGACTCGCACACTCACGTTTCAAATGCGAGTACCAAAGGTCTATTGGGGTGATGCCGTACTCATGGCATGTTTTCTAGGAAATCGCCTACTATCTTCCATACTTTCTGGCTAGACCCCCTTCTCAGGTCTATATCCCCTAGGTGATCCTTTTCCTTTACTACCTCCTGTGTTTGGCTGTACTTGTTTTGTTCACAAGTTAGCTCCGGGACTGGATAAGTTGGACCCTCGTTCTGAGAAATGTATATTTTTGGGTTACTCACGAACTCAAAAAGGATACAAATGCTATAGTCCTAGCCTGCGCAAAACGTTTGTTTCTGCTAGTGTGTCTTTCTTTGAAGATACTCCTTATTTCTTTGATTCAAAGGTTTCTGCAGTTGAGCCGCCGAGTTTATTTTTCCCTTTGACAGGATTTGATGTTATACCCACTACTCCCGATTCCTCTTCTGCACAGCCTATTACAGATTGTTCCTCAGCAGAGCCTGCGACAGATACTTAGGAAGTTTCTTCTTTGCCAGTGACGAAAGTGTACAGCCGGGGTCATAGACAGGTATTTCAACCTCCATCTCCTCAACAGGCCAATCCTTCTTCTATGTCTGATGATGATCATTCTTCAGGTAATCCTATTGTTATCTCTGATTCTTCTATTCCCAGTCGTACTTGTTCTCGTACGACTTCTCACCCAATTTCAAAGTTTGTCTCTTATGATCATCTTTCACCCAAAGTTTGCTTATTTGTTTCCAGTGTTTCCTCTATTTCTATTCCAAATTCAGTTATAGAGCCATTGGCTCATCCTGGCTGGGAAGCTGCAATGGATGTTGAGAAGGATGCCCTACACTCAAATAGCACATGGCATCATGTTCCCTTACCTTCTAGTGCGCAGGCAGTTGGCCGTCGTTGGGTATTTGCTATTAAATATCAGCATGATGGGAAAATTGAGCGTCTCAAAGTGAGGCTAGTTGCAAAGGGTTATATTCAGACATTTGGTATTGATTACCAGGAGACTTTTTCTCCGGTTGCGAAAATACCCTCCCTCCGTACGAGTGTTGATTTCTATTGCAGTTAATCTTCGTTGGCTATTTTATCAGTTGGATGTGAAGAATGCTTTTCTACATGGCGACGTTACTGAGGAAGTTTACATGGAGCAACCTTTTGGGTATGTTGCTCAGGAGGAGATGGGTTCATCAGTGTGTCGCCTTAGGAAAGCTATCTATGGGCTGAAGCAATCTCCGAGGGCATGGTTTGGTCGTTTCAGTGGTGCAATTATGCGTTTTGGCATGAAACAATGTTCGGTTGATCATTCCGTGTTTAGCCATCACTCTAGGATATGTTTTCTTGATTGTTTATGTAGATGACAATGTAATTACTGGAAATGATCAAGATGGGATACATAGATTGAAGATCTTCCTTCAGGAAGAATTTGCGACAAAGGACTTGGGTCTTCTCAGATATTTTCTTGGAATTGAGGTTTCTCACTCTAAACATGGTCTTTCACTATCACAGAGAAAGTACACTTTAGATATTCTAGAGGAGACATGCTCCATAGGAATAAAACCAACATCTATTCCTATGGACCCAAATGTAAGACTTCTTCCTGAACAAGGAGAGTTATTTGAGGATCCAGGTCGATACAGGAGATTAGTGGGAAAGTTGATTTATTTGACTGTTACTCGACCTGATATCTCATATGCTGTATGAGTGGTCAGCCAGTTTATGAGCCCTCCTCACACATCTCACTGGACTGCAGTACTCTAGATTGTCCGATACTTGAAAGGCACACCAGGAAAGGGATTATGTTTTAGGAAGAACGGACATGAGATTGTAGAGGGATTCACTGATGCTGATTGGGCTGGTTCTCCAGCGGACAAGAGATCTACGATTGGTTACTGTACTTTCGTTGGTGGTAATATGGTGTCATGGATAAGTAAAAAGCAAGATATTGTGTCCAAATCTAGTGCAGAAGTCGAGTACATAGCTATGTCATGTACGACTGGAGAGTTAATTTGGTTGCGTTCCTTCTTGTCAGAGATTGGTTTCTCTCCTTCAAGACCATCATAGTTGTATTGTGATAATAGGTTAGCTATTTATGTTGCCAACAATCTAGTTTTCCACGAGCAACCAAAGCATATTGAAGTGGACTGTCACTTCATTTGCCAGAGGATCCAAAGAATAGAGATTTGCACCATGTTTACTTGATCCACAGATCAACTTGCCGATGTGTTCACCAAAGCTTTAGGACCTTGAAAATTGAAAGATGCATGTAACAAGCTAGGAATGTATGATATATACATTCCAGCTTGAGGTGGAGTGTTAGAATATGTGCAATGTGCAATGTCAAATGTGGTGTCTGTGCAATGCCAAATGAGGTGGCTGCCAAAGTCCAAAATGGCAGCCACACACATGTCAAAATTGTATGTCAAATATGGTGGCCACCTACCATGTAAAAGTCCACAATGGTGGCCACCACTATTGCATTTCTCCTCTATGAATAGAGTAGTGAGGGGGAGTTTCTCTCAACTCACTCATTTCTCTTCTATCATGTCTTCTAACATGGACAAAGGAAAATTTCATAGTACATCACGTCTTATTACTAATTTGTTGCATATGAGGCAATCTCCCAGCCAAAGTGCCTTTCTTTGTTCGTGCCTTCCTCTCTTTCTTCTGTTTCTTATGTGTATTCCGAATAGTTTTGCAGAGGCCATCCCCCAACCAAAGTGGAAGGAAGCAATGTGGGAAGAGATGAGGGCATTGCTAAAAATCAGATCTGGGAAATGGTTTATCAACCCAAAGGGAAAGAGGCAATAAGCTGTAAATGGGTCTTTTACGGTGAATCATAAGGTAGATGAATCATTTGATAGATATAGAGGTTAGTGACTAAAGGGTATACATAGAGACTTATGGAACCAACTGCAGTGAGACATGTGTTCTTGTAGCAAAAATTAATTCCATTTAGGTGCTACTTTCTCTCACATCAAATCAATCATGGCCACTATTCCACCTAGATGTGAAGCATGCCTTAATGAATATTTATAGGAGGAAGTGTACATGCAATCACATCCTGCTCTTTGATATCTGGGAAATAAAAGGAAAACATGTTGATTGAAGAAAGATATCCATGGGCTAAAACAATCTCCTAGAGCTTGATTAGATAAGTTCAACAGAGCAGTTAAAACTATTGGACGTAGTTAGTGCTATGCAAATCATACCCTCATTAAGTATTATTCATGGGAATTCTCAATTGCACTCATTGCATACTTGGATGTCATTGTTGTGGCAGGTAACTTTCCTACAGAGATTGATCGGTTAAAAGGTATTTTGGATGCTGAATTCAAAATTAAGGACTTTGGTAAGTTGAAATATTTTATTGTGATCGAGTAGCTCGATTGATAAGGGGAATCGTTGTCAAACTCTTACGAGTCGTACGAGTCAACTCTCGAGTCGAGTTGAGTCATTGGGATTTCGAGGCGAGTCGCCTCAGTTGAAGACTCTTACGGGTCGTTTGGTGACTCTTACGAGTCATTGCGAGTCAAGTTGAAAAATTAAGACTCATATGAGTCAAATCGAGTCGCTGGGCCTGGGCTTTCTTGATTTGATGGTTGAAAACTTGGAAGTTGGAACTTAGAACTTAATTATTTTTGTGCATGAAAGTTACAAGCATATAGTTATTTACTAGTATTCAGTGCTATGCTATGCGTGGGTGTAAAATGGTGGGCCCCACACCATCAAAACATGAGATGTAAAATGGTGGGCTCCAGTCAAATGCATAGGTTTGCTTAGGAGTGATGGACACCACCTCGTCAATAACATTAGGGTTACAATGGTGGGCCCCACCTTCTGCATTAGTTTGGGTAGAGACGGTGGGCCCCACTCATCCTAGGCATGGTTGTTAAATATTGGGCCCCATTATGAGGTGTAAAACAATTGGTCCCACGATATATGCATGAGCTTGGATGGAGTTGGTGCGCTTACCGGATCAAGTGTAAAATAGTAGACCCTACCCATGCTATTCTTGGGTATAGAATATGGGCCCCACCCCGTCAAAAGTTCAAAACATGGTGTTGGGGAAAATACTTTCCAGGAAAAACTTTTCCCGGAAAAGGCGAAATGACACTTGGAATGTTATGTGCTCAGTAAATATTATAGATAGATAGATAGATAGATAGATAGATACATATTTTTGGCTTAGTGCTTTATCTATGTGCAATTGGGTTATATTTTTTACATGCTTCGTCTTTTGAGATATAATGATATTTTTTTCAACTAAATTTCTGTTTTTGTCAAAAACTCTTACTAGTCACGAGTCGAGTCGAGTCACGAGTCACAAAATTAAGAAATCGAGTCACGAGTTGAGTCATGAGTTGACAACTATATATCCTACAGAAAGTATCTTCTATATCTATTGAAAGAAACTGTAGTGTTGGGTGCTCGTCGAGCAGTGTTCCGAATCAACCCTAATGACAAGTTTAATGAAATTGTTGGCAATCTTCTTAGTTCTGACTAAGGAGCCATTTGAGAGCCTTGTTGGTTGTCTGCTATACTTACCACTAACCTGACCTGATATTGCTTATTTAATGAGTGTGGTTGGCCAATGTATGCATGCTCCGAGATCATCTCATCTTGTGGTGGAAATGGGGATTGAGATAGTTGAACTCATGAGAGAGGCTTACTGTTTTCTTACCACGGGCTTATTTGCGTTGACACATATACCGATGTAGACAGTCGGATCTGCAGATGATCATAGATCTACCAAATGTTTTTTCACCTTTGTTGGAGGAAATCTAGTTACTTAGAGAACCAAGAAACAATCTGTGGTAGCACGATCAAATGCAAAAGCAAAGTATAGGTCTATGACTCGTGGAGTTGCAGGGATTCTCTTGTTGAAGATTTTGTTGTTTGAGTAAGGATAAAGATGGACAGCCCTGTGAAGCTTTATTGTGATAGTGAAGCTGCCATAAGCATTAATCACAATCCAGTTCAACATGATCAAACGAATATATTGAAGTAGACAAGCATTTTATTATAGAGAAGGTGGATTCTCAAGAAGCGTGCCTTATGTGAAGAGTTTAGATCATTGGCTGATGTTCTTACAAAAGGGGTGATAAGATCCAAGTTAGATAAAGTTTTGGGTAGTCTAGGTATGATTGGCATTATGCCATGCTTGACGGGGAGTGTTGAGGTATATTTTATTGTAGCCCCACAGGGCTATATTCTAAGTATGACTTAAGATTGATTGAAGTCACAAAGAGGGAAATACCTTCAATTCATGTTGCTGAAAGAATCCTTCATCCCCGGTCTCTTCTCTTCCTTGTTCTCTGCCTTTCTTCTCTTTCTCTATTCTCAATCCAAACAATTATACACACATGCACCCATACGCATTGACAGACATGCATATTATGGATGCGACGCGCCAAACCTGTGCCACATATACTATGGTGGAGGTGGGTCCAATTGGACCAGGACTATAGTCTCTTGCCCATATTTATATATGTATTTATGTTGCGACTGTATGGAGTCAGGTCCAAATGGACCAAGCTCCACCATACTACAAGAGGCACAGGTTTGGCATGTGGGACATACAACACTAGAAGGGCCCCGCCATGGGATGGTCATCTCACAATTGGTTTGCATTCGATGGCATTGAATATCAGCAACTGACAATTTTTAGCCATTGATCGGAAGGCTAGGATGGCAGTAATCAGTGAGATGTTTAGATCATGATCATTCTATTTTAGGGCCCATCTTAGCCATCTATTGGTGCTGGTTTCACATGCACATTTGCTGACACGTACGGAATATAAATCCTGGCCTTATTGGACTTGAGACCATAGTATCGTAACCCTATATATATCAAGGGATTTGCTAGCGTCCATCGCTGAAGGCATTTTGCAGATGGTCTGTTGCATCTGACAGCAGCCACCTCGTGAATGAAAACAAAATCTGCTGAAAAGTTAGCCTCTGTGGCTGCTGTCAGATGCAACAGACCATCCGCGAAATGCCTTCTGCGATGGACACTAGCAAATCCCATTTATCTAATATATATTATCTATTATAACTATCTTTTAGTTCTGCTAACTCAATTTGTTTTCTGGTGGTTCCTGCAGGTTTATGTGGAGGTCGATAAATTTGGGGAATCTTTGATTAAGGACACTGACAAGGCATTGCCCTCATTATTGGTGACCATCAACAGCTTATTTTCAAACTTGGAAGCATCAATTGGACATCCACATGAAATTTATCAGGTTGCCTTGTATGTTCATGCAGGGTTTCAGATTGTTTCCTTGCATGCTGTTAACTTCGTTACACAATTTGTTGTAAACTACGGAAAATGACATTCACTCTTATTTCTCTCCTGTTTTCTTAAATTTGGTCACGTAATTTATTATAAACTATGCAAAAATAACCCTACCTCTTATTTTTCTTATATTCTTATGACTGTATTGCAATTGTTTTGCAGAGTGATTATTCTATATATGCGGATGGAAGCAATTCATTTTCCCTTCAGTTTGAGAAATTGCCTGAGATTAACGAGGGAAGGTCACAGTGGACAGATTGTGAAATAAGAGATGCTATCAATTTGATTTATCAAAATCTCCACAGACTTGATTCTTTCTTATCGCTCCTTGTGAGTAATTTTCTTTTTCATGTTTTCAAGCTTGTTTTTCTTATTCAATATAGTAAGTTGGGGAATAACACGTCTTATGGTCTATATTACTACTCTTAACCATATTTGCTACATGGAACCGGGTCCATATTACTGCTTTTGTGTGTTACTTGCTACATGACACCAATTCTTTATTGCTGTTTTTAAATATATTGGCTGCATGGAAGCTTTTCTTTGTTGTACATGTTAATATTACACTTGGATTCTCCATTTTGTGTTGAAATTGCAGGAAAATATAAGTAGTTTATTTGTGGTCCCTGTCTGTTGCTACATATACATAAATTGTAATTAGCTTACCATTGCAGTCAAAACAGGTGTTGTACTTGTGCGCAGTATTTACATTTGAAGCGTGCAGTCTATGCCCAATGTTCTAGTATTATCTCGTGTATCATAATTTATGGTGTCTAATCAGGGCTTTAACTTCCGATTTCGATTGCCCGAAATGGAAACGTTTCGGTTTTGATCGAAAAATTCGTTAGAAATCCTGTAAAATCACAGAAATATATGAAAAGATAAGCAAATGATAGAAAGTTAAGATGAAACTTTTGAAAATGCTAGGATAAGCCCCAATATACACTTGGAAACCATTCATAATGGTGAAATAACATCAAACACCAAGTGGCATGCACTGGCAATTCAATACACACCACATTTCACATGTAATTCATATAAATATGTATACATATTATGCACCACATTTCACATGCAATTCATATAAATATAATTATGTAATCCTTACTGATATAGTATACCACTATTGCATTTACATTTTTGGTTTCAGTATGCGTTTCGGTTTCGGTATCATTTTGGATTGGGTAGAAACAGCAGCATTTCGGTTATTTTGTGTCGGTTTTGGTGGACATTTAAAATCATGTGTCTAATATGTATTTGTCACTCTATTATTAACAAGGACTATTTTGATTATTTAATCCTAGATCATTAAATATTTATAACCTTTAGTAAATATTTATAACCTTCGACAGCAATAATCAGTAAGTATTTAGATCAATCCTAGGAGAATTTTTCTGGAAATAGGGTAGTTCCAAATGTGGGTCAAATTGAGTCCCTCCAATAGCAAGGCTAGTCTCATTCCCAATTAAAAGTTGGGTGGGAGGTATTACTTAATCTATCTGGTTTTGAGTGTCATCTTTGGCTATGCTCACATACGAATAGTGATGGGAGGTATGATTTCTAGCCGTCCTCCCCCTTTTTTGACCCTACCCTTTTAACATCCATATTTTTAAAATGAAAAAAAAAACCCTTAATGGGTTTCGAGGGCGGGGGGGGGGGGGGGGGGGGGGTGGTGTGTGTTATTTTTGCACAAGCTTAGGAGGGATCATTATGGGGATGGTGATATAGATATGAATGTATGTGCATACATACACGTCCATATACATATATGGGGTGGTATTTCCGCTCCCATTTCTAGCTTTTTCACCCTTTTTCCTCGAATGACCAAATTAACTTTGATGTGTTTGTCTGCACAAGCTGAGATGAGGGATCTCTTCTAATACATCAAGGTACCTGCATGGTGGAGGACACTTCATCAACTTCCGTAAACCAAGTTTTCAAACCCCATATCCTGTTCCTACTTTATCACGCAATGCATGACGAATAAGACTTCTGATTATCCCTCAAGTGCTTCTTTAGACAGAAAATGAAATGAAATAGAATAAATCTTCCCTAGGAATCTTTGCTTGAATGTTTGCTGGCAGCACAGTTCCATTCATGTGATAGATGGAACTCTATCACATGAATGTATGTAATTGTGCATCAGTTATTCATGTTTTGATTGAAGATGATGCTTTAGTATGATGACATGTATGAGACAATATCTGCAATACTGTGTAGATTCCATCCGTTTTTTTGTCACCAAAGGAACGTCATGGCTTTTATGCATGAAAAATTCTTATAATCTCTTGGGGAGCAATCTCCAATGCGGGTCATCTTTTGAGCTTCATGCTTGATCTAGGTAAGTCTCAAGAATGGCCAAGCCTTCATAAAGAATTTTGACTTAATTCAACCCCTTTTAAAACATTATGTTTCTCCTATAGCTTATGTACTTTTGCCCTCATCTCAGTGAAGCTCGGTTTCAATAAGAATAGTTGCTACTTTTGCATTGTTGTTGAAATCGCTGAGATATATGATAAATTAGATGAATTGGCTATAATGGCTACATGCATCTGTGGCTGAATGTGCTATAGTTTCCAAGTTATCCTTTCTCATGTTAGCTTTATTGTCAGTAAGTTCTGCTTGTAGTACCCCTTCTTAAGTTCTTCCCTCTCTTTTTCTCATTAAGGTTTCTAGGTATCGGAAACCAAGGAGAATGACTTTGTACTGGTTTCGTTATACATGTGGAGCAGTTGGCCTCTCAGCTTGTTCAGTGTGGCTCTTACGCCATAGTAGTTTGATGGGAAGTTCGGACATTGACAACTGGATCCGCGAAGCAAGGGAGTCAACGGTTGGTTTTTGTAAAGATCATGTAGAGCAGCCGGTATGATTCGCTATGGAGTTTCTTATTTATGTGATGCTTTTACTTTTTGAATCTATGCTATTAGAATTAAGTGTATGGGGGATCTTACATATTTTTCAGATCTTTGAATCTTGTACTTGGGGATGCTTTTTACTTTATATTTCTCATATTCAAGCATGTTTGATAGTGTAAATCTTGGACAACAAGGATTTGTTTATACCATAGTTTAAAACTCCCCCGCGTCATCATGGACTCTCCCGAGTCGACTCCCTTTTCCCTTGGCCGTGTCCCGCATTTTGCCCTACAAAGTCAATAAAAACTCCTTTGACTCTCCCTAGTTATGACCGGGTCAACTAAGTGCTCAGCAGCATCAACTGAGTACTCGACCGCCTTGTACCGATTTGACTTGGATTTTCTTCCGCATTTTGAAACACTATTTATATTTAATATTTTTGGCCTAAACCTCTGTTTTAGCATTCTGACTAAAACCTCCATCAGGCCGATTATGTTCCATATAGATCCTTTTTTCTTATTTAATGAATTCTTCTGTTTACCGAGGAAAATTGGTCCAACATAGATCAAGTTGGAATCTATCTTGAGCATTTGAATATTATACGAAGAATAGTTTTTCTTATTAATCTTTTTTTCTTTGTGCTTTTTCATCTACTGTGTTCATGAGAAAGCGTTTACATTGTCGGCATCTCAAATTTTTATGATATGACCTTCTTCCCTAGAATTTATAGTTGCATTTCATGGTAAGATCTTCTATTCCGTATTTATTTTAAGCTGCATTTGATGAGTAACATTTTCCATACAGATAGAATATCTAGATTGAGCTAAATAACATGCTTTAGAAAGATTAATATTATGCCATAGTTGATAATCATTCTAATTTCTAATATGAGAAAAGAGTTTCTACACACTAGTGTAGATAAGTTATCTACACACTAGCTTAAATACAGTGGGGGGCACATTGTTTGGGGCACATTGTTTGGGTGATCCAAAGTATTTATTTGATGGGCCCTCACATAGATAGGGTGTGCCCAAAAAATCAGCTCCAGAGGATCATTCTAACCGTCTTAGATATAAATTCCGTTCCGTTCCGGCCGGAACGGACCGGAATTCCGGTTCCGGACCGGATTCCGGAACGGAATGGGCATATTTTCCGTTCCGGTCGGAATTCCGGTCCGTTCCGGTCGTTCCGGCCGGAATTCCGGCCGGAATGGCCGGAATTCACTGTTCCGGCCGGAAATGCGGAAAATTCAAAAAAATTCGAAAAATTTCAAAAAAAATTACAAAAATGCCATTAAGGCCGTTGGAGAGTGTATTTTACAGATTTGCCCTCGTTTTATGACCGTTTTATAGTTGTTGGGAGGGCATTTTTCGTCTTTTTCCAAAAAATTCGAAATAAAATAGTTAAAAAATCCAAAAAATTACAGAAATGCCATTATAGCTGTTGGGGACTGTTTTTTTACAGATTTGCCCTCGTTTTATGACCGTTTTATAGTTGTTGCGAGGGCATTTTTCGTCTTTTTCCAAAAAATTCGAAATAAAAAAAAAATCCAAAAAATTACATAAATTCATTTATGGTTGTTGGGGAGTGTATTTTACACATTTGCCCTCATTTTGTGACCGTTTTATAGTTGTTAGGAGGGCATTTTTCGTCTTTTTCCAAAAAATTCGAAATAAAAAAAAAAATCTCAAAAATTACAGAAATGCCATTATAGCTGTTGGGGACTGTTTTTTACACTTCTACCCTCATTTTATGACCGTTTTATAGATGTGGCTGGCAGCTGGCACTATGTATTTGGCTTTTGCTCTTCTATGTTCTACTTTTTTATGTCTTAGTTGTATTAAACTTTGGTTTTTAAGTAATAAATATGTCTTTTAGTTCATTTAAGTGTTTCTTATATTTGTCTAACAATTTCTAATTTTTTAGGATTTTTTTCATATTTTTAACTATTTTTTTCGACCGGAACGGAAAGTTTCGACCGGAACGCCGAACGAAACGGCCGGAACACCGGAACGTTCCGTTCCGGTAGCCAAAACGGAACGGCGACCGGAACGGAATTTATAACTAAGCTAACCGTTCAAACCGTGGAGGCAAAAAATGGACAGATTTGTGAAGGTTTATACACGTCCATTTTACCTCCACAAATTATAGGGTTGGGATGATCCTATGGAGCTGATTTTTTGGGCACACCCTATCTATGTGAGGGCCAATCAAATGAATGCTTTGGATCACCCAAACAATGTGGCCCCCACTGTATTTTAAGCTAGTGTGTAGATAACTTCTCTACACTAGTGTGTAGAAACTCTTTTCTCATATTTAAGTTAAGAACCTCTGGTCATTTGTTTCTTAGTTTATTAACATCCCTTGTAACTACATGTATGTTGGTGACGAAAATCTAGGAATTCACTTTAACATGCATTAAATCAGTTTCCAAGTCAATATTAGCAAATCTTGGATTTTTTTAAAAAAACAAATGCATATTAAACGAATGCTTTTCAATAAAACTTCAAAACAAAATAGAGGAATGATAGATACAAGGGCGCCCTTGCATAAAGAGCTGCAAAAGGGCCCTTCATTGGATCCACGCCATTTTCAGTTACATTTTAAAATCGGTTGAAAAAGTAAAATCAGTTACATTTGATGACGTGGATCCAATGAAGGGCCCTTTTGTGGCTCTTTATGCAGGGGCGCCGTTGTATCTATTATTGCTCAACAAAAAATTAATAATTCCTCCATGTAGTCCATTCTTTACAGAAATTTTGGAATTAAACTTAGGATTCGAAGAATATTTCTCCCTGTAGGGTTTGCTTTCTCCTTTATTCCTTCTTCTTTACGTTTCTTTTTCTCTTTTTCTCTTTTTCTCTCTCGATCAAGATCTTCCCGGTGATGGAATTCGCTAATATCAAGGGGAAAAAGATGTTGGATAATGTATTAGGGTTAGTTTAGTCATTACTAGTAGATTAGGGGTATTGTAGTTATTGTACATTGTTACCCTAGTTTGGGCCTATATATACATCATTTACATGAGGAGCTCCCTAGCGGAGAGACTCCATATCTCCATTCCTCTTCTTCTTCCTCTCTTCTAACCCTAACACCATTTCTAACATGGTATCAAAGCAAAGATCCTAGGGAAAGGAAAAGGAGAAGAAGAGTCTATCCTCAATCCATGCCATTTACATTTCACGCCTAAATCTCTCTCTCATTACTCCTCTTGCACAACCCTTTCCTTTTTTTCCTAATTTGTTTACTCTATTTCATACCCACAAAATCCTAAATTCTCTCTTCATATTTTCTCTCCACAAATCCTATCTTCTCTCTCAATCCCTAAAATATCTCTCGTTTCTCTTTCCTCGTAAATCCTCTCTCTATAGCTATTTTCCGTCTCGTATCTCTCTGACTTGTGCGCAAACCTATTTGCGCTAACCCCAAAACCTATTTGCGCTAACCTATTTTCTCTTTCTTTATACTGATAGCCTCACTTCTAATATATCTTGTGAATTTGATGGATGCATCTGGTTATTTGAAGGGTGATATTTGCATGGAGATCCTCTCTCGACTGCCTGCAAAAGATCTCATTAGATTCAAATGTGTCTGCAAATCATGGCACACATTAATTTTAGATTTCTTCTCGAGAAGATCAACCCTAACCTTGTTCGGTCTCTTCTACGGTATCTCATTGTAGTGGCTGTGTGGAATATGCATCATTCAGACAAGGAGCAGAAGAACATGTTCTCAGTTTTATGCCATCCTATTCTGATTCGATTGCCAAAATGGGCTTGCCGTCAATCCACAACACAAAAAGAAGAAGAAGAAGAAGAAATCTCAGCTTCCTCTTGTGTGTTTTCCGCAACCCTCGATTCCTCTCTTTCCTTGCGCATGCATTATGGCAACCCTTCTTTGGGTTTTCCTTAAATATCAGACAAAAAAAAAAACCCAAAAAAAAATAATCATAAAATGCCCCTTCCCCATGTGAGCCTCTCAAACCCATTTTTGGGTTAGCACAAACCCCAGATCTCAACCCATTATTCCTTTATCTTTTGAATTCATTTAGGAAGAAATCTTCTTCCCAAATCCCTTTTGGCTCTCCACTTAAAACTCCAAATCTCAACTCACAATCCCATATCCCTTTTTTTACCGTACTTTCTCATTTGGGGAAGGCAAATGGCTCCCAAAACACCCAAACTCCCTCCAAATCTCTTTATTTTCTCTTCCTTTGAGTTGTTATTCGAGGCGCACACCAAGTGTTCAATGAAATGTCCAAGAGAGGTGTATTGCCTTTTTTGTCTTCCTTTTGTTGCAAGTTGAAGGTATTCGACCTTCAACTTGAGGGAGAGTGTTGTCATTGTCTTTTCCTTCGTATTGTCTTGTGGTTGTCCTTTTTGTGGTGTGTCTTCTTATGTTGTCGTTTTGGGGGAGTGTTGTTATGTTGTTCTTTTTCTTCTTGTTCTCCTCTTAGTTGTCTTCTTAGGGGAGTGTTGGTGGTGTTCTTCGTATTGTTTTCTTCATGTCTTGTTTTCTAGTGTTGTCTTCATGTCTTGTTTTCTTATGGTCTTCTCTTGTTGACGTCTTGTGTTGTCTTGTAGTCTCCGGGCTCTTGTAGTTTTGCTCGAGGGTGAGTGTTGTTGTGCTCCGTAGTCAGTCTTTGTCTTCTCGGGTTTATGCCTTATCCCCTCTTTTTCAGGCGATGGCTTCCATATCCTTCGTTGGTCGGCTCTCTTATCGGCGACGATCTTTTCCCGTTAACCTCTTTTCCGGGTGATGGTGTCTCCATCGTTGGTCGGCTTCTTTTATGTTCATGCCGTCGACCTTGTCTCCAGACGATGGTTTCCCCATCGTTGGTTGGTTATTTTCTCCCTCATTTTCCTGGCGATGGCTTCCATATCCATCGTTGGTGGGCTCTCTTACAGGCGATGGTCTTTTCTCGTCGACCTCTCTTTTCAGGGCGATGGTGTCCTCATCGTTGGTCGGCTCCTTTTCGAGCGACGATGTTCATTCCATCGACATTGTCTCCAGACGATGGTGTCCCCATCGTTGGTTGGTTTATCTTATCCCTCATTTCCTTCCTATCTCCAGGCGACGATGTTCATGCCGTCGACCTTGTCACCAGACGATGGTTTCCCCATCCTTAGTTGGTTATCCTCCTCCTCTTCTTCTCTTCTTCGTATCTTTAGGCGACGGTTTCCCTGTCGACCCTGTCTCCAATAGTTTCCTCATCGGCGGTCATCTCTATTGGCGTGGTGCTGCTTAGTTGGTGTTTCTGCTCGTGGTGCTTCGCTGTTTCCCATGTGCGTGACCTTGGTGTGCCTAATTTGCTTGCTGAACCGTTGCTGGTTCATGCCATGGCGCTCCATTGCTCGTTGATATGTGGATCTGTTTGTCGTGCTCTCATTCAGGGGGAGGCCCTGTTTGATCGCTCTCACCGTAGTGCTACTTCAGAGAGAGCTACTCTTTTTGATGGCCATCAATCTCGTTGCTGTACTCTTGGCCGTTGCTGTCTTTTATTATGTATTTCATTATGTATTCACCACACCAGCTTAAGGAGTGTTATACAAAGCTGGATGTGTGTATGGGCTTATTGTACTTTTTGATGTATGGTCTTTTGTTGTTGTTTTAGTTGTTGTTGTAGTTTCTTTGTAGCAAGCTGGAGTTCCATAGTGTATACACTCCAGCTTGAGGGGGGAGTGTTGAATAATGTATTAGGGTTAGTTTAGTCATTACTAGTAGATTAGGGGTATTGTATTCATTGTACATTGTTGCCCTAGTTTGGGCCTATATATACGTCATTTACATGAGGAGCTCCCTAGTGGAGACTCTCCATATCTCGATTCATCTTCTTCTTCCTCTCTTCTAACCCTAACACCATTTCTAACAAATGAGTTTTTTAGACTCACTTTTTTTGATAGGCTCTATGCCATCATTGGAAATACGAACAAGGGTTCTTTCTCGGCTCTAGGTGGCAACTTGATTATCTAATTTGCTGTCTTCATACAAAATATATATAATTTTTCTTCCGATAGGCTCTATGTTCATCATAGGAAATATGAACAAGGGTTCTTTCTTGGCCCTAGGTGGCAAAGAGGCGGCATTGTGGTGCCAAACCTTCCAGTCACTGTGAATCCTACGCAGTCTCTTCAAACTAATAGGTTTCATGTTATGTAAATTGGAACTTGCATAATTTGTTCAATTTTCTCAATTAATAAATGATTGATTTTTTTTTCTGAAAATAATTAATAAATGATTGATGTCAACAAGAATATCCATGTTTTACCGAAATGTAATGACTATAAGAGGCCAACCCCAGAAGCTGAAATAATGGTTCGATTTAACATGGCATGCATGTATGTATATGTAGATAGATATATAGACATGTTTTTTCCCCTCTCAAGGCCATGTTAAACCTGTCCTGCTTTTTTTTTGTCATTCTCATTTTCTTCATCCATTTTTCTCTGTTTTTCTTGCCGGAGGCATCTTAAACCCATATTTGTGCTTCACCATCATTTTTCCCGTCACGTATTGCTAATATAAGCAGCTTATGAGCAACTTTCAGCCAGATCAACACTATGCTAACAGTGAGCAACTTTCAGCCAGATCAACACTATGCTAATATAAGCAGCTTATAAGCATCTTAAATCCTTTGATTTTGATTTTTTACCCTTTTTCTCTCTTTTTTCCTGTTACAGTGAGCTACTTTCAGCCAGATCAACACTATGCTAACAATTTCATATATTACTTTACAGCTAAAACTAAGCATCTTGTCTTCTTGTGTTCTTCTGTTCATGTTAAATTTCTGGAATTCACTTAATAATGGTCTTCTATATCCTAATCCAGTTCATTGTTTATGAAATCCTTCCTGGATCAAGATTGATGTCTGTGTTCTTGTTATAGAAGGCGGACCATAACTGATAAATATCAGTGTTCTAGTCTAGTGCTAAAACAAAACAGAGCTATATATGACATGACACCTGAGATTCTTTTAGATTACATGGTGAACCAGGTTTCTAATTTAGGTTCACTAGTCATGTTTGCAGCTGAAAGTGTACTCATTTGATCCTTGATGTTGGCTTAACCATTCATAATTAGGTCAGTTCGTGTTGTATATGACTAATTTGACTTTTTAAAAGACTAAGTAAATAAAGTATAATTAGTTGCCTCATACTCTAATCAGATTTCATTATGGTAAGACAATCACCACCAACTGTAGTCAGCCATCATTATTTGTAGATAGTCAGTGGATGTCATTAACTGTAATCAAACTATCCTCCGCTAATTATCTATAATTAACTTGGAGTTGTTAGAATTTTCTATGGATGCGTGTCTGCACATTTTGGTATTGGGGAAGTTAATGAGAGAAAGGTTTCTCATTTGGTATAACATGCTAGTATTTCTCGGTCTACTTCATAGCCAATCTACCCTGGACCTCGTAATCCATTTAACTAGAATACTGCTTAGTTCGCCGCAGGGTTACCCTGTGGGAGTGCATTCTCTAGTATTCTATTGTCACTGGGACATGTCAAACAAAAATGCAGGCCTAAAGAGCCTACAATATTCTTTCAATGAACATTCTCCAATGAAATAAACTATATTAGGTTGACATGATTATCCTTTTCCTTTTCGTAGTCCACCATATGTTCCCTTTGTGTTTTTTTTGGTTATACATTTTAAGTGAACGGCACTGATTCTACAATTAATATAGATATCTATTGATTTTCATTTTGTAAATTTTCTTCCCCAGCTATAGAAGTTTGATCCTTTTGGACACCTTATCATATTCTCATCTACTGTAGTAGTTCTGTATCTACATTTACACACAAAATTTGTTTGGCAGAGCATGTAGTTTTCTGGGTTCTATAGCTTAGTTTTGTTTTATAAATGTAATAATAATAATGATGATAATAAATGAATTGTAACTCTCTTGTGCCATTTTGACTTATTTAGCTTGCATGTTAAAGTTCCATTTACCTTGCTCAATAAATATAGATTTTGAGGTAGTTATATGATTGCACCTCTTGACCTAAGTTTGTCAATCTTCAGCTTCTGGCTATCAGAGATGAACTCTTTGAGACATTCAGAAGGAGACATAAAGGTGTAATGGAGCTCGAAGAAGTGCAGTTGACTGCGAATTCCCTTCATAAGTTAAATTCTTCTACATTCATGAAAGGTTTTCTCATTTAATTTAATGGATCATATGAGCCTACATTGCATTTAAATTTCATAATTTAGCTATTAATTGCATCTCTGCCTTCATCCATGCCCCATTACTTTCGATAATCATACTGATACTTATCTAAAACTGATTCCTGTGTGCAAAACCTGTCCAAAATTCAATTTTTGCTAAAGGCGTAGAATCAACACTTAGAAAAAAATGTACCTCGAATATTTTTTATCAAAAATGATCAAGTATAGCTAAAGGAGATTAAACAATAAAGCTCTTAAAATTTCATGACCGATGATCAACAAATTGTTGAAAGAAAAGAGCTAAGAAGTTGCAAATCAATTCCATCTGAAAGTTTTGCTACATATGGGTGATCCTCCTACCATGTAACAGGCAGTAATGGTGAAGGGCATAGCAATTATTCTGTGCCTTTTACATGCTAGACTGAAACATAGTTGGATTCAGTTGTGAGAATTTGCACCCCTGCTCCTGAAATTTTGCTTTGGCAACAGAAACTTGAACCTCCGTTTCTTGAGTTTGCATCCCATGTAACTGTCTATGCCATCTTAAAGCAAGATTATAACAAATTCATGGTACAATTATGAAGGGACATGATAAATTCTCCCATTCCTTTCATTCTCCCTTCTCTTACTAGAAAATAGCTATACTCACTCTTTCACTCCTTCCTTCCCTCCCTCTCTCTCATCTCAGCACATGAGAACCACACTTGTAAATCCCAGAACCTGGAAAACAAAAAAAAACCTAAACCTGGAAAGCTAGCGATGTGTGCTTATGGACTGGTTTTAGCAAGGTGAATGTTCATTTGATGTCATCTAACATGCATTTTATCCAGGTCCTACGACCAGCCCTCCTTTTCCTGAATAGAAGGCCACATCTTGCTACTCTTGTGACCAAAAATAAACTTTCCTCAAAACCACGGTTTTGGCCTCATGCCTTCGAGACTCGAATGATTCAACTTCGAATTGAATTACAAAAGTGGCAATTTTTTCTCTATTATTTTTTGCTGTTTTGTAGCTCAATTTGAGGTTGAGTTATCATGTGATAGTGTAGCAAGTTGGGCTAAGTAAAGTTAGTGAAGAAAATAAGTGGAGATGGAGTCATGGAATCAAAAGAGGAAACAAAAAGAGAGAGATATGGCGTGAATGGTTGTATGGTCAAGAAAAAAAGGGAGTAAAGATTATTGAAGGGAAATGAAGATTGGTCGGATGTAAAGCATTGGATTTTTGGTTCTATAACATGCGAAACCTTGGTTTTCCAACAAAATAAATGGGAAATAGCTTTCGAGATTCTAAAATGCGACTAAAGCTTTAGTGAATTTTTTAATTGTTTCGCTTTGAAGTTCTTGAGCTTATGTAGTCTCATTTCTTAGTGGACGAATTTGTTGACAGCTGTGTTAAGTGTCTCACTCGAGGAGTGAATTCGCAAGAATGAAACTCAAAGGAATTGTTGGTGTCCCGCACAAATAGTGAGCATGTGGTTTAATTCGATGCAAAGCAAAGAACCTTACCAAGGCTTGAATTAAGTTTGACTTAAGTGACCATGGTAATTAACTGGAGATCACTAACCTGCACCTTACTAATAAATAGGCGCAAAGTGGCAAAATGAAGAGAAAAACTTGACATGAATAGTGAAAATTGCGTGCAAAAGTGATTCGTTTTGGTCGAGAGGTTGAAATTACGGTTAAACAAAAGGAAGAGAAAAAATGACATGAATACTGAGAATTACGAGCAAAAGTGATTGGTTTTGGTCGAGTGATTGAAATTAGGGTTAATGTGATAGATAAAGGAAAAAAATGTTGATCTGAAGAGCTTAATGATACCATTCAAACCCATAAAAAAATGATACCATTCAAAAAAAAAAAAGGAAAAAATGTCGGGCTTGGAAAGAAAACTAAAGTAACAATATGATGAAAGAATGGAACTTAAGTTGAGAAAATATGATTTAATGAAAGAAAACAAAGGAACATGCGTACAATGAGAAGTGCCTTATTATGATTAGATCCAAGTCTTCTTTGAATCTCATCACCAACTTCCTATCCACCACTCCCATCATATCTCTAAATCTTGAAAATTTGTTCCAACAGAGCGCTTTGGTCAGTACATCTACTATTTGACCTTCTGTTCGAACTGACACCAACCTGATTTCCCCCTTCAGGACTTTCTCCCTTATGAAATGATGTTGCACCTCAACATGTTTTGTTCTGGCATGGAACACAGGATTTTCCGCGAGCTTAATTGCACTTTCACTGTCGCAATATAAGTCTACTGTGTAGTCCACTGGTTGATGGAGTTCTTTAAGCAATCTTACTAACCAGGTGCTTTCTTGAGCTGCCATCGCTGCAGCTCGATACTCAGCTTCTGTGGTTGATAAAGACACAGTAGGTTGCCTTTTGCTGGACGATGTTATCACTCCTGATCCAAGGCTAGTAGACCTTCTCGTGGACTGATCTCCTGCATAATCGGCATCACAGAATCCATTGATTTTGCACTCTCTTCCTCTCTTGTACATTATACCAACACTAAAATGCAAAATGAATGAATCAATTTGAGGACTGATATGTGTTTGAAACATGATAGTTATTTATACCAATAAAGGATCCATGAAGTATCTGAGACAGTTAATTTTTTTTGTATATAATGGAAAAACTCTTAAGAAGTTCCTGAATGCCCCATTTTAAGCTTTAAAGAATCTCGGACAATTCAAAAATTCCAGTTTTTTTTTTAATTAAATGTGAATTTTTCGAATTAAACCCGATTGTTTTTTTGAATGTAGCTCAAATTTGATGAATAATTCTTCAATTCAAATATATTATTTGTAAATCTCATGAGAATTCCAAAACAAGAACTGAAGTCACATCTAAATATAGCAATCACATGCAATTATTCATCCTTCCATTTTTATTGTATTATTCAGAAAATTAAATATGCATAATAGATGTGTACCAAATAGAAAAAATATATGTTTTTCCCAGCTCTTCCCAAACATTTTTTTGAATGGTAGCACTTCCCAAATATTTCCCGAATCTTCCAAACATTTGCCTCGCCGATTTATTCCCGAACACAATCTTTGTAACTAATGGTATGCAGTACGAATTTTGCTATCTTATCATGTTGGATATGATATGTTGGTCCTCCACAAGTGGCCGGGTTGCATTGAGTGTCAACTCTTTTTCTTGTTGTCATAGAGGGTAATGATCTCAAGAGACATACGTACGTGCTTGTGAACAGAAATAAATCAATACTACACTTGTATACATAACATACTTCTAACAGAAGAACCTCAATCTCTTCAATCTGACGCTGCAGTCAACGTGACCATGTTTATGGTAACCCTGCACATTGTTATTCACTGGTCTCTCTGGATCTTGTAAGTTCTAGTTTGAGGCTAAAATCTTTATTTGTCAAATTATCCATTTTGATGATTATTCTAGAATATGTTCTACTCACTTTACTCTCCGATTACTGCACCATTTTAGTCACAGCTAAGCATTTTGCTGTAATCTATTCCTTCCCTTTTTCTACATTTTTTAGGACAAGGACAGCCATCAATTGGATGCATGAATTGTTCTTTAGTTTGTCCCATTTGGTTCTTCGCCTTTTGTAGGAATTATTTATGAATGTTTTTTACCCTTGTTCCATGAAGAATATCATATGCATCGTATTCTTTAATAGTTGATATTGGATCACTAGTGTAAGTTGAAGCAAAAATCTGTAATTCTGTCTAATCTTGCAACCTTTTGCTGCCTTTGCAGAATGTTGCTAGCTTTCAGTGAGCAAACAAAAGGTCAAAAACTTCCAGCGAATGCATCAGATCAGAACATGTTGGAAATAGTTATGGACAGGTGAAACCTTCTCATTGATAGGAAACTTCAAGAGTACATCAGATCAGGATTTTTTTTTGCTTTAGTGTATCGGTTGATGTTTGAAATGACAAATTCTCTCTTAAGAAAAAGATGCTTCTTATCAGCTGGAATTTATGATTTTTTCATTCTCCTGCTGCTTTTGATTCGGAACCATTTTTAGGTGCCCTAATATCTATGATTTAGCCGACACTTTGAATTTACTGCTGACACGCGTGTCGACACGACACGTGCCAACACTCCTTTCGACACTTGTAAACGTATTGCTAGGTTAGTTAATATTTTAACGACAGCTTGGTTAGTTGATTTTTTTTTTTGGGTAAGGTGTGCCTGTCACAAATCATCTCTGAAGCATGGGTACTCTCCGGAGGCCCACACACCCATGTCGGGTACTCCTTGGGTGCGGGTGTGCTCGGGTACTCCTTGGGTGCGGGTGTGCTCGGGTACTCCTTGGGTGCGTACTGGGTACGTACCCAAAGATCATTGGGAGGATGAGGGCATAACCGGGCACACCCGCACTCTCCAGGGGCCCAGTGTACCCGTATTCTATTTTTATAAATCCTCACTGTGATCATCTTCAACATGGAGATAAGATCATTTAGGGGCCGTTTGGATACACGGATTTTAGAATCTTGGATTTCCTCAAAATCGTAGTTGGGAGACGAGAGGAGACCGACCGTATCACTTCTTCGGAGGAGCCCGACAAAATCGTAGTTGGGAGACAAGAGAAGGAGACCAACAATTAAATCACTATTTAATTTTTAAATTTTTATAAATATATAATAAAATATAAAATTATATTACATTCAGCGTACCCCCAACGTACCCGTATCCTTTTTTTTTTTTAAATCACATATCTACGTACCCGTATCGTGTCGTACCTGTATCCGTGTTTCATAGCAAATCATAGCCCTGTTGAAAACCTTAAAGCTACGAGGGACAACAATGCTTGATCCTGGGAGGTGTGGCGTAAAAGCCTTGAGAGGTAGGTGTAATCTGCAAAGAGCATTTTGCTTATGGTTGTTTTTTGTATTCTCGTGTTGAACTTTTTTCCTTCTTGGTCCTCCTCTTGAGCTTACATTTGTTTCCTTTGGAGTCAAGCTCACATCTTCCTGTAGTGTTCCTCTGCTTCAAATTTTTTCACTTCGTTAGTTAGTTTTTTTTGGTAAGGTGTGCTGGTCACAAATCATAGCCTCGTTGAAAACCTTAAAACTACGAGGGACAACAATGCATGATCCTGGGAGGTTTGGCATAAAAGCCTAGAGACTTGGAAGTTGTAATCCTCAATGTTACCCCGTAAAAAATAATTAAACTTAACAAAGATGAGAAGAATTTGAACGCATGTCAACTTCTAAAATATGAAAGCTAGACAACCAATATTTCATTAAATTTAGTTAGCAACCATATCCATCTAGTTTGGGACAAAGGCTTTTAACATGACTTTGGATAGGATAGAATGGAAGAAAATGATCCACGTAGAAGAACCCAACTAGAGCTAGGATTAGAGCCGGATAGATTCCTTTCACATTCTTCATGAAATTTTTCTAAAGGATTCATTTAACCGACCCCAACTAGTTT
Organism: Tasmannia lanceolata; assembly: GCF_043159265.1. NCBI lineage: Eukaryota > Viridiplantae > Streptophyta > Magnoliopsida > Canellales > Winteraceae > Tasmannia > Tasmannia lanceolata. Next base: position 15,733,573 of record NW_027518696.1, on the reverse strand, counting down.
GGGACAAAGGCTTTGTTGAGTTGAGTTGAGCAACCATATCCATCTGCGAACTATTCACACTTGAACTTCATTTAGTATATTCCAGATATGGTCTTTAAAACAAGTTCATGAATCAACACCTTATTTTGGATAGTCCCCGTCATTGTACCTCAGCCAGTAATGGCACGTTCAGCCAAAATGTATAATCTAACCTGCTTCTTGGGTGGACCCGATTTGATTGTCCCCGTGGTAAGCCTCAAGTCATTGAGTCATTCCTCAGTTTTGAACTGATCTGTCACGGGTGTCATAACATAACGATTGGCTGCCTTGTTTTAAACATGGTTTTAAATTTCGGTTTCGGTACCAATTTCCGCCTCGGCCGAAATCCGGTAAAGACAAAAAAGTATTAATTTATTGGCTGAAATTTCGGTAATTTCAGAATTTTAGTATATTTTTGGAAAAAAAATCAATATTGACGAAATTTTGGATTTCGGTCTCAGCTTATGAATTCGCAGTAAGAAGATTGATTCTCATTCCCTATGTACGAGAGGAAAGTGTAAGTAAAGATAAGCGGTGGAAACTGTTTACCCCAAGATTGGTTGATTAGACATCATGACTTGAAGCGGGTGCAAAAGATCAACTTTATGGAGTTTCTACAACCGAAACTTAAAACTATGGTTTTGAAAGCATTGATGCTCGTTGTTTCACCCTCTAAATGTGTGCACCATTCAATTCCCAATGAGACATGTGTAAAGCACATTGGTATATGCCCACGTACGACTTGCGCACTTAACTCCATATGAAAAAGACCCATTAGCGACAACAGCTTCAAAACTCCTTCCCCATCATCATGGACTCCTCTGAGTCCACTCCCTGTTACCTTTGCCGCATTCGTCCAAGTTCGCATTTTGCCCTACAAAGTCAATCAAAACTTCTTTGACTCTCCCAACTTAGACTGTGTCAACTGACTACTTGCCGCGTCAACCGACTAATTGTGATTATGTTACTTCCTTTAATATCTGTTACTTTCTTTAACTTCTGTTTGTGATTATGCTCTTAACTTATTATTATGCCTATTCATTTTATTACTGTCTCATGCTTTTACTTTTGTTCATATCAACAGGAAGGGAAACCATATGAAAAAAGACTCTTTAACAAGAAGAAGGGATATCATTGATTTTTATGTTTGTATAATTTTTATTGTGGTGAAATTTGGTTCTGTAATCTGTTCGTTCATGTAACTTGTATTTGTGACTGTGTTCTTACTTATTTTGCCGCAGGATTACTATTTCATGTTTTCACTTGTGTTTATATCATGAAAATTCATCTTATCCCAATTCTCTTTCTTATTACTATTTTTTTCACTAAGTTTGTTATTCACTTGTGTCACGTTTTCACTAAGTTTGTTATTCATTAGGCAATGTGTACATTTTCCTTTCTTTCCCTTGGTTAAACTATCTAGGGCAATATGTAATTTTCCTTGCGATTTGTAAAGATCAAGGATGTGAGATGCAAGGTTGCAAGTTTTGGTTTCGGTGTGCATTTCGGTCTTGATGGAAATGGATTCATTTCAGTTTCGGGGGGAAATTTTGGTGCAGATGCAAATAATGAATATTTAAGATAAAACTTTTGGAAGTGCTAGAATAAGCACAAATACATAGTAAAAAACTATCAAATGCCTAGTGGCATGCACTGTCGCGCTGATAATTAAGTACATACCACATTTTACATGTAATACATATAAAAATTTATACATAATAATCTATATATCATATTTGACATGCAATTCATATGAATATAATTATGTAACATATCCCGGTATAGTGTACCTCTAAGACACTTATGATTTCGGTTTCGCAATGCGATGTGTTTCAGTGGGAATGGAAACGGAAATTTTTTGGTTGTTCTGTGCATAGTTTTAAAACTCCCCCGCTCCATCGTGGACTCCCCCAAGTCGAATCCCTTTTCCCTTGGCCGCGTTCTGTTGTTTTCCCTACAGAGTCAATAAAAACTCCTTTGACACTCCCTAGTTATGACAGTGTCAAGCTAGTACTCAGCCGTGTCAGCCGCATTCTTGGCCACGTCCACGTCGAGTCGACGAGGATTTTTCTTGGCCGCGTTTTGACCCGCTTCCACATTTTTAAACACTGGTTCCGTGTTGATTTTAGTGGAAATTTAACAGTGGGGAGGGGAACTATTGAACTCTCATGACCTTTCTTCAAGCTCTTCCTCTATTGAAAGTAGAGAAGCTGTCAATGTTTCAAGGAATTATAACAGCTTTATGAGGAATGTCAAAACTGTGAGTATGTACAATATCTAAGGATTTTTTAGATGCTGAGTATAAAAAGTTCTCTTAACAGTAGTGATGAATTAATCAGTTCATTTTCCTTGCCTCCAAATGGTTCTCCTTTTCTCCTCTCATCTTCAAAGTTTTTGTGGGAGGCTTAACCATTTTCAAAGATTCCTCTAGAAGACTCGAGTGACACATAGATACTATTATGGTTTTTGAAAGATACTCCTGTAATTGAATACTAGGTTTGACAAATGAATTATGGAATTGTTGCATGGAATAGGTAAGAGTGGAGTTTAAGATGTTTTTATCTACAATAAACCCTCAAGTTCAGCAATCTGGAGCAGAGATTTCCTTCGTGTTTGAATATACCTCAAAAGTGGCTGGAGGCACTAATTTAACTTTTTTCGGGGAGCTATAGGAAAGGGTGTAAATTTGGAGTTAAATTACATAATGCAAACGGAAATCATCCCTATCCAGGTCTGGTCCTCACCAACAGCAGATGATGGATAAGACTAACAAGGCTTATGTGAAGGATAAAATTAATCCGCCTTCACAAATCTGCTTTCAAGGATTAGTAGGTGTCAAATGTTCCCCCAGTTTGCCAATGGGGGAAGAAACCTTAATTTCTCATTCCATTTCTGTTATATAATCTGGTTTTGGAATATAGATAACCCACAATATTGCTTGTGACATATCTCCTCGATTTGGTTTTCTTCATTCTGTTACAAATATCAGTTTTATTAGATAATGGTATACTTGTTTTTCCTTCCAAACAGCCACATTTTTCTTCTGTAAGATATTTATTTGTTTTCTTTTTTTATTTTCTTTTTGGCACATGTGGTCCCACTTTGGGCCGACCATCCCATGTGGATTTTTGCTATCCGGGAGGTTTGAACTCGAGACCTTTGGCACTGATACCATGATAACTTACCAACTTCTCCAAAAGCTTAAGCTGTTGGAGAAAGGCGTTATCATCTTTTTAACTTTAACACTTTCAATCCTTTTTGCAATTGGATAAAATCCCCCTCTTTAACGGTTTCTGTGAGAGTAGTTTACTGCTTGAAGATAAATTCACCCCCCTTAACGTTTCTCTTTGCCTTTACAACCTAACGAATAGCATTAAGACCGGGGAGGTGGGGGGGGGATATCATTTCCCTTTCAAATTAATGAACTATTATAGGCTGAGTTATGGCTTCTTTGGCACATTTAGAAACCCTTATTTTATAAATTTGAAGAACTTGGTTCATAAATATCTACAATGCAGGTATGAGAAGGAGCTTATGCATCCAATTCAAAATCTTCTGGGAGGAGAGCTTGCTCGTGCTTTGCTTATTCAGGTATTTCAAACTATTTTCTGGTTGTCAGCAATCTGACTTTCATGTTACTTGACTGTGGGTCTGTATCATTGCAGATTCAGAAGCTGAAACTGGATATTGAGACGTGAGTTAAATTGTCTGTGTTCTTTGAGGAGAAAATCATTAAAAAATTTGCAGTATAAATTCTCATCTGAGGCTGTATTTTTGCCTATGACTTCTGCCACACAGGGCAATGCTTGAATTGAATCAGATTCTCAGGGCCAATGAAATCAATTTTGCAATTCTTGCAGCATTGCCAGCCTTCTTTCTTTCTCTTATTTTGCTCATGTTTGTGCGAACATGGGCTATAAAGGTGAGATAATTATGTAGATCTTTATTGATAGGGATTTGCTAGCGTCCATCGCAAAAGGCATTTCGCGTCTGGTCTGTCACATCTCAGACCAGCTACCTCGTGAAAGAAGACAACAGCTTTTGTCTCCATTCACGAGGTGGCTGGTCTGATGTGCAACAGACCAGCCGCGAAATGCCTTTTGCGATGGACGCTAGCAATTCTCTTATTGCTATTATAGAAAACTGTGTTTCAGATTTGTATAATGTTCGGTTCACATATATGTGTAATGCATTTATATTATTCCGTACGTGTATGTATATATGTGTGTAAGTATATATGTGTGTGTGTGTGTGTCTGTACATACATACTAGTATTCAGTCCCATGCATGGGTGTAAAATGGTGGGCCCCACGCCATTAAAACATGAGATGTAAAATGGTGCGCCCCAGTCAAATGCATAGGCTTGGGTCTGGATAGTGGACACCTCCTCATCAATAACACTAGGGGTAAAATGGTGGGCCCCACCTTTTGCATTGGTTTGGGTAGAGATGGTGGGCCCCACCCCTCCTAGGTAGGGTCATTAAATAATGGTCCCCACCCCATCATAGCATGTGGTGTAAAATAGTTGGTCCCATGATATATGCATGGGTTTGGATAGAGTTGATGGGCTCACCGGATTAAGTGTAAAATTGTAGATCCTAGCCATCAAAAGTTCAAAACATGGTGTAGGGGAAAATACTTTCCAGGAAAAACTTTTCCTGGAAAAGGCCAATAACATTAGGAAAGTTACATATATATATATATATATATATATAGAGAGAGAGAGAGAGAGAGAGAGAGAGAGAGAGAGGAAAGAGTTTCTGCGCTGCAGCACGGGGAGTTCCTTGCGCTGTAGTGGTTTATAACGCCTCCCATTGGTCGTTTTTTCTGGGCCCGCAAAGGTGGACCCGCTAAACGAACCAATGGGAGGTGGTATAAACCACTTAAGCGCAGATAACGTCCCTGCGCTGCAGCGCAGGAACACTGTTCTCTCTCTCTCACACACACACACACTAGTAAAAAACCCCGTGCGATGCACGAGTCGACAAAGAACTGTACGGACCACATCATAGGTTGATCCAAACCGTCCATGTGATGGAACACAACATCAATAGGTTGTGCCCGTAAAATCATTTCCATAGGCTGATCCTAGCCCTCCAATCTATAGACGTTTCCATAATTAAAACACATAAAGGAGGGGGGTAGGATTGAAATTATGTGGCTTTCATGGGTGCCTTTGTTAAAAAGCATAAAGGAGGGCGTAGGATTGAAAATATGTGGGTTGAATGGGTGTCTTTGTTAAAAAAAGTAAAAAAAAGTGATGTGTATTTCTATTAGAATTTTGGGAGATTCAAATTATTCTCTCCTTTTCTCTTCTGCTATATAGTATACTAGTAAAAAACCTAGTGCGATGCATGGGCCAATAAAGAAGTGTACATACCACATCATAGGTTGATCCAAACCGTCCATGTGAAGGAACACAACATCAATAGGTTGTGCCCGTAAAATCATTTCCATAGGCTGATCCTAGCCCACCAATCTATAGAGGTTTCCATAATAAAAAAAAGCATAAAGGAGGGGGGTAGGATCGAAATTATGTGGATTTAATGGGTGCCTTTGTTAAAAAGCATAAAGGAGGGGGTAGGATTGAAAATATGTGGGTCGAATGGGTGCCTGTGTTAAAAAAAGTCAAAAAAAGTGATGTGTAATTCTCTTAGAATTTTGAGAGAAATTCAAATAATTCTAACCTTTTCTCTTCTGCTATATATATATATATATATATATATATATATATATATAGAGGAAAATGATTGTGAGCTTGAAGCTCATATAGCTTATATGAGCTTGAGGGCCCAAACACATGGGTCCCACATTTTTTGTGGTGATCCAAACCATACATTTGCAAGGCCCCATCATAGATAGGGTGTGTACCAAAAGTCAACTCCATTGTATCATCCTAACCCCTCCAAAAGAGGAGGGCAAAAATGGGCAGATTTGTGGCAAACGGTGTTTGTCCATTTTGCCCTCCACTTTTGGATGGGTTAAGATGATCCTATGGAGCTGATTTTTTGTACACATCCTATCTATGTAAGGGCCTTTCAAATGAATGCTTTGGATCATCCTAACAATGTGGGCCCACATGTGTTTGGGCCCTCAAGCTCATATAAGCTATATGAGCTTCAAGCTCACAATCATTTTCCTCATATATATATATATATATATATATATATATATATATATATATATATATATATATATATACTAGTAAAAAACCCCGTGCGATGCACGAGCCGACAAAGAACTGTACGGACCACATCATAGGTTGATCCAAACCGTCCATGTGATGGAACACAACATCAATAGGATGTGCCTGGAAAATCATTTCCTTAGGCTGATCTCAGCCCTCCAATCTATAGAGGTTTCCATAATTAAAAAGCATAAAGGAGGCGGGTAGGATTGAAATTATGTGGCTTTAATGGGTTGCCTTTGTTAAAAAGCATAAAGGAGTGGGTAGGATTGAAAATATGTGGGTTGAATGGGTGCCTTTGTTTAAAAAAGTCAAAAAAAGTGATGTGTAATTCTCATAGAATTTTGAATTTTGGGAGAAATTCAAAAATTATCTCCTTTTCTCTTCTGCTCATATATATATATATATATATATATATATATATATATATATATATGAGGAAAGTGTTCCTGAGCTCGAGCTCAGATAAACTTATTTGAGCTCGAGCTCAAAAACACATGTGGCCCCACATTTTTTGGGTGATCCAAAGCATTCATTTGGAAGGCCCTTCATGGATAGGGTGTGTACCAAAAATCAAATCAATAGGATCATCCTAACCCAATCAACGGTGGAGGGGAAAGTGGACAGACACTGTGTGTCAATGTTTAAAAGAACTAAACCCACTTATATGGCTGCAACAGGATTGGGTCGGGTTTTTTAAAACCCTAGCCCAACCCTGGATCCCATTATCTCGGCCCTAACCCGCCCTGACCCTGAGTCAGGGTCAAAAAACTTCAAACCATTGCCCGCCCTACCGGGCTCAGCGTGGCCCTGGCCCGCCCTGATTGGCCCGAGCCTGGCCGGGCCGGCCCTGATTGACCCTAGTGCAAATACCAGTTAAGAGTGCCAAAAATAAAGCAACCACATATCATATAGAACAAAATGATCAATAAACAGAGAAAGGGAACAAAATAAGACTATGAATTCAGCAACATGAAGGGTAGCAGAGACAGTTAATAATAATAATCTAAAGAAACATCAATCCAAGATAATAGAAAACATTAGCAAAAGAAACATGCACAGATGGTTCAATTTTATAATAGAAAACTTAGGGTCGGGTCGGGCTGATCCGAGGTATTAACCCTGAACCCGACCCGACCCTGAGTCAGGGCCTAAAAAATGAACCCTGACCCTCGCCCTCAGGGTTGGAAAATCCAGCCCAGACCCTGTTCGGGCTCAGGGCGGGTCAGGGCTGACAGGGCCAAACTTGCACCCCTACCCACCTACCTTCCTCTATCTAGAACCCCTACTTCCTTGATCCTATTCCTATCCCTCTTCTAGTCCACATGCTCTAGATCTTTTCTTGGCATGTCTCCATATTTCCTTTTTGCGGCTCTACCTCTCTACTTCATGGCTTCTATCCACGTTTGTACTCTCGTTTTCTTCACTTCGTGGAGCCGCGGTTAGTGCTCTTCTTTGTTTGCCCAATCCTCTGACATCTACTTCACTTTCTGTGCCTAGATGTTGTTGAGGTTGTTCTTCTACTTGTTATTGCCATTATGGATCCTGTGATTGAGAATCCCTCGACAAGAGTGCTTCCTGTCGTTAGTCCGATGTCTTCTTCGGCTTCTTCTTCTTCTTCTGCACTCTCGGTTGAGAGTTCCTTTCCGCCTATTACTACTGTCCGCCTTGATGGGGCAAACTATGTTACTTGTAGGGTCCTTGTCGAGACCTATCTTGTTGCTCGTGGCAAAGCTCATATTATTTGTCGTGAACCGCCACCTAAAACTGACTCCACGTTTGATCGTTGGGAGCAGGAGGATGCTCTCATTCGTTCTCTCCTTTGACAGAGTATGATTCCTCAGATCTCTGGCCCTCTGATGCTGCTTCCGACCGCCAAAGAGATATGGGATCAGATCACTCTTATCTACTTTCGCGTTGCCAACATTAGTCGTATTTGTTCCACGTACTTAGAGTGGATCCGTCTTCGGTGTGGTGACCTTTCTCTGACTACTCACTATAGCCAGTTTGTCGCCCTCTGCCAGCAACTTGATGTCTACATGCCTCTCACGACAGATCTTCGTGTTACTGCTTGCTAGAGGAATTAAATTCGGGTTGTTCAGTACTTTGAGAGCTTGGGCCTGGAGTACACACCTCCGTCAGTAGATTATTAGTTCGGGCGATATTCCTTCACTTTTCGAGGATACTCACGTGTACAGCAATGCTCACCTGCTAATTCTTTCGCCCTCGTACCTGTTGATGGATCAGCTCTTGCGGCCTATGATTGCAGTAGCCGTTCCAGTCGTGGTGGTGCCTCCATTGGCCGTGGTTGTGGCCGTGGGGGACAGGGAGGTGGCCGTGGGAGGTCTGTCTGCACTCACTGTCAGAGAGAGGGCCATTACATCGACACTTGTTACACACTTCATCCCGATCTTCGTCAGGCGCGCTCGGCCCACCTCAGTGCTACTAGTTCTTTCGATATTCCTACTCCCACTACCTCTGTTCCTGCACCAGCCGATGATTGATTCACTCTGTCTCGCGCTGACTATGAGGAGTTTCAGCGCTTTCATCTTGCTAACCGTCCGCCTACTTCAGGGTTTGCCGAGCCAGGTAGCTCACCCACTACTCTTCTGTCAAGCTCCGGGTCATGATGGATCATTGATTCAGGAGCCCCAAACCACACGACCGGTAACACTACTCGTCATCATTTCGGTCTTTTCCCTCTGGCTTTCAATTCATCACACTAGCTGATGGGTCTACTATTCCCATCACTGGTGTTGGGACCGTGTCTTCCCACCCCAGTCTTACTTTATCTTCAGTGCTCTGTGTTCCTAAACCTCCTTTTAGTTTACTTTCGGCTAGTCAAATCACTAAAAATCTTTAGTGTTCTGTCTCATTTTATCCGCCTTATTGTGTTTTTCAGGATCTTTCGACGGGGAGGACTATTGGATTGGGTCGTGAGGCGGATGGGCTGTATCGTTTGGACTGTCGACCGCCTACTGTTTTGCATAGTTCCGTGGATGCCTACCAGTGGCACTGTTGCCTCGGCCATCCATCGCTTTAGCGGCTTCAGCAGATGCATCTTGTTCCAGGCCCTCTATCATCTTTTTAGTGCGAGTCGTGTGAGCTCGGGAAGCATCATCGTGTGTCATTTTCTTCCCGAGTTGTTAGTAGAGTCTCTAGTCCTTTTCAGTTAGTTCATTATGATGTATGGGGACCCTCTAGGGTCGCGTCTGCAACTGGGTTCAAGTATTTTATTATCTTTATTGATGCCTATTCTTGTATGACTTGGCTGTATTTACTTAAAGACCATTCTGAGGTCTTCTTTGCTTTTCCCACGTTTCATGCTGAAATCCAAAATCAATATAATTGCAATATCAAATGTCTTCGCACTGATAATGTGCTTACACCTCTCAGCAAAATGGTGTCGCTGAGAGGAAGATTCGTTACTTATTTGAGGTAACTCGCACTCTCCACTTCCAAATGCAGGTACCCAAGCAGTATTGGAGTGAGGCTGTCCGTACTGCTTGTTATTTGGCTAATCGCCTTCCTTCTTCTATCCTTCATGGGGAATCACCCTTCCTAGTGATACATCCTGGGAAGGATCCTTTTCCCCTTACTCCTCGTGTATTTGGATGTGTTTGTTTTGTCCACCATCTAGGTCCGGGTCGTGACAAACTAAATCCTCGTTCCGAGCAATGTGTTTTCTTGAGGTACTCGCGTACGCAGAAGGGGTATCATTGTTACAGTCCTCACCTTCGTCGATGGTTTGTCTCTGCGGACATTACATTTTTTGAGTCTGAGTCTTTCTTCACTCCGAGCCTTGAGCATCGAACCTCTCTTCCAGACTCAGAGCCTGGCCTTCCTCTTCCTAGCACTGCCGGTTTCATTCGACATTCCATCTATTCCCGTTGCCACCTCCTGGGCCTGTGCCCACTCCCGTGGCACCACCAAAGCCTCCTGTTACTACGAAGCATTATCAACGTCGACGGCCCCAGGCTGCTCCCACTCCACCTCCAGCAGATCTGTCATCCCATCAGGCGATGATCCCATAATCTTCTACTCATGTTTCCTCTCAGCCAATCTCTGTTGAGCTTTCTGATTCTCCTATTGCATCATGCACTCGCTCTCATGCTACAACACATCCCTATCTCTAATTTTGTTTCATATGATAATCTCTCACCCTCCTTCCAGAGTTTTGTTTCTTCTTTGTCTTCTGTTTCCTTACCGCAGAGTGTGGCTGAGGCTCTTGCTCATCCTGGTTGGCGTGAAGCCATGGATTTGGAAATGGGCGCACTTCACACTAATGAGACTTGGGATTTGGTTACCTTACCACCTGGAGCTCGCCCAGTTGGATGTCGATGGTTGTTTTCCATTAAATACTTATCAGATGGCACTATTGAGTGCTTGAAAGCGCGCCTGGTGGCGAAAGGGTATACTCAGACCTTTGGGGTTGACTACCATGAGAATTTTTCACCGGTTGCTAAGATTCCATATGTTCGAGTTCTCCTTTCTTTGGCAGTTAATGGTGGTTGGGCCCTTCATCAGTTGGATGTGAAAAATGCATTTCTTCATGGGGATCTCATAGAGGAGGTGTATATGGAGCAACCTCCAGGTTATGTTGCTCAGGGGAGATGTCCTCCTCTGTATGCCGTCTGCGAAACACTCTCTATGGACTCAAACAATCTCCTCGTGCATGGTTTGGAAGGTTTAGCGAGGCAATTATACGCTTTGGCATGAAATAGTGTGCAGTGGACCACTCGGTGTTCAGTCATCATTCTTTAGAAGGTTGCATTTTACTGATTGTGTATGTTGACGACATCATCATCACAGGTAGCAACTCAAGAGGGATACAAAAATTAAAAACCTTCTTACAAAAAGAATTTTCCACTAAGGACCTGGGTTGCCTTAGATACTTCCTTGGAATAGAGGTAGCACGCTCTTCTAAAGTGCTTATCTTGGGGTCAAGCCAGCATCTGTACCCATGGATCCTAATGTGAAACCGGTTCCAGAAGAAGGTGATATATTGGAGGATCCTGGCAGATATTGAAGATTAGTTGGTAACTTGTATATCTTACAGTTACCAAACCAGACATATCATATGCTGTAGAGTTAGTCAGTCAGTACATGAGCTCCCCTCGTACTTCTCACTAGGCTGCAATTATTCAAATCCTGAAGTACCTAAAGGGCACTCCAGGAAAAGTTTTACTGTTTAAAAGACATGGCCATGTGAAAATTGAAGGGTTCTCTGATGCAGATTGGGCTGGATCTCCTGCAGATAGGAGGTCGACTACTGGTTATTGTACCTTTGTAGGTGGTAACCTAGTGTCATGGAGAAGTAAGAAGCAAGACGTCATAGCCAAATCCAGTGCAGAAGCAGAATACAGAGCAATGGCACATACAAGCACTGAACTTATTTGGTTGCGCTCACTTCTATATGAGATTGGCTTTGGTCCCTCCTCTCCGTCGCAGTTGTATTGTGATAACAAAGATGCAATACATATTGCTACCAATCCAGTGTTTCATGAGCGCACGGAACACATTGAAGTGGACTGCCATTTTATTCGTCATAGAATTCAGAAAGGGGAGATACGAACTGAGTTCACTCGTTCAGTGGATCAATTGGCTGACATGTTTACAAAGTTGTTAAGCAAGTCTAAATTAGGTGATATTTGTAACAAGCTAGGAATGTATGATATATACATTCCAGCTTGGGGGGGGTGTTAGAGTATGTGATATGCCTAAGGGCATAATAGACTTTGTACTTCTTTATCTCTCATATAAATATAATAGAGTGAGGGGGAGACCTTTCAACTCATTCATTTCTTCCCAACTTCTTCTCTCAACAGTATGTATGTTTGCATCTATGTTGCGTGCATTCTACTGAACAGGAAAAGCACACACTTTGGGCATGTGTCAAACTGACATTTCTAGATTTCTTATATCAATTTTTTTTTTTCTGAAATCAACTTACAAATTTACATCTACTCTAGTTTTTGTGTGTCATTAACCTAATATTAACATTTTTATATGAAAATAAGACATTAACATAAGTTGTTCAAATTCCCACTATATTTCATGTTTTAACCATATTATTATGTCAACATATTAAATTCGTAAAATTAAATGAAGTCTATTACTGAATTTGTGAATCCTTTTTTCTGAGTAAAAAGAATTCATGTCAGACTCAGATACTGACACTCGTTCCCATACCCATGGAATGGAGATTTACATATGTACGTGCATTAGTGTTCTAACCTATGATTTAGCCAACACTTTGAATTTATTGCCGACACACGTCCTGCCATGTCCGACATGACACGCGTGTCCAGCCGTGTCGACACTCCTTTGGACACTTTTAAATATATTTCTAGGAGTGTTAGAGTTAATGTGGGCGTGTGGACACATATTTGTTTAACAATCAATAATTTTGTGTATGTGTCACAATTTCAAGATTTTTGGATGTTGCCATGTCAAACTATTCCATATTTGTGTTGAAACTCAACACACGTATCCAGTGTCCCCGTTTCTAAATTATGAAGGTTTGGCGTGTCCGACACTCCGTGTCCATGTCGACACGCGACACTCGTGTCCGTGTCCACAAATCATAGGTTCTAACACACCTAAGAGTACTCATATAGTCTTCAAGGTTTTTTTAAGTTAGACTTAATCAATTGCATGCACTGGAACCATATGCACATTCTTAGTATCCAAGGCCTTCATTTGATTCACAACCATTCTGGAACTTCTAGTGTTGGTAGAATTGGTAGTATTGCTGTTTGATATATTTCTTTCACAATGGAAACAATAAACAAACAATAGCTTGAAGCAACAACGATAATTCAAGGTCCCAACATACACCGAGAACCCATAAAACACACATGAGGATTGCTTACTCACTAAACAATCCAAGAAACTTCAAGTCACATGTACCAATCCAGTATCTTGTGTAGGTTTACTCATACAATGGGCGCAATCCAAGGATCATCGCGTACCGACTAGAACAATTGTGACAAGTGGAAGATGTTATTTAAATCCCTGGAATGAAGGATGAAGAAGGGGAGAGAGGGGAAGAGAAATGTAGAAAGGAGATGGGAGAATGGAAAATGTTGATTAAATCCCTGGAATGAAGGGTGAAGAAGCGGGGAGAGGGGAAGAGAAATGTAGGAAGGAGATGGGAGAAATCGTGGGGAGCGACATTAGAAGTGCATATCGATCACTCTTTCTATCCCTTATATATTAATGTTATATCATATTTACAAGAAGGCTACTGATATTGGCACGACCATGTTTTGATAACTGTACTGACTCACTTTGTCTTTCCCTTTTTAATTAGCTTGTGAGAGCTTTTTTGGGCACCGTGATAACCTTTGACGGCTGGCTGAATATTCAAAGACAAGGTGAGTTAGTGTAAATGTGTAATTATGAAAACAAGGTAGTGTGAATATCAGTAGCCTTACAAGAATGTTGCTAATAAGTGAAAAGATGAGGAAAATACAAATTTTCCCTTGTAAATTGTCAACTCTTATATCTCAACTTTTATTTTGTCGTGTCCATGGTTCTGCATGTTAGTGCATTTCTTTTCATGTCATCACTAGTATATTGAGATTATATATTTACTGGTTGTTTTATATGCCTTCTTACGTCTTATAATTTTGCTTAGTAAATCCATTGTTTCTTTGTGAGTCATGCCCATCCTTGTTTGTTCGCTAATGTTCGAAACGTTTGGAAGGAGGAAAATGTTGTCGTCCATTGTATTTGTATCATAGAAAAATTATGCCATTTGACATTGAGAAATATCACTCACAGTTTTGAATCTTTGTTGTTCATTTAATGCACGTGTTACTTATGGTTTACATAATCAGGACAAAGGGGCAGAAGGTAAAGGTAGGATTGCTCGACTTCAAAGAAGGCTTCTTGTGGTGGAAATTGAAAGAAGGATTATGCAATTTCAGAATTGCCTGGATCAGGGAATGGTAAAATGTCAAACCCTATGTGCAGCTTCTTTGTGATATGTTTTTTTCTCAAGGGAAATGATGTCCACACTCCCTTGTCATGAGAATGGCACTACTCTCTTTACTTTTCATTCTCCTAATTAGCTGTTTATTAGAATTCTCAAAAAGGCTACAACTACCAACCAGAAGAGTGGTTAATAATTTTTAATAAAGTTAGAGTGTCATTATTAAAGTATGGGAATGCAGATATCATTTGCCATTCTTAATTCTTTTGTTATATAGAAGCTTTGTTATGTATGCAATGCCAGTAATCATCCAAATTAAAATAAGGTTCAACTTGCTATACTTGCTATCCTACAAATACAAGTCCAAAAGTATTTGCTATATTAACCACATAATTACCCTAACAACTAAGAAATGTATGCCCTATGTCACTCAGTTGTTTTCTATTCACACAAAGGTAGCTTGGTACTTGTCACACAAATTATGTGTTCAAGAGAGCAAGATGATAAGAAAGTGAGAAAGGAGAAAAGAAAAGGGGCTGGAGAGGAGAGAAAAGTAATTAGGTTGAAAGGAAAGATCTTTGCATGCTTCACTCCTTACCTTCTTATATCTATTCACTGATAAATTATGAATACTACAAGAATGCCCCTTGTAAGTTAAAAAGAAAAAGACACTAATCTACCCTTTACATACTAATAATCATGACAATTATACTGCTCAGTTGCTGGGTCATGAGAGAATCCATCCATTCCTAAGCAGCCTGCTGATGATTTGCCAGCTTGATTGCCTCTCCGGGATGAGAAGTGATCGGTATATTAGCCTAGCCCTTTTTTTTTATCAAGCGATTGAGTCTTCCTGTTTCTTTTCGGGCGGGGGGAGAACGGGAGGAAGAACAAACAAGCCAGTGGGATTGCAGTAGAGGTTCTTTCTTTAGACACTCGACTTCCAAGTTCAGTAGACAGCTACTTATTAGTTCCCATCCAAGCACCGGAAAGATTCACTTAACGTTCATTAGATGAAGCTGCTCAAGAGGTCATCGACGAGTTATGACCACAGTCAGGGAGCTGATTCTTCGGACCATATTGTGCAGTGTCATCCCGATGTTCATTGTGATACCTTCATTTTCTCTGTTATACTCAATGGACGAGGTAGTTATAGATCTAGCCATTACTATCAAAGCTATTGGACATCGTTGGTATCGGAGTGGGCCTCTTCTCGAGGGTGATGAAAGTGCAACGAAATGTACCGGTGGTTCGCGAAGCATCTGGTTTACCGATAATCTCCCATTCTCATCGTCGAGAGAGTAGAACTATAGCATGCCAGAAAGTGGGAGTTGCAGTGGTTAGACCTATACCTTGAAATGCTCCAAACATAGAAGCCTATGGTTCCATTTTTGTTGTTGCTGGAGGTACAGATCCCTCTTCTCGGTGTGCAGCGATATACGGAGAATATATCTCCTTCGATCCCTCTGGATTCACCTATCATAATATTGCCCAAAGCATCCTTTGTAATGAAGCCAATGCCAAGCTTATTGTCAATAAGCGAGCCATCAGTATTTAGCTTCTCGCAATTTATTTCTTAGGCTTTTCCCATTAGCAGGGTCAACTGGTTCTGTTCTTAACTTTCAAGTTTCATCTCGAAAGCTCTAACTTCAACACTTCCTCGAGCTGGAGGATAAATTTCATGCCCAAGTTGGTACAATTCCTCTGAAACTGATCACAATCAAGAGCCTTGGTATAGATGCATGCTAACAAATCTTTGGATTTCTCTACAGATCTGCTCAATTGAGACCTTTTTCTCGAATAAAGTAACAATATGTCTCAATATGTATAGTCCTCTCATGATGTGCAACATTGCTTGCTACCAACGATTTAGTCAACACTTTGAATTTATTACTGACACCCGTGTCCTATCATTTCCTGTGTCCACGTGTGTCAACACTCATTTTGACATTTCTAAATGTATTTGCTACAATTGTAGACTTAATGTAGGCGTGTCAATGCATTTTTGTTTTGTGTCAAGTGTGACATTCTGTTATACTATTGAATATTGTGTTTACCTCTTTTATTATAAACTCTTCTTTTATCTCTTCTTTAACTACTATTTGCTGTTACGTCCCCTCTTCTAAGCCTAAAACCCTAACCAAACTCTTATTCCAATATTATATTCATTGTATCCTATCGGTCTCATTGCATTGGACACTGAAGAGGACTAGATTAAATAGATGAATGCATTGATATTTGATTATCTCATGTTTGTTATAGATTATAGTTGATTAATCCTAAAATTTACTAATTTGGTAAATGAATATCGTATTTATATTGATACAAATTATGATAGTAATATGCATTTTATAATGCTACATGTATCGGTGTGTCACCATTTCTAGATTTGCAGAATTTTATAATGTATGTACGTGTAGGGTATGTCACCATTTTTAGATTTTCAGGGGTTGCCATTTCAGACAACCTTGTGTGTGTCAAAACTCGACACACGAAGGTGTCTGTGTTCACAAATAAAAGCTGGCTACGTTAGTGGCTACTTTGTTCTCACAATATATCTTCAATTGTTCTTCAATCTTACAACCCATCTTAAGCATCCAAGTTGTCAACCCATATTAACTCACAGTAGTATGAGGATATGAGCCATTACCATATATACTCAACCTCTGCATTGGACCTTTTGATCACACATGGCCTTTTGCTTTTTCAAGACACTAAGTTCCAACAGAGGTGCAATGCCCATTAGTGGACCTTCTGTCAGAGGGATATACTGCCCAGTCGGAATAAGAATAACTCCCAGCACTTCAGTGGTCGTTGGGATTAAAAATAAATCCTTTACCGGGGTCATCTTTAAGATATTTTATGATGCACATGGATCGCTTGCCGAAAGGAAACCCTGGCCGATTGCACACAGTGAGTAACCACACATTGCAAAAGCAATGTCAGGATGAGTGATAGTCAAGTAGATAAGTTTCCTAAAGGTAAAATATCCTCCTGTTCAGAAATATGGAAGGTTTTCTTAAGCACCTCATATTTACCAGACCCAATGTTACATATGATGTAAACCAGATTTGGACAGCAAAATAGAGAAGTTTTTGTCGCATGATATTCAGTTGGACAGGTGATTCTGATACAAGATGATCTATAATAGGTTTTTGCGTTGTAGTAAATGGATGCCTGGTTTCCTGGAGCAGCAAGAAGCAACGAATTGTGGCCAGGTCCATTGCAGAAGCAATGGAATGCTATGACATCCATTACTACCGAGCTTACTTGGATATGACACTTATCACAGAACATCACACCAGTTCAGACTCCCATACATTGTTCTGTAACAACTAGAATGCCATAGAACCCAGTGTTTCACGCCACGTGTAGGCCAGCCCTAGAAAGAGGGGCCCCACGTGAGGGGAGTGTTAAAGTATAAAAGATTAAATAACTCCATCTCCAACAGCTTAAGCTTTTGGAGTAATTGGTTGTTTCACAATAACCACTTAATCGAAGCCTACGAACTAACTTGAAAGTTCACAAGGTTGACGTTCTAAACCCTCCCTCTTTTTGCCGAATATTTTATAAAGGATTTAACTGTAGCTCCATATTTTGTGATTGTGTGATCACTTATTTTTCAATCTTCTGTTGATTTCTTTGCTATGTTTCTACTCCTTTATTTGGTAGGTAAGCTGGGATCGAACCTGCGACCTCAAAGGTTGAAATACAAAGCCTCAACCATTGAGCTAGAGTCCCAACCCCTATTTCTACTCCTACTGCGTGTCATTTTTGGGATTTTTTTCCTTTTTTTTATCAAAATGTTGTGGTAAAATCGCGATATTTAGAAGTCAGGGATATTTGTAACTATGCTATGAAGCATGGATGCGCTTGCCATTCCATATGCCTATAGCCTTATCTGTTGTAAGGACCAAAGATGTCAAAAATGCCTTACGGGGTGGGAAACACATTTCATCCTAAACATGGAAATTAATTTTGGGCAACACGTGAAATGTTCCAAAAGTATGCAAAATATTGTCCGTGAAATGCTTGGAAAATATATGGGAAACACAAAATATAAGGAGAGCTTGGAAACGTTCCACACACACACAAATCACACAAATTGTGGATTAGATGTTAATAAAATAAATTGCGTAAAAAGTACCAAATTTTTTTTAAAAAAAAGTTAAAAGCCCACAAGGACTTGCCAATACACACATTAGAGTCATTTTCCCTACATTTGGAAGGCATTTCCAATATGCATTAGAAGTGTTTTTTATATGCTCCAGGTGTGTTCCTTGTATGTTTCGCTAGTTCATATGCATTTCCCTCAGTGCTTCCTCATCGATTCGCAAACGTTCGTTGGACGTTTCAATGGATGTTTCTTAATGCATTTCTCACGTGAACTTTTATGGGTTTCTCATTTCATGTTTTGCCCAAGGTTCTAAATTTCAGTTTTGGTTTCACTCATCTGCGAAACCGATTTCGGTATGAAATTTCGACTGAAATCTTGTAAAATCGCGGAAACAATTCGGAACAAAATTATGGTTGAAATCCAATTAACATTGTTCGCCACTGGTTTTTCTTTTTATTTTTTATCGTGTTATAGAAATATCTTAAAGGAATGTCATGGTTCTTCTCTTTTCTGCAAGTGGAGTTGATTTTTGTTATTGTTTCTATCGAAATGCTGATATTTGGACAGAAACTTTGATTTTTTATTTGAAAAGTTGCATGTTTCGCATATTTCGACCGAAATTTGGTAATTATGGAACCCAGTGGATTTCATTTAGGCCGCAGCTGAAATCGAAATATTTTGGCCGAACGAAATTTCTCGGCTGCAATTCAAAACCATGGTTTTGCCTCTTCTTTATTCCCACATTTACTGCTTCAGTCTCACTTTTTGCTTCTCAAATTCTTTCTATGGCTATGATGCCTATATCTGCATGGAAGATCAATAGTCAATAGACCTCATGGCCACTTTACTCAAACAAGAATTTGTTTCTAGTTTGCCACCTACTTGAATCCTGCTGTATATCTGCACAAGTGGATTGCAACATTGTTCCTAATCTGCCCTCCTTCATGTGATAATTTTGTAATCCTTTCACAGCATGTTTTCTTGTCAAAAACACTACATCGATCATTGATATCTCTCCAGAATTATCCACCATATCTCAACTAGGAATGGCCTTATCAATGGGTCTCTTGAAACAAGTCCCTCCATCATATAACAATGCAGTCTAATTGAACTCATTCCCACTTTGTTTAGAGTTGGAGATGTTTTGCATTGGGAATTCTGTCGTGTGTAAATTATAAGGAATCCTCTCGCTGGTTCAGTAAATGCATTCTATGTCCTGCTATTTATTTCTTGAAGACCATGTTATCCGTTCATGTGGTAGGAAGAAGATGCTCAATGGATGTATGGGTTGGTACTATATTATCTTGATAGTCTTTACAAGGCTGTGGAAAGGCATGCAAGGGCAACCGGTGAATGGCTAAGGTTAGTTGTAGTTTATGTTTCTCGTTTTGTCCTATGCTTGTCACCTTATTTATCATAGAGAACTATTAGGAAATTGCAACAGCGGCACATTCGGGTCGATTTTTGGGAATTTTCGTTGAGCTTTTATAATAAAATCGGGTGGGGTTTGGGCAATTTGGGTCGGGTCGAGTTGAGCTTTTGCTAAAAAATGAATTGGAATCAACCCGAGCCCGACCCGATTTTATGGTAAAAGCTCAACCCAAATTCAAGAAAATCGACCTGAGTTGCACCCTTAAATTGTGACATCCCCAAGTCATTTCCTTGATCATAAGAGCATGATCACATAAGAAGCTTATTGAGGTTTCTTTACAGCTTGAGACAGGATATTGTTGATATAGCGAAGCCCGAACTGAGCACTTCATATAAACTTGCTGCGACATCACGCATGGTGCAAGTTTATGACTGCTTACTTCCTGCGGCGAGGCGAAGATAGATGTTTTTGTTTCTTCTTTTGAGTAACTCTTAAAAAGAGAACTTTTGAAGGATTGGTCTTAAGCATTTTTGATAGCATAACAGGTTTAGACCCAAGTAGAATTAGTCTTTTTTTTTATGAATGGTTAGTCGTTTTGTTATGTATGTGCTCTCTGATTGCAAGAAGGCCTTTTACTTCTGTGTTTTTTTTTTTTTGGTATCGGAAGGGTAAGGGTTTTGGGCTTTGGCCACAACTTGAAATTTTAAATAAAATGGAAAGTTAGAAATCTTTAATCAGCTTTCTGTTTTTCGTTTATTTTATTATTATTTAGCATTTTGTTGCCCTAACTGAATCCGTGTGGCCTAATTAAAAAAACATTTTCTAACTATATCTTCGTGGTTTTTAAGTTTTTCTCATTCTCTGCAAGGGAAAAAGAGAAGCGCTGCAAGAATGGTTGTAAGCATGGTTTTAAATTTCGACCGAAATCCGAAATTTCGGTAACATCGAAACCACTAAAAACCGAAATGGTCATTTATTTCGGCCGAAATTTCGGTTTTTCAGAAATTTGACCCATAAAATCTGTTTTTTTTTTTAAATTAATTTAACATTTAACAGAAATTTTGGTAATTTCGGCCGAAATGTAATATCGAAATTTCAAAATTTCAGGGTCCGAAACCGGTACCAAACCTGAAATTTTAAACCTTGGTTGTAAGACAGCGGTGTGCCCTGTTTGGGTTGTGGGAATTTTCTGGAAAAGCTTGGAAAGAAAAAATATTTCTAAACTTTCCTACTTATTTAATACACGAAAATAGATAATTTGAACCAACCCTATTCAATTTTTAACCATAATCATATCAATTTCAAACAAATTCCCAAGGAAAAATTTTCAATGAGAAATGTTTTTCTTGCTATCCAAACAAGGCGAGGTCCTTTTCGTTATGGATTTTGAGGCAAAAAATTGATTAGGGATTCCAAATTAATAATTGCAATTTAAATCCCGAAAATAATAAGTTCTGGACTCACAATAGAAAAAAGATATAGGGTGATGATAAATTCGCACCCCTGTACGATAATTCACACCCCTGTAAACGAAGGTATGTGGGGCAGACTTTAATGCTTTTTGACGGTAATTCATGTTTAAGGGGTGCATCCGGCGGGGGTCGTGCGAATTTATCATCACCCAAAGATATATCCTTTGCAAATTAGAAATTACACATATACCAACACTAATCTTGTATGATTTATTCCAAGGATTCCAAGAATTTTACCATTGATTTACCGGGTTTAGTCCCATTTGAGTCTCGGCTTTTGCACTGAGAGTGTATTATGGTACTTTTAGGTCATTTGATCAACAGGTTTGAGGTTCTTTTCAGTTTTGAACCTTCTCTAAACCAGTCGAGTGCCTTGGAGCATTTCTTAGGTTTGTTATAGGATTGTTGTAATGTAATAAGTGGTTGGAATCCAAAGATTTTTTTATATTCGGAGAGTAAAATTTTAAAACCCCAAAGTCGTGTCATTGGCCATTAAGGCAAGCATATGATTCTAGGCTACACAATAGTCGGTGATGGGGACCGGTTTCTTTCTCTTCAAACGTGAATTCTCAAAGATTGGAAACAATTTGAAATCTCTCCCCATCCTGAGATTTCTAAAACCTAGAAACATGGGACGGTCTCATTCTCTCTTGCTGTCAGAAAGAAGGGCGAGAAATCAGAAAACGACGGCTGGTCTAATTTTTTGTTGTTGTCTCCCATTCATGATTTTGATGAAATCCAAGATTCTAAAATCCGCGGCCGTTTGGATACAAGGATTTTAGAATCCAGATTTTTAGTTTCAAAACAGTATAAAAGAGGGTTCGTGATCAAGGCGATGTCTGTTGTCCTGACAGCGTGTCTTGGATTTTAAGTGAGAAATTCAAGTTTTAGAAATCTCTCCCCCATCCTGAGATTTCTAAAGCCTGGAAACATAGGACGAGCTACTGCTCTCTTGCTGTCAGAAAGAAGGGCGAGAAATCAGAAAACGATGGCCGGTCTCTTTCTTCTCTGCCTCCCATCTACAATTTTGAAGAAACCAAGGATTTTAAAATCCGCTTATCCAAATGGCCCTAATCAGGGGGGATTTCTTCAAAATTGTAGCTAAGAGACAAGAGAAGCAGCTGACCAGCCGTCATTTTTTACTTGTTTTTTGACTTCTCGCCGTTCTTTCCGTGAGCAAGAGAGTAGCAAATCCTCCCATATTTCCAGATTTTAGAAATCTCAGGATGCATGGGAGATTTTTAAAACCTGAATCTCTCACTTAAAATCCAAGAAATGTTGTTAGGACAGCATACAACAGCTTATTCATGAACCCTCTTTTACACTGTTTTCAAACTAAAAACCTGGATTCTAAAATCTGCGTATCCAAATGGCCCAAAACCTGGATTCTAAAATCCGCGTATCCGAACGGCCCCTTGGATACACGGATTTTAGAATCCAGGTTTTTAGTTTGAAAACAGTGTAAAAGAGCGTTAGAGACAAGAGAAGAAGAGGACCAGCCGTCGTTTTTGACTCATTTTTTACTTCTCTCCCTTCTTTCCATCAGCAAGAGAGTAGCAGATCCTCCCATATTTTCAGGTTTTAGAAATCACAAGATGAAGGAGAGATTTTTAAAACATGATTTTCTTGCTTAAAATCCTAGAAACGCTGCCAGGACAACATCCAGCAATTCATACCCTCTTTTACATTGTTTTCAAACTAAAAACCTGGATTCTAAAATCCGTGTATCCAAACGGCCCCTGGATACCTGGGGCTGTTTGGATACCTCATGCATTTGTATTTTGATTTGGATTTGAGTTTTGGATACCAAATACATCCCTCATCTTCATGTACATGTTTTGAGAGAGAGAGAGAGAGAGAGAGAGAGAGAGAGAGAGAGAGAGAGAGGGAGGGAGGGATGTCTCGCTGCTGCCGGAGCAACATCGAGGAGCAGTGACGGTGAAGGAAATTGCCACAAATATTGATTTCCAAATAATGTCTAGCAGAACAGAATTGAAAATCGGAATTTTTTACACTTTTGCAGCTAATTTGGAAATTTTTAGGATCTGATCCAGTTAAAAATGTCAACTAAATCCAAATCTAAATCTTGCGGCTATCCAAACGTGACCTTAGTGTTTTGGTTTTAACTGTTAATATCTTTTTGAGAGGTTTACATTATGATGTCACTGTATAAATTAATGAATAACAAAAAGGATTAGATTAGAAAATAGGATCACTTAGGATTATTAGTGGGTTGCAAGGGATTCTCATATGTTTAGGTTGAGACAGCAGCACTACTCGCACTCTTGAGACAGCAGCATTTTAGCTCTTCTGCAGCCCAACGATGATGACAACATATAATGTTACATTGTTTAGGTTAATTGGTCCATGTGTATAGTGTATCCTAGCGATGAAAATGATAACCATGAGGTATGACGGCCACATTGGTGTGTGAGAGCACGTTATAAAGATGAATGACATAGCATAGCAACTGAAGTAGGACATAGAGATCTGAGGATTTTCTCGTTCACTTTATCATGACTTCTCTCCTAGCATAGTTTAATCCTTTCAAGATAAACTACAAAACAGAAAATGTCAAAATCTTTTTGGCGACGTCTCGGAAACGTTTCCAAAATATGATACAAAATTGGAGAAGTGTTTCTGAAACACATGGGAAATATATGGAAAACTTACGTAAATAATGTGTAAACGCATTATAAACGTATGCAACACTCGTAGAAAACACATATGAAACGTATAGGAAACATGTGTGGAACTTACGAAATTCATTTTGGAAAAAACACATCATTTCCTAAGACGTTTCTCGTACGATTTTCTATTGTTTCTCGTTTCTCATTTCCCCTATAATCTTTTTCATGCGTTCCGCTTCACGTTTCGTTTCCCAAATTCGTTTCCCACCCTGGTAACTATAGTTAGGTCTAATGCCATAGAGGGCAATCTTTATACAGTAGAAATTAGATAGCTCATTTGTTAAGAATATACTTTCATAAGATGTGAGTTATTGATACAAAATATTGATAATAAATGAAGTCTAATAAGTGAAAATTCTTGGAATCTGTGACATAAATGTTTGTGAGCTTTTGTGAGCTTTTTTTTTTTTTTTTTAGTTTTTTAGAGTTTTGCTCTCTTTTTTTTAGAGCTTTTTTTTTAGTTTTTTAGTTTCTCAGAATTTTTTAGACGGAGGGAGAGATTAGGGTTTGGGGAAGAGGGTGGGATGAGGGTTTGGTGAAAAGGGAGGGCGAGATTAGGGTTTTGGGACAATGCACTGTCAAGGTGTTTAAAAAATTAAACAAACTCCTAGATAGTGGACTATCAATTGACAGTGCACTGTCCAGGAATTTTAAAGCAAGCATAAACTCCTGGACAGTGGACTATTAATCATAGTGTACTGTCTAGTTATTCGACCCAAAACACATTAGGGCAAAACGGGAGGTTGTCAAGTCGAAATTTGGTGTTATCAAATTACCTAAAAGGGATCATAAATTTGGGGTTATCAGTTATCTAAAAGAGGGTTATGATGGGGTTATCAAGTATGTGAATGGGGTTATTAATTCCTAAAATAGGGTTATCAATTATCTAAATGGGTTAACAATGTACTTATCTAAGATGGGGATTTCAACTATGTAAAATGGAGTTATCAAATGAATTAATGGGGATTATCAAGTATGTGAATGGGGTTATCGACCCATGCAGATACCTATATAAGCACATTACTAGGCATCTTCATGGGGTTATCAAGTCCTAAAATGGGGTTTTCATCCATCCAGAAGGGGTTTTCAAATATCTTCATGGGGTTATCAAATGCTTATACTCTATTTACAAATTGCTTAACAATGTGCTTATCTAAATAGGGGGTTTTAACTATGAAAAATGGGGTTATCAAGTGAAGTAATGGGGGGTTTTAAGTATGTGAATGGGGTTATTAACCGCCTTAGCTGGGCTTACTAGGTACCTGCATGGGGTTATCCAGTCCTAAAATTGGGTTTTGAACCCTCTAGAAGGGGTTTTCAAATATCTGAATGGGGTTATCAAATACAAATTGATGCACATAAACACAAATTTACAAAAAGTCAACATCAACTCCATAAAAACTCCATTCATATATTTACATAGTTACAAAAAATCCACATAAAACCCCACCTAAAACTCCATCTAAAACACCATGTCAACAATGAGAAGAACCCAGTGGAAGTCTTGACATAATAGTAATAAGACCATCTTAATAGCTTCACACGGTATATATTTAAGTTTAGCATGCGAAAGCGCTTCACCGTCTTCCACATTTTTAACTGATTCTCCTCTCACATTTTATAACAGCCTGAAGTTAGATAACCCCATTTACATACCTAGTAAGCCCTCCTTAATAACCCCATTAGCATACTTGAAAACCCCCCATTAATTTATTTGATAACCCAATTTTACATAGTTGAAACCCACGATGTAGATAAGCAAACTGGCAAGTAATTTGTAAATAGAGCATTTGCAACAATTTGTATTTGTTAACCCCATGAAGATGTCACGCCTCAAGCCACACACATTCATAATAACCACAATCATAAGGCTTAAGGGTGCAACAACGCCACATACCTGTAAAGTTGACTTCACAAGCATTCAAGGTTAACGATAAAACAGAACCATGCTTAATCCATAATAAATTAAAATCCATAATTCTTAATCATTCATAAACTATCCAGCCAACATATGTCTAATCTATTACATCAAATTCAATCTCCTCTCATCCCAAATACTGAAATAAAATAAAACTATGTCTATCCAATGCCTACTAAAAGCAAATACTCACTAAATATGTAAATAAAGCAAATAACTAAAACTTCCAGAAGTCTCCCGTTCCGCTCCAACCTCAAGTTGGAATCACTCAGCATGATCTGAAAATGTTAAATAAGGGTGAGCTAAACGCGCTCATGTGAGATAATAAGAAACTACACTAACAGATATGGCTTCAAAGACAACAACAGTCAATTGGCAATAGGACATTCAATGATAACAGTAATTGGTAGTGCAATGGGCATCGATTTCAGAAATAAGGCATCATTCAATTTCAATATTCGATATGGATGTCAGATTCGATAGGTCGGAGTTTCTTGAGACATCGATAGTGCTATGTTTATTGATTCGATATCTGTCTACTATATAACAGTAATTACACTGGCCGGTGGTATCTAAGTGCCAAAGGTATTATGCATTCCCCCATTGGCTAAGGGTCCATAAATAAACTAGCATCCCAAGAAAAACTAATTTGATAATTCAAAAGGGTTAGGTATTCAATAGCATGTAGTTCAAAAAGGTTCATAATAGTGTGCAGTCTCAATCTATAAGGTATCATGGTTTTCAATACTCAATAGAGTGCAATAATCAATAATCTGAATTGGTTTTCAAACAGTAAAGCATGTGAACAATAAGAATATTGTAAAAAAGGGTTTGGGATAACCCATCAGAATATTCTCTTATTATTCACCTCGATTGAAGTTCGAAATCATTTTCACAGAACACCATGGTTACCTACAATCAATATTAGGAACATTCCCCATGAGTTCCATTATTAATATCAGTCCTATGGTTCCTTTTTACTATTTTGGAATTATAATTATTATAAATTTTTAAAACTTCTTGAAACTATTTTTAACAGAAATAACTCATTTCCGGTATGTCCGTAGAGTACAAGAGCGTCGAAAATGGATAAGAAACGAATAAGTTATGAATTTCTGAAGTTTCACAAAATTTCAGCGTTCAGACATCCCTTCAGAAGTCTTAAGATATGCTTCGGAAGTCCTAAGGTCACAGACTGGGTTTAAGAAATTCTACTGGTCCCCCTTCGGAAGTCCTAAGATCGCGGACTGGGTTTTTCCAGCAGAATTTCTAATTCGTCCCGAAAACTTCAAAATGCCATAACTTTCTCGTTTTAACTCTGATTCGCGCGTGATGGATCCGTTGGATTCGTATCGACAAGAGGAATCCATCTAATCCAATTTCATGCTCCAAAAGTCTCAAATTTATTTATCATAATTAATCTAAGCTTTTTAGGGATTAATCTAAACCCTAAATATTTTAGTTCCATATTCGAAATTCTATTTTCTTAGGGATCTATGAATCCATCCCTAGATCAACACACACGCCAATCCTAATAGATTAATTATATTTTTTTTCTTTAGTTTTCTTAATTACGTAAACAATTAAGACTTGAAGTTCCTACCCGGATTCGCAGACAAAGGCTCTGCGATCGATTCTCCCACGCTGTTCTCACGAACTTCTTTCTTCGAGGGCTGCAAAAACAATTAAGGTCATGCTCTGTAGAACCCTAAATGATGTATTTATAGTTTTCTACTAAGAGTTCTAACCCTAATGGGTTTTCAAAAGACAAAAATGCCCTCCCGTTTTAAGGGTGGACGAAAATTTAAGTAGGGGTATTTTTGATATTAAAATTTTGGGTGTTCACAGAAGATAATCCTGAAACCCCTTCTGGGGGATTGAAAACCCCATTTTATCACTTGATAACTCCCCCATAAATTCATTTGATAACCCCATTTTACAAAGTAGAAACCCCAAATTTAGAAAAGTACATTCTTAACCCATTTGGATAATTAATGACCTTTCTTTAAGGTAATTTGATAACCCAAAATATAGAATTGACAACCCCCATCGTGTCATATTGTGTTTTGAGTCGAAGAACTGGACAGTGCACTATGGATCAATAGTCCACTGTCCAAGAGTTTTTTTTTTTTTTTTTTAAATACCTGGACAATGCACTATGTATTGATAGTCCACTATCTAGGAGTTTGTTTTTAAAGTGATAGTCCACTATCCATGAGTTTTTAATTTTTTCCATTTTTTCCCTTCTTCTTCTTCTCCCACATACAACACATAAACCCTAATAATATGCAAAAACATATTTCCATTATCAGATGAAAGAGAAGTAAAACGGAAAAAACAACCTAACAATTTATCGATTTTTTTCTTCATCTTCTTCCTCCCACATACAACAAATAAACCCTAAATAATATGAAAAAACAGATTTCCATTAACAGATGAAAGAAAGGTAGAAAACCTAATCTAAAAACTGCAAAACCCTAAAACAAACCTCAAATAACAGTGAAACGGTTTGAAAAACCTAATCTAAATACAGCAAAACCCTACTTTTCACTTTTCGCGGGAGGAAGAAGGCAACCTTTCGAAGGGATGACTTCCCCGGAGCTCCAACACGCCGTCGAGAAGAGTGGCGGGAGGAAGACGGTGAAAATAGTTGAAAAAAAAGAGTACAAAAGTCAAAAGTAGAAGAAGAGCCGTGTAGCATATGTGAAAGAGGATTTTGGTCATTGTCCATGTCAGAATCTATACTTTGTCAACCATCAGATATGATTTGAAAACCTGGGACCCATTGAAAATTCTAGCGAAAGTTTGTCCCCCGACCCAAAATAAATATGCCGTGAATGATAAAACAGAGTTGTCCAGTTCCAATGCATTTTTCACGGGAAAGTATTTAGCAATTTTGCAAAGGGAAATGATAGGCAACTGATATTTGCACAACCATATTTTGATAATGACACAAACTCACCTTGTCAAAAGTTATTACAGCACTCAAAAAGCTCTCAGAAGAAAATTGAAATTGGAAAGACAAGGTGGGTTTTGTCATTATCAAAACATGGTGGTGCAAATATCAGTAGCCAAATGAGATATTCGCCCCCTTTTTTTTTTCCTTGGGACACCACCCTCTACAAGAATAGTCATAAGTACACTAGAGGGGAGTGTCTCAAATATAAAAAGGGGGGTGAACATATCACTTCCTTTCCGCAATGTTTACTCTGATAAATGCACAAACTCATCTTGTCTTTTATTATTTAAACAGCTGTCCCGGTTCCCAAAAAGCTCTCAAAAGTCAATTAAAAACGAAAGATATGCTGAGTTTTCTACTGTTTGTTGATAAAAGTAGAAAACGACATGCCACAACTCCTCCATTCTCATGGATGAGAATAAATGGTGGTGTACACAATGTAGGTGGGTATACAACACTTTATTTATTTTTTGAGGTACATTGTAATGAATTGAAGGTCCTTCTATGTAAAAATTAAATAGAGGGTTGGTTCATATGTTGTGGGCTCTACGGTGTTGTGACCCATGCGCAAGAAGACAAGAAAGTAGACTCCAATAGTCGGTTAATTCCACTTTCCTCTTTATTTTACAAACTAAATCACGTTCTGTAAGTGTTTTCCTAATGGTAAAGAAAAAACATAAAAAAATCCCAACCTCAAGTTGTACAATAATTACGTTCCCCGCGTTTTCTTGTCTTCTAGTTTGACTAGGAAGAAAACAAGGATAGTGTTTAAAGGTAGAAGAAAGTTTTTAAAATCTGAATGAACACGACTCCCTTCTTCTAATCAGGTTCATTTTCAAGTCTCCAAGTCTGACCAGGAAGAAAGTTAGGATAGTATTCAAAAAGGGGACGCCGGAAGTGTTTTTCAAGTTGGACTTGGAGAGAGATAAAGAGACATAGGTTTACCATGTTTTTGTACAGTATCAAACTATCAACTGTAGTTAGCGAAATGCAGTTTTAAGAGGTGTATTTTTTTTTAAGGGATTTGCTAGGGAACATTACGAAAGGCATTTTGCAGACAGGCTGTTGCACGAGAGAGCAGCCACATAGGATGAATTAAATGAATAAGATAAAATATGAGCCTATGTGGCTGCTCTCTCATGCAACAGTCTGTCCGTGAAATGCCTTCTGCGATAGTCCCCATCAAATCCCCTTTTTTGAAAAAAAAGTTATTTTTAGGTTTGTCGTTTATTACTCAGTTTAAAACTTTTATAACAAAAAAACTCATTTTTTTTTTTTTGGAAAAAGTTTTAAACATAACGCGTTTCCTTGGTGGATTTTCCAACATTAACCCGTTTTAGTTTGTAAATTGATGACAAAATTTTGGAAACATTAAACGTGTTTTTCATGTTTCCGTATTTTTACTACAATTTCTTGAACCAATATCGGATAAAACCTGGATTTTTCCGTCCTGTTTTTTTTTTTTTTTTTTTTTTTTCCGACTAATGTTTCTCTGACTATGGTATCAACCCACATTCTTATTTTTCATACAATATGAGCTAGCTACTCCAATTATCCAAATCATTCATTTGATAGGCCCAACTTAAATAGCCCTGCACCAAGTCATCTATGTGTGATGATCCTATTCCTCTTATCTATAGACGAGACATCAGACATCTAAGAATCTTCACTCTTGATATAGGATATCCTCCACCCTTCTCTACCAAAGACTAGTTATATTCTCTCTCAAATTTCGAGACTCTTTGCTGCCATTTGCTAACTTAGGTGGCTCTAAGGTCATTTAAAACCTTATAAATGTAAAGTTTATTTTTTTTAGTATCAAGTAAATTTATTTATTTAATCAATAAAAAAAAGTAAATTTATTTATAGTTATTAAATATAGGAAAATGATATCAACACTACTATGTTTTAATACATGTGCGGTCTTAGCTTGTCTTTTCTTTTTTAACTGGCTTGTAACTGTAATATCATTTTGACAGCTCTTTAAATATTAAATAACAAGATGCTTCACTGCATGCATTAAAACATTGCAGTGTTGATATCATTTCCCTAAATATGTTATTCATTGAAATTTCTAATCATCTATTAAAGATGAAAGCTAAACTCGGGCGCCCTTGCAAAAATGGGCTGAAATGGGCGTCAAGTCACGAACGTGCATTTATGATGGTTGCGTGTTTACATGCACGATGGTGCACGATGGTGACTTGTAGCATAGGTCTCTATTATATATACTGGTTGCGATGCACGGGGCGACCTAAAAAAGAAAGATTTATAACTAATATATATATATATATATATATATATATATATATATATATAGAGAGAGAGAGAGAGAGAGAGACAAAGAGACAAAGCTTTATTTAATAGAGAGATTGTAATCCTTGATTTTAGGCATTTTTTTCATTCCATTTTAGGCTATTTAATCGAGAGAGATTGTAATCCTTGGTTTTAGGCCTTTTTTTCTTTTTCATTTTAGGCTATTTAATAGAGAGAAATTGGAATCCTTGATTTTAGAGTAGATTTGGATAGACATAAGATATATGATAAGGATTGCAATATTTTAGGAAAATATATTGGATGAGGAAACGATTTGATTGGATTTAGTGCCATGAAAAATAGGCAATAAATCATGTTAGAAGGATATCGATGCATAGGAAAGTTAAAAAAATAAAAAAAAATAAAAAAAACATTTTCCATATTAACGTTTTAAATTCCGGGTGCCACATCCACTTAAAACGTTTTAAAATTACGTGTGATAGAGGAAAACGTGTGAAACAGTGTGCCACATCACTTTAATGCGTTCTTAAATGTGCGTTATACACAGAAATTCGGTGTATATAAATTGTAGATGTTTTTAATTAATTCTCTTCTTATACACAGAAATTCGGTGTAAAGCTGAATGTGGGCGTGACACGTGGCGCAGCCTCAGCTTCCCACATTCAGCTTTACTTATAGATATAAATATACCTTATATATGTAAATATCTTTATAGCTACTAAAGTCCTTACAATTTACACATGCATTGGCTATTTAAAATACCTTTTAGAGTAAGTCTCTTTTATTTTTTGCATAAATATCGTACGCCGTTTTCCTTTTATAATAAAGAAATAAAGGTTTAGTAAGAAATAAAACTAACTATTAAATAATGGAATTTATAATGATCAATGTCTATGCTCATTATTATGAGATTTTATATGATGTCTAAGAGCATTTTTTTAATATATATATATATATTAAAAAAGAAATTTCCTTTCTTTCTATCTGAGATTTACACGTCAGCATTACTCTTTTACCACTAACCCCTTTGCTGCTATCTAATATCTATATCTATGAGAAATTATTTGAGGGTAAAATCATCGATATATTCCTGATATTTTACATCTCTATTAGATGTCTATGCTTTTCTCACAATTTCTTCGTCTTATTCATACGAAAAGTACCAACACGGGTACCTGTCTATGGCAATTACGGGAAAAACTACTAAAAAGAGGTATAGACATATGACAATGACGACAAAACTACTTGGTATTTTGCATTTCGGACAACTTGCAAAATATTGACAGATTCCGGGCACCTGAAGAGGAACAACAATTATGGAAACCTCTATCGATTGGAGGGCTAGGATCAGCCTATGGAGATGATTTTACGGGCACAACCGATTGATCTTGTGTTCCATCACATGGACGGTTTGGATCAACCTATAACCCTCTATAGATCGGAGGGTTAGGATCAACCTATGAAAATTCTTTTTGGGGCACAACCTATTTAGGCGGTGGCCCATCTAATGGACGGTTTGGATCATCTTATGGTACGGGCCATACCGTACATTTTAATAAAGTGAGGAGTGCGATCATAAAAATACGGTGAGTAGTGCCATTAAAAAATATGGTAGTGAGGACATTAGCACTATATATAATTTGAAACCATCATTACTACTTGGATGTTCCCACGCTATTTAAGAAATACAAAATGATTTATGCCTTTGTTTGGATTGCCACAGTCAGGCA
The DNA here is from genome assembly GCF_043159265.1 of Tasmannia lanceolata. Taxonomy (NCBI): domain Eukaryota; kingdom Viridiplantae; phylum Streptophyta; class Magnoliopsida; order Canellales; family Winteraceae; genus Tasmannia; species Tasmannia lanceolata. The sequence continues at coordinate 15,700,894 of NW_027518696.1, read as the reverse complement.
ATGGAATCAATATGTTATTCCGTGCCATTATCAAAATATGGTAGTGAGCATGGTTTAAAATTTCGATTTCGGTACCAGTTTCGGACCCATGAAAATTTGAAATTTCGATCGAAATCTGGTACCACAAAGTAAAGAATATTTTATTCGATATAAAATTTCGGCCGAAATTTCTGGCCGAAATTACAGAAATTTCGGCCGAAACTTTTTTTAACAATGGCACCCATTCAACCCACATATTTTCAATCCTACCCCCTCCTTTATGCTTTTTAACAAAGGCACCCATTAAAGCCACATAATTTCAATCCCACCCCCATCCTTTATGCTTTTTTAATTATGGAAACCTCTATAGATTGGAGGGCTAGGATCAGCCTATGGAAATGATTTTACGGGTACAACCTATTGATGTTGTGTTCCATCACATGGACGGTTTGAATCAACCTATGATGTGGTCCGTACAGTTCTTTGTCGGCCCGTGCATCGCACGGGGTTTTTTACTAGCCTACTACTATATAGCTAGAGAAAAAGGAATTTCTTTTCTTTTTCTGTGAGATTGACACATCAACATTACTCTTTTACCATTAACTCCTTTGCTGATATCTAACATCTATCTCTATGAGAAATTATTTGAGGGTAAAATCGTAATCTACGTATGAAAAGTACCGACCCAGGGTACCTTTCTATGACAATTACGAAAAAAAAACTACCAGAAGAGGTAAAGACATGACAATGACGAAAAAACTACTTTATATTACTCATGCAGGAAACTTGCAAAATATTGACGGATTCCGGGCACCTGAAGAGGAACAACAATTATGGAAACCTCTATCGATTGGAGGGCTAGGATCAGCCTATATCGTTTAGAGGGCTAGGATCAACCTATGGAAATGATTTTACGGACACAACCGATTGATGTTGTGTTCCATCACATGTACGGTTTGGATTAACCTATAACCCACTATAGATCGGAGGGTTCGGATCAACCTATGAAATTATTTTTGGGGCACAACCTATGTAGGCAGTGGCCCATCTAATGGACGGTTTGGATCATCCTATGGTACGGGCCATACCGTACATTTTAATAAAGTGAGGAGTGTGATCATCAAAATACGGTGAGTATTGCCATTATAAAATATGGTGGTGAGGACATTAGCACTATATATAATTTGAAACCATCATTGTTACTTGGATGTTCCCACGCGGGTCGGGTTCAACCCGAACCCAACGGGTTCAACCCGAATTTGGGTTGGGTCTGGTTAAGCTTTTTTGCAAATCGAGTTGGGTTGGGCTGAGAAAAATCAACCCGAATTGGAAATCGGATCGGGTTGGGTCGGGTTGGACTGTCAGGCAACCCAACCCGACCCGACCCGACCCGAAATCCGAATTTGGGTTCCATCTGAAGAAGTTCTGTATATGTGTTTTTCTTTTTCAACATTGAAATAGTCTCCACAGTCCACAATGGACGGTTTGGATAATCCTATGATGCGGGCCATACCGTACTTTAATAAAGTGAGGAGTGTCATCATCAAAATATAGTAGTGCGGATAACATTTTCCTTTGTTAATTGTTAGTCCCTGTTTGGTTTGGATTTTGAGAACCGATTGTGAGTTAAAAATTGATTATTGGTGACTCACTATTGATTCTCAAAATTCAAAACAACCCGGCTTGAGTTGAGGTGGTCAACAATAGGGGTGTAAACGGATCGAATTCTGTAATAACCGGTAAAAATATATAGGTGAGTAATCATCGGCATTACCAAATAGTCACTATTCAAAAATTACTATTTACAGTGGGTCCCACACAAGCGGGTCCCACATAAGCGGGCCCCACATTAGCGGGTCCCACACAAACGGGTCCCACATCAGCGGGTCCCACACAAGCGGGTCCCACATCAGCGGGCCCCACAACAAGCAGGACCCACAAATAGCGGGTCACACCACAACCACTATAGTTGCACTTACCAATAAAAATAATAATTAATGAGATTAATTATTATTGTTAGTCTTAATTTAAGAGAGTAATCATTATTGTTAATCTTATTTAAGAAGATGGTGGGAGAAATCATTATTGTTAATCTTATTTAAGAAGATGGTGGGAGAAATCATTATTGTTAATCTTATTTAAGAAGATGGTGGGTGAAATCATTATTGTTAATGGTGGGTGAAATCATTATTGTTAATCTTATTTAAGAAGATGGTGGGAGAAATCATTATTGTTAATCTTATTTAAGAAGATGGTGGGTGAAATCATTATTGTTAATGGTGGGTGAAATCATTATTGTTAATCTTATTTTAAGAAGATGGTGGGTGAAAATACATCTATAAATAGAGAAAGAAAAGAAGAAAAAAAAAAAAGAAGAGAAGAAAAAAAGAAAAGAAAAGAAAGAAAAGAGAAGTAAGGAAATAGAGAGAAGAAACCATTGGTCCTTCTATTCTTCTTCAACCTCCATCATTCTTTTACAACAAGTAAGTGTCTTTATTTTTAAATTCTTGGATTTCCACATCTCATGTATCACAAAAACCATGCTCAAATCTCACGATTTCATCATATGCAAAACCCATATCTCTGTTAAAAATAAATAATTAAGGTTGTTGTAAACAAATGAAACTAGGCAAAAGGAGGGGCATATACAATCGTGACCTTGTCTTCTCTTTCCTCTCACGCCCAAAATTTCAGCAGAGAGAGAGAGAGAGAGACTCGTTCAAAACAAAATAAATAAGAAAATAAGAAAGAAAAGAAGAATAGAGGGAGAGGAAGAAAAGACAAGGAGGAGACTTACCTAACCATATGAATACGTGCGTACTGTTATATAGTTAAATCAAAAAAAAAAATTATATTTACATTGATATATGCGAAATTATGTGCCTGATTTACCGTATTTAATCTGAAATATCTATTGTATTACATGGGCATATACACTTAGGTTTAAACCTAGAATTTGTATATATTTAATTTGTGCTTACATGTACGTATATATCTATAGATTTTAATTATAAAATTTAAATCCTAGTACTGTTTTGTACCTTAAACGAGATCACCAAATATGTCCAGATTTATGTTCTATATATATATAAGTATTGAGGTCCAAATGGGACCAGATTTTCACACTGTTGGTCGAAGATTTTAGGACCAAAAGTGGGCCAGGTTGTGTTTGAAAATGAGAGCATCTTATGTCTCCAAAAACGGGACAGATTTATGTACTGTATGTGTGTGTATCTCCGAGCCCAAAACAGGACAGATTTATACACTGTACGTGTGGGTGTTTTTGGGTTCCAAACATACCAGATTTATGAGCTTTGGGTGTGTAATTCTTGAATCCAAAAACGGGACAGATTTATGTACTGTATGTGTGTGTATCTCCGAGCCCAAAACAGGACAGATTTATACACTGTACGTGTGGGTGTTTTTGGGTTCCAAACATACCAGATTTATGAGCTTTGGGTGTGTAATTCTTGAATCCAAAAACGGGACAGATTTATGTACTGTATGTGTGTGTATCTCCGAGCCCAAAACAGGACAGATTTATACACTGTACGTGTGGGTGTTTTTGGGTTCCAAACATACCAGATTTATGAGCTTTGGGTGTGTAATTCTTGAATCCAAAAACGGGACAGATTTATGTACTGTATGTGTGTGTATCTCCGAGCCCAAAACAGGACAGATTTAACACTGTACGTGTGGGTGTTTTTGGGTTCCAAACATACCAGATTTATGAGCTTTTGGTGTAGTAATTCTTGAATCCAAATCTGACAGAAATGGGGTATAAGTATTCGCATAAACCACTATACAAATAATGGTATGTGTGGTCTTATTTTCAGGATAATCATTTCCTACTCTATTGGGACTTTTCAGGTTCTAATTTCACTCACATTTCCAAGTTTGAAAAGGCAGGTGACAGCTAGACCTTGTCTTGTAATGGTATTCAATATAATTGTCTATGCAATATAGCTCTGCTTATAAATTGCTTGATAAATACCTGCTTAGTGAATTTATACTCGCTTGCCTGGAATCAAATGAATGCAGGAAGAAAGGCAAAGGTAAGTAATTCCATACATGTTGCATACATGGGGTAGAGTGAAGGGGAACTTAAGGGTGTGGTGGAATCATCCTGGGACCTAAGGTCCAAAGGCCAACGCGAGAAGCGTGTACTGCCTTTCGTTGGCAAACCAACCAAAAAGGGAAAGTATCCCCGAGGGATAGTATCCCCGGCTCGGCAAATGCGAGACCGTAATCCAAGTCCATAACGTCACTACCTTCAGACAGGGGTAGTGGGTAGTCGTGCGGCAAGGACACCGGCAGAAAAATAAAATGAAAAAGTCAGAAAAGAACTGACCGAAAAATAAATGGGGGAAAAGCCGGATGTACCTGGGGAATGTGATGTCTCATAATTGTTGCATACATAGTATAAATTGAAATTATTGTCATTGCTTTTATTTATATTGCCATGGGCATTGTAATCTTTATGATATTGTTTCTAGACATTATTGAGGATGTGGATTATATTGTATGCACTGTTATTATTGTCTCTTTTACTTTGCTCGGTCTCTGGATGACCCTGCTCTGACGTTGATTCCTCCACCACAGGGGTTGAGGCATTAGAAGGCGGAGCATTTGCAAATGAAGGAACCATGGGATAAGGGACTGTGTGATCAGAGAGTTTATTCCTGGAGTCTTTGCATTTTGACGCCTTGCGTCATTTACCATTTCTATCGATACTTTGTTATGATAAGACATATTCAAGTTGTAATAAGATTCTATCGTGGTTGATGCTTGTAAAAAAAAAAAAAAAAATATTTTCATGATTTTTACTTTCTTTTGCTCGTAGCGACTCGACGGAAAACGGGTCGTTACAAATTCGGAGCGAATATGGCTATATCCGAATTCAATTACAGTATACACTATCCGAATCCGAATTCGGATTCGGATTCGACGGATATTTAATATCTATTACCGAATTCGTATCCGCCGGATATTGTTCGAATTCGGATATTATCCATATCCGTTTATTCGGTAAATTCGAACATTTTATTGCGGCACTTTATCTTTTTTCTCCTTCTTACTCGAATGAATTTTCCAAACCCTAAAACTAGACCTCTACATTCTCTTTACAAAATTAACTCTCAAACCCTAAAATATATGAGATCTTCTTCTTCCTTTTAAAACAAAGGCAGAGAGAGAGGGAGGCGGTGGGGATGGATGATGGTATTGGTAGTGGTTTTTGAGTTTTTCCTTTTTTTTTATATATGATGGAATAAGTTTGGGCCATTTTTGTTTTTTTTTTTTCTAAAAAGAAAATTCACTTTTCTTTTAGAAACAAAAGATAGTGTGTCATTACTAAAAATAAATATTAATGATATTATTAATAATAAATAAAAAGGATTTACTTCTCGGATTCGGATGTTAAACGGATCGGATATACCATTTACCAGATTCGCATCCGCTAAGAGCCGGATATCTCATAAACGGATTCGGATAATATCCGCTTGAGACGGATTCAGATAATATTCACTTTAAACGGATTCGGAAGCGGACGGTAATCGAATTTCCGAATATCCATTTACACTCCTAGTCAACAATTGGTACCATATCAAATCGGGTCAACCCGACCCAACCCCACCCGAATTGGAAATCAGGTTGGGTCGGGTTGAGGAAATTGAAAACCGGTCAAGTTGAACCCAGTCTTTTGAAAAAATAAGGGACTATAAGGGCTTACACCATATAAAAACTCAAAGTGAGTAATTCATGTATATGAAAGTAATTCAAAGACGGAGCTACGTTCTACAAATAAAAAACGAAAGTGAAAATTACTAAAGCCTATTGATATTTGCACTGCCATGTTTCAATAACTGCACAAACTCAGCATGTCGTTTTTTTTTTAATGGGTTTCTTGAGAGCTTTTTGGGAACGGTAATAACCCTTATTTAAATAATAAAAGACACGAAGAGTTAGTGTAATTATCAAAACATGGTAGTGCCAATATCAGTAGCCATAGCCAAATTACCATTGTTTTAAGAGATAAAGTTTTCAAAATCATTGCCATTCCAGGGGTATCCAACAAACTTTACCGGCGTCTCTCTGTCCAGACATTACCGCAAAATATTCATTAGATTTGGGGCATTATTTAAATTTTTTTAAGTAGGTAAGTTGGGATTCAAAGTCCAACCCCTTATTATTTTAAAAATTATTCCTTGAACATTATCTCAACCCCTTATTATTTTAAAAATTATTCCTTGAACAGGAGTAAATTTTGATCATTTTGTTTGAAGTAAGACTCATTATTTAATGTGTTATCGTAAGTCATAAATAATAGTATTAGGTGACTGATCACTACCATATTTTTATTATGGCACTACTCTCTTCTTTTTAATCAGCTATCAAAGGCTATTTCAATTACCAAACACCTCACAGAGAGCTTATCAAAACAAAGTAGTTAAGTAGTTAGTGCCATTATCAAAATAAATAAAGTCGTTTGTAAAATATTCTTAGAACAAGGTTCCCACTCTTTTGACTGGATTAGTATTCTTCATACTAGTCTACTTTACATTTTCTAAGTCCAGACAGAGTCACATGAGAAACTTCTTTCTTCCTTCTAAAAAACACTTTCCACTCCCATATAAAAGGGAAAGGGAGACCTTCTCATATTTCCATCCCTTCTTAGTTAGAATTGGACTCTCACCATGATCTCCGAAAAGACTCTAGTCGACGAAGTTTCCGGTTGGCTCCGGGTTTTTTCCGACGGTTCCGTCGACCGGGCGTGGACTGGACCGCCGGAAGTTGAATTCTTAGCCACCCCTATTGCCCCCAACGAAAAACTTTCCGACGGAGTCGCAACTCGGGATGTAATCATAGACTCAAATTCCGGCCTCTCGGTCAGAATTTACGTCCCTGAAAAAAAACCCGACGACAACCAGAAACTCCCACTACTCCTCCACTTCCACGGAGGCGGCTTTTGTATAAGCCGAGCCGAGTGGTACATGTACTATCATTTCTACACTCGGCTCGTCTCCTCGGCTCGAGCCATTTGCGTCTCGGTCGAAATGCGTCTAGCCCCGGAGCACAGGCTCCCGGCCGCAATCGATGATTGCTACTCGGCTCTCCATTGGCTCCGAGCCGTGGCTAGAGCAGAGTCGTCGGAGCCGTGGCTCGAAGCCCAAGCTGACTTTAGCCGAGTCTTCCTTATAGGTGACTCCTCGGGGGGTAATCTCGTACACGAGGTGGCGGCTCGAGCCGGATCCGATGACTTGGAGCCGCTCAAATTAGCCGGGGGGATTCCGATCCACCCCGGCTTCGTCCGAGCCGAGAGAAGTAAGTCGGAGATTAAGAACCAATCCGACTCGGCTTTCTTGACACTCGACATGTTAGACAAGTTCTTGGCTATGTCATTGCCACTTGGAAGCACTAAGGACCATCCGATCACGTGCCCAATGGGGTCGGCGGCCCCACCTCTTGCGGGGCTTGAGCTGCCGCCGTTCTTGATTCCGGTGGCTGAGTTGGATCTGATTCGGGATAGCGAGTTGGAATACATAGAGGAAATGAAAAAGGCTGGAAAAGACGTGGAGTTACTTTTAAGCCAAGGCGTGAGCCACTCTTTTTACCTTAATAAGATAGCCGTGGACTCGGACCCTAAGACGCGTGAGGAAACTGATAGGCTAATCGAAGCCATCTCGGACTTTATAAAAAGGCACTGAGGCTCCCACTTTTGGCCTATGTGGTCCCACTTACAATATTTTAAATAATATATCCACCTTTTTTCTTGCATCTTGTATTTGTGTTTTTCAAGAGTGATGTAAGCCGGGCTCCTTTGCCTCTCCCATCTCTTCAACTGTTGGTTGCTTTGTCTTTCTTATGTGAAATAAAATATCATACTTTCGGGTATGTTTGGTCACCGTGAATTATTTTTCCTGGAATATTAGCCGACCTAATGCTGAGGGAGAGTGTGAGAGGAATGGATACGGGGGGAATGTGCGAGGACAGGGGCGGAGTCACGTATGTAATGAGGGGGGCAGCCGCCGCCCATGAATTGAAAAAAAAACTAAATAAAGTCCATGTTTTAAAAGTTTTGGAAAAGTTTTTCTTTGCTTTTCTAGAAAACAACAGTTGAAAAGTAGCAAAATATAAAAATAAAGTAGGATAATGAGACTTTTCATGGATCATGAAATTGGTTCACTGCACGTGGATAAATTCTCCATTTTGACGTTTCATCCCCCACCTTTGACATTTTCCTTCACCGTTGAAACTTAAAAAGAAAATGTCAAGGACTCAAGGGGGGGTGATTTTATCTATCAAGGGGGGAATTGGGAAAATATCACTGCCCTAAAATAAACCCTAACTTGAAATTCACACTAAAAAATTAGAGTTCTTTTTTCCTTTCTATGGAAACTACTCACCCCTCCCACTCCCATGATCCCACCGTCCCAAATCGGCAACTCTCAAGCCGTTCGATTCAACTTTGCCCCTCCCACTCCCATAGTCCCACCGTCCCAACTCGGCAACTCTCAAGCCGTTCGATTCAACTTCGCCCCTCTCACTTTCTTCTAAGAAGTAAAGAAGAAGAATAAGAAGAAGAATAAGGAGGAGGAAGAGGAGGAGGAGGTAAGGGCATATTTTTTTCCTTTTTTCTTTTATTTTTTGTATTTCTGAAGACTAAAGCATTTGATTGATGAGATTTGCCCTAGATATTTATGATAAAACCCTAGAAATTTACAGAATTGGATGGCAGATCAATGGATGACTGATAGTTTGATTACTTACATTAAAAATGATATATTTTGTAGCATTGATAATGAAACAATCATGCATTGCTTTCAGAACATGATCGACTCGTCGAGGACAACTGTAGTGAGTTTTTCATTAACAATGTAATTTTTTTTGGATTAAATATATTATCTTATTTTTCCCTCCCTTATATATAAATCCTGGCTCCGCCACTGAGTGAGGAGAGGGTAAGAAAAGCCAAAAAAACAAAGGTGACATAAAAACTCTACTCAAAATATGATCGACTTTTTCCTTGTATTTTAGCCCCTTCTCTGACCCTCAACTCTCAAATCTCTGGTTCTTGCCACTGCCCTTCTCTCGTACCACTTGGAGACACTAATTTATCATGAAAAAATTATCACAGTCAGACATGGCCATAATTGAAAATTTTTAATTTGTTCTTTAGCAATTTGTTTTTAATTCTGTACAATCTCTTTCGTGGGGAAATTTTAGTCCCACTTGGAAGATAGATGGGAAGAGGTGAGTGAGTTTATTAAAGAAGTTTGGTTTCCTAACATTCTTACGGATTAAGAAGAACAGGGACTTGGGGAAAAATCTTCACATGTGAGCGCACCGAGCCGACCAGCTAGTCCTGACTTCTGCTCCTGACGTGACTTGCTTGCATGTTTGCATTAATTAATTATATTTTGGAAGGAAAAAAAATCCAAAGGCGGAAAGTCAAAATGACGGCTGTTTTGGTCATTTTCACTGTATTGTCTTTCGTTGTTGTCTTCTTGTACACGTGTCATGATGGGGACTCTGTTTTTGGGTTTCGATTTTCCTACCAGTCCTCATTTTGGAAAATGATATATAATTTCTCTCTTTTTTTTTCCTGGGCGACCCTCTTTTAGAGTAAAAAATTACGTTAAAAATTAATACACTAGAGAGGGTGGCGGAGGGAAGAAGGGGGGTAAATATATCACTTCCTTGTAGTTAAAGGTACTTCCTTGTAGTTAAAGGTAAATCATAGCAACCCAAGCATGTTTTGGTATACACCCATGCATCTCGTCTTTTAGTATTTAAAGAACTTTTTTTTTTTTGATGGGTAAGCTGGGGTTAGGCAGACCCCTATCAGAAGAAGAAAAAAAAAAAAAAAAAAAAAAAAATAAAATATATATATATATATATATATACTAGTAAAAAACCCCGTGCGATGCACGGGTCGACAAAGAACTGTACGAACCACGTCATAGGTTAATCCAAACCGTCCATGTGATGGAACACAACATAAATAGGTTGTGCCCCAAAAATAATTTCCATAGGCTGATCCTAGCCCTCTAATCTATAGAGGTTTCCATAATTCCTCCTAAATCGGACGGTTAAGATCACCCTATAGATTTTTTATTAATTGAATTTTGAATGTGGCATTTGCTAGGGAAAATTTGTGGGAAGCAGTTTCATGGCTACCTTTTGCATATGAAAATAACCACCTCAAATGAATAAAATGAGGACAAAATCTGCCGAAAAAATGAGCCCGTGTGGCTTTTCTAACATGCAAAAGTCAGCCGCAAAAATGGCTTTTAGTGAAATAATTGCCTAGCATATCCCGATGAATACATGCATTGTATCTTCCCACCCATGTGATGAGTTTTGGTAGGCCACAATGTAAATATGTTTTGGCGTAAAATAATTTCCATAGGATGATCCTAGCCTCCGATCTATTGAGGTTTGATTATACATAGTTTCTCTATAGATTGGAGGGCTAGGATCATCCTATGGAAATGATTTATAGGGCCCAACCTATTTGCATTGTGGTCCATCAAATCGACGGTTTGGATCATCCTATGGTGTGGGCTGTACAGTCCACAATATATTAAAAAAAGGAATTTGCTAGGCAATTTATCGGAAAGCCATTTCTCCACAATCTTTTACATGTGAATTCGTGGATGCCATCATTTGTAAATAAAAACGGCTGAGATATGGCTTCACGAGGTAAATTTAGAAAAGTGGTCTCAGCAGATGCATGCAAGAAGCAGACGTTACTTATATATAATATGATGGATTTGCTAGCGTCTGCCGTTTGCATGTGAAGACAGCCACGGCAGTGAATAAGACAAAATCTGTTAAAAGTCAACATAGATGCTGGCATCATCAACATAGATGGATGTCATCACATGCAAAGGAACAGCGCGGAGGTGTTTTTTGAGAAGGAGGGTAGCAAACCCCATAATATGATATTCTAATAGATTAGAGGGAGAGGAAAACAGCACACTGTATAGAGAGAGGGGTTGGGACAGACATAAATGTTGACTTTACATCTATTCCTTCCACACACACGGTATGGAGACAGGTTTATTTCGTCCTTTAGCAGAGGAAAGGGGAGTCATTTTGGAGAGAAATAACAGGCATTCATGCCATATTTGAACGAAATTCCAAATATGGATTTTTCAGAAAAGCTTATAGATTTTTCAGGAAAAAAATCTCTGACCTATTAAATCTGCTTTGATGTGACTTTGAGAGAGAGAGAGGGGAACTAAAAAGTCATAGGAAAAATATCTCTGACTCTGCAGCGGAGGACGTATGAGAAATAATCTCATCCTTACAATCTTACCCTTGTATAAGAGAGAGAGAGGGGTAAGTATAGCATAACTTTATGGTAAAGAAATGAAACAGACGTGTAAATCTCACAGAATTTTCAAAATATTCAAAAAATTCTCTAATTTCTCTTCTGCTATAATATATACTAGTAAAAAACCCGTGCGATGCATGGGCCGACAAAGAACTGTACGGACCACGTCATAGGTTGATCCAAACCGTCAATGTGATGGAACACAACATAAATAGATTGTGCCCCAAAAATCATTTCCATAGGCTGATCCTAGCCCTCCAATCTATAGATGTTTCCATAATTCCTCTTAAATCGGATGGTTAAGATCACCCTATATATTTTTTATTAAAAAACCATAAAGGAGGGGGGGGGGTAAGATTGAAATTATATGGTCAATCATGAGAATTTCAAGTAAAGAAAATAAATAAATGAACTATATTTCCAGCACATGAGTTTGGCATTCTTCTTATCTCTGCATTGCTTTCTTACTACTCTGTTTTTTGCATGGGAGGCAAAAGAATTATGATTTAAAAAAAAAAACATTCATATAAAGATGGAAATTGGAAATGTAGCTTCTGCCTAAAAATATGAAAAAGAAGACACAGTTCAACAGTTATAGTGTGCAACAACAGTACCTATACCGTGAATATAAGACTTTTAATATGGAATTCATTTTAAAGCCAAATCATCCTAATTCGACAACTTCGAGACTCCATGAGTTGGGCATGTAGCTCAATGGTGAGGCACCGTTTCTCCACTCTATGGTTGTCCCAGCTTACCTATCCAGAAATAAAAGAATTTTTTTTTAGAAAATACGCCCTCACAGCTTAATTGACAATTTATTTGGGCATCTTGCACAAAAGTAGAGTACAATTCTAAAATTGTCAAGATTTTATTTTCAATTTTAAGTCACCTTCTAACCTATTAGGAGAGAAGCACACTATCTCATACTATTAATTGGTTGAACACTATCTCAAGCTATTAACTACAGTTTCGAAAGGGTTGGATAATGATCTAGTGGAAGTAAGAAAATGCATGGAACATATCAAATTTGAGGAGCTCAACTTTACCTAATTGGTTCAAGTTAAAATTTAAAGAGGCATCTAATTCCTGTGTTTCTGATATAGATAGAGCCATTGTCTTGAACTCATTGGTTTAAAGAATTAGTGAGGGGAAGACCTATCTTTTAGATGCTTCAAATCTTTTACATTTGATTTAATTGAATATAAAAGGAAAAAAATAACAGAATTTATGTGTAGGGCAAAAGAAAAAAATAACAGCAAAAGTTCATGAAACTCCAACAAAAAAAGGATTAGGGAAAATATTTTAAAATGAATGGAAAAAGAAAACATGAAATTGACCCAAAATCCACTGAAGGCTTAAAATTCATGAATAGACTCCCTGGATGATCAAAAGATCATACAACCCCTATTTCTATTATCTCAAGCCCATCAAAATTTCTTCACCAGATTAACATAAGGCTCAAGATTCCACCTAATGTTTCCATAAACCTATGTAAAAGCTTCAAATGAAAAGAAAAATTGAATGAAATACTTAATTAAAACCATACCCAAACGATGAAGAACTGAATTGATTACTTAAAATCCAGCAAAAGGATCAAATATTTGCAGGAAATTATTAAAAGAATGACAACGACAAGCTACAAACCAAGAAGATTTAGAAAAATGTCCAATATGAAAATATTAAAACATCCAATAGATCCGAAGCTCACCTATACAATTGCATCCAAAATCCAACCAAGTTGCCCTGAAATCATAGAAGCTATATTCAATCAATCAGATATATATTTAAATATGTATATGATACACCTGTAATATAGAATTAAGACAATGTCTAAGATTGAAGAAATATGCATTCAATTATTTTCTTTTAAAACAAAAAAAAAAATTAGAATTTATGTGTGAAGGGCAAAAGAAAAAAAATAAAAGCAAAATTTCATTAAACTAAAACCACTAAAGGCTTCAAAAGATCAAACAACCCCTACTTCTATTATCTCAAACCCATCAAAGAGAACAAATTTCTTCACCAAATTAACTTAAGGCCTAAAATTCCACGAAATGATCCAAAAACCTATCTAAAGCTTAAAATGAAAAAAAGAGTAATGAAAATCATACCCAAATGATGAATAACTGAATTGATTACTTAAAATCCACCAAAAAGGATAAAATAGTTGCAAGAAATTATTAAAAGAATGGAAACTAAAAAGAAGCATTAGAAAATGCCCAATATATTAGCCCAATAGTGAAAGAAATACAAATAAGGCATCAGAGTTGGCAATTGAAAATGGAAATCATATAGTTAGTCTACATTGGTCAAGGATTCGGTACAAATCACTCTTAATATTGACATTTTCTCATTGGCAGATGTGATGATGTCACATAATAGAACTCCAACACAGGCATTGATTTGTCAGACCCTGCAAAACGTTATGAGTCAAAGAGCCATATTGCACTAAATAATTTATAAGTTCTTAGCTTCATCTGAAGAAAAGAAAAAGGAAAAAAAATTCTTATCATACATTTCCCAAGTCACCGTAGTTACTTTTTTTGAAAGAAACACATGAAAATACCTCAAACATAACAGAACCGATTGGAGTTGCATCTTCTCTTGGGGTTGTTGATGACAACATCGACAATAACTTGAATGAGTTAGGGAGTTTTAGTATTTAGGGTTTCATTAGATGGCCTTTTATGTATTTGTTTAAATGGATGACCTTTTATACGATTCAGCATTAACAAATCCATCTTTTATAAAATCCAACGTATCTCTTGCATGTATTAATGAAGGACGCTGTTGAGGAGCTGCAACTAATGTAATTGGAGGCGTAAGAAACCTCGATAATTCCAGAGTAAAGGAAATTTGGGAATTTGTAGATAAGAAAGAAAGGAGAAAAAAGCCCAATCATTCCAGATTAATTGAAATCTCTGCAATAAACATGTTATGTTATGTAATTGGGGGCATAAGAAACCTCAATCATTCCAGTTTAAAGGAAATCAGGGAATTTGTAGATAAAAAATAAAGTAAAAAAAAAAAAAACCCAATCATTCCAGATTAAATGAAATCACTGTAACAAACATGCTATCCTTACCTGTGATCAAATATCTGAACATGTAGGAGCTGTTGATTGCCTTTGTAGACCTTGAGATCAATATTTGTGGGAAAAAAACCCAAAAGCTAAGGTTCTGGATGAGTAGAAGAGAAACTGAAATAGGCAGATAGAAATGACTTAGTGGGACAGAAACTAAGTTAGGAAAAAATACAAAAAAAGGAATGGATTTTTGGGTGGAATCTCTGGTATGGATAGTGGAGACGAACTGAAATTGGGAAAAAAATCCCAAAAATTCCGTCCTTTGGATGAGCATAGAGATGTGACGGGGAGAGAAGGGTGAGAAGAAGACATGAGGAGAGAGAGAGAGAGAGAGAGAGAGAGAGAGAGAGAGAGAGAGAGAGAGAGATGGCGTTGGAATTTAAGGGCATATGAGAAAGAAGAGGATGGTGTTGGAATTTTAGGGCATATGAGAAAGAAGATCACATGAGCAGAGAGAGATGTCGTGGGAATTTAAGGACACAGGAGGTATTTTTCACTCAGATGTTTGGAATTTTAGGGCATAAGAGGCATTTATGTGTTTGGGGGTGATGTGTAATTCTCATATAATTTTCAAAAAAATGGAAAAACTCTCTTCTTTTCCTCCCAGCTTATAGTAGTAGATAGATAGATATAGATATATATATAAAGAAAAAAAAAAGATACAACATGAAAAATGATAACAACCCCGATCACAAGCGAAGGAGGAAACTAACAACAACAACAAAAAGGGAGCAAAAAACAAGAAACGAAAAGGGGGACCATCCCTACAAAATGATGCTAGGGGGGACAAAACGAAACAACAAAAGGATTCCAGCACCAAGATCAAGAACCAAAAGAGCGCCTGAGAAAACGCAACCGATCCAGAGACGCCAGCACACCTCGCCCAAAGCTATCCAATTTTTAATGGCAGCTTTGAAATAGATGGAAGAACACAAGAAGGAGAAAGGCGGAGAAGAAGAGGAGATTTCCCTTTCTTGTCTTTCTTTTTTTGCACCGTTTGCCATTGACCTTCATCACTAGAATTATCCAATGGAGGACATTCCAAATCAGCAGCTTTCTCACCATGAACATCAAATTTATTTCTTTGGGTCTTCTCATTCGATGATTTTCCTTTACTGCTGAGCTGGTGAAGATCTCTATCTTCATCTTTTAATGCAGAGAATCTGTTGGAGTGTGCAAGAGAGGAGGCATTTGAAATGGGAAGTTCTTTCTCTTTTTGATCTATGGACCTCACCTGAAGGGTAGAACTGGATGGAGCTTGAGGAATTGGTCTCCATACTTGTTTTGGGGCTGGTGCAGGTTTGGACACCATATCAGGGCAGAATTCGGTACTGTGATTGAAATCATTACAATTAGTACAGGCCCTTGGTTTTCACTTGTAAACTACTTTTTGGGAAATCTCCCCGAAAGAAGTCTTAAGGCTGATACAATCTGGAAGAGGTTGATTTGCGCTAATTTTAACACAGTGGGATTTAAAGAACTGTCAAAAGGTTTTTACAGTTCCCAAAAAGCCTTTTTAAAAAGTAAGTATAAGCCGAGACCGTATAATGGGATTTGCTAGTGTCCATAAGACAAAATCTGGTGAAAAGTGAGCATGTGTGGCTGTTGTCAGATGCAACAGACCATCTGCCAAATGCCTTTTGCAATGGACGCTAGCAAATCCCCCGTACAATTATTAAAATCCCTTCTCGGGGTTTCTCTTTTAATCCTTGATCTACCGAGGCTAAACCCTGGATTCTATTGATCATAGCATCCAGGCTAACAGGCTTAATTACATTAAAACATACTTCTAGTAATCTTCGGACGTTATTCATTGAGAGCATCTTTAACGGTTGGATGGCCAAGATCACAAAGTATCATAATTTGATCACGATGAACAGTGATATGATTCATTTCCATATTAAGTTTCCATAACTAAAATGTACGAAGTTAAATATGCCTTAAAAATGCAAACTGCATGAAGTTGTTAACTTTGATTCATAGTCAAAGATTTTATATGGTGGCCGACCTTTAAATGTAAAGGTCGGAGAGAGGAAACAACCCCCTCCCTTGATTTTAAATCCATCAAAAGCCCCCATTTTTTACTTTTCTTTGGATCTAAAATCAAGGTGGCAGGTTTTCTCTCTCTGCCCTTGTGATTTCACAGTTGGCCACCATATAATTTCTCTCAAAGTCAAATCTTCTTATTGGAGGGTTAGGAGATATTATATGGTGCCCGCCCTTTACATGTTAAGGGCGGAGAGAGAAAATATCAACCCCCTTGATTTTTTATCCAGGGGGAAGTAAAAAAAGGGGGTTTGACCTGGATCAAAAATCAAGGGAGAGAGTTTTTTCTCTCTCTGCCCTTGTTGGCTAACGGTCGGCCACCATATAAAAACTCGGAGGGTTAGATTGTTTGATGAGACTGTTGATTAACGGTCCAAATGATACTGACGCCACATTCATGGGCTAACTACTCTATACTCGCTCTCGATGTCAATCTAACATTTCTTTCTCGTTTTAACTCTGATTCGCGCGTGATGGATCCGTTGGATTCGTATCGACAAGAGGAATCCATCTAATCCAATTTCATGCTCCAAAAGTCTCAAATTTATTTATCATAATTAATCTAAGCTTTTTAGGGATTAATCTAAACCCTAAATATTTTAGTTCCATATTCGAAATTCTATTTTCTTAGGGGTCTATGAATCCATCCCTAGATCAACACACACGCCAATCCTAATAGATTAATTATATTTTTTTTCTTTAGTTTTCTTAATTACGTAAACAATTAAGACTTGAAGTTCCTACCCGGATTCGCAGACAAAGGCTCTGCGATCGATTCTCCCACGCCGTTCTCACGAACTTCTTTCTTCGAGGGCTGCAAAAACAATTAAGGTCATGCTCTGTAGAACCCTAAATGATGTATTTATAGTTTTCTACTAAGAGTTCTAACCCTAATGGGTTTTCAAAAGACAAAAATGCCCTCCCGTTTTAAGGGTGGACGAAAATTTAAGTAGGGGTATTTTTGGTATTAAAATTTTGGGTGTTCACAGAAGATAATCCTGAAACCCCTTCTGGGGGATTGAAAACCCCATTTTATCACTTGATAACTCCCCCATAAATTCATTTGATAACCCCATTTTACAAAGTAGAAACCCCAAATTTAGAAAAGTACATTCTTAACCCATTTGGATAATTAATGACCTTTCTTTAAGGTAATTTGATAACCCAAAATATAGAATTGACAACCCCCATCGTGTCATATTGTGTTTTGAGTCGAAGAACTGGACAGTGCACTATGGATCAATAGTCCACTGTCCAAGAGTTTTTTTTTTTTTTTTTTAAATACCTGGACAATGCACTATGTATTGATAGTCCACTATCTAGGAGTTTGTTTTTAAAGTGATAGTCCACTATCCATGAGTTTTTAATTTTTTCCATTTTTTCCCTTCTTCTTCTTCTCCCACATACAACACATAAACCCTAATAATATGCAAAAACATATTTCCATTATCAGATGAAAGAGAAGTAAAACGGAAAAAACAACCTAACAATTTATCGATTTTTTTCTTCATCTTCTTCCTCCCACATACAACAAATAAACCCTAAATAATATGGAAAAACAGATTTCCATTAACAGATGAAAGAAAGGTAGAAAACCTAATCTAAAAACTGCAAAACCCTAAAACAAACCTCAAATAACAGTGAAACGGTTTGAAAAACCTAATCTAAATACAGCAAAACCCTACTTTTCACTTTTCGCGGGAGGAAGAAAGCAACCTTTCGAAGGGATGACTTCCCCGGAGCTCCAACACGCCGTCGAGAAGAGTGGCGGGAGGAAGACGGTGAAAATAGTTGAAAAAAGAGAGTAGAAAAGTAAAAAGTAGAAGAAGAGCCGTGTAGCATATGTGAAAGGGGATTTTGGTCATTGTCCATGTCAGAATCTATACTTTGTCAACCATCAGATATGATTTGAAAACCTGGGACCCATTGAAAATTCTAGCGAAAGTTTGTGCCCCGACCAAAAATAAATATGCCGTGAATGATAAAACAGAGTTGTCCAGTTCCAATGCATTTTTCACGGGAAAGTATTTAGCAATTTTGCAAAGGGAAATGATAGGCAACTGATATTTGCACAACCATATTTTGATAATGACACAAACTCACCTTGTCAAAAGTTATTACAGCACTCAAAAAGCTCTGAGAAGAAAATTGAAATTGGAAAGACAAGGTGGGTTTTGTCATTATCAAAACATGGTGGTGCAAATATCAGTAGCCAAATGAGATATTCGCCCCCTTTTTTTTTTCCTTGGGACACCACCCTCTACAAGAATAGTCATAAGTACACTAGAGGGGAGTGTCTCAAATATAAAAAGGGGGGTGAACATATCACTTCCTTTCCGCAATGTTTACTCTGATAAATGCACAAACTCATCTTGTCTTTTATTATTTAAACAGCTGTCCCGGTTCCCAAAAAGCTCTCAAAAGTCAATTAAAAACGAAAGATATGCTGAGTTTTCTACTGTTTGTTGATAAAAGTAGAAAACGACATGCCACAACTCCTCCATTCTCATGGATGAGAATAAATGGTGGTGTACACAATGTAGGTGGGTATACAACACTTTATTTATTTTTTGAGGTACATTGTAATGAATTGAAGGTCCTTCTATGTAAAAATTAAATAGAGGGTTGGTTCATATGTTGTGGGCTCTACGGTGTTGTGACCCATGCGCAAGAAGACAAGAAAGTAGACTCCAATAGTCGGTTAATTCCACTTTCCTCTTTATTTTACAAACTAAATCACGTTCTGTAAGTGTTTTCCTAATGGTAAAGAAAAAACATAAAAAAATCCCAACCTCAAGTTGTACAATAATTACGTTCCCCGCGTTTTCTAGTCTTCTAGTTTGACTAGGAAGAAAACAAGGATAGTGTTTAAAGGTAGAAGAAAGTTTTTAAAATCTGAATGAACACGACTCCCTTCTTCTAATAAGGTTCATTTTCAAGTCTCCAAGTCTGACCAGGAAGAAAGTTAGGATAGTATTCAAAAAGGGGACGCCGGAAGTGTTTTTCAAGTTGGACTTGGAGAGAGATAAAGAGACATAGGTTTACCATGTTTTTGTACAGTATCAAACTATCAACTGTAGTTAGCGAAATGCAGTTTTAAGAGGTGTATTTTTTTTTAAGGGATTTGCTAGGGAACATTACGAAAGGCATTTTGCAGACAGGCTGTTGCACGAGAGAGCAGCCACATAGGATGGATTAAATGAATAAGATAAAATATGAGCCTATGTGGCTGCTCTCTCATGCAACAGTCGGTCCGTGAAATGCCTTCTGCGATAGTCCCCATCAAATCCCCTTTTTTGAAAAAAAGTTGCTTTTAGGTTTGTCGTTTATTACTCAGTTTAAAACTTTTATAACAAAAAAACTCATTTTTTTTTTTTTGGAAAAAGTTTTAAACATAACGCGTTTCCTTGGTGGATTTTCCAACATTAACCCGTTTTAGTTTGTAAATTGATGACAAAATTTTGGAAACATTAAACGTGTTTTTCATGTTTCCGTATTTTTACTACAATTTCTTGAACCAATATCGGATAAAACCTGGATTTTTCCGTCCTGTTTTTTTTTTTTTCCGACTCATGTTTCTCTGACTATGGTATCAACCCACATTCTTATTTTTCATACAATATGAGCTAGCTACTCCAATTATCCAAATCATTCATTTGATAGGCCCAACTTAAATAGCCCTGCACCAAGTCATCTATGTGTGATGATCCTATTCCTCTTATCTATAGACGAGACATCTAAGAATCTTCACTCTTGATATAGGATATCCTCCACCCTTCTCTACCAAAGACTAGTTATATTCTCTCTCAAATTTCGAGACTCTTTGCTGCCATTTGCTAACTTAGGTGGCTCTAAGGTCATTTAAAACCTTATAAATGTAAAGTTTATTTTTTTTAGTATCAAGTAAATTTATTTATTTAATCAATAAAAAAAAGTAAATTTATTTATAGTTATTAAATATAGGAAAATGATATCAACACTACTATGTTTTATTACATGTGCGGTCTTAGCTTGTCTTTTCTTTTTTAACTGGCTTGTAACTGTAATATCATTTTGACAGCTCTTTAAATATTAAATAACAAGATGCTTCACTACATGCATTAAAACATTGCAGTGTTGATATCATTTCCCTAAATATGTTATTCATTGAAATTTCTAATCATCTATTAAAGATGAAAGCTAAACTCGGGCGCCCTTGCAAAAATGGGCTGAAATGGGCGTCAAGTCACGAACGTGCATTTATGATGGTTGCGTGTTTACATGCACGATGGTGACTTGTAGCATAGGTCTCTATTATATATACTGGTTGCGATGCACGGGGCGACCTAAAAAAGAAAGATTTATAACTAATATATATATATATAGAGAGAGAGAGAGAGAGACAGAGAGACAAAGCTTTATTTAATAGAGAGATTGTAATCCTTGATTTTAGGCATTTTTTTCATTCCATTTTAGGCTATTTAATCGAGAGAGATTGTAATCCTTGGTTTTAGGCCTTTTTTTCTTTTTCATTTTAGGCTATTTAATAGAGAGAGATTGGAATCCTTGATTTTAGAGTAGATTTGGATAGAGATAAGATATATGATAAGGATTGCAATATTTTAGGAAAATATATTGGATGAGGAAACGATTTGATTGGATTTAGTGCCATGAAAAATAGGCAATAAATCATGTTAGAAGGATATGGATGCATAGGAAAGTTAAAAAAATAAAAAAATAAAAAAAAGCATTTTCCATATTAACGTTTTAAATTCCGGGTGCCACATCCACTTAAAACATTTTAAAATTATGTGTGATAGAGGAAAACGTGTGAAACAGTGTGCCACATCACTTTAATGCGTTCTTAAATGTGCGTTATACACAGAAATTCGGTGTATATAAATTGTAGATGTTTTTAATTAATTCTCTTCTTATACACAGAAATTCGGTGTAAAGCTGAATGTGGGCGTGACACGTGGCGCAGCCTCAGCTTCCCACATTCAGCTTTACTTATAGATATAAATATACCTTATATATGTAAATATCTTTATAGCTACTAAAGTCCTTACAATTTACACATGCATTGGCTATTTAAAATACCTTTTAGAGTAAGTCTCTTTTATTTTTTGCATAAATATCGTACGCCGTTTTCCTTTTATAATAAAGAAATAAAGGTTTAGTAAGAAATAAAACTAACTATTAAATAATGGAATTTATAATGATCAATGTCTATGCTCATTATTATGAGATTTTATATGATGTCTAAGAGCATTTTTTTAATATATATATATATATATATATATATATATATATATATATATATATTAAAAAAGAAATTTCCTTTCTTTCTATCTGAGATTTACACGTCAGCATTACTCTTTTACCACTAACCCCTTTGCTGCTATCTAATATCTATATTTATGAGAAATTATTTGAGGGTAAAATCATCGATATATTCCTGATATTTTACATCTCTATTAGATGTCTATGCTTTTCTCACAATTTCTTCGTCTTATTCATACGAAAAGTACCAACACGGGTACCTGTCTATGGCAATTACGGAAAAACTACCAAAAAGAGGTATAGACATATGACAATGACGACAAAACTACTTGATATTTTGCATTTCGGACAACTTGCAAAATATTGACAGATTCCGGGCACCTGAAGAGGAACAACAATAATGGAAACCTCTATCGATTGGAGGGCTAGGATCAGCCTATGGAGATGATTTTACGGGCACAACCGATTGATCTTGTGTTCCATCACATGGACGGTTTGGATCAACCTATAACCCTCTATAGATCGGAGGGTTAGGATTAACCTATGAAAATTCTTTTTGGGGCACAACCTATTTAGGCGGTGGCCCATCTAATGGACGGTTTGGATCATCTTATGGTACGGGCCATACCGTACATTTTAATAAAGTGAGGAGTGCGATCATAAAAATACGGTGAGTAGTGCCATTAAAAAATATGGTAGTGAGGACATTAGCACTATATATAATTTGAAACCATCATTACTACTTGGATGTTCCCACGCTATTCAAGAAATACAAAATGATTTATGCCTTTGTTTGGATTGCCACAGTCAGGCAATGGAATCAATATGTTATTCCATGCCATTATCAAAATATGGTAGTGAGCATGGTTTAAAATTTCGATTTCGGTACCAGTTTCGGACCCATGAAATTTTGAAATTTCGATCGAAATCTGGTACCACAAAGTAAAGAATATTTTATTCGATATAAAATTTCGGCCGAAATTTCTGGCCGAAATTACAGAAATTTTGGCGGAAACTTTTTTTAACAATGGCACCCATTCAACCCACATATTTTCAATCCTACCCCCTCCTTTATGCTTTTTAACAAAGGCACCCATTAAAGCCACATAATTTCAATCCCACCCCCATCCTTTATGCTTTTTTAATTATGGAAACCTCTATAGATTGGAGGGCTAGGATCAGCCTATGAAAATGATTTTACGGGCACAACCTATTGATGTTGTGTTCCATCACATGGACGGTTTGAATCAACCTATGATGTGGTCCGTACAGTTCTTTGTCGGCCCGTGCATCGCACGGGGTTTTTTACTAGTCTACTACTATATAGCTAGAGAAAAAGGAATTTCTTTTCTTTTTCTGTGAGATTGACACATCAACATTACTCTTTTACCATTAACCCCTTTGCTGATATCTAACATCTATCTCTATGAGAAATTATTTGAGGGTAAAATCGTAATCTACGTATGAAAAGTACCGACCCAGGGTACCTGTCTATGACAATTACGAAAAAAAAACTACCAGAAGAGGTAAAGACATGACAATGACGAAAAAACTACTTTATATTACTCATGCAGGAAACTTGCAAAATATTGACGGATTCCGGACACCTGAAGAGGAACAACAATTATGGAAACCTCTATCGATTGGAGGGCTAGGATCAACCTATGGAAATGATTTTACGGACACAATCGATTGATGTTGTGTTCCATCACATGTACGGTTTGGATTAACCTATAACCCGCTATAGATCGGAGGGTTCAGATCAACCTATGAAATTATTTTTGGGGCACAACCTATGTAGGCAGTGGCCCATCTAATGGACGGTTTGGATCATCCTATGGTACGGGCCATATCGTACATTTTAATAAAGTGAGGAGTGTGATCATCAAAATACGGTGAGTATTGCCATTATAAAATATGGTGGTGAGGACATTAGCACTATATATAATTTGAAACCATCATTGTTACTTGGATGTTCCCACGCGGGTCGGGTTCAACCCGAACCCGACGGGTTCAACCCGAATTTGGGTTGGGTCTGGTTAAGCTTTTTTGCAAATCGGGTTGGGTTGGGCTGAGAAAAATCAACCCGAATTGGAAATCGGATCGGGTTGGGTCGGGTTGGACTGTCGGGCAACCCAACCCGACCCGAAATCCGAATTTGGGTTCCATCTGAAGAAGTTCTGTATATGTGTTTTTCTTTTTCAACATTGAAATAGTCTCCACAGTTCACAATGGACAGTTTGGATAATCCTATGATGCAGGCCATACCGTACTTTAATAAAGTGAGGAGTGTCATCATCAAAATATAGTAGTGCGGATAACATTTTCCTTTGTTAATTGTTAGTCCCTGTTTGATTTGGATTTTGAGAACCGATTGTGAGTTAAAAATTGATTATTGGTGACTCACTATTGATTCTCAAAATTCAAAACAACCCGGCTTGAGTTGAGGTGGTCAACAATAGGGGTGTAAACGGATCGAATTCGGAGCGAATATGGCTATATCCGAATTCGATTACAGTATACACTATCCGAATCCGAATTCGGATTCGGATTCGACGGATATTTAATATCTATTACCGAATTCGTATCCGCCGGATATTGTTCGAATTCGGATATTATCCATATCCGTTTATTCGGTAAATTCGAACATTTTATTGCGGCACTTTATCTTTTTTCTCCTTCTTACTCGAATGAATTTTCCAAACCCTAAAACTAGACCTCTACATTCTCTTCACAAAATTAACTCTCAAACCCTAAAATATATGAGATCTTCTTCTTCCTTTTAAAACAAAGGCAGAGAGAGAGGGAGGCGGTGGGGATGGATGATGGTGTTGGTAGTGGTTTTTGAGTTTTTCCTTTTTTTTGTATATGATGGAATAAGTTTGGGCCATTTTTGTTTTTTTTTTTTTCTAAAAAGAAAATTCACTTTTCTTTTAGAAACAAAAGATAGTGTGTCATTACTAAAAATAAATATTAATGATATTATTAATAATAAATAAAAAGGATTTACTTCTCGGATTCGGATGTTAAACGGATCGGATATACCATTTACCATATTCGCATCCGCTAAGAGCCGGATATCTCATAAACGGATTCGGATAATATCCGCTTGAGACGGATTCGGATAATATTCACTTTAAACGGATTCAGAAGCGGACGGTAATCGAATTTCCGAATATCCATTTACACTCCTAGTCAACAATTGGTACCATATCAAATCGGGTCAACCCGACCCAACCCCACCCGAATTGGAAATCAGGTTGGGTCGGGTTGAGGAAATTGAAAACCGGTCAAGTTGAACCCAGTCTTTTGAAAAAATAAGGGACTATAAGGGCTTACACCATATAAAAACTCAAAGTGAGTAATTCATGTATATGAAAGTAATTCAAAAACGGAGCTACGTTCTACAAATAAAAAACGAAAGTGAAAATTACTAAAGCCTATTGATATTTGCACTGCCATGTTTCAATAACTGCACAAACTCAGCATGTCGTTTCTTTTTTAATGGGTTTCTTGAGAGCTTTTTGGGAACGGTAATAACCCTTATTTAAATAATAAAAGACACGAAGAGTTAGTGTAATTATCAAAACATGGTAGTTCCAATATCAGTAGCCATAGCCAAATTACCATTGTTTTAAGAGTTAAAGTTTTCAAAATCATTGCCATTCCAGGGGTATCCAACAAACTTTACCGGCGTCTCTCTGTCCGGACATTACAGCAAAATATTCATTAGATTTGGGGCATTATTTAAATTTTTTTAAGTAGGTAAGTTGGGATTCAAAGTCCAACCCCTTATTATTTTAAAAATTATTCCTTGAACATTATCTCAACCCCTTATTATTTTAAAAATTATTCCTTGAACATTATCTCAACCCCTTATTATTTTAAAAATTATTCCTTGAACAGGAGTAAATTTTGATCATTTTGTTTGAAGTAAGACTCATTATTTAATGTGTTATCGTAAGTCATAAATAATAGTATTAGGTGACTGATCACTACCATATTTTTATTATGGCACTACTCTCTTCTTTTTAATCAGCTATCAAAGGCTATTTCAATTACCAAACACCTCACAGAGAGCTAATCAAAACAAAGTAGTTAAGTAGTTAGTGCCATTATCAAAATAAATAAAGTCGTTTGTAAAATATTCTTAGAACAAGGTTCCCACTCTTTTGACTGGATTAGTATTCTTCAGACTAGTCTACTTTACATTTTCTAAGTCCAGACAAAGTCACATGAGAAACTTCTTTCTTCCTTCTAAAAAACACTTTCCACTCCCATATAAAAGGGAAACGGAGACCTTCTCATATTTCCATCCCTTCTTAGTTAGAATTGGACTCTCACCATGATCTCCGAAAAGACTCTAGTCGACGAAGTTTCCGGTTGGCTCCGGGTTTTTTCGGACGGTTCCGTCGACCGGACGTGGACTGGACCGCCGGAAGTTGAATTCTTAGCCACCCCTATTGCCCCCAACGAAAAACTTTCCGACGGAGTCGCAACTCGGGATGTAATCATAGACTCAAATTCCGGCCTCTCGGTCAGAATTTACGTCCCTGAAAAAAAACCCGACGACAACCAGAAACTCCCACTACTCCTCCACTTCCACGGAGGCGGCTTTTGTATAAGCCGAGCCGAGTGGTACATGTACTATCATTTCTACACTCGGCTCGTCTCCTCGGCTCGAGCCATTTGCGTCTCGGTCGAAATGCGTCTAGCCCCGGAGCACAGGCTCCCGGCCGCAATCGATGATTGCTACTCGGCTCTCCATTGGCTCCGAGCCGTGGCTAGAGCAGAGTCGTCGGAGCCGTGGCTCGAAGCCCAAGCTGACTTTAGCCGAGTCTTCCTTATAGGTGACTCCTCGGGGGGTAATCTCGTACACGAGGTGGCGGCTCGAGCCGGATCCGATGACTTGGAGCCGCTCAAATTAGCCGGGGGGATTCCGATCCACCCCGGCTTCGTCCGAGCCGAGAGAAGTAAGTCGGAGATCAAGAACCAATCCGACTCGGCTTTCTTGACACTCGACATGTTAGACAAGTTCTTGGCTATGTCATTGCCACTTGGAAGCACTAAGGACCATCCGATCACGTGCCCAATGGGGTCGGCGGCCCCACCTCTTGCGGGGCTCGAGCTGCCGCCGTTCTTGATTCCGGTGGCTGAGTTGGATCTGATTCGGGATAGCGAGTTGGAATATATAGAGGAAATGAAAAAGGCTGGAAAAGACGTGGAGTTGCTTCTAAGCCAAGGCGTGAGCCACTCTTTTTACCTTAATAAGATAGCCGTGGACTCGGACCCCAAGACGCGTGAGGAAACTGATAGGCTAATCGAAGCCATCTCGGACTTTATAAAAAGGCACTGAGGCTCCCACTTTTGGCCTATGTGGTCCCACTTACAATATTTTAAATAATATATCCACCTTTTTTCTTGCATCTTGTATTTGTGTTTTTCAAGAGTGATGTAAGCCGGAGCTCCTTTGCCTCTCCCATCTCTTCAACTGTCGCTTGCTTTGTCTTTCTTATGTGAAATAAAATATCATACTTTCGGGTATGTTTGGTCACCGTGAATTATTTTTCCTGGAATATTAGCTGATCTAATGCTGAGGGAGAGTGTGAGAGGAATGGATACGAGGGGGAATGTGCGAGGACAGGGGCGGAGTCACGTATGTAATGAGGGGGGCAGCCGCCGCCCATGAATTGAAAAAAAAACTAAATAAAGTCCATGTTTTAAAAGTTTTGGAAAAGTTTTTCTTCGCTTTTCTAGAAAACAACAGTTGAAAAGTAGCAAAATATAAAAATAAAGTAGGATAATGAGACTTTTCATGGATCATGAAATTGGTTCACTGCACGTGGATAAATTCTCCATTTTGACGTTTCATCCCCCACCTTTGACATTTTCCTTCACCGTTGAAACTTAAAAAGAAAATGTCAAGGACTCAAGGGGGGTGATTTTATCTATCAAGGGGGGAATTGGGAAAATATCACTGCCCTAAAATAAACCCTAACTTGAAATTCACACTAAAAAATTAGAGTTCTTTTTTCCTTTCTATGGAAACTACTCACCCCTCCCACTCCCATGATCCCACCGTCCCAAATCGGCAACTCTCAAGCCGTTCGATTCAACTTTGCCCCTCCCACTCCCATAGTCCCACCGTCCCAACTCGGCAACTCTCAAGCCGTTCGATTCAACTTCACCCCTCTCACTTTCTTCTAAGAAGTAAAGAAGAAGAATAAGAAGAAGAATAAGGAGGAGGTAAGGGCAGATTTTTTTCCTTTTTTCTTTTATTTTTTGTATTTCTGAAGACTAAAGCATTTGATTGATGAGATTTGCCCTAGATATTTATGATAAAACCCTAGAAATTTACAGAATTGGATGGCAGATCAATGGATGACTGACAGTTTGATTACTTACATTAAAAATGATATATTTTTGTAGCATTGATAATGAAACAATCATGCATTGCTTTCAGAACATGATCGACTCGTCGAGGACAACTGTAGTGAGTTTTTCATTAACAATGTAATTTTTTTTGGATTAAATATATTATCTTATTTTGCCCCTCTTATATATAAATCCTGGCCCCGCCACTGAGTGAGGAGAGGGTAAGAAAAGCCAAAAAAACAAAGGTGACATAAAAACTCTACTCAAAATATGATCGACTTTTTCCTTGTATTTTAGCCCCTTCTCTGACCCTCAACTCTCAAATCTCTGGTTCTGCCACTGCCCTTCCCCTCTCGTACCACTTGGAGACACTAATTTATCATGAAAAAACTATCACAGTCAGACATGGCCATAATTGAAAATTTTTAATTTGTTCTTTAGCAATTTGTTTTTAATTCTGTACAATCTCTTTCGTGGGGAAATTTTAGTCCCACTTGGAAGATAGATGGGAAGAGGTGAGTGAGTTTATTAAAGAAGTTTGGTTTCCTGACATTCTTACAGATTAAGAAGAACAGGGACTTGGGGAAAAAATCTTCACATGTGAGCGCACCGAGCCGACCAGCTAGTCCTGACTTCTGCTCCTGACGTGACTTGCTTGCATGTTTGCATTAATTAATTATATTTTGGAAGGAAAAAAAATCCAAAGACGGAAAGTCAAAATGACGGCTGTTTTGGTCATTTTCACTGTATTGTCTTTCGTTGTTGTCTTCTTGTACACGTGTCATGATGGGGACTCTGTTTTTGGGTTTCGATTTTCCTACCAGTCCTCATTTTGGAAAATGATATATAATTTCTCTCTTTTTTTTTCCTGGGCGACCCCCTTTTAGAGTAAAAAATTACGTTAAAAATTAATACACTAGAGAGGGTGGCGGAGGGAAGAAGGGGGGTAAATATATCACTTCCTTGTAGTTAAAGGTACTTCCTTGTAGTTAAAGGTAAATCATAGCAACCCAAGCATGTTTTGGTATACACCCATGCATCTCGTCTTTTAGTATTTAAAGAACTTTTTTTTTTTTTTTTTTGATGGGTAAGCTGGGGTTAGGCAGACCCCTATCAGAAAAATAAAAATAAAAATAAATAAATAAATATATATATATATATATATATATATATATATATATATATATATATATAGAGGAAAGTGAAGCTACACCACCGGTGTAGCTAACTTAGCTACACCGCCGGCTTAAAATACAATGGGCCTACATTGTTTTGGTGATCCAAAGAATTCATTTGATTGGCCCTCACATAGATAGGGTGTCCACCAAAAATCAGCTCCATAGGATCATCCCAACCCTACGATTTGTGGAGGCAAAAATGAACGTGTAAAAACCTTCACAAATTTGTCCATTTTTGCCTCCACAGTTGGAAGGGTTGGGATGATCCTATGGAGCTGATTTTTGGTGGACACCCTATCTATGTGAGGGCCAATCAAATGAATTCTTTGGATCACCAAAACAATGTGGGCCCATTATATTTTAAGCCGGCGGTGTAGCTTCACTTTCCTCTCTATATATATATATATATATATATATATATATATATATATATATATATATATACTAGTAAAAAACCCCGTGCGATGCACGGGTCGACAAAGAACTGTACGAACCACGTCATAGGTTGATCCAAACCGTCCATGTGATGGAACACAACATAAATAGGTTGTGCCCCAAAAATAATTTCCATAGGCTGATCCTAGCCCTCTAATCTATAGAGGTTTCCATAATTCCTCCTAAATCGGACGGTTAAGATCACCCTATAGATTTTTTATTAATTGAATTTTGAATGTGGCATTTGCTAGGGAAAATTTGTGGGAAGCAGTTTCATGGCTACCTTTTGCATACGAAAATAACCACCTCAAATGAATAAAATGAGGACAAAATCTGCCGAAAAAATGAGCCCGTGTGGCTTTTCTAACATGCAAAAGTCAGCCGCAAAAATGGCTTTTAGTGAAATAATTGCCTAGCATATCCCGATGAATACATGCATTGTATCTTCCCACCCGTGTGATGAGTTTTGGTAGGCCACAATGTAAATATGTTTTGGCGTAAAATAATTTCCATAGGATGATCCTAGCCTCCGATCTATTGAGGTTTGATTATACATAGTTTCTCTATAGATTGGAGGGCTAGGATCATCCTATGGAAATGATTTATAGGGCCCAACCTATTTGCATTGTGGTCCATCAAATCGACGGTTTGGATCATCCTATGGTGTGGGCTGTACAGTCCACAATATATTAAAAAAAGGAATTTGCTAGGCAATTTATCGGAAAGCCATTTCTCCACAATCTTTTACATGTGAATTCGTGGATGCCATCATTTGTAAATAAAAACGGCTGAGATATGGCTTCACGAGGTAAATTTAGAAAAGTGGTCTCAGCAGATGCATGCAAGAAGCAGACGTTACTTATATATAATATGATGGATTTGCTAGCGTCTGCCGTTTGCATGCGAAGACAGCCACGGCAGTGAATAAGAGAAAATCTGTTAAAAGTCAACATAGATGCTGTCATCATCAACATAGATGGATGTCATCACATGCAAAGGAACAGCGCGGAGGTGTTTTTTGAGAAGGAGGGTAGCAAACCCCATAATATGATATTCTAATAGATTAGAGGGAGAGTAAAACAGCACACTGTATAGAGAGAGGGGTTGGGACAGACATAAATGTTGACTTTACATCTATTCCTTCCACACACGGTATGGAGACAGGTTTATTTCGTCCTTTAGCAGAGGAAAGGGGAGTCATTTTGGAGAGAAATAACAGGCATTCATGCCATATTTGAACGAAATTCCAAATATGGATTTTTCAGAAAAGCTTATAGATTTTTCAGGAAAAAAATCTCTGACCTATCAAATCTGCTTTGATGTGACTATGAGAGAGAGAGAGAGAGAGGGGAACTAAAAAGTCATAGGAAAAATATCTCTGACTCTGCGGCGGAGGACGTATGAGAAATAATCTCATCCTTACAATCTTACCCTTGTATAAGAGAGAGAGAGAGAGAGGTAAGTATAGCATAACTTTATGCTAAAGAAATGAAACAGACGTGTAAATCTCACAGAATTTTCAAAATATTCAAAAAATTCTCTAATTTCTCTTCTGCTATAATATATACTAGTAAAGACCCGCCGTGCGATGCACGGAGAGCTCAATAAAATGCTTTATAACTGAAAAAGAAAAGAAATGAAAGAAGAAACATTCATAAGAAGATATATTTGTAAATTATAAGCAGAAATCCCGACTATTATTTTGCCTATTTTAATAAAGAAATCGACTGGCCAGTGGAGACGTTTTAGCTTTTATTTAGATAGAAATTTAGACATATAAAGAGAGGGAAACTGGTACGTTATTTTTTTAAGAGGAGGATGCCACGAAGAAGTGAAGCGGGTGAAATGGATAAAAAAGTGGGGCCAATGATCCAGAAACACTGAAAGAAAGAAACGCACCTAAATCATCATTAAGAAGAAAAAATGCCGCAAAATGTATTAAAAATCCCATCAATCCACATAAATAATTCAAACCAAAAGGGAAACGTATACCAATATTGTAGATGATGTGGCAATGCCTTGTGTCCGTGCTTATTATCGAGCTCCTCCTTGATGTAATTTTCCATAAAAAATATTTTTCTTGCAATACAGTCACGGCGTTAATGGAAAAGTATGACCCTGTTTGTTTTAGAATTTGAGAACAGCTTGTGAGTCCAATACTCAGAACCATTCTCAAACTCCAAAACAAACCAGGCCTAAGTATGGCTAAAGTAGTTTTTTTCCTAAATGTTAAGTATAAGCTTGATCGGAAAAAAAAGATAGAGAAAGCAGCCAGCCTTTTCCCACCTCTTCCAACTTCTCATCTGTAACTAACTGAAAAGGTTAAAAATATAACCTACTATTATAAAGAACATCCAAAAGCAGAAAGAAATCACTTAATGTGAGGAAAAAACAAATAATAGTGGGCCGAATAAGAAAAAGAAAAAGAAAAAATCTTGAAGAACATGTTTTGCTGGTGGAGGATAATTCAATAGCATCCTGAAAAATGAAGAAATAAAAATAATTTAAAAGAATGGGAAGACAGGCATGCATGTAGAGATTGTTGGAAGGATGGGCATTGTCTGGTAAAGACCTCGTTCAACTCTACAAAAAAACTCAACATCAGGTAATAGAAATTTGCCAAAAATATCTCTGATGCCAAAATATCTCTGATGTATACACAGAAGCTGCGTGTAATTTGAGGGCACATGAGGTATTTAAAACTCAAAAAGTGTGAATTTGAGGGCATATGAGGCATTTATTTGTTTCAGCTAAGGTGTAAATTCCACACTCAACCTGAAAGAAGTATTTGACCTGAAAATAAAACATAAAAGGAAGTATGTGAAACTTCTGACATGAAAAATAAAATGACGATGGCCCCCAAAACTTATAGCTTCCATTGTTTCACCCCAGGGGACATTTGTGGATCTTTTTGGCATTCTCTATACAAGTTGCAACCGATAATATTTTCCTTCAAGAACGGCAAGGAGTAAAATGTCTATCACATCATCTATAGAATGGTGAGTGTTTCCAACTTGATGATCAATCACATGGGGCGACCAAAAGAATGCATGAAAGAATGATGAGGAAATTAATGCATAAAATAAAATTAAGCACAATATATGAAAATTTATGTAGAAAAACCAAACTTGGGAGAGGAACCTGATAAAAAAATACATAGAAGAAAATACAATGATAACATATGCTATTCCATAGAAGAATATGTTATTCCTAGAAAGAAGGTATTATCGCGACAAAAAGGTGCATCTTAGATATAAATTAATATGAGGTTAAAAATGTTTTGTAACTAAAGAAAGAGTCCAAGTTCTAATAGACCATTGCATAGGTCTTCCTTAGCTGTTAATAAATTGATTTTCATTTGGCACATTTTTGGTCCTTGGCCTTGTAACATGTTCTAAAATCTGTTCTCATTGGCACCGCAACCTTTACAAATGCACAACCTTTGCAAAGAGTAAAAATAAGCAAGCTCAAAGAAGCACAGCCTTTACATAATATTACACATCTCAAGTCCCTACTCCCTGGATAACCAAACGATCAATGACGTAGTTGCCTCTCTAAGCAAAGGGGATGATTTAATGACCACAAGAGCCATCAACGGATCTGATTAAAGTGAGGGACTAAAATTAAGATTTCAACTACTTGTGTCATGCCCAACTAATTACATGCAAGTGATTAGCTTACGCATACATGTGAGATATTGTTCAATAACTTTGGCCTCCACACTCGTAGCATCCGTAAATCAACATAGCAACAGGCAAAGCAATTTTTTTCGACACTGCAAAACTGTCTACATAATTGGTTCCTAAAGGACCCGGATTGCAAGGAAGATATATAGCCTCTTAAGCCTCTTCTCTCCACCACTTAAAAACTCAAATCACGAAGATTCGAACAAAAAACACACGGTGAAGAAATGGAGATAAAAATGGAAAAAATGCAATGGAATTACATAATTAGATAAAAATTAAACCCAACTGTCTTTCTACTTTCATATCGGGCACTTTTTGCTCATGTTTTTCTACTCTTTGAAGGCCTCTTGAGAAGCCACTATTAATCATTTCTAAAACAATTGTAACCATCATTAGCAAATCATCAGATTTAACTTCTAAACTGTGTGCATATATAAGATATAAGCAAAAAATTTGTAGATGCATCCAAAGATACCATTAAACTTTTCTGGACAGACAACTACTGAAAAGTAAATGAATGGATTCTTCTTAAATTATGTTTTGCACATGTATAGAAAAACCTTTGAGGGACAACAATATAGATGCATTTGGTTAATAATGGCTTTTAAGATAAGGTAGCAGAAATGAAGTAATTAGTTGGCTAAAGTAATAATATAAGAGCTTCTTTGAAGTTCAATGAAAACAAACACACACACACACACACACACACACACACACACACACACACACAAGGATGTTACCTTTGCTCATTTCATCACGGTCAATTTCGTCTACCTTGTCATGGCCACGCTATTAAAGAAAGAAATAAAATCAAAGAGGGAAAACAAACATGGTATAGAAATCAAATCAAAGAGGTAAAACCATACCTTCTCTTGCAGTTTCTCTCTTTTATCTCTTTCAGTTTCTCTTTTAATTACTGTAAAAGATTGAAATGAAATCAAAGAGGGATAACAAACACGCTATAAAAGATCGAAATGAAATCTAAGGGAGAAAACAAACATAGCTTAGAAATAAAATCAAAGAGGTAAATCCATACCTTAGTAAAAACCCCGTGCGATGCACGGGTGATGAAGAAAGAAAAAGATAATGGTTAATTATAAGAAGCATTAAAACAATTGACAATAGAGAGATGAAATAATTGACAACATTGCATTTTGATTAAAACATTGTAAAATAGAACAATAAACTTGATGCAAAATCGGTAAAGATGGAAAATCGGTAAAGATGCATTTGCAACATATAAAATAAGATAAAAGAATCGACATGAATCAAGAAATCGGTGAGCAGAAAGCTACACAAATATTGCGTGCTCCGAAGAAATTCAAAGTTGTGGGAACTGCCTCGAGTTATATATAAAGTTCCTAATTAACTTATATAACTATCAATATCTATCCTTTCCTTGCATCTGTCAACTTCCAAATCCAGTTTCATATCACATGACAAACAACTCGGAACTCATAAAAATATATTCCCCAGCATTTATTGATGAGCAGAGATGATATAGCAAAAAGAAGAGAATACCATACATCAGTTGAATGCTACAACAATAAGGAGAGAAATTTTACAAAATATTATGCTTGAATTATCTATAACCAAAAAGATCATTGCCTTTACCTGAATGAAATCAGCATGATGGAAACTCTGTATGAAGAAATCTAGAACTCTGTTTGCACAACCTCTTCTCAAAGAAACCCCAAAAATTAGGAAGGGTTAAAAATAGGGAAAATAAACAAAGCCAGCAATGAGAAGTGGACATTAAAAAAATGGATGGAAAAGATATGAGAAACAAAGCCATGTGCATATTGAGTATTACATGGCATGGAGAAGGTGATTTGAAAGTGTAAACCAAAGTAAGAAGGGTATAAGAAGTTTCACTATAGAAAGAAACGGTAATATAATAAGTAAAAACAGTGAGGATTTGAACCAAAACTCGAACAAAATTACATAGAAAAAGAAACATCCATGTAAAGCCCTTCTACAGTTTTAGACTTAAAACCCTAATATCCACAATCATACAGGAAAAAATAAAGCCAAGAACCAACTCAATAAAAAGATTTAAAGTGTAGACTATAAGCCTTAAAAGCCCAAAAATCAAAATTATATTGTCCATGCATTTAAGAAAGGAAAAACATACATTTTCTGTGCCATATGGCTCTTCATCATTTTGGGCTTGAGAACTCCTACATCCAGGATAGAACGACCCATACTTAGTTGTTAAACACATAAATATAATCAAATTGAAGAAAGGAAATAAATAAAACTTCACAATTCCCCAGCCGACGAATGAAGCACACCTAAACCAATCCTTGAGATGGATTTCACAAAAGTTAAGATTAGGATTTATAAAATCGATGTTACCCAAATCTCTGCAAATCCAAGTCCCAAGTCATTCGTTCCTATAATCAATCGAGAAAAGAATAAGAAGAATCAAGGGAATGTTAGAGAGAGAAAGTAGGGTTTGTAGAAACCCCCAAAACCCTAGAATCCTAAAGTAAAATTTAAAAAAAAAGAGGGTTTTGGGACACACACCCAAAATCATTGTGGGGAGATGAAAGCCCAAGAAACCCAAACAAAATCTCCACAAAATTGGAAAGCCCTAACAAAATTTCATGAAAAACCCAAGAAATCTTAGAAAAACTGAGAAAGAACACAAATGTGTTGGATAGTGTTTTACCAATTCGCAAGATCTTCAAATTCGGTGTTTGAGATGCAGAGACGTTGGAGAGAGAGAAGGGAACTGAGAGACGTAATAAAATATCTCCGACGATGAGAGGTTTTTTTAATTGTCTTTTAGACACGTATCGGAAGAGATAAGGCTGATGATGTATACACAGAAGCTACGTGTACAAACGACGTGGCATCTAATCTCGGTGCAAAGATGCGATTGGCAAATGTTGGTAGCAAACGAAAAAAAAGTAATCATTACACATCAAAGCCATCCTCGGTGAAAAGATGGCACGGCAAATGTTGCTAGCAAACCCAAAAAAAAAGTAATCATTACACAGAAAAATAAATTAGCTAAAGTATAAAGTTTTCAATGAAAAATTACGTACAAATGGTTACAAAGTTTTTAAACTACGAAAAAAATACGAACAACATGTATTAATATATGACAATTATGGAAAAAAGTAAAAAATATCTGATAATGAGGGTAAGATGACAATGAGTATTAAAGCTCGTCTTCTCTTTCAAAATATCTGCAGGAGAAGTCTTCTCTTTAAAAATATCTGCAGAGAAGACGAAAGAGAAATATCTCTGAGGGAGGAATTGGGATGGCTGGGACACGTGGAGAAAGAGGAAAAATCCGAATTGTTCGAGGGTTCAACCGGAAAGAAGCAGGGAAAAATAGGCTGGGGGAGGAAGGGACGATGACACGCGGCAGGGGTAAACAGTAAAAAAGGCTTCCGGCTTATTATAGTAGATAGATATAGATATATATATATATATATATAAAGAAAAAAAAAGATACAACATGAAAAATGATAACAACCCCGATCACAAGCGAAGGAGGAAACTAACAACAACAACAAAAAGGGAGCAAAAAACAAGAAATGAAAAGGGGGACCATCCCTACAAAATGATGCTAGGGGGGACAAAACGAAACAACAAAAGGATTCCAGCACCAAGATCAAGAACCAAAAGAGCGCCTGAGAAAACGCAACCGATCCAGAGACGCCAGCACACCTCGCCCAAAGCTATCCAATTTTTAATGGCAGCTTTGAAATAGATGGAAGAACACAAGAAGGAGAAAGGCGGAGAAGAAGAGGAGATTTCCCTTTCTTGTCTTTCTTTTTTTGCACCGTTTGCCATTGGCCTTCATCACTAGAATTATCCAATGGAGGACATTCCAAATCAGCAGCTTTCTCACCAAGAACATCAAATTTATTTCTTTGGGTCTTCTCATTCGATGATTTTCCTTTACTGCTGAGCTGGTGAAGATCTCTATCTTCATCTTTTAATGCAGAGAATCTGTTGGAGTGTGCAAGAGAGGAGGCATTTGAAATGGGAAGTTCTTTCTCTTTTTGATCTATGGACCTCACCTGAAGGGTAGAACTGGATGGAGCTTGAGGAATTGGTCTCCATACTTGTTTTGGGGCTGGTGCAGGTTTGGACACCATATCAGGGCAGAATTCGGTACTGTGATTGAAATCATTACAATTAGTACAGGCCCTTGGTTTTCACTTGTAAACTACTTTTTGGGAAATCTCCCCGAAAGAAGTCTTAAGGCTGATACAATCTGGAAGAGGTTGATTTGCGCTAATTTTAACACAGTGGGATTTAAAGAACTGTCAAAAGGTTTTTACAGTTCCCAAAAAGCCTTTTTAAAAAGTAAGTATAAGCCGAGACCGTATAATGGGATTTGCTAGTGTCCATAAGACAAAATCTGGTGAAAAGTGAGCATGTGTGGCTGTTGTCAGATGCAACAGACCATCTGCCAAATGCCTTTTGCAATGGACGCTAGCAAATCCCCCGTACAATTATTAAAATCCCTTCTCGGGGTTTCTCTTTTAATCCTTGATCTGCCGAGGCTAAACCCTGGATTCTATTGATCATAGCATCCAGGCTAACAGGCTTAATTACATTAAAACATACTTCTAGTAATCTTCGGACGTTATTCATTGAGAGCATCTTTAACGGTTGGATGGCCAAGATCACAAAGTATCATAATTTGATCACGATGAACAGTGATATGATTCATTTCCATATTAAGTTTCCATAACTAAAATGTACGAAGTTAAATATGCCTTAAAAATGCAAACTGCATGAAGTTGTTAACTTTGATTCAAAGTCAAAGATTTTATATGGTGGCCGACCTTTAAATGTAAAGGTCGGAGAGAGGAAACAACCCCCTCCTTTGATTTTAAATCCATCAAAAGCCCCCATTTTTTACTTTTCTTTGGATCTAAAATCAAGGTGGCAGGTTTTCTCTCTCTGCCCTTGTGATTTCACAGTCGGCCACCATATAATTTCTCTCAAAGTCAAATCTTCTGATTGGAGGGTTAGGAGATATTATATGGTGCCCGCCCTTTACATGTAAAGGGCGGAGAGAGAAAATATCAACCCCCTTGATTTTTTATCCAGGGGGAGTAAAAAAAGGGGGTTTGACCTGGATCAAAAATCAAGGGAGAGAGTTTTTTCTCTCTCTGCCCTTGTTGGCTAACGGTCGGCCACCATATAAAAACTCGGAGGGTTAGATTGTTTGATGAGACTGTTGATTAACGGTCCAAATGATACTGACGTCACATTCATGGGCTAACTACTCTATACTCGCTCTCGATGTCAATCTAACATTTCTTTTGGTCATTTTCCAAGTCATGCTACAATTAATTCCTTTATTTTCTTCCTCCCCTTTTCTCCTTTGATTAATAAAATGTGAAATTTTATTAAGAAATTATTAAGAAAAAGTCTTTCTCATCCCATGTAAGGGAATGTACGCATCGTTTGCTTTCACGTTTTTGTGTTATAGTATTATATACTTCAATAAAAAAGTACCCCAACGATAAAATCCTAACAAAGAAAACCTAGACATGAAAGAAAAAAAGTGAGCATTCTTTTCTTAGTAGGAGGTAGTCTTTTCTTCTAATTGAATCAATGCCTCTCAGATATTGTTGATGTTGATGTTACAACCTGTTAGGCCCAAAATTGGTAACAGATGAGGCAGTGATGAAGAAGCTGATCTGGCGGGTCCAAACTGCTGAACTGATTAAGAATTATCTCCTGCACAGAAGTACACGAGGTCAGAAGACTAACCCGGAGTCGTAGCTCCGGACGGGCCCTTCGACACTCAAGTCAGTAATTGATACAAAACTGAGAAAACCAAAGCTAAAGATGATAGCTTTCTTAGGGATTCGGTCCCTTCTCTTGGCATTTGTGAAGGCTATTTATAATGAAGGCCTTGGGTAGTTGGATTGCGTGCTCTTGGACAGGTGTCAGCCCATGAGCGGACCAAATTTTACCTGCCCTTGACAGATTACCTGGTTACCCCTGGGAGTGGTGTTAACCTGTTAGAGAGTCCTCCCTTTTGTGGGCCACGTGTCGGCAATCGATTGGGGGTTACTTTTCATACCCCATCATTTGCTCCCCGGTTCCTCAAGTCGTGTTGATGGCTTGGGGAAACATGAGAGATTGTACATAGGAGGTGGATCGTGCGGAACTGTAGATCATATTCTATTTGGATGGAAGGACAGGGCCTTGGAATGAAAGTCTTTGGTCGGGCGGAAGTGCTCTAAGCGATTTTGGACGATCAACATTCCCGAGTGAAATTCTTGTCCGCCTACACGTTCTGAACGGCTTTGGTCGAACAGAGTCATCAAGTGAGATTTCTGTCCGGCCATACATTCTGAATGGCTTTGGACGAGCAGAACATTGCAGTGGAATATCATGTCCGTCCATACATTCTGAACGGCTTTGGACGAGCAGAATCATCAAGTGAAATTTCTGTCCGGTCTCGTCCTGCCACATGTTCTAAACGGCTTTGGACGAACATAGTCATCAAGTGAGATTTCTGTCCGGCCATACATTCTGAACGAATTTGGACGAGCAGAACATTGCAATGGAATATCCTGTCCGGCCATACATTCTGAACGGCTTTGGACAAGCAGAATCATTAAGTGGAACTTCTGTCCGACCATACATTCTGAACGGCTTTGGACGAGCAGAATCATCAAGTGAATATCTTGTCCGGCCATACATTCTGAATGGCTTTGGACGAGTAGAACCATCAAGTGAGATTTCTGTCCGGCCATACATTCTGAACGGCTTTGGATAAGCAGAATCATCAAGTGAAACTTCTGTTTGGCATACATTCTGAACGCCTTTGGACGAGCAGAATCATCAAGTGAAATCTCTGTCCAGCCATACATTCTGAACGGCTTTGGACGAGCAGAATCATCAAGTGAGATTTCTGTCCGGCCATACATTCTGAACGACTTTAGACGAGCAGAATCATCAAGTGAGATTTCTGTCCGGCCATACATTCTGAATGACTTTAGACGAGCAGAATATTGCAGTGGAATATCATGTCCGGCCATACATTCTGAACGGCTTTGGACGAGCATAATCATCAAGTGAAACTTCTGTCCTGCCATACATTCTGAACGGCTTTGGACGAGTAGAATCATCAAGTGAGATTTCTGTCCGGCCATACATTTTGAACGGTTTTGGACGAGCAGAATCATCACGGGAGATTTCTGTCCGGCCATACAGTCTGAACGGCTTTGGACGAGCAGAATCATCAAGTGAGATTTCTGTTCTGCCATACATTCTGAACGGCTTTGGATGAGCAGAACATTGGAGTGGAATATCTTGTCCGGCCATACATTCTGAACGGCTTTCGACGAGCAGAATCTGCAGTGGAATATCTTGTCCGGCCATTCATTCTGAACGGCTTTGGACGACCAGGATTTTGTCGTTTTGTAAAACGCGTCATGTCCTGAACGACTTGAGGCGACCAGGATTTTGTCGTTTTGTGAAACGCGCACGCAGCATTTAGAGATCGATTGTCACTTTTTTCGAGAAAAGATTCAAGTTGGCCTCCTTCAACTGGCTTATCTGCACACATGAACCCAACTTTCAGACGTTTTCACCAAGCCTATTGGCAAAAATCAATTTCATTGTCTCATTCACAAGTTGGGGGTTCTTGATATCCACATGCCAACTTGAGGGGGAGTATTAGAGAATCTCTGGTGAAATTCTTATCGTTATCTTGATAAGGATTCACCGTTTACCAAAACTTTACTCATATCTATTGTAACTAAAAATCCCTCGATACATTGATTAAGAATGAAAAAGATAAACTTTCTACTGATATCTCAAAATTATTAGTAACAGAGCCAAAGGCCATACCCGGATAAACCTCCCAGATAGCAAAAATCCACATGCAATGGCCAAACCCAAAAGAGGGGCCACATGTGCCACGCGTAGGCCAACCCTAGGAAGAGGGACCACACGTGAGGGGAATGTTAAAATATAAAAGATTAAATAATGCCATCTCCATCAGCTTAAGCTTTTGTGAGTAACTGGTTGTTTCAGAACCCCAGCATCCTCCCCTTACATGGTCATATCATTTTTGACCCACATGTTCTTGTTAAAAGATAATCATTTTTAGATATCATAACCTCTTTAGAATTTTGCTTCCGCCAAACTTTTTCCCTTTTGGAGTTCGATTACAACCCAAACCATGCTCTTGCTTAATGTCAATTTTTTATAATTTTACATGAAGTATGAGCATATTGAAGTTGACTACCACTTCATTCGAAGCAAAGATCCTCATGTGCCCTTCAAAATCTACGGATCCTTGGAGTCTCATGGTTTGTTAATTGAGAGAATGTGTAAGGATACAATCATTTTTATGATATCCTACGTACTTAGGAATTGTGCTTCCAGCCAACTCTTTTCCATCTCTTTAGGTTCTTTCATCTTGTTAGTTTTACTATTTTATGAAAACCCTGCAACCACTTTGGAAAGCCATCTTCCAACCCAAACAATTCTTTTGCATGTGTTCTTCTTTTGCAACATTAAGCGGCCATTACATGGATGTTATAAGCTGAAACATGGATTTCACAATCCAGAAAATGTACAATACTATATGTTTTTAGCTTATAAATCCAATTATAGCTTATAAGATCCAAAATTTAGCTTGTATAGTACAAGATTTTACAATTATAGATTATAAAATCTCTGTATCCAAACCGCCCCTATGGTGCAATCCTGGACGGACATCCCATGACTTTTTTTGAAATGGTAAGATTTAATTAGAAATGCAAGCACACTACCGAGGAAGTCGAGGCAGCAATGAGAACAGGGAGAAAAACTCAGTCAATACTACAAATCTCAAGAAGGAAGAAAAAAAAATATTGAACCGACAGACACCCCTTGCTTGAGATAAAAGACCACAAAAATCAACGTTTTAGATTTACGTGGCGAACCCAAGATGATGCTTACGGATCAAGGCCATTGGATCATTTGTTGAAAGTGTTCTA
This sequence comes from Tasmannia lanceolata, assembly GCF_043159265.1. Taxonomy (NCBI): domain Eukaryota; kingdom Viridiplantae; phylum Streptophyta; class Magnoliopsida; order Canellales; family Winteraceae; genus Tasmannia; species Tasmannia lanceolata. The sequence continues at coordinate 15,658,523 of NW_027518696.1, read as the reverse complement.
TGTGGCATTCAGCCGGACTTATAGTTGTATTTTGGACCAATAAATCAGATTAGGTACTCAAAGCAAAAGTAGGGCCCAATAAATGCCTTTTAGAAAGGAGTGTGAGGACCCTTTTCTTTTTATAATTTTCCTCGAAACAATGAGTATTACGAGAAGCCTCACAACAAGAGGGTTAACTTGAGTGTTCAGTTCGGTCCCTCACCCGAGGACCTCACTTCACTTCCTCACCAGAAGAATCTAACTTCACTTCTTAATTATAGGTTACAGTTGTTGAAAATGAACAACCAGCTTCTTGCTTAGTTTGGAATGGGTTTGACGGCACGTCACAGTTCAGAATGTCATGTCCCTCCCCACTGTATAACTATTGTCCTGGGTCTCAACCCGCCCGATTTTATTTCCAAGCAGCACTGATCGTGCCGGCCCACCCCCAAGGATGCTGAAAACGTGTTTATATAGCCCTGGAACTTTTTCTCCCTTTCCGATGTGGGATCTTACAATCCAACTCCTCAGGTCCTAGCGTCCTTGTTGGCACACCGTACTGCATGAGGTGCGGCTCCGATATCATTCTGTCACGTCCTGACCCGATATCATTCTGTCACGTCCGGACCCAACTGTGTAAATATTGTCTGGTTCTGGGTCTCAACCCACCCCAATTTTGTTTTCTAGCAGCACTAACCATGCTTGACCCACCCCGCATGGATGCTAAAAAGACGTCTACACAAGGAGGAGGGTTCACATATATAGCCGATGAACTTTCTCTTCCTTTCCGATGCGGGATCTTACACAAGATGAGTGGAAAAAGGCAATTTTTGAGTCACTCAAGGGGACATGTATGTAAAATTAAGACCGTTGATCTTGTTGAAAATCATGAGGCCACCCACATGGTCTTGGTCCCATCCTAAATGGACAACCATGTGTAAGATAAAGAACTATAAAAAAAAATCAGTGGTTTAGTTTTTATTGTTTGGATTGCAAGAAAACATTTCTACAGAAACAAATTATTTCCATGATTTGGAAGGAAATTATATAATTATGGTTAATTTAGAGGGATAGTATGACAAATTGAAGGCCCCTTTAAGTAAAAATTGAGGATTGGTTCAAGTTGTCTTTTTCCGTTTGTGAAAAAAGTGGAAAAGTTTAGAAATATTTTTCCTTTCCATTTCCAAAAAATTTCCCACATTCCAAATGAGGCCTAAACGATGTTTGATTGATCCAGGTTCTAGGATCATATCATTCGTTCGAGGGCCTAGAATTCATTTAATCAAGGTGTTATCAACGACATTTGGCCAGACTTATTGTCCCTATTAGGATCAGCAAATCCAAACATGCACTAGGAACAAGCAGACCCAATAAGTTTCTATTAGGAAAAGCAAAACAAGCCTCGACACCTGTCTATTTATCATTTTCTTAGAAAAAAAGGGCATGAAACCCAAATATTATCCTGCTCCATCATCCATGTGACAAAAATATATGTAACCCTCTAGAAGGTCAAAATAAATCAATATAACCCTCTAGAAGGTCAAAACAAATCAATGCAATATTATATAACAAATAAACTCTAAATGGAAAGTGATTTGAGGACCCATAGGATTTTTTTTAGGCTAGCTACAAAATCTACCTCACAGTTAATGTTGGCCAAATGATTCAACGAATGCCACATTTCTCACACATTTTGCCTATTATGGATATGCATAAAATCCTTTCCTTTCTTAGCATGAAAAACCACAAATGCTGGATAGGCCTAGAAAAATATCTAACTTCTAGAAGTCCTCTCAAACTCTGTATAAAGCCCAGACTTCCTCCATACATATTCCAACTGATGGCGTCGGAATCCGGGTCTGCGATCGCGCGGTGGGTAGAGAGCCTCCGCGGGGTCTGCAATCACAAACAGAGGGGTCAGGGGGTCCGGGGTGGGTCCCGGACGACCACTTCGACACCCAAGTCAGATTCTGGACCAACAGTATAAAGAAAAGCAAGAAAAGGCGGAGGTTTGATCAGGTTTACCAAGGCCAAGATTCAGGTTCTTCTTTTGGCATGTGGGTGGGTCGGAGGGGATGAACAGGGAGAGTGGGACCAAGCTCTTGGCCTCCTCTGTTGCTGCCTCGCCTCTCTCTTTAGAGGGTTGTCTCGAGGGAGATAAGATTGATTTTTCTCCTCCCCTTCTCCTCCTTTTAAGGGGTGGCGTGCGGGTCTTTTCATCATTACGAAGAGAAAACCTTCCTTCGCAGGATTGGGCTGTTCTCCTGGTTTAACGGCGAGCGTGGTTTCACTGCGTAATCTCTTCCGTAATTTGTGATGATGAGGCTTGGACGGCGAGAAGGTGACATGTGGCGTAACCGCATGGTCTTGCCGCTCATCAACACCTTTCTTAATGATGATTAAGCTTCATTGGTGCATGGACGACACGTGGTGAGATTTGAGAGTCGTGCCGTATTTATGTCCCATCATAATACCCCCTTACTCCTTTGGTCCATTGAATGGGCCAAGGGAGTAATGTCTGGTCAAACGATGCCTTGGTGAGGGCATTTATGGGAGCTCCGGAGTACGAGGAGACGTGCCGTTTCGTCCGGCGGTTTTCCCCCGGGGAATGGTAGCGTCATTATGTGGCTTCCGGCTGGTCACCCGATGGGGAGGAGACACGTGTCGGGTGGGTTGCCTCGTTTCGAGACCCAAGGGTTTCTCCTTCGGGTTTATAAAAGGAAGACCATCCCGGCATTTTTATTATCGTTTTCTTTCTGAGATATATCGTTTCTCTGCGGGTTAGGGGCAAAGCCCCTCTTTCCCAGGAATCTTCAAGTGACCCTGACCTGTATTCTGACTCGGAGGAGGACCTTACGGCCCATCGGAAAAGGACTAGGAGGGACTTGGGCCCTCCACCGGGCTTTCCACCTCTTCGCTTTTCCTCCTTGCCCAGCAAGGACAAGTCATCTCGCTCCTACCTGTATTCTGACTTGAGGGGAGGTTAGGTCCGTAGTAATTATTATAGGCAGAGTACAATTATCACCCAAAAATGCATAACGTAAATGAGAAGGCAAGGGCTTCAACTCCAACGGTGGCGCTTCTTCGATTGATGTCTTTGAAAGAGATGTTGCGAGTGGTCCAACAGGCTTCACGTTTTGGATGGCAAAAGCTTTGGAAAAGAAATCATCTCCATCATTTCCTAGTTCGTCTAAGCATTCTTGGAATCCTGCATCAAAATTAATTTCAAAATTAGAAACAATATCGTCAGGAAAGGAATGCAACATATTGATTTCTTCATGAAAATTTGGTTGCTTACCCAATCTAAAGACATTAAAATCAACCGATGTGTTTCCAAAAGACAATTTCATTAATCCATTTCTACAATTAATTAGAGCGTTGCTAGTGGCAAGGAACGGCCTACCAAGGATGATAGGAATTTGATCCTTGATATTAGCAACATGCTCGGTATCTAACACAATAAAATCTACGGGAAATAAAAAATCACCTACTTTAACTAACACATCCTCAACCATCCCTTTGGGTGTTTTAATTGATCTATCCGCCAATTGAAGAGTGATGGTGGTTGGTTTGAGGTCTCCTAATTCTAGTTGCTTAAATACAGAAAAAGGCAAGAGATTTACACTTGCACCCAAATCTAAAAGTGCATGTTCAATATTTGTGTTACCAATAGTGCAAGAAATAGTAGGACATCCTGGATCCTTATACTTAGCCACCATTTGTTGAGACAAGATGGAACTTATATTTGTGGCCAAGAAAGCTTTCTTGGGCACATTAGTTGTGCGCTTTTGTGTGCACAAATCTTTTAACACTTTGGCATAAGTAGGAACCTGAGAAATCGCATCTAATAAAGGAATGTTAATTTGCACTTGTTTAAACACATTTAAAATTTTATCCATGGCATCCACCTTCTTATTATTAGCAAGTCTCCTTGGAAAAGGAGCTTTAGGCACATACTCATTTTCAGGTGGAGAAATAGCCTGCTCTTCACTTACCTGTTTGAGTTCCGCAATCGAGCCTGTTGGAGGGGAGTCTTTTCTTACCTCTTTGGATGTATCTTGTATATCTATAGAAGGTTCAGATCTGACCTCCTCCTTGTCGTAATCTCTACCACTTCTTAAAGCATATACGACATTACATTCGTTGGAGGGCTCTTGCGGCGGCAAAATTGGTTGAATGGTATTCAACTGATTTGGCGGTACCTGTTGATTCACATTCATATTCACATTCTTTGGATTAGGAACGGGTTGACTTGACATCTTCCCATTTTCCCTCTCATGCAACGCCATGGCAAGTTGGGAGATTTGCTTCTCCATGTTGTGTTGGCTTGTCATGAAAGTGATAGTGAGAAGTTCTATACTTTTTTCTAAGGAAGCTATGCGTGCCGACTCTCCTTGTTTTTGAAAACCCGGCGGTTGCTGATTTGAAACATTATTAATCATGGGGTTTTGAAAAGTAGGAGGGGAAGGAGATGGCCGAACAAAAGTGGGAGAGAAGGTGGGCCTAGGTTGGCCGAATTGGCCTTGGCCTTGGAAATTAGATGGCCCATTTTGACTCCATGAAAAGTTTGGATGATTTCTCCATCCCGAATTATAAGTGCTAGAATAAGAATTATTAGCATAAAGAGCACTCACATTCTCATTAGAATTACCAAATTTAGCAAGAGTTGGACACTCTTCCATGACATGGTCCGTGGCTTGACACCAATTACACATAGAAACACTCTGTGCAATTTGATTGACTTGTGAGGGTCCTTTGACAACTATTGCTTCTAGCCTTTTGATTAGGCTATCAAGATGGGTCTCTTTTGCCACGGCACCCTCTATTAGAAATCCATTGCTTGAATTGGCTCTCTCACCGTCTTGAGTGGATTCCCACTCTCTTATTTTTTCCGCCAAATCAAGTAAGAAGTTCCATGCCCGGCCTCATCCGTGAAAGATGTAAAACCGTTAGGACACATGAACTCAAGAAGTTGCTTTGTTTGGTAATCTATGCCCTCATAAACAATTTGGCATAAGTGCCACAAATCAATTCCATGGTGAGGACACTCTTGGATTAGGTCTTTGAACCTCTCCATAAACTTAGAAAATGACTCTAATGGCTTTTGTTTGAATTGTAAAATATCGTTCATAAGCTTATTAGTTTTATGTAATGGAAAAAACTTTTTTAGGAAAGCGACGGCGAACTCCTCCCAAGTGGTGATGGAGTTCGTTGGTAAGCCATAGAGCCACTTTTTGGCTCCATCGTTGAGTGAAAACGTAATAAACCACAACTTTACCGCATCATCGGTAAGTTGTTGCAACTTAATCAAAGCACATACATCTTCAAACTCACGCAAAAATAAATAAGCATCCTCCGAAGAGAGGCCATGAAAATGAGGAAGCAAAGAGATAAATTGTGATTTTAGCTCAAAATTATTGCCCTGTGCAATCGGCAATCTAATGCAAGAAGGTTGCGCGGTTCGGACCGGATAGAAGCGATCGCACAAACTCTTGGGCGGCTCTTGTTCTTCCGCCATGACTACTTGACTTAGATTTGGTGCGATGTCTTCCGTCGTCTCTAACCGGTTTGGTCTTTCTAGTCGATTGGCCGAGTTCCGCACCCAACCTGCACTCATAAACACAAGAAAACCAAGTAAGAGAGATGGATAGGCAAGAAACCAAAATTATAACTAAACTAAAAATAACTACTAATCTAACACTTCGAATAATTAAGATTCTAATGCAACTCTCTTCCCCGGCAACAGTGCCAAAAACTTGATTGATTTATAAAATAACCGCAAGTGCACGGATTGTGTAAATACGGGTCGAACTCAGGGAAGAGAAATCTAGTTGTCAATCCTATTCTTGTACCGATTAGAATACTAGCTATGATATAATGTTGCCTGGAAGGGACTCAGGATTTCCGTGGACTTGACCTCGGAGCCAACACTATATATAAGCGTATATTCTAATCAATAAAAGAATCGAATTTAACTAAGATCTTTTTTACTTAAAATCCTAATTTAGGCAAAGTGTACCAAGGTTCTAATGATCTCTTTTAACTACTTATCTAATTTAATTAGAAAACCAAAATTCTAAGGGCCTAAGTAAATTGGAAAATTGCAAAAGTAATTTGGAATAGTGTAAAAACCTTAATTCAATATAAAAGATTACTTAGGGTTAGAATCCACCATGGGTTTGGATTAAATTGATTAATTAAACCAACTCTTGAATTGGGTTGAAAATTCGATTAACTAGTCAATAAGAAATAAGATCAAATGGATGTCATTCCTTATAAGTAATTAATCAAATCCACTCTCTAATTTGCATTGATTATATAGAACTTTATATTTGTTAATCAACAATCATTCATACGAAAGGGAAAATCCAATGGCATGAATGATTGTGATTTTCCAAACACAAAATCCTACACAATTTTTCAATTGAGTAGATTGATTTAATTATAAATATTTCTCCTTCCCCATGGCTTCAACTAAACCCTAAGTAATTAGGATTTAGTTATTCATGAAGAAGTGAAGAAAAACAAAAATAAAAGAGATAGATGGGAGAAGAATTGCCATATAGAACTTGAAAGGAAATGAAACAAAAGCAAATTACTTCTTCACTAACTTGAATTGAAACAAAATTACATCAAATTGAACTTAAAATAAATAACAAAAATTAAATAGAACTTAGTCTTTTTCTCCTCCAACTTTGGCCAAATCCTCCTCTTCAAGCTTTAGTGTCACCTTGGAATGAACGGTGGATGATTGATCATTGGTTCAGAGTAGAAAAAAAAAAGAGCATGAAAAAGAACAAGATAGAACAAGAAAACCTAAGAGAGAGAGAGAGAGAGAGAGAGAGAGAGATTGAGAGTGGTAGAGAGAAAGAGAGAATGAGAATTAGAGAATGTCGAGCGCTCTTTGTTATTCTTTACACCAATATATGGAGGGAATCTCTTTCTATTTACAAGCCCCGAGGAAGTTCACAAAAATAACTTGGCATCTTTGAAATTTTAGCAACTTCCACCTTGCGTGTATAATTTCAACAACTTCTAGCTTAACTTTGTAATTTTCAGCAACTTTTACTCTTCTCTTTACAATTTCAGCAACTTTGTACCTTGTCTTAGTAATTTGGGCCATTTTTGTTGACTTTTTCCTCTTCTCTTACGTAGAAATGGGTGGGATTTTGACAACTTTCTCTCCTTCTTCATGGTGTGCCCCACCTATATTAAATGTGCAAACAAGTAAAACAAGTTAGTAAGTGGGTCCCATTTGCATTATATAATATATATAATACATGCTATTTTTGAATTCAAAATCGTGGGATGCTATTTTGAAACTTCAAGTGGGTCCCACAAATGCATGTGTATGCATTACAAAACTAGAAAATGCTATTCTTCTCCAAAGAAAAATGTGGGCTACTTTGGGTATCCAAAAACTTGCATGCTTTTATAATAAGTCCATGTGGGTCCCACTTCCTATTGCTTGGATTAGAAAATAATATTTTCTAACAAAATAGGAAATCCAAGTAGAGGACATTCTTGTTGTACGTGGCTCCAATATGGACTGTTGCCATATAAGTTAAACTTTCAATTCCAAAAAAAAAATCCTTGTTGTCACTTTCCATTATAGCATTCTATTTCTATGGCAATACAAAGATGGGACCCACTTTTATCATCCGATCACCATCCAACTAGCAAGATGCATGCACATGTAAGTAATATGGATTTCCACCATGCATGCACATGTGTGTTGGCTTTCTATTTTATCATCCGATCTATGTAAAGTAGTTGTAATCATATCATTCACGCCAAAATGGGTGGCCTTATATAGATGGGACCCACTCTTTAAATCACTTTCGTGGATTAATCTAAGCCGTTCAATTGATGGACCATGGTATAAATATAAGTTGTGTCATGTCCATGGAATAATTCTAACTGTCCAATTTGGTGGGTAGACCATCACATCTTGGGCCCATTCAAGCACAATTGACAAAGCTGCCCATCCATTTTAATTGATAATAACAGCCAATAACTTTCTAAATTGGTAATAGTTGGTTCCGTTCCACTTTCTATTGCACTTCTCTATTCAATGAGTCACTATGTAGAGACCTCATGTAGGGCCGAACCATCAAATCAGTGGGCCCCACTATAGGTTGGAATGATCCAAACTGATCAATTGATTAGCCTTAGTGTAAATGGGGAATGGTAGCGTCATTATGTGGCTTCCGGCTGGTCACCCGATGGGGAGGAGACACGTGTCGGGTGGGTTGCCTCGTTTCGAGACCCAAGGGTTTCTCCTTCGGGTTTATAAAAGGAAGACCATCCCGGCATTTTTATTATCGTTTTCTTTCTGAGATATATCGTTTCTTTGCGGGTTAGGGGCAAAGCCCCTCTTTCCCAGGAATCTTCAAGTGACCCTGACCTGTATTCTGACTCGGAGGAGGACCTTACGGCCCATCGGAAAAGGACTAGGAGGGACTTGGGCCCTCCACCGGGCTTTCCACCTCTTCGCCTTTCCTCCTTGCCCAGCAAGGACAAGTCATCTCGCTCCTACGTTGTCAATGAGTGATCTTTTTTCTCCAGGACCTATCAGCAGGGGATGGAACTGCGCGACCGGGTCTCGAAAATAGGCAAGGAGATGGAGGACTTGAAGTGGGAAAACAAGGTGTTGCAGAGAAAGGTTTACGCCCTCAACGAGCAGCTGCTTGAATATGAGGTGGACCCCTTGCTGGAGAACTCCTGGGAGGAGGAGGGGGACTCTTCGGGAGAGAAGTCTTCTGCTGGTCGTTCGGGCGATTAGTTTCTGACTTCCTTCATTTTTTTGTTTCTTTTTCTTTTCTCCCCCCCTTTTTGTCAGGGATTTTGGGGCATGCATGCCCTATGTTTGGTTTCTTATCCCCTCTCTTTTTGTAGGCCTGCAGGCCAAAAGGATGTGAATGGATGGTTTCTTTATGAGTTTGTGACGTGTTTCTTATGCTGCTTTTCTCATCTCTGTGGTGGCTAGTTTTATTTGAGGGGGAACGGTAGTAGCGAGGCCAGGCTTTTATAGGACCGGGCCCTTTCCAGCGTGTTTGTGTAGACACCCCATTTTGACCAGGCCCTAAAATCTCCATGTTTGTGTTAAACCTCTTCAAATCAGTATTTTTGGCACCCCAAATTGCACCCTAAGCTAGGTTAGGGTCCCACCAAGGTCCAGCAAAATTTCATCGAAATCCGTCAAGGTTTACCTAGCAAATGAGCCGGGATAGGAAGTGTAGTGCAAATGCAGAACGGGGGTAGTTTATCCAGTCTGAGGTCTATCTTGTTAGATTAATTCATTGCTTAAATAGCAGCATGAGGGTGTTCTTGGGTAACTAAAGAGGTACGAATTTAGCTCTTAATTTTTACTAAAAATTTTTTCTTCAAGACCACCCATTTTTCTTACAAACCAAGGCAATATACACCTATAAGGGGCTGTCCTAGAAGAAATGGGGGTCAAATGCATCAATTCCCTTTACCCCACTAGAAGACCCAACCCACATTCCATCTCAACAACAACCCAAAATAAATTTTGATTTTCTACCAATACTCACCGAACCTTCATTGACCATCAATTTCCTCCGTTATTAGGAAAAATGAGATCTACATCACCCCAAGGTCTAAAAATTCATGAGAACTAGAAAGTGATGTTGAAAGAAGAAATAGGGCATCTTATTTTTAGTACCTCCTTTTATTACTTAGACCCCCTTATAAAAGAATAAAAAGCAAGCATATGGTTGTCCAGGGACCAATGGGGGGGAATATATCATTTCTTTGCTAAAGCCATCGAAACAGGGTCTGTTGAGAGGGATCTCATTTTAAAAAAAAAAATAGCAAAGAGGGAGGGAAGGAGTGCACTCACCAAAATGAGGGTGTGCTGATATTAGCACACCCCTTCTTTATTGCAATCGGTTATAAAAAGGTTAGGGCTCTCATTTTCTTAAAAATAAAAATAAAAAAATCTCTGAAATAGAGAGAAAAACAGAGAGAGAGAGAGGCAATAAAATGAGAGGGAGAGAAGGGAGAGGAGATACATAGAGAGGGTTTGAGAGAGGGAGGAGCTCCCCACAGCCACCATCATTTCCATCTATATATAAATAGAGGGAGTTCATTTTTTGATCAGGAGGAAAATCAGCAGAGAGAGGGAGTAGAAAGAGAGAAAGCTTCCCCATGAAACCCCAACCCCTTTTCTCATCTTCTCCGGTCACCCCGCCGGAATTCTACCGGAATCCGATGCTACTGTCATCACAATCATCATCATCATCTTATTTTCATGTCACTCAAGCCCCAAATCCCAAATCTAAGCCCTGATTCCTCATTCGAAACCCTAACCTTGGCTCTTCCATTTTTTGTTCCGATCATGCTCTGATTGTCTCCAGCAATCCTCCGGCCGACATTTCTCTTCTCTGGCTAGCTGCTCTTTTGCTAGATCTGTCTTATGTTCGACTTACAAACCTTAGATCCCAAAGCTTTAAACCCTAGATCTATCTTCTAAACCCTACATCTGAAACCTTAACTTGCCTTCGCCTTCTCCGGCAAGCCATTGCCGGAATCCGGCCTTTCCTTCGATCAGTTTTCTCTTTATCATAGATCTTCATTTCCACATAGATTTTATTTTTTCTAGTTGTGAAGCCTTCAGATCTATAATTTTCTATCTTTGAAACCCTAGCAAAGGGAGATAAATATACAGAGAGAGGGGGGGGTTCGGCCGGGAGAATCGATTTCTCCGTGGAATCCTTGCCGGAATTCGACCATTTTCTTCAGCCTCCGGTCATCTTCCCTACCAGATCCGAGGGAAATCCGATCATTTTCATTTTGTTTTTCTCAGTCCAACCCTCACATCATAGATCCAAGCTATCAAACCCACTTTCATTACATTTAAAGAAGCAGAGAGTAGAAGAGAAGAGAATCTGCTAGCTTCTCCGGCAAGCTTCTCGGTTTCCGGCAACATTCCTCCGATTGTTTTTCCGACCAATTTCCCTCAGCAACTCATCATTTCTGGCCGGATTTTGATCACGATCTGAAACTATAGAGAAAGATATTTAGAGGCTTCTTGTCTTCCTTAGTGGATTTCATCAGAATTTTGCAAGCTAAAGCTAAGGATTTTGGAGTCTTGTTAGCTGATTGATTTATAAAATAACCGCAAGTGCACGGATCGTGTAAATATGGGTCAAACTCAGGAAAGAGAAATCTAGTTGTCAATTCTATTATTGTACCGATTAGAATACTAGCTATGATATAATGTTGCCTGGAATGGACTCATGATTTCTGTGGACTTGACCTCGGAGCCAACACTATATATAAGCGTATATTCTAATCAATAAAAGAATTAAATTTAACTAAGATCTTTTTTATTTAAAATCCTAATTTAGGCAAAGTGTACCAAGGTTCTAATGATCTCTTTTAACTACTTATCTAATTTAATTATAAAATCAAAATTCTAAGGGCCTAAGTAAATTGGAAAATTGCAAATGTAATTTGGAATAGTGTAAAAACCTTAATTCAATATAAAAAATTACTTAGGGTTAGAATCCACCATGTGTTTGGATTAAATTGATTAATTTAAACAACTCTTGAATTGGGTTGAAAATTCGATTAACTAGTCAATAAGGAATAAGATCAAAGGGATGTCATTCCTTATAAGTAATTAATCAAATCCACTCTCTAATTTACATTGATTATATAGAACTTTATATTTGTTAATCAACAATCATTCATACGAAAGGGAAAAGCCAATGGCATGAATGATTGTGATTTTCCAAACACAAAATCCTACATAATTTTTCAATTGAGTAGATTGATTTAATTATAAATATTTCTCCTTCCCCATGGCTTCAACTAAACCCTAAGTAATTAGGATTTAGTTATTCATGAAGAAGTGAAGAAAAATAAAAATAAAAGAGATAGATGGGAGAAGAATTACCATATAGAACTTGAAAGGAAATGAAACAAAAGCAAATTACTTCTTCACTAACTTGAATTGAAACAAAATTACATCAAATTGAACTTAAAATAAATAACAAAAATTAAATAGAACTTAGTCTTTTTCTCCTCCAACTTTGGCCAAATCCTCCTCTTCAAGCTTTAGTGTCACCTTGGAATGAACGGTGGATGATTGATCCTTGGTTCAGAGTAGAAAAAAAAAGAGCATGAAAAAGAACAAGATAGAACAAGAAAACCTAAGAGAGAGAGAGAGAGAGAGAGAGAGAGAGATTGAGAGTGGTAGAGAGAAAGAGAGAATGAGAATTAGAGAATGTCGAGCGCTCTTTGTTATTCTTTACACCAATATATGGAGGGAATCTCTTTCTATTTACAAGCCCCAAGGAAGTTCACAAAAATAACTTGGCATCTTTGAAATTTTAGCAACTTCCACCTCGCGTGTATAATTTCAACAACTTCTAGCTTAACTTTGTAATTTTCAGCAACTTTTACTCTTCTCTTTACAATTTCAGCAACTTTGTACCTTGTCTTGGTAATTTGGGCCATTTTGTTGACTTTTTCCTCTTCTCTTACGTAGAAATGGGTGGGATTTTGACAACTTTCTCTCCTTCTTCATGGTGTGCCCCACCTATATTAAATGTGCAAACAAGTAAAACAAGTTAGTAAGTGGGTCCCATTTGCATTATATAATATATATAATACATGCTATTTTTGAATTCAAAACCGTGGGATGCTATTTTGAAACTTCAAGTGGGTCCCACAAATGCATGTGTATGCATTACAAAACTAGAAAATGCTATTCTTCTCCAAAGAAAAATGTGGGCTACTTTGGGTATCCAAAAACTTGCATGCTTTTATAATAAGTCCATGTGGGTCCCACTTAGGAAATCCGAGTAGAGGACATTCTTGTTATACGTGGCTCCAATATGGACTGTTGCCATATAAGTTAAACTTTCAATTCCAAAATAAAATCATTTTTGTCACTTTCCATTATAGCATTCTATTTCTATGGCAATACAAAGATGGGACCCACTTTTATCATCCGATCACCATCCAACTAGCAAGATGCATGCACATGTAAGTAATATGGATTACCACCATGCATGCTCATGTGTGTTGGCTTTCTATTTTATCATTCGATCTATGTAAAGTAGTTGTAATCATATCATTCACGCCAAAATGGGTGGCCTTATATAGATGGGACCCACTCTTTAAATCACTTTCGTGGATTAATCTAAGCCGTTCAATTGATGGACCATGGTATAAATATAAGTTGTGTCATTTCCATGGAATAATTCTAACTGTCCAATTTGGTGGGTAGACCATCACATCTTGAGCCCATTCAAGCACAATTGACAAAGCTGCCCATCCATTTTAATTGATAATAACAGCCCATAACTTTCTAAATTGGTAATAGCTGGTTCCGTTCCACTTTCTATTGCACTTCTCTATTCAATGAGTCACTATGTAGAGACCTCATGTAGGGCCGAACCATCAAATCAGTGGGCCCCACTATAGGTTGGAATGATCCAAACCGATCAATTGATTAGCCTTAGTGTAAATGGGTTGTACCTCCCAATCTTTCCCTAGGATGATCCATACGATCCCGTTATTGGGTTGATCCAAATCGTTCAAATGATGGGTCATCTTACAAAATAATCTCAATCATCCATTTTATGCATCACCAAGTAAATAGGTGGTGCACCAAAACCATTTTCATAGGAGGATCTAAACCATCAAATTATTAGACCCCTGTGTGAATTGGTCGTGGCCCTACCATATTGATTTCTATGGGCCGATTTTAACCACTCAATCGACGGTCAACAAATGTGAATGAATTGTACTTTCAAAGCATTTCCAAAGGCCAATCCTAACCAACCAATTGATGGGCTATAAAATAATCCAAACCCTTCAAATGATGGTCAACAATGGTGGTAATCCTATGGTTGTTCTCACACTTGTGTTTTCCTTTGAACTTTCATATTTTTAGCTCCATTTTTCGTGAAATTCGAGAATATCCCTGAAACATCAAAAATAAGGAAAACACATCAAATAGAACTGCTCTACAAGTAAAAAGATAATCTTTTCCTACCTACAATTCACACATAAATGTGCTCATCATTAGCATTTTCTGGTAAGCTTTTCTTATTATTCCTTTCATTCTCTGTTAAGGTAGATTTTATTACTTGTTTAAGCCATTATTTCACCAAATATTTGCATCTATGCTAAAGTTATGAGCTGGAAATGTGGATGTTTGAATCAATCAAGGTCTAAATGGGTTAATGGTGCTAATAATAATATATCAGTGTTGTCCATAAGAATATACTATAATTTTGCTTCATTTGTACTTATTAGTAGATGAACAGGCACAATTGTAGGGTCGTTTAAATATGGTTTCATAGTGAGCATGCATTATAGCATTGATTCTGATTCTTTTACTATGAACTTTATTTAATTTTTGTAGTTGACCAATAAGATATGTAATAATTGAGTCATGAGATGGATCTGTAAATTGGTCATATAGTTTTTTTAGATGTTCATATTATCATTTCCTTAATGTTTGATGTTATCTTGTGGGAATAATATTCAGTTCCTGGAATAAGTTTCAGATAAAATAGAAGGCCAAAAAAAAAGTAATGTGAAAATCTAGTCATAATGTTTACTTCTTCTGGTTCATTCGATTTTCATGTTGGAAAAGGGTTTTATTATTTTTTATTCTCTTGCTAATTATGGGTCTTGGGTAAAGGCATTTTGAATTTATCTTACAATAAGGAGGAGAAATAATTAATGTTTGGATCATGATAGTATTCCACTGGTCCAAATATGTGCCTTCTTTTATAACCCTTTTCATGATCTTTTTCTTCATATAATTCGATGGATATTTTATTATGCCATTGTAATGGTGTTAAGATCGATAGATGTATCTCACTGTAGTTGAATTTCTTCCATTATTAGTGTACTTTTACAAAAGTAGTGATGACATTTTCTGATTAGATTTACGAGGATGCTTCTGTTGGTAAGGTTTCCTCAAGTCTGTTAATATTATTTAACCTCTGTAGATGCTCAAAATTTGTTCGTTGCTCTATTTCACTTTAAATCCTCTATGTGTTTGTGTTTAGATAGTAATGGTGTTAAGGAATCATTTGATATTAAAAATTGGATTGAATACGTTATGGCTTTTGGAACAGATTGCAATTTCAATTGGTAGCATTGAATCTCTGATCCTCATCATGTTTTATAGAAATTAGCCGTGGAGTTATATTGTTCATCATTTTGATACCAAATAGCATCAATCCTAATAATTCTTTGATAATTGTAGGGTGATATCCTATCTTTTCTTTTCTCCATTACTTTATCTAGGACAAGTTAAGCCCTCATCATTACAAGGGCGATGAAGGCGTTAGCCCAAGCCCATTATTAGGGGACTTGCCCAGTCCAAGTAGCCCTCTTCTCTTTTATTTAAAAGACTTGCCTAGTCTTTTAGATGTGTGTCCCCTAGATATTTGACCCCTCTCTTTCATTATAAGAGCAATAAAAGAGTCATCTTGAGCCCACCCCTTTGAGGAGACAGGCTATGTCTCATGTAGGAAAATTCAAACCTTTAGGAGACAAGTTATGTCTCATGTAGAAAAGAGTTATACCCTTTTGGAGACAGGTTTTGTCTCATTAACAAGTCACACTCTTTAGGGACAGGCTTTGTCTCATTAGTAAGTCACCCATAGGAGATTATTCAAGTCTCACAAGTTGCACCCTTTTCTAGTTGAAGACCAACTTGGTCTGGTAGTTACCTTGACCCTATCTATCATTGCAAGGGCAATGATAGGGATACTTGGTGCCCACCTCGGTGTTTAGGAGACTTGCTCAGTCTCACTAGCACCCTTCTTTATCTCTTCTTCTTTTAGGAGACTAACCTAGTCTCATTGGCACTCCCCTCTTAGGGTTGTGCACTAGGAGTCAGTCATTTTGTATATGAGTCAGTCTTTAGCTAGAGAGTCCTTCCTTAGTTAAAGAGTCATTCTTTAGCATAGTAGTCAGTTCTTCAGTCTTTCTTTCATGAGTCAGTCCTATCATCATAGGGGTTAGGATTCTGTCCATCCTCTCATCAAGTCATGTGATTTTTATTCACTCTTGCAAGGTATAGGATGCTGTCCAACCCTTACAGTGATGTGATTCCATCCAATCCTCCCCGCAAAGCATAGGATGTTGTCTAACCTTTGCGGGATATCAGGAGTCTGTCATCTCCTTATGATGATAGGATTATGTCCTCTTGTGTCAAAAACAACAAAAATATATCAAAAACATCTGAAAAACCAAAAATCTCAAAATCCTGAGTCAATAAGAGAGTAGTTAGGAAATTTTGTTCCGAACTACGTAGGCTTGATCCATTTCCATAGGGTACGTAGTGCATCTTGGGATCCACATCCCAGGTCCAGCCAAACTTTTAAAAATAAATATTTCAAACCTTCCAAAAATATAAAAATTCTTCAAAACATTTTCAAAAAGATCTTCCCCTAGAGTTAGGAGGCTGTCCTGTTTGTGATATGTTGTGTCTTGTCGTGTGAGTGTCCCTAGAGTTAGGAGGCCTCGAGTCCTTGTCGGTTAGACATTTAGTCGAACCAATGGCTAGACTAGGAAGCATATAGTCAGCCCATGGATTTCTTTAGGATGCACAGCCTAGTTACACATAGGATCTAGGGCCCACCTACATTAGCTTAAGGCTAATCAACTTGCATTAGTTAGGGCATATAGAGAATCCTAAAAATTACAATTCACATGAACTTAAGCAATTGTACAAAACGCTTTAAAAATCAGTCGAGTCTAGTGGATTGAGTCTAGGATAGCGGTTCTAGATGGTTAGGCATCGTAGTTTAGAATAGGTCATCGAACTACGTTGATTCTGATTCATCCCGAGGCCGGGATACGTAGAGCAGCCAGGGTGGATGGCCATTCTGGTCCGAGTCAAGTATTGCATTAGAGTTTTAGGATTCGTCTTGTCGAGTCGTGTATAGAGTTGAATTGTGTTGTGTGTTTTGCTGTGTTTTCTTACTTTCATGTACAGACCATATACCTTTAGCTGTAGCTTGCATGTGCTTGCACACCAGAACTTAGACACCAATTAGGTATGACAGTCATAACCTAGTTATTCTTAGGTGACACTTATTTCATTTCTTTTATGTGTGCCTATTATGCATCTCCAAGATTTGCATGATTAGGTAGACGTCTTCTCGGAGATATATGTTCCCATTTCACATTACTTTCGCCCAAAACTCTTCAAAATCAATAAGTAAATGGCATAAGAGACCAGATGTTTGCACTTGGGCGAATGAGGTGCTCTTCGGACCTTCCAACTTTGTAACCAGGCACGAACCTTCTTTTATATCTCTGGTTATTCGTTGCAACAGAGCATAGTATGGGATCCAGGGCCCACTTCCTTGGATGGCGACTCTTCTTTGTTTAAGGTACGTCTCGAATCTGGTCTAGTCCCCGAATCGAGAGGTATCTCACCTTATATCGCCACTCATGCTGTGAGAGGCACATTCTTTCGAGAGTTCCTTGGTAGAGCTCTCCATTCACGTGGATGATCCTGAGAGAGGCTTTCGTGGGGGCTCGTCCCCCGCCTCTCTCGGATCGGGGTCCACAGGCTGGCGACTCTGCTGGGGAATTCTTTCAAGATATTGCCTAACTCTATTATAATGCCATTTTAATTAATTTTTAAGAATTTTGGGCGAAAATCATTATAAATGGGAACCTTATCGCTTAGAATCTATGGGCACCAAATAGGTGTTTAAAACAAGGAATTCACATACTGCACAGCATACATCATTATGTTTTTATTTTCTTTTGTTGATTTTATTATTATTGGCTCTATGGGATAGATACAGTACATGCCAGATGGGATGTCATTACCCTGATGGGATTGTTGTATCTATTTCTAAGCTATGCGCCGGTGCTGCAGCCGTAAACACTAGGCGTACTTGTGTTTACAGCAACCGATGAGCAATGAAGCATACTATGTATAACACTAGGCGTACTTGTGTATACATCTAAAGTATGGATCATAAGCAAGTACCCGATATATTGAGTCCGGAGCCCTACTTTCATTTTACATATATTATGTATATGAATATATTTGCTGACTTAATGAAACCCAATTAGGATCTGCATGTGCTTATATATATATATATATATATATATTGCATTCATATAAGGACGGACATATGTGTTGCTTACACATATGAAGCCTGGAGCTAGGAACCTTATCCTATTTATAGACTAGGGTAGTTCACTTTTTTGTGGCTACAACACGGTCCTAGTACACTCACGAGTCTGTCATGAGTCAAGACCTTTTTTACTCTGCTAGATTATATTTAGGACTGGTGCCCCTGGTTAGGATATATATATATATATATTTTTTGATTATTAGAGTAGGGCCTACTCATTAGTGTGGTTTTCTTATCTAATTCGATCAATTCTATCAATCCATCTTCAAGATTTAGACCCGGTCTATGACCTACTTCTGTCATTTTGTGGCCGTGGTCTTCTTTCTGATCTACTGATCATCTTTGATCGCGGATGAAAAATTCAGTGTTGCCTATTGTATCCTTCTCCTATGATTGATTCCGATCAGATTATGTTCCATCTGTTGATTGTGAGTTTATCTTGCTGACATTTATTCGAGCATGTGTTCTTGCTGAGAGCCTTATTTTATCTTAACCCTGTTGGTATACCCTTTATGATTAGTTGCTCCAGACCCTCCCTTGTATAGTTGTTATGCTGCCGAATTTTTCTCCAAATACCTTGAGTTAGGTCGTTATCCTGTAAACTTGTTGATAAACTCTATGTGCTTATCTTACCACATCTCCTTGCATAGATGTTATGCTGCCAGATTTTATCCATGGGAAAGATATATTCGTATCATCTCTTGTCTCAACTTGAAATATGGGATTTTCATTTTGATTACCCTATATTGAACTCTAGTGTTTGTCAATTCCATGGCGGGAGTCTGACCTTGTTGACTTCACTCATTTGCAGTACCTATTTCTATTCAACCCACACCAGAGCCTATGGCTGAATCCGGAAATACTCTGGCTGAAATGAAGGAATTGATGAAGCCTATGCTTCAGCAGATGAATAATATGAGTGAGGAGATAGTCCGTTTGAAAAGTGATAAAGGTTCTGCTTCTAAAGGACCTGCACCCCAGCAAACTCCACTTATACCTCCTCCACCCCTGGTGGCAGCTAGGCCTGTTGTATTCCCAGTTGAGGATGACTTTGATGAAGAGTAGTACGCAGAAGAGAATTGTTTCCACCATTTGGATAGAACTGATAAAAGCAAAGGGATTGTAGACAGGTTGGATAAGCTAACCCAAGAAATGGAAAGCATGAAGTTCCAAGGCCCTAAGAAGCTGAACATGGCCGATTTTATGATAGTCCCGGGAGTCGTTCTACCTCCGAAGTTCACAGTACCTGATCTTGATAAGTATGATGGGACGGGATGCCCCACAAGTCATCTGAAATCCGTCATTCCTCTTCTGCAGCAACATGGACTTTCTCCAGAGTAGATTGCTCTCGTATTCCCTAGGTCACTAGTTGGAACTGCTAAAAACTGATTTTTGAGCTTAAAGTCTGAAGAGATTAGAAACCTAGAAGATATTGCCAACAAGTTCGTGGAACAATTTTTCATGGAGGAAGGGATAGATGTAACCAAAAGGGATCTGAAAATGTTGAAATAAGGGCATGATGAAACCTTCACTTCCTTCATCCGCAGATGGAGAAGGAAAGCTGCGCAGATGACTCATCATCTGTCAGATGAGGACCAGATTAAAATTATGGTGAAGAATCTGTCTCCACAATACTACCATCATATGGCTATCCAATACTTTCTTGATTTCAATCACCTCATCAAGATGGGAATCCAAGTAGATGATTGTAGACACCCCATTTTGACCAAGCCCTAAAAATAAAAACAAAAAAACAAAAAAACAAAAAAAAATTGGAAAATCCCTGAGCAGCTGGACCCGGATAAGTCATCGAGAAAAGAAAAAATAATAATAATAATAACCTATAAATTAGCAGCTTAAGGCTCCAGGGTTAAATCTAGGATAGCTCGAGACCGTAAGTAGGCCCTGCGAAAGTTTCGTCGAAATCCGACAGAATTTACCCGGGTAATGGGGTTTATTTCGAAAAATAGCGCAGAAGAGGGTCGAAGTAGTCAAGTCGGGGTGCCCTAGGCAGAGAAAAACCAGGGAAAATAAACCAAAAGAGGGTTGTCCTCAGGAAAAAGAAGAAGCCAAATTCGTGCGCTTATCAAGAGTGTGTTTTTGTGCGCTTATAGGATATTGGTTTGCCAATATCACTCCCCCAAAACCTACCTATATATAGCAAAGAGAGGGGAGAGAAGCCCAAAAAAAAAAATTGTTTTCTTTTCTTCCACCCTCGTTAGCTGCAACGAGAGAGAGAAAGCAGAGGAGAGAATAGAGAGAAGGAGGGTCGGGACCATCTTCACCACCACGGTTTGGACCACCACCTCCGGCCACTCCTCTGGCCAAGCCTCCTCCACAGCCGCCCACTTTCTTCCCTAAGCCACTACCACCATCGTCTTCCCCTCTTTATTCCCTTCACCCATCCGGTCAAACCCCCCCTCACCGATCTCCACCACCTCCTCTCCCACCATTTTCCTCTTCATCTCCCCCATCTTCACCCAATCCCACATCAAAACCCCTTTCATCTCCACCTTCTCTACCACCCAAAACCCATTTCCAAGACCAAACCCACGTAAAAAAACCACATCAGATCCCATCCATTCCAGCCATCTCTTCACCACCACCACTACCATCCCAGCCGCCCACCGGAATCCGAGCCACCACCAAACCCATCTCTACCTACCTTCTTCTCCGGCCGGCCTTCTTCAACCTCCATTGAAGTCGATCTCCACCCACCACCGCCGTGCCTCCACTTTGGCTCCACCAGCCACCACAACCTCTGCATCTTCTTCCTCCATCATCTCCGGCCGTGCCTCCCACCTTGCTCGACCTCCATTAAAGACCTCCATCATCGCAGCCACCACAACCTTCATATTCTTCTCCCCTTCCATTTTCTACCCATGTTCCTCAAAACCTTCTCCTAACCCCCATTAGATCCAGATCCATCACCACCAAACCCACCACCACCATCTTCACAAAACCCATTTCGTTTTTTTATCCCCACCATCACAGCCACCGTACCCCCCCATTAAACCCATTTTCCCCATTTCAACATCAGCCACAATCCCCATTCTCATCCCTCTCTTCCACCCACCTCCTTCACCGGCCATCCTCTGCCATTTCCCCAAACCCATTTTCAAAAATCTACTGACCATCTTCATCCTCTGCAACTACCATCACCATCTTCTTCCAAAAAAATAAAGAGCTTTATCAGTAAGTGGAAATAGGAAAAGAAAGTGGAGATGAAGGAGGTTGCCAATCAACCGAAGCTCACTGGAGGGGGTATTTAGTCGTTTGCCTCCATCTTGACATCTCTCCTTCTCTCTCAATTGCAAGAACCGGATCCGGATCTGGGCCTCGGATTTCTGAGGTCTTGCTGTGTGCTTATCATTTGAAGAGTAGTAAGGGGATTTTCGTTAGCTCAGGGAAGAAGGTGACAAAATTCCTCGACAGAAGGTAACACATTCATCACCCATGGTATGATTTCAAGCTTTGTTTGAGTTCCTTCCTCTAAAAATCTTAATTAATTGCATAATTGCTGGTCTAGAACTCAGATTATGTCCTGGTAATTAGCTTTCTTTAAATATTAATGTTGGTATTTCCTTCTAATTGCATGACTGCTATTCAAGATCTCCGATCATGTCTCTGAAATCTCAATTCTATTGATATGGGGCTGATCTACTCGTGTCATACATTTTCCCAGTTGAAAAATCCAAAATGGCTATCTGTCTCTCTTGAACAAGTGGTTATGTGTTGGTGAGCTTTCAAATTTGTCACTTGTTCTTATAAAACCTCATTTCCACAAGAGGCATGCACCATTTCATTGTAGTAGAATGAGTAAATTTGGGAAAAGGATCTTATCTTCAAAATATTAACAATGTCTGTATGTTGGGTTTTACAAACTATGCGAAGCTCAATGTTTAAATTTATTTGATTCTAGATGTTTTCGTACAGTGCTCTTGGGTCCCATCTCATTCCATCATATATTCATTGTCAAATGTGATGAACCTGGTGCCCATTTCTTTTCCATCTTTGTTGAAATTGTCCTACTTGTTTAAAGTGATGATACAAAGGAGAAGCATGTTACCCAGCTTCTCTAATTGAGTCAGCACTGTCTGATCTTTATTGGGTCCATTATGTTAGCACTGCTCGATTTGAATTTCCTGGAGGCCTTCTTAACCCTTTTATTCTTCTCCAGTTGAGTTAAAGGTCAAGGGATAAGAGATTTAGTAAAATGGTAGTACAGATGATGAAATTCCCCTGATCAATTCCTAAGTATTTGTGTTATCATGTTCATTGGCTATAAATCCATCTTGATTATCCATCAGTTTTGAGTGTATTGAGCAGCAATGTCTGTTGATTGCCTCTTTATTCCTCCCTAGGAGCTTAGTTGCTCATCCATTCAGGGTTTACATATTACTCTTGGGCTCTTATTTTTTTCAAGGTTTTGAAATTACTATCATCTTCGCAATCTGTTTCATGTCTCGGTTACCTCGCATATATGCCATTCTTAAGATTCCTTACAAGGTTTAAAGTTCCATCGATTCAAAGAACTAATTTCCTTTGGGTAGGCTTTGACGGAATATATCTTGAGCCAACCCTTTCCCTTCCTGCCTTAGAGTTTTCGCAGGTTAAAGGATTTCTTCCTCTTTAGAGTCTGTCATAGAGAGTTTGGGAGTCTGTCCTACCCTTGTAGAGTTTAGGAGTCTATCCTACCCTTTTAGAATTTAGGAGTCTATCATGTCCTCTTAGAGTTAGGAGTCTGTCCAACCTCTATAGAGCATAGGAGTCCGTCCAACCTTCAGAGAATTTAGGATTCCGTCCTTCCATCTTAGAGAGTCAATCTTTCAGGAGTTTGTCTTATCATCATAGGGGTTAGGATTCTGTTCATCATCTCATCAAGTCATGTGATTTTTATCCGCTCTTGCAAGGTATAGGATGTTGTCCAACCCTTGCAGAGTCGTGATTCTGTCCAACTCCCCCGCAAAGCATAGGATGCTACCCAACATTTGCGGGATATCAGGAGTCTATCCTACCCTTATGATGATAGGATTCTGTCATCTTGTGTCAAAAATGACAAAAACACTTCAAAACATCAAAAATCTCAAAAGTCTTGAGTCATTAAGAGTGTAGTTAGGAAAATCTCGTTCGAACTACGGATGGCTTGATCCCTAGCTGAGGCGTACGTAGGCAGCTCAGGCTTGCAGCTGGCATCCTGAGTCCAGTCACAACTTCAAAAACTTCTATAAGTTTCAAAACCTTTCAAACCTTTTCCAAAATACAAAAATTCTTCAAAATAACCTTTCAAACCATTTTCAAAAGATCTTCCCATAGAGTTAGGAGTCTGTCCTGATTTTGTGGATTTGCCATGTCTGGTCGTGTGAGTGTCTCTAGAGTCAGGAGGCCTCGAGTCGTGGTCGGCTAGACACTTAGTCGATCCGATGGCTAGACTAGAACACACTTAGATAGCCCATGATTTTTCTTAGGACGCACAGCCTAGTCACACATAGGGTGTAGGGTCCACTTGCATTAGTTAGGGCATATAGGGAGTCCTAAAAATTACCATTCACTTGAACTTAAGTAATGGTGCAAGAAGCTTTAAAAACTAGTTAGGTCTAGTTGATCGAGTCTATGATAGCGGTCCTAAAGGGTTAAGCATTGTAGTTTAGCAGCCAGGATGGATGGCCATCTTGGTCCGAGTCAAGTATCGCATTAGAGTCTAGGGTTTGTCATATTGTATGTTTTGCTGTGTTTTCTTACTTTCCTGTACAGACCTTATACATTTAGTTGTAGTGTGCATGTGTTTGCCCATCGGAACTTAGACACCAATTAGGCATGACACTCATAACCTAGCTATTCTTAGGTGGCATGTCTTTCATTTTCTTTTGTATGTGCTTCTTATTCATCTCCGAGACATGCATGATTAGCTAGACGTTATCTCGGAGATATTCGTTCCCATTTCGCATGATTTTTGCCCAAAACTCTTCAAAGTTAATAATAAATGGCATAAGAGACCAGGTGCTTGCACTTGGGCGAATTGGGGGCGCCTAACCTATTCCCCATTCGTCATCAGGCACGAACCTTTTGTATCTCTGGTTATTTGTTGCGACAGAGCACAGCATGGGATCCAGGGCCTACTTCCTTGGATGGTGACTCTTTCTTTGTTTAAGGTACGCCTCGAATCCGGGCTAGTCCCCGAATCGAGAGGTATCTCACTTTACATCGCCACTCATGCTGTGAGGGGCACTCTTTCGAGAGTTCCTTGGTGGAGCTCTCTTTCACGTGGATGATCTAGAGATTTTCTGGGGGCTCGTCCCCCCGTCTCTCTCGGATCGGGGTCCACAATGATGCACTGACCAAAGGCCTAAAGACAAGGACCTCAACTGATGTTAGAGACGGAAAGAGGACTATGGTAGCAGCTAAAGAGGTCAGCAATGTGGAAACCTCTCGCCAACCTTTCAAGAAGGTGGCCCAGAAAGGAAACAAGCCTATTCAGAAGCCAAATAAAGAGATTCCTCCATTGCCAAAGAATCTTGAGAAAGCTTTGAGAGAATTGGTCGAAGTGGGTAAACTTGAACTTCCTGAACCTTCCCCTCCTCCAAATCCTCTTCCTACCAGCTTTTATGAACAAGACTTCTGTGAATATCATCGAGTTCATGGACATTCAACCAACAGTTGCCAACCCTTGAAACATAAGATCCTAAAATTTATCAAGGATGGTACGGTAGTTGTTGGAGAACCCAGTGCTACCAAAAACCAGTGCAAAGGTCAGTTGGCCCTTTATCGATGGTAGGAGCTATCTCTATGGATGACCATTGTTGGATCCTACATCCCTTATTCGTCCTATTTCAGATACGCCCCATGTTCGATCAAACTCTCAACCAATGGAGGAATCTTTTGAAAGGTTGGCCCTCATCAGAATGGAAAACTGGATGGTTAAAATTTTTGGTCAGATGGCCATGCTAACTGAAGAAGTGGGGGAGATGAAAACTCAGATACAATACCTGTCCACCAGATGTGATTCAGCTCCTAAGCAGTTTGTCGATATGGGTACTATGACAGAAGAAACATCAGTTCATAGTTTGATTCTTGAAAGATCAGTAAACTTGCATAAAAAAGAAAAGACCTTCTATTTTTTCTAAAGAGGTTAAGAATGTTAGATCTTATCACCAAGCTCTTAAGAAGCTACTGGTAGTAGAAGAAAAGATGGGTCAGAAAATGAAGAGAGAGTACACTCACCTACCTTGTTCTCAGGAAGTTATCATGAAGAAATGGGTCAATGAAGGTCGTTTGACACTTTTAGATCCGAAGCCTCTTCGCAACCCACTCCCTAAACACTAGAGAAGAGACCAGTATTGCGAGTATCACGGAGGTATTGGTCATACAACAGAAAAATGCCTGGCATTGAAACACAAAATTTAGGACGAGATAGATGGAGACTCTTCCCTTCTTCCTGAACTCCATGCTTTCGTGAATTATGCACCGGTTAAACTCATTCAACCCTTCAAAGGTTCCACCACCTCTGTTTATGCCGCCTCAGAGCAGAGAAATGAATTGAAAGGAAAAGGAAAGATGTCAGAGATTGAACCTCCTAAGAATATCAGGGCAGAGAACTTTATGCCACCAGCAGATTTTCAAGGACAGTTTGGGCCAGGTCGACAGAACTACATGGGACCACCTTTGCCTAGATTCCTATACCAAGACCGAAACCACTAGCCGACAACATCATGGAGGAGGGCATGCTACTTGTGAACTTCAGTGTCGAGTCCTTGTCCATGTCCAAGTGTCATGTTTCAAGTGAGGTGTTCCAAATGTCATGTTTCAAGATTTGACTTCTATCAAGTGTATACCAACTCTTGTGTTGAAAGTTGGTGAGTCATAGTGTCAATGTCAAAAAAAATAAAAGTGTGTCATGTTTGTCAGTCTTTCTCATTTAGAGTCAGTGTTTTATTTTCTGTCAAGTCTGATGTAGAGCCCACTGAGGCATGTTGAGAACTATTGATGTACTTGAAAGTTTTTAATTCAATAAAGTTTGGTTTCAATGTTATCAATATTCTTATGATTCACTCTTAGATCTAATGTTTAAAATAACTAAAGACACCCTCCTCGGATGAGGATGCAGATGAAATTCCCCTCGAGATCTGAAAGATGATCAAACGAGAGGAAGAGCGTCGAGCATAGCCACTCAAAGAAGAAATCAAAGCTGTTGATAGTGGTATTGAAATCCGAAACTTGGAAAAAATGGATTGGCAAAACTTTATCTCCCAAGGAGAACGAGGAATTGATAAACCTGTTTATAGGGGTTCGAGGTAGTCTTGCTTGATCCTATAAGGAGAAACCGGGTGAACGCCCTGTGCAAAACAAGACTCCATCGGTTTTAGATATCAGTCATAAAGCAAAATTCAAGAGAGTGAAGCATCAGACATCCAGTCGAGCTGATGAGAAGTTTAGAGAAGACTTTTAGAAAATGAAGTCATCAATTTGAGCCCAAAAAGAGCACTTTGGCTACATATTTTTCAATGAGATTCCGAGATGGAATACTTCAAGAGTAAGGACATTCCTGATTTCTAAAAGCAAAAAAAAAAAAAAGGAATACGAAAGAAAGACAAGAAAGAGAAGGGAACGTGTCCCTAAGACAACATCTTATAAAAATCAAAGACCCAAGTGATGGAGTCTATGAGATAGATTGAATATTAGAATTGTCTCCAACATTTAGAGACTATCAAGAGCTGTATAACCTTGAGTATAAATTCAAGATATTCGAGAAGCGCATAAGTTTAAGTAGAGCACTGTGGTTGAAGTCTTGCTTGCAAATACCGCCAGACTACTTGACAAAAATATTCAAAGTTTTGAACCTTAAACATTCAAAAGCTTGTATGTCAAAATACCAGGAGGCCATCCTTGGACGTTTGAGCCGTTATAGCCAAAATCCTAACGTCAGAAAAAACCGCTTGCAAATTTTTGAGCCAAAAGTTAAGCCAAACAATTCTTTCAACCACATTATAAACGAGGGGCATCTTTTATGACTTTTGTCATAAAAGATAAGCACCTGAACTACGCGGACCTGATCCCCAGCTCTTCAGAGGTACGTAGACAACTTGATCCACTCAGGTTCGGTCAACCTTTGGGATAAAAGCTAAATCATCCATCTTTCAAAATTTTGAAGCTAAAAGGCTAAACCATTCTTTAATAAACACCAAAGCGAACTATGCGAACCTGATCCTCCATTTTTGGGGTACGTAGGTAGTCTGGCCAGACCAGATTCGGTCCAAATCGTTTGAACCAAAGAAACATCCTACCCCTTTGAACCTAAGCCTACCTAGAAAGTCCTTCTGGTAAAATAAGCAAAGGTTAAAGGCAAAAAAAAAAATAGAAAGAAAAGAAAAGAACGAGAGTCTGAAGACCCACTAGGTTGAAAACCCGAAAGGGCGGCTTAGACAAAAGCAATGATTGTTTACCTGCTAAGTCAATAACCAAAGGAGTTGGCTTGTGCAAAAATGAGGATAGCGGTCTGCTGGATTGAAAACTTGAAGGGGTCAATCCAGTCAAGGGCAAAGACTTCCCATAGACAGAAAGTTAGTGAGATACAGAAGGAGCTCCTCAGTTATGAAGAATTCCTGAAATTGAGTTTATAGTGAGAAATCCAAGCAAGAGTTAAGATAGGTGGTCTGCAAGGCCAGAGACCTGGAAAGCAATAGTCATGAGTTCCCGCAAGGAGGGAATGGACGAGATGGAGAAGCAGTCTTCAAACAGGGCAGGATCTCGGAATCCGAGTAGTGTCGGCAAGACTTACTTTGACACCTTCCTAAACTAAGGGCATTAAAACTGAGCAATCCGAAGGGGGTAATAACCATGACGGAAGTCCCGATGGAGGAAATTAGAGCCTCTTGACATGGTTTTCAAAATTACTCTGAGAGCTGCTAGCCTTACTATAAAAAATAATACATTGGATCTAAGGGTGAATCAAAAGTGAGTCGAGTCACTTGAATTGTATAAATCTTCTTTGATCGAGTCATTAGAAGTTTATTCCTCATTCTTATCCCTTTTTTCTCTCAAGGTCTAAAGTTGTTTGGCACTGGAAGAGCGAGAGTACATCTTCCAAAATGCAAAGAAAATTCAAAGTAAATCCTGGTTGGGAATCAAAGAAGTGGCAAGAGACATCTTGTTTAGACCTGCCAGAGACATCAAAGCCTCAAGCAGTGAGCAAAAAATAGAAGAGATTTTCAGACTCAGCCATCATGGTGATTGTCTTATTCCTTCTCAAATGAAAGGAAAGAACCTGTGCGACCTTAAGCCTCCACGGAGCGAAACACTTTTTCTTCAACCACGAGTGTACCACTTCTTTAAGACTCCTATCATGGAATCACAACATACTAGGGGAATCTTTTATGACTTGCGTCATAAAAGATATCAAGCAAACAAAGGCAATCAGTGCCAATGTCTTCAGTAAGTTGAGATAAGAGATGTACGAGTATATCTCAAGCCAAACCTCCAAACTCCTTAGATGAGTCCATTCTCTTGAAAAGTGAACTTCCCAAGAAAATTAGTTTTCCCAGCGGAGTCTAGAATTTGCTCCAACAGCCTTCAATCCTCAGCAGAATATAGTTTCTCTCAGTAAAAAAAACAGAAGAGAGATACCCAAATTCTAACAGGTTATCTGAATCCGGTTCTCAATAAAGAACTCGCACTCACAATAGTTCTCGGCAAGAGACAATCAATCTCTTAGTGGAATCGAGATAAATTTTCGCATCCAGAAGCAAAATTATTGTTTGTACCTCCTCGTAGTTAGTATGGGGAGCAACCTTTCTACAGGTCCATCTAACTATTATTCCAAGAAGAAGCCTTTCCACGGGCCCATCATACCTTTGATTCCCGTACTGTCGGCATGATCAAGGTATCCTCGACTTTTCGGTTCATTCGCAACCAGGTCGATCCTCTGAGCCTTTGACTCATTCCCAGTCCAGCTCGTATCCTTGACCTTTCGGTTCATTCGCAATCAGGTCAATCCTTTGATTCATTCGCAGTCTAGCTCGTATCCCCGACTTTTCGGTTCATTCACAACCAAGTCGATCCTCTGAGCCTTTGACTCATTCGCAGTCTAGCTCGTATCCCTGACTTTTCGGTTCACTCGCTACCAGGTCAATCATTTGAGCCTTTGACTCATTCGCAGTTTAGCTCGTATCCCCGACTTTTTGGTTCATTCGCAACCAAGCCGATCCTTTGAGCCTTTGGTTCATTCGCAGTTTAGCTCGTATCCTTGACTCTTTGGTTCATTCATAACGGAGTCGATCTTTGAGCTTTTGACTCATTCACAGTCAAGTTTTTACTCTCGACCTTTCGGTTCGTTCGCAACCGGGTCAATCCTTTCAGTTTTTGACTCATTCCCAGTCAAGTTAGTGTTCCCGACCCTTCGGTTAATCTATAACCGAGTCAATTCTTTAACTTCTGATTCTGTCAGGTTATTACCTTTCTGGTTCATTCGCAACCACGTCATCGTTCCGGCCTCTTTGGTTCATTCGCAACCAAGTCATCGTTTCGGTTTTTTTAGTTCATTCGCAACCGGGCCAAAATCTTAGACTCTTTGGCTCATCCGCTGCCAAGTTTCTCGCTGATTTCTTAATTCATTCGCAATCAAGATAATATCCCCGACTCTGATTCATTCGCAGTCGAGTCAATCTTCCAATTCTTAGCTCATTTGCAGCTAAAATCAAATTTCGGTTTTTTGGTTCATTCGCAACCAGGCCAAAATCTTAGACTCTTCGGCTCATTCGCTGCCAAGTTTCTCGCCGATTTCTTGATTCATTCGTAATCAAGGTAATCTCCCTGACTTCGACTCATTCGCAGTCGAGTCAATCTTCCAATTCTTAGCTCATTCGCAGCTAAAATCAAATTCCTAATTTTTTGGTTCATTCGCAACCAAGTCATTATTATGGTCTCATAGTTTATTCGCAACAAGGCCAATATCCCTGACTCTGGCTCTTTCGTAGTCAAGTCACCCCTTTGCTTTTCGGTTCGTTCGCAACCAAGCAAATTTCTGACCTTCAGACTCATTCGCAGTCAAGTCCATTATCTGATCTTGTGGTTCGTTCGCAAGCAAGATAATATTCCTGATTCTCTGACTCCTTCGCAGTCAAGTCAATTATCTGGTCTTCTAGTTCTCTCGCAACTGAGTCAATTTCCAACTCTTCGACCCATTCGCAGTCAAGTAAGTGTTCCGATCTTCTGGTTCGTTCGCAACCAAGCTAGCATCTCCGATTCTTTGACTCCTTCGTAGTAAAGTCAATTCCCCGTCTTCTGGTTCAGTCGCAACCAGGCCAATATCTTTCCCGGCTCTCTTGTAGCCAAATCAATCTTTTATCTCGACTCGCTCGCAGTCAACCCATTTCTCTTCAATTTCTAGCTCGTTCGCAGCCAAAGCAAAGCTTCCAATAGTTCCAACTTGTTCGCAGCCACTCTATCCTGTCGATACTTGTTGCACGGGATGTCCGAGCAATGTCCCTTCAAATCTTACTCATTGGACGCTAGAGTAGCGTCATCTAGAACTCTCTTTTTTTAATCATTTTCATCCGACATCTTTGGCCGGTCAAAATATATCGTCTGTTTAGCTTTGGCATTCGTGCGACAGGCACACTCTGCCAAAGAGGGGCATCTGTAGACACCCCATTTTGACCAGGCCCTAAACTCTCCATGTTTGTGTTAAACCTCTTCAAATCAATATTTTGGCACCTCAAATTGCACCCTAAGCTAGGTTAGGGTCCCACCAAGGTCCCTGCAAAACTTCATCAAAATCCGTCAAGGTTTGCCTAGCAAATGAGTCGGGATAGGAAGTGTAGTGCAAATGCAGAAGAGGGGTAGTCTATCCAGTCTGAGGTCTATCTTGTCAGATTAATTCATTGCCTAAATAGCAGCACGAGGGTGTTCTTGGGTAACTAAAGAGGTACGAATTTAGCTCTTAATTTTTACTAAAAAAATTTTCTTCAAGACCACCCATTTTTCTTACAAACCAAGGCAATATACACCTATAAGGGGCTGTCCTAGAAGAAATGGGGGTCAAATGCATCAATTCCCTTTACCCCACTAGAAGACCCAACCCACATTCCATCTCAACAGCAACCCAAAATAAATTTTTTCTACCAATACTCACAAAACCTTCATTGACCATCAATTTCCTCCGTTATTAGTAAAAATGAGATCTACATCACCCCAAGGTCTAAAAATTCATGAGAACTACAAAGTGATGTTCAAAGAAGAAATAGGGCATCTTATTTTTAGTACCTCCTTTTATTACTTAGACCCCCTTATAAAAGAATAAAAAGCATATGGCTGTCCAGGGACCAATGGGGGGGAATATATCATTTCTTTGCTAAAGCCATTGAAACAGGGTCTGTTGAGAGGGATCTCATTTTTAAAAAAAAATAGCAAAGAGGGATCGCATTTTTAAAAAAAATAGCAAAGAGGGAGGGAAGGAGTGCACTCACCAAAATGAGGGTGTGTTGATATTAGCACACCCCTTCTTTATTGCAATCGATTATAAAAAGGATAGGGCTCTCTTTTTCTTTAAAAAAAATAAATCTCTGAAATAGAGAGAAAAATAGAGAGAGAGAGAGAGGCGATAAAGTGAGAGGGAGAGCAGAGAGAGGACATGTATAGAGAGGGTTTGAGAGAGGGAGGAGCTCCCCACAGCCACCATCATTTCCATCTATATATAAATAGAGGGAGTTCATTTTTTGATCAGGAGGAAAATCAGCAGAGAGAGGGAGTAGAAAGAGAGAAAGCTTCCCCATGAAACCCCAACCCCTTTTCTCATCTTCTCCGATCACCCTGCCGGAATTCTACCGGAATTCGATGCTCCTGCCATCACAATCATCATCATCATCTTATTTTCATGTCACTCAAGCCCCAAATCCCAAATCTAAGCCCTAATTCCTCATTCGAAACCCTAACCTTGGCTCTTCCATTCTTTGTTCCGATCATGCTCTGATTGTCTCTGGCAATCCTCCGGCCGACATTTCTCTTCTCTGGCCAGCGGCTCTTTTGCTAGATCTGTCTTATGTTAAACTTACAAACCTTAGATCCCAAAGCTTTAAACCCTAGATCTATCTTCTAAACCCTACATCTGAAACCTTAACTTGCCTTCGTCTTCTCCGGCAAGCCATTGCCGGAATCCAACCATTCCTCCGATCAGTTTTCTCTTTATTATAGATCTTCATTTCCACATAGATTTTATTTTTTCTAGTTGTGGAGCCTTCAAATCTATAATTTTCTATCTTTGAAACCCTAGCAAAGGGAGACAAATATAGAGAGAGAGGGGGGGTTCGGCCGGGAGAATCGATTTCTCCGACGAATCCTTGCCGGAATTCGACCATTTTCTTCAGCCTCCGGTCATCTTCCCTACCAGATCCGACGGAAATCCGATCATTTTCATTTTGTTTTTCTCAGTCCAAACCCTCACATCATAGATCCAAGCTATCAAACCCACTTTCATTACATTTAAAGAAGCAGAGAGTAGAAGAGAAGAGAATCTGCTAGCTTCTCCGGCAAGCTTCTCGGTTTCCGGCAACATTCCTCCTCCAATTGTTTTTCCGGCCAATTTCCTTCAACAACACATCATTTCTGGCCGGATTTTGATCACGATCTGAAACTATAGAGAAAGATATTTAGAGGCTTCTTGTCTTCCTTAGTGGATTTCATCAGAGTTTTGGAAGCTAAAGCTAAGGATTTTGGAGTCTTGTTAGCATTTTCTGGTAAGCTTTTCTTATTATTCCTTTCATTCTCTGTTAAGGTAGATTTTATTACTTGTTTAAGCCATTATTTCACCAAATATTTGCATCTATGCTAAAGTTTTGAGCTGGAAATGTGGATGTTTGAATCAATCAAGGTCTAAATGGGTTAATGGTGCTAATAATAATATATCAGTGTTGTCCATAAGAATATACTATAATTTTGCTTCATTTGTACTTATTAGTAGATGAACAGGCACAATTGTAGGGTCGTTTAAATATGGTTTCATAGTGGCATGCATTATAGCATTGATTCTGATTCTTTTACTATGAACTTTATTTAATTTTTGTAGTTGACCAATAAGATATGTAATAATTGAGTCATGAGATGGATTTGTAAATTGGTCATATAGTTTTTTTAGATGTTCATATTATCATTTCCTTAATGTTTGATGTTATCTTGTGGGAATAATATTCAGTTCCTGGAATAAGTTTCAGATAAAATAGAAGGCCAAAAAAAAAAGTAATGTGAAAATCTAGTCATAATGTTTACTTCTTCTGGTTCATTAGATTTTCATGGTTGGAAAAGGGTTTTATTATTTTTTATTCTCTTGCTAATTATGGGTCTTGGGTAAAGGCATTTTGAATTTATCTTACAATAAGGAGGAGAAATAATTAATGTTTGGATCATGATAGTATTCCACTGGTCCAAATATGTGCCTTCTTTAATAACCCTTTTCATGATCTTTTTCTTCATGTAATTCGATGGATATTTTATTATGCCATTGTAATGGGGTTAAGATCGATAGATGTATCTCACTGTAGTTGAATTTCTTCCATTATTAGTGCACTTTTACAAAATTAGTGATGACCTTTTCTGATTAGATTTACTAGGATGCTTCTGTTGGTAAGGTTTCCTCAAGTCTGTTAATATTATTTAACCTGTGTAGATGCTCAAAATTTGTTCGTTGCTCTATTTCACTTTAAATCCTCTATGTGTTTGTGTTTAGATAGTAATGGTGTTAAGGAATCATTTGATATTAAAAATTGGATTGAATACGTTATGGCTTTTGGAATAGATTGCAATTTCAATTGGTAGCATTGAATCTCTGATCCTCATCATGTTTTATAAAAATTAGCTGTGGAGTTATATTGTTCATCATTTTGATACCAAATAGCATCAGTCATAATCATTCTTTGACAATTGTAGGGTGATATCCTGTCTTTTCTTATCTCCATTATTTTATCTAGGGCAAGTTAAGCCCTCATCATTACAAGGGTGATGAAGGCGTTAGCCCAAGCCCATCATTAAGGGACTTGCCCAGTCCAAGTAGCCCTCTTCTCTTTTATTTAAAAGACTTGCCTAGTCTTTTAGATGTGTGTCCCCTAGACATTTGACCCCCTCTTTCATTATAAGAGCAATAAAAGAGTCATCTTGAGCCCACCCCTTTGAGGAGACAGGCTATGTCTCAAGTAGGAAAATTCAAACCTTTAGGAGACAAGCTATGTCTCATGTAGAAAAGAGTTATACCCTTTTGGAGATAGGTTTTGTCTCATTAACAAGTCACACCCTTTAGAGACAGGCTTTGTCTCATTAATAACTCACCCATAGGAGACTATTCAAGTCTCACAAGTTGCACCCTTTTCTAGTTGAAGACCAACTTGGTCTGGTAGTTACCTTGACCCTATCTATCATTGCAAGGGCAATGATAGGGATACTTGGAGCCCACCTCGGTGTTTAGGAGACTTGCCCAGTCTCACTAGCACCCTTCTTTATTTCTTCTTCTTTTAGGAGACTAACCTAGTCTCATTGGCACTCCCCTCTTAGGGTTGTGCACTAGGAGTCAGTCCTTTTGTATATGAGTCAGTCTTTAGCTAGAGAGTCCGTCCTTAGTTAGAGAGTCATTCTTTAGCATAGGAGTCAGTTCTTCAGTCTTTCTTTCATGAGTCAGTCCTATCATCATAGGGGTTAGGATTCTGTCCATCCTCTCATCAGGTCATGTGATTTTTAATCACTTTTGCAAGGTATAGGATGTTGTCCAACCCTTGCAGAGATGTGATTCCATCCAATCCTCCCCGCAAAGCACAGGATGCTGTCCAACCTTTGCGGGATATCAGGAGTCTGTCCTCTCCTTATGATGATAGGATTCTGTCCTCTTGTGTCAAAAACAACAAAAACATATAAAAAATATCTGAAAAACCAAAAATCTCAAAAAACCTGAGTCAATAAGAGAATAGTTAGGAAATTATGTTATGAACTACGTTAGCTTGATCCCTTTCCATAAGGTACGTAGTGCAGCTTGGGATCCACATCCCAGGTCCAGCCAAACTTTTAAAAATAAATATTTTAAACCTTCCAAAAATATAAAAATTCTTCAAAACCTTTTCAAAAAGATCTTCCCCTAGAGTTAGGAGTCTGTCTTAGATGCTTGGGGTGTTTTAGAGTTATGAGGCTGTCCTGTTTGTGTTAATATATTGTGTCTTGTCGTGTGAGTGTCCCTAGAGTTAGGAGGCCTCGAGTCCTGGTCGATTAGACATTTAGTCGAATTGATGGCTAGACTATGAAGCATATAATCAGCCCATGGATTTCTTTAGGATGCACAGCCTAGTTACACATATGATCTAAGAGCCCACCTGCATTAACTTAAGGCTAATCAACTTGCATTAGTTAGGGCATATAGAGAGTCCTAAAAATTACAATTCACATGAACTTAAGCAATTGTACAAAACGCTTTAAAAATCAGTCGAGTCTAGTGAATCGAGTCTAGGATAGCGGTTCTAGATGGTTAGGCATCGTAGTTTAGAATAGGTCATCGAACGACGTTGATTCTGAGTCTTCCCGAGGCCGGGATACGTAGAGCAGCCAGGGTGGATGGCCATTCTAGTCCGAGTCAAGTATTGCATTAGAGTTTTAGGATTCGTCTTGTCGAGTCGTGTATAGAGTTGAATTGTGTTGTGTGTTTTGCTGTGTTTTCTTACTTTCATGTACAGACCCTATACCTTTAGCTGTAGCTTGCATGTGCTTGCACACCAGAACTTAGACACCAATTGGGTATGACACTCATAACCTAGTTATTCTTAGGTGACACTTATTTCATTTCTTTTATGTGTGCTTATTATGCATCTCCGAGACATGCATGATTAGGTAGACGTCTTCTCGGAGATATATGTTCCCATTTCACATGACTTTCGCCCAAAACTCTTCAAAATCAATAAGTAAATGGCATAAGAGACCAGGTGTTTGCACTTGGGCGAATGAGGTTCTCTTCGGACCTTCCAAATTCGTAACCAGGCACGAATCTTCTTTTATATCTCTGGTTA
This sequence comes from Tasmannia lanceolata, assembly GCF_043159265.1. Taxonomy (NCBI): domain Eukaryota; kingdom Viridiplantae; phylum Streptophyta; class Magnoliopsida; order Canellales; family Winteraceae; genus Tasmannia; species Tasmannia lanceolata. The sequence continues at coordinate 15,622,357 of NW_027518696.1, read as the reverse complement.
TCCGTTGCAACAGAGCATAGTATGGGATCCAGGGCCCACTTCCTTGGATGGCGACTCTTCTTTGTTTAAGGTATGTCTCGAATCTGGGCTAGTCCCCGAATCGAGAGGTATCTCACCTTATATCGCCACTCATGCTGTAAGAGGCACATTCATTCGAGAGTTCCTTGGTAGAGCTCTCCATTCACGTGGATGATCCTGAGTGAGACTTTTGTGGGGGCTCGTACCCCACCTCTCTCGGATCGGGGTCCACAGTTTGGTATATGTTTTCCTTATTTCGAGGGATTGCGACGGCTTTGCCTGACCCTGCACGGGGTTCCGAGCCTTTACCTAGCGTGTTTAGTTTCTTCTGTCTTGTGGATTCGTATGTTGAGCTCTTGTACCATGGCTTCAAGTCCAGCCGTGTATTTTCCATCTAGTGGCTTTGAGGTCGGATCTCTTTGCTCGGTTTCCAATCTCTGAATCCTTCCTTTCATTAGTGGGGAGGATTTGAAACTGGGCATGCGCGGGGGATTTGAAATCCGAGCCCTTCCTTTCGTTAGGTGGGGAGGATTTGAAAATGGGCACGCGTGGGCGATTCGAAATCCGAGCCCTTCCTTTCATTAGGTGGGGAGGATTTGAAACTGGGTATGCGCGGGCGATTCGAAATCCGAGCTCTTCCTTTCACTAGGTGGGGAGGATTTGAAACTGGGCACGCGCGGGCGATTCGAAATCCGAGCCCTTCCTTTCATTAGGTGGGGACGTTGTAGGGATGACTTGCTAGGGGAAGTTTTAGTGGTAGGGGTAGCAACGTCTTTTCAGTCGGGGGGAAATGGAGCTTCGATTTCTAGCAGTTTCCTCAAATTCCCCAATCGGCGCCAGGTGTGCACGTCCCATCCGATTAGAAAGGGAGGGAGGTTAATCGACGCGTGTCGAAACCCTAGCTCCTTTTAAAGCTTTTTTTTTGGGATTTATTTTCGCCTTATTTCTTCGTCTTCTTTGGGTGAAGTGGGCTTTCCTCTGCGGCGATTTTTTTTTGTGTCTGCTCTTCATCAACTCCTCTCTGGTTTTTGCCCTTCTTCACTATCTGCCTCGGTGAATTCTGTGCTTTTCGTTTCGTCTGATATTTGATTATTTTACGATGCCTGTCGTAACCGGTTCTCAGAGTCCGTCTATCAAGTCAGTAGAAGTAGTGGAGAGGGCTCCGCCAAGAAAAAGGAGGCGGTTGGTAAAAGGCGGGGCCGGCGGCTCTAGAGATGAACAGACGCCCGGGGAGTTGGAAGATAGCTCCGGGGCTTCTGGGTCGTCGTTGGGGGCCGCTCCCTCTGAATCCCCTACTCGAGTTTCTTCTACTCGCGAGACGGAGATTAGGGACATTCTGTCCCGTGCTGTCATCCGCCTCGGTCGGGTGGCGTCCTGTAAGAGTTTTTTGGAAAAAGGGGCTGCGGAGAGGATTAGAAGGGAGTTTCACATTCCCGAGGATTACGGGATTAGGGTTCCCTCTTCTAGGGATGGGGTGTGCAAGGGTACTACAGAGGAAAAGGTAGCTTTTTACGTGGAGGCTTTTAGGGCGGGGATTAGGTTTCCGCTTTTGGGTATCATAGTTGAGGCCCTTGAGTTTTACCGGGTGGCCCCCTCCCAACTGGCGCCCAATAGTTGGCGTACTCTCTTGGCTTTCGTAGCCAAGGCGGGTCTTCACAAGATTCGGCCTACCCTGCCTCTGCTCAAGAGTTGCGTTGCCCTTAGCCCATTGGTGAAGGGCGAGGACAGCTGGTTGTACCTGACCCAGCGTCCTCAGGTGAAGATCGCGGCGAACTTGCCCTCTTCCATTAAGAAGTCGAAAGAGGAGTATGTGTTTAATATTCCTCCATCGGATGCTAGTTGGGGCTTCCCTAGTTCTTGGAGGCGCTCCGTTGAGTGGCGAAGGAAATCCCTCCCCGACGAGTCCGATTGTAGCAAGTTTGACCTGGAGAAGCTCGCCTCCGGGGAGGCTATTTATATTTCTGAGTTTAGATGGGAGAGGGGTTTGAGGAGGTTCGGTCTGCTGGGTGCTGCGGAGAGGAGGGCCCGCTGCACGGGCGAGGAGGTGGGGGAGAGTTCTGCCAGTCATCGCGGTGAGCTTTTTTCCCTGGGTTTGTCTTCTTCTTTTTTTTGGCTGTCGTTTTCTTTGTTCTGAGCCGTTGTCGCTCTTCTATTTTTGGCAGCAAGTATGTCTTCTTCTGGTGATGTTGCTAGGGGAAGGGGGTTATGGCGGAGGCGGCAAAGGGTCCGACTGGCCGTCAGAGGATTCCCTCTGGCTTTATGGCCGCGGCTAGGAAGGATCGGTCGCAAACTAGGCTTCCCACGTCCGCCCCATCTAGTTCCTCTGGTCAATCGGTCGGAGTGAAGGATACGGCTAGGTCTCCTCCTCGGGAGTTGGAGCCTTCCGCCAAGAGGGTTGCCCCTTCTTGCGCCAAACAGGGGAAAGCCGATCGTGCGGCCCGTTCTCTTGCCGCCTTTGCGGAGGACATGTCGAGCCGGCTGGAAGGGTCGGTTATGACCAAGCTGCTCTTGGAGAAAATGGAGTTTTCCCCGCAGTGCTACCAGGCGCAAGGAGAACTGTTTAAGGCGGACTGGAAGATCGGTGTTGAGGATGGCGTCCTCGGGAATCCTCGGGTTGGGGTGGAGCTTGGGTTGATGACCGCCCTTCCTGGTGATGAGGCCGAGTTGGAAAAATTCCCCCGCAGGGCCCTAGGGGCCCGGTACCTTCATTCTATGTTTTGCGTAAGTATCGCGTAGTTGGCTTTTCCGTTTGTTTCTTCCCTTTTCTTGTTGTCTTTGAGACTGCATGCGGCGATCCTCTAATGGTTCGCTTGTGGTGGGGGCTCTTGTAGGTTCAAGGTTATGCCAGGAAGATGCTGCAGTACATGGTTGAGGACGAGTCCGAGATCGGTGCTTTTGAGGAACGTGTCCGCAAGCTAAGCGAGGATCTCGAGAAGGCCCAAGCCGAAAAGGCGGCGCTTGACGACATTGTTTCTCAACTTCGGGGGGAACTCCAGATGTCAGAGAACGGGTGGAACCGTGCGGAAAATAACTTGGTGGTGACCCGACAAACGTATTCTGAGGAGCTGGTGAAAGCGCGGGAGGGATGGTGAGGTTCCGATGAGTTCCTCAAGGCTGCGGCCTCGTTCAGCGTTGACATCGAGATAGATGCTTTCGTCGAATTCCGGCGGCGCGTTCGCGATGTCGATCCTTCTTTCCCCTTGGAGAAGTTGGTGCACGAAGCAGAGGAAGCCGTTCCGGAGGACCTTTTGTCGGGACCAGTGGATATCACAAGACCGGTCGATGATCCGGTGGCTGCCCCGGATGCTTCTACTGTTATTGAGACCTCTGCAGGGGGTCGATGAGGTTCGGACGCCTTGGGATTTTCCCCAGACTTTTTATGGTTCTATTTGAGGCTAATGTGCTCGGTCTATAATAACTATTTGAACTTTCTTTTGTTTTCTTCTCCCCCCCCCCCCTCTTTTTGTAAGGGCCCTGAAGGGAAGGCTTGCCTGCCTTTTGCATTTTTTTTTTATATATAACGCTTCGTGGGCTAGTTGAGCTCTTTGGTAGGTTTCTTTGTGACGGGTTGCTGTTAAATTCTAATTTGGTTGGCGAGAATACCTCTAGTGCGCATCTGTAGGGTGTCACCTTAGGGCGTCTTGTTCGTGGAAGGGCCATCTTCCTCTCGAGTGATCAGCTTGGAGTTGATGGGTCCTGCCTGCCCTTTAAAAAGGGTAGGTCTTTTTTTCTTGGGGAGCGTTTTACGGTATTTTCGGGGGGATCAGCCTAGATGCTACCTCTGTCCCACTCCCTGTTTTCTTTCGGTCCTTTATACATCATGGGCCGGAAAGTGGAGATGCGCATAGCTCAGGCTGGAATGCTATTTCATTAATTTGTTAAGGGGAATACATAGCTCTGCACTGGAAATAACAAAAAGAAGACAAACAAAACATTCGTTATAACTTAAAAGAAAGCACAGCTCTTACCCTTCCTTTTCACTGGTAAAACTTTCGAAGGTTGTCCATGTTCCAACTTCGAGGGACTGGGGCCCCGTCGAGGTGCTCAAGCTGGTAGGCTCCGGGGCGGAGCGCTAGAACGACCCTGTAGAGCCCTTCCCATTTTGGTGCGAGTTTTCTGGAGAGCTTCGGGGGTCGGATACCTCTGCTCGCCGTAGTACTAGGTCTCCGGGCATTACCGTGCGTTTTTTTTTACGCGGGCGTTGTAGTATCGCGCCACCTTTTGTTGGTAGGAGGCGGTTCGGAGGAGGGCTTGCTCTCTTTTTTCTAGCACGAGATCGAGAGCGTTCCGGAGGAGCTCGGAATTTCCATGTTCATCGTAGTTCTCCGTGCGGAAGCTGGAGAGGCCGATTTCCAATGGAATGATAGCTTCGGCCCCGAAAGTCAAACTAAAAGGGGACTCCCCAGTTGCGGCCCGGGGCGTTGTCCGGTAGGCCCAGAGGACGCTGGGGAGTGCTTCTACCCAGTACTTTTCAGCTTCTCCCAACCGCTTCTTGAGGCTTTAGAGCAGGATCCTGTTAGTTACCTCCATTTGCCCGTTGGCCTACGGGTGCGCTACGGAGGCGAAACGGTGTTCGATGCTCAGATTATCACAGAACCTGCCGAACTCAGCACTTGCAAACTGGGGTCCGTTGTCTGTTACGAGTATTCTCGGAATGCCAAAACGGCAGACCACGTCATGATAGAAAAACTTTTCTGTTGCCTTCGAATTTGGCCTCGCCACGGCTTTAACTTCGACCCACTTGGTGAAGTAATCGATGGCAACGTGCAACATCGTGTGCCCCCCCGGGGCCTTTGGGAACGGCCCGAGCAGGTCCATGCCCCACATGGCGAAAGGCAGTGGCCCCGCCACTGAGGTGTATGGGGTGGCCGGCCGACGGGGGGTGGTAGCGAACTTCTGGCATGGGCTACATTTTTTGACAAATTCCTAAGCGTCCCTGAGGATTGTAGGCCAAAAATAGCCATGCCTTACGATCTTTTGGGCTAGGGTCCTCCCGCCTCCGTAGTCTCCGCAGATTCCCTCGTGTACCTCTCGTAGTGCGTACTCCGACTCGGAGGGTACCAGGCATCAGAGGTATGGCCATGTGTACGACCGTTTGTACAGCCTGGGTCCGTGGAGTACGTAGTGGGCGGCCTTTGCGGTTAGGCGTCGGGCTTCCAGCTTATCCTCGGGCAGTATTCCGTCTTTCAGATACCGCATTATGGGGTCCATCCAGTTTGGTCCTGGTGGAATTTCAAAGACTTGTACCTCGTTGATGCTGGGGTGGAGCAGTATCTCTGTGAGCAAGGTACCTGTAGACACCCCCATTTTGCTCCGCCTTAATCAACAAAGAAGTTAGTGTTCGTGTTATCGGTCTTTTTCAGTGTTTCCCATTTCCGCGTCCATCTCTTACATTTTTAAATCTTTTCGGTCATTTCCGTCATGCTTCGTGTTGTCTTGCTAAGTGTTGAGAGGGGTTATTCGCAAGAATCCGAGCAAGAGAGAATTTGGACCCGTTTGGTGGGCCCGCATTGAGCATTTGTTTATATTTGGATTGAGCTGGGGCCCTGCATTGTTTTAATGAAGAATATGGGTTTTGAACTTATTTGGATCCAATGAACAAGATCAATATCCGCGATGGGCGTAGTGTATTTTTGCTAAATCTGGCGTGGGCCCATTATTATGAAAAATTAAAAATTTAAAGTTGTGGCTCGTCAAGTTGAACGGTTTAGATCTTCCCATGAAAATGGTTCGTGGGCCTAACCCGTTCTCATTGCAGCCCATCCAATTAAGCGATTCAGGATCATCTAATGGAGGAGATTTAGGGAAGTGTGATTAATTTTAGCGGGACCCACTTGGGGTGTATATTGAGTCAAATAGGAATGGAGCTTTCCGCAAAGGATTCTAAAGAGAAATATCCATGAAGCATTAACAAGGTAAGTCGGTTATGTTTTTTTAGAAAGCTCAAATCACACATTCTCTTAAAGAAAGCAAGGTTGTGATATCTATTCTAAAAAATTCGTGGTTCATCATCTGTTTTTGGAAAGCAAGCTGTGAATTTCCAGAAAAAAAGAAAAAGGAGGAAGAGTTACGGAAGATAGTTTGGAGATCTCTCTAAAAAAAAAAGAAAAAAAGGGAGGAAACAGGCCGGGTTTTCTCAAAAGGAGAGGCGATACTTTTCCCCCAGGAGAGGAGAAGAAAGGGAGGAGCAACAAAAGAGGAAGAGAGGTGGAACTCTGTAGGAAAGGAGGAGCTCTCTCATAAGATAAAAAAAAACTACAGAGACTCTGTTTTGGTTCGACCAGCAGCCAAGGAAGGAAAAAACGAAAAAAAAAGAGAAAGAAAGAGAGAGGAGGCAACAGAGGATCGTGGGTTTTCCTTCCTCCCCTCTCACTCTGTTTTCTATCTTCCCATTGTTCCATCAGTTTGTCCATCTCCACCCTCTCTCTGTTTTTTTATTTTTTTCCATCTCAACGTTTCTCCCTCTGTTTCTCATCACCATTAGCCTTCTCAAGCTCTTTGTTTCTCGTTTCCAAAAACCAAACCCATCACGGTTTTCTCCTATCTCTCACCCACCACTCTGTTCTTCCATCTCCCCACTCCAAGGTCACGTTTTTCCCTCTCCTCACTATCCGTTGTGTTTCCCTTCTCACCCTCTATTTTTCTCGTTGCCATTTCACCCACTGTTTTCACATTGCCCATCTCATCCTCTCTCATTAAAACAAAGAAAACAGAGTGCCTATCCTCTACACCCCTTTATCTTCTCATTTCCTCATCCCTCTGAGCTATCACTCCTCCATCTCTCTCACCTATATTTTCTCTAGCAGAATTACAGGAAAAACAGAGCCTTGGTAAAAAGAAAAAAAAAAGAACAGACAGTTCTGTTAAGGTTGGTCTGTGGGAAGAGGCTCTCACTTGGTTCTCTCTCGATCACCATTCTCCACAGATATCTACCTCCGCAGCCTCCTCATCTTTGGCCCAACTCTTCTTTCTATCACCCTCTTCAAAATACGGAAAGAAACAAAAAAAAAAAACGATAAAAAACAGAGTGCGTAGTATTTCTGTTCTTCATTTCTCCCTCTGTATTTTTTTCTTCTTTCCTCTCATTCCATCTCTATAACTCTCTCTCTTATTCCCTCTCGGTTTCACCTTCTCTCTCTCAGTTTCTCTCTGTCCCATTCTCTACCTCTCTCTCAACCACTCCCCTCATCTCCCTACCTCTCTGTCTCTTCACTCACCTCTCTCTATCCCTCTCGAACTCTCTATCTCCCTTAGTCTCTGTATGTCTCCCCTTCTCTTGGTCACTCTGTCTGTCCCACTCTTTCTATCACTCCCTCGAACCCTCCTTGCCAATCTCTCATCTATCTCTCTCTCAGTTACCTCCCTCTCCCATCCACAGTAAAAAAGAAAAGAAAAAAAATAAGAAGGAAACGGAGCGGATCGAGCGGCGGCGCGATTTTCGAAATTTTCAGCTTTTAGATTCGGCGAGGAACTCCACCAGAGGTAGGTACACTGTTCTCGAATTTTTCCCGAATGATTTGGCATTTTTTATGAATTTTGCATGGTTTTCAGCATTTAATTAAATTTAATTCAATATTAAATGTGTGAACTAAAAAATCATGATCTGCATGAGTGTTTCAAATCCGTTTCGTCCCAAAATTTAATACGATGTTCTACTTAAATAGAGTAAAATAACTATCGGATCAGATCGGACATTAGATCAACGGTTTTTTAGAATTTGAGTGAAGAGTAGAATTTTATTTAAAATATTGGCTGAGAAATTACGAAATTCGAAAAATAGCCATCTCAGGATGATCTATTTTTTGGAATTTAAAATTTTTCTTGTGTTCATCACATCAGAACAAGGTTCGAGGAGGTTTTCCAGAATCGTAATTTTCTCGAAAATCGTGTTTTAAAAATAGAAAACTCTTCAAAAATATTTTTTCGACGAAGAAAAATAAAATATATACTAAACATACTCCAAAATTAATGAAATTTCGTAGGAAAATAATATAATGCTGATACATTCTACCATGAATTTTTGAAAATTTTTGGAATTGGTTTGGTATATTATTTTATGCTTTCTTTGAAAATTATCAGCTTTTGGGAGAATTTTTACAGACATCAGATCACAGAACAAATTCCCAAAATTTTTACCGTAGTCTTATATTACATATTTCTAGTTTCTGTAAAAGTTTCAAGTGCTTTGGATCTTTTTTCATATGGGATGTAGTGTTAATTCATAATCTAGGCTGGAAATTGAAAAATCCGAAATTGATAGTATATAGTTTCTACAATTCATGAAAATCTCACAGTATGCTATATTTACTCATATCTTATTTCTGTAGAAATTTCATTGAATTTAGATTTCTATTTCTAGTAGTTTCTGTGTTATTTTTGCAATCTGATTAATTAATTGTTAAATCAAAATTACATATGGGCTTATTGTAAAAATCTTTCAGTAAGCTACATTTCATCATATCTTGCTGCTGTAGAAGTTTCAACTCATTTCGAATTCGTTTACAACAGTTTCACTTGTAAAATCACTCATATGTTTAAAATTGGTAAAATTCGTTGAAAATCCGAAATTAATTGAAAATCATCTGAAAATCTCTAAAGAATCTTAAATCTCTGTCACATTTTAACTCCTTAATCCATTGAAACAGAAATCTTAGGACCTTTAGATTTCCCTGGAAAAATGGCCAGCGCATTCATAATCGTATCCCAATTGCAACCGATCTTTGACAATTTGAATATTTAAGCTATAGCACGTTGTTGGCTCCGAGGTTACTGTCCACGGAAATCCTGAGATATGCCAGGCAATAAGGTGCTATAACCTAAGTATTAAATTGCACAAGGAAAGAGCGCACGATTCCCTTCCTTGGATGCTGTTCTGGGCCGAAATTGATGAACCCTAGAGCCATTGGTAATCCTTAAATGTCCAGAAACTGAAAATCCTTGAAATCTGAAATTCATTAACTTCAAGAACTTAAATCGATTCATCTCGTGTTTTTCGGAACCATTGGATTATGGTTTCCGTCGTAAGAACCATTAGAGGCCAATTTAGGAACACTGGTGTCGTGACGTGTCCTAGGTTTTAGGGAGTCTTAGGTTTTAGGTAGTCCTAGAGTTAGGAGTCCAGCCTCATCACGGACGTTTGCTATGTATAGCAACCGTGCCATAGGTCTAGTTACACTAGTCGCCCAATCTTTCCCTAGGACAAGCCTAGTAAACTAGGATGTAGGCTAACCTGCATTAGTCTAAGGAACAACTTGCATTTAGATAAGAATCATATAGCATCTTAGATGAAATCCTAAGATAATAAAATCCTCAACTTGAATTAAATAACTTCTCCTAAAACTGTTGAAACAGTCAATCCCGTCTAGGTCGGTGTCTAAGTTGAGTTAGGCATAAGTAGCTTAGCTTAGGTGCACCGAACTACGTCGACTCTGATCCCAGTGAGGCTTGGGTACGTAGGCAGCTTGGATGTCTGAGGGCATACCAACCGCAAGTCGGCTCCACAACAAATTGTGGGGTTTTTGTATATTAATTTTCTTATAGATTCTTAATTAAATCATTTAGGATTTCCCATGAAATTAGAATCTTAGGAGAACTTGCACCTAGATGGAATTCAAACAAATTAAGGAATCAAGATACACATTTAGGATCCACAATGAAATTAGATTTTAGGATGCATGTCCCTTAGATCGCACATTAACAGAGAGTTGAATGAGCCAATTAAAATAAATTTAAAAGAGTTAACTTTTGGAATTGAAGACCGATTATCGGGCAGGAATGGTGCATGTGGTGGATAAATCCTCATACCTTCCATTCTTGTAACCAGGTAGCGAGTCTAGATTTCTGGTTAATCATGGGTCCTAGATCCCACATCTAGGTGGCGACTCTGTCAGTCTCTTTTGTGTGGAATTTGGATTGCCTTAGTGATCCCAAGTTCACATAAAAGATGAATTAAAATCAATAATAAAAATGCACACGCCAATCGCGTGGGTACGAGAGACCGAAAGAGAAGGTGTGGCGGCTCGCGCCCCACCCCTCTCGCGGGATCGGGTCCCACAGTACCGAAGTCATGGGTTTCTTCAGAGGCCATTTTTGACAAAGCGTCCGCTCGATTGTTCATGCCTCGCGGTACCTGGAGAATCTCAACTTCCCCCATTCTTTTCAGCTTCTCTTTTACCTTCTAGAGGTATCTTTTCATCCTGAGTCCATTGGCCTCGTATGCCCCGTTTACTTGCTCGACGACCAGCTGTGAATCGCTATAGACCTTCAACTTTCCTGCGCCGAGCTCTTAGCCCTGCCAATAAGGCTTCGTACTCAGCCTCGTTGTTGGAAGCTTTGAAGTCTAGCCGGAGGGCGTACTCTGCTGTGAATCCGTCGGGGCCATGGAGGACCACTCTTGCCCCGCGTCCTGCTTTACCTGCTGAGCCATCCACGTGCAGGGTCCAGTGAATCTCGCCGCTCTGTTCCGGCGGGTTGGGCCCCATGTCTTCGTGAGCCGTTTGCCCGGTGGGGGCCCTGGTCTTCTCCATTACTGCTGGTTCCGTGGCAGGGGCTGTGAATTCCACTATAAAGTCGGCGAGGACCTGGGATTTAATGGCCGGCCTTGGTCGGACCTGTATGTCGAATTCTCCTAACTCGACGGCCCAGCTTATCATTCTACCCGAGGTCTCTGATTTTTGGAGAATCTTCCTGAGGGGTTGGTCAGTCAAAAGTATTATGGGATGGGCCTGGAAGTAGGGGCGGAGCTTTCGGGCGGCGCTGACAACTGCGAGGGCAAATTTTTCTATGTTCAAGTACCGGACCTCCGCACCGTGGAGGGTCTTGCTTACATAGTGCACCGGGTGTTCCCTCTTGTCGCTCTGCTTGACCAGTACCGCACTCACCGCCGTAGGGCTGATGGCTAGATACAAAAATAATTCTTCCCCAGGCTCGGGTTTGGCTAGTACGGGCGGTGTTTGAAGGTATTGTTTCAAGGCGTCGAAAGCTTCTTGACAGGCCGGGCCCATTCGAATTCTTGTATGGTTTTTAGCTGCTTAAAGAAGGGCTGACACTTCTCCGCCGACTTGGGCATGAAACGGCCGAGGGCGGTGATCCGTCCCACGAGCCGCTGCACCTCTACCGCCGTTGCCGGGGGCTCCATGTCCAGGATGGCCTGGATCTTTTCAGGGTTGGCCTCGATGCCTCTCTGGCTAACCATGAATCCTAAGAACTTCCCGGAAGTTACCCCAAAGGCGAATTTTGCGGGATTCAGTTTCATCGGGGCTCGTCATAGGGTGTCAAAGGTTTCTTGAAGGTCGGAGATGTGTTTGGAGGCTTCTAAGCTTTTTACTAGCATGTCATCTACATATACCTCCACATTTCTACCTATCTACTTCCGGAATAGTTTGTTTATGAGCCGCTGGTACATGGCCCCCGCGTTTTTCAACCCGAAGGGCATGACAGTATAGCAGTAGACGCCTTGATCGGTGATGAATGCAGTTTTTGGGATGTCTGGTTCATGCATCTTTATCTGATTGTGTGGGACCCGATCCCGGGAGAGAGGTATGACGCGCGAGCCGTCTCCCTCTCTCTTGGTCTCTCGTACCCACGCGAATGGCGTGTGCTTTTTATTATTGATTTTAATTACCCAACCAAGCAGGCAGCAACCAAGCTATAGGGTGCAAACAAACGTGCAACCCAGTACCCATAAGGGCAAGGGTAAGACGCCGAGCCTAGCAAGGTGTGCTTTAATTCATCTTTTTCGTGAACTTGGGATCACTATGGCAATCCGAATTTCACACAAAAGAGAGTGACAGAGTCGCCACCTAGATGAGAGATCAAGGACCCATAATTGACCAGAAATCTAGACTCGTTACCTGGTTACGAGAATAGAAGGTATGGGGAGTTACCACCACATGCACCATTCCTGCCCGATAATCGGTCTTCAATTCCAAAAGTTAACTCTTTTGAATTTCTTTTAAATGGCTCATTTAACTCTATATTAATGTGCGAATTACATGACATGCATCCTAAGATCTAATTTCAGTGTAATTCCTAAATGTGTATCTTGATTTTCTTGATTTGTTTGAATTCAATCTAAGTGAAAGTTCTCCTAAAATTCTAATTTCATGGAAAGTCCTAATTGATTTAATTACTTTTAATTTAAGGATTAATGTACAAAACCCCACCACTTATGTGTGGAGCCGACTCGAGTTTGGTATGCCACTCAAGTATCCAAGTTGCCTACGTATCCCAGCCTCACTGGAATCAAAGTCGATCGTAGTTCGGTGCACCTGAACTAAGCTACTTATGCCTAACTCATCTAGGACACCGACCTAGACTGGATTGACTGTTTTAACAGTTTAAGAGAAATTATTTAATTCAAGTTGAAGATTTTATTATCCTAGGACTTCATCTAAGATGCTATATGGTCCTATCTAAGTGCAAGACGTCCCTTAGACTAATGCAGGTTAACCTACATCCTAGGTAACTAGGTTTGTCCTAGGGGGAAATTGGGTGACTAGTGTAACTACATCTATGGCACGGTTGCTACCCGTGATGATGCTGGACTCTTAACTCTATGACTCCCTAAAACTTAGGACACAACGTGACGTAAGTGTTCCTAAGGGGCCCTAAAGGTTCCTACGATAGGAGACCGTAATCCAACGGCTCCTAAGACGCGGATCGAGTTAATTCGATTTGTTGAACTTAATGATTTTCAATTTTTGAGAATTTTCGATTCCTAAACATCTAAGGAATACCAAAGGCTCTATGGTTCGCAAGTTTCGGCCTCAAATCGCAACCATGGAAGGGAATCGTACTCTCAACCCTTGTATAATTTAGCACGAAGTTATAGTATCTTATTGCCTGGCATGTTTCTCAGGATTTCCGTAGACAGTGGACCTCGGAGCCAATAACATACTATAATTTATGCACTCCAATTATGCTAGATCGATCGCAATTAGTATACGATTATGGTTACAATCTCGGCAGTTAAATTGTCACAGCATAGCCAATTTACAAAGGCAATCTATTAACCCTAAGGTTTCTGTTTCAAAAAAGTTAGGGATTGAATTTATGATGAAAAGTTAAGTTTTTTTGGAGATTTTTACTGACTTTTGTATTGATTTGCTATTAAATTGTAATTTAATATCATTAAGACCAGATTGTTAGGATTACACAGTAACCCTAAGCAATCAAACTCCAACTCAATTGAAACTTTTCCAGTAACAAGATATGGATGATTGTGGGTTACTGGAAAATTTTCATGAATTATCATTAAGATTGGATGTCAATTTCTGATTTTTCAAAATTCAAATCAGATTATAGATTAACACAGCAACCTATAGCATATCAATTTCAAATCAACTGAAACTCTTATAGTATAAAAATAATCATAATCTTAGACTACTGTATGACTTTCATGGATTTTTATTACGATTTGATGCCCATTTAAATTCACACAAAAATCAGATGAAACCAAAGAATTACTTAAAAAGCAAACCTAATGGTATCCTAAAATCAAATAAAAACTTCCAGTAAATATATAATAAATTATAAATTTTTTATCAAAATTTCAAAACTTAAAAATTAAATCTCCTCCATAAAAGAGATCAATTTGTTTCCTAGGCATTAAAACCCGTTTATTAAAATAAATTGTAAAACCTTATCAAATCTTTGCAATATTAATTGAAAATATTACTCTAACATTCCAGTAACCTAAGTTACTGGTTTGTAAAGAAAATTTTTTAAAATATATTAATTTAATAAGAAAAAGAATTATGGCACGTAAAACGGGGAAGCGATTAAAAAACAGTAAAAACCATATTTTTTTAAGATACTTTTCAATGGAACTTCCATTTATTATTAGGCTTTAATTCTGGAAAGTTTCATCAATTTTTAAAATGATTTGGTATTTATTAAAAATAGCCGAAATTTAAAATAATTAATAATCCGATTAAATAAACTCCAAAAGATATGAAAATTTTTAGGTGATCTAAAAATCTTGTAAAACTACTGGAAACAAACTTTCACTAAATTTGGACATGATTTGATATACTTTAGGCTCCATTCATCAAGAAATACCCTTTGAAAAATAGAATGAAAAATAAAACGGCCGAACCGCGGTTGGAAATTAAGTTTCCAGTAGTTTTGTATTTTATATAAAACCTAGTAAATATCAGTTTTAAAAAAAAACCATGTTTTCAAACACTTGCTTTGATAATCTAATTTAAATCCGTATTGAATAAAAACAAAAGAAAACCATTTTTAAATGGAGGAAAATTAATTTTTGGATCAAATTTTGGATTTTGAAAACTCATAATCTATATTATAACATACTGGAATTTCAAAGAAAAACTCATTGATTTGATCTATCAAAATTAAAACCCTAGCATGCTTTTTCTACTTCACAAAGATGAGAAATCCTTACCGTTGATCGCGATCCTTGTCTCTAAGGTTGGTGATCTAAGATATACGCTTTGTCCAACCCTTTTATACGCTAAAAAAGATCCAAAGAACACTCCAATAATCCTTGATTGTGTTATGCCTTGGAGAAGAAGAAGGAATTCAAGAATTCCTTTTGTGAAGAACACTTGAGAGAGAGATGAACACACTTCAAGAGAGAGGAGGTTTTTTTCTCTTTTTTTTTTGGGAGGAGAGAGAAAAATGACGAATTTGGATTTTTTTAGATCCTTCCTAAGATTGTTTGCTTTGATTTTTATACAAAAAAGGTAGGGTTAAGAGTGAAATAGTAGTTTCCAATGTGAGAGCTCTCTTTTTGGCTTGTTTCTAATTTTCCCCTCTTGCTTTCTTTCTTTCTTGTTTCCAAATTGGATTTGATTCCAATCATAATTTCTTGTCAATCAAGACATGCTATTCTGTATTCCACATTGCTTCTTTAGAAGAAAACTTTTTTTAAGCAATCATTCATCTTTTCCTTCTTTCCTTCTTTTCTTTTTTTATTCTTTTTATTTTTCTTTTAACAAATATGATGTCACCATTGTGACATCATGAAGGTTGGGTGCTCAACTCATGTGGGTCAGCCATGTGGGGCGCCCACCATGGTGGTAGACCCATATGGGTGAACCCACATGAGCTCCATCTTTGCGGGCTTTAGCCCAATGGGCCATTTCACATGAGTTTCGGGTTTTTCCGTAAAAAATCAATAAAATCTTTTTAAATTCAACATTCTATATATGGACCCAACCCATTTGACATTTATGGTGCATCCCTCACACATGATCGAACCATCTTTTTTGGGAAAATAATTTTTCTGACCAAAATGCCTCTATTTGACAATTACACATCTAAATGTGACCAAAATAACCTTAAATTGGTTCACCCCTAAAGGGAAAAGTTAAAAATGGAAAGTCTTTGTGATCAAACTTCAAAAATAGAAACTTTTAAAGTTGGGTCCTTTTGATGAGCAATATCAAACAGGATCATTTGGTACCCCTGAAAATACTCAAAATGCCCTTGACACATAAAATTTCCAAGTCAAGCGAAACCCCTAAGAAATTCTAAATTTAGCAGGTTTTCCAAAATTCAGGAAATCATTCATAATCTCTCAAACATATTTCGGGGATCAAAAGAATTACAAAGGAAAAGACCAAATTACCCGAGGTGCTAGAATTTGGCGAGACTAGGGAAAACCCTGAGAAATTCTAAAAATAGCAGATCTCCGACAATTTATGAACGGACTCACGATTTGTTAGACACAACTTAGGGACCAAATATGATGTATTGGAAATGTCTAAAAATACCCCGAAATGCAAGACTAAGAGAAAATCTTGAGAGATCTAAATTTAGCATGTTTCCCAAATATTACGAAATTACTCCTAATCCATCAGTCGTACCCTCGAGATGGTTTTAGATATATGAGAAATGATTGAAACATCCATAAGATGATGAAAATGTGGAAGCCCCATGAATTTCTAAAAATAGCAGCTTTTTCAAAATTCATGTAATCGCTCAAGATCTCTCGGACACAGCTTGGGGTTCAAATGGGACACATCAGGAATGACCAAAATACCCATGTAGTGCAAAATGGGCAAAAATGAGGGAAATCCTTAAAATTCTAAAAATAGCAGGTTTTTTCACTTGCTTGGAAACTTGATTTTACATCTTCCGGAGGCTAAAGGAACCCCCTAGAGACCTTCAGGATCACGAATCAACAAGAAAACTCCCATAATGAGGTGAAATATACCCTAAAATGCATGGATGCCTAATCTAATGTTGAATACGGACTCAAGACTCGATTATACTACCGAATCTTTCGCTTTTTAAAGCGTAGCAAAATGGGGGTGTCTACAGATGCCCCTCTTTGGTAGAGATGACGTAGTCATCGAATACCAAAGCAAAAGTGACAGAGCCATTTTGCGCAGCTTTAATCAACAAAGGACTCTAGACAAAATGCAACCTAGACGCAAACATATAGTACCTAATGCAAGACCCTAAACGAAGTCCTAGAATTGAAATGTAATAAAAAATCATTTTTATTCTTGCTACCATGAGCTGGTAGTTCAGAAAAAATGGAGAAATGAATTCAATCTAAGAAAGAAAATCGCGCAACTTAGAATGAAAAATAATCTTGATGCGGCGCCATTCACAAACGGGCAATGAGAGAATGAGATATCATTTTCGAATGGATTCTGAAGAGAAGGAACAAAGATCGTTCTCAAACGGTTTTTAGAAGAAAATGAGACACCGTTGACAAGCGGGCTCAAGGAGGATAAGAGGCATTCCCAAATGGACTCGAACAATGAGGCACCGTTCACAAACAGCCTCAAGGAGGACATGAGACCATGCACAAATGGACTCAGAAAGAATGAAATACCGTATTTTTACTGATTCCAAGAAAATACGGCATCATATTTGTATGATGTTTAAAGAGAATTAAGAGATCATTTTTTAATGGACTCAGATAAGATGAAATACAGTATTTTACTGATTCCAAGAAAATGAGGCATCATATTTGTATGATGTTCAAAGAGAATTAAGAGATCATTTTTTAATGGACTCAGATAAGATGAAATACCGTATTTTTACGGATTCCAAGGAAATGAGATATCATATTTGTATGATGTTCAAAGATATTTAAGAGACCATTTTTTAATGGACTCAGATAAAATGAAATACCGTATTTTTATGGATTCCAACGAAATGAGACATCATATTTGTATGATGTTCAAAGATAATCAAGAGACCATTTTTTAATGGACTCAGAGAAAATGAAATACCGTATTTTTACAGATTCCAAGAAAATGAGACATCTTATTTGTATGATGTTCAAAGAGAATTAAGAGATCATTTTTTGAATGGATTTAGAAATAATAAAACATCGTATTTTTACGGATTCCAAGGAAATAAGACATCATATTTGTATGATGTTCAAAGAGAATTAAGAGACCATTTTTTAATGGACTCAGAGAGAATGAAATACCGTATTTATACGGATTTTAAGGAAATGAGACACCACCATATTCGTATGATGTTCAGAGAGAATTAAGAGACCATTTTTGAATGAACTCAGATAAAATGAAATACCGTATTTTTACGGATTCCAAGGAAATGAGACATCATATTTGTACGATGTTCAAAGAGAATTAAGAGATCATTTTTGAATGAACTCAGATAAAATGAAATGCCGTATTTTTATGGATTCTAAGGAAATGAGACATCATATTTGTACGATGTTCAAAGAGAAATAAGAGATCATTTTTTAATGGACTCAGATAAGATGAAATACCGTATTTTTACGGATTCCAAGGAAATGAGATATCATATTTGTATGATGTTCAAAGATATTTAAGAGACCATTTTTTAATGGACTCAGATAAAATGAAATACCGTATTTTTATGGATTCCAACGAAATG
Organism: Tasmannia lanceolata; assembly: GCF_043159265.1. Lineage (NCBI taxonomy): Eukaryota > Viridiplantae > Streptophyta > Magnoliopsida > Canellales > Winteraceae > Tasmannia > Tasmannia lanceolata. Next base: position 15,604,486 of record NW_027518696.1, on the reverse strand, counting down.
AGACATCATATTTGTATGATGTTCAAAGATAATCAAGAGACCATTTTTTAATGGACTCAGAGAAAATGAAATACCGTATTTTTACAGATTCCAAGAAAATGAGACATCTTATTTGTATGATGTTCAAAGAGAATTAAGAGATCATTTTTTGAATGGATTTAGAAATAATAAAACATCGTATTTTTACGGATTCCAAGGAAATAAGACATCATATTTGTATGATGTTCAAAGAGAATTAAGAGACCATTTTTTAATGGACTCAGAGAGAATGAAATACCGTATTTATACGGATTTTAAGGAAATGAGACACCACCATATTCGTATGATGTTCAGAGAGAATTAAGAGACCATTTTTGAATGAACTCAGATAAAATGAAATACCGTATTTTTACGGATTCCAAGGAAATGAGACATCATATTTGTACGATGTTCAAAGAGAATTAAGAGATCATTTTTGAATGAACTCAGATAAAATGAAATGCCGTATTTTTATGGATTCTAAGGAAATGAGACATCATATTTGTACGATGTTCAAAGAGAAATAAGAGACCATTTTTTAGTGGACTCAGAGAGAATGAAATACCGTATTTATACGGATTCCAAGGAAATGAGACATCACATTAGTATGATGCTCAAAGAGAATTAAGAGACCATTTTTTAATAGACTCTCAGAGAATGAAATACCGTATTTATACGGATTCCAAGAAAATGAGACATCATATTTGTATGATGCTCAAAGAGAATAAGAGATCATTTTTTAATGGACTAAGAGAAAATGAAACACTGTATTTATACGGATTCCAAGGAAACGAGACATCATATTTGTATGATGTTCAAAGAGAATTAAGAGACCATTTTTTAATGGACTCAGAGAGAATGAAATACCGTATTTATATGGATTCCAAGGAAATGGGACATCACATTTGTATGATGCTCAAAGAGAATAAGAGACCATAATTGTATGGACTTGAAGAGAATGGAATACCATATTTATACGGATTCCAAGAAAATGAGACATCATATTTGTATGATGCTCAAAGAGAATAAGAGACCATTTTCGAATGGACTCAGAGAAAATGAAACACCGTATTTATACGGATTCCAAGGAAATGAGACATCATATTTGTATGATGCTCAAGGAGAATAAGAGACCATTTTTTAATGGACTCAGAGAAAATGAAACACCGTATTTATACGGATTCCAATGAAATAAGACATCGTATTTGTATGATGCTCAAAGAGAATAAGAGACCATTTTCGAATGGACTCAGAGAAAATGAAACTCCGTATTTATACGGATTCCAAGGAAATGAGACATCACATTTTTATGATGCTCAAAGAGAATAAGAGACCATTTTTTGAATGGATTTAGAAATAATAAAACACTGTATTTTTACGGATTTCAAGGAAACGAGACATCGTAGTTGTATGATGTTCAAAGAAAATTAAGAGACCATTTTTGAATGGACTCAGAGAAAATGAAATACCGTATTTATACGGATTCCAAGGAAATGGGACATAACATTTGTATGATGCTCAAAGAGAATAAGAGACCATAATTGTATGGACTCGAAGAGAATGGAATACCATATTTATACGGATTCCAAGGAAATGAGACATCATATTTGTATGATGCTCAAAGAGAATAAGAGACCATTTTCGAATGGACTCAGAGAAAATGAAACACCGTATTTATACGAATTCCAAGGAAATGAGACATCATATTTGTATGATGCTCAAGGAGAATAAGAGACCATTTTTTAATGGACTCAGAGAAAATGAAACACCGTATTTATACGGATGCCAATGAAATAAGACATCATATTTGTATGATGGTCAAAGAGAATAAGAGACCATTTTCGAATGGACTCAGAGAAAATGAAACTCCGTATTTATACGGATTCCAAGGAAATGAGACATCACATTTTTATGATGCTCAAAGAGAATAAGAGACCATTTTTTGAATGGATTTAGAAATAATAAAACACCGTATTTTTACGGATTTCAAGGAAACGAGACATCATAGTTGTATGATGTTCAAAGAGAATTAAGAGACCATTTTTGAATGAACTCAGAGAAAATGAAATACCACATTTTTACAGATTCCAAGGAAACGAGACATCATATTTGTATGATGTTCAAAGAGAATAAGAGACCATAGTTGTATGGACTCGAAGAGAATGGAATACCATATTTATACGGATTCCAAGAAAATGAGACATCACATTTGTATGATGCTCAAAGAGAATAAGTGAACATTTTTTAATGGACACAGAAATAATGAAATACCATATTTTTACGGTTTCCAAGGAAACGAGACATCACATTTGTATGATGCTCAAAGAGAATAAGAGACCATTTTTTAATGGACTCAGAGAGAATGAAATACCGTATTTTTACGGATTCCAAGGAAATGAGACATCACATTTGTATGATGCTCAAAGAGAATAAGAGACCATTTTTTAATGGACTCAGAGAGAATGAAATACCGTATTTATACGGATTTCAAGGAAATGGGATATCACATTTGTATGATGCTCAAAGAGAATAAGAGACCATAGTTGTATGGACTCGAAGAGAATGGAACACCATATTTATACGGATTCCAAGGAAATGAGACTGTAATTGTACGGACTCGGAAAGAACATGACGCCGTAATTATACGGACCCTGAAGGGAATGAGACACTGTAGTTATACAGCCTCAAAGGGAATAGGACACTGTAGTCATACAGGCCTAAAAGGATAAGAGTCCATAGTCATATGGACTCAAAGAGAATGAGACATCGTAGTTGTACGGGTTCAAAAGAGATAAGACAACTTCTGTTGAGATGAATTAATGAATTCAACAAAGAGAATGAGACATCGTAGTTGTACGGGTTCATACAGGCGTAGCAAAATGGGGGTGTCTACAGATTATAACCGGAGAAGGCATCTAGGAAGGTGAGGAGCTCATGCCCGGATGTGGCATCGATGAGCTGGTCTATACGCGGGAGGGGGTAAGGGTCTTTTGGGCAGGCTCGGTTTAGGTCTGTAAAGTCTATACAGGCTCGCCAATCCCCACTGGTCTTTTTTACCATAACCACATTGGACAGCCACTCGGGGTACCGGATCTCTCTGATAAATCCGGCTTGTAGCAGTTTCTCCACTTCAGCTTTATGTGAGTTTGGCGTTCTACTGCAAAGTTCCTCTTTTTTTGCCGGACGAGTTTGAAGGTCGGATTTACGTTCAACCTATGAGCGGCCATTTCCGGGGGTATACCGGGCATGTCCTGAGCGGACCATGCGAACACGTCTTTGTTGGCTCTGAGGAAACTGATCATTCGGTCTCGCAAGGTGCCTTTTAGCAAGGAACTAATCCGGACTTACTTCTCTAGTTGGTCTTCGTCTATAGGGATGGAGTCTAGTTCTTCGGTGGGCTCCCCTCTAATCGTACGGGCCCGCTCTCGGGGGTCTTCACTCCCGATCGTGAAGTTTTTGGCCGGGGCATTGCTCCCTCTCAAGCTTGCCGCGTAGCATTGGCGTGCCGTCATCTGCTGCCCCCGAACTTCTCCTATCCCGGTTCGAGTGGGGAACTTCATTTTGAGCTGGGGGGTGGAAACTACTGCTTTCAAGTCTCTCAGAGCAGGGCGTCCTATGATGGCGCTGTAGATGAAAGGTATGTCCACGACCATAAAGGTGGTCAAAATGGTCTTTTGGAGAGGGTACGTTCCAAAGGTTACGGGTAAGTCGATTTTGCCACTGACCCGCACCGATGCCCCGGAGAATCCGTAGATGGAGTACTCTGCGGGTCCTAGTCTTCCCTCGCCCAGCTTCATCCATCTCTTCAAAGGTTCCGAGGTGCAGCACATTGACGGAGCTCCCTGTGTCCACCAAAATTTTTCCTATGTCGAAGTTGGCGATGATTAGCCTGACTACCAGTGCGTCATCGTGTGGAACTTGTAGCCCGTTGAGGTCTTCGGAGGAGAAAGTGATGATCTGATCCTCGTGGGGAGGATTCGTTCGGGCCTTTTTGGAAGGTATTTCCAGGGAGAACACCCGCTCCGCGTACGCTCGCCGACCAGCTGTTGTTGGTCCCCCTGCCGCGGGTCCACCGGCGATGATGTTGATTTTTCCGACAATGGTAGGCGGCCGTTCAGAGGGCTCTCCTCTCTTGAGGCGCTGGTGGGGGCGCATGCCGTGTCTGCTGCAGGATCAGTGTCTACTCCGGGAGCGATACCTGCTGGGGGATCGGCGTCGGCTACGGGAACAGTGCTTGCTACGAGACCGGCGCCTGCTTCTTGGTCCGTCGGCGGGGTGATGGGCTTCGTGCGAGTTTTCGACGGGGCTTCTGAGGTATTGATTTAGATGTCCCTCCTTGACCAGCTTTTCTAACTGGAGCCTAAGGTGGAAACAATGGTCGGTTTCATGGCCGTGATCCCCGTGGAAATCGCAGAACTTTCCGGTGGAGCGCTTCTTCGGGTCCGTGCTCATTTTCCTGGGAGGGGTCAGGAGACCCTGATCTCTGATGGCGAGCAGGACATGGGAGAGGGGAACCTTCAGGGGGGCGCTTCCCAGCCTTTCGAAGACGGGGACGGGGTTCCGGCTTGCCTGTCTTTCTTCGGCCCGTTGCCTCATGGCCCCTCAGCCATCTTCCCTTTTTCTTTCATCGGGGCTGGGTCGGTTCCGCTCTCGTGCACATGCTTCTTCCGCTTGTACGAATTTGTTAGCCTTGGATTCAAGTTCCTGCAGGTCCCGTTGTGGCTTGAGGGTGAGGTGCAGTTTGAGATTCGGGTCGGTGGTAGCATGCTTTAGTGCCGCGACCGCTATTTGGACGTCGATGTTGGAAAGTTGGGCTAGCTCGGCGTTCAAATTCAACATGAAGTCTCTTAGGGTCTCGTTTCTTCCTTGCTAGAGAGCTAAGAGGGCATCTGCCAGATCGTGGCGGAGGTGGTTGTTGGCGAACCTTGCGCTAAACTTCCTCCCGAATTCGTGGAAGGATGCGATGGAGTCTGGCTCCAGCCGCATGTACCAGTCGTTGGCGGTCTTTCCTAACAGGGAGGCAAAGGCTTTGCACATAAATCCATCCGACGCGCCCCGGAGCGTCATTACCCTTTTGAAAGTTTGGAGGAACTCAAAAGGGTCTGTGCTCCCATCGTAAGAATCGAAACGGGAGAGGTCTACTCCTGCTTCCACGGGGGTTTTTAAGATTTTCGAGGTGAATGGGGACGCCATTTCCCTTTCCCATTCGTCGAGGATGTCGTGGGCATAAGGTTTTTTCATTTTCCGTTTTACTTCTCGGATTTGCCTTTGCAGGTCGGCTAGCGGGTCCTGCCCAGGGGGCTGTGATGAGGTCGCTACCTCTTCTGTCCGAGTTGGAGGTAGTTCCTGGAATCAAGTCGTCCGGGTAGGGGGAGCGCGGCTTAGCGTAGCTTGCTTTCCATTATTTTGCTGGTGCCCCCTAGCTGTGGGAGGCAAAGGGCTATTTGTCGAAGGGGAGGGCGTCCGTCGGGCTGGTACTCGCCTTCGCCGGGGATGACACTCCCCGGCGGTTCCTCATCGCCTTCGTCACAGGCTTCCGTCTAATCATGCGTTGCCAGGGGCCTCCCCGGGGCCGGAGGTTCTGGTGGAGGCAAACGTTGGAGTAGCTCTTGGCGGAGTTCGTTAAACATTTCCATGGTCGGGACCATTTGCGGTGTGCTGGAGGCGGGCTGATGTTGGCCCGAGAGCGGCGAGTTTGGCTCCCGGGAATTTGAGGCATGGGTTTGTGCATGCTGGGCCTGGCTCCTGGTCATTACCCCTGTTTCTTGCTGTCGGGTGTGGTTTCTCATCGTTATAAGGCGTTCAATACTCAACGAGTCCCACGGATGGCGCCAATATGATGGCGTCGTAATCCGGGTCTGCGATCGCGTGGTGGGTAGAGAGCCTCCGCGAGGTCTACAATCACAAACAGAGGGGTCAGGGGGTCCGGGGTGGGTCCTGGACGACCACTTCGACACCCAAGTCAGATTCTGGACCAACAGTATAAAGAACAGCAAGAAAAGGCGGAGGTTTGATCAGGTTTACCAAGGCCAAGACGCAAGTTCTTCTTTTGGCATGTGGGTGGATGGGTCGGAGGGGATGAACAAGGAGAGTAGGACCAAGCTCCTGGCCTCCTCTGTTGCTGCCTCGCCTCTCTCTTTAGAGGGTTGTCTCGAGGGAGATAAGATTGATTCTTCTCCTCCCCTTCTCCTCCTTTTAAGGGGTGGCATGTAGGTCTTTTCATCATTACGGAGAGAAAATCTTCCTTCGCAGGATTGGGCTGTTCTCCTGGTTTGACGGCGCGCGTGGTTTCGCTGCGTAATCTCTTCCATAATTTGTGATGATGAGGCTTGGACGGCAAGAAGGTGACACATGGCGTAACCGCATGGTCTTGCCGCTCATAAACACCTTTCTTAATGATGATTAAGCTTCATTGGTGCATGGACGACACGTGGCGAGATTTGAGAGTCGTGCCATATTTATGTCCCATCACCAACCTTTCATTTTTACAACCAAAGAGGAAACATGGAGCTCTTCTCTCTTCAATCCCTCATCTTCTTCCTTCTATCCATTTGTCTCCTTATCTTCTTCAATAGCCAAAACTCTTCAAAGAAAGCCATGTCCAAAGGTGTGCCTACCTACCCGCTCATCGGGAATCTGCCTGGATTTATTATAAACCGCCATCGGTTTCTCGACTGGGTGACAGAATACCTTGAGAAGCATCCAACTCACACTATAACTCTCAGGCGCCCCGGAGCAGTTAAAGGAGTCATCACAGCCAATCCAATAAACGTTGAACCCATGCTCAAGACGAACTTCAAAAATTACCCGAAAGGCAATCGATTCACCAGTCTATTAGAAGATTTCCTTGGCCAAGGGATCTTCAATTCCGACAGCCAGATATGGAAGGTATAGTATTCTTGTTTTATCTCTCAGAAAGTTAATATACATAATGTCTTCAAAGATTTCAATCTTATGTGATATTTTCATTTGTGAGGTCTTGAACAAGAAAATAAAGTAAAACAAAATAGAAAAGACCTATGTTTTTTGTATTTCATATTATGATGAAACCTAGAGAAAACCTTAAAGTAGAATCCTAAAAGGTTTAGATCCTCTTTGGATACCTCTAGAAATCATTTGAATGTGGGACTTCTTAGGCAATTTTGCATGAAGCCACCTTTTGGTGGCTCACTTTTTCAGGACAAAACAGCCACCTCACAGCAGATTTTGTCTTATTCATGTAATTCATCTGAGGTGGATGTTCTCTTGGGAAAAAGTGAGCCGCGGAATGGTTTTGTATGAAATTGCCTACCAAATCCCTTGAAGTTATTTAATAATCAATGAGAAATATACATTTAAAAGATATTCAACATTGACAAAAATTACATTTCTAAGTATATATCTAATAGCTTGTGAGAAATTTTGCCTTTAAATGGTTTTAAATGACCTTGGTTTGGCCATCAAAGTTATATATTACATAGATATAAGGTATTTCATAGCTAAGAGGGAATTGATATTCTCAAGGTTTTACATAATCTTGGGGCTATCCAAATTTTCCCTTGATATATAGCAATAATATTTAATTGGAAATGATTTCAGCACTCCTATGTTTTAATAAGATGCGCGAAAGTATCTTGTCGTTTACTATTTAGAGGGCTTGAAAGAGCATTTTGAGAAATGCAATATTCTTCTAACAGCCCTTTAATGCTACACGACAAGATGCGTCGCGCCTCTTATAAAACATTGCAGCGTTGATATCATTTCCCTATTTATATATAGTGATAGTATAGATAATCAGTCATATTTTCATTTAATATTATATTCAAATAATGGTATGATAGTTTTATATCTCTCTTAGGCCACTTTTGCTACCACTAAAAATGTGAAATGCTAGTTGCAGATGCAATGCACTTGCCGTGTGTAGATATGTAGAAACAGTAAGTTACAACTGGCAATCCTAAAAGTAATTTGTATATAATCTTATATGAAAATGGTTTTAAATTTAAATATGACTATTTATGAATGACATTTATAATCAGTTTCCCTTTCTTAATGGTTTTCAAATTGCCTATTTGCAAATTAGATTAATTTAAAATAATTTTGTTGGCAAATTAGGGCCAATTGTGGTGGGATATGTAACTAAAATTTCTCTTAATTTAGTATTATTTGTAAATAAGATTATCTTAATTTATTTTATTTTTAAATGGGACATTAAGGCCTATTTGGAAACTACTTACCACATCTTTTCAAAAACTATTATAAGTATCTCATCTTCTATATTTTCACTTATACATAGAACTTATAAATCAATGAAGAACAATACAAAAATTTTAAAAGTAAGAAGTAATAACCAAGATGAAAAAACCAACAATACTAGGAAAAATCAAAACTTTAGGTGAAAAAAAAGAAAAGAATACAAGATACAAAATACTCCAAAATTTTCAAGTGAATTGGAGAAACACAGCTGAAGTTAAACGCTGATTGCTCTTATTTTTGTTTAAGGTATTTTGAATTTTTTTTAATCTTAAACTGCATTTTTGCATCTAAAGTTTTTTCCCATCTTAAATTTTCTCATCCTCTTGCTCGTCTAATCCTCCATCGATCTCTTGATGACGATTGCCGACGTAAGACACTCAATAGAGTGCTTGAAAAAATCAAATAGAATTGGATCAATTCGGCTATGCTCAACTCATTTTTAAAAAATCTAGAACCCTAGATTTATGCAATGTCAGTATACTAAACACGGATTACAATAATCCAAAAAATTGATTGAAAATAATTTGAATTACAGTTTGTGTGATCGTTTAGTTTCTTTACCTTATAAAATTGTATTAATTATTATATAACAACTATGTTTTGCCCCCCCCCCCCACCCCCAGCAAATTCTTGAGTCCATCCCTTATGCATAACATGGGCCAAGAATGCTAGTAAACAAATAAAATCTTTAGAAGACATGTATATAAACAACAATTGTGGCAACCCATCCATTATTTTTTGTGAAACAAACAATTACTCCAAAAGCTTAAGCTGTTGGAGTTGGTGTTATTTAAACAACGATACTTCAACACCCCGCCTCACGTGCGGCCTCTCTTTTTTCTTAGGTTGGCCTTACACGCGGACTTCAATATCAAGGATATAGCTCTGATTCCATGTGAAACAACTAATTACTCCAAAGCTTAAGCTGTTGGAGTTGGTGTTATTTAATCATTTATACTTCAACATTTTTCATGTCATTAATTACCAGCATTTTTCCATTGATTCTCTCGTGTGCCTTCAACTCAACAGGTACAGAGAAAGACAGCAAGCTATGAATTCAACACGAAATCACTTCGGAATTTTGTTGTGGAGAATGTCCAAGATGAGATAGGAAATCGGCTACTACCATTGCTACATAGAGCTGCCAAAAACAGTGAAATCATAGACATACAAAGTGTTCTAGAACGCTCCACATTCGACCACATATGTAAAGTTGCCTTCAATGAGGATCCCGCTTGCCTCAACGAAGGTGATGTGAAACAACCAATCACTCCAAAAGGGCAATGATATTTTCACCCCCCCCCCCCCACATTACGCATGTGCCTCCCTTATAACGTGATTTGACGTCAAAAAGTGTTAAAGTTACCCACTTTTCACTTCAACTCACGTTATAAGGGGAGCGTGCGCGTAATGCAGGGGGAGTGAAAATATCATCTCCCCACCAAAAGCTTAAGTTGTTATAGTTGGTGTTTTTTAATCATTTATACTTCAACACTCCTCCTCTTTTTCTTGGTTGGTCATACACATGGATATTTATCAAGGAGTTGTTGGGTTTTGAACCCAGGACCTATTGTGAGGCAATTGCTCTGATACCATGTGAAACAACCAATTACTCCAAAAGCTTAAGCTACTAGAGTTGGTGTTATTTCATCATTTATACTTCAACAGGTGACGAATCCCGCAATGGAGACCTCTCCCCAGAATTTGCCAAAGCATTCGACGATGCAACAAGCCTCAGCGCAGAGCGTTTCATGTATGCATTGCCTTTCCTATGGAAGATCAAGAAACTTTTTAATATTGGTTCTGAGAGGCGCTTGAGGGAATCGATCTCAACCGTCCATGACTTCGCCACAAAGATCATACGATCAAGAAAAAAAAGAGGGTTTACATCAAGATAGTGATTTTCTCTCACGGTTCGTTGAAAACGATGATAATTCAGAGGAATTCCTCCGAGATATTGTCGTAAATTTCATCCTTGCCGGTCGTGATACGACGTCCTCACATCTTGCCTAGTTCTTTTGGCTCATTGCTTCTAGGCCGAATGTGGAGCGAAAAATATTAGAAGAGCTTAAATCAATAAGAACCCGAAAACAAAATTGCGGTGAGATTTTTAGTTTCGAAGAATTACAAGAAATGCATTATCTTCATGCGACGATTTCGGAGGCATTGAGGCTATACCCTCCGGTGGCAGTTGACCAAGTGGCGAGTCTAGAAGATGATGTATGGCCAGATGGAGCCTTTGTCGGAAAAGGGTGGTTTGTTATTTATAGTGCCTATGCCATGGGGAGAATGAAGAGCATATGGGGAGAGGATTGTCGAAGTTTCGTGCCGGAAAGGTGGTTAGAAAATGGTGTGTTCGGCAGGAAAACCCATTCCCCGGTATTCCATTCCGGTCCGAGGATGTGTCGCGGGAAGGACATGGCATATATACAAATGAAGTCAGTCGTAGCGAGTGTGATGGAAAGATTTGTGATCAACGTCAAAGATAAGGACACTTGTACTAAGCATCTGTTGTCTCTGACCTTCAAAATCAAAGGAGGGTTGCCAGTACAGTTGAGAGAGATATGTTTGAGCGTGGAAGATCGAATGTAGAACTTTTCATAGAACTCAACACACCGAGCTTTGGTGTTTAGTTGAAATAAATGAAAGATTTCTATTAATTACTATTATTTCTTCCTTCTTGAATTTCCATAAAGTTGAAAATTTGAAATGATTCTATAAAAAGAGAAATTATATGGTGTAAGGCCTTACAACAATGTAGCCTTATGTACTTTTATCATGCTTACTTGCACTACAAGAAATACACTCATTGGAAAAGTAAAGTTTGTTGCCAAAAGACCGAAATCCATCGCGATGTACATTTGATGTCCTAAAAAACCGTCCTGTTGTCTTGTTTCCCACCATCACTTTCCTAATTTAATTAGGATTGTGGGTTGTGGTAGGAAGGCAAAATGAGAAGAAAAAAAATTAGGGTTTTAGGAAATCCTAAATATAAAAGTATGAGAAGATTGTTTTCCCTTGGTGTGAGGTGTGTCGACTACCTCAAGTTTAGAGAAAGTGAGAGAGGAGAGAGAATGAGAGAGAAGTAGAGAAATGGGGAGAGAGAGAGAGAGTTTCCTCTCGTGGATTTTCTGGTGGATTTTTCTTATGGTTCTGTTGGGTACCGGTTGAGAATCAAGGAAAGTGTTGCAGGTTTGTGGGTTTGGGTTAATCCATTGTAATCCTCTTATATATTGTCTCTCATAGTGGAAGATCGTGCTCTCGTCCATGGACGTAGGCATTTTGGCTGAACCACATAAAATCTCGGTATGCAGCTTATGGTTAGCTTCTTGTTTTACTCTTCCATTTATTTGTGCACAATTGAATCGGATCTGCCTGAAGGATTTTTCTCAACACTCCACAATCTCGAGTATCATAAATATCTTTGGCGATGGATTTTGCGATTGTTATGCATCAGTTGCAAATTGAGGAAAATAGTGATGGATAATAACCATTGCTGATTTATTTTTTAAATAAAAACTAATTGAATTTTCTATGGTAGATTACAAAAAACCATCACCAGTGGTGTACTACTAGCAACATGGCATGACACATCCACTCCCATCAATCAAACTTTTTCAAGGCCTTCTGCCTCAAGTGCACTCTATCTCATTTCCTCCATTTTTCCTACTAATCAATTCTCTTCCTGATGCAATCCAAAAATTAGCAATAAATTTTGAGGATGGCTATTTTAGGAAGATTCATAAGTGGAAGTTTCACAAGTGAAAAATACGGAAAGTTTTCGTGAATAAGGAGGTGTTTTGGCGAATGGAAACTTGCTAAGCTTACATGATTTTGAGATATGAGAAACTTACATTCTTAGAAAGCTTGCAAGATTATAAGCTTTGAGATTTAACAAGTTTCAAGATTTGAAAAATATGATTTCCTATTTCGTTAAGTATTTTGTTTCCTAAAAAGTTATCATTGTCTAATTTTGCTATTTACTAGATTTGATAGGTTTTAGCTGCTTTTCTTATTTGTAGCTAGTTTTTAGCTAAGGAAACTTTGATATTTTAGATAGATATGCCAATATCATTTTTAGCTACATTTTAGATTTTGGAAATCTTTTGGAAATCTTTTAGAGATGTAATAAAAGAGATGGAAGATTGGAGCTAGGGGAGTTTTTTGAGATTGAATAGAATTTTATCTTCACAGCATACGTGAGATTTCGTATGAGTTCTTCTTGTTACTTGTTCTTTCTTTGTTTTGTTTGATCTTGGTATTTGGGCTGCGCCACTTCCAGCTACACAAGCCTTCTTAGTTAATGTTTGGTCCCACGACGAACCAAATTCCTCTGTCCAACACCATCACTGAGTGAGCCACCATTGCCAATGAGCTCAAAGATCGTGACGGAAATGGTACTTGATAAAAAAAAGTCCTTCCAACAAGAAAATGTGCAATTTTTTGTGTTAATGGATGTACAAATAACCGTCCATTTGAATATTATAAGGCAAGGATGCCATGTCATTGGATCAAACGTCATCGGTCGTACCATGAGGTTACACCCAAACACCATATAAAAACTTGGGATTTGCTGGGCAATTTCGCAGAAAGACATTTCATGGGCTGGCTTTTGCATGTGAGAATAGCCACCTCAGATCAATTAAATGAATAAGACAAAATCTGCCAAAAAAGTCAACCTTTTGTGGCTGTTCTCACATGGAAAAGCCAGTCGTGAAATGGCTTTCCACGAAATTGCCTACCAAGTCCCTATAAACTTATTTTTGGAGTGGAACTGAACAAATAGCCTTTTTAGATTGGCAATCTTTTCTTTATGTTCTGGTTTTTTGTTTCCTTAAAATGGCAAAACTACCTGATACTACCCCTCCTATGCCATATGGGATTTTTTCAGTTCCATTATCTGTTCCACTCGGTTTCCAGTAGCAACACCCTTTTAGATAGAGCCAGACCATCTGTTTTGCCAAAGAAGTCTTCTACTATGCTTTAAAGTTGGCGCTCTTATATTTTATATTACCGGTGGCATCTTTTTTATATAAAATATTAGAGCATATTACGTATTGGAAAATAAGTCTATCACCTGATTTTTCTTGCAATCTCATCGCCCCTTATCAATACCACCCATGAATTTCATTTCTTTTTTAGCATCTAATATTAGAGAGAGAGAGAGAGTCAGAAGAAAAAGATGAGTTGCCTTACACTTCTTGTCATTTGAGAGAGATGGGTTGATGGTCTTACACTCTTTTGGTTAGAAACATACTTTATATACACACATTCTCCAATCCTATCAGGATGTTAGTGGTATGAAATGCGATTAGGATTTGTAAATTTCGACACCGTTTTTATTTTCTATTATCTTTTTTCTCTTCCTACTCCTATATGGTGTATGCAAGGTTTTAAATTTCAGTTTCGATACCGGTTTCAGACCCCACCAAAAACGAAATTTCGACCGAAATCCGGCGAAACAAGAAAAACAGTATTTTATTTGATATAAAATTTTGGCCGAAATTTCGGTAAAATATTAAAATAATTTAAAAAAACAGGTTTTTTGGTTGAAATTTCAAGGAAAAACGAAATTTCCTCCGAAATTCCAAAAAAAAATACCATTTCGAGTAAGTGTGATTTCAGTGTCGGTCTCCACCGATCGAAATTTAAAACCATGGGTGTGTGTACATATAGTATTGTAAAGTATACATACTTTGAACAACATTTTATAAGAATGTACTCTCTTATATCACTAGATTTTTCTATTTTTCTTTATTAAGTACTAGGAATAAGAGATTATAAATTAACAACGTAGGAACAATGCCAATTCCTGGTCTAGCAATATAATATAAGAGATTATAAATTTAGAGAAAACAGTTCCTGCGCTCGAGCACAGATAAGCTTATCTGCTCTGGAGTGCAAAAATCAAGCGTGGGTCCACATTTTTTGGGTGATCCTAAGCATTCATTTGAAAGACCCCATCATGGATTGGGTGTGTACCAAAAATCAGCTCCATTAGATCATCCTAACCCTTCCATTTGTGGGGTGAAAAAATGGGCAGATTAATGGACAAACATTATCTGTCCATTTTCACCCACACAAATGAACACCCTATGGTGATCCAATAAAGTTGATTTTTGGTACACACCCCATCCATGATGGGGCCTTTCAAATGAATGCTTAGGATCACCCAAAAAATATGGCCCCACCCTTGATTTCTGCACTCAAGCGCAAGAATTGGTTTCTCATAAATTTATAGAGCATTAATTATGAGAGTAACGCAGGGGCGTATTGTGAAAGCTCTAAAATTTATTCAATGAACAAGATAGAAATATGAGAAAGGAATTTATTGTATGTGAAACAATCAGCAGCAGGTGGCGGAATTTGGGCGGCAACGGCGAGCTAGTAGCGGATGACTTGCTAGAATCGGCAACAAATCTGAGGCAACTACAGGCAACTGTAATTTTATTCATAAAAACATGAAGAAAAAATTACAAGTTGCCTATATTTATAGGCTTGTATGGAGGTTCCTACTTCTACTCAAAGCAGGAAATGAAAAAAAAATCCCTATAAATTCTCTACAATTCGTCCACCCATAAAATTCCTAAAAGTTCTCTAAACAAATTTCTAAAAGATATCATAATCCACTTTCCTAGTTTACTAGCTCAATAAATAAGATTCCTAATAAAACTCAACTCCCTAAAAACTCTCTCTGATCTCTAAAATCTCTACTTTTCCTAAAATTTCTCCAAAAATCCTACCAACAGTAAAACTCTTAATAACGTGAGCCGTTGATCTAGTGATCGTGCCGTTGTTCTAGTTATCGTGTAGTCCATCGAGATGCACCTGCATTAGACCCCCTTTCTTGAAAAGAACTCGACCACGAGTTTAGATCAAGGTTGAAAATGACGCTGAGAGTAAAAATTGGTACTTTGGATGTGGTTCTCGCTCCGACCTAGCTCAATAAATAAGATTCCTAATAAAACTCAACTCCCTAAAAACTCTCTCTGATCTCTAAAATCTCTACTTTTCCTAAAATTTCTCCAAAAATCCTACCAACAGTAAAACTCTTAATAACGTGAGCCGTTGATCTAGTGATCGTGCCGTTGTTCTAGTTATCGTGTAGTCCATCGAGATGCACCTGCATTAGACCCCCTTTCTTGAAAAGAACTCGACCACGAGTTTAGATCAAGGTTGAAAATGACGCTGAGAGTAAAAATTGGTACTTTGGATGTGGTTCTCGCTCCGACTTTGAAATGGAGGCCTTTCCAACGGACCAGATATTCCCATCTAGCAATTATTCTGGCATGCTTTGATAGATGGTGGAGTTTGATTTGATTAGAAAGCTCACCCTCGATAAAATCTTTGAACTTTGGTGGCGAAGGCAAAAAAGTAGCTTTCACTTCGATCGGCATCAATCACTTTGCGTTCATCAACATGATGTGGATCTTCATCAATTTCATCTTCTTCCTCGAGGGAATCCTCAAGTAGGGGTTCTTCTGGCATTTGCGGATCTTCAATGAAGGTTGAAGATAATGCCTCTTTCAAACTATGTTCTTCAACACGCCGATCTAATCTATCATTCGTCGCCCTGACTTGCAGTAAGGGTGTTGATCTGAGTTTGAAACTTTTCATCGCGAACCCGTTGTTCTTCATCTCGAACCCGTTGTCATTCTTGCGTATGGCTTATGATCTCCAACATCTTGGCGATTTGATCTTTCTCTATAGCTTGTGATGGAGACATGGTGACTACTAATACTTTTCCGACCCAAGATTACAAGAAGATAGGTGTTTTCCTGAGCTCTTTTCCAACCTAAGAACCCATTGTCGTTCTTGCAGGGGAGGATAGCGGATTGATGCTCTGATGCCAAATAAAGCAGGGGCGTATTGTGAAAGCTCTGAAATTTATTCAATGAACAAGATAGAAATATGAGAAAGGAATTTAGAGGCGAATTCACCTTGTATGTGAAGCAATCAGCAGGAGGTGGTTGAATTTGGGCGGCAACGGCGAGCAAGTAGGGGATGATTTGCTAGAATCGACAACAAATCCGTAGCGACTACAGGTAATGAAATTTTATTCATAAAAACATAAAGAAAATGCTCAATAAATTAGATTCCTAATAAAACTCAACTCCCTAAAAATCTCTCTCTAATCTCTAAAATCTCTACTTTTCCTAAAATTTCTCCAAAAATCCTACAAAAAGTAAAACTCCTAATAACATGAGCCGTTGATCTAGTTATCGTGCAATCCATCGAGATGCACCTGCATCAGAGAGCCCCAACTCTATTTGCAAAAACAGTCTTCTAATTTGACAATTTGCAAATAGAGTCATTACATTTGAGCATTTGAGTGAATTTTACAGATCGGAAGAGCCAGACCATCTGTTTTGCCAAAGAAGCCTTCTACCATGCTTTAAAGTTGGTGCTCTTATATTTTATACTAGCAAAAAACCCCGTGCGATGCACGGGCCAACAAAGAATTGTACATACCATATCATATGTTGATCTAAACTGTCCATGTGATGGAACACAACATAAATAGGTTGTGCCCGTAAAATAATTTCCATTGCCTGGTCCTAGCCCTCCAATCTATAGAGGTTTCGATAATTGTTGTTCCTCTTAAGGTGCCCAGAATTCGACAATATTTTTACAGGTGTCCTGCATTCGTAATATCAAACTTTCCGTAATTTGACTCTCACATAGTGAATGAGGAAAAGTAGTTACCGATTTCCAATCCGACTGGGTTCGACCAGACCCAACCCGATTTGCAATTTCCTCAACCCGACCCAACCTGATTTTCAGTTCAGGTTGGGTTGGGTTGGGTTGACCCGATTTGATATCGTACCAATTGTTGACCACCTCAACTCAAGCCAGGTTGTTTTGGATTTTGAGAACCAAGAGTGAGTCACCAATAATCAGTTTTTAACAAAGGGAAATGTTATCCGCACTACTATATTTTGATGATCACACTCCTCACTTTATTAAAGTACGGTATGGCATGCACCATAAGATTATCCAAACCGTCCATTGTGGACTGTGGAGACTATTTCAATGTTGAAAAAAGAAAAACACATATACAGAACTTCTTCAGATGGAACCCAAATTCGGGTTTCGGGTCGGGTCGGGTTGCCTGACAGCCCAACCCGACCCGACCCGACCCGATTTCCAATTCGGGTTGATTTTTCCCAACCCAACCCGATTTGCGAAAAAGCTTAACCCGACCCAACCCAAATTCGGGTTGAACCCGTCGGGTTAGGGTTGAACCCGACCCGCGTGGGAACATCCAAGTAACAACGATGGTTTCAAATTATATATAGTGCTAATGTCGTCACTGCCATATTTTATAATGGCACTACTCACCGTATTTTGATGATCGCACTCCTCACTTTATTAAAATGTATGGTATGGCCTGTACCATAGGATGATCCAAACAGTCCATTAGATGGGCCACTGCCTACATAGGTTATGCCACAGAAATAATTTTCATAGGTTGATATGAACCCTCCGATCTATAGCGGGTTATAGGTTGATCCAAACCGTCCATGTGATGGAACACAACATCAATCGGTTGTGCCCGTAAAATCATTTCCATAGGTTGATCCTAGCCCTCCAATCGATAGAGGTTTCCATAATTGTTGTTCCTCTTCAGATGCCCGGAATCCATCAATATTTTGCAAGTGTCCTGCATGAGTAATATAAAGTAGTTCTTTCTTCATTGTCATCTTTACCTCTTCTTGGTAGTTTTTTTTTAATTGTCATAGACAGGTACCCTGGGTCGGTACTTTTCGTATGTAGATTACGATTTTACCCTCAAATAATTTCTCATAGAGATAGATGTTAGATATCAGCAAAGGGGTTAATGGTAAAAGAGTAATGCTGATGTGTAAATCTCACAGAAAAATAAAAGAAATTCCATAGGTTGATCTAAACCGTCCATGTGATGGAACACAACATAAATAGATTGTGCCCGTGAAATAATTTCCATAAGCTGATCCTAGCCCTCCAATCTATAGAGGTTTCCATAATTGTTGTTCCTCTTAAGGTGCCCAGAATTTGTCAATATTTTTACAAGTGTCTTGCATTCGTAATATCAAACTTTCTGTACTTTGACCAACACATAGTGAATAAGGAAAAGTAGTTCCCGATTTCCAACCCGACTGGATTCAACCTGACCCAACTCGATTTGCAATTTCCTCAACCCGACCCAACCTGATTTCCAATTCGGGTGGATCAGGTTGACCCGATTTGATATGGTACCAATTGTTGACCACCTCAACTCAAGCCGGGTTGTTTTGGATTTTGAGAACCAATAGTGAGTCACCAATAATCAGTTTTTAACTCACAACCGGTTCTCAAAATCCAAACCAAACAGGGACTAACAATTAACAAAGGGAAATGTTATCCGCACTACTATATTTTGATGATCACACTCCTCACTTTATTAAAGTACGGTATGGCCTACACCATAGGATTATCCAAACCGTCCATTGTGGACTGTGGAGACTATTTCAATGTTGAAAAAGAAAAACACATATACAGAACTTCTTCAGATGGAACCCAAATTCGGGTTTCGGGTCGGGTTGCCTGACAGCCCAACCCGACCCGATTTCCAATTCGGGTTGATTTTTCCCAACCCAACCCAACCCGATTTGCGAAAAAGCTTAAGCCGACCCAACCCAAATTAGGGTTGAACCCGACCCGCGTGGGAACATCCAAGTAACAACGATGGTTTCAAATTATCTATAGTGCTAATGTCCTCACTACCATATTTTCTAATGGCACTACTCACAGTGTTTTGATGATCGCACTCCTCACTTTATTAAAATGTATGGTATGGCCCGTACCATAGGATGATCCAAACCGTTCATTAGATGGGCCACTGCCTACATAGGTTGTGCCCCAAAAATAATTTTCATAGGTTGATCCGAACCGTCCGATCTATAGCGGGTTATAGGTTGATCCAAACCGTCCATGTGATGGAACACAACATCAATCAGTTGTGCCCGTAAAATCATTTCCATAGGTTGATCCTAACCCTCCAATCAATATAGGCTGATCCTAGCCCTCCAATCGATAGAGGTTTCCATAATTGTTGTTCCTCTTCAAGTGCCCGGAATCCGTCAATATTTTGCAAGTGTTCTGCATGAGTAATATAAAGTAGTTCTTTGTCATTGTCATATGTCTTTACCTCTTCTTGGTAGTCTTTTTTCGTAATTGTCATAGACAAGTACCTTGGGTCGATACTTTTCGTATGTAGATTACGATTTTACCCTCAAATAATTTCTCATAGAGATAAATGTTAGATATCAGCAAAGGGGTTAATGGTAAAGGAGTAATGTTGACGTGTAAATCTCACAGAAAAAGAAAAGAAATTCCTTTTTTCTCTAGCTATATAGTAGTAGATTCCCGGTGGCATCTTTTTTATATAAAATATTAGAGCATATTAAGTATTGGAAAATAAACTCGGTTTGAGTGGAGGAATGCATAAATTTCTTTCAATTTTTTTTTTTTGCAAACCGGCTCACCTATCAATTTGTGACCAAAATACCCATACTTGATTTTTTTGATTTTTTTTGACTCGTAGAAGACTAAAATGTCCTTATATGTAAAAAGATGAAAATTACCACCATAATGGTTAGTGGTATGTTTTGATAGGGTGGATCCCTCAACTCAACTCAAACCCATGCATGAGGTGGGGCCCACCATTTTACCTCATGTTTTGACCGGGCAAGTATAGGGTGGGGAATCATTCTTATGTTTTGTAATGCATCTTTTTCAATAAAATATTATTTAAGGCAAAAATTTTCTATCACGGAAACTTAGAAAGTTTTACCTATAAAAGGGTTTGCAAATCTTTGGAAGAACTGTTTTTTCTCATAGGCATTTTGGTCACAAATTAATCACGTGATTTGATTTGCAAATTTCACACAAATGTGATGACTCTATTTGCAAATTGTCAAAAATATAAGATAGATTTTGCAAATAAAGCAAGCACAAGACTTCATTTGCAAAAAACCCTTTCTTTTTTCTGTACACGAATGATTCGTTTAGGTGACTTAGCGGGTTTAAATTACTCGACCATTGGTGAAATAATTAGTGCTTATAAAAACAAATCTCATTTATAACATAAAGATTATATGAGGAATGGGCGTACAAACACTTATTTATCATCACACCCTCGATAGTTGATCCAATAACATCACACTTTTTAAGATGCTATTGTTGGAACAAATATCAAAGGCTGTGCTCCTTTCTAAGATGTTGCTGTTGGATCAAATATCAAGGGCCGTGCTTCCTTTTTAAGATGCTGCTGTTGGATCAAATCTCAAGGGCCATGCTTCCGTCGTACCACAAATAAGAGTACAAATAAGGCCCTGTTCATTTCAGATTGATGAAGCCAATTGTGAACCCCAAACCGATTATTGGACTCCAAACTAAGGCCCCATTCATTTAAGATTATCACAACCAATTGTGAGTGTTAAACCTATTATTGGACTCAACATTACATTTAAATTTGAGTCCAATAATTGATTTAGCACTCACAATCGGTTGCCATAATCTTAAGGGCAGTGATATTCCCCTCCCCCCCCCCAACCCTAATAGAAATCTCCCCAACCCTAATAGAAATCGTTGACTTTTAAGCCTTTTGGAGTTAACGGTGGCTCCTCCACCCTTTGTATATCCTAACGATATCTGTTAAAGTGGGGGAAAATATCCATCAGACAGGGGAGGGGAATATCGATATCTTAATCGAACAGGGCTTAAAATAATCAGTTTGGGGCGCACAATCGGTTGCAATAATCTGAAACGAAAGGGGCCTAAGTGTTTGTATGCCCATGCATCATATAATTTCTTAATGAGCGATGATTTTTTCGCCCCCTTTAGGATTATGAGCCACCCTTATGACATGATTTGACGTCAAAAAGATTTAAAGTCGGCCACAAATCATATTACCAAGGGGGCGCATAATCCTACAGGGGGGCGAAAATATCAGGTCCCTTTCTTTAACCAGTTGGAGATTTTGGTAATTGCGAGTTTGCGACAGGGTCAGAAATATCTACAGCTAGCATACCGGCTAAACCCGTAACAACTGGCATTAACCGGTCTCCTCATAATAAAATGAACCCATAGGCAACGCCAAGAAAGACCACGATCTCTCTCTCATTCTCAAAGCTCACAAGGTAGCGTTCTTCCTTCTCTAAGCCTAAAAAACCCTAGAAAACATTTTCTTTTTGACAAATCTCAGATCTGCCATTCGTAATAATCCCTTTGATTATCGCTATTGAACTCTAAATCTTCTTTTCCTTTTTTGTTCAGATTTCTTTTCATGTTGTACTATCGAATGAATCTATGTTTTTCGGTTTTTCCTTTCAAAATTTGTTATGATTTTCACGAATATTGATTTGGAGCTTAATCCATCTGAATGATACAATCTGGAAACTGTTATTGGATTATTGTGATGGTTTTGTTTTTATGTGAAGAAATCAGAAACATAATTAGGCTCTTCTTCAGGGGGATAGGAAGCTAGGGTTTTGATTTTATCCTCGGGTAAAATATTATCACACAAAATTGGCGAACAATGGTAAAAGATGCCCTTGACGGATGTTTATTTTGGCTCTCTTGATAATTTTTAGGGTAGTCATGAACTTTCTAGAGATGACCTTGTGAGACCTTTCTATCACCTGCCTTTTAAACGTTTAAGAGAATTTAAGTGGGTCTGGGAAGGATTTGTGCGACTGCTGGATTGGAATCAATTCTCTTACTTTCTCGAACAACATAAATGTGTAGATGATCCAGTCCAATTCTTATGGAATTCTTTTCATTTCCATTAGAGACCTCCAAGATCTATTCAAGAAAGCTACCTATGTTGCACATTTTTTTTTGAAATGGTAGAATGACTTCATTAGATAAGGGATCGGGCCGAGGAGGACCACTCCCGAAAGTACACGAGAAAAAATAAAAATAAAGATACAAAAAAACTCTCAAGGAGGGAGGAAGTCAAACCACTCCAATGTCATACGACTTACCCCACCCCTAGCCGAAGAATCCGCCTCCCCATTTCCGCACATGATTGAAAATAATAGCAGAGCCCGAAGATATACGAAAAATCTCCAAGGAGGCAACACCGCCCCCTTCAACCATCGAATTACATTGAGTGAATCACCGTCCACAATAATGTGATCCATGCTCTCTCTATCAAGTCTTTTAATACCATGATATACCGCCTTTAACTCGGCCTCCGAGGCATCACATACCCCAAGAGGGCCAGAATTAGCCCACACAACTCCCCTGCAATCATCTCGACATAACCTGCCTACGCCGGCTGGGCCCGGGTTCCCAAAACTCGACCTATCGAAGTTAATTTTGAACATCCCAATAGGAGGAGCCACCCACTGCTGAGCAATCTAAGACCTATGTCGCACATTTGATATGCAGTTTGTGATAGTTAATTGTATCAATGACACAATAGTACGTCAATAGTTAAGTTTCATTGGATGAATGTTACTTATCACTGGCCTAAACTAGTGGTTTTCCATTGGTGCTCATTTGAATTGGGATGGGCTTACATTTCATTATTCTAGGCTTCTCTAGAAGGTTCAGTCTTTAAGCACATTAGTGTGTTTTACACACTTTATATTACTTCCAAATCCCAAAACCAGTTATCCTTTCCTATCTTCTTGGAAAATAGAGTTGGGTTGATTTTAATTGTACTTGACATTGCTCCATATCATCTCCATTAACATGGATGCAACAAGGGCTGCACATAAAACTGGCCAAACCGATAAACCGAACCGAACCGGGCCTTTCGGTTTGGTCTGGTTCGGTTTTTCTTAGCATTGGTCCGGTCACAGTTTAGAATTTTACTGAACCGATCCCATCGGTTTGGTTCACTGTTTTAGATTTTTAAATCGAAAATTAACCGAACCGAACCGAGAAATGGAAGAAAAGATGAACTGATTTTGTGTCATTATCAAATCTAAGGTGAATTATTTCATTTGCGAAGAGAAGAGGGGTGATTTAAACAAGGGAGGTGTGCCTATATCAATTCCCTGTATTCAAATACATTCACCACTTCCCCTTAGACCACCCCTTAGAAGTGTAAAAAGAATAGTCCTAAATACTTAGAGGGGCTGTCCAGGAGAAGAAAAAGGGAGGGGGGCGAATATATCATCCCCTTTATAAGGCCCTTGATTAGGGTTAGAGAGGGAGAGGTCTCTTCATTTTTTTTTAGAGAGAGAGAGGGAAGGCAGAGAGAGCTTTCCGGTCTCGTTGGACACCGTTGATGGTCGATTTGGTAGAGAAACCTTTTTTTTTAGATAAATGTATTTAACTATTTGATTTGGACTTGTACTGGATAAACCTTGAACCAAACTGAACCGAACAGGTCAAAATCGGTTTGGTTTGGTTCGGTTATACCCCGTATCGGTTTGGTTATGGTTTTGGATTTTCTCCAAACCGATGTGATTGGTTCGGTTCAAAAAATCTCCCTAAATCGAACCGGTCCGAACCGTGTGCAGTCCTAGATGCAACCATGTTGTTTGCCTAGTTTGCGGACAGGCTTTAATTTTCGTATGCCAGTGTATCCCAATTGAATAATGGAATTCATTTTAATAATCAAGTTTGTGGAACAGTTCAAATCCATGAGACACCTTTGTTAGCTTACATGTACATCCTCATGGTTCTTCCTATCCAAATACTATTCAGTGTAACATGAGAAATTTTATAATATGCTCACAGTTGGGAAGGGAAAAGCCTTTGACTCATTTTTCTGTTTACCCTTATTCATTTGCTTCGAGTACTATCAATGGTCCAATGCATGCCATTGGTTCACCAGGTTGCCATTTCAAAATCCCCTAGCAACCACTAGCCCATTGCTTATTCCTTGATCGACCTGCTTTTTTAACCTAGATTTACTTCATTAGTGAACTTTATCACTTCCCATCTTTTCCTCCCCTAACAATTACTCCCCCTATCTTATAATAATACGTCCCTGTCATTATCCTTGTGATTGTGATGTATACGTGCCTATATAATTGAAGTCAGTCCATACTTCTGTGACTTGTAAAAGAAGCCTCTCATGACAGTTGCACCTTTTACTAAAAAATCATCTTTTCATTGTTGTGCATCACCCTTTCATGTCCATTTCTCAACGCCTCGAACCCAGGATTGCTTGTTCATGAGATTTTTTTTGAATGGCATACTTGTTCATGAGATGTTACAACCATAGTTATCGGAAACTTCCTAGTTGGATGGGAAACTCTCTTCCTCGGAAATTTGCTTCAGAAGCTTACTTCACTTTATCTCCAAAGCTGCCTACTCATTTATCCAACATTGCTATTCCCAATATAACACTTGGAGTTGAAAGAATACTCTTAGTCCATTGATTAGAAAATCTTTTTGCTTCCCTCCCTCTCTCCCTCCCATTAGAAATCTCTTAGCTAGTGGTCTGGCTTATCCATGACTGCTTGGTATCTTGTGTAGGGATAAATTTACCCTCCATAATTACGTAATGCATCTCTAAATGATAAATAACTCATTTTCCACGATTGCTTCCATTCCCCTATAGTAATGTTGAAATTGATTAACTAATATCTAGTAATCAATTCCAATAACCATCTTTTTTTGAAAGGTGATCAATTCCAATAACCATTTCTGAAATTTAATCGTCCACGAAAGGTTAATCTATCAAACTAAAGCCTGAAACTAGATCTTTATTAATTAAATTAACTAGTTTTATATTTGGTTATGAAATCTGTAAATTATGTGAGAAGCCATTCAGGTTAGTGACATAAAAAGATTTGTTTTGCAACCGTGAATTGGGTTACAGGAGAGACAATAGTTTATGTGACTATATATCTTTAAAGAGATTTAATCGAGATAATTGGAAGTGGAAGGCCCTAGACCGTACCCGACCTCTAGAGAGATTTAGCCAAGAGGATCCAAGGTTGAAAACCACGAACTAGCTCGGAGAGACAATAGTTTCTTATGTACTGTATATCTTTAAAGAAGAAATTTCCCACACACTGAAAAACCACGAACTAGCTAGAAGAGAACTTGGAGATTTGAATTGCTGCAAAAGGAGGAAGCACCAAAGTCAAATTCTATCGATATGATGAAATGTCAATTGTGTCATGAACCTTTATTTTTTTTGCTGACAAACCCGTGCAGTGCCCCAACATACGCAATTGCTAAGGCCCAAAGGCCTTACATTCCCAACACATATTGTATGATGGAATTTGAAACATTTATGTCATTTAAATAT
This sequence comes from Tasmannia lanceolata, assembly GCF_043159265.1. Taxonomy (NCBI): domain Eukaryota; kingdom Viridiplantae; phylum Streptophyta; class Magnoliopsida; order Canellales; family Winteraceae; genus Tasmannia; species Tasmannia lanceolata. The sequence goes on along the minus strand of NW_027518696.1, from coordinate 15,578,988 downwards.
CCACCAATAAACACCTATTGGTGGATATTTAGAACTATGCTTTCATTCATTGATATTTCCCTTTTCTCTTAGTATTTAATCAACAACACATATCTGGTCTAAGAAAGTGTGCATTCATATTTTATAGCGATAAAATTTCTTCTCACCTGTCTATACATCTCTCAATTATCCTTTTCTCTGTAGTAATTGAAGCATGTTGAAATTATTTATTCAGTACAATTTGTATGTGGTATATGTTGGGTCATTGCTTCTCTATTTTCTTTTACAGATAATCCACAAATGGCAGGGAGAAATCGCGGACCACGACGCATTGATGGTAGGCATGGTTATCCTGACGTTCCTGAAGGTCCTCCATTCCTTCGGGGTCCTGTACCTCGCCCACCCCATCCTGCATTGTTGGAGGAAGAGCTTGAAATCCAGCATGTGGAAATCCGGAGGCTTGTGGGTGAAAACAGGAGGCTTGCTGAAGATCGTTTGGGTTTGCAGCGGGAACTAGTTATGGCAAAAGAGGAAATACATCGCATGAATGTGGCCATTGCAGATATTCGAGCAAATAAAGAAGCTCATTCTAGGGAGTTGATTGAGAAAGGGTTAAAGCTAGAAGCTGATCTACGCTCAACTGAGCCTTTGAGAAATGAGGTTGTACAATTGCGCACGGAAGTTCAGAAATTGAATGCCATGAGACAAGAAATGGCTGGGAAAATTCAGAGTCTTTCTCAAGATCTCAATAGGTTACAAGCTGATAATCAGCAAATTCCCCTTTGGAGGACAGAGATTGACGGTTTACGCCAGGAGCTTGTGCGCGCTAGGTTATACTCTATATTCTTTATTGAAATACATTTCTTCAAGTTTTTGTTTTGTAATGTTATGAGAATAACCCTTTCGTATTGCATATCATTTTCAATAAAATCATTTTCAAAATAAAAATAAAAATCACTTTCCATAAAATCAGTTAAGGGGTAAATCCAAATACTTGGACATTTCAATTCTGAAAATTTTTCTTTTGTAGGACTGCTTTTGAGTTTGAAAAGAAAGCGAATGCTGAACTGATGGAACAGAGGCAAGCAATGGAGAAAAACTTGGTATCCATGGCGCGTGAAGTTGAAAAGCTACGGGCAGAGTATAATAGCGCTGATGCTAGACCATGGGGTGCTGGTAATCTCTCTGTAACATATATCTTTATAATCTTATTTGGATGATTTAATCTGATTTCACAATAACACCATGTCTTGTTGCTTGTATTTGATGCGGTGATCAACTTTTTTGGTTGGGAGGACGGGGGTAGTATGTGCTAATCTTTCGATGGTGTCGTAACTTCCCTACTGATTCTTCAGCAGAAGTATTTTGATTTTCTCAGATCATACACACACAGTTGCATGTGTTCCATGTTGTGGCACATGTTAATTTTGTTCTTAATCCTTCTTGTTAACATTTACAAGAAGTTCCCCCATTATTGTCCACCATTTGCCTAATTATAAATAGAATGCATATGTATACGTGCATCTTCCCATATACATATAATATGTGTATACATGTATATTGGATTGGTTATTTTATGTTCTTACTTCTTTCTAATTTTTTTCTGTTGATGTGTTGCTGAAGGTGGAGCTTATGGTATGAAACTTGGCAGCCCTGAAGGGGGATTTCCTGCTTCATATGGGGATAAATATGGGCTTCATTCGGTATGTTTTGTTTTTTTGTGTGTGTGTGTGTGTGTGTGTGTGTGATGTATATGTATAATGTTATATACATACATATACTTGAAATTCAATTCTAGTTCCGAACTTCAATTTTGGTGCTGTTAATTCTTATCAGTGAAGAGATTATATTGTTTAGTTTATCGCGTTCCCTATGTTTCTTGTCAGGGTGCTGTTGACAAGGGTCCTCTGTATGGTGTGGGTTCTGGCTCATGGAGTGCATATGAGAAGTCTCGCGTTTCACGTCGCTGAGTCCAGTTGCTTTTCTGCTTGAAATGCTGAAAGCACGCCCTTACATATTTTGGCTGCTGGTGCTTTAATTTTCAAAGGGTTAGAAGTGTTAGATTTATGTGTGCGGTATTAGTGACAGAATCTTCTTAATCATCTTAGCTAAATTTGGTGCAGGACTTCTTTTAGTTCTAATGGATGAAGACATAACATTTGTTCTTTAGTCTTCTAAATTTGAAGTTAAAAACTTTTATTTGACAGTTTTGTTGGAATTTATTCAAGAGATAATATTTGTCATGAGCTTGTGAAAATTTGTTGCTATTCTCGGCGGCTTAGGTGTAGATTAAAGTAGATGATTCTCGTAGAATATATTTGCATTTTACTGTCGAGTGGCACAGTTTTCAACCGTAAGAACTTAGCGTTTATCTGCTACAGCGATTTAGATTAGTTTTCTTTAACTGGTATATGTATGTTTCACTTTTGCCACTTTCAGTTGTTGGATTCAACAGGGATTGACAATGTCGCGGCATGTGTATGTAGTCTGAGTTGCAATGCCTTGTGTCTATTTTATCTTAAAAACAATCTCTTGCTTATTGCGGTTTTCTCTAATTTTTAGTTTAAAGTTTCCTTTTTTACAAGCATTTTCCCGTAGATAAGCATGATAGTGGGTGCTATCTCTTTTGAGGAAAGGCTACATGGATTGTACTAAGTGTAAGTTCTTGGAGGTGATATATTACTTCACGCATGTCGGAATTTTTGGAAGATGTGCATAACACTCGCTAGGAGAGTTGGATTGGTATGGGTACCATACAGTTCCACTAGACTACGTTGCTGTTGAACAAAAGGAGATATTGCACAACCTTGGATTGGAATTATTTTATGCAAGTTGTGTGCGGGGGATGATTGCTTATAATTTGCACGCTTCTAACATTTCCTCAGATGACTTTAGATAATTGGGACACAAGTAATTTATGGAGAGAAATCTTACATGGAATATAAGGCCAAATGGAAAGAAGGCTTTCTCCCCAAGTTTTTTCAATATTATCAGACTGGCTAACATGCTTAATGATGCCTGTGTAACATTCAAGGAAAGCATGGAGAGCATCTTTTTGGTGATAAAGTGATCAGCCTTCAGTGGTAGACTGTATTTCTCAGAAAAGTTGTCTTGGAGATGTTTAATCATTTGGATCGTATTCATTCCAATTATTCTTGAGTTGTTGAAATTATTCCTGATAATTATTTTATTTAAAGCAGTTCTTAGCAAGTGTGACTTCTAAAAATTGATTACCTCAGGGATTATAAGTATGTTTGGTTTGATGAAAAATATGAATTTATCCCTTTTAACTGTTTTAAAATTTTGATGGAAGTATAATGAATTTCAGCCTGATTGAAGTTTGGAATATGTTATTTTATCTGAGATCTGACGATTAATCATTTAGTCTATCTGGCTCAGCTGTGGCAAGCTGCGAAACAGAATTTTTGGTAGGTGGTTGACTGTGAAACATGGATGCCATTGTTTCTTATGCACTTCTGTCTGTATTCTTGGCCCTGCTATAATCGGTCTAAATGAGAGAATATATTTGAATGGTATTTATAACATGTGTGATTGGTAGCCTTGCCAATGTCTCTTCGTATTCCGTGTTCGCTACCCTACATGGAGCGTAAGTCATGCAATGGGTGCTAGACTCTGTGAATCATGGCCAATATCTATTGGATTTTGTCGATGGATTGGAGATGACTGGGTGCTTGCATGTATTTCCTGTGCCCTTTTTTGGTACAAATAATGTACCTTCAATTAAGGATCATTATATATCGATACAATCTTAATCTGTTGTGGGTATAATTAATTGTATTTGATATTTATTATGGTCACACAGTTTGACTGAATATGCTGAATTGAAAACTCTCGTTTTAGTTTCATTCTTCAAAGGATACACCGCTGATAGTACAAGATGTTGTAGACCACGTTAATCATATTGGGGCTTTTTCATTGTTTCAATGCCATACATGTAGGCATTATGGATCATATCTGTAAGTGATTTGGTTATGATCAGTGTTGCTGACATATGTTAAGCTGCAAATGTCTATTTAGAGGTTCTCCAAGGATGCAATAGAGGAGTAGTAGATCACGGATACAACATATTTTTATTTTAGATTGATCTGTTCTGGTTTTCTAGTTCAGTTAGTTTCTGGGAAATTGGATTCCGGCGTTCTCTTTTGTCCCTTTGTATCGTGGATAACACAAGTTTTCCCTCTATCCCGAGGATCTAATGAATTTTATTGACCAGTGCCATATTGGAAGCATTGGATATTTTGGATCTTAGTGGAATTTTATGCAGAGTTGTCCATGCCGGTTTTGTTCCACTTTCTTGGTTAACCTCTTCTTTGTTCTATTTAGGCATGGGTAGGGATAATTGGCAGGATTGCAGATAAAATGAAAGTGAATTGAAGCTAAGAGTAATTCACTTTTTAACAGAGGAGAACGGTACTAGTAACGTGGGTCTGGAGCAGGCTTGTCTGGATCATATGAGATAGTAAATGGAGCTTTGTAGTTTCTGTGGTTAGGATGATTAGGCAAGCTTTGAGATTAAATATTCTGCAACATGCATTATATGTCCTGCAGTGGAATCTTGGATGTGGTGGGTAAAATGCACTTCAATTGTTGGCCATTAGGGCTTCTTATCGAGCTTCAACATATTTAGCTAATACTCATGCAGTATGCTGAAGGTTCATATTTTATAGATTACTAATTATTATTTACTTAATCCGTACTTTGCTTTTTGTAATTCAGTGGTCAAAATAGTCTGGCCACCTACATGGGTAATAAGTGGCTTCTGCATGAGCTGAGATGATCCTGGAATAGCTGAAGAGGGCGATGACAACCATTTGGTGACAGTTCGGCGATCATTGGTCTTAACTTCATAGGCAAGTTTTTCTTCTCTGTTATTTCCCTCTTTGTAATTTATGTTTTGATATAGACTTTGCATCTTATGTGCTTATTATCGTCCTGGTGTACTCTGGTAGATGTTGGATTGACAGTTGGCCATATCATATCTTCTGAAATTTGCAAATTGGTCATGTTAATAATTTTTAATGACCACATTTGATTAGGAAGTATAATGCCTCTTGTACTGCCCTCTAACCTACGAGTTTTTTCATGAGTGTGCTTCAAAATTATGTGCCACTGTAAAAGTTTGTATGGCCGACAAACAATTTCCACGTAACCATTATGTGTTCCTGGCTATACTATGTGTTGGCCAGGCTGGTGGGGATGGGATTGTTGTTGGTCACACTTTATGCGGAATTCATTTTGTCACTTTAGCTATTAACGATGCACTGGTAGCAATGGGTGTTTATTCTTACATGAGGTTTGACAAGTTGGTGAAGAGAATATAATTTTCTCCCCCCGAAGCAGAATTCTCTGTTATCTTAGCTATACTGTGCCGTTGACAGACTTATTTGTAACCATTTATTTTCAATTTTCACTTGTTTTCTGATCCACATGAGATTTAAGAGAACATATTTATAAGATGGATCATTTTTTTTTGAAAGAAGATTTCATTGAAAAACAAAGGAGACCAGATGGTCAATACAATACTAATTATAAAGGAGAACATGAGGTACCTCCCAAAACTAAAAAGGAAGGCAAGAACATCAAGGGGGGAGAAAATCAAATAACTCCAAGAACTCCCTCGCTACACCATCCCTAGCTAATCCCAGGATAAGATGGATCATTATGCTACACCATCCCTGGCTAATCCCGGTATGAGATGGATCATTATCCTTAGAGATGTTCATTTCTGCACAGTTGAGCCAGAAATATATGACTTTGAACTTCTACAGCATTGAATGACATAAATGTTGCGTAGGAGTCACATTGAAAGGATGGTTTTTACGATGCTTCATGGATTTTTCATTAAAAGGAATTTAGGTACTGATTGTTACCTATGGTGTAAGTTTTTGCCCTCGAAGTTACAGACTCGGTTAGGCAGTTTCTTGAGAATCCTGTTGGAGAATGATTGGTTTCCTTTCTTGACAAGGCTCGAGGAGTTCGGGGGTGCTCGGCTGGTTGAAAGTGGGGTTGGAGTTGTAAGGAACAGATCTGTCCTTCAGGTAGACCTTCTATGTAACTATTTGAATGTGGAACAAAAGATGGGCTCCTTCAACGTCGCTGAGATTAGTACGATTGAACTAATTGTGATGCCAACACTGGTTGATAGGAACACCTTATAGATGATTTTGGTTATTGAAATGGGTAATCATGCTGGAGGGTGTTCCTCGTCTTGATCTGGTACTTTATTTTTCCCATTTCAGATCTTGCCTTGATAAGAGTAGTTTTTTCATTGGCTGAATGGAATGCTCAATGCATTTAATTTGGATTTTTCGTTGGGAACCAAAGAGATATCTTCATGCGCTAAGTACTGGCTAGGTTACGCAAGTACCCTTCCCTATTTCTGTAAGCATTGAATTTTTTTGTTTGGATATAAAAAGAAAATTGGAAACACGATATCATGATTTTTAATGGCAAAAGTTGATGTTTGGAACCTAACCGTGTGCTATAGGTGGACAATCTCATGTGAGAGCTAGCAATATGCACATAATCACTGTTGACCTTAGTCCATACTTGATGGTTGTGGGTCACTGCTGCTATGTGCTTACAATTGATATCCCTTTGTCCATACATGCACTGGTGCTATTAGTTTTGCTCAAGGCTGAGTTGAAGGTGAGCAATAATACTTTTTGAATTAGAGCAGATGGGATTCACCTACTATAGTTGGTGTTTTCCACGTAAGTTCTCTTCTCCCCGCTTGATGAACTTCATGTATGATGAAGTATGCCAAAGTTCACATTATTGATCAACGTGATGTGATTTTCTTTATAAATACTAAAGCCTAGATGATGGGGTTTGGCAGTTGCACCCCTTCTTTCAAAACTCCCCCGTGTCATCGTGAACTCCCCTGAGTTGATTCCTTTTTACCTTGCCCTCGTTTTTATCCGAATCTGCATTTTTCCCTACAAAGTCAATCAAAACTCCTTTGATTCTCCTGAGTTATGACCGCGTCAACCGAGTACTCACCCGCATCAACCGAGTGCTCGACCCCATCATGCCGAGTCGGCAAGGATTTGCTTTAGCCGCGTTTTGACCCACACCTGCATTTTGAAACACTGGTTGCACCTCCTCGAAAAAAACTGATGTATACAATGTCACAACTGCCAAAAAAAAAACAATGTGACAACTGCAAAATCAAGCAATTATGATTTTGGTAGCGTTCTGCTGGTATAACTATGTTTCATAATTTTTTTTTTGAATGACAACTATGTTTCATAAATTGACTTTTATAAATGACAGAGTTAAACTGGTCAAAGTTAGCAATTGTATGACATGAATATGAAGTATATAACATTTTAGTGGGATTCCTATTTCTTTACAAGCCATGGATATATATCTTAGGAAGTTTGATTGCCCTGTTCAATCACCCTTCGTCGTAGTCTGATAGAGCTTGACTGTGGTTTTGTTTTGTCTGAAACAGCTATCTGTTTTCTACATGCTTAAAGTTGATGCATAGTTTTGTCACCCAAATCATCGATCTTCTTATCTATCTTCACAATAATCTCTTGCTTTAGAAAAGAAATTAGATAGTTGATTATTGTTTCTTTGTTTGTCCTTGACCTCATATATGATCATCTCTTGCTACTGATAATTGCTATAAATCTCACTTGATTTTGTCTCAAGTGATCAGTGTTTCTATATGAGTCGCGTGCACCATGGGGTTGGGATGGGGTGAGATGTTTATTTTGTCATAGTTAAGTAGGTTTAAACTTTAAATAATTTCTCTCAATCTTACTTTTTCTGTATTTTCATTATGGGCTTTGGCATTGATAACTTCTATTTTCCTCTTTGAATTCTAATGAGTAAATATTACAAGCAATACTTTTTATTACAATATATAGCACGAATAATATGAGCAAATGTTGATATGGAGCAATGATATATTAAAGTTAATAAATCCATATTACACAATGATAAATTGACATATCACTAGGAAGTAGGACATGATCTGTGATGATTCAAAATCTCTGTTCTAAAAGACGGCCGTCTAGGCGCTGGGCGCAGAAAAAACGCACCGCCCAGGCCCTGGGCGTTTAAAAAAAGGTCCGCCTGGGCGTTATTAGGCGGCCGCCCAGGCGATGAGGCGGTGCCTGGGTGCTGAGCGTGGGCCTGGGCGGGGCGGGTTTGAAGACTTAGATGAAGATAGAGTCTTGGTCTTGAAGGGAGAGGACAATGATTGGTAAAGACTGAAGAAGTGCTTGGATTTTAATCTTTTTTTTGTCATGGATTTGTGTTGTATTGTTAAATACTTAAATTGTTAAGTACTTTGTGCTTAATTTCTTATTATGTTTTTGACTTTTTGTTATTATTTAATGTTTAGTGCTTATGCATAAAATGGTTTGGATTGTTATGTATTCAAGTATTTATATTTTATATAAAAAAATGCAAGATAATATGAAAATATATTAATATCTAAAAAAAATGAAAAACTCCTAAAACGCCTGGGCGCTGGGAGGTCAGTCAGCTGCCCAGCTCCGGCCAACGCTTTTTAGAACACTGTTCAAAATCAATTGGTTTTGGAGAGATTCGATGAGATATGGTCTCATGAGATACCACATGTATACTTATATTAGCTAAGAATAGTTTCTAATTTGGATTAAGCAAGACAACTTGAATCAGATTAAAATCTTCCCATATATCTCCTTAAAATAAGATTTTTAAACTATGAAATTTTGTACTGTATATAAAATGTCACACTTAGTTTTTCATTAAAAAAAAGAAACAAATGCATATTACTCTTGCATTTAATACTTGGACTAGCATGTTATACATATTTGAGCAAGTGATTCAGTAAAAGCAGAAAAAGTACAAAAAAGCTTCAAGATAGAACCAAACAAAATCCTAAGCGAAATTAAATTACAAATTAAGCATATAATAGTATAATACTAAACAACAAGACTCTGCTAAGAAATCCTAAGTTTACCAATATATGAGACTTCACATTTCTTTTTCTGTTAATTTGGGAAAATCTCCGGGGTACATTTGTACCGACCTACAATTTTCACCGGCGAGGCCCAACGCGGAGGAAAGCAAGAACCCTAATGAAAAAAAATACAAACACTATTACAACTGATATGATCACGGCGAGAGAAAATCAAACCACTCAACTCCCAATTTCCCTACACCATCCTTTGCTAACCTATCCGCTTCACTGTTAGCAGATCTTCTAACGTGTCTGTACAAGCCGAGGGTGATGTCATAAATCTCATCAAAGTAGGGAGCGAATCTCCATGGAGGAATTGAAACCCCACTGAGCCATTTATCCACCTTTCTTGAATCACCCTCGACTATCGCTTTATCAAGAGCGTCTTTATCCAGCCTTTTGATCCCCATGTATGCTGCCCGAGCCTCCGCTTCATTCGCATCATAATTTCCAATAGAACCAGAATAACCCCAAAGGACCGATCCATAAGAGTCACGACAGACTCGACCGATACCTGCAGGGCTATGATTTCTCATACCGGAGCCGTCAAAGTTTTTCTTAATCATGCCACTAGGAGGAGCTTCCAATTCTTGGACAATTGCAGGTCTCCTCTCCATACTAGATCATATTTCTTGCCATCCTTCCCAAAGGTCGTATGCCGACACGAACCAAAAAATAGGAAGACTTCTAGTCCAGGCGATGGTCAACACAATCACTTTCAAGTATAGGCAATACGAGGTTTTGATATGACCGTCAAACACTCTGCAATTTCTCTCTTTCCAAATTACCCACATTGTCGCGAGCAGACAAATTCTCCATAGCATCTTGCCTTTCCTTTTCCAAGGAATCGTCTCCCAACACTGCACCAGAGTGGGTAACGTAGATGGGAATACCCAATGAATTCCAAACCTAGATAATATTCTGCTCCAAATCTGCCTAGCTACTTTGCAATGAATAAATGATCTATAGTTTCTCCAGCTTCAAGACAAAGCGAACAATGATCCATAAGGCACATTCCCTGTTTGTGAAGGAAATTGATCCTTTGAATCCGTCCTTTTCATGAGGCCCAACCAAAGAAATCTACTCTTGGAGGGGGCATAAAATTTCCATACCTTAGCTGCTATGGATGATGCACCACAAGGCACAAGGCATGAGTAATAGAAAACTCTCCAGAAGATTCCCATATCCATATCCTTTTGTGCACCCCAGTAGAACTGATGTAGCAACCATTTAACAGGTCCATAAATCTAATCACAGCATACATTTCCCTATCTAAGAAATTCCTAAGAAATTCCGTTCCATACCACTCCATCCCCTCTGCGCTCAAAACAGTCTTTCACGAGAGCCGTCTTATTGATTGCAACAACATACGAGTCAGGGAATACGTCCTTCAGGAGTTCGGAAGAGCACCATGCTTCACTCTAAAAACTGATACGATCTCTAGAATACACCCTATATCTAATACCTTGCTTGAAACCATATCTCAGCCTCATAATATCACGCCACAGAGTTACACCTGTCTTACTAAATATGTCATCCGAATCCTAGTTCCCTAGTTTAGACCCATATTTACTATCAATCACTCTAACACACAATTGAGATTGTTCTCCACCAAACCTCCATAACCATTTACCCAAAAGAGCATGATTCATTTCTCTTATCCTTCTAATCCCAATCCTCCTATTTTAATAGGCAAACAAACATTTTCCCCATTTGACCAAAGGGATACCTGTCTTTTCATTCGAACCTCCGCATAGAAATCTGCATTGTAGTTGCTCGAGACGATTAACAATACTAATAGGGCATTTAAAAAGGGAGAGATAATATATAGGGATATTAGACAGCACTGCCTTCACAAGAATAAGTCTTCCCCTTTAGAAACTAGGTTTATCTTCCATGTGTCAAGTCTTCTCTCAATTCTTTCCACAATAGGGTCCCAGAAAGGTTTTTTAGGTCTCCCCGCCCCCAAAGGAAAACCTAAATAAGGTGAGGGCAAATAATCTAGCTGACACCCGATAGTATTGGCTAAACATGAGGCCTCGTGAATTGGAATGTTCAACACATACATTCTGGACTTGTGAAAGTTTCTATCTCCGACCCGTTATCAGTTCATAACACCTTAGGGAAGCCTTCAAGTTTAAAATCTTTGGAATTTGAGAAGCACAAAAAAAAAGTGTATCATCAGCAAACTGTAGATGAGAAACCTTCACATTCTTACTTCCGATTATGAAGCTTTCAAACAAATTATAATTCCTTCCTTTAAATACGAGTCAACTCAGAGTTTTGGCAATGATGACAAATAAGAAAGGAGAGGGTCTCCTTGCCTTAGCCCCCTGGAAGATTTGAAGAAACCCTTTGGCGATTCATTAATAACAATCGAAAACCATGCTGAAGATACACAACTTCTAATACACCCTCTCAACCTATGACCAAATCCCATTCTACTAAGTAAATATTCAAGACATCCCCATTCTATTCTGTCATATGCTTTCTCCATATCTAATTTACACAAAATATTCCCCCTTTCCATTTCTCAAATAAGAGTCTACAACCTCATCTCCAATAAGAGAGCAATCAAGAATCTGTCTACTGCTAACAAATGCACTCTGACTGTCGGATATAATTTTAGGAAGGACCAACTTAAGCCGTTCAACGAGTATCTTCACCAGAACTCTATACAAACATCCAACACGGCTAATAGGGCGATAATCAGAGACCTTAGAAGCACCCTTCTTCTTGGGGATTAAAGCAATGAATGTCGCACCTGTACTTATATCCAAGGTTTTAAATGTCGACCGAAATTGAAATCGGGTGAAATCGAAATGTTACAAAATTTCGACCGAAATTTTGGGCCGAAATTTAAGGGATATCACCAAAAAAATCTGATTTTTAGTCATTATTTAATATTATCCCGAAATTTCAGCTGAAATTACCGAAACAAAATTTTGTACGGGGGGAAATATCACATTATTTGGTTTCGATAGATTTTGTCCGAAATTTCAAAATTTCGGCTGAAATTTCGTTTTTTGGTGAGGACCAAAACTCATTCCGAAATTGAAATTTAAAACCTTGCTTATATCCAAATCCATTCTTGCATGAAACTTCTGAAAAAAAACTGCAAGAGATCCTCTTTGACCCACGACTAGCAAGCCTGAAAGAAGGCTAGGCAAAAGCTATCAGGACTGGGGGCTCTATCATTATTAAGCGAGAATACACCTTTATCTGTTCCTCCGGAAAAGGTTTATCTAAGGCTGCACTCTCCTCGATGCTCAATCTACTGAAGTCTACCCCGTCTGGAACAGGTCCCACAATACCTTCTGAAGAGTACAAAGATATGTAGAAATCCATAACGGTTTTAAGAATTTCATCTTTGTTTCTCATGGTTCTACCATCCACCTCCAATGAATCAATTCTATCTCCTTCAGCCATTTGACTCTTGATTTCTGTCTTCACGATATCTCCTCCTGAAGCAAGATTCTTTTATCTTCTTCTTTTGTTTTACCCAATTCTTCCCTAACCTCTTCAGCCCTTGACTCATTCCATGGACAACTCCGTAATTCTATCTTCGAACCACACTTTCCTCTTCGCCTCCAGCATCTTTCTTTCTTTCTGCATTCCACTCTGTCAGTCTTTTCTTGATAAATCGCAACTTTTCTCTAATGGTCACATCAGCCGGTCCATCAACCTTTTGACCGAACCACCATTCCCCCATTTTGTCTTCCATTTTTGGAATCTGCAGCCATGCATTCTCAAATCTGAACGGTGATGGTCCCCAAGACTCCAACCGAGGATCAAGAAGAAGACTACAGTGATCGGACACTGAATGAGATAGCGCTATCTGAAACACCTCAGGGACCAAATCAAGCCAATTAGAGCAAATAAGGAAATGTTTAATCCTTCTATGGATACTATTTCTGGACCGAGTGAACTTAGCTCCCGATAGCGGTAAGTCAATCAATTCAAACTCAACAATAAAGTCTGCAAAAGCCGCCGTGTTTTGGTTAGCTCTAAGATAGCCTACTCTATCTCCAGTCGCTCGAATCTCGTTAAAATCTCCTCCAATGCACCACGGATAAGGCCTTTTTTTCTCTAATCAAAGAGAGCTCTTCCAGAGCAAGTTCTTATCCTCCCTCTGTGTAGGACCGTACACACCTGTGAACATCCAGTGTGAATTGTCTCCATTCTTGTGCAAAACTACCGTCACCGAAAAAGAACCCTTCCAAGATTCTTTGACCTCCCACTTAGAGTCATCCCATGCAACCACTATCCTTCCAAGAACGAGAAGTCCCAATTCGAACTAACACCCAAACTTCTAATTACTGCCCTATCCACTGAACCCACCTTAGTTTCTTGTAAACAAAAAAAATGAACTCCACTTGAGCTCTTTTCTCCGAAGAGCCTAGTCCATTGATATTCCAGGAAATAATCTTCATGAGGAACTGTGTTTCCGAGTCCCTCCTCCCCTTCCACCCACTTCATTCACCCCCCCTAGCAGAAATTGATGAAGCCCATTTCTCCACTTCCCCGTCGTAATTAATCCCACATTTCAATCTTTCTAGCTCACACGGTGCTTTTATCGGACCTACTGAAATTGATGATGATGATTTTCAGCTATCAAATTCCCTCTCCTCAGCTATTCTGATAGATGCTCTTAGGTTGTCTTCAAGCCATAAAAAACCAGCCCCAATCTTTTACTAGTTTCCAAGGTCTTCTTGACCAAGAATTCAACAATATATCCTCCCTTGATCCTCTCCATACATCATCAAAATTATTATTTCCCAGAAAAGGTATCAGTTCCCTGCATGATTCTGTATCTTTCACACCCTCTTCTCTTTCCCATTGATTTTCATCGATATGTTCATTCGCATCTACCTTCGATTCTTCAAAGAACCCTGATAAATATGGTTTAGGATCAAAGGCAAGGCAAATTCTGGGTGGACAGAAGAAAGTGTAACAATTATTTGTAGAGCATGATTTCATCCCAGAAGAAAAGCAATACAAACTTTTGAGTCTCCGAGAATAAACTGCACAATTCCGACTAGTTTCATACTTAGATTGTTTAATACTCGGAAGACTAGAACCATCCGACTTCACCACTGATGGTAAGAGCTTCACCCCGATGCAGAAAAGATGGATGATCCACTTCCGAATCTAAATCACCATCGCCTACGATGATAGAAGCTCCTTCTCACAAGTAGGCTCTCGTTAATTTCAGAATTGAAATCGAGAGTCCTAGCTATACCCTCCATATTATCAAGCATTTCATGATGACTTCTACTAGCAGGTGACTCCTTCATACAGGTTGAAATGCTAAACTCCAGTCGGTCTTCTCCATAGTATGCTTCAATCGGCGTTGACTGTACTGGACTTATCATCGGATAGGCTATATAATTCAAAGGCCCACTTGGACCCTCCAGTCAGTGGTCTGTGCATAAAGCCCCACTTCCTCTTCCTGTAAGTTCATTCCTGCTGGTAGAAATTAATTTTCTGCTCTGAGCTCAGTTCAAACCATCTGAAGATTCTCTTTAAGATTCTTGCCTACTCCACGCTTGCCTAGAAAAATATCAGTGGCGTCTCTGAATTGCAAGTGAGTGGGCATTTTTGTATTTCTGCTTGGCTTCAATCTGTTGATGAATCCCTTCTCTTCCACCTTAGATAAGAGGAGGCTCAAAGCTTCGACCACCAAGATGAACAGGTACGGAGAAATTAGGTCCTTTTGAGCTGCTAAAAAAGATGAAGAGGATAAGGAAGCCTTAATCCAATTTTTCCATTTGAATCAAAATCCCATTTTTTCCTGTACGGACTCTTGAAAATTCCGATCGACACGGCCATATACACCTTCTCAAAATCTATTTTACGAATTATACCCTACTCCTTGTCGCTGCTCCAAGTGTCAATGACTTCATTTGCCGTCAAAATCCCATCTAGAGCCGCTTTGGGATTGACATATCCAAGTGGTAATCCGATGTAGGTTTTTCTACATTCAATGGTTTTTCCTCTCCAAGTCTTCATGTGAGTGGGCGGTCTTGCATTTTTGCTCGGCTTCAATCTATGGATGAATTCTTTCTCTTCCTCCTTTTAGATAAGGGGAGGCTCAAGGCTTCTGCCGCCACGATGAACAGGTAGGGAGAAATTGACACCCCCTATAATGATTTTGTGCCACAAAGCTTCTTTTTCTTCTCCAAATCTCCAGAGTTTTTTACCCATCAAGCCTATGTTTCTCAATTTTAATTTGTCAATTCGTAGTCCACCTTTTGATTTTAATCTGCGTACTTTTTCCCCTCATTAAATGTCTCTGCCTTTTATTTTTCTCTGTCCCCTCCCATAGGAAGTCTCTTTGAATTTTTTTCTATCCTCTTTGCCACTTCTTTCGGAATTTTGTAGAGTAGAGTGACATCAAGTATACTGGCATTTTTTCACGATGTCGCCTTTACAAGTGTGATCCTCCCCCAAAGGATAACTATTGCCTTTTTCTAATTTTCAGCGCTGAGCTCAGTTCAAACTATCAGCCTTTTGTTTTTCTCTGCTCCCTACGATAGGAAGTCTCTTTGCCTCTTTTGTCGGAATTTTGTAGAAGGACATGTAGTATATTGGCATTTTTTGTGATGCCGCCTTTTGCAAGTGTGATCCTCATCACATACGATAAATATTGCTTTTCTCATGTGGCCAACTTCCTTTCAACTCTTTCCCCTCCCGTAGAGCCTTTTGGAAATGACATCCAAGTGGTAATTTGAGGTAGGTTATGAGGTAGGTTATGGGTAAGCTCTCTTTCCTACACCTAGTGGTCTGTGCATAAAGCCCCAGTTCCTCTTCCTGTAAGTTCATTCCTGCCGCCAGACTTTTGTAGAAATTAATTTTCAGCTCTGGGCTCAGTTCAAACCATCTGTAGATTCTCTTTAAGATTCTTGCCCACTCCACGCTTGCCTAGAGAAATATCAGTGACGTCTCTGAATTGCAAGTGAGTGGGCATTTTTGTATTTTTGCTTGGCTCCAATCCGTGAATGAATCCCTTCTCTTCCGACTTAAATAAGAGGAGGCTCAAAGCTTCCGCTGCCACGATGAGAAGGTACAGAGAAATTAGGTCCTTTTGAGCTGCTAAAAAAGATCAAGAGGATAAGGAAGCCTTAATCTGATTTTTCCATTTGAATCCAAATCCCATCCTTTCCTGTATGGACTCTTGAAAATGCCAATCGACACAGCCATATACACCTTCTCCAAATCTATTTTACGGATTGTACCCTTCTCCTTGTCGCTGCTCCAAGTGTCAATCACTTCATTTGCCGTCAAAATCCCATCTAGAGCCGCTTTGGGAATGACATATCCAAGTGGTAATCTGATGTAGGTTATGGGCAAGCTCCCCTTTCTACATTCAATGGTTTGTGCATGAAGTTCCACTACCTCTTCCTGTAAGTTTTATTCCTGCCGCCAGCTATTGTAGAAATTATTTTTCAACTCTGAGCTCAGTTCAAACCCTCTGAAGATTCTCTTTAAGTTTCTTGCCTACTCCACGCATGCATGAAGGAATATCAGAGTGGCGTCTGTGAATTGCATGTGAATGGGCGGTCTTGCATTTTTGCCCTCCTTCAATCTATGGTTTGAGCTGAGCTCAAAGTTGAAAAATAATCCATCCCCCGCCTCCCCCCCGGCGCCCGGTTGGTTTAATTCCGTTTGAGCAATGGAAATTCCAATCGACATGGTCATATCCGTTCTCCAGATCTATTTTACGGATTACACCCTTCTCCTTGTCTTGGCTCCAAGTGTCAATCACTTCATTCACCGTCAAAATCCCATCTAGGATTTGCCTTCCCTTTAGAAAAGCGCCCTGAAATTGGGAGATTATACTCTCCATTACGTCCTTAACTCTTCTAGCAAGGACCTTAGCCAGCACTTTGTACATGCTATGTTTTAAGCAGATAGGCCTGAAGTCTTTAAGATCAATTGCACCTTCTTTTATGGGGATCGGGATCACGAGCCTAGAGTTGTTTTCTTTTTTCTAGTCTTCCTCTTTTATCAAATTCCACAATGAAAGCTTGGGCATCTTCTTCTATCACCTCCCAGTGGAGCTGGAAGAATGCCATTAGGAACCTATCCGTTCGATTCGCCTTATCCTTCTTCATATTGAAGGTGGTGCCTCTAACCTCGTCCTCATCGAACTCTCTTTCCAACCATGCTTTTTTTATTCTAGTTTAGCTTCTTGAAATTCAACCTCCCTCCCCCCACCCCCTCGAGGTTTTCAACTGCATTCCTCGGAATAGAGCTTTGAAAAATGCCTTACAATAGGTTTTTGATGCTCTATTTTTCCTCCATTATTTCGCCCTCCTTCACTAGGCAATTTATGGCATTAATCCTTCTTCTACCATTTGTCATTCTGTTGAAGAATTTGATATTTTTGTCTCCATTTTTCAACCATACGTCCATTGGCCTTCAAATTGAAGCACCTCCATGCAGTTTGGCTTTTAACGATTTTTTTAAGCTTCTAGAAGTTCTTCTCACTTCAAATATTATATATTTTTACACTATTAATTTAACCCAAAAAAAGGTGTGGCTTAACGTGAAAATCTGCCAACTCTAGAGTCTAGACTATTGCCATAATTATTTCTTTTGAAAGTTTGAACAAGTCTGCCGTCTTCTTCGTTAAACCACAGTCCTCAGAGCATACTCGGAAAATTGATTTTCATCTTTTCCCTCACGAGTCTCATAATAGCTTTTTCTGTCTTATGAGTTTCTTGAATACTATTCTTTGGCCATTACCAGCCTTCAGTTGGGGTTTTGCCTCTACCGGCGAGGTTCAATTGGCAGACCCCCTTGCTGCTATCTCTTTGAATCCAGAACTCCAATTCTCTTTGCTTGACTAAATCAAATCTAGTGGTATGCCATCTCTTTCTTACTGGTTCAAGTGCAGAACAAGAGTTGGATTGTTGTGTATGCTTCTACTGACCAAAAGAATTAGAATTTAATTTATTTAAGACCCAAAACATATAGGAATAATTATCTTTCAAAAAAGAAAAAAAAAACCATATGGGAATCATGAGAATCCAAATTGAGCACCACAAGTAGAAGAAACTATACGTCAGATTGATAATAGGTGAGTGTTTGGAGAAATGTTTCCACAATAATGGAATGCACACATTAATAATCTATGATGATCTTTAGTAAACAGGCAGTGGCATAGCGGCAAGTCAATGTCATGGCAACTGGAATGCCATGTTTGATCCGTGAATTCGGTTAGACGACCGCTACTTTTTATCTCTAGGAGGCAAGAGGGAGTTAATACCATCAAGAATTCCTGACTACTGCATGGGAACATATTCATCTCCATAGCATTTTTCCTTGTATGGATTCCTGTATCCAATTTTGAAAAGGGAACATGTTATGGCGGTTCTCTTGAACCCTAACATATTAGGATACAGGTACAACAAGGATCATGTGCCCGTTTTTAACATACGTGTAAATATTATTAAACCCTAGAACATGTGGGGTATTTTTTTCAACTATATTAATAGTTCTCCGTCTTACTGATTCCAATTCGAAAGTTTAACCTATCAAACTGTTATAGTGACGAAGAACCAGAACACTCAATATGCAATATCGTATTAATTTAATTAGGCATTAGAAACAATACTGTAGCTTATTACTATTTGAATAGAGAGGAAAGGAAATTGAATTGCGGTTAAACTATGTTAATTTTAAATTTAGTTTTGTAAGCAATGATTTCCATCTAAAGTGCAAGTGAGATATAGCCCAACTGTTAAGGTTGACAGTTATTGGATCACTGGTTCAGGTCAGGAGCGAAACATAGATTGTTTAGTTAGTAACATAGTATACTCAAAAAAAAATTTGAGACTAAATAAAAGCAAGTAGCAAGCGGGGAAGGGAGAGAGGGGGAGAGATGATACTCCCGGTTGAGACAACACTCCAGGTTTAGAAGGATCTGAGTATCATATTTACTAGTGTAGCTTTTCTGGTGATTCGCTGTTTGAACTTTGCCGGATGAATTTCCACTACACACTTAATCAAGCAGGTTTCTAAATTACAAGCTTTTTTGTTTTAAATGAAAAATCTCTTGTTTCTTGTCTAGAGTTTTCATTTACTAAACCATTCTTTATTATAGTTTTAATTGGTTTTTCAGTTCTATGTATGGATGGACCTCAGTGTGTAGATTTTGAGTTTGCTATCAGGTACTCGTGGCAAAATCGACACTTCTGATTCATCTTGTCCAGACTATACTTATGATTCATCATAAGTGTCTCACACAAGATGAGTCCATGAGGTGTGGTTTATTTAACATAAACCTAAGATGAATTAGAACTCCCAGATTGTTAACTTCATGCAACTTGGGACCATCCCAATACTGTTTGATGCTGATATTTGCAACATTGATCTTAGTTGAGTAGTGGTGTGTCCCATTGACTAATGAAGTAGACAGACAGTAGACAATAGAAAGCGATCTAGCTGGTGGAAATATTCATGGGTACGAAGTGAGGAAGTGGAAGCTGAAATGTGAAAATGTATCAGGTTTCTTGGATGTGTATGGGGTTGGGATGGATTGGTTATTTTTTGTGAAATTTTCTTGCCTTTGGACTCCAAAGTTTTCACATTGCCAAACCAAGGTTGACAATGCAATTTGCCGGACTATGAATTGGGTCGAGTCTTCACTAGGGACCAATAAGATCAATCCTAGTTACTAATGTATCATGTGTTAGATTTCTAGTATGTATAACATATCTTAATGCTTCTATCTAGTCATTCTATTATGTATTTCATTATGATTTATGTTGTACTTGTTTGCAATTGAGGGATTTTTTTTGTTTGCTGGTTAGAATGATTGTTTTGTTTTGTTTAAAAGAGTGATTGTTTTGTTCGACTTTGAATTTTCTTTTATCAATTCTTCAGAAAGCCTGTTTGGATTCTTGATTGATTTTTTTCCCCTCATGTATTTGTTCTTTGTAGGTTGGAGGAACTTTGATGTTGTGAATACACTGGCAAAAGCCCTCAGGTACATTTCGTTGCGCAACTAATTTGACAAAGAGAAAAGGGGGTGGCCATGAAAAAGTGGGGACATTTGCTTATGATAGACAGCTGACATGGAGCCACTCCCAGCATCCTTGCATGTCATGGAAGGGGATCCATCATGCCTGTTTACCGTGGGGTGTTACATGAATTCTGGCCATGGGGATTGACCCTACATCCGTCAAGAGGAACGTAAAAATTGTGGAAACTTCAGCCTCCAAAACACAGGTAAAGAAAATTAGGGAATAAAATTTGAATAGAATGGAAATACAAACATGAGCTGAAAAATGGTTAATGAAGTTGCATCTGAATTGGAAATACAAACCGCAGTCTCTGGAATCTATGCTACATGCACTGAATCTTTTATCATGCGCAGCATCAGATAAATAGTCCAGTATAAAACACCCATAATAAAGGTTTGCTGTGGATAAATCTTTTATCACTGTACTATTAAAAAAAATCTTTTATCACTGTATCCAACCGTGATGTTGCGTGATGATCAGCTTGACCTATAGTTGTATTCTGTTGTAGGTGTTCCACATTGAGTATCAAGTACATTTTGTGAATTAAAAAAATCGTGAGCCATTTCTATGTTAAAAATCAGTGCACCAAATTACTTCTTGAAGAGATTAAATATAACACAGGTATATCTTTTTTAATAGAGATTAGGCCGAAAATTGGGATACATTATGGGAAAATGAAACTTCCAAGAAAGAGAAGTAGATGAAACGCTTTCATACAAATTCTTCTAGAATGTTTGTACTATACTGATTTCTGTTGTTTCAATTGGTCTTTTAAGTCTCAAGAATATAGGTGGTTTACATCTTTCTCGATTTGGCTACATGTTGTTTATTATTGGTTTATCGTTAAAGTTCGTGACAGATTTGCGGTGACTGTCGATCCCATTGATTTGGTGAGCCATTGCTGGGAGATTCTTTTTGCTCAGTTAAGGGGTGCGGATATGAATTGTCAATTTGGTAAGACCTGTCTTCAACATGAGCATTTTTTCGTTTAGGGTTTGGATCTCTGTTGCTTGTTTTAGGGTTTGGTTGGGTCTCATTGGATTATGTAATTGCAGGGTGCCAAGTGCAGTTACTTTTTTCACCAATATATTTTGAAGAACAGAGAAAACTCAGTTTCAATTTTTGGCTCTCTAAAGGGAGGCCTCTAACAAAATCTAAGTGATTATTTTGGGGGGTCGTCACCCCTCTCTAAATAGGAGGCAATTAGTGAATGGGTTTTATGAGGAAGACCCCTCTCTATATAGGAGGCGATTAGTAAATGAGTTTTATGAGGAAAACCTTGTTTGATGATTGAGAGAGACGAGACAAAGCTTGTACGCAACCGAGAGGAAGAGAGAACATTGTCCTAGATTCTACAGAGAAAAACAACATAGACGGGTAGGGATGGCTAATGTAAAGAGTGAAAAAATTATGTGTTGAGTGAGCCCATAAGTCATTTTTTGGCCCATGCTAAAATAATGGGCCCTACTCCACGAAAACATGAGGTGTAGAATGGTGTGCTTTCGACCTATGCATGGGCTTCAGTGGAGATCAGCCCATCAACACGGGGTAAAATGGGGGGTCCCACTCGGTGCATGGTTTGAGTGCTGCTGTGACCCTACCGCCTTATACATGAATTTGGGTGGAGATGATGGGCCGTCTATTCATGGGTGTAAATGGTGGGCCTTTCTGTATCAAAACTTGATCATGCGTAGAATGGTGGACCCCACCCATGCTATGCAAAATGATAAGATGTAGAATGATGGATTCCCCCATGCTATGCATGAGGTGTAAAAAAACAATCATGCATGAGGTGAATGACATATCCTTAGGATTGTTTTAAAAAAATTTCTTCTTTTTTATTGACTAATGTGGGATTTGAGACTAGTACGATTAGGCCCACCCAACCCACATGGAATGATGGAAATGCCACTCGGTTGCTTTCAATTTTCTTGTTGTGTATCAACTACTTCTCTCTGTGTAAACCACATCAACCATTAAAATTCTGCCGAACACTCTTCTATCTTCCTGGACCTACGTACGTTCTATGCACTGTGTCAGTTAAAATATAGGGGAAGGATAGTAGTGTGAAACATCAATTGGTAAAATCCACAAGAGGGTAAATCTTTATGCATGCCCCCACCTTGCAGAAAGTAGGTTTTTGGATCAATCTCAAACATTGGGACTCACATGGGGACATAAATGTGTTAACTACAAAAAAAAGGAAGAGAGACCAAAACACAAAACCCACTTCAAGGCCATGTTTGACAATCTTGAAAAAAATATTCCATGGAATATTTGTTGTGCCACTTGTAACAGATGCAGGAAAGGGATAAAGTTGAGTGTGGGAGTGTGAGGGGGCATGTAAAGCTCCTAAAATTCAGGAAAGTAAAATCCAAGTTTAAGTTGGGCCATGATTGGCAACCATGAATTTTCGTTCATGATAAGTTAGTTTCTCAAATGGTGAGAGATGAGTAGTAAATTAGTTTCTCAAATGGTGAGAGATGACTGATGAGTAAGGAGGGTGATGTGGCATGAGGGGAGACTTGAGAGGGCAAGGAGGATTGAAGTCTATGAAGTGGTTAAAAAACAAGGAAAAAGTCAATCAAATTTTGAGTGGAGTCTTTTGTTTTCATGTTTTTCGAGCATTTCTTACCCACTCCTCGCTCAGTCGTGTCTGTCCCTCTCCCACCCTCTCTCACCATTGGGTAAGCTTATATTACAAGGGAAAAATAATTCATGGTAACCAAACATGCCCAGAGTATTTTGTTTTCACTAGTTTTTACGAATTGATGATGCTCTCTCCCACTCCTATCTTCCCAGCGCCGACCATGATTATTCCATGAAATAATTTTTCATGATTGCCTAACATGGCCTAAATAAAGACTAAAACAAGCAAAAGGATCTTTAAAAGGTTTTTAAATCAAGAAAACTCAAGTTAATTAGCTATAGTCAAGGAAATTTTGATAGTTTTCTACCCAGGAAAAAAAAAAATAAAGAAATTTCAACTTGGGTGTACATCCAAACCAAATTAACAATAAGATCATAGCAGAAGAAACCTTTTTCCACTCTTAAAAATTGTTATTTAAATAAAAAAATAATCCTTCCATGGCTTAATTAATGAACAAAAGCCACACTCTCACGTCTCAATGTCCAATCACCACCCAATATTTATAAGAAAAAGAAAAAGAAAAAAAAATAGGGAGATGATTTTTCGCCCCCCTTTTAAAGACGTTAATAGCGGGGCGCATCATCCTACCGAGGGCGAAAAAATCATCTGCTAAATATAAAACCCAAAAAAAATAAAAAAAAACAGCAAACGGCCGGATTATCTGCCGTGAACGGCGAGTGGTATCAACTCAGACAACGGCGTGGCGACAGGTGTCGGCACGGGAGAGTTCCGGCACATGGGACACGTGGCACTCATCCGAAGCCACTCATCAACACACCCAACATGAAAACAATGCTTACATTCAGGTATACACCTTAACATCTCCCCCTCCTTATACTCAGACAAGCATATGGGGCACGTGCCATTCTCCATTTGCACGTGCGATCCTCTCCCGTATACGAACTTGGGGTACGACTCGATGGTCGGGCCGTCGAGGCCGGTGACGAGTATGAAGACGTCAGATTCCGGCTGAATTCCGGCGGGAATGTCAGATTCCGGTGGGATTCCGCCTTTGACGCGGACGCAGAGGTAAGAAGCGAGCATGATGGTGGAGACGAGGACGAGGATTCCGACCGCAATTGCGATGCCGTAGCCGAGGCCGACGCTGCCGGAGGCAGATCCCGGCGGAGGAGTAGAAATGAAATTTGTGGACATGAGAGAGAGAGAGAGAGAGAGAGAGAGAGTTTGAGGTTATGGGTAGAAGATGATAGAGGAGGTGGTGAAGCCGTGAAGGGCACGGGAACATTAATTGGTTGGGAAGGAATTAAATGAGGATTGGTTGAAGATACATAAATGTCCTTTGGGAAGTATGTTATGGACTCGAAAGGAGAGTTGTGGATTCGGAGGGGTGTATTTATAGGTAGGGCTGCAAATGAGCCGAGCCGAGTTTGTAGGATTTGAACCAAAGCCCCCTCTAAATCCAGCGCCTTAACCACTCGGCCAAACCTTCATTTGTGATAAACAACCCACATTCTTTTATTTTATATATAAAAAACAAACATAATTCAAGCTTTAAAGCTCGGCTCGTTTATGAACCGCGCCTTAAAAAGCTCATGATCTTTTCGGGTTGAACTATACAAAGCTCAAGTTCGGCTCGTTTATTTTGGCGAGCCTAATTTTTGGGCTCGGGTTCGGCTCGTTTAGTAAACAAACGAGCCCGAGCTGAGCTTTTAACGAGCTGATAGGGCGCAAGTACGGCTACGCTCCCCGAAATCGCCACATGTCATCCATGCACGAATAGAGCCCAACCATCATGAAGAAAGGCGTTGGAAAACGGCAAAGACCACACGATCATGACACGTGTCGCCCTCTCGCCGCCCAGGCCTCATCATCAATTATGGAAGGAAAAGGCCGTCAAAGCCATGAGCGCCAGCAAGCCAGGGGAACGGCCCAATCCTGCAAAGGAAGGTTTTCTCTCCATAATGATGAAAAGGGCCGCACACCTCCCTTTAAAAGGAAGGGAAAGGAAGAAGAAAGGGATGAACTTTTTCTCTCGAAAAAGGACCTTCCTCTGAAGAAAAGGATTTTCACCCTTTCTCCACTCCGCCACACCGGAAAAAGAGGCGAGGCAACAACAGAGGAGGCTAGGAACTCAATCCTACTCTCCCTGCTAGTCCCCTCCGACCCACTCACTCACGCACCCAGGAAAAATTCCGCGCGTTGCCCCTGGTAACCCTGATCGGAACCCCTTCCCCCCTCTCGCTATTTTTTATATTGATTGGTCGAAGGATCTGACTTGGGTGTCGAAGCGGTCGTCCGGGACCCACCCCGGACCCCCCTGACCCCCTTTGTTTGTGATTGCAGACCCCGTGGAGGCCCTCTACCGACCGCGCGATCGCAGACCCGGATTCAGAAGCCATCATATTGGCGCCATCCGTGGGACTCGTCAAGTACTGAACGCCTTATGGCGATGAGAAACCACACCCAACAACAAGAGATAGGGGTAATGACCAGAAGCCAGGCTCAACGCGCACAAACCAACACCTCAAGCTCCCAAGAACCCAACTCACCGCCCTTGGGCCGACGCCAGCCCTCCTCTAGCGCGCCGCAGATGGTCCCCACCATGGAGATGTTCAATGAACTCCGCCGAGAACTACTCCAGCGCTTGCCCCCTCCGGCCCCGGAGAGGCCCCTGACAACACAGGACCAAACGGAAGCCTATGACGAAGGCAACGAGGAACAGCCAGGGGAGCACATCCCCGACGAAAGCGAGCACCGACTCGCCGGACGCCGTCCCCATCAACGAACAGCCCTTTGCCCCCCGCAACCAGGGGACACCAGCGAGACAGCGGGAAGCAGGCCACGCTAAGCCGCGCCCCCCTGTCCAGGCAGCCCGTCTCCAGGAACCGCCCCTGGCTCGGGCGGAAGAAGTAGCAACCTCAGCACAACCGCCCGGCTTGGATCCGATAGCCGACCTACAAAGGTAAATCCGAGAGGTAAAGCTAGAAATGAAAAAACCCTACGCCCACGGCATCTTCGATGAGTGGGAGAAGGAGACGACATCCCCATTCACCTCGGAGGTCTTAAAAACCCCAGCAGAAGCAGGCACAGACCTCTCCCGCTTCGGTCTATACGATGGAAGCACGGACCCCCGTGAATTCCTGCAAACCTTTAAAAGGGTAATGATGCTCCGAGGCGTGTCGGACAAATTCATGTGCAGAGCCTTTGCGTCCCTACTAAGAAAAACCGCTAATGACTGGTACATGAGATTGGAGCCCAACTCCATCGCATCCTTCCACGAATTCGAGAGGAGGTTCAGCGCAAGGTTCGCCAACAACCGCCTCCGCCATGATCCGGTGGACGCCCTCTTAGCCCTCCGGCAGGGAAGAAATGAGGCCCTAAGAGACTTCAAGTTAAAATTTAACGCCGAACTGGCCCAGCTTTCTAACATGGACGTCCAAATAGCGGTCGCAACGCTGAAGCACGCCACCACCGATCCGAATCTCAAGCTGCATCTCACCCTCAAGCCACCACGGGACCTGCAGGAACTTGAATCCAAGGCCGATAAGTTCATCCGAACAGAAGAAGCCTGCGCTCGAGAACAGAATCAGCCCGGCCCCGATGAGAGGAAAAATGACGGCCGAAGGGCGATGCGGCCAAGCGTCGACAAGAGGCAGGCGGGCCGAAACCCCGTCCCCGTCTTCGAACGACTGGGAACCGCCCCACTGAAGTTCCCCCTCTCCCACGTTCTACTAGCTATCAGGGATCATGGTCTCCTAACCCCCCCCAGGAAGATGGCCACAGACCTAAAGAAGAGGTTCGCCAGAAAATTCTGCGAATTCCACGGGGACCACGGCCACGAAACTGACCATTGCTTCCACCTCCGCCTACAGCTGGAAAAGCTGGCCGAAGAAGGGCACCTAAATCAGTATCTCAGGAGCCCTGACGAAAGCTCGCGCGAGGTCCAGCACCCGCCCGACGAGCCCAGAGGTAGCCATCGGTCACCCAATAGACGCCGGTCCAACAACCGTCGCCGATCCACAAGCCGACACCGATCCCCCAGCAGGCATCGCTCCCGAAGCAGACGCCGATCCCGCAGCAGACACGACACGCACAGCCACCAGCGCCCCCGGAAAGAAGAGCCCCCCAAGCAACCACAGGCCCGCGAACAGCCACCCACCATTATCGGAAAAATCAATATCATCACGGGTGGGCCGGCAGCGGGAGGGCCGACAACCGTCGGTCGGCTGGCATATGCTGAACGTGTATTCTCCATGGATATGCCTTCCAAAAAGGCCCGAACAGATCCGCCCCGTGAGGACCAGATCATCACTTTCTCCAACAATGACCTTGACGGGCTACAAGTCCCGCATGACGACGCACTGGTCATCAGGTTAGTCATCGCTAACTTCGACATAGGAAAAATCCTAGTCGACACAGGAAGCTCCGTCAACGTGCTGCACCTCGACACTTTCGAATAAATGAAACTAGGCAGGGAAAGGTTGGGATCCGCGGAGTATTCCATCTATGGGTTCTCCGGTGCGTCCGTACGGGTCGACGGCAAGATCGACTTACCCGTGACTTTTGGGACATACCCCCTCCAAAAAACCATCCTGACCACCTTCCTGGTTGTGGATATACCGTTCACTTACAGCGCCATCATTAGGCGCCCTGCTCTAAGAGATTTAGGAGCAGTAGTCTCCACCCCCCCACCTCAAGATGAAATTCCCCACTCCGACCGGAGTAGGGGAGGTCCGGGGACATCAAATGATAGCACGCCAGTGCTACGCAGCAAGCCTGAGAGGAACCAATGCCCTGGCCGAAAACTTCGCGATCGATAGCGAAGATCCCCGGCAGCGGGCCCGCACAATCAGAGGAGAGCCTGCCGAGGAGCTAGACTCCATCCCCATAGCTCAAGATCAGCCGGAGAGACAAGTCCGAATCAGTTCCCTACTTCCAGGCCCACCCCATTGTGCTTCTGACCGACCAACCCCTGAGGAAGATTCTCCAGAAACCAGAAACCTCGGGTAGGATGATAAGTTGGGCCGTCGAGTTGAGAGAGTTCGACATACAAGTTCGCCCGAGGCCGGCTATTAAATCTCAGGCCCTCGCTGAGTTTATAGTGGCATCCACCGCCCTGGCCGCGGAACCAGCAACAATGGAAAATGGCGAGGGCCCCACCGAACAGACGGCCCGCAAAGGCGTGGCGCCGGACTCGATAGAACAAAGCGACGAGGTCCTTTGGACCTTGCACGTTGACGGTTCAGCAGGCAAAAAAGGGCACGGAGCGGGAATGGTCCTCCACGGCCCAGAAGGATTTACACTGGAATACGCCCTCAGGTTAGACTTCAAAGCCTCCAACAACGAGGCCGAATACGAAGCCTTACTAGCAGGACTAAGTCTAGCCGCGGAACTCGGCGCGGGAAAGTTAAAAGTCCATAGCGACTGCCAGCTCGTCGTCAACTAAGTAAACGGAATATACGAAGCCAAAGGCGCCAGGATGAAGAGATACCTCCAGAAGGTAAAAGAAAAGCTGCAGGGGATGGGAGAGGTAGAGATCCTCCAGGTACCGCGAGACATGAACAATCGAGCGGATGCATTATTAAAAATGGCCGCCGAAGAGACCCATGACTTCGGCACCGTGCTCACAGAAATACTGCCCCACCCCAGCATCGACGAGGTGCAAGTTTTGGAGATCCCACCCGGACCAAACTGGATGGACCCCATCATGCGATACCTAAAAGACGGTATACTGCCCGCGGATAAGCTGGAAGCTCGACGCCTAACAGCAAGAGCCGCCCACTACGTGGTCCACGGGCTCAGGCTCTACAAACGATCATACACATGGCCGTACCTCCGATGCCTGGTGCCCTCCGAATCAGACTACGCGCTACGAGAAGTACATGAAGGGATATGCGGAGACCACGGAGGCGGCAGGACTCTGGCTCAGAAAATTGTGTGGCACGGCTACTTCTGGCCCACAATCCTCAGGGATGCCAAGGAGGTCGTCAAAAAATGCAGCCCATGCCAAAGGTACGCGACCACCTCCCGCCAACCGGCCACACCATACACCGCGATAGCAGGACCCCTGCCTTTCGCCATGTGGGACATGGATCTACTCGGACCCTTCCCGAAAGCCCCCGGGGGGCATACAATGTTATACGTCGCCATCGACTACTTCACCAAATGGGTCGAGGTCAAAGCTGTGGCAAAACCCAATTCGAAAGCAACGGAGAAGTTCTTCTATCACGACGTCGTATGCCGCTTCGGCATTCCAAAGACACTCGTAACGGACAACGGTCCCCAGTTCGCAAGCACTGAATTCGGCAGATTCTGCGATAACTTAAGCATCGAGCTCCGTTTTGCCTCCGTTGTGCACCCGCAGGCCAACGGGTAGGTAGAGGTAGCTAACAGGATCTTGCTTCAGAGCCTCAAGAAGCGATTGGGAGAAGCCGGAAAAAACTGGGTAGAAGCGCTACCTAGTGTCCTCTGGGCTTATCGAACGACGCCGCGGACCGCAACTGGAGAATCCCCTTTTAGCTTAACCTTTGGGGCTGAAGCGGTCACTCCGCTAGAAATTGGCCTCCCCAGCTTCCGCACCGCGAATTATGACGAGCAGGGAAATTTCGAGCTCCTCCGGAACACCCTCGATCTCGTGCTTGAAAAAAGAGAGCAAGCCCTCCTCCGGACCGCCACCTACTAGCAAAAGGTGGCACGGTACTACAACGCCAGAGTAAAAAAGTGCTCGGTAAAACCCGGAGACCTGGTACTACGGCGTACGGAGGTATCCGACCCCCGCAACACCGGTAAACTCGCACCTAAATGGGAAGGACCGTACAGGGTCGTTCGAGCACTCCGCCCCGGGGCCTACCAACTAGAACGCCTCGACGGGATCCCAGTCTCTCGAAGTTGGAGCATGGACAACCTCTGAGAATTTTACCAGTGAAAAGACAGGGTAAGTTCCGTGTTTTTCTTAAAGGCATGACGAATGTTTGTTTTGTTTTTTTTTGTGTCTACTAGAAGCAAAGATGTATTTTCTCCTTAAACGAATCAATGGAATAGCATTTCTACTTAAAGCTATACGTATCTCCACTTTCCGGCCCATAATAAACGAGGGACCCGAAAGAAGACAGAGGTAGCATCGGGGCCGATCCCCCCAAGAATACCCTAAAACGCTCCCCATGAAGAAAAGACCTCCCCTTAAAGGGCAGGCGGGACCCATTAACCCCGAACTGATCACTCGAGGGGAAGATAGTCCTTCCGCAAAAAGACACCCCACGGGGTGCACTAGAAATATTCTCGACGGTCAGATTGAAATTCAATACCAAAAGGCTCGGATAACCCGGAGCACGTCGTATATAAAAAAAAAGAAGAAAGCAGAAAAGAAGAAGAGAAGAAGGAGAATTCAAAAGTTATTACAGACCCACAAGAAAAAGAAAAATATAAGATCCAAAAAGACATCCCGGCATCACTGAGCCCCCTCAGAGGTCTCAGTAACTACAGGATCCGCCAGGACAGCCACCTCCTCCTTGACTAGCTCCGGCGCCTCTACTGGTACCGGCGAAGGATCGACCTCAGCCTCGTGCATCAGTTTGTCAAGGGGAAAGGAAGGATCAACCTCGTGCACACGTCGCCGGCATTCAGCAAAAGCATCAATCTCAACATCCACGCTAAACGCGGCTGCAGCCCTAAGGAACTCCTCTGAGCCATGTCACTCCTCCCGCGCCTCCGCCAGCTCCCGGGTATGCGTTCGCCGGGCCACCGCCAATTGTCCACCGCACAACTTCTCCCCTCCATGGTTTTCCGGAGGTCCTCCCGAAGTTGAGCGACAGTATCATCAAAGGTCGCTCTCTCCGCCCGGGCTCTGTCCAAGTCCTCGCTTAGCTGCCGGTTTCGCTCCGCAAAGGCGCTTATCTCAGCCTCGTCCTCGAGCAGGCACTGCACCATCCTCCTGGCATAGCTCTGGGACTGCAAAAGCAACCTATCAGAAAATTACCAATGTACGTTCTCAAAATGCCAAAGAGGAAAACGTACAAACAGAAAACCGGCCATCCGGTACTTCCGCAAGATGTTGATTGAAAATACTGAGCCCCAAGGGCCCTACGATCATAGCCCTCCAACTCAGCCTCGTCGCTAGGAAGGGTGGTCGTCACCCCCAACTCCACCCCAACCCGGAGATTCGCAAGAACGCTATCCTCGACACCGATCTTCCAGTCAGGCTTAAACAGCTCTCCTCGCGCCTGGAAGCTCTGCGGAGGAAGCACCACTCGTTCCAGAAGAAGTTTGGTCATAACCGCCCCCTCCATCCGACTTGGCACGTCCTCCGCAAAGACAGGAGGACGCGCCACACAAACAACGTCCCCCTATCGAGCGCCAAAAGAGGCAGCCCTCTTGGCGGATGGCTCCGACTCCGAAGCAAAAAGCCCAGCCGCCCCCTTTTCTCTGACTGCTCGAACAGAGGGGCTAGAAGGCATGGATGCCGCGAGTCTCGCTTGCGGCCGGCCCAGCCTGACCGCGGCCATAAAATCAGAAGGGATCTTCTTGTGACTCATCAGACCTTTCGTCACCACCGCAACTCCCTTCCCCTTTCCAGCATCGCCGGAAGAAGACATACCTCCTGCCAAAAACAGGAGAACAACAAATGCTCAGAACAAAGGGAAGCAACAAAAAAAAAGAGGAGAAACAGAGAGAGAGAAAGAGGGGAGGGGCTCACCACGATGACTGGCGGAACTCTCCCCCATTCCCTCGCCCGTACAACAGACCCTCCTCTCCACAGCCCCCAGCAAGCCAAGCCTCTTCAGGCTCCTCTCCCATTTAAACTCGGAAACGTCGATAGCCTCCCCGGAGGCGAGCTTCCCCAAGTCAAACCTGCTATAGTCAGACTCATCGGGGAGGGACTTCCTTTGCCACTCAACGGAGCGCCTCCAAGAGCAAGGAAAGCCCCAGCCAGCGTCCGACGGAGGGGTGATGAACACATACTCCTCCTTCCACCTTTTGATGGAGGAGAGCAAGTTCGCTGCCATTTTCACCTGAGGACGTTGGGTCAGATATAGCCAGCTGTCCTCCCCCTTCACCAATGGGCTAAGGGCAACACAGGCCCCGAGCAGCGGAAGGGTAGGCTGAACCTTATGAAGACCCGCCTTGGCCACAAAGGCCAAGAGAGTGCGCCAACTATTGGGCGCCAGTTGGGAGGGGGCCACCCGGTAAAACTCAAGGGCCTCTACTATAATGCCCAAGAGCGGGAACCTAACCCCCGCCCGAAACGCCTCCATGTAGAAAGCTACCTCTTCCTCAGTGGTACCTCCACACACCCCCTCTACAAAGGAAGGAACCCTAATCCCATAATCATCGGGAATGTGGAACTCCCTCCTAATTTTCTCCGCCGCCCCTTCTCCCAAAGTATTCCTGAAACATGCCACCCGACCAGGACAAATGACAGCACTAGAACGAATATCCCCAGTCTCCGCCTTGCGAGCAGAAGAAACTCGAGCCAGAGATTCCGAAGGAGCGGCCCCCACCGATGACCCAGAGGCCCCGGAGCTATCTCTCAACTCCGTGGGCTGCTGTACATCTTCAGAGACGCCACCCCCACCCTCTACAGACAACCGCCTCCTTTTTCTCGACGGAGCCCTCTCCACTACTTCTACCGACTCAGAAGAAGGGCTCTGAGGTACAGTCGCGACGGACATCGTAAACTATCAAGCGGCGGAGTGAAAAAAAGAAAAAAAAAAGACACAGAACTCACCGGAAGAAGGTTGTTGAACGAGCAACGCGCAGAAAAATCACTGCGGAGGGAAACCCGTTTAATCCGAGGAAGACGAAGAAATAAAGCAAAGAATGAAATCCCCAAAAGGCTTTAAAAAGTGCTAGGGTTTCAACACGCGTTGTTTGGTTTCCCTCCTTTTCTAAATCGATGGGACACGCACACGTGGCACCGATTGGGAAACCCGAGGGAACCGCCAAAAGTCCCACGCGAAAAAGACACCCCTACCTCTACATGGCTTCCCCAGCAAGCCATCCTTAAACCCTCACCGCGCTCAACAGCGAAAGGCTCGGAACCCGTCACAAGGGCCCGGCGTACATATCCACAAGAGAAAAAAAAACCATGTTCGATGGCAAAGGGCTCGGAACCCGTCACAAGGGTCCGGCGTACATATCCACAAGATGGAAAAAACTGCGTTCGATGAGCTCGAGCCGCACGGGAAAGCAAACATGCACGGGTAAAGCAAGTGCACAAGAAGAAGGCAAACATAAGATATAAGTTGTAAGAAGCAGAGAAAAAGAAAAAAAGAGTCATTCATAAACTACTTCCTTCTGGCCCACGGGCCTACAAAAGAGGGGGGAGTAAAGACAGAAGGCACGCAGGCCTGGACCCCCAAGGCCCCTAACAAAAAAAGAGACGCAGAAAAAAGAGGCTCCCTCCAGAACCCTACTCATCCCGCCACCTCCTGCTCAGAGCGATTGGCCGCCAAAAGAGTCCCCCGCATCGGAGAGCTCCTTATCACTCTGCTCCCTCTACGAAGAGCTCCCCCAGCGGCCATTCTCAGCGAATCGGGCCTGGTCATTTAACCAGCGCACCCGATTCCTCAACAAATCATTCTCCGCCCGCAAGGCCGCAATCTCCCGATCCATGTCAATCATACGACTGCAAACCGCCATCTCCCTACGATAGACATGGGAGAAAAACAATCGGTGACGATGGACAAAAGCTTCATGGGACTCCCGTTCATAAAACGGAGGAAGGGGAGAACGCGGGGAAAACCCTGGAGGCGGGTTCCTCTCAGGAATCGTTTGCGGGGGCCCCAACCCATCGGGGTTACCCTCGGGACTGCTGGGAGGACTCCCCTCGGTAGCAACTCTCCCCCACCACTGATGGAGAGACCCTGGAAAGACGACGACATCTCTGGCAAACCTGAAGAAAGGCCGGAAGAAAGCAAAAAAAAAGGGGGGAAGACAAAAGGCAACCTGCATGAAAGCTCACCCCTTATAAAACCCTATGGGAAACCCTGGGGCATGAAAACGAAGTGGTTGCCATCCGCGTGTTCGTTTCCTATTGAATGACCGAGCGGCGCCGCATGATGGCAACACAATTCCTTGGGAAGGAACCGCAGGACGAGACAACACGTCCTCTCAAACCCCAAAGCCCCCATAAATGCCTTCGACACGATGTTCTCTGGCCAGGCAAGCAAGCCCACTCCCCAGGACCAATCAATGAACTAAAGGTAATATCATGATGAGATATAAAGGTGGCGCTATTCCCAGAACACGCCACGTGTCGCCCCCCACGCCTATATAAAGCTTAAACTCCGTAAAGAAAGGCGAGGGGAAACGACAAGACCATACGAAATCGACACGTATCGCTATCCCGACCCCACGCAGGTTCAGGGCCCGAAGCGCAGGCCCACAAAAAAAAGAAAAGGATGAGGCCCGGAGCCCAGATGCAAGGCCACGGCACGCGAGCACAATAAGCAAATGAAAAGGCTCGGAATCCCGCATAAGTTCAGTCAGAACGTCGCGATTCCTTACGAACAAAGATAATCTCCATCAAAATACAAAAAGTAACACAAAAAGATACGGCACCAATTCATAAAGATCATCCATTCACACCCTCCTGGCCCACAAGCCTACAAAAAGAAAGGGAAACAAGGAACAAAGCACAGGGCACGCAGGTCCCAAAAAAATCCCCAACAAGGAAGGGGAAAAGGCACGCAAAAAACACAAGAAGAGCCAGGGATCAATCGAAGAAAGACTCCTCTCCCGAAGGGTTCTCCTCCTCCTCCCAAGAACTCTCCAGCAAGGGGTCCACCTCATACTCAAAAAGCTGCTCATTGAGATAGCGAACCTTTTTCTGTAAAGCCTCGTTCTCCCGCTTCAGGTCCTCAATCTCCTTGCCCATCTTCAAAACACGGCCACGCAGTTCCATTCCCTAGTGATGGGCCCGGGAGAAAAAAGACCACTCCCTGGCAACACGGGACCGAGACGATTTGTCCTCCCTGGGCAAGTAGGAAAGGCAAAAAGGAAGGAAGCCCGAGGAAGGGCACGGTTTCCCCCTAACCTTCTTCCGACGAGCCTCAAGATCCTCCCCCGGATCGGAGGACAAGTCGGGGTCACTCGACGATTCCTGGAAGAGGCGGGCCTTGCCCCTAACTCGCGAAGGAGAACCAGACATATTGTTGAAGAAGGCACGAAAAGAACCCCTACTGCAAAAGAAAAGAAGAAAAGCGACGAAGAGCCACAACAAAACGCCAGGGTACTTCCCCTTTAAAAGCTCGAGAAAGGGATCCTGGTGCCTCGAAACAACGCAACCCCCCCAACGACGCTGCCGCTTCCCGGGGACGGCCGCCGGATAAAACGGCACGCCTCCTCGTACCCCGGAGCCCTCGTAAATATCCTCATCATGACTTCGCTCAAACAAAACTTTACTCCCTTGGCCCATTCAATGGACCAAAGGAGTAAGGGGGAGTTATGATAGGGCGCAAGTACCGCTACGCTCCCAGATATCGCCACATGTCATCCATGCACGAATAGAGCCCAACCATCATGAAGAAAGGAGTTGGAAAACAGCAAAGACCACACGATCATGACACGTGTCGCCCTCTCACCGCCCAGGCCTCATCATCAATTATGGAAGGAAAAAGCCGCCAAAGCCATGCGCGCTAGCAAGCCAGGGGAACGGCCCAATCCTGCAAAGGAAGGTTTTCTCTCCATAATGATGAAAAGGGCCGCACACCTCCCTTTAAAAGGGAGGGAAAGGAAGAAGAAAGGGATGGACTTTTTCTCTGTAAAAAGGACCTTCCTCTGAAGAAAAGGATTTTCACCCGTTCTCCACTCCGCCACACCGGAAAAAGAGGCGAGGCAACAACAGAGGAGGCTAGGAACTCAATCCTACTCTCCCTGCTAGTCCCCTCCGACCCACTCACTCACGCACCTAGGAAAAATTCCGCGCGTTGCCCCTGGTAACCCTGATCGGAACCCCTTCCCCCCTCTCGCTGTTCTTTATATTGATTGGTCGAAGGATCTGACTTGGGTGTCGAAGCGGTCGTCCGGGACCCACCCCGGACCCCCTGACCCCCTTTGTTTGTGATTGCAGACCCCGCGGAGGCCCTCTACCGACCGCACGATCGCAGACCCGGATTCAGATGCCATCACGAGCTGAACCCAAACATGTTCGCGAGCCGGCTCGGTTCATTTGCAGCCCTATTTATAGGGGAGAAAAGTACGGAATGTGGGCACAAGTTTTGAGGAATTATGGATTTCGGGTACCTTTTAAAACTAGCATTAAAGACTGGTGATTCTTCAGAATCGGGTGGTAAAAAGACCCTGATAACCTTCTGACATCAACATAAATCTCATTTTTCATTACTGCTCATTAAATTGGAGCGCTTCACTAGGCTTCTTTTGGTTCCTCTGAATGTGTATTTGAACCGACAGAACCTTGGGTTCGTTTTTATCTTGGCCGTTGGAAATAACTAGAGACAGGTGGATGCATGACACGTGTCGAAAAACTTTGTGGAACGTTGGCGCCTTTATATGGAATGGTGGCGTCTTCTAATAATATCACCTCTCTGTACGAGATTACTCCGGCGTACCCATTATTTCCGCCAGCGTACCTATTATTTCTGCTTACACCCTATTTCCGCCGGCGTAACCCTTCATATTCTGGCGATGTACTCTAGAATCCGGCCGCGTACTCGATATGTTTGGAACACATGTTTGAACCCAGAAGATCCAGCAGCGTACTTGATACGTTTGGAACACATGTTTGAACCCAGAAAATCCGGCGGCGTACCCATTATTTCCGCCGGTGTACCCCTGAATTCTGTCGGCGTACACCCTAATTCCGCTTACACCCTACTTACGCCGGCGTACCCCTTAATATTCCAGCGGCGTACTCTATATTTCAGCAGCGTACTTGATATCTTTGGACGATTGGTGTTTCGCGTACTTGATATTCCGGCGACGTACTCTAGAATCTCCGTGAGAAATAATAAAATATTCAATAACATCGCCGTTCTAAGCCAATAATGTTACCGTTATAAGCCAAAAGAGAAGTGAGGACCAAAAGAGAAGTGAAAAGATTCTAAGCCAAAACAAACGTATTCAGTAACGTTACCGTTCTAAGCCAAAAGAGAAGTGAGAAAAGATTATAATCCTAAATAGACGTATTCAATAACATTACCGTTCTAAGCCAAAAGAGAAGTGAGGACCAAAAGAGAAGTGAAAATAGACTCCCTTTGGAATGACGAAAATAGCCTTTGATTCTTCTGCACAGAGTTTGTTGTGCGCATTCATTACTTTTACTTACCGGCCTTCACAAAAGGTAATGGGTTGGGAAGTCTTCCTACACCTTTTCTTCATGTTTTAGATTGTTTTAGCAAAGAGAGATTCTCTCTCTCTCTCTCTCTATCTCTCAGTTGTGGACTCAAATCCAAAACAAGCCTAGGAATTTGAGAAGGTTTTAAATAATTTTTACAATATAATCATAGCCACTTTGCCCTTCGCAAATTTCACAAATTTTGAAGGTGACAACCATGCATGATTGATATAAGCGATAAATATCATTTTGTACTGGTTATTAAATGATAAAAATTAAGGATATGATGATATTTTCAAGCTAGTCCATTGCTAGTCGGGTGGAGGATTGATCATTTCATATTGGTTTGGATTGAGAAAGACTCTTGAAAATCTCCTTTGCATTCGAAAACGAATACACACTAAACAACCTTGAAGTTCAAGTTGATCTTAATTTGTCACAAACAAAATGTTCATATATTGGTTGCAAATTTTTTAAAGGTTGGTCAATTTTTGTTAAAGAAATTGAGAGGTTTTTAATATATCGAAGCCCATCCATCATCTTGATCGTACACGAGGATGTTTGTTGCCCATGTGAGAGCTGATGTTGATCGTTAGGCTTCAGTTTTAATTGTGATTGTTTGCTTAGTCACTCTCTCTTTTTTTTTGTATTTAGGCCCAATTTTGTGCTCAAGTTGGCAACCCATTAGTATGAAATCAATTTGTATTTCGACTCAAACTTCCAAAATTCTAGAATATCTAATGATAAAATCAATTTTAGTGTGGACTTGGGTGGGCCCCACACAGCAATTTACCGTTTGAAATTACTTTTCCAACACGCCCCCTTAATTCAAACTAGGTGAATGATTGTACTCCCATCATATGGCAAAATTTCTAGCAGTTTTCTTCTAGCAAAGCTTTTGTGAAAATATCCGCCACTTGATCTTCACTGTTACAATGCTTAGTTCCACTTCTTCTTTGGCTGTGACTTCTCGAATGAAATGATGACGAATATCAATGTGCTTCGTCTTGATGAACTGGATTCTTTGTCAAGGCAATTGTGGATTTGTTGTCACAAAATATCCACGTAGGCCCGTTTTGTTTCTCCTTCAAATCACGCAAAATCCTTCGTAGCCAAATTGGTTGACAAGCTGTAGTTGTAGCAGTAATATACTCGGCTTCCGTGCTTAAGAGAGCCGTAGTAAGTTGCTTCTTGGATGCCCAAGCTATGACACCCGATCCAAGACTAAAACAATAGCCAGTTGTGCTTTTCCAATCATCAATGAAACCTGCCCAATCACTATCAGAAAAACAAATCAATTTGTAGTTAATGATTTTTTAGTACACAATACCAAAATTGATTGTGCCTTGGATGTATCGCATAATTCTCTTTGCTGCCCCAAAATGATGCTTGCTTGGACCGTGCATAAACCTAGAAATAATGCTAACTGCAAACATAATATCTGGCCTTGTATGAGTTAGATAAATCAAACCACCAACAATACTTCTAAAATTCTATTCATCAGTTTTTCAATTCCATCTTGCAAAGTAAGTTTCTCATTAGTATTCATAGGTTTTTTTGCAGGTGCACAATTTGCCATTCCAAATTTTTTCAATAAATCTAAAGTATACTTTTCTTGACATATGAAAATCTCATTAGATCCTTGAATTAGTTCAATTCCAAAAAAATAGTGTAATAGACCTAAGTCTGACATTTCAAAAAATTTCAACATGCTCTCTTTAAATTCTTTAATCATATCAAGAGAACTCCTAGTGTATATCATATTATCCACGTACAAGCAAACAACTAGGATATAATCACCATGAATTTTAACATAA
Source organism: Tasmannia lanceolata (assembly GCF_043159265.1). Lineage (NCBI taxonomy): Eukaryota > Viridiplantae > Streptophyta > Magnoliopsida > Canellales > Winteraceae > Tasmannia > Tasmannia lanceolata. Next base: position 15,540,275 of record NW_027518696.1, on the reverse strand, counting down.
AAAGTTGGTTCACCAGCACTCTTTTGAAATGAGCTTTCAAGAAAATACCTGTCAATTTTACTATATCATGCTTGTGGTGCTTATTTAAGCCTATAGAGTGCCTTCTTCAATTTGTACACTTTATTCTCCATGCCTTTGATTTCAAAGCCTTGAGGTTGTTCCACATACACTTCTTCCTCAAGTTTTCCATTTAGAAAGGCTTATTTCACATCAAGCTGAAAAACTTGCCAATTCTTTTGAGCTGGCTTTTGGGCATAACCCTTTGTAACTAACCGAGCTTTGTGTCTTTGGAGAGAACTATCGGCATTGCACTTAGACTTGTAGATCCACTTAAGCATAATTGCTTCTTTATTTCGAGGCAAATCCATCAATGTCCAAGTGTTGTTCTTAGTAATTGCACCAATCTCTTCTTTCATTGCATCACACCATTCTTTCTTTCTCTTTGCATCAACAAAACTAGAAGGCTCCATTGCAAAACAAGCATACTCACATGAATCATAAATATCAGCAAGACTTCTCATTCTCACGGGAGTGGGATCACCAGATGAACTTGGTGACTCATTAGGATTTGGTAAACAAATCTCAAGAGAAGATGTCTCACTTGATGTGTTTTCATTTAGAATACATATGAGGGCTTCTACACCGTTTTTCCAATTCTAAGCATAGTTTTCATTAAAAATAACATCACAACTTATGAACAATTTTTTCGAAATAGGATCATAAAGTCGGTACCCTTTTGTCTCCACACTATATCCAACAAAGATACACTTTCTACTTTTATCATCTAACTTTTGTCTTTTTTCAGATGGAACAAAAGCATGGGCTATAGAACCAAAAAATTTCAAATGACTCACATTGGGCTTTCTTCCACTCCAAGCCTCATATGGAGTTTTTTCTTGAACTGCTTTTGTAGGAGTGTGATTGCATGGATATACGGTTGTGGCCACTGCTTCAGCCCAATAATCATTAGGCAACCCTTTGTTTTTAGCATGCTCCTTGCCGCCTCAACAAAGGTTCTATTTTTTCGCTCTGCGACTCCATTTTATTGTGGGGTATAGCTCGCTGTCAACTGTCTTTTGATTCCACTTTCATTGCAGAAATCCTGAAATTCTTTCGAAATAAATTCACCACCACGGTCAGTACGAAGAGTAATAATAGAATAACCACTTTCATTTTCACACGTGCCTTGAACTATTTGAAGATATTGAAAGCCTCATCTTTTTGTTTCAGAAAATAAACCCATATCATCCTTGTGTAATCATCAACAAATAGAATAAAATATTTATTTTCGCTCAAGGATAAAGTTTGCATAGGGCCATAAATATCGGCATGTATAAGCATCAAAGGCTTATATGCCCTCCAAGACTTACCACTTGAAAATTACTCACGGTGATGTTTTCCCAAAACGCAAGCTTCACACACTTTTCCACCATATTTTAAAGAAGGAAAACCAGTAGTCATATTCAATTTTTGCAATAAAGACAATCCACCAAAATTTAAATATCAATATCTCCTATGCCATAACATAGAGTCATCATTGCATGCACTAGAAGCATTGAATACTACTTTTGGAAACACTAGTGGAAATATCTTGTTTTCTGTCATCTTAATAGAGAAAACTAGTTTCATACTTTTCTTATCATAAAGTTTACATTCTCTTTCATCAAAGATAGCACGGTACCCATTTTTATCAATTGGCCCAAAACTTATCAAATTTTGAGCTAACCCAGGAACATACATAACATTTTGAATTTTTTTTCTTGCCAACCAGTGTAGAAACTACGATGTGACCAATTCCATGGGCATTAACATGATTATTATCACCCATCCTTACTTGTGGTTTGACAGTTTCATCTATTTCGAGAAAATAATCTTTGTTCCCGGTCATGTGGTTACTACAAACACTATCTAAATACCATATTTCATCATTCAATTCAACATTGGCAGAAAGACATGATAAAAATACGTTATCTTCTTGTTCAACTTTGTCATCACTTTTCTCTTCATGATAGTTTGCTTGTTACCTAGCCTTTTGATGATATTTTTTTTCAATATGACCATACTTTTTACAATGAAAATATTGTGGTAAATTTTTATTTTGATTTACACTGTCCTTATACCAACAATCCTTATCAGCATGGTTTGATTTCTTGCAAAAAGAACAAAATAATGAAGTAGATTCATGGTTACCTTCACTTTGATTTCTTTGATAACCAATGAATTTGCCTCTACCTCTTCCTCTGCCGTTGAATCCACCACGTCCACAGCCTCTTCCTCCTCGGAAACCTTTATTTGAATCATCTGATCTTTTCTTCAAATTCACTTTTGATTGAAACGCTTGCTCTAGTGGATTTTTTGCATTCCTATTCAATCTCTGTTCATGTGCTTGCAAAGAACCCATTAATTCATTCATAGAATATTTAGTTAAATCCTTAGACTCTTCTATGGCAGCAACTACATGATCAAATTTATTTGGAAGACTCCTTAACACTTTTTCAACAATTTTTTGATCATCTATTTTTTCTCCATAAGTTCTTATTTGATTTACAATAGAACTCACTCTAGAGAAAAAAACTTGAATTGATTCAGAATTTTTCATAATCAAATTCTCAAAACACATGCTTCCTTTGATGTAGTTGCAGCAATAATCCTTGGAAATATTGGTTCATCCATGGCTTGTTGAATGAGGAAAAGAGCCCTTGCATCTTTCTTTTTCCTCTCCTTTAATTCGTTCTTTTGTGTCATGGTCAATCTTTCCAGTTCTGCAAAATTTTCATACCCATTCTCCACAAATTCTCATAATTCATAAGACATAAATAACGTCTTCATCTTCATAGGCCAAAATTGAAAATTTTCACCTTTAAATAAAGGAACACTTTGCTGAAAACTTGAAGAATTGGTGTTACCAGTCATGTTGCGAACTTATCGAACTCTTACGTTGGTTTCTTGAATTCGCCTTGGCTTTTCTGATACGGTGGAAACTTTTCTCATAAAACTATTGTTTCATAACTCTATTCCCTATCATTAAAATAAATAACTACAAGAAGCCCTTTATGTAGAACTATTGCTTTGTACGATCAATAACCATCAAACTATACGTGTCCTACTTCAATACTTCTAATAGAACTCCACCTAACTCTTAGACTCTTTAGGATAATAAGACTAAATAAAACTCCTTTAGCTGCTAAAACTCAATTCCCACTCAAACTTCCAAAATTCTAAAATATCTAAAGATAAAATCAATTTTGGTGTGGACTTGGGTGGGCCCCACACAGCAATTCACTGTTTGAAATTACTTTTCCAACATCTACGTGGCTGTTGAATTAAATGAATAAGACAAAATCTGCTAAAAAGTGAGTTTACGTGGCCGTTCTCTCCTACAAAAGTGAGTCACAATATGGCTCTCTGAAAAATTTCCTAGCAAATACCTTCTTAAATTTGTTTTATATTAATTTAAAAGTCAATTACTTTTATTAAGAGGGTATTTTTGCCTTTTCACTTTCCATAAAAGAGGTTTACAGGGTCTCATTAGAAAATAAGCTTTTATTATTTCTCACATATCTCATTGTATCGCATCAAGTCAAAGTCATGGGCATCATAAATGGTGACTATTGATTACTTGATAGTTAGTTTTGGGCAGTGATAAATCGACCCACCAAAATGATAAATCGACTCCCCCATGTGTCTATCTCTCTCCTCCTTCTCTCTCTAACCCAGAGGAGAGAGAAAGACACATGGGGGAGTCGATTTATCATATTTGGGAGTCGATTTATCACTCCCCTTAATTTTGTGTAAATACCCATATTTGGGCAATGATAGATACAAGGGACTCCTTGCATAAAGAGCGGCAAAAGAGCTATTCATTGGATCCACATCATTTTCAGGTACATTTTAAAATTGGTTGAAAAAGAAAAATCAGTTACATTTGATGATGTGGATCCAATCACGAGCCCTTTTGCAGCTCTTTATGCAAGAGCTCCCTTGTATCTATCATTCCTCATATTTTAATTTGGGGGCTTTATTTTTTGCGAAATCACATACAATAGTAAGAAAATAAGTCTCTAGAATATAGCCCTAATTGGCTTTTGCCTTATCTGACTTTGACTTAAATTTATGGGATATTGCTTTCACCTTTTTTTGTCCATTGGAATGAAATCGATTTTCATGTGCATAATTATCCTTTCAATGTGGTAGTGGGGCTCATTGAACATTTGATTGTTTCTTTCCTCCCAAATATGCCAAATCATCTTATATGAGGGAGGCCCCCTGGCCACCTCCTCAATCAAGAATAATTTTCTTGATCGAGTTTAGGAATACCTATGCCAATGCTTCATACAAGGGTATACATCATAATATTCTTGAGAAGGGAGAATGAATCATTACAGTGTCAAGTGTTTCCTCCATCTTCAAACACAACACACACCTACTTTACTTGCTACTTGAATCTTTTTTCTTTTGAGTTCTCACACAAGTTGATTTTTCTCCCCGCTTTTGTCCATGTGAAAGTCTGAAAGATACTATCCTAGTTGGAGCCAAAGATGACTCGTTGCATTCACAAACCCTCACCCCTTCTAAGAATAACAAAAAGAAATAGGTACAAAAATGCATGGAAAAAAAGATGACCTACCCACCCATAAATCTTCCCAAAATCAAGTTCAGTCTCCTCTTTCATACCAAATTTAAATCTAGAATCATACAAAGTGTGTGATATACAAATTGACTGTTATGCACCCGAAACTCTTCCTATTGGTGGGTTCTTACACTCCCAATGCCCCCATGCCTTCCCATATTTTGCCCCTAAAACTTTGTGCCATAAGACTTCTTTTTCCTCACTAAATATCTAAAGCCACTTTCCCACAAATGCCTTGTTTCTTCCTTTGGTTTGCCTGTCACAAGACCTCCTTGTTTCTTTGACTTGCTTGCTCTTTTTCCTTACCTTCCTATAAGAGGTCACATTGAAGCTTCGGCATTCTAGCTGCTATCTTTGATGGGATCTTGAATAGTGACATAAAGTATATTGGTAGGTTCGCCAAAGCTGTCTTGATGAGAGTGATTCTACACCCAAATCATACTCTTTTTTCAAGAGTAACTTTCCATTTTCTCGTGGTCAGGTCCCAACAAGATGGTGCCGGTATTCCTACTTCTAGTTGCAGTCCTAGATGTAATATGGAGAAATTTCCTTTTTTGCGGCCCATCAAATCCGTAAGGTTTTCTATACTTCTTCATCCTCCGTACCAATACCATCTACCAAACTTTTCCTCCATATTGAATTTTTTTTTTCTGTGGGGTGGGGAATAAGGTGACTTTATTAATTAGAACAACCATACAAGAGGATGCAGGGGACAAGACGTCCCCAGCACAATATAATATACGTCTATAAGACTCGAGAAGATACAAAAAGACACCAAGCCCTCGGCCTAAGCGCCTTATAACATTGGAACAAAAATTTTCCATACATCGGGTATCCACCCATGCTTTTGCAAGTTCATCGGCCTTTTCATTTGCTGACATGTAAGTATGCGAAAAACAAAATTCAGTCGAATGACCTAGCAGCAGTCCCGAATTTCTGAAATGATGTTAGATAGTTTCCTAGGCCCAGGGCTTCTCCACTCGCCCATGATGATGTTGGAAGAATCACCCTCCACTATTAACGGACCGAGATGATGGTTTGTATACCATTTAAGCCCATATAAAAGAGCTCTTGCTTCTGCTTTAGTCGATTCGCATGTACCTGCCAAGCCGGAATATGAGAAAATTATATTGCCCTCAGCATCACGCAAAGAGCCCTCCAATCCCAGCTGGGCCTAGTTTGCCTTTTGCACTGCCATTGAAATTGAGCTTGAACCACCCACAAATTGGCGGCCAAATTGATTTTCAATCCCGATACCAATTCAAACCATCTAAAAACTATTCTTAGATTATCGGTTCCTAATTATTATTAAGAAATGTGAGGATATTATTTGAAAATTGTACATGTGATATTGGAGTTGCTCCTCCACAAGTCACAAATTGTCCCATTAGATTTCCTTCTTCAACTCTTTTTATTAAAAAATTGACAGCCTCCACTACCATGATGAAAAGGTAGAACGATAGTGGATCTCCTTGGTGAATGCCTCTAGAACACCCAAAAAAACCCAATGGTGAACAGTGCAGTAACATCAAAAAGTGAGCCGATGAGATGCATGTGTTTACAAATTTTCTCCATTCCTCCAAATCTCTTTTTGTTTTTTTTACAGAATCTATAAAATCGGAATTGTTATGGTTATGCCTTATACATGTCAATCTTGCAAGCAAAAACCTGGTTTGTGCTGCTTTCTAAAATCAAGGCATTCATTACCATCTACTATTTGTCTCCATTTTACAAATGCTTCAAATTGGGATATCACAACTCCCATAGCATTCTTTAATCTTCTTGCAAACACTTTGGCTAACACTTTACCTACACTATGTACGAAAACTTATTATAGGCTTAATGTCTAATATTTCGGTTGCTCCTTTTTTGGTATTAGTCTTTTTTGGTATTTCTTAAAGTATAAAAGATAAATAACGCCTTTCTCCAACATAGCAAAAATCCACATGCGATGGTCGGCCCAAAGTGGGTCCGCATGTTCCACGTATTTGTCAAGTGGGCCACACGTGCGGGAGAGTGTTGAAGTATAAAAGATAAATAACGCCTTTCTCCAACAGCTTAAGCTTTTGGAGAAGTTGGTAGGTTAACAGTATTAGAGTGATGAACGTGGATTTCCAATTCTTCCCCTTCCATGAAATTCCTTGAAACATTCCACTAATTAGGTCCTTTTTAATGTGCTCCTCACTTCATCTTCCTCATTCCCTTTCTAACCAACTTTACATATCATGGTTTTTTTAATGTTCTCCTCGCACTTTCCATACAATGAGGAGAAAGAAAGCGCGGTATTATGATCTCCTTCCTTTAAGCCAAATTGCCTTGATTTTTCTCCAACTTTATCTCCTCCCTCAAAATATTTTCATATTCCATCTTGAGATGTTTCCTTTCCTTAACCAATTCTTCATTGATATGGGTTTCCTCTTGCATTAAGTCAATGTGCTCATTCTTATTAACATATAAAGTACTTCCTCTCTAAAGTTAGTAATGTGATTCCTCAAATTTTTATGAAAGGCTAGGTGGGTCTCTTTTGATCGAAGAGGATCATCAAATACTATAGGATGGATGTTAAGGAAGAATGATGGGCATTAATTGGTACTTTAGGGAATTTAGTTTTGAATAGAATTTTAGCTTTCTTAATGTTCTTAGAGAAGTAAATGTCATGGCCCACTCCCTTGCCAAAGAGGGCGCAGTTGGAGATGTTTTGTCTAGGAGACTAGATATAAACAAGTAATACTTTGTTCAATTGGTGCGATGCAGGGAGAGAAAAGAAAGTATGGCTTAAAATTGTTTTAAAGGAAAAAAATAAGCATTTGTTAAAAGGATTCAGTTTGGAGATGCAGGTTTTGCCTCCAAAATTGTGAAAAAAGTGTAATAGCTCGTAGAAATGATAAATTTAAAAATGGAGATAAGGAAAGAATAACAAAGGCGAATGTTATCAGCACTACTGTATTTTGATGAGGGCACTCCTCACTTTATTAAAAGTACGGTATGGCATGCACCATAATATGATCCAAACCGTCCATTAGATGGGCCACAGCCTAAATAGGTTGTGCCCCAAAAATCATTTCCATAGGTTGATCTTAACCCTCCGATCTGAATGTTAGAGGGTTGATCCTAACCCTCTATAGATCGGAGGGTTAGGATCAACCTAAAAATTATTTTTTGGGGCACAACCTATTTAGGCTGTGGCCCATCTAATGGACGGTTTGGATCATTTTATGGTGCGGGCCATACCGTACTTTTAATAAAGTGAGGAGTGCCCTCATCAAAATAGAGTAGTGCTGATAACATTTCCCATAACAAATTCAGTTTCATAAAAAAGAGAGAAAAATGAATTCGTCAAAAAAACAAAAGGAGGAGGGAAGAGTGACAAATTGAGTTTTGTAAACGTAAGCAAAATGAAAACCGAGCAAAGTCACAACTTCTAAGCCAACAAATGAAAGCCAATATATCAATAGAGAGAAATAGAAAGTTCAAGTGGTGAACATTGTCTACTGTTCTTAAGTGATGAATAAGATGAATCTTCAATGTCACTCTAATCCACCCAAGCAACTGTCATGCTTTGCGAGTAGACCTTCCCAACTGCAACTCAAGCTAGCAAGGTTAGCAACAAAATACAACTACTGAAGCATTAGAAGATTTCCATGAAATGCGGCTACAGAATCATTAGAAGATTTCCTTTCTTTATCAAAAAGTAGAAATTTTGAATTAAGTAATTCCTAAAATGGTGGCCTAGTGCACGAGGCTCCCGCCATTGCCGTTGCAGGGTCTCGGGAGGGCTAGAAATTTTGAATTAAGTAATTCCTCTTATCCAAAATTTAAAATACATACTATTTAGGACAAATGTGACGATAATCCAATAAAAATGTTGTTTTGCTGATAAATGATCCATACAGTAGGTTATTCTAGAAAGATCTCAATTCCCACAATTTCGTCACCACCAAAAAAGAAAAAAGAAAAAATAAAATTGAATGAATCCAAAAGGAACGAAATGTTGACTACAACATCTCTTTTATCTTCAAAACCCAGCTACATTGATTCAATTACAGGTAGAGGGTCTTCCATTTCCAGGGAAGTGGGAGAACTGTCAGCTATTTTTGGTGATCACGACAAAATCCGGAAAATTGCTCATTTCTTCATGTTCATAGATGATTCAACTCTCTGCGGCATTAATTTTCACAACATTCTTTTAAACAAAGAGAAGAAAGAAAGGATTTCAAACACAATCCTCCAAACCAAAACCCACATAACATCAGTGACAACCTTTTAGATTAAAAGTCCTAAAATTATAACTGTATGAGCACAAAGATGAAAAAAATGGAAACTTCTATTTGTTGTCTGGCACGTAACTAAACTGTTACGAATCCGAACGGTTCGCAATGGATTTGATCTCCTTAGAGGGAAGATCAGCCTTTTGATCCACTTCGAGGGAAGGACCAATCCTCCTTCGTGCATAAAACACAATTTTTGGGATAAATTTCTGCTTACTGATAATTCCTTCTCTCTTTATACATTTAGAGCCACATTTATATCTCACGTACACTTGCATAACAGTAGGAGAAAGGATAGGAAATTCCTAACTTAATGGACTCTTGATAAGTCCTAACTCATTGCTCTTGATAACTCCCAACATGATAGACTCTAACTTATTACTCTTGATTCACACTACTAACATCCTAACTAATAGGAAAAATCTCATCAATAGTTATCAACAAATACAAGACTCTTTGACACGTAACATAAACCCCCAAAAGAGTGTACATATCCCAATTTGAAATTGTCACAGAAACTTGTCCGACATTCTAGCACAATAAAATAAAGTGAACCTGAGTTGAAAATCCACATGCCTTGAATGAAATAATATTAAAAATATTCAATTTGGAAGGAGAAAACCCATCTGCCTGTCTTCAAATCAATTCTTTCACAGAACACACAATCCTTATCCTTACTATTCTAAAAGCCTAAACCAGCGAAAGTTCGTCAACCATCTTTTATGGAAATTCCATCTACGTCCTACACTTTGTTTCAGAAAACTTTCCAAATAAGTCAGATTTTACTAAGGCATTCTTGTCATTTCTGCCTCTTGCTTTGCCCCTCCATATCAGTCCAAAATTCTCACCAGTTGTTCCCCGTATATGTACATATGTTGCAAAACAAGGAAGGAATCCAACATGCATGTTTTCCTCATCGTCGTCACCATCTGCCTCGCCAATCTCCTTCTATCACCGCACCTCTTCTCCTCTGAAACACGACATCGCTGCTTGCCTCAATCTGCTCTTTTCTCCCTAAAGACACTACTACATGTTTCTTCGTAACGCCACCATCTGTCTCTGCAAATCTGTTCTTATCATCCAAGACTCTACTTCTTATTTTCTGTTTCGTCTAAATCTTGCTCGAGACAATGGCTTCTCGCTCACACCGAAGCTTTATGCCATGTACTCTTTTTCTTCTTCTTTTTCCCTCTTTCTTTCTCTCCTCTTGTTCTCTTCAGCCTAGGGTTTGTTCATATTACCAATATGATTAATTTTTTCTAAGCCTGGGTTTTCTTCTCTTCCCACATGTCCCTTTTCGATTACAGGAAAAACATTTCTCGTAGAAATTGGGTTTTTTTCACTGTTTTTTTAAACTGATTTTTCCCTCTTCCCATCGGCCCTGTTTCGATTGCAATAAATTGGGTTATTTTCCTCTTCCCATATGGCCAATTTCCATTGCAACAAAAACTTTATGATGGAAATGTTGGGTTTTCTTCTCTTCCCACTGGCCCCTTTTGATTGCAATGGCATGAGAATTAATTCTGGAAATGCTATTGATCGATGGTAGTGATACCCCTTGTCATTTACATCAAAGGTTTTCCCACGGAAAAGTCTACAACATGTCTTGATCATAAGTAACACTACTGAGTTGATGGAATAATATTCTAAAAGGGCAACCAATTTCTGTTTATATGGGGCGTGGGAAGTGGAAACTAAAAAAACAAAATGTAGCTAATAAGCTTATTCACAATATGGAATTGTGATATTACAAAGCAGGCACAACACCCAGTGTAAGATTCCTATGTATATAGTTTCTATGGTATGCTGGTGATCTGTTTGTACTATTATGTTTTTAACTAGCATCTTGAATACTGCCAATGATTTTTATGTTGCAATGTTATCATTGAAGTTGTCTGTTTAAACTGCTTATTTTACCTTTTTCTTGAACATTTGGGTCCACAGACTATGTAGTCTATTGGGTTTCTTACTCCAGCTTTCTTTCTACATCAGTTGAGCCATATCTACTATTCCGCAATGGCAGTATTAGGCATAGCATGCAGTCAGGTTTGTGTTCTACACAACCTTTTAACAGGTGTTATGGATTCTTACATTGTGATTCCTTGTTCATTCCAATTTTTCTCATTTCTTTTATAGCTTTCTATGTCAATCATTAGTTTGCAAATTTATTAGGCAATTGCTATTGGCACTACCTTGTTTTGATAATTGCTCTAACTCACCTTGTATTTTCCTTTTTAATTGGTTCCTTACAAATTTTCTAAGAATTAATATACTTTGATGATGATATCCTGAGACATTAGAGATGTTGCTAATAAATCCTAGGCAATAGAATATTTCATTTATAATTGGGGAAAACCAATTACTCCCTTTACCATTGTGAAGAATAGCAGTAAAATCGATACTAGAAGAAAAGTTGTATAAAGTGGTAATGGAAGAAAGCAATTTTAGTGCAAATAAGGACTGTGAAATTCTCTTCTCAATTAGGGCATCTTTACTTTAATGCTATTAAAAAAAATATGGGTTCCGAATGCATTTCTGTAATGCTATTCAGAAAAAAATAGGGCATCTTTACTTTTTAATGTTAAAAAGGAGGCATGATTTCATCTAGGTTATTTGCTTTGATAAATAACAATTGCTTTCCAAACATTGAGATACAGTGAATTATTCTTACCTGGTTTTGCACCTTTTAATTGAGAGAGACAGAGCACATGTGTGGAATTTTGTGCTTAATTGCATCCATGCTAATTCTTTACATTAACTTCCCTCACTTTCACTTTGATTGAATTTTAGTAATACTTTTCATAACCATATAATGTTCCATTTACTGTTTTCCAGCATAAATAAAATTACATAATTTTCTTTTTTCCATGTATGTTTTTTTTAATGGGATTTTCCAAATATGTTTTCTTTCCACTTAATGTTCATTCTACTAATTAATAAATTGTTCTTTAATACCTGTAACGATATTCATGTTGTACCTGTAATGTTATGATATTGTTCATTAATTATAGTTTGTTATTTTCTAATCTTCTTTTGCAAGATCACTGACCCTGATCAAAAGATCAACCAGGTGAAAAAGATATAGGTAATGGAAAATATTAACTAACTTGGAGCAGTCCGCTCTTTCTATTGAGTAAGTTGAGAATCAAGACCCATCAAAGTACATGTTGTGATGCCCCTTGTTAGATTGGCCCACCTTATGACCCCTTTTTATTGATTTTATTTACAAAAAGAAACTTCAGACACAGACAACAAATGGTCATGCGCTTCTTTAACCAACACAAGGACTACCAGACCGACGGTTCAAATCAATTGAAAGCATAGTTAGCAAAACGGAAAACGGCATTTTATCAGTGTGCCGTTTAATACTCCATTTAAAACTTTTACAATGAAAAAACTCTGTTTTTTGAGGCAAACGTTTTACACGTTTTTTCGGCGAACCTTCCAATTTTACCCCCACTATATTTTGTAAATGACAAAATTTTAAACTCATTTTCTTGTGTTTCCATTTTTTTACTATGTTTTTTTGAACCGATACTGTATTAAACTCTAATTTTTGTTGTCCCGTTTTTTTTTTTTTGGCCGAATCACGTTTTGCTAACTATGATTGAAAGTGAGACACATTGTACCATAGTGGGCTTGCCTCATTAAATTCAATTGGTAACAGATGATCAACAATCCAGACACAGGACTGACCGAGTATTTGGGTCTGTGCCCAATGTTGTAATGTTTGTAGTTGCAGTGATGCCATCTACGAGATAAGGAGAGTATGAATGCATTGTTTATGATCTGCAAAGCTATCCCAGAGATAGCTTTTCAGAATTGATGGGGATTGGGCAATGACATGTCTGGCATTATTAGCATTTGTTGTTTGTTTGGAATAGTGGGTTTCGTCTGGAAAGTAGATATCCAATCAGTTCTTTGATCAAATGCTAAATAGTTTTTTGCGGATACTGGTTTTCTTCCAATGATGGTTTTCTATTTAAATCGATAGTTTTCATCTGGTTTAGGGTGTAGTCTGCGTATTCCTTGCTGTTTATTCACCATTTCTTGCCGTATGGAGTCTTTCTGTGTCGATATTTTGTTCATGATTGATTACCTAAAGGTTTTTGGTACTTGGATCTTTGTTTATTTATAATTAGCCATGCTCAATGATTGTTCTTTCTCAAGTTGCTCATTCATATAGTCATTTACTGCAAGTTTCTTCATGCTTATTGGTCATTGTGAGTTTCTCTTTATGATGTACTGTTCTCTGTGGTATTTTCTGTCCAAATTTTGGTGATAACTGGTTATCCGGGTTTTTTGGGCTATGTGGGCCTTCTTTACTTATGATTATCTAAGCATGCCGACTATTCTTGGTCAAGTTTCTCATTTGCTTCCTAATTTGCTGGTTCCTTTGTTGTATTGTTCATAATCCATGCCATTTTTAATTTTTACTTGTATTTACTAACCTTTAAGTGGAAACCTATAAATGGTTCATAAATAAACTGCACAATGCTGTGTCTAGATTTACACCGCGGCAGGATTAGAGAACTCTATATTTTGTTTATTTGTGTATCTCTTTGAGGATTTCTATATTTTCTTTTTTATCTCAATAGTCTTCATTAATGCTATCGAGTTCTTTTAATCCATTTATTTTACTCTAAAGCATAGTCATAGAGACGTTGTGTAGATCATACTATTTCTTCAGTTATTAATTTTTTTGAGAAAGTATTTCTTCAGTTATCGGTGCTGTTTAAATTTTGTGTTTGACTGATTGATTCACTTGGAAAAAATATTGGTCAGTTGTTATGTGGAATTAATTTGTCCAATCCGCTTCGATGGTGGATAGTAGGAATTGTTGGGTGCTTCATGAGTTATGGTTACTTTCGTAGCTTTACGCCTGCTTCCAATGCCTTGCAATTTGACAGAAGAAATACTAAAAGAGCAGAAAACATAAAATTGAACTCAGCCAAGATTTAAATTATTAACCTCTTGAGTTGGATGGAAGACCACACACAGCCAGCAGATACAGATATTGTTGTATACATTTTGGAAGCTAATATGAAAAAAGTTTCTGGCTGCAGCCTCTTTCTCATATAATTATAAATTTATACCCAACGATCCACTTCAGGGTCTTTTCCCATCTTTTCCCATCTGAACTCCTTTAAAAATGATGCAAAAATACATATGTTAAAATGCCATTACGGATGATGAATAAGATCCTTAGTATGAGCAATCTGTTGAGGCTTTTTTCTCTTCTCTCAAACTCTATTGATGTCAGTGGTAGAAAATTTGACCTCATCAGACTCTATTTGCCTGGGCCACTTTATACAACAAAGGAAGAAGCATATGGAATTAGAAGTGAATTTAGTCATGTACATGTTTGATTTTTTCAATTACCATGTTCCATTGTAGTTGATTATCTTTCCCCTTTTCAAACCTAGCCTAGAACACTAGGTATGAAAAGGATAGAACATTTTACACCTTTAGTTTGAATAATTTCAGCACCTTCATTATTGTTTTGCCCTTTTATTACCATGGATGTAATGCCATATGTATTGTTTATTTGCTGTAAATGAAGTACCCATTTCTCTATAACTTTTCTTCTCACTATATTCCTTCTGTTAGGAAGATTTTTTTAAATCTTTTACTTAGCTTGAATTCCTTACCACTTGCCATATTTGAGTGCTCATTGTTATGTTTTTTTTTTTATAGGTAAGCTGGGATCGAACCTGCTACCTCAAGGTTGAGATACAAAGCCTCAACCATTGAGCTACAGGCCCAAACCCTCATTGTTAAGATTTGTTCAAGAACAGTACCATAGATCACTTCAGTATCATAAATGCATATGAAAGATCCATTCTAGCTAACCCTCGGTATGAATAGCTCGTACAGCGGATTAGCAATCCGTTGCTTTAGTCCACTCAGCACATCATTTGCTATTGTATCTGGTTGGAAAACTGGATTTTGCGCAACCCACATTACTTTTAATACATACATTAGTTTAAGGGATTCTCATATTTTCTCCTATGAATTGCTCAAGTTTTTCGTGTATTTTAATTCCAATTGATGCTTTCACTCCTACATCTTCATTTGTGCCAAAACTACTGCTATGAGAATTTCCATTCATGCAATCCTTAGTTTTATACTTTTCCTTATTGGGAGAAATCAGAATCAGATCAGTGACTTGAGAAAAATCTACACTACTCTAATAAAAGGTTATAAGTTCGGTCTAAATGTTAGCAACCCTCAAAGATGAGGAAACAGAAATAAGATATTTTATCTTTCATATGGCTTTTATGAAGTAATTGACTTGGAATGCACAACATAGAATTACAAGTCATTTTCAGGTTTAAGTTGTTAGAACTATCAAAATCTTCAGGTGAAAACCCAAGCTGGAGTTTAAGTTGTTTAAATGTCGTTAAATAGGTTATTGTAGTCCTTTGCATAAAGCACGTGGAAATCATCTTTAATTGAAGTTTGGGAGTATGATTTATGTTTCTTCCCTGTTTTTTAATAACTTACAACAGGTTATTTGCTCCAATAACTTTAGAGTAACTTCATTCTTTTATCCTTTTTTGGTTTCATTGATTGATGGGATTGCTCTCATTGGTGTGGTTTGGAAAGGCCATTTATTTTATTTTTGAAATGGAAAGGCCATTTATCATGACAAAACTTCGTTTTAAATGTTGAGCTTCTCTTTTTAATTCAACTTAGTTTTATTGGGATGAAAGGAGCACTTGAAAAGCATCTTTAATGAAGATCCTTTGTTGCAATTTCTGTGGGTTCTCTATTTTTCATAGCTCATTGCAGTCCATTGTATACGAGCACATGGAATAAATGTTTAATAAAGGTTTTTGAGCACAACCTTTGTAATTTCTAAATGTTTGAAGAGCTCGCCGGATTCGTTTGCATATGAGCAAGCAGAAAGCATTTCTTATCAAGATTTTCACGGGAAACTTTTGGCGTTTATTTCCTTTTTTGTATCTTCACATCCTTGCATAAGAGCACCTAGAAAGCATGCTTAATGAAGTTTCTGAGGTGTAGTTTCTGCTGTCTCTGATTTTTATTACCTCACTGCATTTATGGGTTTTGGGGGCATGCTAATAATTATCCATAGAGATGATATAATCCTTTGTGAAATGATATCTCCACCACTTTTCCAGTATTTCCACCCCCTTGTTTGTTTTATCCTCCCAAAAGCCCAGAGAAAATTAATTTGATTTTCAACAATTTGTCATCCCCATTATTTAGAATCTTTTTGAAGCACTGCGTTAATTTAGCATTCCCATATT
Source organism: Tasmannia lanceolata (assembly GCF_043159265.1). Classification (NCBI taxonomy): domain Eukaryota; kingdom Viridiplantae; phylum Streptophyta; class Magnoliopsida; order Canellales; family Winteraceae; genus Tasmannia; species Tasmannia lanceolata. The sequence continues at coordinate 15,524,100 of NW_027518696.1, read as the reverse complement.
GGAATTAATGAGCTATTCTTACGTGAAATGTCATATTGTGAGAATTAATGAGCTATTTTTATGTGAAATGCTATATTCTGAGCTCATGCTACAACTTACATTTATAAATTATGATATAATCTAATTGTTTTGGAATTACATATTGTAATCTTTGTTGTTTCCCAGGAAAAGAGGGGTGAAAAAGAAAGTTTTGAAGGTCATGGGAAAAGGTAAATATTCAGCTTTACACATATGTTAAATTTCATTTTTTTTTTCATATTCATATTCAATTGCATATTACATTTTAATCTCTCTTGCTTACTTTGACAATTCTACATGAAAACACAGTTTTCATGCTGTTTGGCATCATCAATACATCTTGGAAGTTCATACGTGAAAGGAATGGGATATAGATAGTGAAAGGTTGTGTTCCATATTGTAATTTCTTGGTTGCTTTGACAGGTCTATGGAGAAGACAGATGAAATCCATTTGGCATCAAAAGGGAAGTATGAATAATTTGAGCCCTTCTAGGAGAATATTCAGCTGGTTCGGAATATTGATTATAGATGGAAAACATAAACTCTGAGATAATGCGAACATTTCATATGTGAAAGAACACCAGCATCTGGTGGGAACGAAAGCAACTCTAAGGATACTGCAGAACAGTTGGTTTCTGAACTTGGCCCACAAATTAAAGGATTTCCAAGAATGCTAGAAAAAAGGGAAAGGGGGAAAAATTTTCAATAACCAAGTAGCAGTTAAAAATAGTACCACACATATGGTAAAAATAAAATAAAAAGAAAGGATTTGCTTACTTGAAAGTTCTAGCAGATATTTTCGGCAAGGATCCACTCAGATTATTGAAAGAGAGATCTTTGCAAGTAATTTAGGCTTAGAAACTTCAGAAGCTTATTGACCATCGGACAAAACAAATAAATTCACAGGTTCAATGACAGAACTAGAATTAAAGAAGAGATAAAGAAATAGAGACATACACAAGAGTGAGACCTTTGATGCTGGACAGAGAATCGGGGTAGTGTCCAATAAGACTGTTGTTATTCAATCGCCTGACTTGTTCATAAGCAAAAACAGAAGAGACCAGTTAGCTTCATCGAACATTAAAATCGATGAAAACTCCCATGCACATCAACAAGAATCGCTCCATTCATTTGCCAAGCATTTGACAGAGACCAAGTTTACAGGGAAATTAGCTTAGGGCCCGTTTGGATGCCGAGGAGATTTTGATTTGGACTTCTCACATTTACAGCCCTTTTTGCGTTGACATTTGGATCCCAATCAAATCCTTGAATTTCCAATTCAGCGTCTGACACAAGTCACACAGGTCTTGGGGCAGCTGTTCCGAAGAGAATTGCTTCTTTCTCTACCAGTGAGCTTGTAGGCTTTATGATCTTCCGGCAAGCAATGCACCATGAGGGTAGTGGGAGTGTTACACACATTGATAATTTTTGGTACTTAAGCTTTCTGATCCATTGTTCCTTAACTGTTTATGAATTCTATTAATGGCAAAGCTCTGCTTGTAATTTCCTTGCTTCTCATCTCTTTAGTTGCAAAATATTCCGAGTAATTGAAGTTCTTGAAAAAAACTCAAGTTGATTGGTTTCCTATTTAGTATTTATATAATTCCTTTTTAAAAAAAATGGGTTTTAAATTTTGTGGTCTTGTGTATTTTTTTATGGTTAGACGGTTAGTGTAACAACACAATTTAGTATTTATCATTCAATTAATTATAGGGGAGTGATAAATCGACCCCCATATATCTTAAATCGACTCCCCATGTGTCTTTCTCTCGTCTCTGGGTTAGAGAGAGAGAAGAGAGAGAAAGAGACCCATGAGGGGTCGGTTTAAGATATTTGGGAGTCGATTTATCACTGCCCGTAATTAAATTGTCAATCAAATACTAATCATCCCGAAAGAATTTGAATGGAGGACATCTAATTCTGACCATTAAGTCAGAAATCTCTTTCTAACAAACTTGGGTAACTGCAACATCATTTTTCATGGAAAACATCCCAACTTAAAAAACAACCTAGAAAAGATCATAGCATCATCCAAATTCCAACCAACCAAGCCAGACGAAATATAAAGCTATGTTGAAGAACGAAACAAAACACCGTCTTAATTGTTATACCCTAAACAATTTCTCCAATCTAATTAATTTTTCCGTCCCATGTGAAATCCAAAGAAAAGTTACATGTTGAAAGTCATGGAAAACCAGAAACTAGGCCTACATAGAGAATCCACAAAAAACCTCTTCTCAAAATACGCTTTCTGGTTTTGTTTATCTTATTCGATTTCATCGTTTTACTTCAAAAGATGCATTTATTTTAGTTGAGCTATTTAGATTCAACGAGGTAAATATGGTTCGTCCTATTTACGGACTCCCAAAAGATGTATTTACTTTAGTCATGTTTTGTATGCTGTTTATTAGTTCTCTAATCTAGATTATGACCTTTCAAGGTGATAAAGATTGTTGGATGACACGGGTAAAAGTCACAGTTGAGCTGAAGATGTGAAAACATTTGGAGCAGATGCTGCAGTCATTGCACATCCATTGGTCATTGCTGTCTCTCTTTGGAGTTTTAAAAGCCAACTCCGTAAAGTTTGATCCAATAAGTCCTGAATGGAAAGAAGCAGTAGTCGTAGAGCTTGCAATTGGAATTGAGAAGAAGATTGATCCAATGTAGTTCTTGAATCTTCACAAGGCGACTGGCCATCTCGTTTTTGTTGGCCGGCTAACCCGGTGTCTATGTTGTAAAATAAACATCTTCCTGCACTTGTATGTTGTAAAATTCCTCAGTCTCACGTGCAACGCACGTGCCCTTTTCCTAGCACATGAGAAATTGAGTAAGATGAGGATTCAAACCTCACTGAAATGACATCTTCCAGCTATCTACAAAAGGCCATGCGATCTTGCCCAAGTGCAATAGTTTATTTTCCTTCACTTACGCCATCATAAACCTCCACGGCTTCCTAGAGTTTAAAATTAACATTTTTTTAATGGTGGAGTTTGAAATTAGCATTAAAAACAAAAAAAAATGGAGAAGTTACTACAATTAGGCTGCAAATGAATAGTTAAAAAAAGAAGAGCTTGGCACATTCGATAAGAAAAATAGCATTGACCAGACGGTAGAGATTGTCCAATCGGTGGGAATATGGGCAGTGACAAACCACCATTGGATCATACCATAATGACCTGCTCCAATCGCCCAACTACTACATTCGTGGTGTTTTCCCACGATCTACATTCGTGATAGTGATCCATGCCCAGTTTCTATCAAGATCCTGCACCTCCCAAGATGGAGTTAAAGAAGAACATTTTAGTGGTGTTTTCATTAATTGTGTGGCATAATTACCGCAAAATTTTGACTGTATGATTTATTTTCAGTGTCTTATTTGAGAGCAAGGGGTATATTTAGTTATTTACTGAATGTTGAATATGAGGGAAGCAAAAATTAAACAAAAATTAATAGAGTAGCTATTGCATTTCTTAGGAAGTGGAAACGTGCAGCTTTCGATGTCATAGGAATCTAGAGATTTCATTTCGGTGTAGCGGCCTTATTTTCCAATTGCTTGATTACAAATTAAACACTGAGTTGCTTCTTACTTTTCACTTTTCTAGGATTGGGAATCACCTTATGTGTGATAACATGTTCTAGCCGTGTCGTTACATGCACTGCTAATGGTCACCGACTTTCTTAAGTACTCTTTTCAGAAAAAAAAAAAAACCGAGATGGGAAATGTTTTCTTCAGGACATTATATCTCTTCATGAAGGTTCAGTTTCCATGCTTGGGTTTTCTTTGAAACTTTGCTTCTCGAGTTCTTCATAACTACTAGGTATTCTCAACATTGGAACAACCCATTACGATTCGGCAAATTTAGAATCGATTATCGGTACTAAATTTTCAGCATACAAGAAAACCAGTAATGCAATGCCAATACCTGTACCTGGATTGCCAATGGTGCAATAATTTGGAGCTTGGATTATGAAATTGGTGGCATTGAGAAATCCGAGAGACAAAATCCGATCCGATTGCAGGCAAAGAAATGGAATAGTAGAAATAAACAAACCATAAGATGCACACACCGACATTTTATGTGATTCAGCATTTCAGCCAAGATGTGTACATCCATAGGTGAGATCAGGATTTTCACTGCGGCAAATTAAAAAAATACAAGGATCACAACAGATTAACCCAAAACCCACAGACCACAACTCTTTCACTTTCTTCTCAACCAAGATCGTACAAGAGCAACCCAAGAGATGGGGGAAAAACTATATATACTTCTCACCAGAAGAGAATAAAATCAAGGAGAGAACACTCTCTCTCTCTCTCTCTCATGCCACACACATGGTCCTGTGAATTTTCTTTCTTAAAGAGCTAACTCTAGCTCTCCCTCTCTCCCAGTCATATGAGGATACACAAGAGGCAACCCACAAATTTCCCAAACCCCCATAAATTTCTCCCTTTGGTTTCCTATTCCCGATAGAAAACTATAATAGAAAGTCCTTATTCCCTATAAAACAAGACACATAACCACAACAGGTGGAATAATTTATTGCCCAAATTTGATTAACAGCTACAAATTGTCAAACCAAGGAAACAAGGTTCTTCACTTTATAGGTCTTTATTTATCTGAGAGATTTCTGTACTCTGGATGCATCGGATAGATTATTAGAAGAAACCATGTGCATATCGCCAAACTCGCATTATATTGTATCAGTTGGTATCAGAGGATATGTACTTGTTTCGATGACTCAATGATATAAAATGGAGAAACCAAGTTTTAAGTCCTTGTTTTTGCTTCTCACATAAGCATTTCATTGTCTGATAATGTATTTATAGCATGATGTGATTTGTACAAGAGGAAACCACCAACTAGTTCGAATTGCAAGAATATAGATTCAAACAAATAAATTCACAGCACATGAACTGCAATTATAGACAAGGAAAAATTCAAGAGATTGAGCAGAACAAAATTGAAAATTTTAGTTGAATGCTTTATGGAGACACAGGAAAATGTTGGTAATAGTGATCAATCTTCTGATATGGAAGATCAGGAGCCAGTACGTCTTTATATATTTCGACATGTCCCTGTGACAAGAAGCTAGAGGAGCTTGGGGGCTCATTCAACGACTTCAGCTGATATGTACTGATTGTAGTTCAATGTCACTGCACTTAAGGCATATACCAGTCAGTCAGGTGTTACGCCCTCGACCTTCCACACTTCTGTCCCTGGTACAGTATGCTGCATAAGTATGGATACGAGTGTTGGAATCCAACACGGGTATCGAGTGTTGGATTCAGCAAACCTCAAAAAGAACGATTCGTGGATTTGCCAATATGTTTAAATCAATTCTCAAATATTATTTATGTTTACATAATAATATGGTTATAACAAGTAATATATTGAATATTTTAATAGGTTAAGTAGATAAAGTATTTTATTTCCATTTAAGAAACTTAATTAGGATCGGTAAAACTCAAAACATATGGTAATTGTAAAGTTGCTGTAGTAGTATTCAGAAAAAAAATAGATAAATCTAAAAGAGATCTAGAAGTGTCTCCGGGAATCTTATAGTATTGGAATCCAAGAAGTGTCCAACACGGATTCTTCACGCATTTAGAAGAATCCATGTAACAGTGCTGGTACATCTTGGAATATCAACACAAGAGTGACTCACGATATCATTGGTAAAACTTGGCATTTTTTCTACCAAACCTCACTGTCAGGGGAGGTCCTATGGGCCTAGCAGATGGTTCTTGTTCCACCATTAAAGGAGAAGGAACTGTTTAAATATAACAATCTCTACCCCTTTTGTTTGTTCTATTTATTCTTGATTTTCCAATAACTAATGGTTTTGGGAAATCTAACAAACCCATTAATTGCTCCTTAAACTTTTTCCTTGTCATTGTGTCCTCCTGGGCCTGAATGTTGAGAAGAAGAGTGGTAGCGGTCATGAATCAGGTGGCATGTACCTTCTTTCCTCTTCTGTCATTGCTGCTATTAGAATGAGTACCAAAAAGGAATGATTCATTTGAAAATCTTTAGTTCTGAACCAAAGAAAGACAGATTACCTATGAGAGGGGGATTCCAAAGGCCATTTTTCTGAATTCCTGGGTCCCTTTGTCGCATCATACACTCATCTTCAAGCAATCCGAAAAGGTGCCAAGTTCGTAGACGAGGAAGTCCCAGGAATGAAACCCCATTCCCTCATTCTCTGTAACTCCTTAAACCTTTATTGAACAAAAAAGGTTCAATCTTGTGAAACCAATCTTGTGAAACCTTTTGCACAGGTCATCCTTCCAACATTATTTTGCTTTTTCCTTGTTTCATAGTTTATCTTCAAGTGAGGATACTTGTAACATTTAGTTACATATGTGCGAACTTGCTTAACAATAGTTCTGTTTATCCTATGAGTAACAATAAGAAATGTGATGTCCCATGTGTGGAAAGTGGGAAAGCATCTTGCACAGTTTGGGCATACACAGTTTGTATAAGGTGTTATACAAGTCATAGGATTGTACATACACAGTTGTCAATATTACTTGAAGTTTAGAAGAGAAGAGGAGGAAAGACGAAAGAGGAAAGAGGAAGAAACCAACCGTACTAACTGTTCGAGGAAGTAGGAGTTCAGGACATGTTTCCTCTCTTTTATATATTCAATATAACGAAAACTACATAATTTGACCTTGGGGTGTACACAAACTGATTGGAATAAAATTAATCTAATCTAAATAACTTACATACAGTCATACATGTGCATACACAACATATACAATATGAAACCTCAGGACTTATATACACCATACAAGTGAGTATATACACACTACCCCTCAAATTAATGCACGTGAAATAAGAGAATATGTAAGAAGAAAGACGAGAATGGAGAGAATAAATGACGTGAAACTTCAGGAATTACAAGAATGCCCTTAATTAGGGACTTAAAGTGAGAATATGGAGAAACGCGTAGATATACAGCACTAAAATATATGCAGTGAAGCTGACTATGGTGTATGTACTCCAACAGTCGCCCCTCAAGCTGGTGACTAAGGCCCTGTTCATTTTGGGTTTTGAGAATCGATTTTGAGTCCAAAACTGATTATTGGACTCAAAATTGCGTTTAATTTTGAGTCCAATAAGCAGTTTGGGACTGAAAAATCGGTTCTCAAAATCCAAAACAACAGGACCCAAGTGTCAAGCATTCCCAACTTGATGAAAGATCTGTTGAAGCCCGACAAGAGCTTTAGTGAAGTGTCAGCCAATTGGTCTCTTGAACAAATGTAGGGAGTAGAGATCTCCCTAGACTCCACCTTCCCTCTCACAAAGTGACAATCCACATCAATATGTTTTGTTCTCATGAAATACATGGTTGGAGGCTATGTGGATGGCAACTTGATTATCACAAAACATAGACATAAATCATTTTATCCTTAATCCCAAATCAAAGTGTAATTTCTTTAACCATATAAGTTCACAATTGATCGCTGCCACTGCCCTATACTTCTGCACTGGAGCGAGCTATAACACTTGTTTCTTACTAAGCAAACTGGCTAGATTTCCACCCAAAAATGTGAAATATCTTGAAGCAGATCTCCTATCATGTGGAGATCCTACCTAACCTGCATCGGTATGGGGAAATCCCTAAAATGACCAAAATTCAAGGGTTCTACTAGAGCAAATATTTCTATGTAATCCACATCATGCATATTAGTATATCCTTTAGCAAGCAAGCGAGCTTTATACCTTTCATCTTCCCCATTGGACTTGTATTTAATAGTGTAGAACCATCTATAACTGACAGGCAGTTTCTTTTAGGTATTATGGCCAAGCCTGAATAACTCTTCTCTAAGGCTTACATCTCATTTTCCACAGCTTTCTTCCATTTTGGGTCTGCCATGGCTTCCAATCCATGAATTCAATTTATAATATCCAGCTTCAAAGTATTACACGTATGCCATTAGGGCCATCCAATGATGAGCCCAATCAAATAAACATAAAATAACAGATTAAAGGCTAAGGAACTAGGAATATGAAGTGGGCCCTGTTTAACTTAATCTCTTCAGCAACATTCCCTTCTGTTTCTCAATTCTATTCTTCACTTCAACACCCAACAAAAATGCCCTTATAACATAAAATAGTTACTTCTAACACAGTTTCTACTAACATCTCCCCTTCACAACACTTTACTAGTGTCATAATTGATTGTTTTTACAAATAGCTATTGATAATAAGCAATGCCATAAAAGCTGCGACAGCAAAGTAACAAGTAATGGAAAAGAAATTTATCACGTAATTTTGATAGGCATAAGTGATGCAATGTAACTATTATGCAATACCAATTTTATAGTTATACAAAGGTGGAAGGACTGTAACTATGAAACAATGGGAGCTCTGTAAATGGTTTGTGAAACATAGAGATATTAGGGATCAATATAAACAAGGAGTTAAAAGGCCATCAGTAGCCATGAGAGTAGCATTGTTAGTAGTCATAATTCATAAGAGTTATATATCTATTAGTAGTGGCGGTCTCACACAGTCACATGGAAACTAAAGTATCCATGAAGGTTACTATAACTCATATAAATCTGGCACGTATTCGCAAGAATATACAACAAAATAAAGAAAAGAATGAGTGCTCTCAGAAGTTTTTCCCTCTTGTCTCCATTGTGAAGTTGGTTGTGTGCGGTGTGGGGTGTGGGTGTGTGGGGGGTGTGTGTATGCCCTTGGCATTTATTGATTGCCAGTCGGAGATATGCGGGCTGTCTTGCCAAGTTGCCATGAACTTTCGAGAATGCTAGTATAAACCCCTCCGGTGGTTTTTGACTTTCCACTTTACTGGCTTTGATTTCAGCGATGACACTTCCAACATGATCCTTATGTTGGTTTGTAGGTCAAAGAATAAAAGTTTTAAAAGAATGCTTTTGGAAAAAGCTTTCAATGCCAAGGGAAAGAAGTTTTGAAGGGTCAGATGATGTGGGGGGTTAGGTTATAGCTCAGCTGGTTAAGGCTTTGTTCTTCAACTTTGAGGTTGGAGGTTCAATCACAGCTTACCAAAAAGGGGAATTTTTAAGGATCTAACCGAGTTCCACATAAACGGTTGGTGCTTTGGCAGTTTGGCCATCTCTAATACCAACATTTTGTATGGCCAGAATCAGAAGAGAAAAAAATAAAACAAAATATTCTTTTCAAATTTTTGCATTTGTTTCATTTTAGTCTATTACCGGTTCTGGCAAAACATTACAAAATCAGAAGTAGAGTTCAAGGTTTACTGATCCAGTCTACTTTAAACAAAGAAACTTCAGGCATAAGTGGGTAGAGGTGCACCCCTATTAAGAGAAAGAAGCTAATAATAATATATGGCCAGATTAATGGAAAAAGACAAAAATACTACAAACTACTTTTCTCACTGACAGTGACATCATTCTTTCGATGACAATGAAACAGAATTTCTCGAATCCAACAATCTAATTGTGATATCAAAATTTAATATACAGTTAATCTGATTATAGAAGAGGAAATAATGATGGCCATGAGCAAACGAACATAATCTAGAATGAGGAACCAATGCAATCCAAACTACACGCCAAATGATATAGTGGTGTGATCAGTGTAATGACCATGCAGTCCAAATGAAATGCAATCCAAATTACTAAATTGGTTTTCCCACTTTCAATTAAAAACATAGATTATAGATCATGCAGTTAGTTTCTGAACCGGAAACAATTTTGGTTGCATACCTTTAGCCGAGTCCCCTGTAAGAGCTTGATCATAGAATAGGATAGGCAGTTCAAAATAAATGAGTGAATCACTCAAAGGAAAAGAAAGAAAGGAAGTCCATGATGGAAAAGAACGGCGAAAACAAGAAACTATACCCATTAGTCAGATTTTCCGCCGGAAAGAAAATCAACAAGAAACCAAAAATAGGACAAAAGATTCAAGTAGAGACAGGTGAAACATATTAATCCAAAAAACGGTCTCATCGGCTTAGAGGGCGTGTAAGGATCGAGACCTCCGAGAACTAGTTTATCAATTAGGTCTAAAATATCAATAGAATTTTTTTTTTGAATGGAATCTAAAATATCAAAAAATGAAGCCAAAAAAGGATGACGAGATGGATCTGACTAAAAGTTAGGATAAAAGTAAGACAGATGATAACTGCTTAGGTGGTGGTAAGGAATGAGGCAATGGCATAGCCAGAACTAGACCTTTTGAAGATCACTTTTTTTTATATTAAAAAAAAAAACCCAACACTAGAGCTTTGGAAGATAGAACTCCCACTTATCAATGGTCAATGGACCTAAAGTCATTCTAAGTTTAACAATCTCCTGCCATTAAAAAAAAAAGTTTTAACAATCTCCTAAATTAGCAAAGGTTTCAACAAAGTTTAAGGCAATATCATAAATCATCTCACTCTAGTTAAGGGGATATCATATATCGTCTCACTTTAGGTTTCTGAGGCTTTTCTTTCATATGTACAAGCATAAATTAGATGCTTTCCGTTCATATGCACAAGCTTAAATTAGATCTTTGCAAAGCAATGAATGCTTCTAGGTTCTACTAAGCCAATACGTAAATGAATGGAACAGAAAATCAATAAGCATGTCTAAGGCCATACTAAGGAATTGTAGAGATCAAACTGTGTACAAGGATAGTCATGAATCATGATGTGTTGGACATGCGTGGACTCCTATTAACGCCGTTATTAGAAAGAAATCAGAGTTTATCGATCTGTCCAATTTTCAGATATTATCTGAATATTTTTTATACTGTATTGGGTATATTTGTCCATATTTTATGATTTTACAAACTAATATTCGTATAATAACATATCTTTCCATATATGAGTCCATAGTCTATGCTTTTATGAAATAATATGTATATATTAATATATCCTTCAATATCATCATAAAATTTTACAGACTTTTCTTCTGTCAGAAGGTGCCGTATCTGAAACCAACACATATGTCCATACTCGAGTTACATAGACATCAAGTAATCTGACAAGAAAAATCATTCCAATAAACCCACCATATAGCACCAAGAGATGACAGGAAAAAATGAAAGAAAAATCATTCCAACAAACCCACCATATAGCCTTGTATTAATTGAACACCCAACCAGCAAAAGCCACTTTCAACATTTGCAGTATCACTCGTACAAATGTTGAAGGCCTACATTTTGATAACTAAATCCTTCAAGTAAGCATTGTCAAATCTGAAAGCGTCATGGACAATTCTATCAAAATGAAGAAGAAAAATCATGTTTATCATTTCCATGCAGTTCGAAATGAAGATTAGTTCAAGCCCCTGTCTGCCCCTTAATCAAATGAAATATGGACTTTGGGAAACAATTTTTTTTATAAATTGAGACCCTTATGAATCAGAAAGAAATAAAAAGTGATAAACAACAATGCAACCGCAATCAAGATACAGTATGGGCAACAATGCAACCGCAATCAAGATACAGTATGGGCAAGAACTGTAGAGAGAAATTGTTGTTCCGCAAATAGACATAATCAAATATCTACAATAAACAGACTCTCCATTTCAAAATATTGAGCCCCAACACTACAAACAGAGTCACCATTCAGACCACTCGCCAATTGATATGACTGCATTTGGCCTTAACTTAAACTGGTAAAATAAAATGCTAAGGGACATGCAAATGTAGGAAGAAAAAGAAAAGAATATATTAGCAGCTAAATAGTAGAAACACCAAAATACAGGAAAGGAGATACATGGATGGAATACAAAGCAACATGCTTCAGTTTCAATTGAAATCCCTCAGTCTCCTCTTTAACACGTCCATTGACTTCTTACGAGCATTTTGCTTAGTGTTCCGACCAGAGAGACTTCCAAACAACCTATCTGGTGAATCCTTAAATTTATCACAAATAAGTCCCACCTTCTTATGGTCCAGAACACTGTAGTGTTTCTGCCTTATCACAGGATTCATAAAGTTCTCAGGCTGATTGCTTAATAAAAGATTGAGCAATTGTCGCGCTTCTATCAAGCAATCTTTCAAACTCCCTTCCTTATGCAACTCACTCAAGCCAGTGCTATGAAACCTCTCTTCTGCAAAAGATTCTAACAATTTTAGGTCATTGTCAATGCCCATGACAGCACTGGCTGTGAACCTTTTCACGTTTTCACTAAGAAAAGCTGTCACCGTAGTATTGGATATGTGCTCAAGTGCACCACTTCCTACTTTATACAAAGCATCCAAAGGTAATATTTGCTGAGCTGCCGGGGACATAAGAGTGTCGAGAAAAATTATGACCTCATTTACATACTCATTTTCATTCTGCGGGGCTTCATCAGCCGTCCAATTGATATTATCCGTTAGTGCCATAATCTCATCCACCTTGGAATTCACTAGGCTCAACAGTCCATGATAGGCAGCATCCTGTGAAGTCTTTAGGACTGCCCTAGCAGTTAAACCAGCACGAGGCCTTTCCACCAAGCGTACAGGGATGCCACACAATTGAGCTGCCTGTCGAAGAAACAGATCACAAGCGCGCTCGAGAACAGCTATGTTGGCTGCAATTTGTATTGCTTGGGACACACCTGTCGTGCTACTATGGATTGCTTTTAGTAGAGCCTCATTCAACACATCAATCAAGAGCTTGTCCAAATACTTCTTTACAACATCATAAAAATTCATATGACCTCCGTAAGACAAATAACTTACAGAATCCTCAATGAACGACCGTACTATGCGGCAAAAATCCGGAACACTCGAGGAGAAGGGCGCTCTGTATGGGAAAGCCGGCATTATGTCCGAAGTTTGGAGATGGAATGATAAAACATTCATATTGTACTCATACTCCTTCCTCATCACCATTTGTTCATATGTATCATTTGCAAGAACATCATTCATTTGCTTTCGGCATTCATCCAAAAGGAGCTCGTGGTATTTATCTCTACTACTATCAAGAACCTCAAGTAAAGGTGACACTTGGTACCCATGCCTCCTAAGAGTCGCACCTAAAAGAGTAACATAGTCCTTGATCAAAAGAAGATGACTTGCACTATCCATACGAAAAAAGTTCTCCTCCAACACAGAAGTCATTTTGGCTACAGCCGTATCCCATATTGTTTCCACCTGAGTAGCAGACAATAACCCTCCTGCGGTCCGCAATACACGATCCTCGACTATGAAGTACCCGGCAATCTGAGCAAAAAAATTCTGATGGGATTCTAAAAAGGGTTGCATCGAGGATATTTCCAAGTCCAAATTCAGCTGCATCAACCGATTTTTGTAGTAGTAACTTCGGAATTTGTCTTCGATACCAAGGCAGGTGTGGATATGATGTGCCCGATACACAGGTGTGAGATCAAATTTTAAAACGGAGTCTTCGTCAATCTCCTCAATATCCAAAGTGTATGCACAATCACCTAACCCCAAACGACTCTGTTCCTCAGCTTCCCGCTGATGAGCGCGCATTTCTAGATCTCTCTGACGAGCAGACGCAGCTTGTCCAATGGCTAACTGCCCAATTTCCCTCGCACTACTCCTTATATGAACGAGCCAATCATTGAATTCACTACATACTTTCTTTTCAATGTGCAACTTGATCGCCGGTACTTGCTTCTCAATCACCACTCGGAGAGCCTTAACGGGAACATTCTGCAAATAATCTTTCTCTATCAGGTCCAAAGTCTTCAATGCGGGGAAAAATTGACCGTCCGAGATGTGCTGGTTACACTTCACACATAGGTTCGCAACTTGCACGCAGACTTTAGCCATCTGTATAGCCTCTGTGACATTTTTCTTGATTGAATATGACTCGAGAAGCTCCTCGAGCTTCAACAAAAGAGAACTCCCAACTTCTTGGAGCCTGAAATTCTCACTTGAAAGCGCATTTTTTAGTTCATCGGCATCAACCAAGACACCACGGAGCTCATCAACGGCAACAATGAAGTCTTCATAGTGTTGTTTACACAAATCCTCAATCTCAACCTCTTTCTTTTTCACGACATTCTTGAGCTGGTGTAATAGTATTTCGGGTTTTCCAACTTCAAATGCATGCCTCACAAGAGGACCCAAATCCTCCCCATTCCCAATTGAAGTAGCAAGGACTGAATCATCTCCCCCTTCTCCATTCTCGGTAACGGTTCTCCTCTTCGATTTTGCGTGCATGGTTCTGTTCAAGCTGTCCACAATATGGTAAAAAAACAAACATATATAACACTAATTTGGAAATAAATAATTTCATTTCATTCAACAATTCCCTCACCACAAAAGCAATTTTGTTAAAAAAATAAAAAAGTTCATTGATATGACTAGACCATTCAAAAAAAGGTTCATTCATGAATCTTTAAGTTCAAACGGGTTTCCAACAAACATATATAAAAGCAAATTGGAAATAAATAATTTTATTTCATTTCAACAATGGCCCCACCCAAAAAGCAATTTTGTTAAGAAAATAAAAAGTTTATTGATGACACTGTAAGTTCAAATGGGTTTCCAACAAACAATATAAAAGTAAATTGGAAATAAATAATTCCATTTCATTCAACAATGCCCCTCACCCCAAAAGCAATTTTGTTAAGAAAATAAAAAAGTTCATTGATGACTCTTTAAATTCAAATGGATTTTCTAAAACAAGACCCATCACAGAAAAGACAATAATAAGAAAAACTATTTTTCTAAGATAATGTCTATACCTAAAAATGGGTTTCTACTATAATTCTATCAATTGATCAACAGACAGAAAAATAAAAGCCAGAGAGAGAGAGAGAGACAGAAGAAGAAGAAGATAAACTCACAAACATCTTTAATCATAATCTTTTATAATATGCAAAAAAAGGTTTTGGGAAGATTTTTGCCAATATTTGGATGGGTTTGTCCTCAAAACAAAAATGACAAAAAGAAATTTTTTTAAAAAAAGATATAAGAAATAGGAGTAAAATATCTCTTGGTAGAGATCTCACCCAACACAATAAAAAAAAAGGAAAAAATAAACTTTAATATATGTTCATATTCAAATGGCTTCCCTCTAACAAACATACCCTTCAAACCACTCAAAACGAAGAAAATAAATAAACAAATAAGCAAAATCCGTCCCATTTAGCACAACCCATCATTCTCAATCAAGACTATTCATTAATCAAAACAGAAAACGCCCAAAAAGTTAACAAGTGAACAAAAGAGTCTATTTTCACCAAAACCCAACAATCAATCCCATAAAAAAAGGTTGTTCTTCTCAAAAGTTCAATCACCCAACATAAACTAAGAATAGAAATAATAATAATAATAATAATAAGAAACAAAACACATACCAAAAAGCAAAAACTCAAAGGGTTTTGCTTGATTTTGTTCTTCTTAGCTAGAGTACTGAGAAACCCAAAAAGGAAAACTCATAAAAAGAAATGGGTCTCTCTTGTTCACGACTATTTCTTCCGAATCCAGTGCTTTTCCTTTTTGAAAAGGGGGTGAAAAGTGAAATTTTGGGGGGTGTATGTTGAAATATTTTATTTTGTTTTGAACGGCATAAACGAGGATGTCCGGCTTTGGAGGCAGCTGAATTAGACTGCTTCAGCCATTTGATGCCTAAAATCATGCGGCAAAATACATTGGGAAATGATATATCCACCCCCCCTTTTTTACTTTGCACAGCCCCATCTAGAGTAAAAGAGTAGTGAAAATACACTAGAAGGGGCTGTCCCAAGAAAAAAAGAATGCGAATATATCGCTTCCCAAAACATTCC
The DNA here is from genome assembly GCF_043159265.1 of Tasmannia lanceolata. Classification (NCBI taxonomy): domain Eukaryota; kingdom Viridiplantae; phylum Streptophyta; class Magnoliopsida; order Canellales; family Winteraceae; genus Tasmannia; species Tasmannia lanceolata. The sequence goes on along the minus strand of NW_027518696.1, from coordinate 15,508,382 downwards.
TCTCTTTCCCTTCACTCTTTTTCCTATGTTGTTAATGTCGCCGTATTATTTATTTTATATTGCTAAAATCATGAATACCCCTTGCCAATTTTCAACCGTTGATGAATTATGTGTGTAAGCCGTCCGATTGATGGACTTATGCTGGCTGAATTTTTCCATTTTGAACCCATTGATCCGACGGCTAGAGAGTCATCAGATTGATGAGATTTTTTACATCTCGAGATGTATTTTATATGGTGTCCGGGGTTAAGCACCCAAATAAGTGAATGATTTGGATCTTCAAACAAGATGGATTGGGATTTGCTAGCGTCCATCATCGGAGAAGACATTTTGCGGATGGTCTGTTGCATGTGAGAGCAGCCACCTGATGAATGAAGACAAAATCTGCTGAAAAGTGAGCTGATGTGGCTGCTCTCACATGCAACAGGCCATTTGCGAAATCCCTTCTACGATGGACGCTAGCAAATCCCTTCGAATTTTACTTCGGAGGGACCTTTAATTTATGATAATATCCATCTAAATTAAACATAATTATATCATTTTAGTTTAAATCGCACAAGGAAAATTTCCTAAGAAAAAATCAAACCAATGGAACGATGTAAATAGGATGTGGCCCAAAATCATTTCCATAAAATAATCCCAACCCTATGATCTATTGAGGAACTGCATATTATGGAAACTGCTATAGATATGAAAGTTGGGATCATCCTATGGAAGTGATTTTTAGGCCACAATCTATTTAAGTTGGGCTCATCAAATGGATGGTTTGGATCATACAACGGCGTGCCCATCAAATGGATGGTTAGATCATACTATGGTGTGCCCATCAAATGGACGCTTTGGATCATCCAACTGTAGTGGTACGTACTGTTTTTTTTTTTTTTTTTGAATAATAATAGTCTGTTCGAGCTTACACCATGTCACCATCTTGCCTTTATAAGAGAGAGAGAGAGATTTTCAAAGGATTTAATTTTGCTCTAGTAATGGAGAGATTTTAGGGATTTCTAAGGGTAATATAATGAAGGGTATAATGGGTAAAAGAAAAAATAAAAAACTATTTTAGGCTTAAAATTGTATCACTGGTAATTATGAAAAATTTGAGGGGATTCTGGTAGATATGTTTTAATCTAGGGAATTTTTAGTAGTTTTCCCTCTTTTTTTTATGCCAACAAGATTTACAAATTTAGGGAAATGAAATATTCACCCTGTTTTTTCTCCCTTGTGCCACCCCTTCTAGTGTAAAGGGTGTAGCCTGGGGAAGAAAAGAGGGCGAATATATCACTCCACATTGAAATAATGTATGCATGATTGTATTGTGTTTCTTAGGGTGCTTTCCTCTGTGTGTGTTGCCAACTGGGGGGGTTGGAGGTACAACTTTTGTTTACGCATATGTAGGAGAGGTTGGTTTTCGACTGCGCATAAGTCATTGGAAATAAGGGTGAACTGGGGTCGGGTTAGATTCGGGTTGAGGCCAACCATAGCCCAACCCGAGATAGCATTCCCTAACCCGAGCCTCGGGATGAGGATGGTCAACCCTAACCCAATCCGTCTGTAAATCTCTCAACCCTAACCCAACCCATATAACCCAAAATCGGGTCCGGTTGTCGAGTTGGGTTCGGGTTCACCCACTGCCAAACAGAAAAATACAAGAATAAAACATAACCCAACGAAAATCAAAATAAAATTAGAGGACGGAGACGGAGAACCGGTTCATGTCGGGTTGGTTACCAAGGCCTTAACCCTAACTCAACCTGAAATTAAATCGGGTTGGCTTTTCCCGACTCTAACCCAACCCAACCCAACCCTTGAGCAAAAATTGGGGTGAACCATTTGGGTTCGGGTTGAGCCCGACCCAAATTGCACGCCTAATTGGGAATTACCCATCCCTTATGTTGTAATTAGCTTTCCCCTTCCCCGTCATTTACCCAAAGTAGGGACAGTCACATCCCCTTGGAGATGGTAATTACAAATTGGTGAGGGAGGACAAAAACTACATCACAAAACGTAGAACTACAAGATATCGATCCTTCAGAAGGGCCAGATCTGCAGGGATCATTTAGAGACCTTTGATCCGAGTTAAGTTTGTTATTTTCTCTATCCATTCTCGATCATGTCCTTTTGAGGGTATTCTAGCTAAATAGTATCAGATATGCAATAATCTTTATCAATTTATTTAGGGCTCTGTGAGGGGTTTTTATGGTTTTGTATTACGGTTTTTTCTACTACTAAATATGACTTATAGAGTAGAGAATTAATGATTTATACATAAGTCCTTTAATGGCTTTGCATTAGGGTTTTTTAATGACCTTCCATTTGTAATGATATTATAGGTACCTGCAAGATAGAGCGAGAAAGAAGAAAATTCGGTTCGTTTGGAAAACCAGTCACTCGTACAATAGCACAAAATTTGGTTGAATCTACTCTACCTTTTCATTAAGAGATAAGAAGAAAATATAAACGCCTATAATGATCTCACGTTTCAACACAATTAGGACTCTACAACCAATCAAAATTAAGAATAATAAAAGAAAACTAAAAGATAAATACAAAAGATAGCTAAAACTAACTAGCCAACTTAAGCGTTGGTTATTGACATCCCTAAAATTTGGGGATTCAACATTCCCTTCGCCTTGAAAATTGCCTTGTCTTCAAGGCTGTTAATTTTCTTCGTCTTCTTCTTCCTTATCACTGTCAAGAACTTGAATTAACTGAAATTGAGGAAACTTGCATTTGTGACCAGGAACAAATCCCTCATCATAGTTGTAGCACAACCCTTTAGAACATCTCTCCTTCATCTCGCCCATTGTAAGCCTTCGAAGACCCTTCGGATCTGATGTTGGGTACTCATGCTCAATCATTGTATCCTTTTGAAATGTCTGGCCATGCTGAATTTTCTCTTCCATCATCCGCGCCAACCCAATAGCATCATTCAATGTCTTCGACGGAAGACTTGAACTTCTCCTGCCAAGTCATCCTTGAGACCTCCCACAAAAGTCCCAATTAGGGCCTTCTCAGTCCATCCTTCTACCATATTGGACAATTTTTCGAACTCCTTCTGATATTCTCTAACCGTACTTGTCTATCGCAACTTACTAAGGGCTGAGTCGAAATCTTCAAACTCAGTAGGCCCAAATCGAACACATAAAGCTATCTTCAAGTCATCCACTCCATATTTTTGTGAACCTTCTCGTACCATTGGAACCATTGTAGCGCTTCACTCTCCAGATGAAACGATGAAAGAGGTTCCTTCATGTCTTATGCAATTTGATGGAAGCGGAAAATTTGTTCTGCGCGATATACCCATCCCGTAGGATCTTCTAGACCATCAAAGCAAGGAAACTCGAGTCTGGTAAACCTCGTTTGGATAGATCCACCTGTTGTTCCAGACCTTGACGCGTCGTTTCCTCCTAATTCCACGTTGGAAGAGGTAGCCTTGCCACGAGAAACCTCATCCTCAACATATTTCCGGTTTTGACTTTCCATAAACTTGGAAACCATCTCTACCAGATTGTTAACGGTCTCTTCTAACTTCTCTACTCTCTCTTCCATGGCTGATTGTTCTTGAGTTGACTCCTTTTTGTTATGCCAAGATCAACCAACTTTGATACCAATTGATAGGTACCTGCAAGATAAAGCGAGGAAGAAGAAAATTTGGTTCGTTTGGGAAACCAGTCCCTCGTACAATAGCACGAAATTTTTTTGAAATCTTCTCTACTTTTTCATTAAGAGATAAGAAGAAAATATAAACATCTACAATGATCTCAAGTTTCAACACAACTAGGACTCTACAACCAATCAAAATTAAGAATAAAAAAAAAAAAAAAACTAAAAGATAAATACGAAAGATGGCTAAAACTAACTAGCCAACGTAAGCGTTGGTTATTGACATCCCTAAAATTTGGGGATTCAACAGATATTCCCCCCAGGTAGGCTATAATGCTACGATTTCCTCTGAATTGAGAAAATAAAAGAAAATAAAAGGTAGTGGTGTTCTTTAGAGTGAGAAATATATTGCCAAGGTAGGGTCCATCCTATTTATAACAATTTCGTCTATGATAGGGTGCAACCCATGCACAACCACAATGAAAGGTGGACCAAAGAAGAGTTAGAAATATATTGTCATGTTCTGCCTCAACTTATTACAAATTATGTTCCTACTTGATGCAGGGGATGTGTGCAGAATCTAAGTTCTGAGTTTGTAGTGAAAGATGTTAGGGTAATTGAATGAGGAATCACAGGTAGTGGTCAAGTATAACACTGATAGAATGCCGAGTCCACTGGCAGATGTGAGTCAACGAACACCAAAATGCAAGTATGCTAGGAAAGATGGCCTCATAATAACCCACTATTTCCAAATACCTTATCATTCTAAGTCGAAGATAATAGCAGGGCTATGATAAATCTGTACCCCATGTAGGATAATTCACACCTCTTATAACGTGATTTGACGTCAAAAAGCGCTAAAGTCTGCCACAATTCACGTTATAAGAGGTGTGAATTATCCTACAGGGGGTACGGAATTATCATCTCCCCGAATTTATCATCACCCTAATAGCAAACAGAAAATTCATGGTTTCTGTCCAGACTTCTGGTGAACTCATATTGGCCAAAGTGGAAGAGTGAAATTTTGTTCTTTCTTAAAAAAGACTATGCTAACTTCTATTAGAAAGTGGAGCATCAACTATAGTGGAAATAATTGACATTATGTAAGCAGTAGATGTCCAACCAAAATATGAGTTTCATGTGTATTCTCTGATCGTGAAAATCTGTTGGTATTTTAATACAAAAGTGGCTTTTGTTGGTATTTTACATAGTTTGATTTGTTTACAAAAAGCAACCACACTGGTTTAGAAAATGAGTTTACCCACTTCCTTCACAAAAACAAATAGTCATGTAATGGAAAGTGGAGGAAAGGTTCAAGGGCTTATATAGATTTCCACTTCTATTGCTTTGTGAATGAGAAGAGAAGAAAGGGGCCTACTTGCATGAGCCACCAAGTGGACCCGGTGGGCTTTTGGCTAACCCGAAGTTTTTTCCCTTCGCCTAGACTTTATTTTTCGCCTTTTGTTATTGCCCGTCAAACCTTACCCTTACCTTTGCAATTCTTGAAGGATAACGCCTTACTGGGTAAGTCGGCTTACAGGTACGCCACCGTTACTGGATAAATAATGGCGCCTTTATTTTATAAATAACTGCACCGTTCCTGACCATTGTGACTTTTGGGAAGCGACATTTCGCTTCTGTAACGTCATTTAAACATCTCTTTTCTTATAGGGTGCCTTTACTATATTAAAGGGCATATTGAACGGACATATTTGGGTTATAAAAAGAGAAAGATATCTGTATTTTTATATACAGAAAAATCTAACAGAGATTTCTTCTGTTCTCTTTATGTTCTCTGTAATGTTCTTTCATCTTCTTCTTTCTTCTTCTATTTTATATATATTTTTGCTCGGCAATCGGAGTGTTCGTGTGGTTCAAATCTCTTAGATCGTACAGTTCTTAGAGATCGACGGTGCATCGGGATGTTGTATCCTGGGGGTGATTGTGGCTAGTAATCTGCTGCATCAGAATAAGTTTCACAGAGGCATAAATTCACCTTAAAGAGAACGACATAGTCCGTGCTTCATCTCGCCGCATCTAAAGGTTTATCGAACTCATCTATCTTCTGTTTTTAACAGAAATCAGGTACGCCATATTTTGATTTTGGAGGAAAAATTACCAACAAAATCCTTAAGGAAGCCATTTCAATGTTGTTCATCAAATGAATAGAGACACGTAATTGGAATAACATGGTTTCATTTTATCCAATTGTGTGACACGTGTAAAGAACAGAACCTGAGAAATCAGCTTATTGCTATTCTCTTGGGGTTTTGTCTCAGATTACTCCTGGGTACGGTCTTGGTTTGAGAAGCAAGGAAAGGGTTGCGGGTTTGTGGGTTTTGGGTTTAATCCATTGTAATCCTTGTATATTTTTTTCTCATTGTGGAAGATCGTGTTGCTCGCCCGTAGAGTAGGCTTGGCCGAACCACGTAAAATCTTGGTGGTTATGCTTCTATTCAACAAACCTCTGTAGCTATATGTTGAGTTGGTGATACAAAATCACCAGTTTTATTTCATTCTTGGAGTGGGTTCTAGTTGGCCCTTTTAAGTGGGATGTGAGGGTTCATATATGAAAGAGATGGTTTTCGAAGAAGAAGAGGAAAATGAAGGGAAGAGAGGAGAAAGCTAGGGCAAGACAAGAGGGATTTTCTCTTGGGGCTCTAGGAAGGCTTTTGTGGTGAAGTAAAGGCTAGGTTTTCAACTCAGGGTTGAGAAGAAAGGATAGGGGAAAAGGAGGGTTTACTCTTATGGATCTTGGAGTGCTTTTTTTGGGAAGCAAAAGCAAGGTTCTTCTTGGAGGTGAAGAAGAGGAGAAAGCTAGGGCAAGAAAAGAGCGGTCTTCTCTTGGGCTCTAGGAGGGCTTTTATGGTGAAGCAAAAGCGAGGTTCTTCTTCTATTCAAGGTTGAAGAGAAAGTTTAGGGCAAAAGGAGAGGCTTTCTCTTGGACTCTTGAAAGGCTTTTTTGTGGTGAAGCAAAATGGGTTTTTCATCATCTTCTTGTTTAATCAAGTTGTATTCTTCTTCTTCCATTCTTCTTCTCCATTGGATTTTCTCTATTATAGCACAAGCATTGTGTTGGAGGGTTTTCCAACTACTTCTCGAATGAGTGTTATTATTTTCCTTGTACTCGGTGTAGAGACTTGGAGGTTATTTTGTGGCTACATAGAAGGCTGGAGAGAAGGGTTATTCGGTGACTTTTACCGGTTGAGGTAACATTGTGTGGACCCCGATCCGAGAGAGGCGGGGGACGAGCCCCCGAGAGTCTCTAGATCATCCACGTGAATGAGAGCTCTACCAAGGAACTCTAAAAAAGAATGCCTCTCACAGCATGAGTGGCGATGTAAAGTGAGATACCTCTCGATTCGGGGACTACCCCGAATTCGAGACGTACCTTAAACAAAAAGAGTCGCCATCCAAGGAAGTAGGCCCTAGATCCCATACTATGCTCTGTTGCAATGGATAACCAGAGATATAAAAGAAGTTTCGTGCCTAGTTACAAATTTGGAAGGTCCGAAGAGCACCTCGTCCGCCCAAGTGCAAGCACCTGGTCTTTTATGCCATTTATTTATTGATTTTGAAGAGTTTTGAGAAAAAGTCATGTGAAATGGGAACATATATCTCCGAGAAGACGTCTATCTAATCATGCATCTCTCGAAGATGAATAATAAGCACACACAAAAGAAATGAAAGGAATGTCACCTAAGAATAGCTAGGTTATGAGTGCCGTGCCTAATTGGTGTCTAAGTTCTGATGGGCAAACACATGCATGCTACAGCTAAAGATATAAGGTCTATACATGAAAGTAAGAAAACACAACAAAACATACATCACAACTTGACTCCACACACAACTCGACACGACAAACCCTAGACTCTAATGTGATACCTGACTCGGACCAAGATGGCCATCCATCCCAACTGCTCTACGTATCCCGGTCTCGGGAAGAATCAGAGTCGACATAGTTCGGCGACCTATTCTAAACTACGATGCCTAAGCATCTAAGACCGCTATCCTAGACTCGATCAACTAGACCTGACTAGTTTTTAAAGCTTCTTGTGCGATTGCTTAAGTTCAAGTGAATTGTAATTTTTAGGACTCCCTATATACCCTAACTAATGCAAGTTGGTTAGCCTTAAACTAATGCAGGTGGTTCATATATCATATGTGTAACTAGGTTGTGTGTCCTAAGAAAAACCATGGGCTAACTAAGTGTTTCCTAGTCTAGCCATCGGCTCGACTAAGTGTCTAACCGACCACGGCTCGAGCCTCCTAGCTCTAGGGACACTAACACGACAAGACACAAACACAGCATATCAGCACAATCAGGACAGACTCCTAACTCTAGGGGAAGATCTTTTGAAAAGGTTTTGAAGAATTTTTATATTTTTAGAAAGTTTGAAATGTTTATTTTTAAAGGTTTGGCTGGACTTAGGATGTGGATCCCAAGCTGCACTACGTACCTCATGGAAGAGGATCAAGCCAACGTAGTTCGGAACAGAGTCTCCTCACTACTCCTAATGACTCAAGGCTTTTGAAATTTTTGGTTTTTTCATATTTTTTTGATGTTTTGACTCAAGAGGACAGAATCCTATCATCATAAGGGTAGGACAGACTTCTAAAAATCCCACAAAGGTTAGACAGAATCCTATACTTTGCGAGGGGTTAGACAGAATCACGACTCTGCAAGGGTTGGGCAACATCTTATGCCTTGCAAGGATTGGATAAAATCACATGATTTGATTGGATAGAATCCTAGCCCTTATGATGATAGGACTGACTCCTGAAACACTGACTTTCTAACTAAGGATTGACTCCTATGCTAATGGACGGATTCTCAAACTGGTGACCCTAAGAGGGGTGCTAATGAGACAAGGCATGTCTCCTAGAAGAAGAGGATAACTAGGGCTAATTAGACAAAGCCTGTCTCCAAAGGGTTTGAATTTTCCTACATGAGACATAGCCTGTCTCCTAAAAGGGTTCGACTTTTCTGCACTAGACATAGCTTGTCTCTTTAAAAGGTGGGCTCTAGATGACTCTTTCATTGCCCTTGCAATGAATGGGCTTCTAATATTCAAGGGTACACATCTAAAAGGTTGGGCAAGTCTCTTAAGTAAAAGAGGGGAGTGCTACTTGGACTGAGCAAGTCCCCTAATGATGGGCTTGGGCTAGCGCCTTCATCGCCCTAGCCATTATAAAATAATTCTAGGCTAAAATCAAAACTATAGCAAACGATCTTAAAGAATAGGCCAAGAATATTTCCGAAAGAAAGCAGGAAATTATGAACTCTAAAAGAAAAATCAATAAGAGTACAGACCAAAAGGGTTATTGGCAATTATACCACAAAAGCATGCTTGATCTAATATAACCTCTAATTATATCAGCCAACAATAAAGCTTCCTTCCTCTCAATTCAAAATCAATGATATCTTGTAATAATAACTTCAGCCTACTCTCTTTCTTTAATTGTCTTAATGAGTTGTAATTAAAGTGAACATAATTAGAAAACCTCTCTATAAATCTCTAATCTGTCTATGTTGCGAGAATACAAAACAATGCTCATATGTATAACCAAATTACTATCTAAATAATTAACATTTATTTAAATATACTCACAAAAGATCAAACCAAATAAGGTCTTAACAAAAGATCAAAATACTACACTACTTTATATGTATTCCCTAAAAAAAAATGGTGCCAGTACAAGCATACTTTAATACTTTTACAAACCATGTTATCAGTTAATAACTGGAAAACTATCTAAAATTATTAAACGAGGAGCTTCCACAAGGCCATCAAAGAAGAAAAGGAAGAAAAGGCAGCTGGGCTTATATATAATATGAGGACAAAAAGATAACACTACTCTGTTCATGGTAATTAATAAACAAGACAACAAATAATTCTTCGTACAGGGATCACCAATGAGCTCACTTGACTGCTCTTTTTGAGACATAACATCAAATGTTAAGAAGGGGCGAAGAACGGACATTTCACATGATCCCAATGAATGTATACAGTGAAACCATCATGTGGAAATGAGAAAACTATAAAGGGATACTAATAAGAGGTTAAGATGCAGGCGTGTAAAACCATTTGTGAAAATGAAAGGGCTAGCATGGTTTGAAACCTGGAAAACCCAAAATCCAGATGTCATATGACCTGCCAATAGTTGAAAGTCCTAGATGAAAATAAGATCTTGATAAGAAAGACAACTAAGAATATAAAACCCCTAGATAGATTGGATCCACATATAGCATGGATAAAAATATATCAACACCACCTACCCAAGCAATAAAAATCTCATTTTACTAATGCTCACATCTACCTCTGTGTTCATTCCCATTTGTTTGATAACTTAAGAGGTTTTTAGAATAAATGGAAAGAAAGAAACTAAATGTTATCTGAACATGTATCAAGGCTAAAAGTAAAATGAGAACTCCCTCTTTATCTCCTCTTCATATACAAATAAAAGAATAGAGTCCAAGTATGTTATGGAGCTAAAGGCACAACTTCAACCTAATCTTATCCCAGATACGGATGTAGTGAACCAAGATTCACAGTTAGATTGAAATAGTTTAAAGAAAAAAAAATGATTCAGTCTTTCAAATATCCAAACATGGAGTCTCAAACCAATGAAGAATTATTGACAGTACCTTAGATCAAAATTTCATGTTCACACCATCTTATCATTATCCATTTGATTTTAGTATGATCAATCACTCAACGAACCAATTTTCTACAAACTCAAGTATCAAAATCAACACAGAATTAGGATTGGGGACAGAACTTCACCTCCTGTTTAATTCAACCATGAGACATAACTAAAAAAAATTGCATTTCATTCAAGTATCAACATCATATGCTTAGAATTCATATGAAGAGCTCACACAGAGAAATAACCACAAAGACAAAAACACATTCCCAACAACAGATAATGAATCATAAAAATAAATCATAATAACAGAAAGTAAATGAGTACGAGGAAGAAACCTTCTCCGGATTGTGGTATGATCTCCTAATTACCTCTCAAAATGACTAATTGCTGCCAAAGGAGCTGAGATAAGCTATCAGAGAATAAAGATTTGTCCAAATATCATGAAGTCCATCGGAATTTTGAAAGGACGATACTCAGCTCCACTGAATTATCGGAGAACTAAAGCCTCTGATTTCATCAGTTTCAAAGAGTCTTCTTCTTTTGATGCTCTAAGATGACAAGAAGAAAAAATGAGAAGATCTTGTGGAGAATGAATCGGATCTAGTAGTGGAGATGGGAGAGGGTTTAAGTTTTCATAAAAATAACAGATCTAAGGTTTTTTTATTGGATCTGAGGTAATAAATGGGGAAAACCAGTTAGGGTTTAAGTTTTTGGATCGAAGGTTTGGAGCTTGACTTAGGGTTTGTAAGGAAGAATTTAGGGTTTCTTTAAATGTAACAAAGGGGAAATCTATGCTTTGATTGAGAAATAAGAGAGAGAACATAGAAAATTGGCTTGACAGAGCTCACCGGAGCCTAACCGGAGAAGATCGGAAAAAATGGAAGAGGTTAGGGTTTCAAAAAAAAAAAAAAATCAACAGAGTTTTGTGAGGAAAAGAGTGTAGAGATAGAAGAATAGAGAAACTGACCGGATTTCAGATGAGATGGCTGGAGATTTGGCCAAACTCCGGTATGGCTTGCTGGAGAAGAAGAACAAAAATGGGTTAGAGTTTGGAAAATCTCGTCATCTCTCTCTCAGCTCTGTCTAAAAAAATAGAAAACCCTCCGCCAAATGAGTTGCTCGATCTTCTATTTATAGGTGAAGATGGTGGTGGCTGGTGGCTAGGATCTGAGATGCCCCCCCCCCCCCTGTTTTTTACGAAAAAATGGAATCCCTCAAGTCCTAATTCGATGGTTTTAACAATAAAATTGATAAAATCTGCCCCTTATCTTCTCATGGACAGCCCCTGTCTAGTGCTCATGACCACTCTTTTTACACTACCAGGGGTGGTGCATTAAACAACAAGGGTAAAATGAAATTGCCTTTTCTTTTCTTTTGTTATGAACAGCCACCTTAATCCCTGATTCACTCCCTCTCTGTGAAATCATGATCACTCTTTATCCAACAAGGGCTGCCTTGGGGTAACAATGAATACAACATTTTGCTCTAATCTATGCTACATATAGGGTTGATATTGACACTCCTGTATGGGATATTTCACACCCCTTTTCTTTGATTTTTGGAATAAAAATAAGGATTGAGGTGCAACTTGGGTTAAATTTCTTGGCGTTCAGTTTTCAGGATTTTATTCGCTTTCGGGAATTAAGGTCCGGTCAAAATGGGGTGTCTACACATTGTACTATTTTGGTTCTAAATAGTGGATTGATTGTTGCCTTGTCCATGGAGTAGCCCATTGCAGTGAACCATGTATACTCTTGTCTTCTTATGGTCGTTTGTTTTGCTTCCCTTTACTGGTTGTGGTTTGTTGGTATATATTTACTCCATCTTGTTTGTGCAAGATTTTGGATTTTTTCGTGTATTTACCAGTGGAAGATTAACCGGTATCATTGGCGGTGGGTTTTAGCTACAATATTGGCCCGATAAAACTATCTCCATATCTCTGGTGAAACCATATCTCTCTCGACAAACCCTAAATTTGGAAGAATCCTACCTCCATCGTTCTCGACAAACCCTTCTGGAAGCACCGTAACTCCCTCTCTCTCGACAAACCCTTCTTCTTCCCTAGATCTTTCATCGTAATCCTTGCAATTTTCAGACGACCAATCAACTGTAATCGAGCCTAGCATTTTTAAATTTCTGTTAAGAAATATCAAAAAGCATCAAGAAAGCACAGGATCCTCCTCATCAATACTGTTCGTGGATTAACTTGCCTGTTGAATGTTGATTTTTGTTGAAGAACTTTCCTTCAGTTTCAGAGGAATTTGAATATTGTAAGTAGTGTTTTGATACATATTGTTAAAGGCTACAAATCCTATTCGAACAGTGGGGTTAGCAAGGGAGGTGGAAATCGACTTTTAGTTCAGTCGTGATCTACCTCTTTCGATTGTGAAATGCTTGCTGATATAACTCATTAGATTCCTAAAGCTTGTTGCTGATAACTCATTAGATTCCTAAAGCTTGTTGAAATTTCAAAGTAAAAGTGTCTACGAGTGAATGAATGTGTAAGAAGGACCATTTATAGCAAATCCCTGCCATAATCGGAGACTGACATTCCATTAAAACTTGGATCAACTAAAGTATAGTATCTTCCCTTTTAGATCAAACATATCTAAATAAGAAACCGTGGAGGTCTTGTAACATAATAACTACAGTTTCTCCTAATCTAATTTAAGAATATAGGGTGCTGATCTAAATTTCAATGTATTTCATGTGGTCTTGGAAAACTGAGAGCTTCCTTCATAAATTCTGACATTTTGTGTCTTCAATCTGGAAATCTGCAAGTTTAGAATTTACCTAAAGAATTAAATAAATTCTTTTAAATGCTAAAATAATATGAGGCGTTAAATAAAAAAGTATTTATAAAATTTGAAATACATAATAAATTGACACAATTTCACCAACCTTATGTGTGGTTTCCTCCAGTATCTCATTTATATTGAAATAATTTTTCAAGAATAACCAATGACATAGAAAAGAAAACAAATATAAGACTTATAACATTTTAATGCTATTAATAATATTTAGACATAAGAATGGGTAGTAAGTGTAAGCTGACAAACACAGTTTAAATTATTTTTTTGTGTAATATGAAATACTACATATTGAATGCATGGCAATATGAAAATGCATTGTGTGCAATGGTTGAGTTTATTTTTCCAAACTTGTCTAAATTAGAATCTACTAGCCTTACTCATTTTATTTTTTTTATTTAGTTTAAAATGATTTTGGGGTTCTCTTCTCCTTGATAAATTTACAGGCTGGCTTGACACGAGGAATCTTCCAACTGATATACAGACTCAATAGAATTTGTCCACACTTAGGCCATGTCTGGCAGCCAGGAATTTTTTTTTCATGATAAATTGGCTTTTCCAAGTGGTGGGAGAGGGGTAGGGCAGTGGGAGGAGATAGATTTGAGAGGGCACGATAGGAATGAGCCTGGGAAGTGGCTAAAAAACAGAAAAAAGTGATCCTATTTTCAGTAGAGTTCTTTGTTTCCTGGCTTTATCATGAAAAAAATTTTGTGGTAGCCAACATGCCCTTACGCTCTCTTTCTTTCATCGTAAAATGGGTGTAAAATAACTTTTATGCCCATCCATTTTTAAGTAAATTAAAAATAGATGTAAGATTTGTTTTTAGGCCCATTTTACATAGAAAGAAATGGTGGTTAATGGGAATTATTGATTTCATTTTTGAGATTATGTGGTAATATAGAGTCGTCTTGATTAACAAATTGGTGTTAATTTAATGTATAGTGGCATGCTTGCTTGGTGATTGATATCTATGGGTTATTATTGGGCGATCCATTGAGTACAAATCCCAAATCAAATGAAGATTAATGGGTCCAAATCCAATAGTTAATGAAGTTTGAGGCATATAAAGAATATATGCTTTGCCTTGTAGACATCTTGGCATCCTAGGCCAAGGAGTTAGGATATTCAATAATGGTGAGGACAGCACCTGAATGGCGTGGCCCGGGAAGAAAAGGGGGTGAATATATCACTTCTCATCAAAATAGTGTACACGTGATGTGAGCCCGTGTCGCACCATTTCTGATGGGGGGTTTACGTCTTTCTCTTTGAAAAATTGATACACTTTGTAGAACTTCTCAAGCTCAGTCTCTCCTTCCCTACTTTTTACCACAAAACTGGTTGCTCTTTTGTCCTATTTCTATAGGATGTAGATTAAAACAGGCTCCTGATACTGGCACTACCTTTTTTTTAATAATTGCACAAACTCGGCTTGTCTTTTCTATTTTAATTAGCTTGTGAGAACTTTTGGGGAACGGTAATAAGCTTTGACGGCTGGTTAAATAATAAAAGGCGAGATGAGTGAGTGCAATTATTAAAACAATGTAGTGCCAATATAAGGAGCCTTAAAGTATTTTCTTTGTTGTGATATTTTTTACTATTATTGTGATATTTCTTTACCACAAATACAAAAAATAATATCAAGACTATTATAATGGGCGCAAAATTGGACGGCCCATGAGGTTATTCAAAACCTTATAGTTTTAAATAAATTAATCCCTAAAAGGTAAGTTCTTTATCTATATTAATACTCTAGATAATGAGAAAAGTTGGGGAGGTCACATAAAACCTTACAAAGGAAAACACTCTCAAAACGAGATTTCATTTTGGAAAATAAAGACAAAAGTGAAATTGACCAAAGATTTGGTTATTTCCAGTGTCTTTTACATTTCGTCGGGATTAATGGAGCTCACTTCCTTGTCTTCTGGCTCATGTGTCACCACACTGGGTTTCGTCTTTATTTTTCCAAAAGAAATCTCATTTTTAAGCAATCTTATATTGACAAACATACATGTAGGACGCTGATCAAATGCTAAGATTGTCGATAGAAACAGCAGGAAAAGTCTTGATCAAATCCTTGGTTTAATCAAAACCATATAGCGAAGATCAAAATCCAAATATTTGATCAAAGAATAACATCTTTTAGCAAAAATTAGTTGATCTAAAGTATTCAAATCAACATTGTAAGCAATGAGGAATTTGATCTACTTGATTTGCTAGATTTAACACTATAAGAAGTGGAGTAAGATAATCCAAATTAAAATTGAAATCCCAATAGGCAACCCAAGAGGGGAGATGGAGGTGAATTGAGTCTAATTAGAAATTTAAAACTTGTTAAGTGTGATTACCTAGAAATTAAACTACAATTCACCCTTTTTGAAAATTAAAATCAAAATAAGCAAAGTGATAAATGTTACCAAGCAAGTGTGAAGGAGGGAAGGAGAAAGAGCCAAAGAACACAAGAGTTTTTTAAGTGGTCTGAACCTTAGTTTCAATACCAAGACCTACGTCCACTCTTCCCAAGTTAGGTTCCATGGGGACTTCCACTATTAGATCCACCTTTCTTAGCGGGCCGGGTCAAAAAACCCTCTTACAATGGTTGATTCACCTTTCTTAGCGGGCCGAATCGAAAACCCTCTTACAATAGCTTGATGAAGAACAAGAAGAAACTTTCTTAGGCTCTTGAAGCCTTGATACAACTTGTAAAGCTCAAAAATCCTCCAAGATAAAAATACAATTAAGTCCTATGGATATCTCTTCAAGGATCTGAAATTTCGAAGCTTTTGAAGAGTATTGAAGAACACTTGTATATTTGAAATTTGAAGCTCAAAATTTATTTTTCAAGTGTGTTAGAAGTTCTTAAATGACCATTTAATGTGGTATTTATAGCCACAAAGAAATCATGTTCAGCATATTTTGAAGATATTTTGGACTCCTTGAAAGGGTGAATGGGTGGTTTTGAAAATTGGTTTAAAAACACTTTCAGATCGCAAAACCATTTGAATTGATCTCCAATACAATCTAGTAAATGTAAAAAACTATTGATCTTCAGATTGCATTAGCTTCAAGGTCTTTTTAGCTTGGTTTGTCTTCAATGAACACTTAGCTTTGAATAGGTCATGTGATTTCCTCCACTTGAAGAATTCTTTTACTCTGGGTTGCATGAGGGGGCACCTTCTTTAGTTTATCTCCAAGCTTTTGACTTTGGCTCTTGTGCAAGTTGTGATTTCCAAATGTACCTGTCTAATACACAACATATTCTAAAGTACATAATTAAAAACATTATACTCTACATCTAGTATTATACCCCACTAGGTTAACGTGGGAGAGGAGAGTTATTTTTAGAAGAATATTAAAGTATATTTTTCATATCAAATTAAATTGCATATTGAATTAAGAGAATGACTAAATAAAGTAAGAGGCAAATATTCACAATAGAGCAAGAAGAAAAACATAAACAGAGTGAACCTAAAAAAACAGTGTGAAAGAATATGAAGAAGAACAGTAACAAAGAAGACTAGCAAGTGTTGGGAAAGTTGCCTCATTTCCCTTTTTTCCTACTCCTAGTGGGAAACTAAATAGGAAAGATGGCTCGTTTAGGCTTTTGGAACAAGAGAGAGGTGCGGCTACACAACCTCGTGAGGAGTGAAAACGAGAAAGAGAGAGTTTATTCTTGGGTTCTTCTCGTGGATTTTATTCTTAGATTTTCTTCTTAGGATGCTCTTGCGTGTACGGTCTTGGTTGAGAGGGTTGAGAGGACAAGGAAAGGGTTGCGGGTTCATCGCTTTAGGTTTAATCCATTGCAATCCTTGTATATTATTTTTTCTAATGGTAGAAGATCGTGTTCTCACCCGTCGATGTATGTCTTTGTGCCGAACCACATAAAATCTCAGTATTCACCTTGTGGTTTATTTTATCTTTTTACTTTTCCGTTAATTTGTGCACAATCGGATCAGATTTGACCGTCAAATTTTCTCAACAAGTGGTATCAAAGCAGGGGCATGGTAACTCCTGTATGCCCTCAAGGTTGGAAACCTCAGGTAAAATGCCCACCCCTCACCCGGCCGATAAAGTATATTACATAGTCCATTTTAGGGATTGGTGACTTCCCCATTCGGTGACTTTGGCACTAGACGTTCCCAAAATGTTACTATTTGGTCGTGGTAACTCTTGTATGCCCTCAAGGATAGAAAAAATCCCTTGGGGCGTGGTGACAAATGGAGTAAACCTAGCTTTGATACCACATTTTTATATGTGGATTAAATAATCAAACAATCAAGAGAGCAATCACACAAGAGAACACAAAAGATTTACAAAATATTCACTGATCAAAATAGGTAATACTACATTTCTCTCTAAGTTTTCACCCAAAATTTGAGAAAATACAAGGAATTAGAAAGATAAACCCTATTTGAGAAAGCCAAATCGCACTTTCTATCTATAAAAACGCACTCGCTAAACACAAGAAACTCGTTCTTTCTTTCTCCTTATTTCTCTTCCCTCTCTCTACCCCTATAGATTTTTTTTTTTCTTTTCTTGTCTTCGGACGATTTTCACTCATCACATATACACCCATGACTCGACTTTCCTTTATCAAATAGGAAACTTACTTTCCTATTATAATAGGATTCGAGTGTGTGGGATGTGAGGCCACATCATGGGGGCTAGACCCCACGACAGCCAGAAGATGGAGATAAACTAAAAGACAGATTTTCAAAGTTGTTCCGCAAGACATTGTTTGGAAATCAATTAGCTTCCTGGCTAATCCGAAATTTCAGCCTTTCTTTCTTGTAAGATGGTGAGAGCGACGTGGCGCTTCTTCTTGTCATTGTCACTGGCCCACACTACTGTCCACTTCTCTGGAGATTCTCCGCCTCAACAACTCACTCTAACGAACAAGAAACTCTAATGTGCGCCCTGTGAGCAATGCACCATTTTCCCTCCCTCGACCACACTCGAAATCCCAAAGCCGCGCAATTTAGAAGATACGAACTCGTATTTTGTAAATTACGCGGACGCCTCTGAACTCACGTGCGTCGTACGTGTTACAGCGCTTCGTCTCACCATGAGGCGTAAATTAGCTTACCATGCTTTTTTTAACTAACTTGCGCCCAGCAAACGACAAGGGATACCATTTTATGAATCAGATAGGACTATTTTTGTCATTAAAAATTCCAATCCAGTCGAAATGTACCCGAGGACAACAATAATAATCGCATCAAGTACCACACATCACGGCTCATTTTATCACAATCCCATAATTTCCGTCTAACGTGCGCCAGAACACACGAAAAGTCGAAAACGCAAGCAATTCGCCACCGTAATAAACTAACTAATAATTCGATCTCAATTACATAGCACACCGCGCATCTTATAAAATACCTGTAGTAGAAATCTAACGTGCGCTAGCACTCAACAGAAACACACGTGGCACGACGGAAAATCTCCGGCAGATCGGGCCCACGAGTCCAGTCCCCACCACAACCATCATAAACCAAAACCAACCCTTCCTTAAACCCTCTACAACTCCTCCCACTCCTTCTCAAAAGATCATCAATGGACCCCACAACCTGAACCAAAACAACCCTCTCTCCAAACCCAACACAACAAAACCTAACTGCGCCGTCCAGTCTAACCTGCGCCGGTACAGGAGGACTCTTTAGCCTACACCACTCTCCAAACCCTAAACTACCCCTCCTTCCATCATACCTCCAAAAAGACATCTCCACTGCATGACTCGCCAACACATAAACAAAACCCCCACTCGCACATGCCGCCACCACACATCCCCCTCCCGGCACGTGCCTACTCCTCAACCACGTGCCTCCCTCCACGTCATACAGATCCATCGAACTCGCATACACGTGTGCCTCTATCCTCCCTCCACGCGTCCCAACCTCCACCGTACGATTACTACAAATCCTCAGCCCTCCGATCACATAAAAGATCCCATCAATCCCCGCCCCGATACACCCGTGCCGTTTCCTCGGCGATTCCGCCACCACTCGCCACGTGTCCCTCGCCGGATCGTACTCCTCAACGGCCGAATTCCCGCCGGCGGCGTAGATTTTTCCGGCGACTGTCGCGACGGCGAATTTTTTACGAGGATGGAGCATCGGAGATCGAGGAGAGGCGGTTTTCGTCCACGTGTCGTAACGGAAAGTGGAGTATCGGCAGAGGATGTAGATCGACGGTCCGATCGTGGTTAGACGAGCGCAGGAGAAAGATCCGTCGATGATTTCCGGCTGTAGAGTATCGGTGCCGGGGAATGGAGAGGTTTTCCAGGATGTTTCGGATCCGATACGGTGTGTGGCGGAGAATAGGCCGAAATCGGAGACGGCGAGGGCGTAGACGGTTTGCCGGAGACGGCCGAGGCTCCGGCGGGAGTTGTAGAAGGAGGAGTCGCAGAGGATTTGAGACCACCGGCGGCAGACGAGAGAGAGGGAGGAGAGAGAAGAGGAGGAAACCCTAGAGAGACATTCGATGAGGAGATCGTCGGGGAGTGAGGAAATGGTTGGGTTTGGGGGGTTTTCTGATGAGAAAGGTGGTTTTCCGGTGGCTTTCCGGCGGATTTCCGGCTGAGGGTTTGGGAAGCAGGATTTTACAAGCCATGTGAGACCTCGAGAGTTACAGTTCTCGTTCATGGCGCAGATATAAAAAGAGAGAGATAATCGGAATTTATATAGTTTAGAAGATTTGATTTTGGGAGATCATAAATTCGCACCCATTGTAGGATAATTCGCGCCCCGTATAACGTGAATTGCGGCCGAGTTTAACGCTTTTTGACGACAAATCACGTTAAAAGAGGTGCGAATTTACCATCACTTTTGATTTGTAGGAATTTTTAGTTATGTGGTAAAAAACTAAAAATCTGGGGGGACAGTGGTCCTAACGGATGAGATATTGACGGCTAGGATTATTAGCATTGATCGTTGGGGATTTATGCTCTATTTGGTTGCTTGTAGAGATGGCTGGGAGAATAATAGGAGGGAGATTTGCGAGTAGTGTTGGGTTGGGCGAGGAAATTAGCGGAAGATGTTGGGTGTCATTATCAAAATATAGGTGGAAGAGAGAGAAAAGTAAGAGAGAAAAAGAATAAGACAATAATTTCTCCTAATTCTCCTAACAAATTTCTCCATTTTGGTGAAAAAGGGGAGAAGATTATGGAGGGAACATCTTCACCACGTAGGCGCCATCTATGATAAAAACCAATAATGATGTCTAGAAGTTGTCTAGTGGTCAAAGGAGTAAATGGCAACCAAACATGCTTTGGGGAGATCTCTGGGAGATCTCGTGCATTTGAAACTCCTACAATCCCTCCAAAACAAGCAACCAAACAAAGCGTGGGAATCTATTGGAATGCAGGAGTACTACTCCGGTTCCTGTGTTTCTCTACTATCAATGCCCATAAAAAACAATGCATTGAAACTTGAAAGATTCCTTGAAACTCACTTACCGTAGAAAAGAAGACAGAGAGGCAGAAGGTCACTTTTGGGATCAATTATTGAATGATAAAAGGGAAAGTTTGGGTCCAGCATTGGGCATGTGTATGAAATCAAGACCGTTGATCTTCTAAAGCATTGTTAGGGGAGGGACCCACTTGGTCTTGGTCCTATTCGAATCCAACATTCCAACATTCCATGACTACGAAATCAATTAATTTTTTCTGGTAATAACACTAAATTAGAACAGATGATCAAGTGCATAGGATCACATTCGAGCAAAATGTTGTTCTTAATAGCATTTGGCCCTCGATTAGGTTTTTACCTAGTATACTCCTTAAAAGGCTGCATTTGGATTGTGAGAATCAGATATCTTAGGCCGTGTTTGTTGTTCTCTCCTCTAGATTTTGAGAACTGATTGTGATTCCCAAACCAATTATTGGACTCAAAATTAGGCGGTTGTGAGTCCAATAAATAATCGGTTTCGGACTGACTTTCAATTCTCAATAATGGTCAGAGTTAGGGGTGTAAACGAGCCGAGCCGAGCCGAGCTTGGCCAGGCTCGGCTCGGTCAGGCTCAGCAAGGCAGCCTTATCGAGCTTGAATTATATTAATTTTACACCCCTCATTTTCCCTGGACAGCCCTATCTAGTATTTTTTTACTACTCTTTTTACAGTAGGGGGGTGGTCCAAGTAACAAATGGGGTTCCAAAAAAGAAGTGACATATTTTGCCTCCCCCTTTCACTCCCTAGACAACCCTTTTAGTGTATATATTAATATATATATAATATATATATTTAAATATATTAAATTCTTAACGAGCCTTAACGAGCCGAGCCTGGCCTAACTCGGGCTCGGCTCGGCTCGTTAAGGATTCGAGCCGAGCTCGAGCGAGCTTCCGAGCCCGAGCCAAAATTGACACCCTTAGTCAGAGTCAAATATCTTAAGATATCTTAACCTTCAGGTCGCAGGTTTGATACCAGCTTACCAACCAAAAAAAAAAGGATATCTGAATCGATCCCAGCTTACCTACCAAAAAAGAAAAAAGATATGCTCATCGACATATTATCCAGATTCCTTTAAAAAAAGAAATGAAAAATAAATAAAATAAAAAATTAATTCAAAAATCCAATAAAAAGTTCCTTATGCCTGAGGTGAAATCAGGTGTTGGGAATCCAATTCCAGCATTGGTTGGAAAAAAAAAAAAAACTAAATCAGGCAAGGGAATGACACCATGGCAGAATAAGAATAGGAATAAGGTGCCAATTCCAATTCCTAATTTTGGAAATCCAATCATAGCCTTAGATTGTCTATAATTGTTTCTAGTTTGTATACAAATTCTACCTCCTGGCCTTTATTATTTTTCAATGCCTTAGAATTCAAGGGTTCTCTTTTTCTTTGGTAGGTACTAGGTAGGGTTCTCACGCTAAAATGATGAGCCTTTTGACTATGACATATGGTTAGAGGTGTTAGTTTATAATATGAAGATAGAAGTAGATCCCTCTTTGTTTTTATAGTTGCACTCCTCTTTATTAAACGCTTTTGAAAAACACAAACACGTGAACATGTAAAAACAAAGTCTCCTTGCATGTGAAAACAAAAACCCAAGTGGCACTCATTGTTCCCATGTGACTTCTATACAACACTACAAAATACTATGATATGATTCCTCCATATCTAAACTCACTCATTTAGTCCTCGAGACCACTAAGGTTTTGTAGTTCGCCCCAATATCTACTAGAGCTGGACTTGAAGGTGATGTTGTTTTCTTGGATTTTGAGAATTGATTTTGAGTGCAAATTTGATTATTGGATTGAAAACTAAATGCAATTTTGAGATCAATAATCGGTTTTGGGCTTAAAATCCAAAATGAGAGGGCCGAAAAATCTCACTAATGGATTAATCCTGATCAATCGATTAACAAATAGACAATTGAAATAAAACAACCCATCATTTATTTTCAATAAGCAAAAGCCTCTAGTTGATCTTGTCCGTTAATTTGAGATGATCTCGATAATTCAAGGTCTAGTAGGCTTGTAATTTTTCTTTAAACAGGTAAAACTTATAATCTGAGAAAACATCTTCCAAGGAAACTGAGTTAAGCAAATGCTGGAAAGTTCATTTCACATTGAGAAAATTTTCCAATAATTTTTTTCCTCCCTGATAAACATAAGCTTTTTTCTTACCCAAATGGGTGTAATAAGTTTTCAAAATATTTTCTCTAATCTATCCATCTGGTGGGACCCCTTTTCCGCACTAGTGGAAAGAGTGAATTCTAGTTCTAAGGAAAAATTATGACTTTGTTTTTTCACTTTAGTGGTTAAAATGATGAGAACACACTAAGCTTTTGAAAGTAGAAAGTGTAATGATTTTCTTAACGAAAAGGAAAGCAGATAAATTCCTCTGTCTGGTGCTTGGCACTGTTATCTCAATAGCTGTATGGAACATAAAAAACCAGTTTATTCATTCACTGCCTTGGGGTTTCACATGAAAAGAAAAACAGGAGGATCTGAATTCCAAAACTTACCTTGTAGTTAAATTATTCTTTGTCCTCATCGAAATTATCGTCTGATTGGGTTAGAATATATCAGATCCATTGAAATTTGACCACTGATTATCAGAATATCAAATTAGGTTGCTTGTGAAAGAAAAGTTGTATTTACGGCGAATATGGTGTTAAACTACCAGCTACTCCAAAAGCTTAATTAGCTGTTGGAGAAAGGGGTTATTATTCTTTTATACTTTAACACTGCCCCCCCCCCCCCTCACATGTGGTCCCTCTTTCTTTGGGTTGGCCTACACGTGGCACATGTGGCCCCCTCTTTTGGGGTTTGTCATTGCATGTGGATTTTTGCTATCAAGGAGGTTCTGATACCATATGAAACAACCAGTTACTCCAAAAGCTTAAGCCGTTGGAGAAGGTGTTATTTAATCTTTTATACTTTAACCCTCCCCCTCACGTGTGGCCTCTCTTTTTAGGAATGGCCTACACGTGGCACATGTGGCCCATCTTTTAAGTTTGGCTATTGCATGAGAATTTTGCAATCAAAGAGGTTTGAACCCAGGCATTTGCTCTGATACCATGTTAACTCACCAACTTCTCCAAAAGCTTAATATGGTATCAGAGCTTTGATACCATGTGAAACTACCAGTTACTCCGAAAGCTTAAGCTGTTGGAGAAAGGTGTTATTAATCTTTTATACTTTAACACTCCCCCTCATGTGTGGCCCCTCTTTCTTTGGGTTGGCCTACACGTGGCACATGTGGCCCCTCTTTTGGGTTTTACCGTTGCATGTGGATTTTTGCTATCCGGGAGGTTTGACCTCGAGACCTTTGGCTCTGATACCATGTTAACTTACCAACTTCTCTAAAAGCTTAAGCTTTTGGAGTAACTGGTTGTTTCACATGGTATCAGAGCAAATGCCTGGATTCAAAAATCCACATGCGATGGTCGGCCCAAAGTGGGACCGCATGTGCCATGTGTTTGCCAAGCGGGCCACACGTGCAGGGGAGTGTTAAAGTATAAAAGATAATTCTCCAACATCGTAAGCTTTTGGAGAAGTTGGTAAGTTAACATATGGGGTCCATCAGTGCTGGGTGGATGGCTGGATCGGCTGATCTCTAGAGAGGGAAGCTTAGCCGGGGTTGTTACTTAAAAATGCATGGTAATTTTAGATTATAATAATAATCAACAGAAATAAAGTAATAATCTACATGTAATTGAACAAAACATAATGAATCAAAATGTAAAGAGAAAGAATGACTTATCAGTTGAGTTGAGGCACATATCAAAATCTGTTCCCCACATTTGATGAATCGACTGTGCATATGGGTTCTCTAGCGTATGCCTTTAGGATACAACAACTCTACTCCAAGGATGTTCACTCAAACAGCCCACTAGCTTAGCAAACACGCTTATATATGTTTGCCTAGACCACAGAGAGGAAGAATAAATTGGGAGGAAGGAAAAACTTGAAGAATGCTGTATGTGTCTGTATATCGAGGAATTGAAGAGGAACATTGAAGAAACACTTCTCTTCAACATTAAAAATATAATTGACTTTTCGTATAAAAATATATAAAATTTGAATATCTAAGTGATTTTTATTCTAAATGACTTTTATTCTTAGATTAAAGAAAAAAACTCAACGAATTGAAGAGGAACATTGAAGAAACACTTCACTTCAACATTAAAAATATAATTGACTTTTCGTATAAAAATATATAAAATTTGAATATCTAAGTGATTTTTATTCTAAATGACTTTTATTCTTAGATTAAAGAAAAAAACTCAACAGTGGTTGAATCGCCAGTCGTGCAAATACAATGGATATGATATATTAACAGGCTTGTTACAGCATGGAGATGTGGTTGGATATTTCTTTCTAGTTCTCGGGTGTTTTACTCTAATTAATGGAGCTTTATTTTCCTGCTAGGATTGGAAATTTTGAATTTTACATATCCATACGATTGAGTCTTTATGTTTCCAAAATAGTGTATTGTAAAAAAAAGTAAAGGTTTTTCAAATTGTTTGTTGACATGGACAAAGTGAGGAAAACCCTCTGAAATGATTTCAATATTGGACCTTGGACATGAAATAGCTCTGAGCCTCTTTAGAAAGAAGACGGTCCGGACATGGATATACACACATTTTCACAAATAAATTGTCCAAAGGCAATTATTGTGGATGTCTTCTCAAAATAATCGTGACGGAGCATGCACCGGTTCACGGGTGAAAAATGATGTGACTAGACGGATAAGGATTATAGATTCTCCCATTTTCATCCATTAATTAATATTTAAGTACTTGGAAAGTCTTTTTTAAATTGTCTAAGTAGCAAACATTTATTTAACATTTAATTACGAGTTATTAAATAGAAAGGCGAATAAATATTCGCAATTTTAGGTACAATTCCTAAGGGACCCTACGAATTCCCAGTGGGAGTCATGGGGTCCTCTTTAGAGAAAAAAATTGTTGAAAATTCTTTTCCTTAGAATGTGATTTTTCCAGCATTTGGCTAACTAATTTTCCATAAAAAAAAAAAAAATTTGAATCCAAAACTCTCCCTGTTTTCTAGGAAAATTTCATTGTTGCGGGACCACAGAATTTCTCTTTCCATGGAATGTTTTTTTATCATTCTTTCAAGAAAAACGTATCTTTTACTTTTGTTGGTTTTTATTGAGAGTAGATGTGATAAGAGCTCATTGAACTTGCTACTCCCATTACCTTTTCCTTCTACTTCCTACTCAATGGATGGTTACTCCATTGATTAAGGTTTAATAGCCTAAAATGGAAGTATTAAGTATTAACTCTTGCCTGAGTGAGCTGCAGTATCGGTTGTATTTTATTGGGTTAGTAATGGAAGTAATCCTCCCTAAACGGTTATTAAATGTAAATACTATCTTTCAATCTCTGATATCTGATAGACTGATACTGATGAGTGTCAAAGACAATTCTTCTAAGTGTTCTGCAAGTCTCTTGTAGGTAACTACTGTCTACTTCCTGTTGCCCTTTGCTCATAGATCCTTCTGCTTGTTGAAATCTTCCGGAATGACTAAATCATACCACAATTAGCTACACCAATGCTGTAATTCACTGCACCAGACCTCCCTTTTTTTTTTTTGCAGAAACTAAGGAAGGGCTTCTTTGTTTACCCTTACAAATTATTTGCATGTAAGATTTTGCATATAATCTTACATGCAAATTATGCTGATAATAGTCATATAATTATCATAGATTATGGCTTCCAAAGTGGTATTTAGTATCCCATTTGCGAAAATGATTAACTTAAAATAAGCTAATCTGCAAATAAGGACCATTTTTGGTGCTATTCGAAGAGGCTTAGGCCTCTTAGTCTGATGTGACCCAAAGGGAGGAGAAATAGAAGATCGAGGAGAAAAGAGGAGGAGAAGAAGAATAAGAGAAGCAGGAAAAGAGAAGAAGAGAGGAGGAAGAATAGAGAGAGAGAAGGAGAAGAGTAGAGAGGAAGGAGGGGAAGAAAGGAGAAAGATGGAAGGAAGAAGGAGAGGAATAGGGTAAAAATGTATTCTCAATTAATTCATTCAAAAGTTTTTTTTACAAAATGAGAGGGAAATGCCTTTTATAGGCTGCCCATACAATGCAAAAGACAAGTATACCCATAGCTAAACTAAAATGATTAAAAACGACAATTAAACCACGAAATAACCAAACTATCCCTGCCAATGGAAAAGACCACTAAAGATACAAGAAAGGAGAAAACTACAAGCGAGCCACTATATTGAAAACAAAAAACAAATTACCCTAAGGAGATATGAAGGCCAATGTAGACAATCCAGTGGATGCATCATAGTTGCTCAAATGCATGTTTCTTGCAGCTTCATGTTTAGTCTTCTCACAAAACCAAATTTCATCATCTCTGCCATTCAAAAAAATGGTATTTTGTGCTATGGCTTCTTCTAGTTGCTTCTTCTGGACTTAGGTTGGAAACAGTTGTGAAACGGTTTAAGTTGTGTGTGGAAATAAGTTAAAAAAAGTGAGAGGCACAATTATTCTTAGGTCTTAAAAAAAATAGAGGTACAAAAAGAGATTATAAAAAAAGACTTTCATCTCTTGGGAAACCTTGGCGAAGAAGATGCGCACATGGTTCTTGGTTTTTCTTCTTGCATAGAGAAGAAAGGAGGTGAGTGAGTTCTTGATTTTGTCTTGTAGTTTTCTTTTGTAATAGAAATGGGGTTCGCCTTCTTCTAAAAGAAAAGGGTTTGAGAGAGAAAAGTGCTATGATTTGGTTGACACTTCGAATTTATTGCTGACATGCGTGTCGTGTCGTTACACATGTCGACACTCCTTTGGACACTTCTAAATGTAGTGCTGACTTAATATTTGCGTGTCAACACATCTTGTACTGTGTCAAGAGACATTTTATTTTATTGTTGAATATTGTCGTTACCCTTTTATCAGCAACTCTTATTTTATTATAAACTCTTCTTTTAACTCTTTTTTAACTAATATTTGTTGTTATATCCCCTCTCCTAAACCTAAAACCCTAAACAAACTCTTATTCCAATATTATATTCATTGTATCCTATTGGTCTCCCTTTCTTGCTGCATATTGGAGACTAAAGATAAAAGATTAAATTGATGAATGCATTGTCTCAAGTTTGTTTTAGATGACAGTTGACTAATCCTAAGATTTAGTAGTTTCTTAAATGAATACCCCAATTTATATTGTTGCAAATTATTATAATAACCATTAATGTTCTATGCATGTATATGTTTTAGATTTTTAGGAGTTGTTATGTTACACTTTGTATCCGTGTTGAAACTCGACACACAAATCCGTGTCTACATATCATGATTATATATACTTTCTGTTTTAGTAGTGTCCCCGTTTCTAAATTTTGGTATTTTTCCGTGTCGGACATTCCGTGTCTGTGTTGACACTAGTGTCCGTGTCCACAAATCATAGGAAAAGTGTGAGGAGCAAAGGGAATTACGGGCTTATGGGATTGTGTTAATCCCGTTGTAATTTTGTTATCTTTTCTCTATTAGTGGAAGAACAGTGATCTTGCCCGTGAATGTAGGCCATTGTGCCGAACCACATAAATTCGTGTGTTCCATTTGTGGATTGTTTCTCTTGTGATCTTTGTGGTTGCTTTTATATTGCCTTTGATTGTTATGTTTGGATCAGATTTCTAGTCCAACAGACTTTTTCTGCACATGTTTATTCAGGTAAACATATTTCATCAAAAAGCTTAAAAAAAGACCCATGCTATAGCTTTTTTTTATATGATTTTTTTTCAGTATAGCATAACATGCCCTTAATGTTTGAATTTTAGCCCATCTTGAGGCCTTGAATGTTCTGGGTAATGATGCCAGTAGTTGCTTTAGTGATGAGGATGGAAAAATGTTCTCCATTGTCAAATCTGCAAGAGGTGCAGTGAGTCACAGCTTTCAATTTCTTCTCCACCTTGCTCTTTGCAATGGCTCCAATCCCATAAAGTAAGATGGTGTATATGTCTGCTGACACTATTGAGCTTTTCACCTTTAGATTTTCAAAATGCCATTTGAAGAAGGCACTAGGACATTTGATTTTTTTGGTCTACTTGGCAAGTAAGATAACAGTACTCAAATTTATTGAGTTCCCTTGATTCATCATTCCCTTTTCCTCTGAACCAGGGCGATGCTCGACATGAAAACTATTAGATTGGTATTTCCATCCTTTTCTTATTTGCAAATAGGGTTTCAAGTTGTTGAGGTAGGTTCATTTGTTGGTGCCGTTGCTCTCTATAACAAAAGAAATTTATCTGAGCTGAACAAAGTAGAGTGTTAATAGTTTTCTATCTCCCCTGTTACTGATTATTTGGATTGGATGATTGGATGTTAAGTCAATGTTTTGCTCCACATATGGACGATTTATGGTTCTCTTGAGGTTGTAGATCTAACTCATTCAATAAGAGCGGAGGATAGATTTGGCCCTGCTTTTCCTATAGTAGATTGTTCAATCATATAGAAGGTTTTCAAGCCATGGAGTAACTATTTGTCCATTAGGTTCTTTTATGCTGTAAGTTTAATGCTAAGTCGAACAATGGTGCATATTTTAGGCAGGGAATATATTATCAGAATATACAAGTAATAAGCAGTACAAAGACCCAAGAATCCCAACTGATATGATGTTGTTTTACTTATTTGAATGAGAGCCTCTTCCTCTCAAAACTCTTAAAGCTCTGATAGATTGAGGGTCATTTGGAAGCTACTTCTTTTTTCAAAAGTCAACCTGTAATTGGTTTGTTTGCGAACCTTGTTATAATTCATGGTTGTGACTGTACTCCTGAGCTACTCAGACTGAATTCTCTCAATACAATTGCTTCACATTTGATTATTGCAACAATGCAGCTTAAAGTACAAGATATTGCATAGCCTTCTTTGGTGTCTCTATATGGATAAGAGATGAATCAATGAATTAACATTTTCATATTGATAACTATACCTGGAAGGAATCAAGAATGGCTTTGAGAGTTTTTTGAGATGTCTGCCACTGTTTATCATTGGCACTTGCTACAAATAAAACGACTGTGTTTCCCTTGGCAGTCGCCTTTGCAAGATTGTGAGAACCTGTCAAGGCCAAAGGAGTCTCGAGCATGTATGTGTAATACTGCATGCACCAATACAAATTATAATTATCACAATCCAATAGATTTTCCCCCAAAAGGAGCAATAACTGATTTGCCCAAAATTTTTACAACAGAAAATCAGAGGAAATTACTGTTCTACCCAAATATTTGCATGCTCCATGAATTGCTTGATACAAATTACTAATAAAATGTCATATTTCTCAAAATAAGAAAACCTCCTAAAAAATGTTTGCACTACTAATAAAAAAAAGTTGAAAGCAATATTTGAAAAACAAACAAGAGGATGGATCGAATGCTACCGTTTGTCCACCGAGCTTTTCAACTGAAGTTTCAAGGAGCTCATCAGAATCATATGTGTTTCCAGTGACGAAGGGGCCTAGGGAAGCAATCAGCTTTTCTGGGCTTCCAATATCTTCAATGCTAGCATTGGGTTTGTTAGTAAGACGTATCAATGGCGAAGCCACCACCTGAACTTTGCCTTGCTTTTCATCTTCAAACTTCACCTCTATCCATGGCTCAGCACACTTGGGTTGGCAGTAGTTCCCAGAGAGGATGTTGGCAATACGTGTCTGTTTCCATGTGGGTGGCAGGATGAACTGGTAAGGCTGCACATTTCCTGCAAGACATGGAGCTTTGAGTTCATTAGGCTGTTAAGAGGATTGGATTCCCTTCAATTGACAAATATAGAAAATGTGGATGTAGTAGGCACGTGGGGCCCAATAAGTGGCATATTTGTCCAATAGATGATTTTATTTTTATGCTATTTTCTTTATTTCCATGTTATTTAGTTTTAGGGATTTTATTTTTCGTGTTATTTTTTTGCCTATATATACAAGGGCCTCATGTATTATAGACAGATAGATTTGGAATAAGATTGAATTACCGGTTTTTCTCCCCACTAATTTCGTTTTCCTTCTTCCTCTTCTTCCGTTTTCCTTCTTTTTTTCTTCCCCGGCTTTCCCTTTCTTCCCTTATTCTTCTTCTTCTCTTCTTTCCTTCTTTCTTTTCTTCCCATGGCCTACATCACTCACTAACAGTAATTGAGTCACCTTATTTCTTTTCCTCTATGATATGTGACCATGGATTCATGTGTCAAGTGTCGACACATATACGAGGTATCTAACGCGGCAACTCCTAAAAATTCACAAACGGGGACACGCCAGTGCGCATACTTACATATAAAATTATTGATTATTTATCATAATTTACAACAAAATAAATGTTATATTCATTTAACCTATAAATCTTAGGATTAAGCAACTATATGTCTCAAAGAAACATTAGATAATCAAATAATAGTGCATTCGCAAATATAATCTAGTTATCTTCAGTCTCGGATATGCATCATGAAAGAGAGACCAATAGGATACCATGAATATAATATTGGAAGAGTGTTTGTTTAGTCACTTTAGTGTTTTAGGTTCAGGGAATGGGGGATAACAACAAATATTAGATAAAAGAATAGTTAATAATAAAATAAGACTTACATGATAAAAGATGAGGTAAACACAATATTTGATAATAAATCGTATTTCACCTAATAAGGAACAATAACGTATTGACACACCCACATCATGTCTGACAGTTCTAGCAGTACGTTTGCAAGTGTCGATACGTGTCAACACGAGTGTCTTCTGAAAATTCGAAGTGCTGGCTAAATCATAGCTTTTCCTCCATGTGTTGTGGGTTCAGTAATCTCATAGCCAACAACCAAACCCAGAGCTTGAGGTTCAACAAACCTGGGCCAGAAAAACCTAGTCCAGGAGTGTTGTTGTTCAGCACATGTGGTTGATAGCGATCTCCCTTGGTTGCACACAAATTGTTGTTTCCACAACTGGTGGGTCCACACCCCAAGTGGTTGGTTGTCTATGTAAGACCCTGCCTATAAGGGGCTATGTGTTACAAGTACAATGCTTGTATCATAGGAGGAAAAGAAGAGAGCTGTAGGAAGAGTAGAGTCGGACTAAGCGAAAGGATAAGTAACAGGATAAAACCAAGGCACCGAGCTAGGGTCGAGCTGAGTTTGAACCAGCAGACAACCAATCAAGCCTGACACAATCTAGATCGCTTGATCCAAGGATCAAACTAGCAAAAAGACTGAGACCTTTTACGTTTTCCTTTTTGTTTGGTCTCCCTCTTTAGGACAGACATAAATCAGATTCAAAAACTGTTTCGCCTACCACACAGAAGAATCTCCATGCCTCAGGGCTCTCTCTCAAAATAGTAAAATGGAAGAATGAGTTAGGTATTTAGTTTCTGACTAGATTTTCCTGAGGCTGTCTTCTTCATTAAGAACCGGACAACCGAGCTTCAATGAGAAAACTGAATTAAAAACCTCCAATCTCCAGTCTTCACAAAGTCAAATGCTCTGCAACTTTTGGTTTTGCTCCACATTGGTCTAATTGATATCAAATCAAACATGCATAAAACGAAAATTTAGAACCCTTGCACCAATAAAATTTTGGACAGTCAACTGTGCCACTCAACAATTTGCCTTTCCAAGTTTCTACCAAAGCTCAGTCCTCTCTTAAAGCTGGTTATATACTCAAATCTTCAGCTTGGGTTTGGAGAAAGGCCCTCCCAGGAAATACCCAGGAAAGGATTCCCCTCAAATAGACATAAATGTCTAAATAACCCATCGAAATCTCGGGCCAAAATTAAATTATTTTCCTGAACCCATAAAATAAACTGCAAGAAAATGCACATTCGAAAACCCTACAATTGAAATGTACTACGAATTCCTCATAACATTAAACAAAATATGCATTCAATCTACCGTTAAATCGTCAAAAAGCCTCCTCAACCCTGGCCCAGCTTCAGTAGGTTCAATCCCATCAAAAAATACTTCGTATTCATAACTAATAGCAGGAAAAGATTTTTTTGATGTTCGAATACAAGAGCTTTCTGAAAAAGTAAGAGAGGACAACATCCGAATTGCTATCCTTTTAGATAAAGACAGCACTTTGCAACCCACAGAAGAACCTATGCAAAGCCTCACTCCAACAGAATCTCTATTGTTCAGTTGTCCAACCGGTAGCTTGGCTACTCTACCTCCTGAAAATCCATCTTATGGCACAGCTCTACCTAATCCCTCATCAGACCCTTCACTTGCAGCTCTTCCAACTGAAGATCCTTTGCAAGACCATGTTCCCCTAGAACCCTCATCAGACATTGTCCTAGCGGTTCAAAATTTTCAAGAGACTCCAAGAGTGCAGAAAAAAAAAAACATCAGAAAAAAAAAAAACAAGTACCTCAACCCGATCAGGAAGGCCCTCAGGAAGGTATTCTCCATGATTAGCGGCATTATATGGAATATCAGGGGGGGTAGAAATAGCCTCACTCGGAGGAGACTGAAAGTGATATCAAAGATGTACAACCTTAGCTATATAGCTTTGATGGAACTATTAGTAAATGATCAGGAAATTCAAAACCTTGCCAAAATGCTGAAATTTGAGCATACTTTGACTAACCTCACTGGTTATTCTAAGATTTGGCTTCTTTGGAACAAATCTCTTAGTATGAGACTGGTATCTACCATGTCTCAAGCCATGTCAGTTGAGCTAACTCACCTCCAATCTGGAAGTGTGGCCTTTCTCTCTCTCGTCTACGCCAGCTGCTCTATGGTAGAGAGGAGAGAGCTCTGGTCCTATCTTAGTGATTGCAGCAAGGTATTTCACACGGCCTGGTTGGTGAGGGGGGGGGGGGGGGGGGGGACTTTAATACCCTTCTTAATGCTAGAGAAAAATTGGGTGGGAGGCCTCCAAACCCTGTTTCCTGCAGGGAATTTCAAGGAGCCATTGATGATGCGGGTCTGCTTGATGCAGGCTTCACAGGATCGAGATTCACCAGGTGTAACAATCAAAGAAATGGAAGTTGTGTTTGGACTAGGCTTGATAGAGCGCTCCTCAACTCCCAATGGCTGAATGACTTTCAAGCTACCTCAGTTACCCACTTATCTCGTACATGCTCTGACCATTGTCCTCTCCTAATAAGCATCCATGCTCCATCTTCACCAATCATCAGACCATTTAAATTCCAAGCCATGTGGACTAGGCACCCCCAATTCCAGGCAATTGTAGCCGAGGCTTGGTCTATCCAAGTGGATGGAAACCCACTGGAGGCACTCTCCGTAAAACTGAAAAATACCAAAAGAGTCCTCAAAACCTGGAACAAGGAGATATTTGGCAATGTATTTCAAAACATCAAAAGGCAGGAGGATGAGGTCCTGAAAGCAGAAGTTGCTCACCAAGGCAATCCAAACCAAGAAAATATTGAGGCTCTAAGCAGGGCTAGATCAAACTTGAATGAAGCTATTCTCCATGAGGAAATCTTCTTGAGACCAAAATCAAAGGAGAAATGGCTCAAAGAGGGTGATCAAAATACCAAATTTTTTCATGCTTCTATGCAACACCAAAGAAGGGGAGTAGGGATCACCAAAATCAGACACTCGGGAGAATGGATTACAGACAAATGCAGAATCAAAGAGCTAGCAAGAAAACACTTTGAAAAGGCCCTATCAGAAGAAGGTTCAAGGCAGAATCAAGAACTGCTTAATCACATCCCCATGTTGGTCTCTACCGAGGACAACCAAATGTTACTGGCCCCTCCCTCAGAGGAGGAAATCAAAGTCGCCACTTTCAGCATGCCTCAGGAAAGCTCTCCAGGACCCGATGGGTTCAGTGGGCTCTTTTATTCCACTAGCTGGGACACTATCAAATCTGATCTAGTGGCTGCTTCCAAAGCTTTCCTGGCGGGAGGTAAATTATCTAAACACTACTCATCTACATTCATTTCATTGATCCCAAAGTGGGAAAACCCAAAAGATTTTTCAGACTTCAGACCCATCAGCCTTTGTAACTTTTGTTATAAGATTTTCTCCAAAGTTACTGTATCAAGCCTTGCAAAAGTATTGCCAAATCTAATCTCCCTAGAACAAGGAGCTTTTGTCAAAGGCAGGTTCATTTCGGACAACATAGCAATCGCTCAAGAAATGATGACAGGGTTGAAGAAAAAAGTAAGAGGCAGCAATGTGATGCTAAAAATAGATATGGCCAAAGCATTTGACAGACTCAACTGGAAATTCATGCAAGATGTGTTAAAAAGATTTGGATTCTCTAACCAATGGAGAAAGCTTATCGAGGAGGCTACCCAAAGTTGCTGGTTCTCAGTCATCCTGAATGGTGAGCCCAATGGATTCTTTAGATCTTCGCGAGGATTGAGACAAGGAAACCCCCTGTCACCCTGCCTATTTATTCTAGCAGAGGAAGTTCTAAGCAGAGGGCTCTCCTCTGTTTTTAGAGAAGGCCGAGCAACATATTTTCAAAGGAGCAGAGGCAGCATCCCGATCACCCACTGCTTGTTTGCGGACGACACCATAATCTTCTCAAATGGGAGTAAAAATAGCCTCAAGCAAGTCATGTCCTTCCTCGGTAGATACGAGCAAGCATCAGGCCAACTAGTTAACAAATCAAAGAGTTGCTTTGCTGTTTCTGAGAAGACCTCCCCATCTAGAAGAAAAATTGTCGCAAGCACAACTGGATTCACTAATAAAATTCCACCAATCACTTACTTGGGAGTACCTCTCTATGTAGGGCGTGTGAAATCCAGCTTCTTCGATGATTTAATTCAGAAAATAAGAAGAAAGATAGAGGGCTGGAAAGGTAAACTACTTTCCCAAGCTGGGAGATTAGTTCTCATCAATCATGTTCTGTCCAGCACTCCTATTCACACATTATCAGCAATGTGTCCTCCCAAAGAGGTCCTAAAGAGAATAGAGAACTTGTTGTCAAGTTTTTGGTGGGGCAGCAGTGATCAAGGAGCCAAAATGCACTGGGTATCATGGAGTCGTATATCCAAGCCCAAAATTGAGGGCGGCCTGGCTACTAAATCCCTTTCGGAACTAAACTCAGCATTCAAATTAAAGTCTCTTCACCACCTTCACTCTAACAACTCGTTATGGAGCTCCCTTATCAGATCGATATACTGCAGAAAACATCACTTGAATTTAATTCAACCAACTCGTGGTTGTTCAAAAATGTGGAAAGAAATCTTATCTGTTCGAGCTACTTGGATTCAAAATTCGAGATGGATTGTTGGAAATGGATCCATCTCTTTTTGGACTGATCTCTGGATGGGTAGCACCACATTATTCTTCTTGGCTGAAAATAGAGAAGACATAAACATCACTGCTACTATCAAAGACATGCTTCTTCCATCAGGGGGCTGGAACATGGAGATCATTGAACCACACCTCTCGACAGTCTGGATTGAGGTGTTGTTCAACACCAGGCTCCAATTGAATGAATCTCCAGATATTTTGATTTGGTGTCCCACCCCATCAGGCACCTTTAGTACCAATTCAGCATGGATCGTCAACAGGACTAGAAATAGTAATGTGAACTGGGCCGCACCAACCTGGGGATCTATTCCTCCAAAAATCAATTGTTTCCTCTGGAAAGTTTTCCAGGATGCCATTGCCACAGATGAAAGAATAAAAATCAAGCACATTCAGGCGCCATCCAAATGTGTTTGTTGCTCGATCCATAAAGAGGAAACCATGAACCACCTATTCATAGAAGGAGAGTTAGCTTGATCTATTTCGTCAGAGTTTGCCAACCTTTGGAACTTCAATCTGATCCAATTTCAGTCTATCAAGACTAGAATTATATGTTGGTGGAAAGCAGGAACTAAAAGAAAAACTCAAGCAGCCCATCTATTCAGCCTCACAGCGCCCATCATAGCTTGGGAAATTTGGAAAGAGCGGTGTAGCAGACGAATGGAAGGAAAATCTAATTCCACCAATAGAATCATCAGCACTATTTTATAGGGTATCAGAAACCTGGATTGTAGCCATTCTCCTCTCAAGGAACCAAACTTGTTAGAGGTTTTTTCTCTGTCCCAGCTTGGCATTACTCCTTGCCGTCAAAGGATTCAAAAGGATTGCTGGATTCTATGGAAGAGACCCCCTAAAGGAACTCTTAAGCTCAACATAGATGGAGCTTCGAAGGGGAACCCTGGAGAAGCAGGTGGAGGAGGAGTTATTCGAAATGAAAAATCAACGGTTATCTTAGCTTTCTCCCTTTACTACGAGAAAGGCACTAACATGGTTGCAGAAACTCGTGCACTCTTGGACGGGCTCCGCTGTTGCAAGGCCTTTAATATGAGCAAGATGATCGTGGAATCAGATAGCAAAGTTCTGATCGATCTCATCGACGGGAAAGGGCAAATCCCTTGGGCAATCCAATATCTCTGGAAGGAGATTCAACCACTTCTTTGCATTTTGTCTCCCACTTGCAATCACCAATTCAGAGAGGGAAACTCAGTTGCAGATGCCCTTGCAAACTTCGGCTGCTCATCAAGATCCAATTTGTTCTATCCTCCTAGGCCTCCATGCCTCGCCTGGCAAGAAGGGCAGCAAGATGTGATGCGCTTGGCCTTCCCAACATCAGAAGCAAGATCAACTAAGGGCACTCTCCCTTATAAGCATTGATTGTTGTCTTTTTCCTATGGCTTTAGCTTGCTATTTTGTCGAGTTAGAGGCTTCCCATGCTCCTTACTCTCTTTCTAGGGCTACGGCTTCCTGTATTGATGGCTAGGAGGTTTTCCCTCCTCTTGTATGGTCCCAACTTTTTATATATAAATTTGCCGATCTGCCCCGGGGTCGTTATCTTTCCGGGTTAAAAAAAAAAAAAAAAAAAGACGAAAACTACATCAAGAAAAAATCACGTATCAGTACAAGATTTTTTTTTTCACTACAAAAACATAGAACTTATCAAATAAGCTTTGAAACCCTAGAAAATTGAGAAAGAGGAAATATCTAACCTGCGCGAAGAGCTGGGGTATCTTTAGGAGTGGCCTTGAAGACGACAAATGAAGGATCAGAGGGAGATGGAGGGAGATATGAACCTACTTCTACTTCTCTAGCTATTGAAAGACAAGGTTTTTGCCAGAGAATCGAAATCAAAGCGATCCCTTTGAGGAATTCTCTTCTTTGAACGATTTGTTCGCGGCTTTGGTGTAATGAGGTGGGGAATTTGAGAGGATTTTTTACATTGAGGGTGCTAGGGTTTAAAGGAGATGATGAGAGAAAGGATGGAGATCTTGAAGAGGTTGAGGGGGCGAAAATGGGAGAACTTGGGTTTGCAAAAACAGTCGCCATGGAGAGAGAGGGGGTGTTTGAAAGGTGAGGACTTCACTCCCGCCCTTATCCGTGCTAGCCATTTATTTGAGGTGGATATTTTACGAAATTACCCCGGTTATGTAATGGGTGCTGATAAATTCGCACCCCCTTTAGGATAATTCCCATTTCTTAACGTGAAATGACGTGGTTGACTTTAATGCTTTTTTTCAAGTCATAGGGGTGCGAATCATCCTAAAGTGGATGCGAATTTATCATTGACCTTATGTAATTAGTTAGCAAAACATAATGGGTAGTGATAAATTCGCATCCCCATAAAGGATGATTCGCCCCTGTTAACGTGAATTCTGGCAAATTTTTAAGGCTTTTAGATGTGTACAGGGGAGCGAATCATCCTACAGGGGGTGCGAATTTAGCGTAAAGGGATTTTCTTCCTCTTTTTGAACTAGGGAGACCCGTTTTGTTTCATTTTCTCTTCCCTCTCTAAGCATTTGAATGCCTCTGTGATTCGTTTTCTTCTTTAGAAAAATTAGGGTTTTCCTTACGAATTCGTGAAGAGAAAAGCTAGGGTTTCTTGATCTAGGAAATGGGGAGACGTAGTGAATATGTGTATCTAGAACTGAGAGATGCAATCTGTTGCATAGGTCAGAAGGTGAATCTTGCAGGTGTAATCACTGAGTTTGGGGTTCCAAGGAAGAGCAAGGGAACTGGTAATCCCTTTTACCTCCTTGCTTTCTCTCAATTTCCTCCATCTTTTACCACAATGTTATGTTTCCTTAACATTGCTTTTTGTTTTCTCTTTAGGTCTACTTGTTTGCTTGTGGACATATTCTGATCTCTGTTTTCTGTTTTAATTTCTATGATATAAGTTTAATTTTTGTTGTTGTTCGTATCATGGTTTTAAATTTCGGCCGAAATCCGAAATTTCGGATATAGGTGGGGACCGAAACCGAAATTTGCCGAAATTCCAAATTTCACAAAATAAGAAATTCGGAATTTCGATAATTTCGGAGAAAATGTCAGTTTAAAAAAAAAATGTTACAAAATTTCGGTGGGGTCCGAAATCAGTACCGAAACCGAAATTTAAAACCTTGGTTCGTACTACTGCTGTAGTTGTTTCTTGAGGCCGTGTTTGGATGGCTGGAATTTTGTGGAAAAGTTTGGAAAGGAAAAGAATTTGTGAAATTGCCTACTTTTTTACACTTGAAAAAAATGACTTGAACCAACCTTGTTCAATTTTTATTTATAGGGACATTCAATTTATGATGATATTCCTCTAAATTTACCATAATCATATTATTTCCCTCTAAATTGCGGGAAGAAAAAAATTTCCAGAGAAAAAATATTCAATCAGAAATGTTTTTCTTGCAATCCAAACAGGGCCTAAAGTTACATTTTAATGTCTATAACATATGTTCTAGTGTGTGAGAGCTGTATGTAAGAGAGAAAGCCCAGAAAGAAGCAACACATGATTTCACTTTGTGTTTCTTTTCAATAAATTTATCATCACTTAATAGGGTAGATTGGATCATCATCATCATTACCATTCGCTTCTAATGAAAGAAGTACTTATCACTGATGTTTCTGGTCATCGAAAACTTGGGGCTGCAGTGTTTTGATGATTTTCATATGCTAAATGATAAAGCTGAAAGTTTGGAAGGAAGATAATGATGCATTTGATCAAGGGCAGTGATAAATCGACTCCCAAATATCTTAAATCGATTCCCCATGTGTCTTTCTCTCTCCTCTGGGTTAGAGAGAGAAAGTGGAGAGAGAAAGACACACGGGGAGTCAATTTAAGGTATTTGGGAGTCGATTTATCACTCCCCTTGATCAATTGCTTAGAAACCATATCAACAATACACTAAGAGTAGAAATACTCTTTCTTCATATTTTAAAACTATATAATGTAATATTCAATAAATGAAATAGTGAAATAAGTGTAGGGTAGATAATAGTTTTTTTTTCTAAATTAAATAAGCATATAAATATATATATATATATATATATATAAATATATATATATATATATATATATATATATATATATATATATATATATATATATAGAGAGAGAGAGAGAGAGAGAGAGAGAGAGGGTTTTTATATGGTGCCTGAGCATCAAGCTGTCAGGTCCCGTGAAGGCGAGACCGCCCTTGATATATAAGAGGCTGCTGTTGGATCAGATATCAAGGGCGGTACTTTTATCGTACGGCCTTCATGGGAGTCAGGACTTGACGCGTGGGCACCATATAATTTCACTTACATACATACATATAAATATATATTAAAGAGATTGCATTTTTATTGACATTTCATCACACTATGTATTTTTTATGTTTTTAAGCTTTGGATTTTTTAACTTTTAGTAATGTAAGGAGGCAGGACGAGATTGTAGTAAATATGACTGGACAGGAGGTACCTAAGAGGGATATCTTTCGCTATCTTGGTTCAATTCTACAAAAGGAAGGAGAGATTGAAGAGGATGTTAACCATAGAATAAGAGCAGGTTGGTTGAAGCGGAAGCTTGCCTCAGGAGTTCTGTGCGACCGTAAAATCCCTACCAAGTTGAAGGGAGTTTTATAAGACAGTTGTGAGACCAACCATGCTGTACGGCTCAGAACGTTGGGCCACCAAGAAGCAGCATGTGCATAAGATGAGTGTAGCGGAGATGCGAATGCTTAGATGGATGTGCGGCCACACAAGGTTAGATAGAATTAAAAATGAAGACATTCGTAAAAAGGTGGAGGCGGCACCAATTGAGGAGAAGATGAGAGAGCACCGCTTAAGATGGTTCGGACATATCCAACATAGGCCTTTGGATGCTCCGGTGAGAAGAGACGACTTGTACCAAATTGATAGAGTAAAAAGAGGTAGGGGCAGAGAAAACAACCCCTAGACGGCGTATTTTTTTGAAACGAGGCCCTCGGTAACGAGACATAAAGACTCTTTATTTTATTGAAATTTCATTTTACAGAATCTTGGGTGGAAACAGTGAGGAAAGACTTGATAGCTAGGAACATAATAGAGAACATGACCTTGGATAGGATAGAATGGAAGAAAACGATCCACATAGAAGAACCCAGCTAGAGCCGGGATTAGAGCCGGGTAGATTCCTTTCACTTTCTTCATGAAATTTTTCTAAAGGATTCATTTTAGCACGCCAACTAGTTTGGGACAAAGACTTTGTTGAGTTGAGTTGAGTTGGATGCTTTTAACTTTTCGTAGATGATGAATACACTCCCTTCGCTTGGCAGGCACACCCTCTTTTAGTGGTTTTATAACCACGGGCAGGAATGTTTCACAATTATAAACCACTTAAAGGAGACATTTGTGGTAAAAATGGGCCAATTATGAATACGCATTCTAATGAATGTAAGATTCTTGAGTCCTGGTGCAATATTCAGTTATTGGCTCTTCTATCCTTTTTTTATCCCGTGACTTTGCTATTGCAGGTCCATTTTTAATTTTTGAGATCTAATATAGGATTCCATATTTGCTTCAGGGCCCACATCTGGTGATATAGATTTTGCATTAAAAGCCACCTATGATGCTATTGTTTCTGGTGCTACTGTTTTGGTGGGACCCCTAGATTTATCTGCTGTGTGATCATATTAGGGTTTCAATGTTGTGAAACTCAGGGGTTCTCCTGGAAACACTTACAAGGTCAATCATTTCTACCCGGCAAAAAAAAATGTTTGTTCCTAGTTTCTACCTGGGTTTCATTTCCCATCAAGCCCTTGGGATTTCTCAAATGCCATGGTCATGGTTGGTTGTACTGACTAGGCCAGGTCAGAAGAACCAAGACTCAAGGTTCTCTGTGTCTAGTCACCTTAACAGTGGTTTCAAAAATCAAAACTAGATGATAGCATCATTGAATGTCGGCCCGCGTTATAAAACATTGAATACATGACAAAAAATCCATGCTATAAAACATCTTATCATATTACTTGTTGATCCCATGTTTTGCATTATGGACCTTTTGATCACTTTACCAAAATATTATTTGGCTACTAAATTGACAACATTGGTATATTACATCTGCTATATGTTTTTGGCAAGTCATTTCAGACCTATATATAATATTATGTTAGCCTATATGTGTTATTTGAAAATCGCCATATAGTTTTGATTGATTAGCCCTCCTTTGCAGATTATTTCTGCTCGATGAAGATAATGGATACATCATATCATGCTCCTGGACTCTCTGTAAATATTTTTGCCGAGAATATGCAGAAGCTGCCCCATGTAAAGTCAACTGGAGATGTAATTTATCTCCACCGTGTCGTGGTATTTACTGATCACAGTGCCTTCTCAAATCTACCAGAAACATATTTTCCATTTGTGTTTGTATGCATTATTTTTTTTAGAAACACCATTCACATGCTGGAGCTTACTTATCCTTAGATTTCACTGTGGATTAGTTTACTCTTAATTGCAGTCTTCGGTCTAATATTGCATAAAAAGGACATTTAAACAATGAGTTCGTTTTCAAATTCTCTTCCATGTAGTTGATTTTTTTTCATTTTTGTACTTGGAAAACATAAAGTCTGTTTTGTTTGATAAGTACATGACATGTTTATGCAATTCTTAATGCAATTAGCTTAAACACAAGATTTTAAATGACGGTTTCGGTATGCATGTGGTCTCCACGAAAATGGAAACATGTCAATGTATGTGGAAATCTTGTAAAATCATTGAACTTTGTGAAAAGTATGCAACTGATCAAAATTTAAGATAGAACTTCAGAAAATGCTAGAATAAGCATAAATGCTCTCATAGAAACCATAACATAAGCAAGACAAGCATCCATAATGGTTTAACAATAATCCATAATGGTTTAACAAGATCAAACACATATCACTCAAAAATAAATAAATAAAGACAAAATACATAATCTCATGCATTGTTGTATGTATCTAGAATTGTAACTTGTAAGGTTCATTCTTGTTGGATATAGGTAATAAGCCTGAGGGCATAGTTGTAATTGTACTTATCTCTCTTTAATTAAATACATTAGTGAGGGGGAGTTTCTTCTCTAACTCACTTTTTCTTCTCTAATCTTTCTCTTAACATGGTATCAGAGCCCTAGGGTTTCTGATCCCTAGGGATTACCTTTAGCCTCCATCTTCTTCACCCCCACGACTCTAACCCTAACCCTAATCTCTCACCCTCACCTTTTTCCCTAATCTCTCACCCTCACCTTTCCCTAATTCTAAAACCCTAACCCTCCTTCCTTCAACCCCATGCCTCCTCCTCTCCTCCATTCCCTGCTACAGTAACCCGCTACAGTACCTCCCCCAACCCTTTCCCTCTTCAAATCAGCCCCTCTAGCCCCTTTCCCCCCTCCGTCCAGCCCTTATTCCCTCCACCCCTCG
This sequence comes from Tasmannia lanceolata, assembly GCF_043159265.1. Taxonomy (NCBI): domain Eukaryota; kingdom Viridiplantae; phylum Streptophyta; class Magnoliopsida; order Canellales; family Winteraceae; genus Tasmannia; species Tasmannia lanceolata. Next base: position 15,465,249 of record NW_027518696.1, on the reverse strand, counting down.
CTTTCCCGACAACCATACCCACCCAATCAATATTTTTCATTACAAATACATAAAAGTATAAAACCCTATTATTTTTTTATTTTCTCTTGATGTGTTAAATTAGTCTCACCTCTTATCTCTTCGCGGTCTCACTTCATCTTCATGGCCTCTACTATCCTGTGTCCTTCTCTCATGAGGCCGCACCATTCGTTCTTCTCTTGAGTAGTTGGTTCCTTTCCTCTTGTTTCTTCATATTGCCGTTGCCTGTGGGTTTGTAAGAACCGGTAAAATATATATATATATAAATATAAAAATGGCCTCATAGGTGGGTAATCATCGGCCATTACTCATTTTCCCCAAGTTAATCGGGCATGAGGACATCTGGCATAATGGGGCGTACACGATTCGAACCCAAGTCTAAGCTAAGATTGAACGGCTTCCTACCACTAAGCCACCACCCCAGATGTCAACAAAAACGGAATAAATATATATATATGTTAAAAATTTCCAATAGTCACTATTCACAATTACTATTCACAATAGTCACTATGCAAGATTACTATGCAGAAATACTATGCAAGTTCACTATTGAGATACACTATTTAAAAGTATTATTCACAGTAGGACCCACCGAGTACTATTCATAAGCGGGTCCCACATCAGCGGGCCCCACATCAGCGGGCCCCACACAAGTAGGTCTCACACAAGTAGGTCCCACACAAGCGGGCCCCACGACCAGCGGGTCCTACCACCAGCGGGACCCATCCCTAGTGGAAACGAAAATATCATCGCACCGACGAAAATAATAATAAAAAAATGCAAAAATACTATTGACCGACAAAATTAATAATAAAAAAATATTATTAACTATGCAAAATACTGTTAACCGACGAAAATAATAATTTAAAATAGTAAATAGTTTTTACTATGCAAAAGTACTATGCAAAAATACTATTGACCGACAGAAATAATAATTTAAAATAGTAAATAGTCTTTACTATGCAAAAAGTACTATGCAAAAAAATGTCTATAAATAGAGGAGGAGGAGGAGAAGAGAAGGAGAAGAGAAGAGAAGAGAGAGAGAGAGAGGAAGAGAAGAGAAGAAAGAGAAAGAGGAAGAGAGAGAGAGAAGAAGGAAAAAGAAAATCCACTACCAAGTAAGTCTTTTATAATAGTCTCTCTTTCATGGTTGGTTCTACCACCTAAATTATTTAATGATCTCTTTCAATGGTTGGTTCTACCACCTAAATTATTTAATGATCTCTTTCATGGTTGGTTCTACCACCTACCTATATTTTATTTGAAGTAATGGTTGGTTTTACCACCTATATGGATAAAGTAATGGTTGGTTCTACCACCTATATACTTAACGGTGAAATACTAGCATAGTAACCGTAAAGTAAACTTTATCAACTTATGGTGAAATGAATAGTGACATGATGGGGCCCACATAAATAGTGACATGATGGGGCCCACATAAATAGTGACATGCGGGGCCCACATAAATAGTGACATGATGGGGCCCACATAAATAGTGACATGCGGGGCCCACATAAATAGTGACATGATGGGGCCCACATGAATAGTAGCATGTGGGGCCCACATGAATAGTGAACACAGGGAACCTTATTTTAGGACATAAATGGACACAGAAAGGACAAGTGTTGTCTGTGTGATATTAAAAGGACCTAGACTAAAATAAGTTGACCTATTTCACTTATTTGCCTACAGGAGCCATCTCGTCCTACTGCGACTATAAGAAAAGGCAGGTGACAGCTAGACCTTGTCTTGTAATGGTGTTCAATATAATTGTCTATGCAATGTAGCTCTGCTTATAAATTGCCTGATAAATACCTGCTTAGTGAATTTATACTCGCTTGCCTGGAATCAAATGAATTGAAATGAATGCTGGAATCAAATGAATTGAAATGAATGCAGGAAGAAAGGCAAAGGTAAGTAATTGCATACATGTTGCATACATGGGGGAAAGTGAAGGGGAACTTAAGGGTGTGGTGGAATCATCCTGGGACCTAAGGTCCAAAGGCCAACGCGAGAAGCGTGTACTGCCTTTCGTTGGCAAACCAACCAAAAAGGGAAAGTATCCCCGAGGGATAGTATCCCCGGCTCGGCAAATGCGAGACCGTAATCCAAGTCCATAACGTCACTACCTTCAGACAGGGGTAGTGGTTAGCCGTGCGGCAAGGACACCGGCAGAAAAAAATAAAAGAAAATGAAAAAGTCAGAAAAGAACTGACAGAAAAATAAATGGGGGAAAAGCCGGATGTACCTGGGGAATGTGCTGTCTCATTTTATAAAATTGTTGCATACATGCATACATAGCATACATTGAAATTATTGTCACTCCTTTGATTTATATTGCCATGGGCATTGTAATCTTTATTCTAGACATTATTGAAATGTGGATTTTATTGTATGCACTGTTATTATTGTCTCTTTTACTTTGCTCGGTCTTTGGATGACCCTGCTTTGACGTTGATTCCTCCACCACAGGGGTTGAGGCATTAGATGGCGGAGCATTTGCAAATGAAGGAACCATGGGATAAGGGACTGTGTGATCAGAGAGTTCGTTCCTGGAGTCCTTGCATTTTGACGTCTTACGTCATGTATCATTTTTAAGTTGTAATAAGATTCTATCGGGATCGTCGTTGATGCTTGTATAAAAAAAAAAAATATTTCCATGATTTTTACTTTCTTTTGCTCGTAGCGACACGACGGAAATCGGGTCGTTACAGTTGTGGTATCAGAGCCCGGGTTTACGGAAACCCTGGTGCTTGTGGGTTGTGTCGTTAAGTAGGGTTAGATAGCTAATAGGTGACATATGATGTGTCACATTTCAAGGGTAAACTGGAAAAAAAAAAAAAAAAAAAAAAAAAAAAAAAATTTTGGTCCACCATCAAAGAACTTGTGCCCCCACTGTGGAAGGATTCACGTTGGGCAATGCTGGAGAAGAAGGGATTGCCCTAAGGCACCAGCCTTCATCCAAAACCGCCCACCTCCGCCACAATATCAACCGGTGCAAACAATCAGCAGAACCAGGGAAGAAGAAATCAGTACCGCCCTCTGACCCAAGATAAGAACGCACAGCCAGGAACTGAAAAGCGTTTCTTCGCCCTAATCAACGAGGTACAGGATGGGGCCTAATCAACGATGACAACGAGGTACAGGATGGGGCAACAGAAGGTCAGAAAACTTATTTATAAATTATGGATTATGGGAAACAAGGGAATTCATAGGAGTAAAATGTCTGCCTAGAATAGAAGATTAGTAGTATTTAAGAGGCAGTGCAGATTATGATGGATTTCACAAGACGTTGATTTCTAATCAAAATTAAGATTTACAAAGTAAAGGAGATGATCTTAAATTATCATGTGTCGAGATTCTGATTATCAAGATATCTAGGTTATGGGCGTAGGAATTTCGGGGACGAAATTTTTTTTTAAGGGGGGTAGAATGTAAGAACCGGTAAAATATATATATATATAAATATAAAAATGGCCTCATAGGTGGGTAATCATCGGCCATTACTCATTTTCCCCAAGTTAATCGGGCATGAGGACATCTGGCATAATGGGGCGTACACGATTCGAACCCAAGTCTAAGCTAAGATTGAACGGCTTCCTACCACTAAGCCACCACCCCAGATGTCAACAAAAACGGAATAAATATATATATATGTTAAAAATTTCCAATAGTCACTATTCACAATTACTATTCACAATAGTCACTATGCAAGATTACTATGCAGAAATACTATGCAAGTTCACTATTGAGATACACTATTTAAAAGTATTATTCACAGTAGGACCCACCGAGTACTATTCATAAGCGGGTCCCACATCAGCGGGCCCCACATCAGCGGGCCCCACACAAGTAGGTCTCACACAAGTAGGTCCCACACAAGCGGGCCCCACGACCAGCGGGCCCTACCACCAGCGGGACCCATCCCTAGTGGAAACGAAAATATCATCGCACCGACGAAAATAATAATAAAAAAATGCAAAAATACTATTGACCGACAAAATTAATAATAAAAAAATATTATTAACTATGCAAAATACTGTTAACCGACGAAAATAATAATTTAAAATAGTAAATAGTTTTTACTATGCAAAAGTACTATGCAAAAATACTATTGACCGACAGAAATAATAATTTAAAATAGTAAATAGTCTTTACTATGCAAAAAGTACTATGCAAAAAAATGTCTATAAATAGAGGAGGAGGAGGAGAAGAAAAGGAGAAGAGAAGAGAAGAGAGAGAGAGAGAGGAAGAGAAGAGAAGAAAGAGAAAGAGGAAGAGAGAGAGAGAAGAAGGAAAAAGAAAATCCACTACCAAGTAAGTCTTTTATAATAGTCTCTCTTTCATGGTTGGTTCTACCACCTAAATTATTTAATGATCTCTTTCAATGGTTGGTTCTACCACCTAAATTATTTAATGATCTCTTTCATGGTTGGTTCTACCACCTACCTATATTTTATTTGAAGTAATGGTTGGTTTTACCACCTATATGGATAAAGTAATGGTTGGTTCTACCACCTATATACTTAACGGTGAAATACTAGCATAGTAACCGTAAAGTAAACTTTATCAACTTATGGTGAAATGAATAGTGACATGATGGGGCCCACATAAATAGTGACATGATGGGGCCCACATAAATAGTGACATGCGGGGCCCACATAAATAGTGACATGATGGGGCCCACATAAATAGTGACATGCGGGGCCCACATAAATAGTGACATGATGGGGCCCACATGAATAGTAGCATGTGGGGCCCACATGAATAGTGAACACAGGGAACCTTATTTTAGGACATAAATGGACACAGAAAGGACAAGTGTTGTCTGTGTGATATTAAAAGGACCTAGACTAAAATAAGTTGACCTATTTCACTTATTTGCCTACAGGAGCCATCTCGTCCTACTGCGACTATAAGAAAAGGCAGGTGACAGCTAGACCTTGTCTTGTAATGGTGTTCAATATAATTGTCTATGCAATGTAGCTCTGCTTATAAATTGCCTGATAAATACCTGCTTAGTGAATTTATACTCGCTTGCCTGGAATCAAATGAATTGAAATGAATGCTGGAATCAAATGAATTGAAATGAATGCAGGAAGAAAGGCAAAGGTAAGTAATTGCATACATGTTGCATACATGGGGGAAAGTGAAGGGGAACTTAAGGGTGTGGTGGAATCATCCTGGGACCTAAGGTCCAAAGGCCAACGCGAGAAGCGTGTACTGCCTTTCGTTGGCAAACCAACCAAAAAGGGAAAGTATCCCCGAGGGATAGTATCCCCGGCTCGGCAAATGCGAGACCGTAATCCAAGTCCATAACGTCACTACCTTCAGACAGGGGTAGTGGTTAGCCGTGCGGCAAGGACACCGGCAGAAAAAAATAAAAGAAAATGAAAAAGTCAGAAAAGAACTGACAGAAAAATAAATGGGGGAAAAGCCGGATGTACCTGGGGAATGTGCTGTCTCATTTTATAAAATTGTTGCATACATGCATACATAGCATACATTGAAATTATTGTCACTCCTTTGATTTATATTGCCATGGGCATTGTAATCTTTATTCTAGACATTATTGAAATGTGGATTTTATTGTATGCACTGTTATTATTGTCTCTTTTACTTTGCTCGGTCTTTGGATGACCCTGCTTTGACGTTGATTCCTCCACCACAGGGGTTGAGGCATTAGATGGCGGAGCATTTGCAAATGAAGGAACCATGGGATAAGGGACTGTGTGATCAGAGAGTTCGTTCCTGGAGTCCTTGCATTTTGACGTCTTACGTCATGTATCATTTTTAAGTTGTAATAAGATTCTATCGGGATCGTCGTTGATGCTTGTATAAAAAAAAAAAATATTTCCATGATTTTTACTTTCTTTTGCTCGTAGCGACACGACGGAAATCGGGTCGTTACAGGGTTCTATTCTTCTTCTCGTTCTTATGGATCCTCCTGTCATTGTGGATCCTTCTCTCGGCATGACTACTGACATTCGTGCCACCACGCCTCCTTCGGCTCCGTCTTCCTCAACTTCTCCTAGCTATGCATCTGTGGATGGATCTTATCCACAGTTGAATATTGCAAAGTTTGATGGAACCAACTACTTACCATGGAAAGTTGCCGTTGAGACATACCTTCTAGGTCGAGGCAACGTTAGCTTTCTTCGGGATGATCCCCCATCTCTCAAGAACCCTTTCAATTCTCGATAGGAGATGGAAGATGCCTTGATTCGTAGTCTACTCTGGCAGAGCATGACCCCTGCCATTTCATCCACGATGATTCTCCTTCCTACTGCAAAGGAGATCTGGGATCACACAGCTGTCACCTACTCTAGGGTTGAGAACCTCAAGCGTATCTGTTCCACTTACTCTGAGTGGATGCGTCTGCGACGTAGTGACATGTCCCTCGAGTTTACTCACCTTCGCCATCAGATTCTTGGCTCTGGCACCATTCCATCATTACGGGAGGCCTATTTCCGTGCGCAGCAGTGCCTTGATGAGACACCATCCAGTCTTCCTTCTGATAGTTCCGTTCACATATCTTCTGATGGTCTTGGTGGCTTCAGGCCACCCAGAGGAGGTGGCTCCTTTCCCCGCGCTCGTGGAGGTGGCCGCTTTGGTGGTGGCTGTGGACGTCCTTATTGTATTCATTGCCATCGGGATGGCCACCAGATCAAGACATGCTACACGCTTCATCCTGAGCTTCGCCCACCTCGATCAACTCATCTCACTGCTCCTGGCCCATCTGACAGCTTGACCCCTACGCCTGGTTCTACTTCGGTTGATGAGTTCTTTACCTTCACCAGGGCGGATTATGAGGAGCTACAGCGGTTTAGACATAGTGCTTCACAGCCCACTGCTGGGTTTGCCCAGCCAGGTAGTTCACCCACGGCCTTACTCTCTAGCTCCGGGTCCTGGATTAGACTCGGGAGCCTCCAATCACATGACTGGTAACTCATCTCAGTTATCCTCTTTTCGCACTTTTTCTTCTGGCTCTCAGACCATTACCCTTGCTGATAGATCCACTTCTCCCATCACTGGTATTGGTACAATATGTCCCTCGCCTAATATTTCCTTATCATCTGTACTATGTGTCCCCAAATTTCCATTTAGTTTACTTTCTGTCAGTCAATTAACGAAAAATCTTCAGTGCTCCATCTCATTTTATCCCTCGTATTGTTTGTTTCAGGATCTTTCGACTGGGAAGACGATTGGATCGGGTCGGAAGGTGGATGGACTTTACTGCCTTGACTGCAGCCGTTCTCCTACAGCCTTGCATACCTCGATTGACGCCTATCAGTGGCACTGCCATCTTGGTCATCCGTCTCTTCAGCGCCTTCGGCAGACGTCATTTGTTCCTTCTTCAGTCTCTCCGTTCCAGTGCGAGTCGTGTGAACTCGGGAAGCACCACCGGGTGTCCTTTCCTTCCTGAGTCAAGAGTCGAGTCGATAGTCCTTTATTTATGTATACGAAAAGGAGCGAAAAAAATGATGCTCTCTCTTACAAAAACCAAGTTGATCAACCTTTGGCAGACGAAGATGCTCTTAAGTAGGTCGAATCGGGCGAGGAGGAAGGAGCGAAAAAAAATGATGCTCTCTCCTACAAAAACCAAGTTGATCAACCTTTGGCAGACGAAGATGCTCTTTTGGAGACGGGGTCAGATTGTTTCACGGACTCTTCTAACCATTTGATGCGGGTGTTGTACTCAGTGAGTTTCAGTTCCATCCGCTCTATCCAGCTGGGAGTGTTGTACTCAGTGAGTTTCAGAAACCGACTTTTACACCTCTCCTTCCTCGCCCAACTGAGATTCCGCCGACTTTTCCCTCTTTCCCTCCACATATTCCACCGACTTTTCCCCCCCTCCCTCTCCTTCCCCCTCCACATATTCCACCGACTCTTCCCCCTCTTCCTCTCCTTCCCCCTCGCCCGATTCGACCGACTTTTACACCTCTCCTTCCCCCTCCCAGCTGGATAGAGCGGATGGAACTGAAACTCACTGAGTACAACACTCCCAGCTGGATAGAGCGGATGGAACTGAAACTCACTAAGTACAACACCCGCATCAAATGGTTAGAAGAGTCGGTGAAACAATCTGACCCCGTCTCCAGAAGAGCATCTTCGTCTGCCAAAGGTTGATCAACTTGGTTTTTGTAGGAGAGATCATCATTTTTTCGCTCCTTTTCGTATACATAAATAAATGCCAGGAGAAAGCATCATTTTTTTCGCTCCTTCCCCCTCGCCCAATTCGACCGACTTAAGAGCATCTTCGTCTGCCAAAGGTTGATCAACTTGGTTTTTGTGAGAGAGAGCATCATTTTTTTCGCTCCTTTTCGTATACATAAATAAATGCTAGGAGAAAGCATAAATAAATTCTGATGTATGGGGGCCCTCTAGGGTTGCGTCAAATAATGGATTTAGGTATTTCGTTGTTTTTATTGATGACTACTTGCGTATGACATGGGTATATTTGTTAAAAGACCGCTCTCAGGTCTTCACTGCTTTTCAGAATTTTCATGTTGAAATAAAGAATCAGTTTAATTGCAATATTAATTGTCTTCGCACTAATAATGCTCGCGAATTTTCTCTTCCAAACATGGGTTTCAGGATTACCTTTCAGGTCATGGAATTCTTCACCAGTCATCATGTGCCTACACATCCCAATAAAACGGTATCGCTGAAAGGAAATTAAGATACTTGAAGTTACTCGCACAATCATGTTTCAAATGCGAGTCCCAAAATCTTTTTGGGGGGAGGCCGTGTTGACATCCTGTTTTCTTGCGAATCGTCTTCCCTTTTCTGTCCTTTGTGGCTCTTCTCCCTTTCAGGTGTTATACCCTCAGCAGGATCCATTCCCTCTCACCCCTCGAGTATTTGGGTGTCTGCTTCGTCCATCTTCTTAGTCCTGGTCGGGACAAACTCGACCCTCGGTCGGAACAGTGTGTCTTTCTGGGTTATTCTAGAACTCAGAAAGCCTACCGTTGTTATAGTCATCGACTACGTCGATGTCTCAGTTGATGTAACATTTTTTGAATCTGAAGCTTTCTTTGGTCCTTCCTCTCCTCCTCTCACAAGTCCCTTGGAGAATGAGGTCCCACTATTCCTGTCTTCGCTTTCTGACTCGGTTCAGGTACCCTTACAGCCTGTTATGATCACAGATCCATTGCCCTCTCCATCAGTTCCAGTGGCTCCACCACCTGTTATCAAACAATATCGGCGACACGTGCAGAAAGACGGACCTCCAGCTCCTTCACAAGATCCATCGCCTTCATCTGTAAAGGTCCCTACCTTGCCTACTGAGGTATCTTCTTCACCCTCCTCTGTCATTGTTTCTGACTCTCCTATTGCATCTCGCACTAGATCTCATTATATTGCACATCCCATAGCTCATTTTGTTTCTTATGACCGTCTGACGTCAACAACTAAAAAAAAGTACAAGAAGCTCATGCACATCCAACTTGGTATAACACTCATCCTCAAGCTGGTGTGGTACATACATAATGAAAAACATAAACAAAAAAACAAAGGCCACCATGAACAGCATCGAGATCAATGCCCATCAAAAGAGTAGCTCCCCTGAAGTAGCACAACAACGGAAGCGATCAAATAGGGCCTCTCCCTGAATGAGAGCACGACGAACATATCCGCATATCGAGGACAATGGAGGCGCCATGGCAAGAACAACTACAATTCAGCAAGCAAAAGAGGCACACCAAAGGTGCGCACAACGAACATTGGCGAAGCAACACAACGCTAAGTGAAGATGATAGCAACTGATGGGGAAACCATCAAAGACAAGGTCGACGGAGAAACTGTTGCCTGGAGAGAAGGGATAGAGAGAAAGAGGATAACCAACCAACGATGGGGAAACCATCATCTGGAGACTAGGTCGACGGCATGAACATCGTCACCTGAAAAGATAAGAAGATAGGAAGAGGATAACCAACCAGCGATGGAGAAACCATCGTCTGGTGACAACGTCGACGGCATGAACATCGTCGCCTGAAGATAAGAAGAGGAAGATAACCAACCAACGATGGGGACATCATCGCCTGGAGACAAGGTCGACGGCATGAACATCGTCGCCTGAAAAGAGCATACCAACGATGGGGAAACCATCGCCCGGAAAGGAGAGGTCGACAGAAAAAGACAGTCGCCTGTAAGAGAGCCGACCAACGATGGATAAGGAAGCCATCGCCCGGAAAATGAGGAAGAAGATAACATGAAGGGATAAGGCAAAAAACCGAACAACACGAAGAGACATGAAAAACAAGACATGAAAACAAAACAACACTCCCTCAAGAAGATAAAGACAACACTAACAACACTCCCCCTCAAGAAAAGACAACAAAGTGGACAACACTCCTAAGAAAAGACACAAAGAACTAAATGAAAACACTCCCCCTCAAGTTGAAGGTCAAATACTTTCAACTTGCAACGAAAAAAAGACAAATAAGGCACTACACCGCTTTCGGACATTTGATCAAACACTTGGTGTGCGCCGTAGAGAAGAAGACAAAGGAAAGATGACAAACAAGGCACCACACCTCTCTTAGACATTTTATCAAATACTTGGTGCGCGCCTTGAAGATCTACATAAAAGACATAGAAGGTAATAGAAAGAAAGAGATGATAAGAAGACGACAACAAGACAACACTCCCCCTCAAGTTGAGGCCAAAGGCCTTCAACTTGAAACAAAAAGAACACTTCCAAGGCACAAAATCCCTTTGAGACATTTCATCAAACACTTGGGGTGTACCTTGAAGATGAGATGGGAAAGACAAATGCCATAAGCCAAGAAAGCTATAGAGAAGAGAAAATAAAGAGAGCTTTGGAGTGGAGGAGAACCCAAAATGATTTTTGTTTTGTTTTGAGATATACGATAGAGGGAAAATGGGTTAAAAAGGAAATGGGTTTGACGAAATGAAAGAGAAAGAGTGAGATTTCTAGGGTATAGAAATGGGTTTTTTTTTTTTCTATTTGGGTATTGTAGCAGGTACTGTAGCGATTTACTGTAGCGTTACTGTAGTGGGTTACTTTAGCAGGGAATGGAGGGGTTAGGGGAAAAGGGAAGAGGGGCAGTGGGAGGAGGAGGAGGAGGCAAGGACACGAGCGAGGAGAAGAATTGAGGGAGAAACTATACAGAGATAAAGAGAGGAAAACGAGAGAGATACGAGAGAAAGGGATGATGGCATGGAGGGAGATACTCTTCTTCTTTCCTTCTTGAAGGATCAACCCATTGGCTCTGATACCATGTTAACTACCAACTTCTCCAAAAGCTTGAGCTGTTGGAGAAAGGCGTTATTTATCCTTTATACTTTAACATACTCAATTGTATAATAATCATCATATAAAGAAGTGTCAGCAGTAAACAAAGCATATTGAAATGATTTCCGTCTTGAAATCACAAACAGTCCTCAAAATCCAAAATAGATAGAACCTAAATAATTGAATCAGGGGAAAAACAAACAGGGGCTAAATCATTTAATGGATTCCATATTAAGGCCTTGTTAGTTTTGCATTAAAGCCCATATGCCCCATATTAAGTATTTGAATTGTATGGTGATTATAGTTCTCAAAATCCAAAAGAAATAGGGCCTAAATCATTGAAATGATTTCCATAATGAAATCACAATCAGCTCTCAAAATTCATAAGAATCAAGAAATGATATGTTAAAACAACCAGCAAATGTCCCTGTTTGTTCCGGATTTTGGGAACCGATGGTGAGTCCATTCAGTTATCAAAATACATAACAACAAGACCTAACTCGTTGAAACATGGAAAAAAACTTGCAGCTGGTATTGGTAGAAGTAGGAAGGATGAGGAGGAGAAGAAAGAAAGAAAGAAGAAGGAAGGATGCGAAGAATTGAGTTAGGGTTTTCTTTACTTGTTTTTAGGTCATAAGTTGGGGCGAGTGGTTTATATACGATTTATTTCTAATCGTAAAGGGCTCACCACAGAAAAATAAGCGAACAAAAAAGAATCGTAAAAATCATACAATTCAAAGTCGAATCATACGATTTTTTACAAAACCCGGTTCTTCCTTCTGATTTGAATTGTTCAATCCTCGATTCGATTTGAATCGTATGATTTTAACAACAATGGTTGCATTTATAGATAAGTTGACGTTCAGATGTAAAAGATGCAAATAATGGTGCCAATATCAATTGTAAAGGTAGAAAAACATTTAAGATTTTTTTATCTTTCTCAACATGCTATGTGGGCTCATCCTAGTTGAATCGAAGGTGGGCCCACCTTCATTTCAATGTGAAGAGTCACAGGAATTTCAAATTTCAAAACTTAATCATAATACAAATGTCAAATGATGAGTCTCTGACTAAGCACAAAATGGGAAAATATTTTTTTTGTAAGCCATGTTCCTTTGCATTTCATTTCATTTCATTTCATTAATGCAGAGAATGATATTTAGTAGGCAGTATCATTGGACTGGACAACAAAGTAATTGTATATTATGCATGAGATGTCACATCGGCATGTGATCAATACCACCTCGTAATTTTGTGTGGTATTGACATTGAGTTGGGATCCTTGGAGGGATGACTAGTCATTGTACTTTCTTATACTTCATTACACTATACTTCTTTATTGACTTTACTGCTCCAAACATGTGCGACAATGCATGTCACTAGGTGTTCGATGTGATTATGCCATTGTGGATGAATTTCTTGCTTATGTGATTGGTTTTTAAGTATGTATTTGTATTTTCTAGCGCTTCCTGAAGTTTCATCTTACAATTTCATCATTTGCATATGTTTCCGTGATTTTACAATATTTTCACCGAAATTTCCAACCAAAACTAAAATGTTTATGTGATTGGTTTTTAAGTATGTATTTGTATTTTTCTAGCGTTTCCTAAAGTTTCTTCTCACAATTTCATCATTTGCATATGTTTCCGTGATTTTACAATATTTTCACCGAAATTTCCAACCAAAACCAAAATGTTTCAATTTCTGTGCCAACCAAAAGTGAAACAGAAATTTAAAACCTTTTTCAATGCTAGGATCTGTTCATTACATTGGGAAGTGTATTTTACCTGTTTTAAGTAACTTTTGTATATGTTGCTAAAGGATTCTAATGTTCTTTTGTAAATCTTACTAATAGATATATTTTCCTAAAGTTTCTTCTCACAATTTCATCATTGGCATATATGTTGCCTTCATCATTTGACTACCTCTTGATGAGTTCCTTCATAAGTTGAACTCAGTATTGTTTCTTGTAGCATTAGTGTAATACTTTTCCTTTTATTACTTGTTATCATGTTTAGTTGTATTAGTAAATTTGGTTCCTCACTTAGTGTTTTTAAACTTTATAATAACAGCTTAGAGATATGTCTACCAGTAAGGCACAACAATAATTTTAATTCTCTCTCTCTCTCTCTCTCTCTCTCTATATATATATATATATATATATATATATATAGAGAGAGAGAGAGAGAGAGAAATGTTTCTACTCCGTCGGAGTAGATAAATGTTCTACTCCGACGGCCAGAAATAGGGTGGGACCACTTGTATTCTTTGTATTATTGAAATCCCATTGTAGTTTTTACTAAAATCTAGCCATTTGGAATTTCTTAATATTTTACTTAAAATTCCATTTTTTAGTACACTATAAACTTTAGGTATGACTTGTGCAGATGAAATCCATCGAAGGGAATGTTTATGCTGCTTTCGAGAAGCGGTTCTCTTCTTTTGCTCTATTTGAACTGGAATCTAGTGGAATGGGCGAACCATATCAGATTTCCTCAAATTTTCATTCTACAGTCCATGACAAGAAGTTGATAACGCAACTAAGAACATGCTTGGTTGATCATCAATTTGATACAGGTTTATTATCCCGCAAGTATTGGACTATAGTTGCTATTCTATTTAATTTTACCACAAATTTGTGGATGTACTGTAACGACCCGGATTTGGGGCAAATTTTTTAGACATGATTTTTTTTTTTTTAAATCCCAAAATCCGAATCGCTACACCAAAAGGGAAACAACAACAAAAAAATTCTATTACATTAACAGAATGTCTATTACATGGTTTATCTCAACTCCAAAAGAAATCCTATGAGTGCTCTCTCCCATCCTAAGTGCCACCTAAACCTGTTCATCGACAAATGCTCATTTACTTTCCTCACCTATAAAGTCTGGAAAATAATCTAAGTCAAACAGCAAGCTCATGTGACTGGCTTGGATAACAAAAGTGACAAGAATGAAAATCTGCATTGTAAAAATGTTTCTCATGGCATTCACATGTGATAAGTAAAAGCAATAAGAATTATAAGATTTATTGCTAAGGATAAAGAACACCGTGTATATAGATTATGGCCTAAAAATATAAAGTCCTACCACAGGAAATTCTACAGGGATAATCAGTTAATTCAATGACATTGGTGTAAAAAGAATGCGAACAATCATAGGAAACAGAAATATAATCATAGAAATCATAATCATAACTAATTTTATAAAAGTCAGTCATCACTTGTCGTTTGAGTGTAGAATGAGACGTGAAACTCTATGCACCAATCGGAAAGGAACTCGAAGACGAAAACCCAAAACAATGAAAAACACTAAGTCTTCTTTTGTTTTCATTTTCTTCTCTTCTTCTTTTTTCCTCTCTCTCTCTCTCTCTTGGTGTGCACAAGTAAGGTTGCAAAAGCCTATGTTTTGGATTTTTAATAGCTAACGAGTTTTGTGCTTAAAGTAGGTTTCCCAATTACATTTAATGTTAAAAGTTAGTTTCCTAATCTAAGTCTTCCACAATTAGCAAGAGTTCATCTTTATTAAAACTCCCTGAGGGTGTACTTATCAAATTTAACAACTAAACTAAAGTTTTAAATAAAAATAAAAACTCAAAAGTTGCCTAATAAGACAAAACTCGTAACTATGCCTAACCCTAATAGAAAAAAGGTCATAACTTGCTCAAATCACGTCCGAATCGCTAAATCTTGGGTCCGTTGGATAGGTATTCGAAATACCCATCTACCGGAACCAAAATCATGTCGAACGGACAAGATTTGATGCCCCAAAAATTGGTTATACTAAAAAAAACTAAAATACACTGTTGTGATTTTTGGTCTAGAGATCTACGGTCCAGATTTAATTAAGGTTATTAACTTTCTACGCCCATGTGGGGCCGGGTCTTTACATGTATTTTGACATACCTAGCATTGTTTGGATAGATTCATATGTTTTAAGGAAATCTTTGTATGATTGTGGTTCGCTATCTTTCATTTTTAGGTAGTAAATATGACTGGACATGAGGTACCTAAGAGGGATATCTTTCGCTATCTTGTTTAATCCTACATAAGGAAGGAGAGATTGAAGAGGATGTTAACCACAGAATAAGAGCAGGTTGGTTGAAGGGGAAGCATGCTTCAGGAGTTCTGTGCGACCGTAAAATACCTACCAAGTTGAAGGGAAAGTTTTATAAGACAGTTGTGAGGCTAGCCATGTTGTACAGCTCAGAATGTTGGGCCACCAAGAAGCAGCATGTGCATAAGATGAGTGTAGCGGAGATGCGAATGCTTAGATGGATGTGCGGCCACACAAGTTTAGATCGAATTAAAATGAAGACATCCGTAAAAGGTGGGGGTGGCACCAATTGAGGAGAAGATGAGAGAGTACTGCTTAAGATGGTTTGGGCATATCCAACGTAGGCCTTTGGATGCTCCAGTGAGAAGAAGTGACCCGTGCTAAGTTGATGGCGTAAAAAGAGGTAGGGGCAGAGCGAAAACAACTTGGGTAGAAACAGTGAGGAAAGACTTGAGGGCGAGGAACATAACAGAGAACATGACCTTGGATAGCAGAGAATGGAAGAAAATGATCCATGTAGACGAGCCCAACTAGTGTCAGGATTAGACTTAATCATTTGAGCGGGGTAGATCCTTTCACCTTCTTCATGAAAATTTTCTAAAGGATTCATTTGCCAACCCCAACTAGTTTGGGACAAAGGCTTTGTTGATTTGATTTGAGTTGAGTAGCTTTCAATGCTGCTACCATGTTGTGAACAAAATCTTTTACTACAATTTTGTTTTTGTTTTCCGTACTTTGGAGTATTTTGTTTGAACCCATGATACCATTCAATAGAATCCCTGTCCACAGGCAACCCCAAGTGTTCTTTTTTAATGCACTTTAATTGCTTGTGTTGGACTCATTCACATGCAATTCTCTTGCATCTTATTGGAAAAAATTTGTATCTTCTCACTTGTTTGTACTTCAGCAAGATGTTCACCTCTCACCAATTGTGTTACTGGTGATTAACGTTGCATTGTCTCACAATTGAAATGCTTAGCTGCCTTCAAAATTTTCTTTATTTTCTTTCCCATGCATTCTTCTCCCGCATCTTGTTTGTGTGAAACACAAAATTTAACTTATTTATTGACCAATTAATGTAATCTTACCTTCCAAAAAAGAAAATTCATATAATCTTACACTTTTGGCAACATATATATTTATATACACACATATGTATGTATATGTGTGTGTATAGTTTTTTGACAACATATTTGTTGAAAAAGTTAAATAGAGTATTTATACACACACACATTTTGACAGCATATTTATTGAAGTTAAATAGATCTGACTACACCTACGGAATGTTGTGCTAGTTTTTCATGTTAATGAGTGTTATTGTTAAGAGATTATTATATAAACACCATTTTGTGGGCACGAGAAATAACCTTCTTCTTTACCCTTCCTTCTACTTCTTGTTCCACTTTTAGAGCGAAGAAGGAGAGACGAAATGGGGGGGAAGAGGAAGAGAAGATATTCGTGAGGGTTATTCCCTAGCCCCTCGAGGTTGCAGGTTCGATCCCAGCTTACCAACCAAAAAAAAGTAAAGTTTTCACTAGAATGTTTTCATTTAAAAACAAAAAAGGGTACAAAGTGTGCCCCTAGGGTCATCCTAAATTCCTAATGACTATCAAATTATCATAAAACTAACACTCATTAATATGAAATACCATCAAAATACATTTCATTGGCGTAGTGGACTCTGTTTAACTTGTCTTCTGCGCTCCCCCTTAAGTTGGTGCATAACTATCATGCCCATCTTGGAACAAATCCTTCCAAACTGTTTGTAAGTGCTTTCATAAAGATATTTGCGAATTGATTTGTGGACTTTACGTATGGTGTAAATATCAATTAACGGACAACCTTTTCATAAACAAAATGGCAATCAACTTCAATGTGTTTAGTAATTTCATGAAACTACGATATTCCTGCCAATATAAGTAGCGTCTCGCAGTACATCTTCATAGGTTGAGGAATCTTGAATCTCAGTTCTTCCATGGGAGCCTTTAACCTTGTTAATTCACAGGTTCTCTCAGCCATCAACGGTGTCCTTATAAATCCTTGATGCCAAGGGCACCCTGTAGATCTTAAAACAGGTACAACTTGATTCAGTAGTTGTTTGTTTTGATTTTCTGTTTTGTTTTTGTACTTCAAAAAAAAATCTTGAATTTCATCCCTGTCCAATTTCTTCGCCTCTCCCTTTCCCATGGCACTGGTTACCATCTCAAGTGCCCTCAAAACCCCCATCATCCCATCCCATGGTTTTAAATTTTAGCGAAAACATTTTGTTGCAGACAAAATATTTCGATTTCAGCTGCTACCGAAACAAAATCCACTTGGATTCAGAAAAATACCAGATTCACCCAAAATTTCAAGATTTCGTTAATCTATCGGCCAAAATATGCGGAAACATGCAACTTTTAGATAAAAAGAAAAAAAAATCAAAGTTTCATTTTTTTAGAAACCTGATAAAAATCAACACCGCTCACAGACAAGAGAAGAACAACATGATTTTAGTTAGATATTTCTGAAAAAAAACAAAAAGAAAAAAGAAAAAACTGTGGTGAAGAATCTTATCTGCATTTTGGTCGTGATTTCGTACAAAATGTTTACGTAAATTTACAAGATATCGATCGAAATTTCATCCCGAAACCGAAATGTTTTCGTTTCGATGACGAGCGACACTAAAACCAAAACTGAAATTGACAATAAAACCGAAACTGAAACTGAAATGTTTTCGTTTGCGGAAACATGCAACTTTCTGTTTATGTATTTGTTTTGGTTGTGACAGAAATAGAAACATATTGGTTTCTTATGGAAATTTCGTTAGAAATCTTGTGAAACCGCGAAAGCGTGTGAAAACATATGCAAATTATGGCCATTTAATACGAAACTTCAGGAAGTGCTGCAATATGCCTGAATACACCCTTAAAAACCATTACACAAGCAACAACAAAAAAAAAACTAGCCATAATGATTTAACTTCTAGTATAGTATACTACTCATACACTTATAGTGTTGGTTTCGATGTGTATTTCGGTTTTGCTATGCGTTTCAGAGGGGATGGAAACAGAAACATTTCGATCGTTTCGTGTCGGTTCCAGTGGAAATTTAAAACCACGCCCTCATGTATATGCCTCATCTTCTTCTCTCTCCAGGTTATAGCCCACTCTCTTACCTGTAACTCCGTTCTTTCCACCCTTCTCGCTATGCCAACTTCCTCTCCCTCCATCTCTTCGTCAGTCGTCACCAATGTTGGCATCATTCACAATGTTGTCAACCACTACCCCTTCATCAACGGTATTTCCACAGGATCACCACCACCCTTGAGCACTTCAAGCAGCTTCTTTATGACACCCCCTTCAACCCATCTCGTCAAGGCCCTTGCTGCTACTGCATTGACCTCCCCTTCACAAATCGAAGCTGTACAACACTCTTTCACTGATACTTTTGATTGAAGTGGGACAATGTTAGGATAGTCGATGAGAATATGGGTAATCTTTTAAACTGCTGGAGATTGATGAAGCTCGGAAGACATGGAAAAATTCTATGTGATTTGGCTGTGTATGCTATAATGTGGGGTTTATTGAAAGAGCAAAACTCTAGGATTTTTATGTGAAAATTACGTGTGTGGGTTCCCTGATTTCTAATATTAAGGTACCATAATCCTTTGGGCTAAAGTATATGACTCTAGCTGGGTCCTTTACTGTATCTGAAACCCTCAGAAATTGTTATAATGTGGTGTGGAACAGAGCTGGTTATTCGGAAAAAAAAAAAATCAGTGAAATGGATCACCCCTCTCTTCCTCCCTCCCCCACCTGCGCACCCCCACTCCAACCAATGCGCTGAAGCTGAATTTTGGCAGAAGTTCGAGAGGTAATCTAGTTATTGTTGGAAGTGGAGGGTTGTAAGAAATGGATTGGAGATGCGATCATCTCATATCCAGACCCTTTCGGCAATGCCGACTCAACTGAAGAGCTGATGAAAGCACTATTGGAGGGTGTAAAACTCAACTCGTACTTTCTGGATAGTCATATCTGCCTTGAAGGAGAATTTGCTAATGTTATATCTTTTGTTCATGGAAGAAGAGCCCTTGGAAATTTGCTGATCAAATTTGCAAATCCGAAATGTTATTCCCAAACTGGATTCAAGTATTATCCCTATTCCTTAACAGCTTTTTGTATTGCAGATGATCTTGTAAAATATAAAGCGTATAGAGTGAATATGATTGTCTAGATCCCTTGTTTCTCTATTGTGCTCGTCTTTCTATTTTTTTTGGTTGATGGGATTACTAGGATATTTGGTGGCTTCACTTGGAGGCTCACCCTGTCCAAGTTTTCCAGCACTTGGGTGAAGAAATAGGACATGGGAGTGGATTTCGGGGTCATCCTTTTTTTTTCTTTTTATATTATAAAAAATCAAGATTTGTGACCGAGGAAGGAGGTTGCCCCTGCTTGCTCTAGATGACGTGATACCTATGGGGCTCTCATATAAATATTGGTAGTGGTGATTCTGGTGAATGCATGATAGGACCTTGAATGATACGGAATGCCTCGTGAATTGGTACGAGTCCTATTGTTTTCACAGATTTATGCTCACATTTTTTGACAAGTGACAATCACATTAGGCTGAAGCGACCTTTGTTTAAGTAGTACTGCTGCCAACCTACAAAGTTACGAATGGTATATCATTGGTGCACTTGAAGGTGGACTTCATGGAGTGGTAATATACTATTATGTAGTGGGAGTGAGTAGAGGTCCCACCGTTTGGGATTGGTATTCATTTTCTCCATGATATTGCCAGATCCTCTTAAAAAAACTTTGTTAGGTACTTCTGTCCCTGTCATTTGCAATCAAATTAACTGTTTCATGTGCTAAGATGATTCGGTAAACAATGTTCATGTATGACCCAACAAGCATAGGAAATCACTTCAAAAGACATTAACATGGGTTTTGTAATATGCATAACTTCAGTTTTTTGCTTTTTAGTTTTTACACATTGGATTCTATCCAACTATGTCACACAAACAGCATGCATCATTTTCTAGGATAACTTGGCCTACATCTGTGCATAAGCTTGTTGGCAGTCATTTCTGCAACACATGTTTGAGATAATGGATTTCACACGGGCTACTTTTTATCCTATGCGGATGCTTTGTAATGCATATCAAATTGTTGGTATACTTGTTTAGGTGCAAATCAACTCTTTGTCTTGTTGAGGGAAATCAAAGTTGGCCAGCCTCTTGATTTAATATGCAAGGTAATTCACATATGCTGCTGACTTCTGCACTTGAGAATTGATATCCCTATGTAGGATCTCTTGAGAAGGAATTTAAATGCTTTTCTATTCAAAGGAACAAAGGAACTAATTTGATAATTTTGGTTTTGGTAACTAGATTATTTGTGTATGGGAATTTCCTGAAGATAGGTGGATGCTTTTTGTTTGGGATGGAACTGATACTCCTCCTATAAGTTTACCAATGAAGTAAGTATTTGATGTTCTACTTTGTTATACGTGACTCTTGTATAGCTTTTATAGAAATGAAATAGAATATAGTTTAAGTTATACTCAAAGTGTTTTTGTGATATTGTGTAAATTAAAAAAATGATGTGTACTTATTGTAGAAAATTGAGAGTTCTCAATTCTCTCAAAATAGGATTAAACCACAATGTGCTGCAAATGTCAAGAAGAGATGCATGAAGCACAATCACTTAAAGCAAGAACACAAGATTTATGTGTTTCGGCAGTGTGCCTACGTCCATGAGAAAAGAGATTCAGTATTTTGATTTAGGGTTACAAAGCTCTATTTTCCTCTCAGCTAAGAAAACACACAAAACCTCCCAACCCATTCCCAGCTCCCCCCTTTCTCATTATTTTCTCCATGAGTGAAATAAGAAGTAGAATTATTATTTGGGTGATAAAAATGCTGTTATTCCTTAAGGTTTATTAAGTATTAGTGTGCTACATAAAAAGCCTTCTAGAAGTGGGCATAGTATGAATCATAACTTAATTAATATACAACATACAGAACTCCTTGTTTATCCTATTTTCCTCAATATGCCCTTAATGTTGGCTAATGATATTTGATTTCCTGTTTGAGAGTTGTTGCATTATCTTGGGTTGACCACCTTTGAGGGTACAATGTAATTTCTCAAGGTGTGTTGCATGAATAGCATCATTTTATTGTCATTTAATTCAGTGCATTAATATACATCTTAATTGTGTACCGGCATTACTTCGACAGGATTGATGATGAAACTTCATGGCTGGTCATACTTGTGTTACAATCTGGAAGTGACAAATGTTACTATCATTTGAAAACATTAATTATTGACATTCCTTTGATATTGAACTTGTAAGGGTTGATCTTTAGGTAGAGTCGTCAATTGCCCAAGTATTTTTTTCATGTTCATTGGATTCAGGAATGTAAGGGTGCGTCAGTATGTTGGCTATTAACAAGATGGATGGTCTTGATCACCACACCCACGTCCCATGATGTACAATGGTCCTTGGAGAAGGATAATGATATTAATGTTTCTCAGTTTTTTATGATAATGATTCCATAGTTTCACGGTTTTGTAAGCTTAGGTTTGATTGTATAAGTTTGGGCTGTTTGGCTTTTTAGTTTTTACCTATTTATTTGGCATTATAAACTTGATGTTAGTGTGACAAAGTAATGAAATTGTTGGCACTATTTCTGACGCAGGCCAGATGAAGTGGAGAATCCAATTCCTTTGCTATTAGAACCATTACCTCTGCCAAGAGATGTTTTATGTACATTTCCTCGTGTGGGAACTGTCTTGAGAGTAATCATTGACAAAGAGCTTGGCCCAAAAGTACAAGGTAGTGGTCAATGGGTCAAACTCCGTAACATTACTTGTGAGGTCCGATCTGGACTGTGGCGAGGTATATTTTCGCCTTCAAGTCAACTTCGCTTTCTGTCTAACGAGGACAAAGCTGTGATAAGTCTTGAAAGGTAATTATTCTACTTTTTTGCATAGGAAGATGGTAGTTTCTTTTAACATCTCTCTCTCTCTCTCAATGCAAAGTGATCCTATATTGTAATTTAACCACTAGATTTTACATGGAACGTCTATCATCTCAAGTGGATCGCATGCCTTTGTGGAGTTTTCCTTGGCCTTCTCGCATAACAGGTATTATGTTCTAGCTAAGTTGGAGAGTTGTTCGCCCTTCAAATATAAAACGTATTTTTCTTTTCTAGATTTCGGTACAATTTCTTTTATGATTTGAGATGCATGCATATTATGTTCTTAATGTAATGAAATTTGGTTGTGAGCAATTGGCACTTTAAATATGAAACATATTTTTCTTTTCTAGATTTCGGTACAAGTGCTTTTATGATTTGAGCTGCATACATATTGTCTTCTTTGTATAATGAAGTCACAAGCTCTGCTTTCCAACTTAACGCATCAACCACTAGATTCGTGCGTCCTGGCTTATACTTGATACACATATCGAACTCACCCAATGATTATACAGATCTTTGGGGGATAGTTTCTCTGGAGCTTGGTTGTGAGTAGTATGGAGGCTTCTTTAATATGCTTCTATTCTATTGAGAACAATTTAACTTTTATCTATGTAGAAATGCCCATATTAATAGAAAAATTACAAACAGCTAGAGATACATCAATGTCTTCATTCCTCAGAGTATTAGGCCAAAGTTTTTCTTCGTGCGTCCTGGCTTATACTCGATACACATATCGAACTCACCCAATGATTGTACAGATCTTTGAGGGATAATTTTTCTGGAGTTTGGTTGTGAGCAGTATGGAGGCTTCTTTAATATGCTTCTATTCTATTGAGAACAATTTAACTTTTATCTATGTAGAAATGCCCATCTTTATAGAAAAATTACAAGCAGCTTGAGATACATCAATGTCTTCATGCCGCAGAGTATTAGGCCAAAGTTTTTCTATATCTGACAGCCTGGAAAATTAGGTTAGGAATAAATTCTAAGACTAAGCTCTGTCTAAGGTGCATACCTATATGCTCGATTTCTATTGGTCGCCAACAAGTATTCCTTGCATGGGCGCAGTATAACCAGTGGCAACCGGTTACCAAATTTTTAGATTTACTATGTGCTCTCCTGTACACCATCAACAGGATACTGATGAAGGAGAAGAAGCATTTGCTTTAGAAGATTACTTGATCAGATCCTTCTGTATTTGTTTTATAAAAAAATAAGTCCCTTTTCTACACCACTAAACTAGGAAGGGTCTAATGTGGCAATCATCTTTCCTTAAAATGTAGCGACTGGTAGATCTTTCAATACATCGATTTTCTGCGGTCGAAACAGAAAACCAGATCTTGGGACAAGAAAATAGAGTAAACCCCCTGATCTTGACAGAAAAATAGTCTTCTTGCATTTAAAATGATGTGAAAACCGGGTTCAGCGTACAGAATCTGGAAAGCTGGCTGTAAGATCAGTTGTAATGTCATGAGGCCACCCCATGCTCATCTCTCTCATTGTTTTTTTTTGTATTTTCCTCTCTTTTCCTTAAATAAATATATTTATTAACATTCAAAAATCAGAGAATATCAGCGTCTTGTGATCTCAGTCACTGCTCTGGCTGTAAGATCAGTTGTAATGTCATTGAGGCGACCCCATGATCATCTCTCATGATTTTTTTGTATTCTCCTCTCTTTTACTTAAATAAATATATTCATTAACATTAAAAAATCGGAGAATATCAGCATCTTGTGATCTCAGCCACTGCTCTAACAGGGATTTCATGCACATGTTAGCAATCCTCTTTCTTTAAAATGTGGAAGTGGTATCCACCTGTTACACTGTGCTCCTGTGATGTCAGCCTGCCTTGACCAATGAGAGCCGAGCTTGCATTGGAAGCCCCTCCTTTGGCATCTCTCATAATGGGATTCTGGAGGATATGCACGCCCCCATGTATTTGTATACAATTGTCACTTGAATTTCAGTATTTGTAAGAAGGATTTTAGATGGAATGGGGATCGTTATTCTTTCTACTTCTTGAGGTATAATGGCAGATTGAGAAGCTCGACTAGAAGGAATTGGAGGAGAATCTTTGTGTTATATATGGTGATCCTCCTGGTATCCGAATTTGATCTGTAATTTCCTATTTATGAAAAAGAGACGAAAGGCAGGTTGTCTAATATCACTGCCCCTCCATTAGTTGGTACTACCTGGAATGAAAGAACCAAAATGGATTCATGAAGGTTTAATTGCTGAATCACTTCCCAATGGTATGTTCCGGGTTCATTTAGATAGTGAAGATCTGATTCTAGGTAGTAGTGCTTTCGCTGGAAGATAGGCATATAGTCAATTCAATCATCGAAGAAGAGAGAACCAGGTAAATTGCGTAGTCAACATGATAAGGACATGGAGTTTCAAAGTAGGCAACCTCACTCATAGAAAAAGAGGAATATTACCTTGTAGATAGATTAGCGCGGATCTCGGCTTCAGAGGAGTCAGTATAACCAATCGAACCTAAAAGAGGAGATAATACCCATGGAGTCCCTAAAAACACCACCAATGCCAGCAATGCCAGGGTTGCCAAGGGAGCAACCATCAACATTGAGTTTGATGACCTTCCTTAGGGGAGGTTTCCATTTGTCTACCACTTTTGCCTTGGCTATCGAACTATTCGCGATCATTTTCCAATTTCTGATAATGATGTCTGCTGAATATCCCAAGAAGGATTTATGTTGCAATGTCCAAGCTGCCTTGGTGAATCTAATATTCCATGCCAACCAAGAAGGAATTGAACTTTTGCCTTCAAAAATCGTGAATTTCATTCATTCCATATGCCCCACTGAACAGCAAAGGGTAAAAGTTCCAAAGAAATAGGCCCAAAGAACCAAACCCAGAGACATGCCAACTCAAGAAGAACTCCTTAATTGAATCACGGATCACCCAATATGTAAGATCCCACATCGAAAAGGGAGAGAAAGTTCCTGGGCTATATGTGAACCCTTCTCTCCTTGTGTAGACGCATTTTAAAACTGGGGCGGGTTGCAACCCAAAACCGAACAATATCTGCACAGTGGAGCCGAGGCATGACAAAATGGTATCAGAGCCGTACCTCCTCCGGTACAGTGTGCCAGCGAGTACACTAGCCCCTAAAGGGGGGTGTGCCAGCGAGGACGTTGGGCCCTAGGGGGGGTGGATTGTAATAACCCACATAGGAAAGGGAGAGAAAGTTCCTGGGCTATATATGTGAACCCTTCTCTCAATGTGTAGACGCGTTTTAAAACAGGGGCGGGTTGCGGCCCAAAACCTGACAATCTATGCACTGTGGTGCCAAGGCGTGTCACAATATAAACCAAACAAGTCAAACACTTGAGACAAAAAAAAAAATACCACTTTGCAATGAATGAAAATATGAGTAATGGTTTCTTCATTTGATAGGCAGATAACATCTATTTGCCATGTGGAAATTCCATTTTCTGAGCCTTTCCTGCATATTAGTTTTGTTTAGTGAATGAATGAAAATATAAGGAACTTTTGCCTGCTCTTTTCTGCTAGTGGAGTTGATTTTTGTCGGAGTTTCCGTTGAAATGTTGACTTTTCAATAGAAATTTTGTTTTTTAATCTGAAAAGTAGCATGATTCGTATATCTCGACCGAAACATTAATGAAATCTCAAAATTTCAGGCGAAATATGGTATTGTTATGACTCCAAGTAGATTTTGTTTCAGTAGCTGCCGAAATCGAAATATTTGGGCCGAAATTTAAACCATGTTTGTATCACAGTTGGATTAACTCCACCACCTATTGAAATAGTTAGAAGGATCTACATCATCTTCTGCCTTTGCTCAGTCATGTATGCCTTCCACTAATTTATTTATTTTTTTTGGATGGTTTCCTTCCATTAATTATGTGTGTCTAACCTCATTTAGTCCTTGGATTATTGATTATGAAGCAACGGACCACATGATTGGGAAGGGCATATCTCTGAAGGTTTTTTTGTTATTTTCAGGTTTATATAGGGGGACAGGGTGGAAATGAAAAACTTGAAATATATAAATATAATAAAAAATTAGAGAAGAAAAATTCATGAAATTATGTTGTATTTTTGTGGTAAAAAGCTAAAATATCATGAATTCATGATATTTTTTAAAATATTGATGCAAGTGAAGTTATTTTCATTTAATGAAACAATTGTGACATTTTGAAAAAGTTGGAGATATTTGTGACTGCTCGTAGGCTTGTTCATGTTTCCTTTTTGTGATACTTTTTTAGCTAAGTGTTTTATGTGACTCTCCAATAAAATTTCAAAATATTGGGAAGTTGATTTCTAAAATATTAGGTTTCCTTTCCAGATACAGGTTGCGAACTGCGGTTCTCAACATTAATGGATGTCCTCACCCACTCGAAGGTACTTAGTTTATGTAAGGCACAGCAATATTCGATTTTGATTTCACTAAGAGCACCAATCGTAATAGGTGGCTCCTTTTTTTACTAGTTACGTTTTGACTTTGGTCGAATGCCTCATTTTTTGATGGATAGTGAAAATTTTATTAGAAGGTAACGGCATGTAGCTGTATTGTTAGCACCTCTCAATATATAAAAGAAACATCAACATCTAATTCAGCCTGCCGCTAGAAAACCTGGATTAACATCTAGGAAGGTCTTGCAACCATTTTCAAAAACTTCCTACCTTGTCTTTGTGTTGAACCAATCAAGATTTTCAGACATATGATCTTTGACCTTTGTTTCATGAATGCATAAATTACACCCATCTCTCTTTCAAACTAAACGTGTATGTCACAGGTAACACACAGATTCAAGTGTGTAGTTCGCGTGGTAGCTGTATATCCTTGCCGGGCAGAGATGTTCCGATCTATCGTGACACATATGTATCGGATCAGATTGACACTGGAGGACCCCACTGCTAGAATCCATGCTTTCGTGTGTGATGAAGATGGGGCAAGATACACTTCTCTCAGCTTCTTCTTTTTATTTTTCAATGTTTTTTTTTTTTTTTTTTTGAAAAATGACAATTTCATTGATACTATGAAGATTACATTGGGGACCAGGGGTCCCAACTTGCATTACATAGAATCAATTAAGGGTGGCCAGGAGCATACTCCTAGGCCAGTAAAAACCAAAAGAAATGATCTTTTGGGCCTTCCGCTACAGTGAGATCCACACTTCCATACGCTGCCACCATGCCCTGTTGAATCCTTCATCTAGTACCACAGCCAGTGATGCCTTCACCGCTCGCCTTCGTTTCGTTTACACTGCACAATGGACTCAATTGAATCAAATCCAACAAAAAGTGCCATATTAGTGGGCCCCATCAAACAAGCCTTTCATCAAAACAGACTTGTCATCACCATTTAGATAGTCATTTTGTTTGAGCCTCTAGGCAAGTCGTCAAAACCGAAGGAGTCTCTTCCATGTTGTGCTGGATCTGGGATTTTGGCAAAGAAAGCCCGAGGAATCATGTTAAGGATTCCCAGTGGTTCGTTGGTCTTAGGCTTTTCTTCCACCGATCGGATACCCACCGCCTTATTCTCAACTTATTCTTGTCTCCATCCAACCCTTAATCCAGACCCCAAAGTCCTGGGAAACTTCCAGAACGCATGAGGAAAGAAAAGCTGACGCCCCAGGCAAGATTGTTCTCTTGGATCATCAGGGGGAGCCATTCCTCCTTTGTCGTGGGAATTCTCTTCAAAATAAGAGGATGGGGACCTTTTAATATCAACCCAAGACCTTAAGGGCCTTGAAGCCTCCGCTCCTAGAAGAGAGCGCAAGGAACCTGACAAGACAACTTCCTAACTACCAAGAATGAAAATTTAATCAATGCATCCACTAATGCTTTAATTGCTATAATCTTTTGTCTTTTTCAGGCCCAGGATCCCCTAGCTACAGTTTAGCTATAGGTAGGACCTATCCTAGTAGACTTGGAATAAAATTTGAAGAGCCTCAACAATCTGCTGTTCTTTTTCTTAATCCCAGTTTAGACCCCAAAATATTCCCCAAGTTAAGCATAAGGAAATTTTCATGATATCTTGACCCCATGGGTAGGTAATTTAAACCATTGTAAGAACCGCCAGGGGCACGACAGTCGAGACTCTTCCTAGCACTAGGAGCCAACGAAGCAGGTTTTCGCCTACGAGTAGGGTTAGATTTCTTGGGACTCACCAAAAGTCCAAAATGATCAGATTTCCTCACATCAGGTCCCATCACCCCTATTTCGAAGCTGACTAACGACGCAATCAAAGGCCCCCTAACGAGAAGATTTGAATTTGAATTTGAATTCCCAAGGGGGGCCAATGGCTCACAAGACAAAGGCCTTGAACTTGTCGGAAGCCGATCCGCCTGCGGAGGAGCCGAATCAGAGATAACAGAATTTTCCTTCGAGAGCTCAACCCCAATAGTGTAGGACTGGTCCAAAATTTTGAGTTTAACGTAGGTATTAGAAAAAACCACCGGGAGGCTAGAATCTTAGCTGAAACGAAACTCATACAATTTTGGTGGTTGCCTTCCATCTTGGTTTCTACAACCTTACCAAAAAGGCTCCCTAAAGCCTCCACCGTTGAAACTGTCCAGGCATGCAGAGGAATGCCTAAAAAGTGAACCCAAAGAGCTTCCTCTCCTTGAATATATTCCTTTTTCCATGGTGAGAGGGAAAGCATATGGTTATCCAAAGCCGCAGATCCCTTAGCAAGGATCTTTGATGCTTGTGATTCGGATTCAAACATAAAAGGAACTTCATTCTTTGCCAACAAAGAAGGACAATGTAACGAAGGGATTTCCCATTACACTTGTGCCCAATTCCGAAGCTCCTGCAGAGTCTCATTAAGGTTTTTCTTTTTCCCTATCAAGCAGGATCTTAGGGAGCCTATTCACACATCCACTTCCTTGCCCGAGATTGATAAAAGTGGAACCTCTGAATTTTTGTGGCGATAAATTTTGCCCGAATCGGGCCAAAGATCATCTTCACCACCCTTAGGCTCTAGTATAGATGAACTAGCACGAGGAACCCATTTTAAGTGTGATATGATCGTATGACACCAGCGACATTTGTCTCGCCATCTAAAGTTTAGATATTGACAAGGAGAGCAAAACCATGCTCCAAGTCTACTATCTCCGTCTTGCTTAGGTCTCCCTAAGGGTTTCCCTTCTCCACCCCAAGATGAGTGAGGAGAGAGAGAGAGAGAGAGGGGGGGGGGGGGGGGGGGGGGGAGGAGAGAGATTCAATCTAGATTGCGGACATCTTCTACATCTAATACGCTATCCAAAGTTTTGATAGCGGCAAAAAAAACACTGCCAATCCTCCTCCCCTCGAATTTTTCTTTGCATTTTTTTTTCAATGGCCAATATTCTTTTTCAATGTTTTTTAATTCTCAGATAACAAGATGGAATACTGTTTAAGATCAATTTCTTTGGCCTACATTCTGAAGCACCAGCAAAATAAAAAACAATCAGCCAACTTTTTCAGCCATTTGTTCATTTTAATAAACTTATGTAGCTATGCCACCTTTATGCATTGCACTTACTCATCACTGTGCCACTTATTGAATAGAGAATATTTGCCTACACATATCTCCATTCCTGGATAGAATAATAGGGCTTTAGGACCTGTAAATGTATGAACTATGCTGAAGAAATTATTTCAGAGTTTCTTTGATGGCACACATCACTTGCCTTCCTGAGGAGGTTCTGTGGGACGTGTTTGTTCGGCCTTTTCATTCCTTGTATCCATGTCAGTATAGTCTAGTTTGATTGTATATTTTGTGACCACTTAGGACTTGGCCCATTTTTTAATAAAATTCCCATCATTCAAAAAAAAATGTTCTGGCTCCTCATAGGACCAAAGAACCATCAACCTGCGAGGTCTGTTTCCTTTCCTCCAGTCTATGGAAGGCTCTTAAAAGCTTTCTTGCCCTTGTAATTTGACTAGATCAGTCTCTGAGTGCTTTCTTATTGACTTCCTTTTGAAAATGTAAGAAAGATCATCCTAGTCATTAACCTAGGATTTGGTGCCTTTAATTATCCCATTTATTTCTTACTTCGTCTTAATCCATGGCAGGTGGAGTTTTTCGAAGGCTACCCACCTGCTGATGTGCTGACAAGCAAGATGAACAAACTGCTTGGAATTGCTGAGGGAGGTGGCAAGGATTTCAGAAATCCACCATGGGTGCAACTTTGTATAAAATCTTATTATCTTGATAAAAAAGATGTTTGGGCTACCAGGCATTATCGGATCTTTGGTACCAAGCTAGTTGGTTGAAAATGCTTGTACAGTTTAATGCAATTATCCTCAGGTTATAGACTTATGGTCTTTCCCCTAGAGTACTTTGGCTTCTTGATCGCATAAAATCAAAGCTTTCTAGGCTCTTGAGTTGTTCAAATCTAGGTTTAATGTCCAATTGAGGTTTTCAATTTTGATCATAGTTTCCAAAGTGGGAAGAAAGTGCAGGAAGTGGAAGCGAGAAGCAAAAGGGACTAGAGAAGACAAAATGCGAGTTCCAGCTCTCTTATTTAGGGACCTTTGGAAGGCTCTAAATAAAGAGTGCCTATCCCATTCAAAACCTCTTTAGAAATTGATATTGGCACCCCATCTCTTGCTCCCTACTTCACTTATTCAAGCCCCTTCAAATCAAAGAGACCATCTAAAGCAATAAGAAGAGTCCGCCTTCATGCATTCCAATTGAAAGACTTGAAGGCCCAGTGAGGCGTTTTTAATTAGTAGCTTTTGTAAATTTTGTAATTTGATCTAGAGGAATGATAAGCTGAAGGCCTCTCTTGCAAAAAAAACCAGCTACAAGGGTGCTCCTAGTGCGTGTACTACTTATTTAATTTTACATGCGTGCGATATTTCGTAATTTTTTGCGCCTGCTAACATGTTCAACCAGTCTGGGACTTTTGGCCTATTGATTAGATGCCTAACACCTCTTTCTCTTCTTAAAGAGTGGGGGAAAATGGGCAAACATTCCAAATATTGAATAGGCCTTCAACTTGCAACTGAGCCAAACATGGCATCAACAACATTGAGAGATGATGTCTGCAGTCTGCACTCTCTGCAATGAGTCTTTAATAGCTTATTAGCTAATGCAAAATAAGAAGTGTCATTAGCAATTGATCCAACTATGTTTTAGTCACCATCCATTCGAACCCTCATCAGTAGATTGGATCCTTTTCGAAGTGCTTTTCAGATCCTACTAAGTCAGCCGCAATCCATTTAAAATTGGACCGTCGATCAGAGTGTCATAGGTCCTACTTTGTTCTTTTGAGAAAGTTTTTAAATGCTACAAATTCACCCCTCATGAATAGATATAAATGAACTATTCGGATCTCCATCGGATTTTGTGGCTACATCTGGATCATGGTCCGGAATAATTTCAGACCTTAGAATATGGATCAATGGACAAGTTCAGATCTTCTTGTTGTGCCCAAATGCTGTCCATTAACCTGCCATCGAACAGTCTGGGTCTACCCCTACTCAACGGGCTGGCTCCACGTACATGTGGCCACCTATACTAACTTTTTTCTCTCCCATCTTCGATTTGATTTCTGTAGACCAAACCTCAGGGCTCAGGTATTAAATGAGAAAAATAAACCCATTTAAGAATGAGTGAGTACAGAGAAAAACACATATACACACACACACACACAGAGAGAGAGAGAGATTCATACCCTCTTCAATTTTTCTAGTCTAGCCAAATTATTCCCTTATCTTCTAAGTAGTTAAAGATTCTTCCACTCTAACCAGTCTCTTCTCCTCTTCTAAGCAGTTACAAGATGAGGACCAGCACCTTTGAAAGGAAGAACGCAGGAATACGTAACGTACTTGACACTGTCTAGGAGCACAACAACAAAAATCTGAGAGAGCGATTTAGAAGAAATCATCCCATCAACTTCGACACCAGCCTCTCTAGGATCAACTAGCACAGAAACAACCATCGACGATGCAGTTTTATTCCCCTGGAAATTACCCTCTCCTGAAGGTTTTCCGGCATGTTCTTGTGACCTATTGAGGACAGGTCCAGCAAGTTGAATAGGTGGATGGTTGAGAATCCTTCTGTTCTTCATGTTGCCATGAGTAGAATTGGGAGGGCGCTCTGCGGAACTGTTGGCCACTGAGGTTGCCGGAATAATGGAACCCGGATTGGCAACTTCAAACTGGAACACTTCAGTACACATGCCAGAGCTGAGTATGGGTCCTGCCCAGACAAAAAATGAATCAGTGTTATAAGGTATAGCTATGATTCCAAGATACCCAATCCAACTGCTGATGAAAAACAGAGAATTTTTGAGTTTTCATATTTTATCTCCTTTCTTATCACCATATCTCTGGAGCAGTTAAATGGCATTTCTAAGACATTGCATTCGACCAAGAGAAAGAACTAGTTTTTGCAGTGCCAAAGATGCATTCAAAAGGAAACCATTAACGCCAAAAATGCACTCGAAAAGGAAACCATTCAAGAGTAGAATAACGACCCCCAGCGAAGCTCACCAACCTCAACGGCTGTAGACATGGAGAAATAAGGTTGATGGAAAGAGCTACCACAAAAATAGTCCAAACACCATGTTACACGGATTCTTCTGAATGGGCAAAGTACCAACGTCGGACACATGTCAGATTCCAATACTCTGGGATTCTTTGCGACACTTTCTAGATCCTTTTATATGCTTCTCTTAATACTAATACCATAACTATACAATTACAGCATGTTTTGAGTTGTATCCATCCTGACATTAAGTTTTTTTTTTTTGAAAATTATCCTGACAGTAAGTTTTTTATGCAAAATAAAACATTATGTTTATTTAACCATATTATTATGTAAAGAAACAAGATTTGAGAATTAATTAAATTATTTTGGCGAATCCACAAATCTTTCTTTCTGAAGTTATCCGCATCTAACACTCAATATACGTGAAGTTATCCGCATCTAACACTCAATATACGTGTCGGATCCCAACACTCATACCTGTACTGATGCAACACAGTCAAACATGTATATGATGATTATCTTTTGAAAAATCATAAAACTTTATAACTCCAAACCACTAATACAAATCAGCAACTAGGAGTCTCTACATTCACAGAAGCTGAAAACAAACAAATAAGAGAGCACCTAAGGAATATGATACATATTTGAAATAATTAAACTGTCTCTAGATACTACTCACTGGTATACAGTTTAGCTGATCGAGGAATGAGATTAATTCTGTGATCGAAATTCGTGAGAATCTCTCTAATCTATAAAATCAAATTGGCAAATATCCACAGCCATTGCTTTTACCATTTCCCCAAGACAAGACATTCATCGAATCTCGCTATTCATATAGTTATATCCAGATTTTCTAAGAAAATTTGTATTCCTTCAAGTAATGTGATGTGATCCGGCACCTGGATCAGTTGCATTAGTCATCTTATTTTTATTTTTTTTGAATGGTAACGGAATTCATTAAAAGAAGACTGAGAAGGTCCCCCTTACAGTACAAAGACACACATACAAGCCACAAAAGACAGTTACAACCCCGCAATATTCAATTAGGGCGGAAGAAAATCAAAAAGCTCTAAAACCTGCTTCGAAACTCCGTCTTTTGCCAACTTATCTGCCATAGCGTTAGCCGATCTTCTCACATGCTGGCATAATACCGAAAGCCCTTCTGATAGATCTTTTATCTCATCAAAGAAATGAAGAAATCTCCACGGAGGACTCAAAGGGCCTCTAAGCCATCTTATAACATTAAGCGAGTCACCCTCTACAATGCAACTGCCTAATCTATCCCTTTCCATACTCAGAATGCCTTGGTGAACTGCTCTTACCTCTGCTTCACTCGAATCTGCTGTTCCGATTGGACCAGAGAAAGCCTTAATGACCTCACCTGTACAGTCTCTCAGGACGCCACCGATCCCAGCAGGGCCAGGATTACCCAAGCTGGAGCCATCGAAATTTAATTTTACTAGCCCCACAAGGGGAGAGCACCAGACCTGTGAAGTTACATTAATATTCTCCTTACTATTATTACATACTATTCCCCATCCCTCCCACAGATCAAAGGCCGAAACAAATTAGTCATCTTATTTTCTTTTACTTTTATTTGGATTATTGGACTCATTTATATTTATTTTGATTTGCCTAGAATGTAGATGTGTCCACATCATCTAGGACCCACTTGCACACACCACACATGTTTTTATTTAGTTTGTTTAGACGCCTTTTCCGTTTATGCCCTTATCTTACCTTTTTGTTATGATGTTTAGGGGCATAGGAGTACTTTCACTTGGAGATAAGCTAGCAAAGAGGACCTACATCAAGTATATAAATATGAGGATTAATGGGGAGAAGGCCTAGTTTTGATGAATTGAAGAAAAAGAACAGAGAAAGGAGCCACACGTCTCCCCTCTACCTCCATCCACGCCTCCATGACGCTTCTTCTCCTCTACCAAACTCACGACTGAAGGTGAGTCTTCCCTCCTCCATCCCTCACTTCTCCCTACTACTGCCCCCATATTTCTCTCTTTCTTCCTTCTCCCTATTATTGCTCCCATATTTCTCCCTCTCTCTATCCCTACTACTGCCCTCATACCCTTTCCCTCTCTTTTGTTCTCACTCTCACAAGTGTCTCTCTCATCGCATCTTTTCTCTGTTTCGATCTTTCCCTCTCATTTTCTATTCTCTCCTTATCATTTGTTGATCTCTCTCTCATACTCTCTCTTTTACACCCCGTATTCATTTAGATAT
The DNA here is from genome assembly GCF_043159265.1 of Tasmannia lanceolata. Taxonomy (NCBI): domain Eukaryota; kingdom Viridiplantae; phylum Streptophyta; class Magnoliopsida; order Canellales; family Winteraceae; genus Tasmannia; species Tasmannia lanceolata. Next base: position 15,430,231 of record NW_027518696.1, on the reverse strand, counting down.
ATTAATGAATCACCTGATTCACAAAGAACAGTGTGGCTCAATCATGAATTTTGAAAATACGGACATGGCCTCTGAGCTTCAGAGCCACTAACAACACCCTTTTATGTGCCTAAAGCTCCTTGTAATCAAGAACTTTCTCCACCGTGGTTACACAATCAAGATACTCTTCGGCTTCCATTTTTTTTCTTTTTTTTTTTAATGGTTCTTCGGCCTCCAATCTGCCACAAAAATCTAGAATTTTGATCTTGATCCCTTGCTCTCATTGATTGTTCTCTTGTGGAATACGATTCATGGACTGAATTTGTTGTTGAGGGGGCTACTAGTTGGGCGGGTGTTGATATCTAGGGTTTACCTCTTCTTCAAGTCCACACGTATTGATCTCGACAACTTCCGATGCACCTAAAATATGATGCATCTCTTGATTACGTAAGGTTTGAGAATGAGCAACATTAAATTGAGCGAATTGCTCCCACATCTCCTTTATATCTTGATCATGCATCTCTGCTTCTTGTCGAATCATCTCTCGAAGATCGTCAAGATTCTTAACTCTTTCACTAAATTCAGGACTGGAGGGCCGTCTGGGAGCCATCTTAAGCTCTGATACCAAATGAAAGAAAACAAGGCCCAAGAGTCGATGCGTAGCTCTTGGTTTCAATTTTAAACAATATACACAGTTCTGAAACCACTAAAGAAATCAATTACTGCATGAAAAATTACAACTCACCTCTAATTGATAACAAATCAAAAGAGTATAATTGTGTTGCAGAAAATAGATTGAAACCTAGTTGATTACAACAATCGGACTGACCTATCAATACCCTATAGAAAACTACTGCACAGATGAGTAATCTCCTCCTACGAAAAGTCACACGAAAAAAAATGCAGCAAAACCTGTGCAAAACTTTCATTCTCTCTTGTTCAATAAATTTTAACTCTCAGAAAACCAATGGATTACATATATATTACCTCCTATCAATCCCCTAGTGGTGCTAATAGGTGTTAACTATCTCCTACTATTCACGTTATTGCTCACATAAACAGTAATTGGTGGACCCCACTAAAATAAAATATTAAACCTAAAACATAGCAGCATTGACGGTCCCCACAACTTAACACGTAAAACATAAAGAATGATAGTCCCCACAACTTAAACATAACAGCCCCCACTAAAATAAAACAACTAAAAATAAAATATATTGGAATTGGCCCCATCTAGTCATCTACAACTGAACTCAAGTCCGTCTTTTAAGTCGTGCGCAGGAAATGTTACACCTTTCTTTGCCAATAATGTGGCTCCTGTTTTAAATCCCATAGGTTTTGATGATCTTAGGATGCTCTAATTGCTGCACATGTTCTACTTCCTCCTTAATCTCAATAAGAGGTTGCACGACATCACTAATGCTAGCTTCCTAATTCTTCTGGTCACTTTAACAGAAAATGGTGAAAAAGAACCAATGTTTGCAAAGAGTTTCATCCTTTATAACATGGCAGCATCTTTTACAACTTCAAGTTACAACAAAAAAATCAACTGCATGTGGCCCTCAAATTAAATTGGCTATTCCAAAAGACCAAGGTCAGCACTGGCTACAAATGTGTTGGGGATATAGATGTATTTGATAATTTTTGTCATGGTACATAGTGCTTTTCAGCCATGAGCATTGGCCCTGTGAATAAGGAGGAAAAGGGATCACCATTAGTGTTCATGAGGAAAAAAGGCCCCATGAATCATTCTTTTTACAGAGGAAGTAGATAAGCCCCATAAGAATTTCACCATTGGTGGGGGTGAGTCAACAAGTGCCCAAACCAACCTACCTCTTCTGTTTGGTTCGAGTTGAAAAACCCATGGATACTCACCAATCACCATCTGTTTGCAATGTGTAGAGAACATTGCCTAACCAGCCCCAAGAAATAATTGCTGACCTTCAAACTAGGATTATGCCCAAAACTCTCCCCCAAATGACACAAGTGACCAAGGTACTCCAACAGGGTTCACATAGCAAAATATCTCATCAGTAATACAAGGCTTTGAGTAATTGTTCCAGACGCGATCCCAGAAAAAACATGCAACCTCTTCTCATACGCCAAAAACATCTTATCGAAGTTCAAAATGGACATGGTTTTAAACTTCCACCAAAACCAACACAAAACGACCAAAATGTTTTTGTTTCTATCCCCAACGAAATGATATCGAAACAGAAACGCATATTGAAACCAAAATTGTAAGTGCAATAGTTGTATACTATATCAGTACGGGTGAAGTGTGGTATGTACTGAATTATCAGACATGTTTGACTGCGCATGTCACTAAGTGCTTGATATTGTTAAGCCATTATTGATGGTTGTCTTGCTTATGTAATGGTTTCTAAGTACGTATTTGTGCTAATTGTAGCCTTTCTTGAAGTTTTATCTTAAAATTTTATTAATCGCATATGTTTCCATGATTTTCCAAGATTTCCAATCAAAATCAAACATTTCTGTTTCTATGGTGATCGAAAGAGAAATGGAAACCAAAATTTAAAGCCTTGAAAGTGGCCATAAAATGTTTTGACACGGGTTTCCTTTAAATTAAAAAGCCTAAAAGCAAACAATAGTAGGACAGCACAATTAAGCTAAAGTTAGGATTGGTGGGCATTTGGAATGGTAATGACAGGTATAAACAAATGAAGACAATTCAATAAAGAATCAAGAAAACAAGTAACTGCTAAACAAAGAAAATGGAAAAAAATGAGGACATGAAGAAACAAAGCCTCATACAGCTATATTTACATTTTTTCATATATCACAAATCAGTTTATGACAAAAACAAAAGACAAAGGCCTCGCCTAGTAGCCTTAGATGCATCTTATTCTATGGGATTAGCCTTAGTCCTTAGATGCATCTACTTTTTCCCTTTTTTTGTTTTTTGGAACCTAAGCTGGGATTGATCCTACAACCTCGTAGTTACGACACAAAGCACCTTCGAACTAAGATACAGGCTCAAGCCCTATTATTTATTTATTTGTTTTCCTTATTATTTAACAACATTATCGTTTTTCTGTCCATTACACTCAGAATGACTAAACTGAGTGAGCCAAAAATTTCGAACCTTAAATTCTACCAATTGTCCCTCTGATCATGGTGGAAGGAGGGTTTCCTAGTATCATAAGCATAATGAGATCAATGCAACAAAAAGAATGGAACAGTGTATGCGTATGAAAGATTTTTTGAGAAATTGCATGCAAATAGAAGCTCCTTTGAGCAATTGCATGCCAGAATTAATAATGGTATGAATAACTTAGGCAATGTTGAGGACAACAGTGACAAGCTATCATCCTTACCTGCAAGCCCTTCACGGAACCACTGTTGTAGTGGTCCATCAGTTGCAGCTGATTTCAGACTATCCTTGTATGTATCTTCGGAACTTGAAGCAAGTGCTTTCAGGCTTTCAGCCGGGTTTCTGTACAAGTGAGAATGCCTCTCTACATCTATTCCAGCTTTAGAAACAGCCAATGCAGAGGCCACATTACCAGCAATTGCCAGACCAGTCTTTCCAGGTACTGTATCCGGAAGCATAGTAGCCTTGTCACTCTTCACTGTAGGCATAGTAGCCTTGTCACTCTTCACTGTAGGCATCGCTCTTGAAAATGCAACAGCTTTTTCGCTAGCAAGGACAGAATGAATTATTAAGTTGCCATCAATCTTCACAAGCTTGTCATTTCTTGGTACATACAATGAAGCAAGGAGAGGCTCACTATCATTCCTCCGAAAACCATATTCATCGGAACAATGTAAAGGCCATGATCCCCGTTCCTTTTGTTTCACTTCTGATTCAGTTACTTCAGCCCTACCTCTTGTACAATCAGCATGTTCAAACTTACCTTTACCAAACTCCATCTTCCCAGAATATAAGCCAAATTCATCACTTTGACCCGATCCATTCAAATGCCCAGTAACCGTCAAAACCCTACCGTGCGACTCTCTACCAGAAACTGAGTCTCTACTTCCTCCAAACATAATGTTCACAAGTGGAACTAATCCTCCAAAAATCAGCAAGAAAAACAACAATCCCATGAAACTCACACTCGCAACCTTCTTAGTCTCCCCCCGAGCCTTCTTGCTCTCAGTCTTCTTGGCCTTGGACGATGACACGGGTTGCTTTGGTTTCAATCTAGGGATTGGAAGTAAAGGAACTTGAGATCCTTGGGGTTTCAACGCATAAGAAGAACAAGGAATCCACGGATAATGCATGGGAGGAATCGGGGGAGGTGGTGGATACATTCCAGTAGGCAGACAAACACCTACTCCTCCACCGCCTAATTGTTGGCGTAAGCTCGCATTCTCAGCCATGATAAATGAAATCTTACTATTCAATTCAGTTATAGTAGAATGCATTAATCTCATCTTGTCTTCGAGCTCCTCCACATAATGCTTCTTCCTCTGTCTAGAAAGCTGTGCGCTTTCCCTATTCCTCATTAGCCTCGAATTCTTCTTCTCGTCTTCTTCATTTCCAGGTTGGAAAACATACTGCGAGTTCGAGTTCACATCATCCGGAGAAATTGACCTACAAAACTTACTACTCCTAGGGTTAGGGTTAGGGTTAGGGTTCGCGTCTTCCTTTTCTTTCTTCCTCTTCAAAAACGATCTATTAGTTTCTTCCTCCGACTTTATCTTCTGATCAGCAGAGTTGCTAGAATCCAACGAAGACGATACCGATCCAGAAAAACAATGCTCAGAATTACCAGATTCTGGAGAGGGTGAATTCAAAATCCTAGCGCCGTCAAAATTACCAGATACTGACGAATTCGAAGCCCTAGTAACATCAAAATTTCCAGATTCCGGCGAATTCAAAACCCTAGCGACGTCAGAATTACCAGATTCTGGCAAATTCAAAACCCTAGCAACGTCAGAATTACCAGATTCATGCAAATTCAAAATCCTAGCGACTTCAAAATTACCAGATTCAGGTGAATTCGAAACCCTAGGGCCGTCAAAATTACCAGATTTCGGCAAATTCAAAACCCTAGCAACATCAAAATTACCAGAATCCAGTACCGGAGAATTAACAACGACATGATCCGAGCTCCGATCGAATGAAACATGAGACAAAGAAGAGACACCAGATCCGTCCTTGGATACAGAATCCGGCGAAGAAGAATCGGGAAAACGATCGTTCTCATAGGGTAAAAGAAGATCTTCTAAGGAGAAATCAAAGTCATCCTCAAAGTTTAGATCGGACATAAAACCTTCAGGGAAGGTGAGATCAATGGAGAGATCATCAGGGAAATTGCAATCGAGAGAGGGGAGAGGGAGAGATTCGAAAGCTGCGGCAAAATTAGGGTTTGAAAGATCGGTTTCGAGAGGATTAGGGTTGTTAGAAATGGGGTCTTGAAACGCCATGGCGTTCTTCCTCTGCCTAAAAGCAGAGAGAGTTGTTAATAAGGAAGAAAAGGAGTCAAGCAAATGGAGAATTTTCGTGTCCGTGGACACGTTTTGTGGTTTTGACGCGCATCGGGAACCTTCTCGTTGGTTACGAGTCTGTTTTTTTTTCTCCTTTTCTTTGGGGAAGACTTTGTAAAAACGGACCCAAGGATCAAAAAAATGATTTAAATGACAAAAACACCCTTGTGTGTGAGTTAAGATTTTAATATTTTATACCAAACCCATCAGCAAAGAAGCCAGTGCGGCCCACTTATGATAAATTTATAATAAAATTTCTGTTAGGAATTTAAACGGGTATAACTCACCCCTAGAAGTAGGCCTGGCAATTTCGCCCGGAAAAGCAGGGATCCGCCCTGCCCCACCCTGGTTGGGGAGGGGATTCCCCGATTTGAGTGGGGAAGAGGAAGGAGAAGGGGATTTAAAAAATTCCCCGGTGCGGGGAAGGAGAGGAGAAGGGGATGGAGTTCGCCCCGCCCCGCCCCGCCCCGCATTAATGCCATTTTTTCTTGTATTTTTGAAGTGTTTATTTTTTTGGGAAAACTACTAGAAACCCCTTGGATCAAAACATATCTACAAGATTCCCCCAAAATTTTCATAATTTCCATTAGTACAGTTTTGTCCCTGAAATAGCTTTTTATGTTTTCTTTTACTCATAATCCATTGGGCATTGTCCTCATTATATTAGTATATTACCCTTAGAAATCCCTAAAATCTCTCCATCGAACCATCACTGTAAGGCAACATTAAATTATTTGAAAATTTCCCTCCCCCAAATAAAGGCAACATCTCTCTGATGAGTGATGAGATTTTATATGCTGTGCGCTCGTATAGTCCATTATTTTTCAAAAAGTAATGTATGGGCTACACCATAGGATGATCCAAACCGTCCATTTGATATGCTACAATTTAAAAGTACTTTACAGGCCACACCATAGATCATCCAAACCGTCCATTTGAGGGCCACAACGTAAATAGATTGCGGCCCAAAAATCATTTCCATAGGATGATTGCAACCCTCCGATCTATAGAAGGTACCATAATATGCAATTCCTCTATAAATCAGAGGGTTGGGATTATCCTATGGAAATGATTTTTGGGCCACAACCTATTTACGTTGTGGCCCATCAAATGGACAGTTTGGATTATCCTACAATGTGCCCATCAAGTGGAAGGTTTGGATCATCCTATGCCTATGGTAGTATGGTGTGCCCATCAAATGGACAGTTTGGATCTTCCTATGGTGTGGCACGTACAGTACTTTTTGGCAAGTGGGATTGGGAATTAGGGATCTGCTAGGGACTATTGATCAATTAAATGAATCTGAGAGCAACCACCTTTGTCCCCATGTTAATAAAATGAATAAGACAAAATCTTAGCCTATGTGGGTTGTGTGGCTACTCTCACATGCAACAGCCAAGCCGCAACATGCCTGAAGTGATTGTCCCTAGCAAATCTTTAGTTTTAAACCTAACATTTAACAAAGTAAAGTGAGAAAGTAAAGTGATTGTCCCCGAAGGATGCGGAGCTGGGAAGGGGAGGGGATGGGGATTAGATACTCCCCGTGGGGAGGGGAGGGGGATTCCCCACCATCCCCGCAGTGGGGAGGGGAAGGGGAGGGGGGAAATTCCCCCAGAGGGGAAGGAGTAGGGGACCCCAACATCCGGCCCCGACCCGCCCCGTTGCCAGCCCTACCTAGAAGCTACCAGTTAGAGAGGGGGTGTCCATTCCCTTATTACACATCCCCATTCATTTCACTCATATGGGACTATTTGCTTTTGTGTGTAACCCCAACAATCTCCCCCTTCCACGCGGAAGCAACGTGGACAATCTCGCCCACTCACACGTCGGCAATGGCTAATTTTTAGTACACACCCTATCAGTGGAAGGGCCTTCCAAATTATGCTTTGGATCCCCCAAAAATGTGGGGCCACATGCGTTTTTTAGCTATAGCTCAGGAACAAGTTCCTCAATCTCGCCCCTTCACATGTCGGCAATGTGGGAACCACGAGATAACTACACCGAGGTTACCGATATCTTCCCCGAGGAACATTTCTGCCCTCGGAGGCAAACTGGGTTTACCTCACCCTGAGCTATACCATTTCTTAAGAATTTAACCAAGTAGAACTCACCCCTAAGTTCCCTTATAACCCTTATAACACATTCCCTTATAACCCATCCCCATCCATTTCACTTATCTGATATGGGACTATTTTGCTTTAGCGTGTGGAACCCCAACAATTTTAGTAATCTTTGTGAAATCGCAGTGAGCATAGTTAGTCTTTATATTGAACACTCGGAAGATAAACATAGAAAGATAACCAGGGGTGAAGCCCCCCCCCCCCCCCCCCCAAAAAAAAAGACATACAAAATCCTTTTAATGGTGAATGTGTCCACATGCATGCCTACCTCGTTTAGTGCCCACAGCCCCCCTCCCAATGACCAATCAGTGGCTGAGCCAGGTGGGGGCAAGGAGAAATTTGAAAAAAAAAATCAAGGCGATGATATTCCCACCCCTTATAACGCTTTTTGACGTCAAATCACATTACAAGGGGGAGCGGATCAAAACTGCAGGGTGTAGACACCCCATTTTGACCTGACCCGAATTTCCCAAAAATTGAATAAATCCCAAAATATGAGTCCCGAAACCAAATTTCGAGTCCCAAATGTCAAGTTTCAAGTGCCTGAAACATATCCCCGAAATTTTCAAAGAACCGAGCCTTCAATGCAAAAGAACCCGAAAAATATGCATTTGCAGATCAGTGTTGAAACCTTTAGAAGCCTGGATGATCCCCAGAACTCCTGAAAACAACCGTTAATCGCCCCAATTCTCTGAAACTTATGAAATTTACAAAATATCCAAGAATTTTGATATTGGCACCCCTTTGTTTGGATCCCTCGGGCCCCAACGTATATCGGCACAACCCTATTTTGATATTTGCACCCGACTGTCATTTATCCTTTGATCGGCTTGTCGGAGTTTATTTTCGAAAAGCAATAATCTATTGACAGCCATTTAAACACCAGATGACACGACGATTTGCAAAGGTATCAAAATGAGGTAGTGCTAATATCATCTCTTCAGATAAAAGGGATCAAGGAGTGAATCCAAACACCAAGGAGGCGTGCTAATATCATCGACCTCTATAGAAAATGATATATTTGTCCCTCTTATTACCTTGGACAGCCCACCCCTTTTGCCAAAAAGAGTAGTCATAATCCCGCTAAAAGGGGGGGGTTGTCCAGATAAGAATGGGGTCACAAATATGTTACCTTTTTCTATAAGGTGGGCTGTCCGAGGAAGAAAGAGGAGGTAGATGTATTTTCTTTCCTAGAAGTGGGGGGTGAATTAGCAAAGCAAGGATACCCATTGATTAAAAGAAAAAGCAAGTAGAGCTTAATGCCAAGAGGGTAATACACCTCAGCCTTGGGGGTATTTTGGTACAGTTGATATTGCTTCCTTCCCAAGCAATAAACATGGGCCATTAGATCAAAAGGGTGAGGTGTAAGGCTGGATTGAATTAGAACACTCTAGATCCTTAGGATTTCTAAGATGGCATTAGGGCAGACACAATGATCAAGGGCTAGGAGCATTCAAGAGGGGAAAGATACCAAATGAATGGTTAAGAACAACTATTAAAAGAAAAAAAAACCTAGCTACTTAACCTAAGAGGGAGCTCGTCACAGAGGAGGGGAGTTTTTCTTCATTTTTCGGAGAAAGAAACGTGCAGAGAAGAGAGAGAGAGAGAGAGAGAGAGGACCCGGTCATCTTCCTCGGCTGACCCACCGGAGACCCAACCGTAGCCGTTTATCTCCTCCGAGCATTCCCCTCTCCACCACCACCACCGACTAATTCTTCACCCCAAAACCCCACCGGAATCCGAGCCACCTCAAACCCTTATTCTTTTCTCCTCCACTTTCTCAGCCACCTACTGTAGACACCCCATTTTGACCGGACCCAAATTCGTAGCGTTGGTGTGAAACCTTGTCAAATCGGTGAGATGGGGTCCCAAATTGAACCCTAGGGTAGCTTAAGGTCTCCCGTAGGTCTCCGTAAAATTTCGTCTAGATCCGAGCGCGTTTGCTCAGTTAACGAGCCAAGAGAGTGAGCGCAATGCAGACCAAAAAGGGGAGTGAATTATCCTGCGATGGGCGCGCCCGAGCCGAATAAGACAAATCTGGCGGGCCCGCCTCATCAAGTGGGAGTGCGGATATCAACACTGTTACTTTGATATATATAAAAAATCAAGAGGAAAGGGGAGACTGTTCATTTTCTTGTGGAAATTTGAGAGGGAGAAAGAGATCTGAGGGAGAAATAACCAGGTTTGAAACCCTAATCCTTGATCCTTCTTTTCCAATCGATTTCTCCGCCAAGCTCCGGTCATCTTCCATCTAAATTCCGGCCGGTTCACCATCTCCGGTAGGCTCGATCTCTATTCAGACCTTGTCTTCTTCTTCTCTTAGTGCTTAAGCATCAGATCTAAGGTTTTTAAAACCTAAGATCTCAAAGTTTCAATCTCTAATCTCTTCATCTCTTCATCTTTCCTTATTAGAAACCCTAGATCTACCGTTATTCTTAGCCTTAGATTTTTAAAATTTCATATCTGAGCATATGCCTTAGATTTAAGCTCAAAATTGTTTTTCAATCAATTCCTTTTCATTTCAGATTTTTAAACCCTAGCATTCCGTTATTTGCAACTTCCAAATCCTAAACCCTAAATCTATGCCATCTTTTCTCAGAAATCCGAGTCTCGTAGGCTTAGATCTCTTTGTTTCGTTAAATTGAAATTTCTAATCTGATTATTTGGGGTTAAGAGGCGGTAGATTAAGGAATTTGATCCATATCAGCCAAGCTCCGTGGAGTTGTTGCAGATCTGGTGGAATTATTTCAGATCCGGCAGATTTCATCAAATCCGTGTCTATAAATCTCAGTGCTGAGGGAGAAGGCACAGATCTAAGCGTGATTTAGAAGAGGTAACAGGAGATTGGATCGGATCCAAGGTACCTTATGATTTTGATTTCAAATTTCAGATATAGCTCTTGGTTTATTAATTTGTGTCCATGTTACTGTGATGGAAGAATGATGCAAGCTTAGATTTAAGATTTCCTTTTAGGAATTATTGATGGATTACATTTTATTTCTGTATGTTCCTTATCTTGGCTGATCCCGCTCATTTTTTTTTACGATTGGCTTGAGTACTCTCTTGTTATAGCTACAGATATTGCTGTTATAGGATCATGCACATATAATTCAGATTGTTGTATGGTACACTTCAGCCCAGGTATAAACACATTTCAGCCCAAGTTTAAGCACACTTCAGCCCAGGTTTAAACACCTTTCCGCCCCAGTTTAAGCACATTTCAGCCCATGTTTAAGCATAGTTCAACCTCTGTTTTATGCACATTCCTAAGCACATTTCAGCCCATGTTTAAGCACAGTTCAACCCCTGTTTTATGCACATTCATAAGAACATTTCAGCCCATGTTTAAGCACATTTCAGCCCATGTTTAAGCACAGTTCAACCCCTGTTTTGTGCAGATTCAACCCATGAATCAGTCTATAATTTGGCATTGTTTTGGCATAAATCCAGCCCATGATTTTGACACCTGTTTTGACATAAATGTTGTCCATCTTTACACAGTTGTTATTCCATATGCTAATATATCTCACAGTTACGATCCTCCACAAGTTGTAACACAGTTGCTGTTCTATTTGTTCATACACCTCATTGTTCTAATTTTTGTTCAAATTATAGCAACTGCTATATAGATAGTGATACTCTATGATTATAATTTTGGCAGGTTTGAGCTCTAAAATCATTAATTGTATTTTTTAGAATTGTATAACTGCTGTCTTATATGGTTATATACTTAGCAGTTGGATATTTGTGATTTTGGTTGGATAAAATAAAAATATATATATATAAGACCCATACCTACTGTCCATGATGGCACAGCTGATGTCTTATTGGTCATAAACTTGGTAGTTGTGATTTTTGGCAAAGTCAGAAATGCATAACTGTTGTAATATGGTTTCTATGCTTTATAATAATGACTTGGTTGATGTTAAAAGATATATATCTGCTATCTGCAAGTGCATAACTGCTGGCCAATAGTCCTATGTTGTATAATTGTGATTTTTGTTTGATTTAAAAAATATGTGACTGCTGTATAGCTACTGCCCTATATTTTATAGGCTTTATAATTGCGATTTGAATTGAGCTAAAGAGCATATATTTGCTGTCTATTATGGTATAACTGCTGTTCTTATAAGTTGTATACTATGTGTTTGTGATTCATACTTGGCTTAGCACGTGATTTGTGTTATGATTTGAAAATATCACTCTGATTTTATGTTCCCTTCCTCTTTAAAGGCAATGATGGCGATAGTCGGAGCCTCCCCTTTAGAGAGACAATTTATGTCTCTACAGAAAAACCACATCCTTAGGGGACTTGCTCAGTCTGAGTAGAGCTCCCCTCCTTTGTATAGTAGACTTTACTAGTCTTTTGGGCGCCGGTAGAAATTAGACCCCTACTAGGAGACATGCTATGTCTCATTAGGCCTTGCTCCTTTGGAGATAAGCCCCATTTAGAGCCTACCCTCGGGGACATCACCTTGATCTTGATAGATAGTGTACCCATAGGAGGCATGCCTTGCCTCATTTATAGGGTTCTTTTCCAAGTTGTATCCCAACTTGTACCCTTGCTAGTTGGAGACCAATTTAGTCTGTTAGTTGCCTTTGTCTTTAATCATTGCCAGGACAATGATGGAAGTACTAGGAGCCTTTCTTAGGAGACTTAGTCTCGTTAGCACTCTCCTTTCAGATGATTTTATTAGAGAGTTTTTGACTCACTCATCTTTTAGTTGGTATTATTAGGGAGTCTTTGACTCATTTGTCGTTTTAGGGAGTCTTTGACTCCATTGTTTTCTTTAGTTGTTTTATTAGGGAGTCTTTGACTCATTTGTCGTTATTATGGAGTCTTTGACTCCATTGTTTTCTTTAGTTGTTTTATTAAAGAGTCTTTGATTCGTTTGTTCTTATTAGGGAGTTTTTGACTCATTTCCTCATCCCTTTAATTGTTTTTAGGAGTTTCTCCTTAGTGTTGTCGTCGCTTTTATTTGTTTGAGACTTGTCCAGTCTCATTAGAGCTTTGCCTTTTGGGTCTTAGATCATTTTCGTCATTCTTGATAGTTAGCTTATTTGGTTTAGGGGTTTCCCCTTTTAGCCCTAGGGTTTGACCCTGGGGTGTTACTTTGCTTTTTTTCCCTTAGGTCTTTGACCAAAAGGGTGAAATCAGAAATTAAAAATCTAAAAAATATCAGAAATTCGAAATCCAAAAACATTTGAAAAGCTTTAAAACCCAAAAATATTGAATACATTTAAAACTCAAAAACATTATAATTTTAAAACATAAAAAACATTTGAAAACCCCAAAAGAAATCTAAAGTGTTGAGTGTTTTAGAAGTAGTAATTAGAAGAGTTTGTTTCGAATTACGTTGGCTTGATCCTCTTCCACGAGGTACGTAGTGCAGCTTGAGATTTATATCCCAAGTCCAGCCAAACTTTTTATAAATAATGTTTTAAACCTTCTTCAAAAACCCTTAAAATCTTGTTTTCAAAAGATCTTCCTCTAGAGTTAAGAGTTTCTCCTAGATAGAGAGTTTTAGAGTTAGGGTTTTTCTTTTGATAGGTTGTTTGATTGTTTGTTTGTTGTGTGCTTGTTTTAGAGTTAGGGGTCTGTCCTAGAGTTATAGGAACGCCTCCGTTCGGTCAGTCGGCGATCCACATCGCCGAGTGATGACTAGAGTAGGATACGTTAGTCCACCCTTTGTTTTCCTTAGGATTAGGAAGCACAGCCTAGTTACACATAGGTTGTAGGAACCACCTGCATTAGCTTAGGGCTAATCTGCATTTAGTTAGGACATATAGGGTGTCCTAAAATCCACCATTCACTGAAATTTAAATAATTGTACACGAAACTTTAATAACTAGTCCGGTCTTTTAGATCGAGTCTAGGATAGAGGTCTAGGTGTCCTAGGCATTCTAGCTTAGAATAGGCGCGAAGAACTACGTGGCTCTAATTCTTGCGGAGGCGGGGATACGTAGGTTTCTTTGGATGAATACCAGACCATCCGAAGACTCGGGCTAATCATTTAGAGTCTTAGGATTTGTTGTGTAGTTATTGTATGATTTGATATGTTTTCTTATTTTTTTGTACTGATCCTATACCTTTAGCTATAGCTTGCATGTGTTTGCACATCAGAACTTAGACACCCATTAGGCTTGTCACTCATAACCTAGCTATGCTTAGGTGACACATCTTTCATTTTATTTTATATGTGTTTATTATCTTTATCCTCGGGAAATGTATGCTTAGGTAGACGATTCCTGAGGATTATTCCCATTTCACATGATTTTTACCCAAACTTCTTTGGAGTTAATAATAAATGGCATAAGAGACCAAGTGCTTGCACTCGGATGAATTAGGGGTGCTCTCAGACCTTCTCCATTCGTAACCAGGCACGAACCCATATATATTTATGGTTATCCATTGCACAGAGGATTTGATTTTAGGGTTCCATGGCATATCCATGGATGGCGACTCTAAGTTTATTTTAGGTATGTCTCGGTTTCGAGCCTTGGCTCCGGATCGAGACATATCTCTTTCTTTTTATATCGCCACTCGTGCTATGCTATGAGGGTGGCATCCGTTTCGAGAGTTCCTTGGCAGAGCTTTCCTTCACACGTGGATGATCCAGAGGGTGTTAGGGACTCGTTCCCTCACCACCGTCCTCGGATCGAGGTCCACACCTACCACCATCTTTTTCTTCATTTGTACCTCCAAAACCCATCTCTGCAAACCCCCACCATCATCCTCTCCACCACCAACACCATTAAAAGCTAATCCCACCTCCATCAAATCCGGCTACCCTATCCCACTCTCTGGTCACCTCCATCAGTCACCTCGATCTCCTCTGATTTCAGCAAAACCCTCAAACCCATCCTCAACATACCTTCTCACTATATCCAAACCCATTTCATTTTTTTTTATCTTTGCAAACCCACCATCTTCTCCACCATCTCCGGCCCTCATTCTCCGCCGTTCCGACACGGCTCCGACCAAGAACTCCATTAAATCCATGAATCCTCTCCGACCATCATCACCTTCCCTCATCTCCTTCTTTGAAACCTCCCCTGTTCTGTTCCCAAACCCTAGACCTGAGGACACCTTGGGACACCTTGTCCAAATCCGGTTATTCATTGCCACTGATTTTTACCTCCACCATAGTCATCTTCTTCTCAATCAAAACCCTCTTCACCCACCACCATCCGTCCACATCCTCCAGCAAATCCATCAAGATCCAATGACCCCACTACCTTCCCCATCCACCACTGCCTCTAAACTCTAACCCATTTTTCTAAACCCTTGTTCCAGACTATTTCCATTTAAACCCGAAGCTCACTGGAGGGGGTATTTAGTGGTTTGCCTCCATCTTGACATCTCTCCTTCAATCTCGATTGCAAGATCCAAATCCGGATCTGGGCCTCGGATTTCCGAGGTCTAGCTGTGTGCTTATCATTTGAAGAGTAGCAAGGGGATTTTCGTTGGCTCAAGGAAGAAGGTGACAAAATTCCTCGACAGAAGGTAACACATTCATCACCCATGGTATGATTTCAAGCTTTGGTTGAGTTCCTTCTTCTAAAAATTGCTGGTCTAGAACTCAGATTATATTCTGGTAATTAGCTTTCTCTAAATATTAATGTTGGTATTGCCTTCTAATTAAATGGCTGCTATTCAAGATCTCTGATCATGTCTCTGAAATCTCAATTCTATTGATATGGGGCTGATCTATTCATGTCATACATTTTTCTTGTTGAAAAATCCAAAATGGCTATCTGTCTCTCTTGAACAAGTGGTTATGTGTTAGTGAGCTTTCAAAATTGTCACTTGTTCTTATAAAACCTCATTTCCACAAGAGGCATGCCCCATTTCATTGTAGTAGAATGAGTAAATTTGAGAACAAGATTTTATCTTCAAAATATTAACAACATCTGTATGTTAGGTTCTACAAAATGTGTGAAGCTCAATGTTTAAATTTAATCGATTCTAGAGGTGTTCGTACGGTGCCCTTGGGTCCTATTTCATTCCCTCATGCATCCATTTTCGAACGTACTGAACCTGGCATTCATTTCTTTTCCATTTTAGTCTAAATTGTCCTACTTGTTTGGGGTGATGATACAAAGGAGAAGCACGTTACACAGGTTCTCCAGTTGAGTTAGCATTGTCCAATTTTTATTGGGTTGGCACTGTTCGATTTGAATTTCCTGAAGGCCTTCTAAACATTTTTTTAAAGGTCAGGGGATAAGAGATTTAGTAAAATGGTAATACAAATGATGAAATTCTCATGATCAATCCATTAGTATCTGTGTTATCGTGTTCATTAGCTATAAATCCTTCTTGATTACCCATCAGTTTTGAATGTATTGAACAGAAAGGACCGTTGATGGCCTCTTTATTCCTCCCTCCTCAAAATCTAACCTAGGCGCTCAGTTGCTCAACCATTCAGGGCTTGCATATTACTCTTGGGCTCTTACTTCTTTTAAGGTTTTGAAACTACCATCATCTCCTCAATCTATTTCATGTCTCGATTACCTTGCATATATGTCACTCTTAAGATTCCATACAAGGATGGAAACTCCATCGATTCAAAGAATTAATTTCCTTTGGGTTGGCGATGATTCTTGAGCCGACCCTTTGCCCTTCACATCCTCTTTCCCTTCTTGGGATTCTTACAGGGTGTAGGGGTTTCCCTTCTTTCTGAGGTCATCATTTCTTATGGGATTCAGGGGTTCCACCTTGTCTTCTTTTTGGGACTACTCTCTTCACGTTCCTTGGGATACTCTTTGCATTTCGGAATCCCGTCGATTTTGGGAACACTTCGTCACTTCTCTCGGGTCAAGGCGACGACGGACAGAAACCTCCTAAGCCAAAACCCCATTTTTCAATCAAAAGATATAAACAAAAACACATAAAAATCAAATAGTAAAAATCTAAAAATAACAGATAACATCAAAAGCGCCAAAATCTTCCGAACTACGTTGGCTTGATCCCTGTCCACAGGATACGTAGGTAGCTTGGGTCTACCCAAGTCAAGTCAAATATTTTTAATAAATATTTTCAAACATTTCAAAACAAAAACAAAAATGGGCAAGGATGGTGATTACTAGGTCACTCGGAGTCCCCTTTTCATTCCTTTTTCGATTTTGATCGTGGTTTTCCGATTTTCATCGGTTTTTCGACGTTTATCGAGTTTTGGGACGGGCGATGACTTAGCGTGACCCCTTCACAGGGATTGTTCTTGCTGAGCCCAACGATAGGTCATGACGATCGCGAGACTTGTCCGATCTTCAGCAGATTAGGATCGCTAAGCTTGATTCCATTTGGATCGCCCTCTGAGTCTATCGTGTGTTCCATTTTCTTTTCCCTGGCATTTACGGTCATCGCATACCTTTGATTTTCCGATCCTTTTATTTTCTTACATCTTTTCAACTCATTGTGAGTTTGTCTTTGGTTTTTTATGAATAACCTTTCTTTAGTTTGCTTACTGTGATTGATTGCTATTTTCCCAGCCTTATCTCTTGCATGGGCTCGCATGCTAGTATGTTTACTTTACTACTTTGATTGCTTAGCTATAGCGTTTATTCATTTGTCTTATCTTGATTATCTGTCTAGATATAGCTCTTTACTACTTTCCTCATCTCATTATATCTATCATTGTCTATTTAGTTATAGCTCTGCATGCGGATGTTACTGCTTTCCTAGAATATGATGAGTTAGGATTAGATGCGATGAGTTAGGATTTGGATGTTTATTTTCTTTTGCCCATCCCGGGGTCATGCATGCTTAGATAGTAGTTTTCTCGGGGATACTCGTTCCCATTTCACATGATTTTCGCCCAAAACTCTTCAAAGTTAATTAAAAATGGCATAAGAGACCAAGTGCTTGTACTTTGGCGAATTAGAGGTGCTCTTCAGATCTTCCTCATTTGTCACCAGGCACGGACCTTTGCATCTCTGGTTATCCGTTGCGACAGAGTATTTTAAGGTGTTCCAGGGCCGACTCCCTGGATGGCGACTCTGAATTATTTTAGGTATGTCTTAGTTTCGAGGCTCCTGTCTCCAGATCAAGATATATCTCATACATATACACCGCCACCTATGCTGTGAGTGGCATCTGTTTAAAGAGTTCCTTGGTAGAGCTCTCTTTCACTTTGTGGAGGTCTTAGAGGATTGACGGGGGATCTCGCGTCCCTCGCTCACCGCCCTCGGGATCGGGGTTCACACAGGGGGAGTGAAAATTTCATTGCCCAAAAATCATATTTAAATGCTTATCAATTAATGTCCTTGATAAATGGCCCCCATTTGTCCGCAAGTAATGCCCCCCTCTCTCTTACCCCTTAGGGAGTATACCCTGATTTTAGTATAGAATTAGCATATAAGAGGCATGCATTGCATGATTAATAGAACCCTCTCTAAATTGTACCCCAACTTGTACTCCCTATTAGTTGGAGACCGACTTGGTCTGTTAGTCACGTGTACCCTTCTTATGCATTACAAGGGCGATGATAAGGATACTTGGAGCCCATCTCTGTGTCTAGTCTCACTAGCACATTTTAGTCTCTTCTTCATTTAGGAGTCAGCCTTTAACTTATTTACCCCCATACTTTGGTAATATTAAGAGCGAGTCTTTGACTTATTTGCCCTATCTTTCGGTAGAGTTATTAGAGAGTCCCTGACTCATTTGCACTCCTTCTTTAGCATTGTTAGTTAAGAGTCTATTCTTTACTATTGTTGTCACCCCTCTTTATTAGAGACTAACTCAGTCTTATTAGAGCTTTGCTTACTTGGGATCTTAGATCGTTTTCTCTGTACTTGGGGCACTAGTTTACTTGTTATGGATCGTCTCTTTGAGACGCTAGTTACATGTTCGGAGTTTCCCCTTTAGATTTAGGATTTTACCCTAGTTTGTGGTTGTGCTTGCGTGTTCCCTTTAAGAGTGAAAACATTTAAAGGTCCTAAAACATTAGAATATTTGAAAACTCAAAAATATCAGAAATTTAAAATATCAAAAGCCTTAAATCTTTTGGAGTGTTAAGTTTTAGTGGTCGTTAGGAGAGTTCGATTCCGAACTACGTTGGCTTGATCCTCTTTTACAAGGTACGTAGTGCAGCTTGGGATCTTTATCCCAAGTCCAGCCAAACTTTGTAAATAAATCATTTGAATTCTTTAAAAAGCACAAAAATCTTTAAAACCTTGTTTTTAAAAAGATCTTCCTCTAGAGTTAGGAGCTTGTCCTAGATAAAGAGTTTTAGAGTTAGGAGTTTGTCTTTTTTGTGTTGTGTGTTTTGTTTGTGTTTGTGTTAGAGTTAGGAGTTTGTTACGCTTCCGTCTGGTCAGTTGGCGATTCACATCGCCGACTGATGACTAGGTCTAGGATGCGTTAGTGATCCCATTGTTTTTCTTCGGACACACGGCCTAGTTACACATAGGTTGTATGAACCACCTGCATTAGCTTAAGGCTAACCTACATCTAGTTAGGGCATATAGGGTGTCTTAAAATTCACAATCCATTGAAATTTAAATAATCGCACAAGAAGCTTTAATAACTAGTCCGATCTTTTAGGTCGAGTCCAGGATAGAGGTCTAGATGTCTTAGGCGTCATACCTTAGAATAGATGCGAAGAACTACGTTGATTTGATTCTCGTGGAGGCAGTGATACGTAGGCAGCTTTCGATGAATACCAGACCATCCAAAGAATCAGGCGAAATCATTTAGAATTTAGGATTTTTTGTGTAGCGTCGTTGTGGTATCGAGTCATATTGTATGTTTTGTTGTGTTTTCTTACTTTCATATACAGATCTTATACCTTTAGTTGTAGCATGCATGTGTTTGCCCACCAGAACTTAGACACCAGTTAGGCATGTCACTCATAACCTAGCTGTGATTAGGCGACACTTCTTTCATTTATTTTGTGTATGCTTATTATTTCATCCCCGAGACATGCATGATTAGGTAGACGCCTTCTTGGGGATATTTGTTCCCATTTCACATGATTTTCGTCAAAAACTCTTCAAGGTTAATAATAAATTGCATAAGAGACTAAGTGCTTGCACTCGGACGAATTGGGGGTGCTCTTCGGACCTTCTCTATTCGTAATCAGGCACGAGCCCATATATATTTCTGGTTATCCATTACACAGAGGATTTATTTTGGGGTTCCATGGCCTATCTATGGATGGCGACTCTGAGTTTGTTTTAAATACGTCTGGGTTTGAGGATTTATCCTTGGATCAAGAGGTATCTCATTTATCGCCACTCGTGCTATGCTATGAGAGTGACATCTGTTTCGAGAGTTCCATGGTAGAGCTCTCCTTCACACGTGGATGATCCAGAGGATGTGGGGGATGAAGTGGGGGCTCGTCCCCCACTCTCTCTCTCTCTCTCGGATCGGGGTCCACATCCACAAACTACAAAGGGTCATTCATGGATTTTATTATTTAGGATTGTAAAGTCCTAGATTTTATAATCTAGGATTTTAAAATCCTGAATGTTACAAAGCTAAAATCTGGATTTTATACGCTAGAGCCGGGAAATTCGACATTGATCGGACGGTTATGATCATCGTTAATGTGGCTGATAGAGTGATAGTCTCTCTTTCACACACTAAACTTTCTATATAAGTTTAAATTCCTGGCTCCTCCCCTGAAGATAACCACGAGAAAAGAGATAGAGATGGAAAAATACTAATCTTACCAAATTGCTAATCTAGTCTAGTTGCCTAATTTATCTAGGTTGCCTCATCTAAACAACTTGCTTAATCTACCACTAAGATGATCCAACGGCGAATCTCAACTCAATCCAACGGTGAGACATCTTATATTGTAAGTCACTTCTACTAGTCAATACAGCATCAAAGTAGAGTCCAATGAGTGAAAGATGATATATTGGTCACCACAAAATTGCTCCAAAATATAACACATAATGTGGATTAGTTTTTTGATGGTTGAGGGATGATCTTTTGGTGGTTGGACTCTCCTTCAATGTCATATTAGTTGGGTTTTTGGTATTTGTAAGAGAATTGAATGAGATGGAGGAATAGGTGTGTAGAAAAAAACTCAGAATGGTAAGGACGGGGAGAGGGAGAGAGAGAGAGAGAGGGAGGGAGAGAGGGATAGGTGTTTATCTGTTGACTAAAATATCCCCAACAAGTTGAAACGTGAAAGAAGGATTGCCAGCATGGCGTCGAGCAGCCAATAAATACCCGAGTAGCTTCAAGCGGCATTATAACCGCTTGTTGCTAGCATTAGCAATCCTCCTCTATTGTTTAATTGCTAATTAAAAAAGTGTAAAATAAAGAGCAGTGTTTTGATAATAGGATGAGCTTACCTTGTCTTACATGGTTTAACAAGCTTTAAAAGGCTATTATAATTCCCTAAAAAAATCTCAGCAACCAATGAAAAAGTGTAAAACAAGCCCATTGTCAAAACATGGTCTGCTCGTATCAGTATATGCTGATTGCAAACCCGTGCGATGCACGGGGCATTTAAGAGAAGAATGAATTAATGGAATTTAGAGTAGCATATGGGCTAAAAAGTATGAGTACCGTAGTAATTAGTATTTTGTTCTATACATCTGTAATCCAACACTAATAAAAAAAAGAGATCTCCCGCTTCAATGATTTGGAGGTTAGGATATATTCTCATTTGTAGTACTTACTCCGCCTTCCTTTATCTTTCATATTCCTTCGAAAAATCTTTATAAAATCCTTCAAACCATGCAACTTTGGTCTAATTTCTTCTCCCATCAGGGATAAAAAAACCCCAAAAAAAGGTTCTTCATTAGCTCTTTTTTCATGCATTTTTAGATATAAAAATCTAGAGTCGTCAATACTCGCTAAAATTATAAGTATTCTGTAGCAAAACCTTTATAAAACCCTTCAGATCATGCCATATTTTCCTCTTTTTAGCACCTTAACACAAACCCACAAAAAAATAATAAAAAAGAACTTGGGAGCACTGTATATCTTAACCTCCAAAAAGTAATTTATCAATTCTGGCTCCAAGTGCTTGGCTTGATTATTTCTCATTATTGGCCAATTTCCTCGTTAGCCCATAGCACTACAAAGAGTTGCTACACAGGGACTCACACCCTGCTTTCCATCAGCAAGTCAGAGCATAAAAAAAATTATCAGCTTCACCTCCAACTGATTGGGTTACATAGTGGACAAATCAGGAATTTTTTCCCTCCCTATCTCATTCATTCTCTTTTTCTTTTATTTTAATTTTTATGATGCATATGCTAATCTGCCAAGCTGTTTATTATTCATTTCTTCATTCTTTTATCTTATTCTCTATGAGATCAAACCTTTGAACCTAACTATATGATTCTTCCATCCCTTCCTAGCTCAGATGGCTGCCTTTCCTTCTTCTTCATTTTTAACATTTAGGAAAAAAAACTACTTTAGCCATAATTAGGCCCTGTTTGTTTTGGAGTTTGAGAATGGTTCTGAGTATTGGACTGACAAGCTGTTCTCAAATTCTAAAACAAGCAGGGTCATACGTTTCCATTAAGGCCATCTTTGTATTGGAAGAAAAATATTTTTGATGAAAAGTTACATCAAGGAGGAGCTCGATACGGACGTACATGTGGATTATTTATGTGGATTGATGGGGTCTTTATACATTTTTGAAGTACTTTTTTTTTTTTAATGATGAATTAGGCACATTTCTTGCTTTCTTTGTTGAGGAATGCTAGGGTGAAGCGGTTAAAGAGCCGCTTGTACCTACTCGGGTTGCTATTGGATAAAAGTCCCCCCTGTTGGCACTCATTAATATCCAAAATCCTTCTATTAACTACGGCTAAAAGAGAATTCCTATTTAGTCGGTTGCTCTCCTTTTTCTTTTTGGTTTGGTTTCCCTCCCTAATGAGTTACCTTCTTTAACGCTACTACTTGCGTTTTTCAGTTTCAATACTTTACTTGGTGGGACCGGTGATATTCTGATGCTTATCTTTCCTTAATTCAGGATCATTAAAATATCAGTTGATTACTGGCTATTTTTCGTCAGCCCAAAAAACACATCTCTCTCACGTGCACCCTAAGAAACAGTGGGGCCCACTTTTTTTTGGGTTATCCAAACCGTTCATTTGTTGGTCCTGATGTAGATAGGCTGGGCCAAGAAAACTTCGTCCATAGGATGTTCCTAACCCTTCAATTTGTGGCAGTTTAAAATGGACAGCGCAGTAGAAAAACTTCCATGGATTGGAGGGCTAGGATTATCCTATCTAGAAATTTTATGGACCCCCACTAGCTACATTAGGGTCCAACAAATGAATGGCTTGTATCACCCAAAAAATGTGGGCCCCGATGTGTTGGGGGTGGGGGTTGCACCTGCATGCCCTAACAGCACCATATAATTTCTCATCAGAAACCAACTTGACTGTAAATCCAGACCGTTGCTTCATTGTATTCTCACTGCCCAGTTGCGTAGGACACCGGGGAGATTTTTGGCGGACATAGCCATACTTTCATATTTATCCACAAGACCATCTCTCTCTCTCTCTCTCTCTCTCTCTCTCTCTCTCTCTCTCTCAATGGCGTTTTCTGTTAGAATATGTGTGATCCAACAGTTTGGGTTGGGTTAAGATCTCACCGTTGGATCATCTTGGAGGTAGATTAGGTAAGTTGCGTAAACGAGACAACCAGATAAATTAGGCAAGTGGATTAGAAGAGGCATGCAAAGAGAGATTTTATTAGGTACCTAGATTTTACTAGATAAATTAGGCTAGTGGATTAGAAGAGAGATTTTATTAAGTAGCTAGATTTTATTAGGACTATTCCCTTCTATAGTTATCTTGATTCCATTCCATGTTTATCATGTAAGTACTCTATAGAAGAACACATTGATCATCTCCTAAATGTATCCAAGAATTAGTAAAATCTCCTAAATTTATCATTTTCCAGCAACATGAAAACTTATTTCTTGCTCACCATATTCTTCTACCTCTGCTTCTTCTCGAGTTCTTCAAACTCCTGCCACCCAGTCGACCAATCATCCCTTCTCGAATTCAAATCCCAAATCACTCAAGACCCTTCAAACCTCCTAAAATCATGGCACCCATCCACAGACTGTTGCAATTCATGGGATGGCATAGCCTGCGACTCTACCGGAAGAGTTGTCAATCTATCCCGCCCCGGTTTCCTCTCCGACCCCGATTCCCCCGTCGAAACTTCCATGTCCGGCACACTATCACCCTCCCTCGCCAATCTTTCCTCCCTTGTTCTTCTTGATCTTAGCAACCTCAAAAACCTCCAAGGATCAATACCCCAAGAACTCGGCCAACTTTCTCACCTTACCAACCTCTTCCTTAACAACAACAACCTCTCTGGCCCCATCCCCTCCACATTCAAAAATCTCTACCATCTCAAACAACTCGATCTGGGTTCAAATCATCTATCAGGCCCCATACCTTCTTTGAAATCTCTCACATTGCTCACTGAGCTAGATCTCTCCATCAATGAACTCTCCGGTGAAATTCCGTCAACAATCTGCGAACGGGTATTACTTACTAATCTAGACCTCCACACCAATAATTTCTCCGGTATCATCCCACCCACAATTGGCAATCTCAAACAAATCAATTATCTTGACTTGTCAGAAAATCAAATCACAGGGAGTGTTCCTCCATCCATCGGCAGGCTTTCTAATCTATTTGTTTTGGATCTCAGTAAAAACCAACTAACTGGAACCATTCCTTTGTCTATTTCGGGTCTCATATCGCTCGAATACTGCAGTATGTCGGAGAATAGGCTGACCGGAAATTTACCCTCTTCAATAGGAAAACTCTCAAGTATCAGAAGACTCAATTTATGGAACAATAATCTGACCGGGAATCTCCCAGAATCACTCGGTGATCTCGTCAACCTGACCAATATGTACCTCTCCAACAACCGTTTTACCGGTAGAATTCCATCGAGTTTTGAAAATCTAAAAAATCTGGCTTTTTTAGAAATATCCCAAAACTCTCTATCCGGACCCATTCCTCTTCAACTAGGGAAATTACCAGGGCTCCAAACCCTAGATCTGTCCTTTAACCCTCTCGGTCTAATGAGTATTCCAAAGTGGCTCGCCGGAACTAGCCTTTACAATCTCGTGCTCTCCGGAACTGGGATCTCCGGGCAACTTCCGGCGTGGCTATCTTCTACCAGGTTTGTGTATCTGGATCTCTCTACTAACCAATTGAGTGGCAAATTACCAACCTGGATTGGAAACATGAGCCAGCTATATTTCCTTAACTTATCAACAATGGCTTTTATTCCACAATTCCCATAGAGATGACAAACCTTTCCATCCTATCAGACCTTGACCTGCATTCCAACAAGCTTTCAGGGAGTGTGAATAACATCTTCTCCAAAAGAAGTAACCATCCATTGCGTTATTTCAATTCAATCGATCTGTCTAACAATCAGTTTGTGGGACCAATGGAGGAGGGAATCGGAGATGGAGACGCGATCTCGAGGATCGAGACCTTGATATTGTCTAGGAATCGGATTGAGGGTGGGATTCCAGAATCGTTGGCGAAGGTGAAGAATCTGAGGAGTTTAGTGCTGTCACATAACGAGTTGAACGGGAGTATACCGGAGGTGTTACTGAGTCTGCCATGGTTGGTGGAATTCGACGTGTCCGATAATCAGCTGAGTGGGCCTATTCCGAGTCATAACGGCACGTTTCCTGCAGCCTCTTTCCGAGACAATCCGGGATTGTGTGGCTCCCCTCTTCCTCCATGTAAGCATCTGTAACTAATTTTCAACGGAATTCTCGTTCTCGAGTGAGAGAGATAGTGAGAGGTTTTACGAGATTTTCTTTTATGAAAAAGACTTTGGAAACGGGATTCCGTTTAGAAAATAAAAACCGGACAGAAGTGACCGTTCATTTGACCCTTTTAATGTGTATTTATGGCCTTTATGGGGATTTTAGTTCACTCCATTTTGTCTTTTAGTGGACGAGGCCGCAATGCTTGTTGCCCGTTTTTTTTCCCGAAACGGAATCCCGTTTGCTAGCAGGGCTCTTCTGTTATTATTTCACCAACTGTCAAAGGTTATTACAATTCTCAAAAGAGAACTTATATCAAAGGAGGTGCTGCCTCTTGCACGAGCATGGAGGATTAGGCACCATATAAAATCTCATTAAAAAAAAAAGAGAAGTCAAGATGAGTTAGTGCAATTACCAAGCATATTAGTGCCAATATCAGTAGCATTTGTTTCTTAGTTCTAAAATATAGAGGGCAAGACGACCAATGAGAGCAAAACTTCTTCCCTAATGTGATCTAGTTCATTTAGATGTGTGGGACTATCTACGACTAAGATAAACAAATGAATGGCTTAGATCATCGAAAGAGGTGGTCCTACTATATAGTTTAGGTAAATGGTTTCTGAACTCAAGCTACCATAGGATCATGCTAAGCGTTGATTTGTGGAGGTTTAAAATGGTCCATTTTCTGCTGCCTGTACAGATCGAACAGTTAGGATGATCTTATGGAGATGGTTTCTTAGGAACAACCTATCTATGTCAGGTTCTATGGAATGAATGGATTTGATGAGTCAAACAACATGGGAGATGCCCTATTTAAAAACCCTAGCTCTGAGCTTAAGCTCAGATACCGCGCACCCATATAGTTTATATATTTTGTTGCTCTTGTATTTCTACTAAAAATACGTCTAGGCAATCATACAAATTTTATAAGTTCAGTGTATATCATATTTTAGAAATCTGGAACCTTTAAAATATGGTGATATATCAGACCTTTATGCATCATGAAATATTGCTTACAATATCGTGCTATTTTAATATACAAGACAAATATTCACACTACCGTAGTTTAAAAACTGCACTCCTAACATTATTTTACACCTTTCTTTTCTGAGTGCATGTTGATTGCATCTCGACTATTGTATGAAAAAGCAAACTAAAATGGTTTAAGATAACGTGAGTAGAATATTAGTTCAACTATATCATTGAGGGAAAAGTCGAACTACCAATACTGCTGTGACACGTGGCAAAGGACCCACGAAAACATGAAGCAACCGAGCAGTCAAAGAGAGATTAGAGAACGCTTCTCTCAAAGTGATGAAGGAAGGATAACTTACAAAACATGAGAGAGAGAGAGAGAGGGAGAGAGAGAGAGAGAGTTTTGGGAACTTCTAGTAAATAGGGAAAGACAGAGAATCCCGACGTCCGAGCACTTTCTTGGATACACATGTTCTCCAAAAGGGTCAATACTTCTTTTCCTTCTAAAATTTGTTTAAAAAATTAAATGCTTTTAAATAAGAGAAAATGACCAAAAAAAATGGCTTTAATTTGATAATGACATGTCAAGGGGGGAGTGTTGTAAATGACCAATGTAGAGTGACTTTGACGAGAATACCATTACATACGTTTTTCTCTCTCCCTCTCTCTCTCCCCCTATCAAATCAAATTAGAGGCTATGATGATTACTTTCAGCTGTTGGAAATTTAAATTTGAGAAACCCAAAGCACTTTACAATATACACCCACCCACCTCTCTCTCTCTCTCTCTCTCTCTCTCTCTCTCTCTCTCTCTCTCTCTCTCTCTCTCTCCGGCGGTCTTCTCTACCTCTCTCGCCGGCCCTCTCTCTCCCCGCCACCGGCACAAAAGAGGTTGGTACCCCTCTCACTATGATTTTATTTTTTTGAAATGGTTTTTTTTTTTTTTTTTGGAAATGGCTTCACTGTGACTTTCTCCTTCACTTTTGTCAAAGATCAATGGTTTAAATTACTAAGTTTTGGAAAAAATGGTTTAAATCAATATTTGTGAAAAATCGTTTTTTAAAACCCTTAATATATTGAAAATCAGTTGTAATTTTTCAAAGATCAATGGTTTAAAGCAATAGTTTCTCAGAAATTTGTTTTTAAACCTATAATCTGTATGGTTTAAACCACAAATTTTTAGAAAATCAATTGGAAAATTCCTAATTTCTGCAAAATCAATGGTTTAAACCTACAGTTTGTAAGAAGTTGAGATATCATTGGTTTAAACCACTAATATTTTAGAACTCAGTTGAGAAAACCTCTAATTTTTCAAATATCAACGGTTTAAATCTACAATTTCTCACAGATTATTGGTTTAGACCCCACAATCAATTGTTTAAACCAATAATGTGTGAGATATCATTGGTTTAAAGCACTAATAATTTAGAACTCAGTTGAGAAAACACCTAATTTTTCAAATATCAATGGTTTAAATCAATAATTTATAATAGATTATTGGTTTACACCTCTAAAGTTTGAACAATCAATTGTTTAAATCAATAATGTGTTAGATATCATTGGTTTAAACCACTAATATTTTAGAACACAGTTGAGAAAATCCCTAATGTTTCAAATATCAATGGTTTAAATCAATAATTTCTTACAGATTATTAGTTTATGACCCTAAAGTTTGAACAATCAATTGTTTAAACCAATAATGTGTGAGATATCATTGGTTTAAACACCTAAAATTTTAGAACTGAGTTGAGAAAACAACTAATTTTTCAAATATCAATGGTTTAAATTAATAATTTCTCAGAGATTATTTGTTTAGACCACTAAAGTTAGAAAAATCATTAGTTTATGACCCTAAAGTTTGAACAATCAATTGTTTAAACCAATAATGTGTGAGATATCATTGGTTTAAACACCTAAAATTTTAGAACTGAGTTGAGAAAACAACTAATTTTTCAAATATCAATGGTTTAAATTAATAATTTCTCAGAGATTATTTGTTTAGACCACTAAAGTTAGAAAAACCAATTGTTTAAACCAATAATGTGTGAGATGTCATTGGTTTAAACACCTAATATTTTATAACTCATTTGAGAAAACAACTAATTTTTTAAATATCAATGGTTTAAAGCAATAATTTCTCACAGATTATTGGTTTACACTCCACAATCAATTGTTTAAATCAATAATGTATGAGATATCATTGGTTTAAACACCTAATATATTATAACTCAGTTGAGAAAACAGCTAATTTTTCAAATATCAATGGTTTAAATCAATAATTTCTCACAGATTATTGGTTTGCACCCCACAATCAATTGTTTAAACCAATAATGTATGAGATATCATTGGTTTAAACACCTAATATTTTACAACTCAGTTGAGAAAACAGCTAATTTTTCAAATATCAATGGTTTAAATCAATAATTTCTCACAGATTATTGGTTTACAACCCTAAAGTTTGAACAATCAATTGTTTAAACCAATAATGTGTGAGATATCATTGGTTTAAATCACTAATATTTTATAACTCAGTTGAGAAAACCTCTAAATTTTCAAATATCAATGGTTTAAATCAATAATTTCTCACAGATTATTGGTTTACACCCCACAATCAATTGTTTAAACCAATAATGTGTGAGATATCATTGGTTTAAACCACTAATATTTTAGAACTTAGTTGAGAAAACCTCTAATTTTTCAAATATCAATGGTTTAAATCAATAATTTCTCACAAATTATTGGTTTACACCCCACAATCAATTGTTTAAACCAATAATGTGTGAGATATCATTGGTTTAAACCACTAATATTTTAGAACTCAGTTGAGAAAACCTCTAATTTTTCAAATATCAATTGTTTAAATCAATAATTTCTCACAGATTATTGGTTTACACCACACAATCAATTGTTTAAACCAATCATGTGTAAGATATCATTGGTTTAAACCACTGATATTTTAGAACTCAGTTGAGAAAACCTCTAATTTTTCAAATATCAATGGTTTTAATCAATAATTTCTCACACATTATTGGTTTACACCCCACAATCAATTGTTTAAACCAATAATGTGTGAGATATCATTGTTTTAAACGCCTAATAATTTAGAACTCAGTTGAGAAAATCCCTCATTTTTCAAATATCAATGGTTTAAATCAATAATTTCTCACACATTATTTGTTTACACCCCACACATTATTTGTTTACACCCCATTCCATTGCTTCCTTTGTAGGGGCATAAACCATCATTCGATTGGTTCACTCCAAAGTACCATTATATTGCATTGCACCAATACTAACCTCCATTCCATGGAAAGGTATGTGTAAGCCCAAGGGTCTACTATCCTATCTTGTTTTGATGATTCTAAACATAATTGATTGTGTTTTTGAATACTAATCAATTTGCTTTGAAGTGTTGTGTTTAAGATAGGATTGATCGTTGAAGAAACCAACACTCAATTTGGTCATGCTTAAAGGTGTACCAAACAAGAGCCAAAGGAGCTAAGTGTAGCTCACATCATCACTCAAGCAAGCATCCAAAGATGGAAGATTATTTGAAGACCAAAGCTAAAGAGGGATCGAAGATTGCATAGGTATCATTGTACATCCTTTCTCTTTAGATTTTCAAGTCAAGGCAAAACGTTTTCAAAGTGTTTTCAATTTGTTTTTCAAAGAACACTTAAGAACTTAAAATGGATTAGTGAATGGTTATGTGGTGGACCAACATGTTGGGACCCTCATAAACATTCCAAAATAACCATAAGAGTTGAGTTCCAAAAGCTAAAAATCAAACAAGCAATAAAAATCAAAAACTGCGGATTTTTAGGCTTCTCGGAACTCCGAGATTTTTTCTCGGAGCTCCGAGCTCGGAACTCCGAGAAAAGGTCCAGTAGCGTCTGGACATTTTCTCGGAACTCCGAGAAATGGTCCAGTAGAAATTTTATTTCTTCTGGCCGTTGTCTCGGAACTCCGAGAATATTTCTCGGAACTCCGAGAACCCTGCAACAGCTCAGAATATAGCCGTTGGGATTTGAATTAATTCTTGTATTTTGATATTTCCACCCCCAAACGGTCATATTCTTTGGAGAGACTATAAATACAATATGTAGAGAAGTTTTTCTCTCTCTCTTGATCATTTGAAAACATCCTTGAGCATCAAAGAAAACTTGCAACCTATTATTGCTTGAGATTTTGTTTTTCCCCAAACTTGCCTTGCAACTTGCAAATCTATTTGAGTTGGGATTCTAGAGCTTTCACTTGCAACCATCATTGAAGAGCAATCAAGGATCTACAAAGAGCATCAAGCTTTCAAGAAGAAGCCAAGCTACTCAATCTTCATATCTTGTATAGGTGGCTAGGGCATTCCGTTTTTAATTCCCTAGAGAGCAACCGCTTAGAACTCGGCGGAGAAGGAGAGTCTTTGTAAAGGTGTAAGGGCATCCTTGTTTAATATCCCTTGGAATTGTAACCGCCTCGGAGCCGGGCATCGTGGAGGTCTCCAATAGTGGAATCCCTCAAGTGCGACCTTGAGTAGAGTGGAGTAGGCCGTTGGCCGAACCACTATATATCGGTGTGTCATTTCTCACTCTTGCATTTCCATTATTGTTTGGCTTGGCATTTCACTTTGTTCTTTCAATTATATTTGCACTAACCAAATATTTAATTAAGTGAAGAAAAATTCCAATTATGGTTTTTAGGTAATTTTCAAAAGGCCTAATATTGAGTTAAATTCAATTCACCCCCCCTCTTGAGTATTTCAATTGGTATCAGAGCCTCGTCTCTAATTTTTTTAAAAACCCTAACCGGTCTAGAGTAAAGATTCTAAAATGGCAAACTACCCTCAACACCATGAAGGTTATTCAAACACTAGGCCACCCTATTTTGATGGAACAAACTATGGTTTTTGGAAAACCAAAATGAAAATCTTTTTAACCCAAGACTATCAAATGTGGAGAGCAATTAATAATGAATACATCTTACCCACAAGAAATTTAAATGATTGGACCGAAGCCGAACAACAAGCTTCGAATTATAATGCCAAAGCCATGAATTCTCTTATTTGTGCTCTATCTCCCGGAGAATTCAATAGAGTATCAAATTTGAATTCGGCTAAGGAAATTTGGGACACTTTAGAAGTCACCCATGAGGGAACCAATCAAGTAAAAGAATCTAAAATGAACCATCTTTTTCGGCAATACGAACTCTTTCAAATGACACCCGATGAAACAATTGCCGACATGTACACTAGATTCACCAATCTTGTAAATGGATTAAGGGGTCTTGGAAAACAATTTTCCAATAGAGATTTAGTGACTAAAATCCTTAGGTCCCTACCTTTGTCTTGGGAATCCAAAACCTCTGCAATCACCGAAGCCAAGGACATGAACATATTGAACCTAGATGAACTAATAGAGTCCTTGATCACCCATGAAATGATTTTCAAAACAAAAGCACCCGAAATCGAAACTAAAATCGAAAAAGGAAAAGGAATTGCTTTTGCTTGTAATGTAGGTGAAAATGAAGATGCAAAGGAAGACATGGAAGATGAAGTTGCCCTCCTAACAAGAATGATCAAATTCTTGCAAAGGAACATGGGAGGCATGAGAAATAGAAGGACAAATCCCCCATTCAAGAAGAAAGAAGAACTTGGTGATGTGTCTTCTCAACCCCGATGCTACGGTTGCAAGAAGCTTGGACACATTCGCCCGGATTGTCCACTCAACAATGAACCCACTTCAAACAACCGCTTCAAGAGAAGAGAAGGCAAGAAAGGAATGACCGCCACATGGGATGAGGAAATTGATAGCGAAGGCGAACAAAATGATGACGAAGATTGCTTGATAGCAAGGAACGTATGCTTCATGGCCTCAACAAACGACAACAATGAGGTAAACACTTTAAATGATGTTATTGTTTTAAAAGAAGTTCTTGATTCCCTACAAAATGCAAATGATGAACTTGAAATTCAATTTGATAAAATTGCATCACTTGAAAATTCTCTTGCTAACATGACAAAAGAATTTGGTTGGTTAAAAAAAGATCATGAATTTTTAGATGATAAGAATGAAAAATACAAAGTAGAAATTCATGAGTTAAATGCTTCTATCAAAATCTTAAATAAAAACCGACAAGAACTCTCAAATGAAAACAACAATCTAAAGCATGAAAATGGTAGATTATCTTTTGAGTATGATGAACTAAAGAAACTTTTTGAAAAATTTGAAAATAGTTCATTAAAATTGGATAGGCTTGTAAATCTTCAAAGAATGTCAAGTGACAAAAGTGGACTTGGACATAAATGGAACACCACAGTATCCAACTATAAAACTAAACTTGAAAAGGTTTCTTCTAGCGGTACCAAAATTTGCTTTTATTGTGGTCTAGAAGGTCATTACAAGGTTGCTTGCTTACATGCTAAACAAGATAAGATTAAGTTGAACTCTAATGTGAAAATAAATGAACATAGCAAGATTAGGAAGATTTGGGTACCTAAGGGATCTCACTTGCCTATTCATATGTAGGTATGCCTTAAAAGCCATAACAAGAAGAACACATGGTACCTTGATAGTGGATGCTCTAGACATATGACCGAAGACCTTACTCAATTCGCATCCCTATCGCTCAAGGATGGTGGAGACGTTACCTTTGGAGATGATAAGAAAGGAAAAGTCAAAGGTGAAGGCACCATAGGTAACTCTACCTCTCCCATACATGATGTACTATTTGTTGATGGCTTGTCCCATAATCTTATTAGCATTAGTCAATTATGTGATAATGGTTTTGAAGTTGTCTTCAATCCCGATAAATGCATTGTTAAAAATAAGATAAATGGAGAAGTAAAATTCATAGGGTCTAGAGACAATAACATTTATACAATTGGACTAGATGATCTTAGACTCCAAAATGTGACTTGTCTAAATGCCATTAGTGAGGATTCTTGGCTATGGCATAGGAGGTTGGGTCATGCCGGAATGGATCTCATTTCGACCCTCTCCTCAAAAGAAAGTGTTAGAGGATTGCCTAAGTTCAAATACATCAAAGATCACATTTGTAGAACTTGTCAATTAGGAAAACAATTGAAAAGCTCATTTGCACCTAAAAATATGATTTCAACTTCCTACCCCTTGGAGCTACTTCATATGGATCTTTTTGGACCAATGAAGACTAGTAGCCTAGGTGGAAAGAGGTACGTGTTTGTAGTTGTTGATGACTACTCACGATTCACATGGGTCATATTTCTAGGACATAAAGATGAAACTTATGAAAACTTTCTTACATTGTGCAATCAAATTCAAAATGAAAAAGGTATTGCCATCTCCCACATTAGAAGTGATCATGGAACGGAATTTGAAAATATACATTTTGACACTTATTGTAATGAACATGGCATAAAACATAATTTTTCCGCACCTAGAACACCTCAACAAAATGGAGTAGTAGAAAGAAAGAATCGAACTCTCCAAGAAATGGCTAGAACTATGTTGCATGAAAATGATCTCCCTAGATATTTTTGGGCGGAAGCGGTTAGCACCGCTTGCTATATCATAAACAGGGTATATCTAAGGCCAATTTCTAAGAAAACACCTTATGAGCTTTGGAAAAACTTGAAACCAAATATAAGCTATTTTAGAGTGTTTGGATGTAAATGCTTTATTTTAAACATCAAAGATAATCTACACAAATTCGATAGAAAATCGGATGATGGAATATTCTTAGGGTATTCTTCTCATAGCAAGGCATATAGAGTATTTAATAGGAGAACCGTAGTTGTAGAATAATCCATGCATGTGACATTTGATGAAAGAGAGCCAACACCTCAAGAAATGCCACATGATGAGGATGAACCCATTGAACATCTTTTTCCAAAATTGAGTGCTCCTCCTCATGCATCAACAAGTCATACATTACCTAGTGAGGAAGTAGAAAATGAAAATGATGACTCATTGCCTAGGGATAGGAGAACATTGGTAGATCATCCTGAATCCCAAATTTTAGGTGATGCCACATTGCCAGTAAGAACTAGATCATACTATCGTAGTGTGAGTAACAATTTGGCGTTCCTATCCGAATTAGAACCAAAATCCATCAAGGAAGCTGAAAAGGATGAATATTGGTTGATGGCCATGCAAGAAGAGCTAAGTCAATTCGAAAGGAACAAAGTGTGGCGGCTAGTACCTAGACCTAGTGATCATCCAGTCATTGGCACGAGATGGGTGTATAGAAATAAATTGGATGAAAATGGAATTATCACTAGGAATAAAGCTAGGCTTGTAGCCCAAGGGTACAATCAGGAGGAAGGGATAGATTATGATGAGACATTTGCTCCTGTTGCCCGTATGGAGGCTATTAGGATACTTTTGGCATACGCATCTCATAAAGGATTTAAACTATATCAAATGGATGTCAAAAGTGCCTTCCTAAATGGCTATATCCAAGAGGAAGTGTATGTTGAGCAACCTCCAGGTTTTGAAGACTTCAAACATCCAAATCATGTCTTCAGGCTTGATAAAGCTTTATATGGATTAAAGCAAGCTCCTAGAGCTTAGTATGAGAGGCTTTGCACTTTCTTAGTTGAAAAGGGATTCGAGATGGGAAAGGTGGATAAAACCTTGTTTATCAAAAGAGAAAATCATGATATCCTCCTTGTCCAAATTTATGTGGATGATACCATATGTGGCTCAACTAATCAAAAATTGTGTGATGAATTTGCAACCTTAATGAAAAATGAATTTGAAATGAGCATGATGGGAGAGTTAACCTACTTCTTAGGACTCCAAATTAAACAATACAAAAATGGAATATTTTTAAATCAAGAAAAATATACAAAGGAGTTATTAAAGAAGTATGGCATGGATAGCAGTAAGACATCAAAAATTCCCATGAGTACTTCTGCTAAGCTAGAAAAAGATGAATTTGGCAAATCTGTGGATCAGAAATTGTATAGGGGTATGATAGGTAGTTTGCTCTATTTGACAGCCAGCAGACCAGACATTATGTTTACTGTCTGTCTCTGTGCTCGATTTCAATCGGATCCTAAAGAATCTCACCTATCAGCAGTTAAGAAGATCTTCAAGTACTTAAGAGGAACCCAAAGTCTAGGACTGTGGTATGAAAGATCATCTTCCTTCACTCTCATCGGATATTCAGATGCAGACTTTGCTGGATGTAGAGTAGATAGGAAAAGCACTAGTGGGACTTGCCAATTCTTGGGTAAATCACTTGTTTCATGGTTTAGCAAGAAGCAAAATTCAGTAGCTCTGTCCACAACAGAAGCAGAATATGTGGCAGCTGGAGCTTGCTGTGCTCAAGTCCTATGGATGAAAAGCACATTGATGGACTATGCAATTAAAATGGACAATATTCTCATCCAATGTGACAACACTAGTGCTATAAGCTTAACAAAGAACCCCATACAACACTCAAGAACAAAACATATTGAGATCAGGCACCACTTCATTAGAGATCACTCACAAAAAGGGGATATTTGCTTAAAATATATCAACACTGAAGAACAATTAGCGGATATCTTTACAAAACCCCTTAGTGATGATAGAATTTGCTATATCCGAAGTGCCTTAAACATATGGAGTGCGGATCAAATCAAAGAAATTGCCAAATAAATACTTTGTGCCTTTCACCAGCTTATCTATATAGTGTTTATATATATATATATATCATCTTTGTTTGGTAGTATCTGCATGAATGAGATGTCAAATTTTTAATCTTAAAAATCACTCAATTGATATTCTTAGCCTTCTTAGTTTTTCTAAGTTGGAGAGGTATCTTCACTTTAATTAAAATACCTAACATCTTGACATATGTCAACATCCCGATCATGAGCAGGTATATGTGCATTACTTGGTTATATATTTTTATACCATAAGCATTGATTTAGGGGGAGTTATCCACTCCTAAATTTTTTTTTACACCCTTTCTGTCGATGACAAAAGGGGGAGAAGTTTGAAATTGATTATCTATTCAATTGACTATATGCACCACTTGCTTATAATTTGTATCATTTATATGTGTGCATATATTGAGGGGGAGTTCCAGTATTCACTTGCCTACTATGTCACTCCACACACACCTCATAATCAATTTTGTTTGTCATCATCAAAAAGGGGGAGATTGTAAGCCCAAGGGTCTACTATCCTATCTTGTTTTGATGATTCTAAACATAATTGATTGTGTTTTTGAATACTAATCAATTTGCTTTGAAGTGTTGTGTTTAAGATAGGATTGATCGTTGAAGAAACCAACACTCAATTTGGTCATGCTTAAAGGTGTACCAAACAAGAGCCAAAGGAGCTAAGTGTAGCTCACATCATCACTCAAGCAAGCATCCAAAGATGGAAGATTATTTGAAGACCAAAGCTAAAGAGGGATCGAAGATTGCATAGGTATCATTGTACATCCTTTCTCTTTAGATTTTCAAGTCAAGGCAAAACGTTTTCAAAGTGTTTTCAATTTGTTTTTCAAAGAACACTTAAGAACTTAAAATGGATTAGTGAATGGTTATGTGGTGGACCAACATGTTGGGACCCTCATAAACATTCCAAAATAACCATAAGAGTTGAGTTCCAAAAGCTAAAAATCAAACAAGCAATAAAAATCAAAAACTGCGGATTTTTAGGCTTCTCGGAACTCCGAGATTTTTTCTCGGAGCTCCGAGCTCGGAACTCCGAGAGTTCCCTCGGAACTCCGAGAAAAGGTCCAGTAGCGTCTGGACATTTTCTCGGAACTCCGAGAATATTTCTCGGAACTCCGAGAACCCTGCAACAGCTCAGAATATAGCCGTTGGGATTTGAATTAATTCTTGTATTTTGATATTTCCACCCCCAAACGGTCATATTCTTTGGAGAGACTATAAATACAATATGTAGAGAAGTTTTTCTCTCTCTTGATCATTTGAAAACATCCTTGAGCATCAAAGAAAACTTGCAACCTATTATTGCTTGAGATTTTGTTTTTCCCCAAACTTGCCTTGCAACTTGCAAATCTATTTGAGTTGGGATTCTAGAGCTTTCACTTGCAACCATCATTGAAGAGCAATCAAGGATCTACAAAGAGCATCAAGCTTTCAAGAAGAAGCCAAGCTACTCAATCTTCATATCTTGTATAGGTGGCTAGGGCATTCCGTTTTTAATTCCCTAGAGAGCAACCGCTTAGAACTCGGCGGAGAAGGAGAGTCTTTGTAAAGGTGTAAGGGCATCCTTGTTTAATATCCCTTGGAATTGTAACCGCCTCGGAGCCGGGCATCGTGGAGGTCTCCAATAGTGGAATCCCTCAAGTGCGACCTTGAGTAGAGTGGAGTAGGCCGTTGGCCGAACCACTATATATCGGTGTGTCATTTCTCACTCTTGCATTTCCATTATTGTTTGGCTTGGCATTTCACTTTGTTCTTTCAATTATATTTGCACTAACCAAATATTTAATTAAGTGAAGAAAAATTCCAATTATGGTTTTTAGGTAATTTTCAAAAGGCCTAATATTGAGTTAAATTCAATTCACCCCCCCTCTTGAGTATTTCTGTATGTAGTTCCCTTTCCATTCTCCTCTCTTTCCATTTTTAGCACATTTAAATTGCTTTAAACAACTTCTAATCAGTGTTTAACTTTGTCTTTACAGGAGAGAGGAACGAATGGCTTCTTTTGTCTTCCACATCGACGGCACTCTAAAGGATGTGGTATCATTTGAATACGTGGGCGGGAAGATGTTGCCTCTTATTGTTGGTCGGAGAGCAAAATATAAAGATTTTGATAATCTAATTCATAGCAAAATTGGGACCAATCGAAGTGACGTTTCTCTATCTATAAAGTGTCGATATGTTTTCGACTCATCTCATATCATCTTATATGATATTCGAGATGACGACGACCTTGATCTAGTAATGATGCTCTTTGATAGTACGGTCATTAACACTGTGAGCCTATATGTAACTAAAGAGTTCAGATTCGGATGAAACAATTCTCCGGAGCCTACGATTCCTTCCTCATTTGCAGAGGCTTTGAGGCCGAATATTAGTACTGTCCACGTGGTTCCTGCATCACCGATTGTAATTATCTAGGCGATGAGGAGGATATGATATTCGAGATGACGACGACCTTGATCTAGTAATGATGCTCTTTGATAGTACGGTCATTAACACTGTGAGCCTATATGTAACTAAAGAGTTCAGATTCGGAGGAAAAAATTCTCCGGAGCCTACGATTCCTTCCTCATTTGCAGAGGCTTTGAGGCCGAATATTAGTACTATCCCCGTGGTTCCTGCATCACCGATTGTAATTATCTAGGCGATGAGGAGGAGGATGAACCTTGTAATTATCTAGACGATGATGAGATGGGTGATGAGGAGAATGAACCTAGTAATTATCTAGGCGATGCTTTGGGAAATACCAATATAAGGCAGCCGATGGAAGCGGATGAAATGGTTGTAGGGGGTGATGAAGTAAATGTGATCGTGGGACCTGAGGATTTCACGGTCGGGGCAATCTTCCCAAATCTTAAAGTCTTTCAGAAAAAAGTCACAGAGTACGCAATCCGGCATCGGCTTGTGTTTGTCCCACAAGAGACAAATCCCACAAAGTACGGCGTTAGATGCAAGGAGCTGTTATATAATGAAGAGAAATATAGAGAGTAAACAATTTTCTTACGCGCAAATCCAACGCCGGAGCTGTTATATAATCAACCATTTTCTAGGTACAAATTGAAGGCTGTACATTATAGGGTATAAAACAGTAAAATTTCTCAAAAAATATATCTACACATAATGCTAGGCCATTCTCATATAACTTCATAATCTTCAGATGAATCCTCACTGGTTGAATTGCGCAGTGGTTCATTGGTCCTTAGACCAAAAATTTTCGAGCTGCGTCTAGATGACGACCCTCGAAACAGTTTCTATCAACGAAATCCAAGTCCCTTCTATTCAAATGATCCCAAAAATACAACAAAAGAATCGTACTTAAAAGAACGGAGGCGGCCGGGATAGGACGGGCCTGCAATAAAATTTAGAAGAATAGTTTAAAGCCGGGGCACGGATTGTATTGAGGATCATAATATAAGGGAAAAAACAAGTTAAAAAATTACATGCCGGTTTCCCATTGGTGAGGAAGGCACGATTGGGACCGCGTTTGGCTGAGGACTTACTATGGGCGGATTCTTGCACGATCTCTTATTATGTCCAAGTTGACCGCAAGTACCGCACTTATGGTGCACTCCTCTTTGCATCCCTCTCTCCGTTCTCACTTTTTTCGGTCGGCCTGGCTGTCGTCTTGATTTTGGCGGCAATACCAACGGCAAAGGATGGGTACGCTCCGGCCATTGCGATCGGTCTAACGTGGGATAAATTGCTCCATCATAAGTCCTCCGATACGTATCGGCATGATATCATTCCTCGCAATAACTGTATGGGTCTCGTTGGTCCAGTCCCATGGCTGCTATCGC
Organism: Tasmannia lanceolata; assembly: GCF_043159265.1. NCBI lineage: Eukaryota > Viridiplantae > Streptophyta > Magnoliopsida > Canellales > Winteraceae > Tasmannia > Tasmannia lanceolata. The sequence goes on along the minus strand of NW_027518696.1, from coordinate 15,390,526 downwards.
ATGGGAGCACGGCATTCTTATCGTTTGGAACAAACGACACGTACATGTTTTCTTTTCTAAGTCCACCTCATCAACGTGATACTTCGACTTGACCTCATATACGGTCTAAACAAATAATCTCTGAGAAATTATTGATTTAAACCATTGATATTTGAAAAATTAGTTGTTTTCTCAACTCAGTTCTAAAATTTTAAGTGTTTAAACCAATGATATCTCACACATTATTGGTTTAAACAATTGATTGTTCAAACTTTAGGGGTATAACCCAATAATATGTAAGAAATTATTGATTTAAACCATTGATATTTGAAACATTTGGGATTTTCTCAACTGTGTTCTAAAATATTAGTGGTTTAAACCAATGATATCTAACACATTATTGATTTAAACAATTGATTGTTCAAACTTTAGAGGTGTAAACCAATAATCCGTTACAAATTATTGATTTAAACCATTGATATTTGAAAAATTAGGTGTTTTCTCAACTGAGTTCTAAATTATTAGTGGTTTAAACCAATGATATTTC